>NC_058524.1:243147666-244564166 GCF_904849725.1 Hordeum vulgare subsp. vulgare | reverse complement strand
GAAGCACACCGGATGAAAACAATTGATAAGACAACTTGATTGAGCAAAAGAATTAGCATTCCCATACATATATGAGAACACCTCTTAGGAAAGATATGAAATCACCATTTTACATCGAAGCAACTCGAATTACCATATTCCAACAAAACAAAGGATGAGGCTTACAACACAAGCTGAAAAAAATCATGACAGAGATTTCCTCCGATATTTTCATGGATAGGATCGCACGAGCTCTATCCTACAATAGCCTTCATGTAAAAGACAGTGCACACGACATACGAAGCGTCCCTGAGTCGTAGCAAGCTACAAGCACTCTTTAAGACACAACGAGAACCGTTGCAAGACGACCGTGAACAAACGAATCCACTAGATGTCGAACCCCAACCTCACATCATGCATCTGTTGGAATATTGTCCTATAAGTAACTACTTGAATTCCCACCTAAGAACTCACAAAATTTCTGGTCATGCAATCGGTTCCACGGATACAAAGGGTAAAATCCATCACTCAACTCCTAGCAATAACACTACCCGTCCAGTGTATCACATCCGTCAACACATAACCAGAGACCTTAGAAACTCATCTATCTCAGACCCTCGTAATCACAACGATACTAAGTATGGCGGTACCCTTGAACTCTCTACACCAGTACAGGGGATGTCGGGCTTATCTCGCCACTACTAGTATTGAAGCAATTTCAAACGTCCTTTGTCCCGAGGTACTAAGAAATCTGAATGACAACGATGTGCTCAAGAATCCCCTGGATCTCAACTCCCCGGAATAAAATCAACACAACAGGAGGCACCAACTCAGAACTCTGTCACATTGACATCATATAGATTCCAAAATATCCGAGTGACCCTACAAAAATTTGAGTGAGAAGAGGAGTAGAATTAAAATTCTTACGTCAGGATTCCTCACTAGAGCATAGAGGAAGAGAAAAAAGAATCCTACTCTCCCATATATAACTAGACTCAAAGTTTTTTCACTAGACTTGACTCGGCCAAGTTAGATCTATCAAGGGCGATCCTAGGTTGGTACTGCTCTGATACCAACTTGTATTTCCCAAGATGCAATCCTATCCTTATTATGGTGCGAGGGCCTCGACGGGGATACAAGCGCATCTCTTCATTTCACAAGAATGGATATCGTTACAAGGACATGTACTGAAAAGACGAGTATAAGGAGATGTCTTACACTCGCCACAAGCTACATCAAGGTCACATCAATACAGCAATATACAACCATCATGAAGAAGAGAAGGGTCTCACTATGGACGAAAACAAACAATAAAAGAACGATGTCCATCCTTGGTATCACAGGCTGCCAACCTGGAACCATCCTAGATTGATGATGAAGAAGAAGAAGAAACTCCAAATGAACAATCAACGCGCTCGCGTCAAGTAACCCTTTACATGTACCTGCAACTGGTGTTTAGTAATTTGTGAGCCACAAGGGACTCAACAATCTCATTTCCAAAGGTATCAAGACTAGCAAAGCTTAATGGGTGAGGTATGGTTAAGTGGTGAGGCTGCAGCAAGCGACTAAGCATTTATTTGAGGTGGCTAACTTATGAGTACAAGAATAACAGGGGCATGATCTACGCACAACATACGTGAACTACTGATGATCAAATGAATGATCCTGAACACCTGCTTACGTTAGACATAACCCCACCGCGTTCTCGATCGGAGAAGGAGCTCATGAAAGAGATAGTCACGGTTAAGCACACAGTTGTCAAGTTTTAATTAAGTTTACTTCAGGTCATCTAGAACCAAATGTTAAACAAAGTTTCCACGTTGCCACATAACTGCAGGCACGACTTTCCGAAAGATTTAACCGTACAAGGGTGCTCCAACTAGTCTATCACAAACTACCACACGATGCGTCGGAATGACCTCGATCAGGGAAACCCCGTGATCTCCTCGGGTTCCTATTGGAAAACCTAAACCTCGATATAGGCCAAAGTATCCTCGGAATCCCACGCACGAAATGCTCGAGAAAGGTAAAACAAATCTAGCAAAGCCGCCCGACGTGTCGACGATCCCGATAGGAGTCGCGTATCTCGTTCTCAGCACACGACGGATGAGCAATATGTACGGTGGTCGGATAGAAATCCCCCGAGTTGCCCCGGGTGGCCCCGCAAGTGGGTCTGTTTGGGACCAACACCAGCAGTGCTGGCCCCCAGTATTATGTTGAACTACTCCTCGGGTTCATGACACCCTATGGTTTTTTCAGTATTAACAGAATTATTATGTTGGGAAAATATAGTACCAATGTTGGGCCCTGCCAGATGTTTATCCCAAAACGAAAATCTAGGGTGTCCCCATAACAACCCCAAGCATGTTAGGAGCGCTCATTTATGGAACATAACACCGATAGTCAAAACTAAGGCGACAAAGGTGGAACAAAACACCAGGCTAGAAGGCCAAGCCTTCCACCTATTACCAAGTATATAGGTGCATTAAAATAATTAGCAATAATATGGTGATATAACAAGGAACCCATGTTGGCACATGGAAGCAACTGCACCTGCAACTAGCAACGCTAACAAAAGGCTGAGCAAGCGGTAACATAGCCAAACAATGATTTGCTGGGTTGTGGAAAGGTTAGAGGTTTTCATGGCAATGTTGGAAGGCTTATATTTAACAGGTGGTAGGTAGCAAGACATAGCGGAAGAAACGAGACAACTAGCATGGCAATGATAGAATGGTATCTAGAGAAATGATCATTTTGCGTGTGATCGGATACGTCTCCATCGTATCTACTTTTCCAAACTCTTTTGCCCTTGTTTTGAACTCTAATTTGCATGATTTGAATGGAACTAACCCGGACTAACGTTGTTTTCAGCAGAATTGCCATGGTGTTGTTTTTGCGCAGAAATAAAAGTTCTCAGAATGACCTGGAAATTTACGATGATTTTTTGTGGAATATATAAAAAATACTGGCGCAAGAATCAACCAGAGGAGTTGAGCGAGGACCCCACAAGCCCACCAGGCGCGCCCCCCTCGCCACGCCTAGCAGGCTTGTGGGGCCCTCGGAGCTCCGCCGCCTCCAACTCCAGCTCTATTTAGTCCCTTTCGTCCGGGAAAAAAATCAAAGAGAAGAGTTCATCAAGTTTTACGATACGGAGGCGCCGCCACCACCTGTTCTTCCTCTGGAGGGCAGATCTGGAGTCCGTTCTGGGCTCCGGAGAGGGGAGATCGTCACCGTCGCCATCACCAACCTTCCTTCATCGCTAATTCCATGATGCTCTTCACCGTTTGTGAGTAATCTCATCGTAGGCTTGCTGGACGGTGATGGGTTGGATGAGATCTATCATGTAATCGAGTTAGTTTTGATGGGGATTGATCCCTAGTATCCAATATGTTCTGAGATTGATGTTGCTACTACTTTGCCATGCATAATGCTTGTCACTGGGGCCCGAGTGCCATGATTTCAGATGTGAACCTATTATGTTCTCGTCAATATATGTGTGTTCTTGATCATATCTTGCAAGTTGTAGTCACCTACTATGTGTTATGACCCGGCAACCCCGGAGTGAGAATATCCGGAACCACTCCCGGAGATGACCATAGTATGAGGAGTTCATGTATTCACTAAGTGCCAATGCTTTGTTCCGGTTCTCTATTAAAAGGAGAACCTTAATATCCCGTAGTTTCCATTAGGACCCCGCTGCCACGTGAGGGATGGACAATAGATGTCATGCAAGTTCTTATCCCTAAGCACGTATGAATACATATGGAATACATGCCTACATTACATTGACGAACTAAAACTAGTTACATATCTCCCCATGTTATAACTGTTGCATGATGAATGTCATCCGACATAATTATCCATCACCGATCCAATGCCTACGAGTTTTTCCTACTGGTCCTTGCTATGTTACTTTGTTGCTACTATTGTCACTGCTGCTATTGTCACTGCTGCTACTGTTACTTTGTCACTACTGTTGTCACTGCTGCTATTGTTACTCTGTCGCTACCGCTGTCACTACTGCTACTGTTACCGTTGCTACTATTGCTATCACACCACTCTGCTACTGATACTTTACTGCAGATACTAAGTCTTTCAGGTGTGGTTGAATTGACAACTCAACTGCTAATACTCGAGAATATTCTTTGGCTTCCCCTTGTGTCGAATCAACAAATTTGGGTTGAATACTCTACCCTCAAAAAATGTTGCGATCCCCTATACTTGTGGGTTATCAAGACTATTTTCTGGCGCCGTTGCCGGGGAGTCATAGCCCTATTCTCTGAGTCACTTGGGATTTACATCTGCTGATCACTATGAGGAATCCGAGAGATCCAAGAACTAACGTCTTGCCCTCAACGACGAGGACAGGTAAGGAACTGCCATCTAACTCTGCACTTGATTCACCTTCAGTTATGAGTAAGTTTGCGACACCACCTCCTTCTAGAAATTTTGATGTGTCGCCTATGCTTGATGATGCTACTTCTGCTGTCCATGATGCTTGTGATGATGCTTTGCTTGATACTGCTTTGCCACTAGGTGCATTCCTAGATGCACACATTGCTAGATGTGATGATACTTCTGAAAATGTTGAGATTATTGAAGTAGAACCTGTTATTTCACCTGTTAGAACTAGCTCTCCTAGATATGAATTGCCTGATATGCCTGAGGGTTATGTTATGGAGGGAGAGATAGCTGAGGACTTTCTTGCTTGTAAGGATAGCTATGATCTTGAGAAATTACTGCGCAAGTGGAAAGAAAAATCTTTGAACGCTAGGATGAAATACGACCCGAAGTTTGCTACTTCGCCTATCTTTGTGACCGATAAGGATTATGAATTCTCTGTTGACCCTGAGTTAATCACTTTGGTCGAATCTGATCCTTTTCATGGTTATGAGTCTGAAACGGTTGTAGCACATCTTACTAAGCTGCACGATATAGCCACCCTATTCACGAGTGAGGAAAATATCCGCCACTACTATATCCTTAAGTTGTTTCCTTTCTCGCTAAAGGATGATGCTAAGACTTGGTTCACTTCTCTTGCTCCTAGTTGTGTGCGTAGTCCCCAGGATATGATCCACTACTTCTCTGAGAAATATTTTCCTGCCCATAAGAAGCAAGCTGCCTTGCAGGAAATATATAACTTTGCGCAAGTTGAAGAAGAGAGTCTCCCACAAGCTTGGGGGAGGCTCGTCCAGCTACTGAATGCTTTTCCTGATCACCCTCTTGAGAAGAATGAAATACTTGATATCTTCTATAATGGACTAACAGATGCTTCTAAGGACCACCTATATAGTTATGCTCGTTGTGTTTTCAGGGAACAAACTGTGGAACAAGTTGAGATCCTATTGAATAATATCTTGTGCAATGAGAATGCTTGGACTATTCCCGAACCACCTCCGAAGCCAACTTCGAAGAAAAGAGGTATTCTATTCCTTAGTCCTGATGATATGCAAGAAGCTAAGAAATCTATGAAAGAAAAAGGCAATAAATCTGAAGATGTCAAAAATCTACCACCTATCGAAGAGATCCATGGTCTTGATAACCCGACACAGGTAGTAGAGGTAAATTCTCTTCGTAGGTTCAATGAGAGTGATATTCCTTTTGATAAACTTCTAACTTATGCCTAGATGAATTTGATAACTTTGTTGCCAAATAACAAAGTTTCAATGATTATGTTAGCAGACAATTGGGGTAGAATGCTCGTATGCTATGTCATTTAAGTGCTTGTGTGCACAGAAATGTCAATGATCTTAAGCTCCTGAGTAAACATGCGTCTATGGTTACCACTCAAGTAGAACAAGTACTTAAGGCTCAAAATGACTTCCTCAATGAGTTGAATGACAATTATGTCAGAGTTATCACTAGAGGCGGTAGAATGACCCAGGAACCTTTGTATCCTGAGGGTCATCCTAAGAGAATTGAATAAGATTCTCAAGGAGTTAGCACTAATGCACCTAGTCATCCTAGAAAGAAAAAGAAAGATGATAGGAACCATGCTAGCAACCCCGTTGCTGCTACACCCGAGAGTCCAAACGATGTCTCTGCTTCTGATGCTGAAACACAATCTGGTGATGAACATGAGCCTAATGATAACATCGATTGTGATGTTCGTGATGATGCTCAACCTAGCAATGATAAGGATGTGGAGATTGAACCAGTTGATCTTGATAACCCACAACCTAAGAATAGAAGATACGATAAGAACGATTTCATTGCTAGGAAGCATGGTAAAGAAAGGGAACCATGGGTTCAGAAACCCATGCCCTTTCCTCCCAAACCATCCAAGAAAAAGGATGATGAGGATTTTGAGCGATTTGTTGAAATGATTAGACCTGTCTTTCTGCAAATGCGTTTGACAGATATGCTCAAAATGTCTCCCTATGCCAGTGTATGAAAGATATTGTGACTAATAAGAGGAGGATGCCTGAGGTTGAGTTTTCCACCATGCTCGCTAATTATACCTTCAAGGGTGGAACTCCTAAGAAACTAGGTGATCCAGGAGTGCCCACTATACCTTGCACCATTAAAGGAAACTACGTTAGAACCGCTTTATGCGACCTTGGAGCCGGTGTTAGTGTTATGCCTCTCTCTCTTTATCGTAGAACTGAACTAGTAGAATTGAACTGTATAAGTTAACACCCACTGAAATCTCTGTGCAAATGGCTGACAAATCAACTGCTTTCCCTATCGGCATTTGCGAGGATGTGCCTGTTGTGGTTGCTAACGTTACTATCTTAACGGACTTTGTTATTCTGGATATTCCCGAGGATGATGCCATGTCGGTGATCCTTGGAAGACCCTTTTTAAACACTGCAGGGGCTGTTATTGATTGCAACAAAGGCAATTTCACTTTCCACGTCAATGGTAATGAGCATACGGTGCACTTTCCGAAGAAACAACATCGAGTACATTGCATCAATGCTATTGAAAAGACTTCATCGATTCTTATTGGGAGCTTTGAATCCCTATACCTACTGTTAAGATGAAGTATGATTTGCTTGTTGGGGATATGCACATCCCCATTGGGGTATCCTAGTGACTATTCGAAAATTCTCTGTTTTTACACGATTCGAAAGAAGTTTTGAGGAGACTTGATCAACCTCATTGACGGATTTGTTTTGATGACCATGATGGATGAATCTGAGAGTCACAACCCTGTGTTCCAAACCTTTATCTTCGGTTGCTTAGAAGAAAATTGATAGATTTAGCTTTAGTTTTTCCTGTTTTCTACTTTTTGCGTCCTGTAGAAAAGTGTCCCAAAAATAAAAGTTCTTCAAATGCCCTGAAAATCAAGTATGATTTTTTCTGGAATTTTTAAAAAATTCTGAGATCGAGAGCTAGTTAGGGGGATGCATGAGTGGGCCACAAGCCGAGGAGGCGCGGGCACCCCCTGGTCGCGCCTATCAGGCTTATGGGGCCCACGTGTCCCGCCTCCACTTATTCCAGCTCCCATCTCCTTCTCCTACCTCCAGAAAAATTCATTCTACCGCTCAAACCCGTGTTCTTGCTCTTCTTGCTGTGATTTTCGATCTCCTTGTGCAAAGCCCCATTCACCAAACTGTTTTGGGGAAATTGTTCCTTGGTATGTGACTCCTCCATTGGTCCAATTAGTTTTTTTCTCTAGTGCCTTATTCGTTGCGTATTATTGCTGCCTTGGTGACCATGTTCTTGAGCTTTGCATGCTAATTTTAGCTGGTCCCAAGTAGTTTTGATGCGTGATATGGCCTCTCGGCACTTGTAGGAGTAGTTTCTACGAGTTTTGTTGGGCCTTGTTCACTTTTCCTTAGAGTCACTAAAAATTTCAGAAATTTTTAGAGAAAGAAAAGGGAAAAGATGAGGAGGTTCCTAAGAGGATCTTCAAGCCGTGACCCCAAGGATGATGAAAATGAGAAGAAGAAACCCAAGTATCCGGTCCCACGCGTTGCAGAAGTTTAAGCATGCGAGTGGCCAAGCGATGTGTTCTTACGCGCCGCCGGACTTTATGAGGACTTTTACTACTTGGTGGAGAATGCAGGCCTTACAGCCTTTGTTGAAGATAAGTGTCCACAATACCTCCTCCTCACTAATATTTTCGTGCAAAGCTTTAACTTCTATCCAAGGAAGAGTCCTCCTATGGTTGAGTTCAAGTTATATGATATCCCCCAGCGCATGTCACTCCAGGATTTTTGCAATGTTAGCAAATTACCTTATGTTGAGGATATTCATGAACCTCGTCCACGGGACTTGGAGGCTTTCATAGATACTATTGTTGTAGGAGAGGAGAGAGGAGTGTCTTGCGCTAGAGCTGCTAGCATACATTTTCCCGTGCTTCGGTACTTCTCATTATTCGTGGGAAAATGTTTGATTGGCCGTGGGAAAGCTGGGGCCCTTAGCTCCCCAGATCTTGCGGCTTTGCATGAAGCCCTTTATAATAATAAAACTTATACTTGGGCGCTATAGTAGCTCAATGGTTGAACATGTAGCGTTCTAAAGGCGTTGTTTATGGAGGTATCTATGCTACTCGTCTTGCCAGCCATTTTGAGATACCTATTAGACTGCACGAGGAAGAAGAGATTCTTCTTCCTGAGAGATATCTAGATTATGATAGCATGGTTCGCCATGACTTTCTTGATACTGATATAAATAAGAGGATGATTTATAACCTGGTATTTAGTCAGGGTACTCGTGAGAATATTACTTTGCCTGCTCCTTCTTTGTTCAATCTTCATCTAGGCAGGTACATTATTATGCCCTCGGACATCTACGCATATTGGGGCATAGCACCACCACAGGCGCCCGTGCCCGAGCTACCAATCGAGTACCAGATGCCAGTTTATCAGTGGGAGCCAGAGGAGCTCACACAGCAGTGGCACCCTCAGTACACTCCGAAGTACCCGAGAGACGGTTATTTCCCTCCATGGGAGTAGACCAACTTAGGCCAAAATCCTAAGCTTGGGGGAGTACGTGTTTCTCACCGACTTTATATTCATGCTCACACTTTCACTTTGATAGTTGGTGTTCACACTTTCCACTGTATCATCCATGCTAGTTTATTTCTTTTTCTCGCTTTCTTCTCGTGTGTTTGTCTAGTTTGAGAAAACCCAAAAAGATTTCTCGTTCTTCTTTTGCTTGTTGGGAGCTTTCCCGTGTAAATAGTTTTCTTTTTCTTTGGGTCAAGGTAGAAGACCATGGTTACATTGTCTAGTGGCTCTCGCATGCATATCTGTTTATCTGTCAAAGAGCCATACTACTTTGTCTTCTCCTTTGTGTTTGCTTGCAGATTCCAGCTTAGTCCAATGCACGAGCACTCTTATTATTGTTCACATCATTCGGTCGTGCAAGTGAAAGGCAATAATGACGATATATGATGAAGTGACTGAGCCTGGAAAAGCTGGTATGAACTCGATCTATTTTGTTTTTGTAAATATGACTAGCTCATCGTTCCTAATTCAACTTTGTTGTGAGAGAAACATGTTTGCAATGACAACTTAGAGATCATAGTTTCTGATGCCATGCTTAATTACCTAGGAGCTTACAATGGTTTGTCTTGGATGCCAACATGAATTGTGAAATGATTATGATGTAGTATGATAGGATGGTATCCTCCTTTGAATGATTCAAGTGGCTTGACTTGACGCATGTTTACGCATGTAGTTGAAGCAAAATCAACATAGCCTCTATGATATTCATGTTCATGGTGATTTATGTCCTACTCATGCTTGCACTCAATGTTGGTTAATCTCAATGCATATTGATGACTGTTGTCGCTCTCTAGTTGGTCGCTTCCCAGTCTTTTGCTAGCCTTCACTTGTACTAAGCAGGAATACTGCTTATGCATCCACTTCCATAAACCCAAAGTTGTTCCATATGAGTCCACCATACCTACCTATATGCGGTATCTACCTGCGGTTCCAAGTAAATTTGCATGTGCCACTCTCTAAACCTTCAAGAAATAATCTGTTTTGCATGCCCGAACCGCTCATGTGGTGACAAGGGGCGGTCAGTATCTTCCATGATAGGCGTGTTATCCTAGATTTGTGTTTACTCACTATCATTCACGAGAAAGGGGCCAGTAATTGGAATGCCCAGTTCCATGCTCAAATCGAAAAGATAATTGCAAACAAAACTCCCCCTGGATTGTTGTTGGTATGGATGGCACCCGAGTATTCGGCTAGTCGTGGAGTGTGATTGATCGGTGGTGGGGGAGTCAAAACTTTAGTTTTCTGTTTGGGAACCGCCTATAGTATGTGTAGCATGGAAGATGGTGAAAACTCTTGGTCATTGCGTTGACAATGAAAGCATGCCACCCAAAATTATTTATCTCTGTCTTCAAAGCTTAAGTTCTCGCACCTCTGCAAATCAATGCTTCCCTCGGCGAAGGGCCTATCTATTTATGCTTCTGTTGAGTCATCCTCTTCTTTCAAAAAGCACCAATTAGAGAGCACCTCTGTCATTTCTATGCTTTGCTTTTAATTGTTATTGAGTATGACTGTGACTGGATCTTCTTTGCTATGAATTACAATGTTCAGTCAGCCCTTGGTCTTTGAAGGTGCTCTGCATTTATGTTTTTCGGTCTCAGTAAGAGCTAGCGAGATACCATCTGTTCATATTGCTTCATGATTGTCTTGATTGAAGTGTTACCGTTTGAAACTTATTATTATTGCACGCTAGTTCATTATGCCATTGATATGAGTTCCTCTTGAGACCTAAATGTCATTGCTTATGTGGTTAGCTTGTGATCTTGCTGAGAATCTGAATATGAGTTAGACATAATTGCAACAACAAGATCAAACAGAGTTCATAAAAGTTTTTCTTTTTTCTCTTTCAGTTTGTCAACTGAATTTCTTGAGGACAAGCAAGGCTTTAAGCTTGGGGGAGTTGATACGTCTCCATCGTATCTACTTTTCCAAACTCTTTTGCCCTTGTTTTGGACTCTAATTTGCATGATTTGAATGGAACTAACCCAGACTAACGTTGTTTTCAGCAAAATTGCCATGTCATGACCCACAAGTATAGGGGGTCAATCGTAGTCTTTTCGATAAGTCAGAGTGTCGAACCCAACGAGGAGCAGAAGGATCTGACAAGTGGTTTTTAGCAAGGTACTGAAATTGTCGGTAACAAGTGATTGTGTGGTGAGATGATTCGTAGCAAGCAACAAGTAACAAAAGTAGCAACGGTGCAGCAAAGTGGCCCAATCCCTTTTGTAGCAAGGGATAAGCCTGGACAAAGTCTTATAGAAGGAAAAACGCTCCCGAGGACACACGGGAATTTCTGGCATGCTAGTTTTCATCACGTTCATATGATTCGCGTTCGTTACTTTGATAGTTTGATATGTGGGTGGACCGGAGCTTGGGTACTGCCCTTACTTGGACAAGCATCCCACTTATGATTAACCCCTCTCGCAAGCATCCACAACTACGAAAGAAGAATTAAGACAAAGTCTAACCATAGCATTAAACTAGTGGATCCAAATCAGCCCCTTACGAAGTAACGCATAAACTAGGGTTTAAGCTTCTGTCACTCTAGCAACCCATCATCTACTTACTACTTCCCAATGCCTTCCTCTAGGCCCAAATAATGGTGAAGTGTTATGTAGTCGACGTTCACATAACACCACTAGAGGAAAAACAACATACAACATATCAAATTACCGAACGAATACCAAATTCACATGACTACTATTAGCATGACTTATTCCATGTCCTCACGAACAAAAGAAACTACTCACAAAGCATAATCATATTCATGAACAGAGAGGTAATGAATAGCATCAAGGATCTGAACATAAACTCTTCCACCAAGTAATCCAACTAGCATCAACTACAAAGAGTAATCAACACTACTAGCAACCTTACAAGTACCAATCGGAGTCGCGAGACGGAGATTGGTTACAAGTGATGAACTAGGGTTTGGAGATGAGATGGTGTTGATGAAGATGTTGATGGTGATGAGTCCCCTCCGATGAGAGGAGTGTTGGTGATGACGATGGCGACGATTTCCCCTCCTGGAGTGAAGTTTCCCCGGCAGGATCGTCCTGCCGAAGCTCTAGATTTGTTCTACTCAAGTTCCGCCTCGTGGCGGCGGCGAAACCACGAAAAAGCTCCTCCCTGATTTTTTCCTGGACGAAACCCTCCATATATCAAAAGAGGGGGGCAAGTGGGCCTTCACGGTTCCCACAAGCCCTCATGGCGCGGCCAGGGGGTGGCCGCACCGTGCAGGCTTGTGGCCACCTGCACGCCCCCCTCTGGTACTTCTTCGGCCTAGTATTTTTGATAAATCGGGAAAAAAATCCTCGTTGATTTTTACGGCGTTTGGAGTTGCACAGAATAGGTATCTCAAACTTGCTCCACTTTCAGGCCAGAATTCCAGTTGCCGGTATTCTCCCTCTTCATGTAAACCTTGGAAAATAAGACAGAAAAGGCATAAGAATTGTACCGTGAAGTGAAATAACAGCCCAAGAAGCGATAAATATCAACATGAAAACATGATGCAAAATGGACGTATCAACTCCCCCAAGCTTAGACCTAGCTTGTCCTCAAGCGAAAGCCTAGATCAATAAATATGTCCACATGTTTAGGGAGAGAGGTGTCGACAAAACAAGATACGAACATGCATGCATCATGATCAAGCTCAGAACAGCAATACCAACATATAATCTCTCATGCTAAAGTGGTAATTCCTTCACAAAGTAAAGCATGGATCAAGAACCTTACCGAGAAGTAACAATCGATAGCCTTTAGTCATTGAAGCAATTGCAATTTATCACAACATCAGAAATAGTCAAATAAGAGCTTGTAAAGCAAATCCACATACTCAATCATTCTTTCGTTCTCTACAATTGCTACAACTCACGTGGTACTCATGAGATCAAAGTTTCAGCTGGACACAAAGAAAGATAGGGGCTTACAGTTTTTCCTCCCAACTGCTTACCTCAAGGGTAATGTCAACAATAATAATTCATGAATACTTACCTCCAAGTTGACATATGAATATAGATTTTTCTCAAGCATATGGCGTTAGCCAAGACAAAGGCGAAATAGGGAATTGGTGAAGATCACCATGACTCTTTTAGGGGCAAAAAGTAAAGGTACAAGATAGGCCCTTCGCAGAGGGAAGCAGAGGTTGTCATGCTCTTTGAAGGTTTGGATGCGTGTCCTCTTAGTGCGGAGGAACGTCACTTTATATTGCCCCCTGTGATAAAGAACTTTATTATGCAGTCTGTCGCTTTTATGTCTTCCTCATCACAGGTTCGTACAAAGCTTATTTTCCACACACTAATAGATCATACATATTAGAGAGAAATTTTTATTGCTTGCACCGATGAAAACTTACTTGAGGGATCTTATTCAATCCATAGGTAGGTATGGTGGACACTCATGGCAAAACTGGTTTGAAGGTTTATGGATGCACAAGTAGTATCTCTACTTAGTGCGGGAGGTTTGGCTAAAGTGAGGTGGAAGCAATCGTCACATGCTAAGGGATCTCTAATCATATAACATTGTTCGGAGCCAAGCAAACACAATTCATGATGTTGTCTTCCTTGTCCAACATCTACTTCTAGGCATGCAATAGTTTAGTGAGTATTCACAATCATAGATGGTGTCATAGATGATATATTTATATGTGAACCTCTTCTTCATTATCACTTCCTATTAATTGCAACAATAACCAAGGTCTACGTTTGCCTACCCTCAACAAGTTTCAATCCTCATTCTTTTTATATGTGAAGCCATCACTTCCCATAAGATCATTACATGATCTTTCATGCTTTTGTTCTATTCTCACTCTTTTGATCATGGCAAGAGGCAAAGCCCTTCAACTAAGACACTCTTTATTATATGGCTCACGAGCTCGAATACATCGGGGGTGACACAAAGCGAAACTCAAGACTAAAACACTAAGACTTTTACTCTACTAGAGAAAGAAAAACTGAAAAGGAAAACTAAAACAAAGGTAAAGGCAAAAGATGTGATGATGATACGATACCGGGGCAATGATGACCCACAAGTATAGGGGATCAATCGTAGTCCTTTCGATAAGTAAGAGTGTCGAACCCAACGAGGAGCAGAAGGCTCTGATAAACAGTTTTCAGCAAGGTAATAACTTCAAGCACTGAAAGTAGCGGTAACAAGTGATGATGTAGCGAGGTGAAACGTAGCATGTGCAAAGTAACAAGTAACAAGTAGTAGCAACGGTGCAGCAAAGTGGCCCAATCCATTTTGTAGCAAGGGACAAGCCTGAACAAAGTCTTATAGGAGGAAAAACGCTCCCGAGGACACATGGGAATTTCTGTCATGCTAGTTTCATCATGTTCATATGATTCGCGTTCGTTACTTTGATAGTTTGATATGTGGGTGGACCCGCGCTTGGGTACTGCCCTTACTTGGACAAGCATCCACTTATGATTAACCCCTCTCGCAAGCATCCGCAACTACCAATGAAGAATTAAGACAACGTCTAACCATAGCATTAATCTAATGGATCCAAATCAGCCCCTTATGAAGCAACGCATAGACTAGGGTTTAAGTTTCTGTCACTCTAGCAACCCATCATCTACTTACTACTCCCCAATGCCTTCCTCTAGGCCCAAACATGATGAAGTGTTATGTAGTCGACGTTCACTTAACACCACTAGAGGAAAAGACAACATACATCATATCAAAATACCGCACGAATACCAAATTCACATGACTATTATCAGCATGACTTATCCCATGTCCTTAGGAACAAAAGTAACTACTCAATAAGCATAATCATAATCATGATCAGAGGTGTAATGTGTAGCACCAAGGATCTGAACATAAACTCTTCCACCAAGTAAACCAACTAGCATCAACTACAAAGAGTAATCAACACTACTAGCAACCTTACAAGTGCCAATCGAAGTCGCGAGACGCAGATTGGTTACAAGAGATGAACTAGGGTTTGGAGAGGAGATGGTGCTGATGAAGATGTTGATGGAGATGACTCCCCTCCGACGAGAGGAGAGTTGGAGATGATGATGGCGACGATTTCCCCCTCCGGGAGGGAAGTTTCCCCGGCAAGATCGTCCTGTCGGAGCTCTAGATTGGATCTTCTCAAGTTCCGCCTCGTGGCGGCGGAGAATCCACGAAAAAGCTCCTCCTTGATTTTTTCTGGAACGAAATCATTCATATAGCAAAAGAGGGGACCGGTGGGCCGTCAGGGAGCCCACAAGCCCTTTAGCCACCACCAGGGGGTGGAGGCTACCAGGCTTGTGGGGCCCTGGTAGCTCCCCTCTGGTACTTCTTTCGCCCAGTATTTTTTATATATTCCCAAAAAATTCCACGTTGATTTTCAGGGCATTTGGAGTTTTGCAGAATAGAGGACTCAGACTTGCTCCTTTTCCAGTCCGGAATTCCAGCTGTCGGTATTCTCCCTCTTCAAATAAACCTTGCAAAATAAGAGAGAAAAGGCATAAGTATGTTACCACAAGGTAATATAACAGCCCATAAAGCGATAAATATCAACATGAAAGCATGATGCAAAATGGACGTATCAACTCCCCCAAGCTTAGACCCCGCTTGTCCTCAAGCGAAAACCAAGTTCCATAAACATATCCACATGTTTAGGGATGAAGGTGTCGATAAAACATAATACGGACATGAGGGCATCATGATCACACATAGAACAACAATACATCATAAAGATTCTTATGGGAAAGTAACAATTCCTTCACAAAGCAAAGTATGAAGCAAAAACCTTACCGAGAAGTAGCCAACAACAGTCCATAGTCATTGAAGCAATTGCAATTTATCGTAACATCAGAAAGAATCAAATAAGAGCTTGTAAAGAAACCCGCACACTCAATCATCTCTTTTGTTTTCCACAATTGTTACAACTCACGTGGTACTCATGGTATCAAAGTTTCAGCTGGACACAGAGGAATATAGGGGCTTATAGTTTTGCCTCTCAACCATTTACCTCAAGGGTAAAGTCAACAATAATAAAGCATAAGTACTCAGCTCTAATTTGATATATGAATATAGATCTTTCCCAAGCATATGACGTTAACCAAGAAAAAGGCTAAATAAGGAATTGGTGAAGATCACCATGACTCTTACAAGGGAAAAAAGTAAAGGTACAAGATTGGCCCTTCCCAGAGGGAAGCAGAGGTTGGCATGCGCTTTTGAGGTTTGGATGTGTGTCCTCTTAGTGCGGAGGAACGTCACTTTATATTGCCTCCTGTGATAAAGAAATTTATTATGCAGTCTGTCGCTTTTATGTCTTCCTCATCACACGTTCGTATAAAGCTTATTTTCCACACACTAATAGATCATACATATTAGAGAGTAATTTTTTATTGCTTGCAGCGATGACAACTTACTTGAGGGATCTTATTCAATCCATAGGTAGGTATGGTGGACTCTCATGGCAAAACTGGTTTGAAGGTTTATGGATGCACAAGTAGTATCTCTACTTGGTGCGGGAGTTTTGGCTAATATGAGGTGGAAGCAATCGTCACATGCTTAGGGATCTCTAATCATATAACATTGTTTGGAACCAAGCAAACACAATTCATTATGTTGTCTTCCTTGTCCAACATCTACTTCTAAGCATGTAATAGTTTGGTGAGTGCTCACAATTATAGAAAGTGTCTAAGATGATATATTTATATGTGAACCTCTCTTTCCTTATTACTTCTTATTAATTGCAACAATGACTGAGGTCTATGTTGGTTTACTCTCAACAAGTTTCAATAATCATACTTGTTATCTGTGAAGCTATCACTTTCCATAAGATCATCTCATGATCTTGCATGCTATCGTTCTTTTCATACCTTTGATCACGGCACAAAACAAAGCCCTTGACTAAGATACTCTTTATTATATAGCTCGCAAGCTCGAATACATCGGGGGAGACACAAAGAAAAAGACTCAAACTAAACACTAAAGACTTATTCCACTAAGAGAAGAAATAAAAACTGAAAAAGAAAGAACTAAAACAAAGGTAAAAGCAAAAGATATAAAGGTGATACGATACCAGGGAAACTCCCCCAAGCTTGGCAAAAGTCAAGGGGATTGCCCATACCAATGCTTAGTTGTCTTCCTTTGGTGGTGATGGTGGTGGTGTCCTTGCCTTTGATTCCAAGAGAGCTATCAATCTTTGATTTATACCTTTGAGATCTGCGACATGGTTTTCCAGCAAAACAACTTCACAAGAAAGGGAAATATTGCGAGCACGAGTTGTTTCGCAAAACCTCAAGAGTTCAATCAAGGATGGAGACAGCACGTGGAGGAAGGGTTGGAGAAAATCTACTCCTTCAACGTCTTCAATGTTGAACATAGGTTGAACTTCCTCCCTAGCTTGGGTTTTCTCCTTAGCTTTGTCCTTGGCTTCCGTGACTTCTACTCTTTTCAGATCAGCATCTACTTCTTCATGAACTTGGGGGACATCATTCTCCCCAACAGATTCCTGAGACATCTTTGCTCTAAATCTGCGGCAGACAATAGGCTCGAAACGAAAACAGAGGAAAATTGCACGATACGGAGATCAAAACCCTCGGGCGTATATATAATGATTTTTTCTGGACCAGAAGGAGTGCTCCGCAAGAAAACGGAGTCCGGGAGGCACACGAGGTGCCCACAAGCCCTGTAGCCGCCGCCAGGGGGGTAGGTGGCGGCTACCAAGCTTTTGGCCGCCTCGTGCGCTCTCCGGACTGCTTTTTATTTTTCTAATTTTCCAAAAATTCAAAAACGGAGGAAATTTCCTATTGGAAAATCTTCGGAGTCCAATTACTTACTGAAACACATACCTCTTCGTTTTCAGGGTCAGAAACAGGCTGATAAACATCCCTTGTGTACTCCTCTGGAGTTATGATATTGATGATATTGGTCTCAACATTTATGGGAGTACCAGCGATATAATGCTTGATTCTTTGCCCATTTACCACTCTAGGAAAATTTCCTTCCGTGTTATTGATTTTTATGGCACCGAAACAATATACTTCCTCGACAACGTAAGGACCTTCCCATTTAGAGAGAAGCTTGTCTGCGAAGAATCTTAAGCGAGAATTGTATAGCAGGACATAATCACCTACATTGAACTCTCGTTTATTTATTCTTTTATCGTGCCATCTTTTAACCTTTTCCTTGAACAACTTGGCATTTTCATATGCCTGGGCCCTCCATTCATCTAATGAGCCGATATCAAACAACCGCTTCTCACCGACAAGTTTGAAATCGAAGTTAAGCTCTTTGATTGCCCAATAAGCCTTGCGTTCTAGCTCAAGAGGTAAATGACAGGCCTTACCGTAAACCATTTTATATGGAGACATGCCCATGGGATTCTTATAAGCAGTCCTATAAGCCCATAGTGCATCGTCAAGTTTACTAGACCAATTCTTTCGAGATCTATTGACAGTCTTTTGTAAGATCAATTTGATCTCCCTATTACTCAACTCCACTTGATCACTAGACTGAGAATGCTAAGGAGATGCAACTCTATTGTTGACATCATACTTAGCAAGCATCTTGCGGAAAACACCATGAATCAAGTGTGAACCGCCATCAGTATCAGATATCTAGGGACTCCAAATCTTGGGAAAATGACTTCTTTAAGCATCTTAATAGAGGTGTGGTGATCAGCATTTCTAGTGGGGATAGCTTCTACCCACTTAGTGACATAATCCACAGCAACTAAGATTTGAGTGTACCCATTGGAACTCGGGAAGGGTCCCATATAACCAAAGCCCCACACATCAAACGGTTCAATGACAAGTGAATAGTTCATAGGCATTTCTTGACGTTTACTGATGTTCCCTATTCTTTGGCATTCGTCACAAGACAAGACAAACTTACGGGCATCCTTGAAGAGAGTGGGCCAATAGAAACCTGATTGCAATACCTTATGAGCATTTCTATCTCCAGCATGGTGTCCTCCGTAGGCTTCGGAATGACACTTCTGCAGGATCTGTCCCTGTTCATGTTCAGGCACACAACGTCTAATAACACCATCTACTCCTTCCTTATAAAGGTGAGGATCATCCCAAAAGTAGTGTCTCAAATCAAAGAAGAATTTATTCTTTTGCTGGTAGGTGAAACTGGGTGGTATGTATTTGGCTACGATATAATTTGAGTAATCAGCATACCACGGTGCACTATGTGAAGTGCGGATGACATTTAATTGCTCATGAGGAAAGCTGTCATCAATAGGTCGTGGGTCATCAAGGACATTCTCTAGCCTGGACAAGTTATCTTCTACAGGGTTATCAGCACCCTTTTGGTCAACAACGTGCAAATCAAATTCCTGTAGCAGGAGAACCAATCTGATTAGCCTAGGCTTAGCGTCCTTCTTCTCCATAAGGTACTTAATAGCAGCATGATCAGAGTGAATAGTGACTTTGGAGTCAACTATAAAAGATCTGAACTTTTCACATGCAAATACGACTGCTAAAAACTCCTTTTCTGTAGTGGCATAGTTTCTTTGGGCACTGTCTAGAGTTTTACTAGCGTAGTGAATAACATTCAACTTATTGTCAAATGTTTGTCCTAGAACAGCACCGACAACATAATCACTAGCGTCGCACATGATTTCAAAGGGTAAGTTCTAGTCAGGTGGTTGAACAATAAGTGCGGTTATCAAGGCCTTCTTAAGTATTTCAAAAGCTTCCTCACAATCCTCATCAAAAACAAAAGGAACATCCTTCTGCAAGAGGTTGGTAAGAGGCCTAGAAATCTTAGAGAAGTCTTTAATGAACCTTCTATAGAAACCAGCATGACCTAGGAAACTCCGTATACCACTGATATATGTGGGGCAAGGCATTTTCACAATTTCATCAACCTTAGCCTTATCAACTTCAATGCCTCTTTCACAAATTTTATGTCCTAAGACGATGCCTTCATTAACCATAAAGTGGCACTTCTCCCAATTCAAGACAAGGTTGGTATCTTTGCATCTCTGTAAGACACGATCAAGGTTGCTGAGGCAATCATCAAAGGAAGACCCGTAAACGGAGAAGTCATCCATGAAAACCTCAACAATCTTTTCACAAAAGTCAGAGAATATAGCCATCATACATCTTTGAAAGGTGGCAGGTGCATTGCATAAGCCAAAAGGCATATGTCTATAAGCAAAGCTACCGAAGGGGCAGGTGAAAGTTGTTTTCTCCTGATCAGATTGTGCAACAGGTATTTGCGAGAAACTTGAATAACCGTCTAGAAAGCAGAAGTGTGTGTGTTTGGATAGCCTTTCTAGCATTTGGTCGATAAACGGCAAAGGATAATGGTCTTTCCTAGTTGCCTTGTTCAGTTTCCGGAAGTCTATCACTATCCTTTAGCCAGTAATAATCCTTTGTGGGATTAATTCATTCTTATCATTAGGAACAATGGTGATACCTCCCTTCTTAGGTACGCAATGTACTAGGCTTACCCAATCACTATGAGCAACAGGATAAATGATTCCTGCTTCCAGAAGCTTTAATATTTCTTTTCTCACGACCTCTTTCATCTTAGGATTTAATCTCCTTTGATGATCAGCAACTGGTTTGAAGTCAGGATTAGTTTTAATCTTGTGCTGACACAGAGTGGGACTAATACCCTTAAGATCATCAAGAGTATATCCAATAGCCGCACGCTGCTTCCTCAAAGTTTTTAGTAACTTCTTCTCTTCGTGATTCGAGAGGAGAGTACTACTAATAACAGGATATATCTCCTTCTCATCAAGATAGGCATACTTAAGAGTATCTGGTAACTGTTTAAGCTCGAACATAGGATCACCCTTCGGTGGGGGATGATCCCCAAGCAGTTCAACAGGCAGATTATTCTTGAGAATAGGATATTGCTCTAAGACGATTTTATCTATCTCATCTCTTTCATCCATATGCATATCATTTTCATGCTCAAGCAGATATTGCTCTAAAGGATCCGTAGGAGGTACAACAATAGAGGCAAGAGCAATGATTTCGTCCCTACCAGACGACTCTTTTTCATGGGGTTGTCTTTCAAACTTGGAGAAGTTAAATTCATGAGACACACCCTCGAAACTAACAGTGACAGTCTGCTTAATGCAATCAATGTGAGCATTGACAGTGTTGAGAAAGGGTCTATCGAATATGATGGGACAAAAGCTATCTTGTGCAGTAGCAAGGACGAGGAAATCAGTAGGATACTTCGTCTTACCACACAGGACTTCTACGTCTCTCACAATTCCCAGAGGGCAGATAGTGTCTCTATTAGCTAGCGTAATAGTGACATCAATGGGTTCTAACTCAGCAGGTGCAATCTCATCTTTAATTTCATCATATAGGGAATGGGGTATTGCACTAACACTAGCACCCATATCACATAAACCATGATAAGAGTGATCTCCTATCTTGACAGAAACAACGGGCAGGCCAACTACAGGTCCGTATTTGTCTTTCGTGTGAGGTTTAGCTATTCTAGCGGAGTCCTCACAGAATTTGATAACATGCCCATCTATGTCTTCGGCTAAGAGATCTTTGATAATAGCAACACTAGGTTCAACTCTAATTTCCTAAGGGGGTGCAATTGGTCTAATGTAACCCCTACGTATCACAGTTGGAGCTTTAGAATAATCCTTTTTCCTAGTAGGGTAAGGTTGTTTCTCAGCGTAGGCACAAGGAACAATAGGATCACTAAAGGAAATGACTTTCTCTTCAACTAGATTGGGTTTAACTATGTTGATTTCGACAGGAGGATGATACTTAAACCACTTCTCTTTGGGAAGATAAACATGAGCAGCAAAAGATTCACATAGAGAAGCTACTATCTCAGAGTCAAGTCCATACATAGCGCTAAAATATCTAGAAGTGTTTGTTTCAACAAAATATTTAACGCAATCAAACTCGAAATTCATACCTGACTCCTTACCTTCCTCAAGCTCCCAATCTTCAGAGTTACGTTTGATTCTTTCCAATAAATTCCACTTGTGGTCAATATCCTTCTTCATAAAAGAACCGGTACAAGAAGTGTCAAGCATGGTACGATCTTCATGAGAAAGCTGAGCATAAAAGTTTTGAGTGATAATTTCTCTCGAGAGCTCATGATTGGGGCATGAATATAGCATTTATTTAAGCCTCCCCACGCTTGAGCTATGCTTTCCCTGTCACAAGGCCAAAAGTTATAAATATAATTCCGATCATGATGTACTAAATGCATAGGATAGAACTTTTGATGAAATTCCAATTTCAACCGACTGTAGTCCCATGATCCAGTATCATCACATAGCCTATACCATGTCAACGCCTTATCCTTCAAAGATAAAGGAAATAATTTCTTCTTTACCTCATCCTCGGGCAAACTTGCAAGCTTAAATAAACCACAAACTTCATCTACATAGATCAGATCCAAGTCTGGATGTGAAGACCCATCTCGTGTAAACGGATTAGCTAGCAGTTTCTCAAGCATATCCGAAGGAATTTCATAAAAGATATTTTTAGTAGGTACCTCAGGTTGAGGAACAAATCCTCGTGCTTCTGTTTGTGGTGAAGATACCCCGAGCAAACTCCTCAAAGGAACAGTTTCCATAGTGACATGTGACAATAAATTTCAGCATAGTATATAAATGTTTCCTTACCAAATTCCACTTACCAAAGGCGCTTCACCTCCCCGGCAACGGCGCCAGAAAAGAGTCTTGATGACCCACAAGTATAGGGGATCAATCGTAATCCTTTCGATAAGTAAGACTGTCGTACCCAACAAGGATCAGAAGGCTCTGATAAATAGTTTTCAGGAAGGTTATAACTGCAAGCACTGAAAGTAGCGGTAACAAGTGATGGTGTACCGTGGTGAAACGTAGCAAGTGAAAAGTAACAAGTAACAAGTAGTAGCAACGGTGCAGCAAAGTGGCCCAATCCCATTTGTAGCAAGGGACAAGCCTGAAAAGTCTTATAGGAGGAAAAACGCTCCCGAGGACACACGGGAATTTCTGTCATGGTAGTTTCATCATGTTCATATGATTCGCGTTCGTTACTTTGATAGTTTGATATGTGGGTGGACTGGCGCTTGTGTACTGCCCTTACTTGGACAAGCATCCCACTTATGATTAACCCCTCTCGCAAGCATCTGCAACTACGAAAGAAGAATTAAGACAACGTCTAACCATAGCATTAAACTAATGGATCCAAATCAGCCCCTTACGAAGCAACACATAGACTGGGTTTTAAGCTTCTGTCACTCTATCAACCCATCATCTACTTACTACTCCCCAATGCCTTCCTCCAGGCCCAAACATGGTGAAGTGTTATGTAGTCGACGTTCACATAACACCACTAGAGGAAAAGACAACACACAGCATATCTAAATACCGAACGAATACCAAATTCACATGACTATTATCAGCATCACTTATCCCATGTCCTCGGGAACAAAAGTAACCGCTCACAAAGCATAACCATAATCATGATCAGAGGTGTAATGAGTAGCATCAAGGATCTGAACAAAAACACTTCCACCAAGTGATCCAACTAGCATCAACTACAAAGAGTAATCAACACTACTAGCAACGTTACAAGTGCCAATCGGAGTCACGAGACGGAGATTGGTTACAAGAGATGAACTAGGGTTTGGAGAGGAGATCGTGCTGATGAAGACGTTGATGGACATGACTCCCCTCCGACGAGAGGAGTGTTGGTGATGATGATGGCGACGCTTTCCCCCTCCGGAGGGAAGTTTCCCCGGTAGGATCGTCCTGCCGGAGCTCTAGATTGGATCTGCTCAAGTTCCGCCTCGTGGCGGTGGAGAATCCACGAAAAAGCTCCGCCTTGATTTTTCTGGAACGAAACCCTTCATATAGCAAAAGAGGGGGGCCAGTGGGTCGTCAGGGAGCCCACAAGCCCTGTAGCCGCCACCAGGGGGTGGCGGCTACCAGGCTTGTGGGGCCCTGGTAGGTCCTCTATGGTACTTCTTTCGCCTAGTATTTTTTATATATTCCCAAAAAATTCCACGTTAATTTTCAGGGCATTTGGAGTTGTGCAGAATAGAGGACTCATACTTGCTCGTTTTCCAGTCCAGAATTCCAGCTGCCGGTATTCTCCCTCTTCAAATAAACCTTGCAAAATAAGAGAGAAAAGGCATAAGTATGGTACCACAAGGTAATATAATAGCCCATAAAGCGATAAATATCAACATGAAAGCATGATGCAAAATGGATGTATCAGGCAACTACCCCAAGCTTGGCAGAAGCCAAGGGGATTCCCATACCAATGCTGAGTTGTCTTCCTTTGGCGGTGATGGTGGTGGAGTTGTTGCAATCTTTGACTCCAAGAGGGTCATTAATATTTGATTTATACCTTGGAGATCTGCGATATGCTTTTCCAGCAAAACAACTTCACAAGTGAGACAAGTATTGCGAGCACGAGTTGTTTCACCAAACCTCAAGAGTTCAATCAAGGATGGAGATAGTAGGTGGAGGTAGGGTTGGAGGAAATCCACTTCTTCAACTTCTTCCTTGTTGAGCATAGATTGCACTTCATCCCACGCCTGATTCCTCTCCTTTGTTCTGCCCTTGGTTTCTTTAGGTAGACTCTCCTTGGCCTCCATTCTTTTCAGATCAGCATTTACTTCTCCTCAGGCTCGAGGGAGATTGTTCTCCCCCACAGATTCCTGAGACGATATCTTGATCTAGATCTGCGGTAGAAAAGAGGCTCGAAACGAAAAACAGAAGAAATCTGCGTGATGCAGGGGTCAGACCAAACGGGAGTATATATAATGATTTTTTTTCAGACCAGAAGGAGTACCCCGCACGAAAACGGAGTCCGGGAGGCGCACGAGGTGGCCACAAGCCCTCACGGCGCGGCCAGGGGGTGGGCCCGCGTCGTCCAGGCTTGTCGCCTCCTCGCGCACTTTCCGGACTACATCCAGTTTTTGTATTTTTTCAAAAATTCCAAAACGGAGAAAATTTCCTACTGGAAAAGTTTTGGACTATGTTTTCTTACCAAATCACATACCTCTTTGTTTTCGGAGTCTGAAACAGGGTGATAAACATCCCTTAGGTATTCCTCCGGAGTAATGGTATTGATGATATCGCTTTCAACATTTATGGGAGTACCTGAGATATAATGCTTGATTCTCTGCCCATTTACAACTCTTGGACAATTACATTCCGTGTTGTTGATCTTGATAGCACCGGAATGATATACTTCGTCAACAACATAGGGACCTTCCCATTTAGAGGGAAGCTTGCCTGTCAATAATCTTAAACGAGAGTTATATAGCAAGACATAATCACCTACATTGAACTCACGCTTGTGTATCCTCTTATCATGCTACCTCTTAACATTCTCTTTGAACAGCTTGGCATTCTCATATGCCTGAGTTCTCCACTCATCAAGCGAGCTAATATCAAATAACCTCTTCTCACCGGCAAGTTTGAAATCAAAGTTGAGCTCTTTGATTGCCCAATAAGCTTTATGCTCTAGCTCAAGAGGTAAATGACAGGCTTTACCGTACACCATTTTATACGGAGACATGCCCATGGGATTCTTATAGGCAGTTCTATAAGCCCACAGTGCATCATCGAGCTTCTTAGACGAATTCTTTCTAGACCTATTGACAGTCTTTTGTAGAATTAGTTTAATCTCTCTATTGCTCAGCTCTAGTTGACCACTCGACTTAGGGTGGTAAGGAGACGCAATTCTATGGTTGACATCGTACTTAGCAAGCGTTTTATGGAAAGCACCATGAATGAAGTGTGAACCACCGTCGGTCATTAAATATCTAGGGACTCCAAATCTAGGGAAGATAACTTCTTTAAGCATCCTGATAGATGTGTTGTGATCAGCACTACTAGTGGGGATAGCTTCTACCCACTTAGTGACATAATCAAAAGCAACTAGGATGTGAGTATACCCATTGGATTTTGGAAAAGGTCCCATATAATCAAAGCCCCAGACATCAAATGGTTCAATCACAAGTGAATAGTTCATAGGCATTTCCTGACGTTTGCTAATATTACCTATTCTTTGACATTCGTCACAAGACAAGACAAACTTACGGGCATCCTTGAAGAGAATGGGCCAATAGAAACCTGATTGCAATACCTTGTGTGCATTTCTATCTCCCGCAGGGTGTCCTCCGTAGGCCTCGGAGTGACACTTCTGTAGGATCCGTCCCTGTTCATGTTCACGTACACAACGTCTAATAACACCATCTACTCCTTCCTTATAAAGGTGCGGGTCATCCCAAAAGTAGTGTCTCAAGTCAAAGAAGAACTTCTTCTTTTGCTGGTACTTGAAAATAGGTGGTATGTATTTGGCAACGATATAGTTTGCATAATCAGCATACCACGGTGCACAGCGTGAAGCATTGATGACATTCAATTTCTCATCAGGGAAGCTATCATCAATAGGTTGTGGGTCATCAAGAACGTTCTCCAACCTATACAAGTTATCTCCTACGGGGTTATCAGCACCCTTTCTGTTGACAACGTGCAAATCAAATTCTTGTAGCAAGAGAATCCATCTGATAAGTCTAGGTTTAGCATCCTTCTTCTCCATGAGGTACTTAATAACAGCATGATCAGTGTGAATAGTGACTTTGGAATCAACTATGTAAGACCTGAACTTTTCACATGCAAACACGGCTGCTAAAAATTCCTTCTCCGTAGTAGCATAGTTTCTCCGGGCACTGTCTAGAGTTTTACTAGCACAGGGAATAACATTCAACTTATTATCAACTCTTTGCCCTAGAACAGCACCAACAGCATAATCACTAGCATCACACATGATTTCAAAAGGTAAGTTCCAATCAGGTGATTGAACAATAGGTGCATTTATCAAAGCCCTCTTAAGCATTTCGAAGGATTCCTCACAATCATCGTCAAAAACAAAAGGAATATCCTTTTGTAAGAGATTGGTAAGAGGCCTAGAAATCTTAGAGAAGTCTTTGATAAACCTTCTATAGAATCCAGCATGACCAAGGAAACTTCTTATACCTTTGATATATGTGGGGTATGGCATTTTCTCGATTGCATCAACCTTAGCCTTATCGACTTCAATACCTCTTTCAGAAATTTTATGTCCTAAGACGATGACTTCATTAACCATAAAGTGGCACTTCTCCCAATTCAAGACAACATTGGTGTCTTTACATCTCTATAAGACCCGATCAAGGTTGTTGAGGCAATCATCAAAAGAAGACCCGTAAATGGAAAAGTCATCCATGAAAACCTCGACAATCTTTTCACAAAAGTCAGAGCATATAGCCATCATACATCTTTGAAAAGTGGCAGGTGCATTACATAAGCCAAAAGGCATACGTCTATAAGCAAAGGTACCGAAAGGACAGGTGAAAGTGGTTTTCTCCTGATCAGATTGTGCAACTGATATTTGGGAGAAACCAGAATAACCGTCTAGAAAGCAGAAGTGTGTGTGTGTTTAAACAGCCTTTCTAGCATTTGGTCGATAAAAGGAAGAGGGTAATGATCTTTCCTAGTGGCCTTATTCAACTTCCTAAAATCAATCACCATCCTATAGCCAGTAATAATCCTCTGTGGGATCAATTCATCCTTATCATTAGGGACAACGGTAATGCCTCCCTTCTTAGGAACGCAATGCACCAGACTCACCCAATCGATGTGAGCAATAGGATAGATAATACCCGCTTCCAGGAGCTTTATTATTTCTTTTCTTACTACTTCTTTCAACTTAGGATTCAATCTCCTTTGATGATCAGCTACTGGTTTCAAATCAGGATCAGATTTAATCTTGTGCTGGCATAGAGTGGGACTAATACCCTTAAGATCATCGAGAGTATATCCAATAGCAGCACGGTGCTTCCTCAGAGTTTTTATTAACTTCTTTTCTTCATGCTCCGAGAGGCTAGCACTAATAATAACAGGATTTATCTCTTTTTCATCAAGATAGGCATACTTAAGAGTATCAGTCAACTATTTAAGCTCGAACACAGGATCACCCTTTGGTGGGGGTGGATCCCCAAGCAGTTCAACAGGCAAGTTATTCTTAAGGATAGGATATTGTTCGAAGACAACTCTATCTACTTCATCCCTTTCATCCATATGCATATCATTTTCATGCTCAGGAAAGTATTGCTCTAAGGGATCAGTAGGAGGTACGGCAATAGAAGCTAAGGCAATAGTTTCATCCTTACTAGGCAATTATTTTTCATGAGGTTGTCTACCAAACTTGGAGAAATTGAACTCATGTGACACACCTTCAAAGCCAGCAGTGACAGTTTGCTTCTCACAGTCAATATGAGCATTGAAGGTATTGAGGAAGGGTCTGCCAAATATGATGGGACAAAAGCTATCTTGTGCGGTAGCAAGAACGAGGAAATCAGCAGGATACTTCGTTTTACCACACAAGACTTCAACATCCCTAACAATTCCCACAAGGCAGATAGTATCTCTATTGGCAAGCTGAATAGTGACATCAATAGGCTCTATCATAACAGGTGCAATCTCATCTTTGATTTCATCATATAAGGATTGAGGTATTGCACAAACACTAGCACCCACGTCACATAAACCATGATAACAATGATCTCCTATCTTAACAGAAACCACAGACATGCCAACAACAGGCCTATGTTTGTCTCTAGCATGAGGTTTAGCAATTCTAGCAGCATCTTCACAGAAGTGAACATTATGTCCCTCAACTTCTTCACATAGAAGATCACTGATAATAGCAATGCTAGGTTCAACTCTAATTTGCTCAGGGGGTGTAGGTGTTCTAATAGAGCCACTACGTATCACAGTTGAAGCTTTAGAATGATCCTTTATCCTAACAGGGAAAGGTGGTTTCTCAATGTAAGCACTGGGAACCACATGATCATTATAGGCAATGACTTTATCTTCAACTGGAGTGGGTTTAACTACATTGACTTCTAAAGGAGGATGATATTTAAACCACTTCTCTTTGGGGAGATCAATATGAGCAGCAAAAGATTCACACAATGAAGCTACTATCTCAGAGTCATGTCCATACTTAGCGCTAAAGTCACAAAAAGTATTCGTCTCAACAAAGGATTTAACGCAATCAAAAGTGAAATTCATACGTGACTCCTTACCTTCTTCAAGCTCCCAATCTTCAGAGTTGCGTTTAATTCTCTCCAATAAATTCCATTTTAAATCAATATCTCTCTTCATAAAAGAACCGCTACAAGAAGTGTCAAGCAAGGTGCGATCATGATGAGAAAGCCGAGCATAGAAGTTCTGAATGATTATTTCTCTCGAGAGCTCATGATTGGGGCATGAATATAACATTGATTTAAGACTCCCCCAAGCTTGAGCGATGCTTTCTCTGTCACGAGGCCAAAAATTATAAATATAATTCTGATCACGATGTACTAAATGCATAGGATAAAACTTTTGATGAAATTCCAATTTCAACCGATTGTAGTCCCATGATCCAGTATCATCACATAGCCTATACCATGTCAATGCCTTAACCTTCAAAGATAAAGGAAAGACCTTCTTCTTGACCTCATCCTCGGGCACACCTGCAAGCTTAAATAAACCACAAACTTCATCTACATAGATTAGATGCAAGTCTGGATGTGATGTTCCATCTCCTGTAAAAGGATTAGCCAACAGTTTATCAAGCATACCCGAAGGAAATTCAAAGCAAATATTTTCAGTAGGTGCAACAAGTTGAGGAGCAACTCTTTGTGCTTCCGTTCGAGGTGAAGATACCCCGAACAAGCCCCTCAAAGGATTAGTATCCATAGTGACAAGTGACAAGAAATTTCACCACACTATATGAATGTTTCCTTACCAAGTTCCACTTACCAAAGGCGCTTCACTCCCCGGCAACGGCACCAGAAAAGAGTCTTGATGACTCACAAGTATAGGGGATCAATCGTAGTCCTTTTGATAAGTAAGAGTGTCGAACCCAACGAGGAGCAGAAGGATCTGACAAGTGGTTTTTAGCAAGGTAAAATCTGCACGCACTGAAATTGTCGGTAACAAGTGATTGTGTGGTCAGATGATTCGTAGCAAGCAACAAGAAAAAACAGTAGCAACGGTGCAGAAAAGTGGCCCAATCCCTTTTGTAGCAAGGGACAAGCCTGGAAAAAGTCTTATAGGAGGAAAAACGCTCTCGAGGACACACAGGAATTTCTGTCATGTTAGTTTTCATCACGTTCATATGATTCGCGTTTGTTACTTTGATAGTTTGATATGTGGGTGGACCGGCGCTTGGGTACTGCCCTTACTTGGACAAGCATCCCACTTATGATTAACCCCTCTCGCAAGCATCCGCAACTACGAAAGAAGAATTAAGACAAAGTCTAACCATAGCATTAAACTAGTGGATCCAAATCAGCACCTTACGAAGTAACGCATAAACTAGGGTTTAAGCTTCTGTCACTCTAGCAACCCATCATCTACTTACTGCTTCCCAATGCCTTCCTCTAGGCCTAAATAATGGTGAAGTGTTATGTAGTCGACGTTCACATAACACCACTAGAGTAAAAACAACATACAACATATCAAATTACCGAACGGATTCCAAATTCACATGACTACTATTAGCATGACTTATCCCATGTCCTCAGGAACAAAAGAAAGTACTCACAAAGCATAATCATATTCATGACCAGAGAGGTAATGAATAGCATCAAGGATCTGAACATAACCTCTTCCACCAAGTAGTCCAACTAGCATCAACTACAAAGAGTAATCAACACTTCTACCAACCTTACAAGTACCAATCGGAGTCGCGAGACGGAGATTGGTTACAAGTGATGAACAAGGGTTCGGAGATGAGATGGTGTTGATGAAGATGTTCATGGTGATGAGTCCCCTCCGATGAGAGGAGTGTTGGTGATGACGATGGCGACAATTTCCCCCTCCGGGAGGGAAGTTTCCCCGGCAGGATCGTCCTGTTGGAGCTCTAGATTGGTTCTGCTCAAGTTCCGCCTCGTGGTGGCGACGAAACCTCGAAAAAGCTCCTCCCTGATTTTTTCCTGGACGAAACCCTCCATACAGCAAAAGAGGGGGGCACGTGGGCCTGCAGGGTGCCCACAAGCCCTCATGGCGCGGCCAGGGGGGTGGTCGCGCCGTGCAGGCTTGTGGCCACCTGCACGCCCCCCTCTGGTACTTCCTCGGCCCAGTATTTTTGATAAATCGGGAAAAAATTCCTCGTTGATTTTTACGGCATTTGGAGTTGCGCAGAATGGGTATCTCAAACTTGCTCCACTTTCAGGCCAGAATTCAAGTTGCCGGTATTCTCCCTCTTCATGTAAATCTTGCAAAATAAGAGAGAAAAGTCATAAGAATTGAACCGTGAAGTGAAATAACAGCCCAAGAAACGATAAATATCAACATGAAAACATGATGCAAAATGGACGTATCACCATGGTGTTGTTTTTGCGCAGAAATAGAAGTTCTCGGAATGACCTAGAAATTTACGAGGATTTTTTGTGAAATATATAAAAAATATTGGCGCAAGAATCAACCGGAGGAGTGGAGCGAGGAGCCCACAAGCCCACCAGGCGCGGCCCCCCTGGCCGCGCCTAGAAGGCTTGTGGGGCCCTCGGAGCTCCGCCGCCTCCAACTCCAGCTATATTTGGTCCCTTTTGTCCGAAAAAAATCAAAGAGAAGCGTTCATCACATTTTACGATACGGAGGCGCCGCCACAACTGTTCTTCCTCTGGAGGGCAGATCTGGAGTACGTTCTGGGCTCCGAAGAGGGGAGATCGTCACCGTTGTCATCACCAACCTTCCTTCATCGCCAATTCCATGATGCTCTTCACCGTTCGTGAGTAATCTCATCATAGGCTTGCTAGACGGTGATGGGTTGGATGAGATCTATCATGTAATCGAGTTAGTTTTGATGGGATTGATCCCTAGTATCCACTATGTTATGAGATTGATGTTGCTACTACTTTGCCATGCTTAATGCTTGTCACTAGGACCCGAGTGCCATGATTTCAGATCTGAACCTATTATGTTCTCGTCAATATATGGTATTCACTAAGTGCTAATGCTTTGTTCCGGTTCTCTATTAAAAGGAGAACCTTAATATCCCGTAGTTTCCATTAGGACCCCACTGCCACGGGGGGGATGGACAATAGATGTCATGCAAGTTCTTTTCCCTAAGCACGTATGACTACATACGGAATACATGCCTACATTACATTGACGAACTGGATCTAGTTACATATCTCCCCATGTTATAACTGTTGCATGATGAATGTCATCCGGCATAATTATCCATCACCGATCCAATGCCTACGAGTTTTTCCTACTGGTCCTTGCTATGTTACTTTGTTGCTACTGCTATCACTTTTGCTACTGTTACTCTGTCACTACTTCTGTCACTGCTGCTACTCTTACTCTGTCGCTACTGCTGTCACTGTTACCATTGCTACTGTTGCTATCACACCACTTTGCTACTGATACTTTGCTGCAGATACTAAGTCGTTCAGGTGTGGTTGAATTGAAAACTCAACTGCTAATACTCGGTAATATTCTTTGGCTTCCCCTTGTGTCAAATCAACAAATTTGGGTTGAATACTCTACCCTCGAAAACTGTTGCGATCCCATATACTTGTGGGTTATCATGATCCCGCTTGGAAGAAGAACGCATCCGTAAAGCAGACGAACCAACGTAGTTGAACGGACCCTCACAGTCTGAAGCGGATCGGAACTCTATCGAAAAGAAGCAAACCAGAAACAAGAATCAACACACGATATTCACCACGGCACATGCACGACATGATGCACAACACATATGATGCATGATTGATTTAATTATGCAAGGCACTGCATGGCAAATCACAACAACCAACTACTACACATTAAGTGAAGCTCAATATGCAACGAGTTGCATATTGACGAAACTCCACATACGAATTATTTAGTTCACTCCCATTAGGTACACGACAATATTAAATGTTTTTAAACATGGCAAGGGGTGAAGCACAAATAAACTACCTATCTAGGTATTTTAAATGAGGCCGGAAATGACATATAGCATTTCCGAAATGATCCCACGCATTAACTTTGTAATGTATTCAGATCTGTCCTAACCGCATTTTATGTTTTTTAAACATCAAAACAAAGTGGTTCGCGTGATTCTACTCATCGTTCTAGTCCATTTACATATATGGGTCATCTCCAACGGAGCTATGATTAATTAACTACGAACTAAACCATTTTTAACACGTTGTCCCGCAAACCAATGCAAACAGCATGGCTAACAGTTTTAAATATGCATAGGAGCTCGAAAATATTAATCTATGCGAAATTCTACACGTTTTACATATGTATGGTTTTTGTATACGACGCACGGTTTAAAAGTTACGAACGTTTTAAAATTATGCATGATTCTGAAATTAAAGAAAATCACACGCGCTAAAAAAAACTACTCGGGCTGAATCTGGCTAATGGGCCGAATCTAACCACGAGGGCAACATACTAAGCAACTCCTAGGGCGCAAAATAGAGAGGCTCGGGGTGGCTCACCTTGGGCCAGGGCTCGGCTCGAGAGGACAGAGGTGGAAATGGGCCAAAGGGGTGCTGCTGGGCCGGTGCTGCGATGCGGGCCTGGCGCAAGGCTAGGCCTCGTCTCACGCGGGTGACAAGAGGGGCGAGGTCGTCAACGGGTAGGCGAGCGAGCAACCTCCCCCGATCCAGATCGGATTGAGGCGAGGCGGCGGTTGCTGCTGCCTGGCAACGACGGGACTCCGACGAACCACGGCCGGCGGGGCTGCGACCAGTGGCTGAACTGGCGGGAGCAGGCGCGGAGGTTGGCCGGCAGGGGTTACAGGCTTGACGACGGTGGCGGCCTGGGCGGTGCGGCTTGGATATGGATCTATCCAGATCGAGGACTGGAGGCGGCGAGGGGGCGATGTGAGGGCGACTGACTACGGGAACACTGCGGGAGGTGGCTGGGGCTCCGACAGCAGCGGGATCGGTCAGCGGCGATGCACCACAGCAGGCGCTAGCGAGATTCGGTTCGGAGCGATGCTCGGGACTGTGCGCTTGCGGAAGGAGCCGGTGGATCGGGCGACTCGGGCCCGGTTGACTGAGGGCGGGCCTACGATGGGCTCCGGTGGGCCGCGGTGGCTGCGGTGGGAGAGGGGCGCTTGCGGTGCCACGTGGCGGCGGGGGTTTGGGGATGCACGGAATTCGAGGAGGAGAGAGAGGTGGCCAAATTAGGCAGGTTGGGTTTTGTTTAAATGGGTAGGGGCTAGGGCTTAGGTGGTTTTGGGCGTTTTTCGACCCTCCCGTCGCGATCGTACGGTCCGATCGGAGAGGTGCTTTTGGTGGGCTTCGGTGGGCTGTGTTAGAGAGCCTAGGTGGGGATGAGAGGGAGACTGGTGGCCCGTGACACAAGTTTTTAACACCGATAAATGATTGACGATAAACCGATGACGGTGCCTCTACGGTCGACCGTTCGGGTATCAAACGGACTCCTATTGCGACGAAATTCGGCAGGCACCCTACGTATAATAAAATAAGACCGCATGCCAAGTTTCAACCCAATCCGAGAATATTTTATACACACTTTTAAAAACAATATTTATAAATTCCCCGGGCATGTGCGTGTGTGGTTGGACGCAAAACTGTCAACGACAAAATGGAGAGAACTGGCAACTAATAACGGATGCAAGTTTTGAAATCTGGCGGCAACGGAGTGTCGATGCAATGCAGATGATGCAAATGATGCGACGGTGAGTTTAACAAACTAATAATAACACACGACGATAAGGACTAAAAGGGAAATCTTGTGGAGCGTCGGTGACGGGCTGTTAGAGATCCCCTATACTTGTGGGCTATCAAGCACAACTTTGTCTGCCACATCGACAGGCACGCCATCAGCCTGAACGGGCTGTTGCGCATACACCGAATCATTTTCATTGTCGAGGAGGTTGATGTGAGAGGCGGCGCAGAGTTGGGCTGGCATGCTTATTAGATGTTCTTGTAGCGACCCGACTCAAAACGAGTCAAGCCCCTGTGTATCTGTGCCATCCCTGGATCAGTATGTTGGCACACACAGTACATCAATGTATATATCAAAGTGCAATCACATGTAAATACAGTAAAACTGATATATACCTTAAATATCTCAGCGGAAGCAGTCAAGGGAGTGGAGTCCCAATAAACACCAACGACAAGTTGAGTATAGACCGTAACCCTGAATCGTACTCTTACTCGTCGAGGAAAATATCTACCACATAAGACGTTGCAGCCGTGTAGGTCAACATATTGAATATGCCGGCAAGTCACATATGAGAGGGCGTAAGTTTTAGCGTAAAGCAATTTTTCTCCTACAACAAGAGGGGCTAAAAGCAAAATATTACTACAAGGTTGGTTCTTAACGAGATGGTTCCGCCAACCAGTTCTCATACCCAAGTTATAAATATTACCCTCATCAAATATATATAATGGTGTTGAGAATTCCAGATAACTTCAGTTCCTTTGGCTCAAGTTGTCCATGACCGTGGACACGGCTAATCGATTAGGTTTGAGTACTCTCCAGAGTTTTGCACACGTTCCCCACAAGATTTGATCGCCTCCATGTATGTCCTCGCTTTTCAGGGTGTTTGAAGACCGGATGATCAAAACATGGTCTTTCAACGGGTCCCTCTGAATCCCTGTCGGTGCCCATCCAATCCTACTGTTCTTCTACATCTGCTGGCACCGCCTGTCTAGAGTCGCGACGTTGTCCAACCAAGCCAGAGCCCATAATGACTTGTGGCTGTGCAGGTATGCCTTGGGTCTTGAAAATATCCGCCCGTCACTTTGAGCCTGGGTGAAGCTTTCCGCAAGATGTCATGGCACGTCTCCAACATCCCGGGTCATCCACTGGTTTCTCTAGGGAGACGATCAACCGTCCTTCACCCAAAGTTGCATTGCATCACGAGGTCTTGAAAAGTCTTGACTTAACTGTTGGAAATATGCCCTAGAGGCAATAATAAATTAGTTATTATTATATTTATTTGTTCATGATAATCGTTTATTATCCATGCTATAATTGTATTGATTGGAAACACAATGCATGTGTGGATACATAGACAAAACACTGTCCCTAGTAAGCCTCTAGTTGACTAGCTCGTTGATCAAAGATGGTCAAGGTTTCCTGACCATAGGCAAGTGTTGTCACTTGATAATGGGATCACATCATTAGGAGAATCATGTGATGGACTAGACCCAAACTAATAGACGTAGCATGTTGATCGTGTAATTTTTTTGCTACTGTTTTCTGCGTGTCAAGTATTTGTTCCTATGACCATGAGATCATATAACTCACTGACACCGGAGGAATGCTTTGCGTCTATCAAACGTCGCAATGTAACTGGGTGACTATAAAGATGCTCTACAGGTATGTCCGAAGGTGTTCGTTGAGTTAGTATGGATCGAGACTGGGATTTGTCACTCCGTGTGACGAAGAGGTATCTCGGGGCCCACTCAGTAATACAACATCACACACAAGCCTTGCAAGCAATGTGACTTCGTGTAAGTTGCGGGATCTTGTATTACGGAATGAGTAAAGAGACTTGCCGGTAAACGAGATTGAAATAGGTATGCGGATACTGACAATCGAATCTCGGGCAAGTAACATACCGAAGGACAAAGGGAATGACATACGGGATTATATGAATCCTTGGCACTGAGGTTCAAACGATAAGATCTTCGTAGAATATGTAGGATCCAATATGGGCATCCAGGTCCCTCTATTGGATATTGACCGAGGAGTCACTCGGGTCATGTCTACATAGTTCTCGAGCCCGGAGGGTCTGCACACTTAAGGTTCGACGATGTTTTATGCGTATTTGAGTTATATGGTTGGTTACCGAATGCTGTTCGGAGTCCCGGATGGGATCACGGACGCCACGAGGGTTTCTGAAATGGTCCGGAGACGAAGATTGATATATTGGATGACCTCATTTGGTTACAGGAAAGTTTTCGGGCATTACCGGAAAAGTTTCGGGCTCATCGGTAGTGTATTGGGAGTGCGGGGAGGGGTGCCGGGAACCATCAGGAGGGGTGTCACGCCCCAAGGGGTCTCATGGGCTATGGGAAGAGATAAACCAGCCCCTAGTGGGCTGGAATAAGTTCCCACTAAGGCCCATAAGGTTTGAGAAGGAAAAAAACACAAAGTGGAAAGAGTTTCCAAGTGGGAAGGTGGAATCCTACTCCAAGTAGGATTGGAGTAGGACTCCTCCACCTCCAATTTCGGCCAAACCTTTAGGTTTTGAGGCTGTCTCCTCCCCTCCCTCCCTCCTATATATAGTGGGGTTTTAGGGCTGATTTGAGACAACTTTTGCCACGGCAGCCCGACCACATACCTCCATGGTTTTTCCTCTAGATCGCGTTTCTGCGGAGCTCGGGCGGAGCCCTGCTGAGATTAGATCACCACCAACCTCCGGAGCGCCGTCACGCTGCCGGAGAACTAATCTACCTCTCTGTATCTCTTGCTGGATCAAGAAGGCCGAGATCATCGTCGAGCTGTACGTGTGCTGAACGCGGAGGTGCCGTCCGTTCGGCACTAGATCGGAGCGGATCGTGGGACGGATCGCGGGACGGTTCGTGGGACGGTTCGCGGGGCTGATCGAGGGACGTGAGGGCGTTCCACTACATCAACCGCGTTTCTTAATGCTTCTGTTGTGCGATCTACAAGGGTACGTGGATCGGAAATCCCCTCTCGTAGATGGACATCACCATGATATGTCTTCGTGCGCGTAGGAAATATTTTGTTTCCCATGCTACGTTCCCCAACAGTGGCATCATGAGCTAGGTTCATGCATAGATGTCTTCTCATGCAGAACAAAAAAGTTTTTGTGGGCGGTGATGTGCGTTTTTCTGCCCTCCTTTGTCTTTTCTTGATTCCGCGACATTGTTGGATCGAAGCGGCTCGGACAGACATTACTCGTACGCTTACGAGAGACTGGTTTCATCGCTACGAGTAACTCCGTTGCTCAAAGATGACCGGCGAGTGTTGGTTTCTCCAACTTTAGTTGAATCAGATTTGACCGAGGAGGTCCTTGGCTGAGGTTAAATAGCAATTCATACATCTCCGTTGTGGTGTTTGCGTAAGTAAGATGCGATCCTACTAGATACCCATGGTCACCACGTAAAACATGCAACAACAATTAGAGGACGTCTAACTTGTTTTTGCAGGGTATGCTTGTGATGTGATATGGCCAATGATGTGATGTAATATATTGGATGTATGAGATGATCATGTTGTAGTAGTTAATATCGACTTGCACGTCGATGGTACGGCAACCGGCAGGAGCCATAGGGTTGTCTTTAAACTAACGTTTGTGCTTGCAGATGCGCTTACTATATTGCTAGGACATAGCTTTAGTAGTAATAGCATGAGTAGCACGACAACCCCGATGGCGACACGTTGATGGAGATCATGGTGTGACGCCGGTGACAAGAAGATCGTGTCGGTGCTTTCGTGATGGAGATCAAGATGCACATGATGATGGCCATATCATGTCACTTATGAATTGCATGTGATGTTAATCCTTTATGCACCTTATCTTGCTTAGAACGATGGTAGCATTATGAGGTGATCTCTCACTAAAATTTCAAGACGAAATTGTGTTCTCCCCGACTGTGGATCGTTGCTACAGTTCGTCGTTTCGAGACACCACGTGATGATCGGGTGTGGTAGACTCAACGTTCACATACAAACGGGTGCAAAACAATTGCACACGCGGAACACTCGGGTTAAGCTTGACGAGCCTAGCATGTGCAGACATGGCCTTGGAACACATGAGACCAAAAGGTCGAGCATGAATCGTATAGTTTATATGATTAGCATAGAGATGCTTACCACTCAAACTATTCTCAACTCACGTGATGGTCGGACTTGAGTTAGTGAATTTGGATCATGTACCACTCAAATGACTAGAGAGATGTACTTTTTGAGTGGGAGTTCTTAAGTAATATGATTAATTGAACTAATTGTCATGAACATAGTCTAATGGTCTTGGCGAATTACGATGTAGCTTGCGCTATAGCTCTACTGTTTTTATATGTTCCTAGAGAAAATTTAGTTGAAAGTTGATAGTAGCAAACTTTGCAGACTGAGTCTGTAAAACCGAGGATTGTCCTCGTTGCTGCGCAAAAGGCTTATGTCCTTAATACACCACTCGGTGTGCTACACCTCGAGCGTCGTCTGTAGATGTTGTGAACATCCGACATACTCGTTTCTGATGACTACACGATAGTTCAGTACAAAATACTTAATGGCTTAGAAGCAAGGCGCCGAAGACATTTTGAAACGTCACGGAACATAAGAGATGTTCTAAAGAGATGAACTTGTGATTTCATGCTTGTGCCCTTGTTAAGAGGTATGAGACCTCCGACAAGATTCTTTGTCCATGAAGTAAAGGAGAAAATCTCAATCGTTGAGCGTGTGCTCAGATTATCTGAGTACGACAATCGCTTGAATCAAGTGGGAGTTGATCTTCCAGATAAGATAGTGATGGTTCTCCAAAGTCACTGCCACCAAGCTGTGAGAGCTTCGTGATGAACTATAACATATCAAGGATAGATAAAATGATCCTTGAGCGATTCGCGATGTTTGACACTGCGAGAGTAGAAATCAAGAAGGAGCATCAATAGTTGATGGTTAGTAAAACCACTAAGTTTTCGAGAAAGGCAAGGGCTAGAAGGGATACTTCATGAAACGGCAAAGCAGTTGCTGCACTAATGAAGAGACCCCAGATTAAACCCAAGCCCGGGACTAAGTGCTTCTGTTATGAGGGGAACGGTCACAGAGGCGGAGCAACTCTGGATACTTGGTACATAAGAAGGCTGGCAAAAGTCGAAAGAAGTATATTTGATATACATGATGTTGATGTGTACTTTACTAGTACTCCTAGTAGCACGAGGGTATTGGATACCGGTTCGGTTGCTAAGTGATTAGTAACACGAAATGAAAGCTACGGCATAAACGGAGACTAGCTAAAGGCGAGGTGACGATACGTGTTGGAAGTGTTTCCAAGGATGATATGATCAAACGTCGCACGCTCCCTCTACCATCGGGATTGGTGTTAAACCTAAATAATTGTTATTTGGTGCTTGCGTTAAGCATGAACATGATTGGATCGTGTTTATTGCAATACGATTATTCATTTAAAGAGAATAATGGTTACTCTATTTGCTTGAATAATCACCTTCAATGGTTTATTGAATCTCGCTCGTAGTGTTACACATGTTCATGATATTGGTGCCAAAAGATACGAGGTAATGATGATAGTACTACTTACTTGTGGCACTGCCGCTTGAGTCATGTTGGTATAAATTGCATGAAGAGGCTCCATGTTGATGGATCTTTATACTCACTTGATTTCGAATCACTAGTGACATGCAAATCATACCACATCAGCAAGGCCTTGTTTTCATTGAGATGAAACAAGATAGTAACTTGTTGGAAGTGATACATTTTGATGTATGCAGTCCAATGGGTGCTGAGGCACGCAGTGGATATCATTATGTTCTTACTTCAATGACGATTTGAGTAGATACAAGAGTATTTACTTAATGAATCACAAGTCTGAAATATTGAAAAGTTCAATTCTATTTCGAAGTGAAGTTCGTCGTAACAAGAGGATAAACTGTCTACGATATGATCATAGAAATGAATATCTGAGTTACGAGTTTTGGTACGCAGTTAAGACAATGTGGAAATTGTTTCGCAGTTCATGCCACCTGGAACATCATAGTGTGATGATGTGTCTGAACGTCATAGCCACGCACTATTTGGTATGGTACATGCTATGATGTCTCTTATCGGATTACCACTGTCGTTTATGGGTTATGCATTAGAGACAACCGCATTCACTTTAAATATGGCACCGCGTATTTTCGTTGAGATGACACAGTATAGACTGAGGTTTAGAGAAATCTAAACTGTCATTTCTTGAAAGTTTGGGGCGTCGACACTTATGTGAAAAAGTTTTAGTCTGATAAGCTCGAACCCAAAGCGGATAAATGCATCTTCATAGGATATCCAAAACAGTTGGGTACATCTCCTATCTTAGATTCGAAAGCAAACTGTTTGTTTCGAGAAAGGTTTCTCTCGACAGAATTGAGTGGGAGGGTGGTAGAACTTGATGAGGTTATTGAACCATCACTTCAACCAATGTGTAGCAGGGCGCAGGAAGTTGTTCCTGTGGCGCCTACACCAATTGAAGTGAAAGTTGATGATGGTGATCATCGAGCATCGGATCAAGTTATTACAAACCTCGTAGGTTAACAAGGTCACGTAGTACCGCAGAGTGGTACGGTAACCCTGTCTTGGAGGTCATGTTGTTGAGCAACAGTGAACCTACGAGTTATGGAGAAAGCAATGGTGGGCTCGGATTCCGACAAATGGCTGGAGGCCATGAAATCCGAGAGAGGATCCATGTATGAAAACAAAGTGTAGACTTTGGAAGAACTACTTGATGGTCATAGGACTATTGAGTAAAGATGGATCTTTAAAAGGAAGACAGATGATCATGGTGATAAGTCACTATTAAGAAAAGCTCGACTTGTCGCAAAGATGTTTCCGACAAGATCAAACAGTTGACTATGATGAGACTTTCTCACTCGTAGCGATGCTGAAAGTCTGTTAGAATTATGTTAGTAGTTGCTGCATTATTTATGAAATATTGCACATAGGATGTCAAAACATTGTTTCCTCGACGGTTTCCTTGAGCAAACATTGTATGTGATACAACCAGGAGGTTTTGTTGATCCTAAAGATACTAGCAAGTATGCAAGCTCCAGCGATCCTTCAATGGACTGGTGCAAGCATCTCGGAGTTGGAATATACACTTTGATGAGATGATCAAAGATTTTGGGTTTGTACAAGGTTTATGAGAAACTTGTATTTCCAAAGAAGTGAGTGGGAGCACTATAGAATTTCTGATAAGAATATTGTGGATCAGAAGTAATGTAGAATTTCTGTAAAGCATACAAGGTTGTTTGAAAGGAGTTTTTCAAAGGAATACCTGGATTGCGCTACTTGAACGTTGAGCATCAAAGATCTATGGAGATAGATCGAAAGCGCTTAATGGAAGTTTCAACAAGATGCATGCCTTGACAAGTTTTTGAAGGAGTTCAAAATAGATCAGCAAAGAAGGAGTTCTTGGTTGCGTTGTAAGGTGTGAATTTGAGTAAGACTCAAAACCCGACCCCGGCAGAATAAAGAGAATAGACGAAGGTCGTCTTCTATACCTTGGCCGTAGAATCTAAAGTATGACATGCTGGGTACCGCACCTGATGTGTACCTTAACTCAAAGTCTGTTGAGAGGTACAAAGAGTGATCCATGATTGAATCACTAGCAACGGTCAAAATTTATCCTTAGTAACTGATGGACTAAGGAATTTTTCTCGATTATGGAGGTGGTTAAAAAGTTCGTCGTAAAGGGTTACGTCGATGCAAGCTTTGACACTAATCCGAATAACTATGAGTAATGAAACGGATTCGTATAGTAGAGTAGATATTTGGAGTATTTCTGAATAGCACATAGTAGCAGCATCTATAAGATGACATAAAGATTTGAAAAGAATACACGGATCTGAAAGTTTCAGAACCGTTGACTAAAACCTCTCTCACGAGCAAGACGTGATCAGACCCCATAACTATATGGGTGTTGGATTCGTTGGAATCACATGGTGATGTGAACTAAATTATTGACTCTAGTGCAAGTGGGAGACTGTTGGAAATATGCCCTAGAGGCAATAATAAATTAGTTATTATTATATTTCTTTGTTCATGATAATCGTTTATTATCCATGCTATAATTGTATTGATTGGAAACACAGTGCATGTGTGGATACGTAGACAAAACACTGTCCCTAGTAAGCCTCTAGTTGACTAGCTCGTTGATCAAAGATGGTCAAGGTTTCCTGACCATAGGCAACTGTTGTCACTTGATAACGGGATCACATCATTAGGAGAATCATGTGATGGACTAGACCCAAACTAATAGACGTAGCATGTTGATCGTGTCATTTTGTTGCTACTGTTTTCTGCATGTCAAGTCTTTGTTCCTATGACCATGAGATCATATAACTCACTGACACCGGAGGAATGCTTTGCGTGTATCAAACGTCGCAACGTAACTGGGTGACTATAAAGATGCTCTACAGGTATCTCCGAAGGTGTTCGTTGAGTTAGTATGGATAGGGACTGATATTTGTCACTCCGTGTGACGGAGAGGTATCTCGGGGCCCACTCGGTAATACAACATCACACACAAGCCTTGCAAGCAATGTGACTTAGTGTAAGTTGCGGGATCTTGTATTACGGAACGAGTAAAGAGACTTGCCGGTAAACGAGATTGAAATAGGTATGCGGATACTGACGATCGAATCTCGGGCAAGTAACATAGCGAAGGACAAAGGCAATGACATACGGGATTATATGAATCCTTGGCACTGAGGTTCAAACGATAAGATCTTCGTAGAATATGTAGGATCCAATATGGGCATCCAGGTCCCACTATTGGATATTGACCGAGGAGTCACTCGGGTCATGTCTAGATAGTTCTCGAGCCTGCATGGTCTGCACACTTAAGGTTCGACGATGTTTTATGCGTATTTGAGTTATATGGTTGGTTACCGAATGTTGTTCGGAGTCCTGGATGGGATCACAGACGTCACGAGGGTTTCCGGAATGGTCCGGAGACGAAGATTGATATATAGGATGACCTCATTTGGTTACCGGAAAGTTTTCGGGCATTACCGGAAAAGTTTCGGGCTCATCGGTAGTGTACTGGTAGTGCCGGGAGGGGTGCCGGGGACCATCAGGAGGAGTGTCACGCCCCAAGGTGTCTCATGGGCTATGGGAAGAGATAAACCAGCCCCTAGTGTGCTGGAATAAGTTCCCACTAAGGCCCATAAGGTTTGAGAAGGAAAAACACAAGGTGGAAAGAGTTTCCAAGTGGGAAGGTGGAATCCTACTCCAAGTAGGATTGCAGTAGGACTCCTCCACCTCCAATTTCGGCCAAACCTTTAGGTTTTGAGGCTGCCTCCTCCCCTCCCTCCCTCCTATATATAGTGGGGTTTGAGGGCTGATTTGGGACAACTTTTGCCACGGCAGCCTGACCACATACCTCCACGGTTTTTCCTCTAGATCGCGTTTCTGAGATTAGATCACCACCAACCTCCGGAGCGTCGTCACGCTGCCGGAGAACTCATCTACCTCTCCATCTCTCTTGCTGGATCAAGAAGGGCGAGATCATCGTCGAGCTGTACGTGTGCTGAACGCGGAGGTGCCGTCCGTTCGGCACTAGATCGGAGCGGATCGTGGGACGGATCGCGGGACGGTTCGTGGGACGGTTCGCGGGGCGGATCGAGGGACGTGAGGACGTTCCACTACATCAACCGCATTTCTTAACGCTTCTGTTGTGCGATCTACAAGGGTACGTGGATCGGAAATCCCCTCTCGTAGATGGACATCACCATGATAGGTCTTCGTGCGCGTAGGAAATTTTTTGTTTCCCATGCTACGTTCCCCAACATTAACTGGTCTTGGTTATTAAATTATTCTCGCATCACTCGTGATAAACTCTCAACCAGAATCCCGTCTACTCAAGCATAGCAATATGAAATTTGTCGTCCCGGGCCAAGTAACGGGGTTGTTGGGTGCCTACCACATGATACTACAATATGTAACCATAATTTCCAAGTACCTAGTCAGCATGCAAATTGGGCATAGGATGGTAGAACTACGATGCATAAAACATAGGTGATACATGATCAAATGACTTGCCTGGCGAGGTTGATGAAGATAAATTATCGTTCTCGAGAAATAACTTGATAGACTATTCGTCACTCTCCGATGAAATCTATATAACAAACATATTATTCACATAAGCACTCACACTAGCAATCATTCTAGCAATCAAAACAAAAGAGAGTGAATAAGAATCCGAAATAAATTTCAACTAAAACTAGGAGTCTTCTACTACATCAAACACTAAATAGTTTTTTTGTTCCAACTGAAATAAAACATTAAATAACAGAGAACTAAGATATAAATTTAACCAAGATAAAATAAAGTATTTTACATAAAACTATTTTGAAAGTATTTTCAAATGGGAGTTGAAACAGTAGAGAAATCAATTGCAAGTTATTAGAGAACTAGAATTGATTTCATGATAACAAATAAAAATAAAAATAAAAATTTGTTGAAAACCTACTGTTAACTAACAGAAATAAAATATAAACTTTATGAAATATAAAAGAAAATAATTTAAAAACAATTATAGAAAAAGAAATAGCCAAAATCCTAAAAGAACTAAAACAGAATCTGTTTTGGTAAAAACCCCAAGTAAAATTATTTAAAAAAATGAAACTTAAACTAATGAAAGGTATGATCACTAGGAAACAGCAGCAAAAAGAATTAAATTAAAAGCTATTTTTAAACTCCCAGAATAAGCAAAACAAGATTTGAATCAAATCTAATCTAATTCAAATTTTATAATTCCAAACATAGACAAATTATATATTTTCGGAAACTACAAGAAATTTGTGATCTAACGCAAAACGAATCACCTGATTTGGAGTTACACACTAATAGATATGAATTTAATAAGTTTGCTCTTTTCTGAAGAAAAAAACTGTGACGGGATTTCTATGAAGCTCACCGTGGATGGACAGGTTGGAGGTGCTCCGGCGAGGTGGGGCTGCTCCGGCGAGGGAAATCGACGGGGAAGGGGGGAACCGGTGGAGGAGCCTCGGCGGGATCAATTTCTTTCCACGGGGGGCGTCGGGGCTGCTTGGCGTCGGGGTTCCTGGCGCTGCTCCTGCTGGTCGGTCCCTGGCAGGGAGCCGATTGGGCCTGGTGGCGAGGGGGTGAGGGGCGGTGGAGGGGGAGGTGCGGTAGGGGGGTGCAGCGGGGTAGGGGAGGGTTGCAGGGGTCCAGGTGGCGGTGAGGAGGGCGATGGTGCTCGTGGAGCGAGCTCCTGTGGAGTTCTTGACAGGAAAACGGGAGGTGGTGGGGAGGAGGCTACGGGCAGGGAAATGAGGCATTCTCGAGGGGAATGGAATGAGAAGGACGAGGGGATCCTTTATAGGTGGCGAGGAGGTGCTGAGAGGGAAGGAGATTCGCGAATTCCGGAATGGGAGGATCTCTTGGTTCTTGCCATGGAAGTTCCTCGTAACGTGAATGACCACAGGAAGGAGAAGATACTAAACGGGCCAGATTTAAAAACTCCTTAATGGGCCAGCTCTTTATTTCCTATTAAACGCGATTTCTTTCCTTTTTCAAAACTAGGAAACTAAAACTATAAAAGGGAAATCAAATCAATTCGGAATATAGAGTTTCTATACACTAAAATTATCAGAAAAATAAAATCTAAATGATGGGCATTTTTCCACGGCCAAAATAAAAACTTAAAAAAATGTTTTTTCCAGAAAATCCCTAAAAGCATTATTTCTTTTTGCAATTATTTTGTCAAATTAAATTTTGGTTTTTTCTTGGCTCAAAATATTTCAATGAATGCCCCTGGTTTTTGGAGGGTCATGTTCCTCCTCTCTTTCTTGCTTGGCAAGAATTTATTCCTCGCATTTCCTGAGTGGAGAAAAAATAGAATTGCAAAACAAAAATCGAAAGAAATTCAAATGCCACCTTCATTCAAATTCTTTATAGTTGAAGATGTCATGCTATCTCCTCTCATTGATTTTAAATGGGTGAATTTGAATTCACCGGAAAAGGGGAAAGTCATTTTATTTCCTCTCATTCAAAAGTTTTTTTGAAAAGTTTCAATCACTCAAACAGACAAACAATCATTCTAATAATTATATTAACATTCCAAAATTTGGGGTGTTACAAACCTACCACACTTAAAATGAATCTCGTCCTCGAGATTCGAAGGGGCTAGAAAGAAAGGTTAGGGTTTGGAGGTCTTCTAACAAATCCAACCTCCGGCAAAGTGGGGTGCTACCACACTTAAAATAAGAATTACTGGTCCCTCAAAATTTTAGAATTCCTCTCGGGTTTTGGCATCTGACTCCTCACAGTCTTCATAGTAACTCCTCTCGTGATGCTCTTCCGTTATATTCATAATGTTTCCATTAAAACAAGGGTTCTTCTGTTTATATAAGCTTCTTCCATTACTTGGTCTTCTTAACTGACAGTCTCGTGGTCAATTCTAAATAACATATCGATGGTTCTCATGGTGGTCTACCATTTGTGGTTATCCTGCAGAGAGAGGGGTCTTGGTTTCATCCTCACCGTAAAATTTCTTACGCGTGACAACAAGTGCCATGTACATGGGGCTTTCAGCATACCATTCTAAGGCTTAAACAAAAGCTTCAAAGAACGTCATCTCTCTCTATGGGTAAGTCTCTCAGATTTACCATTCCGAATAGCAAGATAAGTGATAAGAGTAAGTCGTCATGGTGATCAATCCATTCCGCACCCAAATCATTTCTCTGTATAAGGTTTAGCAAATCTTGCATTCTAACACTTGGACATCCTCACAAGCATTGTAGAATTTCTCTTGTCCATGAAGTTCGGATAATACATTGGTCCTGCAAGCTGAACAAAACATCTATCGTATCTTCACAACTCTCGGGTTTTCGTATGCTCCTAAGAAAACGTTTGCTGATCCATCTTAGCTTTTTCCAAGTTTCCTTCTCCAAATAGGTAGTACTTGATCCTTATTAGTCTCGGGGTCTGTGGGTTGTAGGCATACATGGAATCACTACGCCTTAAATCCTATAGTGTTTCCTCCATCATACTCTTGGGGTAACCATCATATAATAAAAATCCTCAGACTTATTTTTGGTTCACACGCCACTCTGTGGGATACCATAAGAAGGTATTGCTTCATCGATAAATCATATTTATTTCATACTCAATCCTTTATTACATCCTTAATTCCTCCTCAAAACTCCAAATTCAAAAAAATTAACTTTAATACAAATGCTGCCATCCACCTTGTTCGGTATGGTCAAGCATTTCTGCCAACTTTATTTTTTTGTCTCCCTTGGAGATACTTCAGTTCCACTGGAACTTTCCAATGTGTTCCTTGAAATCATCCATCTTTTGCTTTCTCATGGTGGCCACGAGCTTCAGCTCCATCATCTCCACATGCACTTCACTTAGGTATTCCTGGGTATGACGGAGTCTTGCTTCAAGTATTTCTCCAATTTGGCGTATGGCTTCCATGGCAGGTTCACGAACAGCATCAAAGAAGGTTGCTCGTGGTACACGTGAAATTAAAAATTATTGCCCCATAGTCTTTGGACAAACTCCTTTCACATGGTGGAGGTGTACTTCGACATACCAAGGTTCTACTCCACTTTCCATGAATGGGTAGCCTTTGTAGACTGCATCTCCTTCAAGATGAATGTGCTTCATCATGTCCTTCAGGATTTTCGGGTAATCATGATCACTGGTCAGGGTCATGATCGTTTCTGGGCCCTTGAGGAATGACTCGTAGAGAGTTGTCATCTGCAGGTGTCAGTAAATAGGTAATCAGAGGAATGTATATGTCTCCTTGGTTGTTACGGTACATTCCTACTCAGTGGATCCTATGGGTTTACCGATTACTACCACACTTAAAATGAATTATACTCATACCTGCATAGACCATATTTTCTCATATCCTCATAAATGTTCAGAGATCTTTGCTCGTAGAGAAAACAACGCATACAGTTTCAACATAGGAGATCATGACACAACAATTTTATTGATTTATGAGTTATTACAACCTCTGAGACTTCTGTTACAAAAATTTCAACTCCATGATCTCATGAAAAACAAGAGTGCTTCAGATTACACTTATTGCTATGGTCAAAACTTAACTACTCCATTCTAGCTTTCTTCCCATGTGGACAATCATTAGCATAATGTCCTGCTTCCTTGCAACGAAAGCAAATGAGTTCTGACAAGTCTTGAGGCTTCTTAGTGTTTTATTTTGCTCCTTGGGTTTCCGGCTTCCTTCCTGAACACATGTATTTGTAGTGGCCAAATTCCATACACTTGAAACATCTGACATGACTCAGGTCTTTATCTGCAGTGATTTGGCCCTTCTGAGGCTACTTTTTCTTCTTTCCGGACTCCTTCATTTTGGCCAGTTCTTCTATTTCAAGTGGATCAAACTCCACTTTTTCTGTTGGGAAGTCTCCCAGATATTTATGGCTTTCCTTCGTGCATTCCTTTGAGAAATGTCCTTCTTCTCCACATGAGTAGTAGGCATTGAAGAAAAATCTGGTTAGGCTTTGTCCATCAGGGTCTTCTATATTTTCGTTCATCACAGGTTCTTCTAGAATCTTCTTCTTGAGTATTTCCTTCACTGCTTCTTTCTGTTGTTGTACAACTTGTTGCACCTAAAGGTAGCACTGGGCTGGGTAGTGGGTGGTTCCTTCACACAGGAAACAAGTCACCTGACTACTTGGACATTCCTCCCTGGGTGATTTTCTTCACAATGAGTGCATCCATCCTTGTGTTCTTCCTGGGTGTGTCCTATTTATCCACAGATCTTGCATGCACAAGTCTTCTCCTTCGGATTATCATGGCACTTCTAAATAAGTCGAGATCTTAACAAAGTCTTCTTGAATTCGTCCGAGGTTTCTGCTCCACTAAATCCTTGTATGGCATGGTGCATTTTCCACCAGATTGCAGCACTTTGTGTAAAGTACTGAAGAGCATGTTCCACTTCATACTTCCTTGAGATCAAGTTGCTCCCGAAGTGGTTCTCCATGTTCTGAATCCATATTTCAGCCTCCAGCTGGGTCATTGGTCCAGAGATTACAAGTCCAGCTTCATACTCCATCTGGTAGGGTTGAGGTTTTGGGGATGAGATGGGTAAGAGAGAGAGGGAGATACACACAATACAAACAATATTTTTGAGAATAGGTTTTATTTGTGGCTGTCGGAAAACACACACCAATGACGACTCACAAATCGTCGTATCTAACATGGGTATATAACATGGGTTTGGACTTCTAATGGTCATATAATTATTCGAACGCTTCAGGGTCTTCGAATTCTTCGGGTCTTGAGAGTCTTCAATTGGCGTAGCTTCAATTCTTCAAATGCATGATGAAGTCCTCTTTACTTTGAAGTGGGACTCAATTGATCCTACATGTGGTCAAAGGGGAAAGGGTATTGTCTAACTATTTGAGGTAAGAGAGAACATTTGATGAAATTAGAAGAGATGAAAAGTAAAGAATGTTTTTGGAAATAAAATTTTAGAGAGATCATTTCTTAAGAAATTTCCAGTTTCTAGGGTCATGTCCTACAGTCAACATTTCCTCTGATACCATATCTGTAGCGACCCGACTCAGAACGAGGCAAGTCTCTGTGTATCTTTGCCATCCCTGGATCAGTATGCTGGCACACACAATACATCAATGTATATATCAAAGTGCAATCACATGTAAATAGCGTAAAACTGATATATACCTTAAATATCTCAGCGGAAGGAGTCAAGGGAGTGGAGTCCCGATAAACACCAACGGCAAGTTGAGTGTAGACCGTAATCCTGAATCGTACTCTTACTCGTCGAGGAAAATATCTGCAACATAAGACGTTGCAGCCGTGTAGGTCAGCATATTGAATATGCCGGCAAGTCACATATGAGAGGGGGTAAAATATCATCTATACTATATGCATATATGGCAGGTGGGGCTGTAAGTTTTAGCGTAAAGCAAATTTTCTCCTACAACAAGAGGGGCTAAAAGCAAAATATTACTACAAGGTTGGTTCTTAACGAGATGGTTCCGCCAACCAGTTCTCATACCCAAGTTATAAATATTACCCTCATCAAATATATATAATGGTGTTGAGAATTCCAGATAACTTCAGTTCCTTTGGCTCAAGTTGTCCATGACCGTGGACACGGCTAATCGATTAGGTTAGAGTACTCTGCAGAGTTTTGCACATGTTCCCCACAAGATTTGATCGCCTCCATGTATGTCCTCGCACTTTAGGGTATTTGAAGACCGGATGATCAAAACATGGTCTTTCAACGGGTCCCTCTGAATCCCTGTCAGTGCCCATCCTATCCTACCGTTCTTCTACATCTGATGGCACCGCCTGTCCAGAGTCGCCGCGTTGTCCAACCAAGCCAGAGCCCATAATGACTGGTGGCTATGCAGGTAAGCCTTGGGTCTTGAAAATATCCGTCCGTCTCTTTGAGCGTGGGTGAAGCTTTCCGCAAGATGTCATGGCACGTGTGCAACATCCCGGGTCATCCACAGGTTTCTCCAGGGAGCCGATCAACCGTCCTTCACCCAGAGTTGCATTGCATCACGAGGTCTTGAAAAGTCTTGACTTAACCGGTCTTGGTTATTAAATTATTCTCGCATCACTCGTGATAAACTCTCAACCAGAATCCCGTCTACTCAAGCATAGCAATATGAAATTTGTCTTCCCGGGCCAAGTAACGGGGTTGTTGGGTGCCTACCACATGATACTACAATATGTAACCATAATTTCCAAGTACCTAGTCAGCATGCAAATTAGGCATAGGATGGTAGAACTACGATGCATAAAACATAGGTGATACATGATCAAATGACTTGCCTGGCGAGGTTGATGAAGATAAATTATCGTTCTCGAGAAATAACTTGATAGACTATTCGTCACTCTCCGATGAAATCTATATAACAAACATATTATTCACATAAGCACTCACACTAGCAATCATTCTAGCAATCAAAACAAAAGAGAGTGAATAAGAATCCGAAATAAACTTCAACTAAAACTAGGAGTCTTCTACTACATCAAACACTAAATAGTTTTTTTGTTCCAACTGAAATAAAACATTAAATAACAGAGAACTAAGATATAAATTTAACCAAGATAAAATAAAGTATTTTACATAAAACTATTTTGAAAGTATTTTCAAATGGGAGTTGAAACAGTAGAGAAATCAATTGCAAGTTATTAGAGAACTAGAATTGATTTCATGATAACAAATAAAAATAAAAATAAAAATTTGTTGAAAACCTACTGTTAACTAACAGAAACAAAATATAAACTTTATGAAATATAAAAGAAAATAATTTAAAAACAATTATAGAAAAAGAAATAGCCAAAATCCTAAAAGAACTAAAACAGAATCTGTTTTGGTAAAAACCCCAAGTAAAATTATTTAAAAAAATGAAACTTAAACTAATGAAAGGTATCTAAAACCTACTGTTAACTAATGAAATGTTTTTCCAGAAAATATCTAAAAGCATTATTTCTTTGTGCAATTATTTTCTCAAATTAAATTTTGGTTTTTTCTTGGCTCAAAATATTTCAATTAATGCCCCTAGTTTTTGGAGGGTCATGTTCCTCCTCTCTTTCTTGCTTGGCTAGAATTTATTCCTGGCATTTCTTGAGTGGAGAAAAAATAGAATTGCAAAATAAAAATCGAAAGAAATTCAAATGCCACCTTCATTCAAATTATTTATAGTTGAAGAAGTCATGCTATCTCCTCTCATTGATTTTAAATGGGTGAATTTGAATTCACCGGGAAAGGGGAAGTCATTTTACTTCCTCTCATTCAAAAGTTTTTTTTGAAAAGTTTCAAATTTCACTCAAGTTTCAATCACTCGAACAGACAAACAATCATTCTAATAATTATATTAACATTCCAAAATTTGGGATGTTACAGTGCTGGACTACACTAGGTGTGCACCCACGTGTGTCGCATGTCAGCTCTTATGCTCATTTGCTTGTGGCGAGAAACCAATGGGGGAAGCTTGCGTAGGAACATGCACGGTTGCGCATGGGAATGTGACCAAAACAAACGCATGTGTGGTGCCGAAGCATGCACAGGATTCCTCGGGCGGCAACACGGTGACAAGACAGGACAGAGGAGGAAGAAATGGAAAGTTCCCAAATGCGATTATTAACAATAATAATAAACATCTGTGTTGCACTAACCATTTACATGTCGCCATGTGTCCCCCTCATTTTATCGGCCAGGAGGTGTTGTTGGTGCAGGTTAGATTAGAAGGGATGTGTGCGTGCAATCCGCCTCGCGGGCTGAGCGGGACGCGTGCGAGCCTTCCGACGTGCAGGCGTAATTGGTGCACCGGGAATCAAGCTCTTTGACCTCCACCTACCGCCCGCCTCACTCCCAAGTTCTCCATTAATTCTAATCCTTATGCTTTGTTCTTATCTATAAGGGCCACCGCCGAGGATCGCCACGTTTCCTGATGGAGGACAAGGTGGCCAACAAGCTGGGGCAGGTCGAGGCAGAACTGCAAGAGCCTCCATCAAGCGTGGATTTCATCAACAGCTTCCCCAATGAGATGTTGGTAACCATCATGTCCTTCCTCCCAATTAACTCTCTCCTCTGGACCACCGTCCTCTCCTAGAAGTGGTGCCGCCTTTGGAACTCCACCCCTTGGACCTCATCGACGATGACGAGCTGTGCAGCGGGGATCGAAAGCATAGGGACACATTGTCCCACATCCTCGCCATGCACACTCGGCCTGTCAGATGCCTTGTCATCGACAAGTTCTGTTCAAACCACAAGGTTAAACCTAGGTTTCACAAGTGGTTCTTATCCCCCACCCTAGATCGGCTCAAGGAGCTAAGATTTGCAGTTGGACATGGGCGCTCGCTGCCTCCATCCACACTGCGCCTCGCACCCACGCTGCGCCACACTATGTTCATGGAGTGTCCCCCCTAGAATAATGTCACGCATGCTCTTCATCTCCCTAAACTGAAGGACCTCGAGATCATATCCGTCAGCATCTCGAAGGAGGATTTGGAGCTCCTACTATGTGGTTGTACGACGTTGGAGTACCTTCGTCTTCACATGATGTTTGGGTTCAGTAGCCTCCACATCGCTATAATAAATGCCAGTTCCATTTATGTGCATGGCTGGTGCCGCAATATACGGTTAGTTGAGGTGTTTGACGAATGGTCATTGAGAATTTGCCTTTCCTTGAAAGACTGTTTGTACTTGATAAAGAACTTCCAAAAAGAATCAAGGTCATCAATGCATCGAAATTGACAGTGTTGGGCTATTCGTATGCAGAATTCTCCAAACTTGTTAAAGTTGGATCCATACCCATAGGTGTACAACATTCTTTTTCTCCTTCGTATTATTGTTCATAACATTTTATCTATTTTTTGTTAATATATGGTCGGCTATCATGCAGAAATTGACTCCCACAGTATTCACCATGTTTATGCGCACAATGAAGATCCTCGCACTACAATCTATCGGCCCCAATATGGAAGAAATTTTTTACATTCCTTAGATGCTTTCCATCCACAGAGAAGCTATACATCAAGGTGATGCTCCTTTCCTATTAATTGTTAACCACAAAGGAGTTCAATGTGTTGCTACTTTACCCATGATTGCAATGACAAATGTACTATGATTTCTAAAGGAAATTTGTAGGATTCCAATACATATTTTTGAGAAGTTAATCAACAACAATTGAGGATGACATGTCAATGTATTAGTGCATTTTAAAAATCCTACAAATCAAAGATGCACATATATAGTGTACAGAACTACATATAGGCACTGATATGTCGTCTTCATTTGCAGATACAAGCATGCCCGGTAGTGGAAAATATGGTGCAATATAACAATCCTATCGAATGCCTTGATTTCCATATTAAATAAATAACTTTAAACAGGTACCAAGTCACCAAACTAAAGACTCAATTCGCCAAGTTCTTTGTTCAGAAAGAAAGGGTGCTCAAGGTAATGAGGTTTTCCCTATATTTCATGCGCTCATGTCAATATTATTCTTGTAGACGTTGTTGGGCCTCCAGGTGCTGAGTTTTGTAGGACCTCAACAAATTCCCCTCAAGTTGATGACCTAAGGTTCATCAATCCATGGAAGGTGTAGGATGAAAATGGTCTCTCTCAAACAACCCTCCAATCAAATACAAGAAATCTCTTGTGTCCCCAACACACCTAATACAATGGTAAGTTGTATAGGTGCACTAATTCAGTGAAGAGGTGGTGATACAAGTGTAGTATGGATAGTAGAAATAGAATTTTATAATCTGAAGAAATAAACACATCAAGGTAACAAGTAGTAAAAACGAGAAAATGCTATATTAATGCTTGGAAATAATGCCTATGGTTCATACATTAACTAGTGCAATCCTAAAAAATGCTAACATAATAGAATTATATGATCATCCCTCAAAGTGCAACAAAGAGTCACTCCAAAGTTCTTATCTAGCACAGAACATAAGATGAAATTGTTGTAAGTAGCAAAACCACCACCTCAAAGTTATTCTTTCCGATCAATCTATTGATACATTCCTATAAGTGTCACAAAGAACCCTAGAGATTGTACTAGAATACCACCTATGATACGCATCAATCAACCCTATTATCACCTAGATACTCCAATGTCTCAAGTATCTGCGGATTAACTATTCGACATGCATTAAGCAATTTTAGATTCATCATATTCAACCCAACACAAAGAACTTCAAAGAGTACCCCAAGATTTCTACCGGAGAAAGTAGGTCAAAAATGTGCATCAACCCCTATGCATAGATCCCCCAAGGTCACTTGAATATGCAAGTTAATGCCATAACATATATCAAGTGAATCAATGGAATACCCATTGTCATCACATGTATCCACATGCAAGACATACATCAAGTGTTCAGATCCAATGTATTCAATCCAACACAACAAAATCTCAAAGGGAAATTGTCGGGACCCCGATCCTAAGCCATAGGAATCCAGCCTGTAACACATTGCATCCCTTTGCGGTCTCACGCACGGTTAACCCCACGACTGCCACCTTACCTTAGCCGGGACCGTTTGCGCCTTTTAACTCACGTATGCATTAGTATCGCTAGCATTCCAATGTCAAAGAACCCGGGTCGACATATCTAGTCATAAACTCAAGTGGCTCGACTGTACAGAGACAGGCATACATAACCCAGCAAAGCACGTGTCGGTCATCACCGAGTGAAGACGAGTCGCAGCAAGCTACAAGGACTCCATTACACCGCGTGACATTTCCCCGTAGGGACAGACACATCAACTACGAATGATACATGCCGGTCAACCAATGTGTCCGGAGCAGTAGCGAACTACCAAGGCACATTGGAAGCACAAAGGGGCATTTCTCTGTATAGAGAGCTACTAAGGACAAATGACTAGGTGTCAAATCCCATACATATCACAGTGCATCACACGTACGCATGACATACTCGATATGCATAGATACAATAATGGCATCACAACATAACCATACAACAACACAATATTTATTTAGAAGACTCGAAAGAGTCTTGCATAATATGTTCTTATAGGCAGGGGCCACACAACCCGACACTCAAGTCATACAAGCAGAGTTATATAAACCAAGCGGAAGCATAAAAGCTGTCTGCGTACAGACAGTTGGAAGAAAAAGGCATAGACCTGACTATCTACTTCTGAAAGGGGCCAGGTCGTAGCTGGGACACCGGCTACTCGTCATCATCGATGTCTAGATAGAACCCACCTGTTGGCTCGTGGGTATCCTCTGCAACAATTATTAATCAAACATGAGTACAAGAGTACTCAGCAAGACTTTCGAACAAATCTATCTACTCATGCACAGGTATCAACAAAGGGGGTTGTGGTGTTTCATGCAGCAAGCCAGCTTTGACTCTTGGCTAGACTAAACTACAAATTTAGATAGCTTTAACAACTTTGATAAGTCGTACAAGAGTCCACTACCACCACAACAATACACTATCATGAACTCCTTTCCGTCTCCCTACGGAAATGCCATACATGATACTCACGCTTATCTTGATACTTTTATGAGAAGCCATTAAAGTTGTCTATGAACAACATATGTCTCCAAGTAGTCCATATCCGCGGACGCGGCTATTCGAATAGATCATAACCCTGCAGGGGTGTACTTCTTCACACACGCTCTCGCCACTTATCTCCATGTGCACGTCATGCGCCTCGGCAACCTTCAAGCAGAAGCCCAGCGAGGGAGTCGGCCACGACAGTTAACCACCCTCATACCTTGTCCAGGTCTATCGCCTGTTTGAGGGTGAACCCACAGGGATATCCGACCGAGGTTTCCGCCACGGCCCCAAACGATGTGTGCAGGGTTCCCTAGCCCACCATCCGGGTGCCACTTGGTACACCATGCCACTGCCTACCGCATCATAGCCCACCTTTAAGGTCAGCACTATGCACGGCCTCCAGCATGACTATAAACACCAGAAACTACTTGCAACTCCTGGACCGAGTACTAGGCGATTAATAAGCCGAGAGGGTCAATTAAGTATCCCAACGTGTGGTAGTATCTAGTCTTGGATTACATACATGGAACTCAGTTCCTAAGGACGGTCCCAATGAAACAACCAGCCATGTACTCCTACATAGCCATTCATCGGTACCTTTACCAAATCAGGTTCCACACTTATTCTTAGTCACAAGAACACATTCATCCATTCCTGTTCATCACCCAGATGAAACAGACCTGACACAACTCTAGGCATGGCAAGCATAGCAGGAAAAAGGCACATCATGGCTCAAGCAACTACCAGGTATGCTAGGTAGCAAGGTTCGGCTATTTACTATGACAATGACAGGTCATGCAAAGGAATAGGTTCGGCTACCGAAGTAAAGCATTTGAAATATTTTGTCCTAATGCAATAAGTGGGAGCAGGAGCAAGAACATGGCATTATATCGGGATGATCAAAAGGGTGCTTGCCTTGTTTCTCAAAAGTCGGATATTCGGACGTATCCGAGAGCCTACCGAAATAATAACAATCAATCAATAGCATTCATATGCAACAATATGATGCATGATCATGGCATGAAATGATATGTAGCATGAACTAGTGTGGCTATCAACCTCGGTATGAATCTGATTTGAATTAAAAATTCAAATATTAATTAAAGTAATATATTTATCAAATTCATTTAATTGATTTTCCATAATGTTGTTTTATAACTTTGTTTTTCATGCATGAAAGTAGCACCATTGTGTTCATTGAATTTTTCTGATCAATTTGCATATATTATTTGTCAAATTTGGAGTTATATTCAATTTTCTATGAATTTCCAAAGTTTTGCACTTATTCTGGAATTAATACTAAAACAGAATTAGTATTACTGCATCAGCATGACATCAGCAGGTCCAACTTGCCGTCTAAAGTCAAACCTGACCAGTGGCACCCACTGGTGAGTGACTCTGGCCAGATTTTAATTAAACTTTAAGTTAATTAGTTATTTAACAAGGGCTGTCCCACATGTCAGTGACTGTTTATGGTTTTAATTAATCAATTATTTTTATTAACCTAAACTTAATTAGTTAGGGGGCTGGCCCCACCTGTCATAGGCCCAGGTGGGTCAAACCCACCGGCGATGGGGTCAAACCCACCGGCGGCGAGCCTCCGGTGACTCCAGGGACGACAGAGGGCTTCGGGATTCCTCCTCCAGCGACCAAAAGGACGGTGGACGGCACTAGGGGAACGGCCAGTCGATGGCGCATCCATTTTGGCTATGCTCAGGGGTTGAAATAGCCGGAGCTAACGCCGGCGACGAGCTTGGCGGCTGCTGGAGCTCGGGCAACGATGAGCTCAATGAAACAAGGGGCAAATGGATCGGGGATTGGCTCCTACGTCATCTACGTAGCACGCTGAAGCTTCTCGTGGTCTCAGGTTGACGAACCGATCATCGGAGCATCACCGGCGACGAGCTCCTGCGGCGGATCTCGTTGGGCTCCGGTGCAATCGGGGCCTAGAGCAAGGGATTGAGGGGGAAAACGAGGGGAAACCATCAGGAGCTCACTACTGTGTCCATGGAAGGCTCGGGCTGCTCGGGGAGGCACTGGATCCGACGGATCGAGGATGACTTGCCGGCGGCCGAAGGTAGAAGACGACAATGATGGAGGCGATGCAGGGCTCGGGGGATCTTCTCCTTTGGCAGGGACGATGAGCTGGACGAGGTATAGCAAACGGCGTGCTCGGAGGAGCTTGCAGTGGCCGGAGATGACAGCGAGCTCGAGCTCGAGCTCGATCCAATGGCGGCCAAGAGAAGAGAGGCAGGGAGCGAATGGGGAGAGGGAGAGAGTTGGAACGGGTTGCAGGAGGTTATCCCTTCCTTGCCAGCGCATTGGAGGGTCCAGGCAGGCACGCGGTGCGTGGCCGTGCCGGAGAGAGCGGCGGCCACCTCCTGCTGCCGACTCGCCCGAGGAAGACGACGGGGAGGAGAAGATGGGCTGGGCCAGGTAAGCGTTAGATAGTTTTTTTTCATTTCTTTCTTTTCTGTTTCTGTTAAAACCTTTCTGACATTTGTTTCATTTTATTTTTGGCTCCAAACTATTTCTAAAATAGTGAATAAACTCTGGGTATTATTTGGAATATTTCCAACCCCATATAAAAGATTCAACATTTTATGAAACTCTGAAATATTTGAAATCAAATATATAGTTGATTTTAGTGGTTTTGTATTTTAAATAAAATGCCAAAATTATTTTTAAAAAGAAATCCACCCCTGAATTGTTGTTTCCAATATTTATCAAAAATGATGGACTTTTATGAAGGCCAATTTGGGTTCATTCATTTGTGTCAACTTTGAATTGTTTTGAATATAGAGTTTCTAGGGTTTTTCTCTTTGATTTCCATTTTCACTTCTAATGCAAGGATGAAAATATGAGCACAATCTTGCTAATCATCAAAGGGTAGCTTGGGATGTGACACCTCAATAGTGCCATGGTTCTCCACACTTGTTACAGATCACCTGATTGGCACGTGGTGCAGCATTGCTAGCTAGACCACCATAGGTCTTTGCTGGAGGGTTGGTCTGGTTCGCCTGAAGCACCACATAGTATGGCCCACATATCAGTGACTATTTAGGGTTTTAATTAATCATTTATTTTTATTAACCTAAACTTAATTAGTCACGGGTTTGGCCCCACCTGTCATAGACCCAGGGGGTCAAACCCACCAGCGATGGGGTCAAACCCACCGGCGGCGAGCCTCTAGTGACTCTAGGGACGGCGGAGGGCTTCGGAATTGCTCCTCCGGCGACCAAAAGGATGGCGGAGGGCACCACGGGAACGGCCACTCGATGGCGCATCCATTTTTGCAAGTCTCAGGGGCTGAAACGGCTGGAGCTAACGCCGGCGACGAGCTCGGCGGCTGCCGGAGCTCGGGCAACGATGAGCTCAACAAAATAGGGGGAAAATGGACCGGGATTGGCTCCTACGGCACCTACTCGTCGAGCTGGAGCTGATGGTAGCCTCATATCGACCAACCGATCACCGGAGCGTCACCGGTGACGAGCTCCCGCGGCGGATCTCATTGGGCTCCGTTGGAATCGGGCGCTAGGGCACGGGATCGAGGGGGGAGAATGAGGGGAAATCATCAGGAGCTCAATTTGGTGTCGGTGGAAGGCTCAGGTTGCTCGGGGAGGCGTTGGATCCGATGGATCGACGACGACTTGCCGGTGGCCGAAGGTAGAAGACGACGGTGATGGAGGTGATGCACGGCTCGGGGGCTCTTCTCCTTTGGCAGGGACGATGAGCTGGATGAGGTGGAGCAAACGGCATGCTTGGAGGAGCTTGCAGTGGATGGAGATGACGGCGACCTCGAGCTCGAGCTTGCTCCAATGGCGGCCGAGAGAAGAGAGACAGGGGAGCGAATGGGGAGAGGGGAAGAGCTGGAATGGGTTGCGGGAGGTTATCCGTTCCTTGCCAGCGCGTTGGAGGGTCCAGGCAGGCACGCAGGTGCGTGGCCACGCCGAGCGGTGGCCACCTCCTGCTGCCGACTAGCGCGAGGAAGACGACAGGGAGGGATGATACGTCTCCGTCGTATCTACTTTTCCGAACTCTTTTGCCCTTGTTTTGGACTCTAACTTGCATGATTTGCATGGAACTAACCCGGACTCACGCTGTTTCAACAAAATTGCCATGTTGTCGTTTTTGTGCAGAAATAAAAGTTCTCAGAATGTCCTGAAAATTTATGGAGATTTTTTTTGGAATAAAAGAAAAATACATGCGCAAAGATCCACCGGAGGAGGTGGACCAGTGGGCCACAAGCCCACAGGCCGCAGCCACCACCCTCGCCGCGGCGTGAGGGCTTGTGGGGCCCACGTGGCTCCACCGCCCCCAAACTCAGCTCTATATCTTCCGTCTCGCCCAAAAAAATCAGAGAGAAGGTTTCATCGCGTTTTGCGATACGGAGGCGCCGCCACATCTTGATCTTCATCTGGAGGGCAAATCGGGAGTCCGTTTCGGGCTCCGGAGAGGGGAAATCGTCGCCATCGTCATCATCAACCTTTCTCCATCGACAATTCCATGATGCTCTTCATCATTCGTGAGTAATCTCATCGTAGGCTTGCTGGACGGTGATGAGTTGGATGAGACCTATAATGTAATCGAGTTAGTTCTTGACGGGGATTGATCCCTAGTATCCATTATGTTCTAGATTGATGTTGCTACTACTTGGCTATGCTTAATGCTTGTCACTAGGGCCCGAGTGCCATGATTTCAGATCTGAACCTATTATGTTGTCGCCAATATATGTGTGTTTTAGATCCTATCTTGCAAGTTGTAGTCACCTACTATGTGTTATGACACGGCAACCCCAGAGTGACTATAGCCGGAACCACTCCCGGAGATGACCATAGTATGAGGAGTTCATGTATTCACCACGTGTTAATGTGTTGATCTCGTTCTTTATTAAAAGGATAACCTAAATATCCCGTAGTTTTCATTAGGACCCCGCTGCCACGGGAGGGATGGACAATAGATGTCATGCAAGTTCTTTTCCCTAAGAACGTATGACTACATACGGAATGCATGCCTACATTAGATTGACGAACGGGAGCTAGTTACTTATCTCTCCGTGTTATAGCTGTTACATGATGAATCACATCTGTCATACTCATCCATCACTGCTCCACTGCCTACGAGTCTTTTACTACTGGTCCTTGCTACGTTACTTTGTCTAGGCTTGTCCCTTGCTACAAAACGGATTGGGCCACATTGCTGCTGCTGGTGTTACTCTGTTGCTACTGTTGTTACTCTGCTGCTGCTGCTACTGTGTTCCTTGCTACTTCGCTGTTACTTGTTGCAAGATCTTTTCTGACACTGTTGTCGGGGAAGAATAGTTACTCACTCACGTGCAACACTAGCGCCATTGATACAACAGTTAGGAATAGTCTGCCATCAATAGTTCTGTTTCTGACACCATTGTTATCATACTACTTTGCTACTGATACTTCGCTTGCACACACTAATATTTCAGGTGTGGTTGAATCTGACAAACTCAGCTGCTAATACTCGAGAATATTCTTTCGCTTCCCGTGTCGAACCAACAAATTTGGGTTGAATACTCTACCCTAGAAAACTGTTGTGATCCCCTATACTTGAGGGTCATCAAGGCTTTTTCTGGTGCCGTTGCCGGGGAAGCACAGCTATATTCTCTGAGTCACTTGGGATTGATGTCTGTTGATCACTATGAGGAATCCGAAAGATCCAAGAACTAAAATCTTGCCTTCCACTATGAGGAGAGGTAAGGAATTGCCATCTAGATCTGCACTTGATTCACCTTCAGTTTTGAGTAAGTTTCCGACTTCGCCTCCTGCTAGAAATCTTGATATGTCGCCTGTGCTTGATGATGCTATTTCTGCTGTCCATGATGCTATGCTTGATACTATGCCTGATGATGCTATGCTTGATACTATGCCTGCTATGCTTGATACAGCTTTGCCACTTGGTGCATTCCTTGATGCACATATTGCTAGAGCTTCTGCTAGATGTGATGATACTTCTGAAACTGTTGATACTATTGAAGTAGAACCTGCTACTATGCCTGAACTGCCTGTTATGCCTGGTATGCGCTATGGTATGGAGGGAGAGATAGCTGAGAATTTTCTTGCGTGTAAGGATACCTATGATGTTGAGAAACTACTGCGCAAGTGGAAAGAAAAATCTATGAACGCTAGGATGAAATACGATCCGAAGTTTGCCACTTCGCCTATCTTTGTGACCGATAAGGATTGTGAATTCTCTGTCGACCCTGAGTTAATCACTCTCGTCGAATCTGATCCTTTTCACGGTTATGAATCTCAAACGGTTGTAGCCCATCTTACCAAACTGCACGATATAGCCACCCTATTCACCAGTGAGGAAAAGATCCGCCACTACTATATGCTCAAGCTGTTTCCTTTCTCGCTAAAGGATGATGCTAAGACTTGGTTCACTTCTCTTTCTCCTGGTTGTGTGTGTAGCCCCCAGGATATGGTCTACTACTTCTCTGAAAAATATTTCCCTGCCCATAAGAAGCAAGTTGCCTTGCAGGAAATATACAACTTTGCTCAAGCTGAAGAAGAGAGTCTCCCACAACCTTGGGGGAGGCTCATCCAGCTACTGAATGCTTTGCCTGATCACCCTCCTGAGAAGAATGAAATACTTGATATCTTCTATAATGGACTTACCGATACTTCTAGAGACCACCTAGATAGTTGTCCTGGTTGTGTTTTTAGGGATCGAACCGTAGAACAAGCTGCTACTGAATAACATCTTGTGCAATGAGAATGCTTGGACTATTCCTGAACCACCTCCTTAGCCAACTCCGAAGAAAAGAGGTATTCTATTCCTCAGTCCTGAAGATATGTAGGAAGCTAAGAAATCTATGCGAGAGAAAGGCATTAAAACTGAAGATGTCAAAAATCTACCACCTATCGAGGAGATCCATGGTCTCGATAACCCGATACAGGTAGTAGAAGTAAATTCCCTGCATAGGTTTGATGAGAGTGATATTCCTTTTGATAAACCTGCTAGCTTATGCATGGATGAATTTGATAACTTTGTTGCCAAACAACAGAGTTTCAATATTTATGTTAGCAGACAATTGGAACAGAATGCTCGTATGCTTAGTCATTTAAGTGCTTGTGTGGATAGAAATGTCAATGATCTTAAGCTTCTGAGTAAACATGCCTCTATGGTTACTACTCAAGTAGAACAAGTACTTAAAGCTCAGAATGACTTGCTCAACGAGTTGAATGACAATTCTGTCAGAGTCGTTACTAGAGGCGGTAGAATGACCCAGGAACCTTTGTATCGTGAGGGTCATCCGAAGAAAATTGAACAAGATTCTCAAGGAGTTAGCACTGATGCACCTAGTCATCCTATAAAGAAGAAGAAAGATGATAGGAACCTGCACGCTAACAACCCTGTTGCTGCTACACCTGAGAGTCCAAACGATGCCTCTGTCTCTGATGCTGAAACACAATCTGGTGATGAACATGAGCCTAATGATAATATCAATAGTGATGTTCATGTTGATGCTCAACCTAGCAATGAAAAGGATGTGGAGATTGAACCTGTTAATCTTGATAACCCACAGCCTAAGAATAGAAGATATGATAAGAATGACTTTGCTGCTAGGAAGAATGGTAAAGAAAGGGAGCCATGTGTTCAGAAACCTATGCCCTTTCCTCCCAAACCATCCAAGAAAAAGGAATATGAGGATTTTGAGCGCTTCGTTGAAATGATCAGACCTGTCTTTCTGCAAATGCGTTTGACGGATATGCTCAAGATGTCTTCGTATGCTAAGTACATGAAAGATATTGTGACAAATAAGAGGAGGATACCTGAGGTTGAGATTTCCACCATGCTTGCTAACTGTACCTTCAAGGTTGGAACTCCTAAGAAACTAGGTGATCCCGGTGTGCCAACTATACCTTGCTCCATTAAAGGAAACTACGTTAGAACTGCGTTATGCGACCTTGAAGCCGGTGTTAGTGTTATGCCTCTCTCTCTTGATCGTAGACTTGAGCTGGATAAGTTGACACCCACTGAAATATCTCTGCAAATGGCCGACAAATCAACTGCTTTCCCTATCGGCATTTGCAAGGATGTGCCTGTTGTGGTTGCTAACACCAGTATCTTAACAGACTTTGTTATTCTGGATATTCCCGAGGACGATGCCATGGATGTCATCCTCGGAAGACCCTTTTTAAACACTTCAGGGGCTGTTATAGATTGCAACAAAGGCAATGTCACTTTCCATGTCAACGGTAATGAGCATACGGTGCACTTTCCGAAGAAACAATATCGAGTACATTGCATCAATGCTATCGAAAAGACTTCATCGATTCTTATTGGGAGCTTTGAATGCCCTATACCTCGTGTCAGGATGAAGTATGATTTGCTTGTTGGGGAAATACACATCCCCATTGAGGTGATCTAGTGACTATTCGAAAATTCTCCGTTCCCTTTTGTGATTCGAAAAGTTTTGTCGAGGGGATTTGATCAACCCCATTGACGGATTTCTTTCGATGACCATGAGATGGATGAATCGAGGAGTCACAAACCTCTGTTCCGAGCTTTCACCTTCGGTTGCTTAGAAGAAAAGTGATAGATTTAGTTTAGTTTTCCCTGTTTTCTGTCTTAGCGTCCGGTAGAAAAGTACCCCGAAAATAAAAGTTCTCCGAACGTCCTGAAAATCAAGTATTATTTTTTCTGGATTTTTTGAAAAATACTGGGACAAAGAGTCTGTCTCGGGGCCACACCAGTGGGCCAAAAGCCCTAGTGGGCGTGGGCACCCCCCTGGCCGCGCCACCCAGGCTTGTGGGGCCCACAGGCACCCCCTCCACTCATTATTTCTCTCATCCGCTTCTTCTACCTCGAGAAAAAATTGTTTCGCAGCTCAAACCCGTGTTCTTGCTCCTCTTGCTGGGATTTTCGATCTCTTTGCTCAAATCACCGTTCTTCGAACTGTTTTGGGGAAATTACTCCTTGGTAAGTGACTCCTCCATTGGTCCAATTATTTTTTGCTCTAGTGCCTTATACCCCGCGTATTTTTGCTGCTTTGGTGACCACGTTCGTGAGCTTTGCATGCAAATTTTAGCTGGTCCCAAGTAGTTTTGATGCGTAATATGGTCTCTAGGCACTTGTGGGAGTAGTTGCTACGAGTTTCGTTGAGCCTTATTCACCCTTCCTTAGAATCACTGAAATTTTCAGAAAAGGAAGATGCTCAGGAGAACCTTTAATGGTGGTTCCTCAAGCAAGAGAGGTCCCCGTCTTCCGATTCGGAAGCCTGATCCTTACCAACCAAGGGATGCGTAGGTACAACCATATGAATGGCCTTCTGATGAATTTATAATTGAGGCAGGTTTCAAAGATGAGTTTGATGCACTTGTTCACAACGTTGGACTCGAAGAATTCATCTTTGATAAATGTGAACAGTATGTTGCTCTCACTGCCTCTTTTGTTTGTAGATTCAAATTTTCAGCTGGCCGTGAGCCATGGGTACTGTTTGATCTCTATGATAAATCATATACCATGGATTTAGAGGATTTCAATAGAATTTGCAAGATACCTACGTGGGGTAGCCTCAATGATCCTCCTAAATCTTCGGTTAGAGATTTTTCCTCTGGTATTACAGTTGGAGAAACTAGAGACATTACACAGGCTACCATGGGGAGTATTCATTTTCCTGCCTTGCATTACTTTGCCCTCTTCATAGGCAGATGCATTAATGGCAAGATTGAGCATTGTCACCTTTACGCACCCGACCTTAGTATCCTTAAGAGCGCAGTTACGGGTGACAAAAGCTTCAACATGGGAGCTATTATAGCAAGGAGGTTGAATAAGAATGCTATTAAAGGGGATTTCTTTGGTGGGATTTATGCCACTCGCATAAAAAATTTTCTTGGAGTACCCATCCGCGAAGGAGATCCCCCGCTCCATACAGCCTTCCTTGACCGCGTCGCTTTGACACGCTAACAGTTCCTTGAGAGGGATGACGAATCCCTCCTATACCGATTGATATTTAACCGGCAGCGCGTTTTCCATATTACCCTTCATGCTCCTGCCTTCTTTGACTTTCAGGTAAAACAGAGATATTACATAACCAGAGGAGAGGAAGAGGAGTATGAGAGGGAGGCAAAGGCTGCTCGTCTCCGTGAGGCAGCTATTCAGGCAGTGGCTGCAGCGCTCCCGTATAACCCCGATTATGATTTTGGGTTTCGCCAGGACCATCCATGGGAGTAGACCAACTTAGGCCAAAAGCCTAAGCTTGGGGAGTACGTGTTCTCACCGACTTTACATTCTTGCTTATGCTTTCACTTTGTTAGCCGGTGTTCACACTTTTCCGTTGTATCATCCATGCTAGTTTATTTTCTTTTTCTCGTTTTCTTTTTCGTGTGTCTGTCTAGTTTGAGAAAACCCAAAAATATTTTCTTGTTCTTCTTTTGCTTGTTGGGAGCTTTCCCGTGTAGATAGTTTTCTTTTTCTTTCGGTCAAGGTAGAATATATTGGTTACAATGTTTAGCGGCTCTTCCATGCATACCTGTTTAGCTTTCAAAGAGCCATATTAATTTGTCTTCCCTTTGTGTTTGCCTGCAGATTCCAGCTTTAGTCCAATGCACGAGCACGCTTATTATTGTTCACATCATTCGGCCATGAAAGTGAAAGGCAATAATGATGATATATGATGAAGTGACTGAGCCTGGAAAAGCTGGTATGAACTCGATCTATTTTGTTTTTGTAAATATGACTAGCTCATCATGCCTGATTCAGCTTTGTTGTGAGGGAAACATGTTTGCAATGACAACTTAGAGATCATAGTTGCTTATGCCATGCTTATTGAGCTAGGAGCTTATAATGGTTTGTCTTGGTTGCCAACATGAATGTTGAGATGACTATGTTGTAGTATGATAGGATGGTATCCTCCTTTGAATGATTCAAGTGGCTTGACTTGGCACATGTTCACGCATGTAGTTGAAACAAAATCAACATAGCCTCTATGATATTCATGTTCATGGTGATTTATGTCCTACTCATGCTTGCACTCAATGTTAGTTAATCTCAATGCATTTTGATGACTGTTGTCGCTCTCTAGTTGGTTGCTTCCCATTCTTTTGCTAGCCTTCACTTGTACTAAGCGGGAATACTGCTTGTGCATCCACCCCAAAAACCCAAAGTTGTGCCATATGAATCCACCATACCTACCTATGTGCGGTATCTACCTGCCGTTCCAAGTAAATTTGCATGTGCCACTCTCAAAACCTTCAAGAAATAATTTGTTTTGCATGCCCGAACCGCTCATGTGGTGACAGGGGGCTATTGGTATGTTCCATGCTAGGCGTGTTATCCTTGATATGTGTTTATTCACTATCATTCACGACAAAGGGGCCGGTAATTGGAATTCCTAGTTCCATGCTCAAATCGAAAAGATAATTGCAAACAAAACTCCCCCAGGATTGATGTTGGTATGGATGGTACCTGAGGATTCGGCTAGCCGTGGAGTGTGATTGATTGGTGGTGGGGGAGTCAAAACTTTACTTTTCTGTTTGGGAACCGCATATAGCATGTGTAGCATGGAAGATGTTGAGAACTCTTAGTCATTGCGTTGACAATGAAAGCATGCCACCCAAAATTATTATCTCTGTTTTCAAAGCTTGAGCTCTGACACCTATGCAAATCAATGCTTCCCTCTGTGAAGGGCCTGTCTATTTATGTTCCTGTTGAGTCATCCTCCTCTTATAAAAGCACCAACTAGAGAGCACCTCTGTCGTTTTTATGCTTTGCTTTTAACTGTGTTGAGTATGACTGTGACTGGATCTTCTTGGCCTTGAATTACAATGTTTAGTCAGCCCCTGGTCTTTTAAGGTGCTCTGCATTTATGTCTTGCGGTCTCAGAAAGAGCTAGCGAGATACCATCTATTCGTACTGCTTCATGTTGTTTTGATTGAAGTGTTGACGATTGTGACTTATTATTATTTGCTCACTAGCTGATTATGCCATTGATATGAGTTTACCGTGAGACCTAGATGTCATTTGCTTATGTGGTTTGCTTGTGATGTTGCTGAAATTCTGGTTGTGAGTTAGACATAGTTGCAACAACAAGATCAAACAAAGTTCGTCAAAGTTTTTCTTTTGTCTCTCTCAGTTTATCAACTGAGTTGCTTGAGGACAAGCAAGGCTTTAAGCTTGGGGGAGTTGATACGTCTCCGTCATATCTACTTTTCCGAATTCTTTTGCCCTTGTTTTGGACTCTAACTTGCATGATTTGAATGGAACTAACCCGGACTGGCGTTGTTTTCAGCAGAATTGCCATGGTGTTGTTTTTGTGGAGAAATAAAAGTTCTCGGAATGTCCTGAAAATTTACGGTGATTTTTTCTGGAATAAAAGAAAAATACCTGCGCAAAGATCCACCGGAGGAGGTGGACCAGTGGGCCACAAGCCCACAGGCCGCGGCCACCCCCCTGGTCGCGCCGTGAGGGCTTGTGGGGCCCACGTGGCTCCACCGCCCCCAAACTCAGTTCTATATATTCTGTCTCGCCCGGAAAAAAATCCGAGAGAAGGTTTCATCGCGTTTTGCGATACGGAGGCGCCGCCACATCCTGTTCTTCATCTGGAGGGCCGATCTGGAGTCCGTTTCGGGCTCCAAAGAGGGGAAATCGTCGCCATCGTCATCATCAACCTTTCTCCATCGAAAATTCCATGATGCTCTTCATCGTTCGTGAGTAATCTCATCGTAGGCTTGCTGGACGGTGATAAGTTGGATGAGATCTATCATGTAATCGAGTTAGTTCTTGACGGGGATTGATCCCTAGTATCCACTATGTTCTAGATTGATGTTGCTACTACTTGGCTATGCTTAATGCTTGTCACTAGGGCCCAAGTGCCATGATTTTAGATCTGAACCTATTATGTTGTCGCCAATATATGTGTGTTTTAGATCCTATCTTGAAAGTTGTAGTCACCTACTATGTGTTATGACCCGGCAACCCCGGAGTGCAATAGCCGGAACCACTCCCGGAGATGACCATAGTATGAGGAGTTCATGTATTCACCACGTGTTAATGCGTTGGTCCGGTTCTTTATTAAAAGGAGAACCTTAATATCCCGTAGTTTCCATTAGGACCCCGCTGCCACGGGAGGGATGGACAATAGATGTCATGCAAGTTCTTTTCCCTAAGCACGTATGACTACATATGGAATACATGCCTACATTAGATTGACGAACGGGAGCTAGTTACTTATCTCTCCGCGTTATAGCTGTTACACGGTGAATCACATCCGTCATACTTATCCATCACTGATCCACTGCCTACGAGTCTTTTACTACTGGTCCTTGCTACGTTACTTTCCCTAGGCTTGTCCCTTGCTACAAAAGGGATTGGGCCACTTTGCTGCTGCTGCTGTTACTCTGTTGCTACTGTTGTTACTCTGCTGTTGCTGCTACTGCTGTTCCTTGCTACTACGATGTTACTTGTTGCAAGATCTTTTCCGACACTGTTGTCGAGGAAGAATAGTTACTCGCTCACGTGCAACACTGGCGCCATTGATACAACAGTTAGGAATAGTCTGCCATCAACAGTTCTGTTTCTGACACTGTTGTTATCATACTACTTTGCTACTCATACTTTGCTCGCAGACACTAATCTTTCAGGTGTGGTTGAATCTGACAAACTCAGCTGCTAATACTCGAGAATATTCTTTCGCTTCCCCTGTCGAACCAACAAATTTGGGTTGAATACTCTACCCTCGAAAATTGTTGCGATCCCCTATACTTGAGGGTCATCAAGGGAGAAGATGGGCTTGGGCCACGTAAGCGTTAGATAGGTTTTTTTCATTTTCTTTCTTTTTTGTTTCTGTTAAAACCTTTCTAACATTTGTTTCATTTTATTTTTGGCTCCAAACTATTTCTAAAATAGTGAATAAACTCTGGGGTGTTATTTGCAATATTTCCAACCCCATATAAAAGATTCAACATTTTATGAAACTCTAAAATATTTGAAATCAAATATATAGTTGATTTCAGTGGCTTTTGTATTTTAAATAAAATGCCAGAAATATTTTTAAAAAGAAATCCACCCCTGAATTGTTGTTTCCAATATTTGTCAAAAATGATGGACTTTTATGAAGGCCATTTTGGGTTCATTGATTTGTCACAACTTTGAATTGCTTTGAATATAGAGTTGCTAGGGTTTTTCTCTTTGATTTCCATTTTCACTTTTAATGCAAGAATGAAAATATGAACACAATCTTGCTAATCATCAAAGGGTGGCTAGGGATGTTACAGAAATACTCAGTTCATCACATCAAGAAAGGAAGGGAAGACCACCATATGATTGAACTATATTAAAAAATCCCATGATACAACAAGATCATGACATCTCAAGAACACGAGAGAAAGATAGAGAAAGAGAGAGATCAAACACATAGCTACTGGTACAGACCCTCAGCCTTGAGGGTGAACTACTCCCTCCTCGTCATGGACACCTTTGGGATGATGAAGATGGCCTTCGGTGATGATTGCCCCCTCCAACAGGGTACCGAAACAGGGCTTCGGATGAGTTTTGTTCGGTAGAGAGTCTTGCGGCGGTGGAGCATAAGTTCTAGGCTTATTTTGGAGGGTTTCTATATATATATATATATATATATATATATATATATATATATATATATATATATATATATATATATATATATAGGGTCGCGCTATTCGTCACCCTGGGTGAGGAATAGTTATTCTTCACCCCCTTTATTTAAACATCAGTGCATCGTAATTTTACGTTTCGTAAAATTTGTCTTATTTTATACGCAAAAAGAGACCGTAAATAAATATAATCAATGTATAAATATTTTATGTCACGTAAAATTACGAACATAGAAAAAATAGAGCAAAAAATACAATAAATTCATTTTTTTGGTCTTGTGACCTATATTTTGTTTTTCTTTTGTCAAATTTTACGTAGTGATTTAATATAAATATAACTATTTGTATTTCAAATGTAAATTGATCGTAAGATTATCTCGGGTGAAGAATAAACTATTCTGCACCCTGGGTGATGAATAGAGACATACAATCATCATAACAAATTTGATCATTCGAAGTAGGGGGACCAAAAAGATAATCTTCGTTAAGCATGTCATCCCCAAGCTTGGGACAAACATTAATTGCAGCAAACATATTCTCAAACATGTCATTCTCATCAAGTATCATCCCCAAGCTTGTAGTTTTATAAATCATTAGCATAATCATCAATAACATTAATGGCACCAATAGTATAACAATTATTATCATCATAATTCTCCAAGTTAGTGCCAAAAAGGTATTGACTATTATAAGGAGTATCATTATCTTCCCAGCTGTAATCATCACAATAAGTAGTGGGCATAACAAAATAATCATCAAGTGTATCATTGTCCACACTACTTTCAGATTCATCCTCAATAATGATAGTAGCAACATTATTTGAGAGGGATACCTTTTTACCTTTACCTTTTCTTCTCTTCTTATTCTCATTTACCACATTTTGTGTGGGTTTAAATAATTTTTCGAGCAACCTGATTCATTATGAGAAACAATAGGAGGGTATGGGATACCTTTACCCTTCCATTATTATTCCTTTTATATTCTGCTGATTTTTTTTGTCTTCCTATAGTTGGCAATATAACCATTTTCATTGCAATTTAGTACAAAAAACATATAGATTTCTAATAGATTATTTTCATTACCATTATAGATAAGAATACATCAAACAATAAATTTTATGTCTCTTCACACCCCAAAATTAAACAAAGTTCATTATAGAGTTCACCGGAGATCAAATTGTCACAATATTTGGAAATTGTTTGATCATGAAAATGCATGCATTGGAAATTATTAAGATGACCAACCCTATTACAAAGTTCACAAGTAATGGGATTAATAGAGCATAATCTTGTGGCAAATTCATCTATCGCATTAAACCACCAATTGGTTTTATCATGTTTATGCTTCTTACAAAATCTACCATCCCTATATGGCATGTCTTCACAAATTTTATTAACTCCGAAAAAATTGATATGCTTATAGGAAACCTTTTTAACATGACTAGTGAAATCATAATTAGCATCATGGATATTCAGAGAATTCATACCAACAATATTGCTATCATTCTCATAATTCAAGATTTCACATTAAGCATTTTGTAAATTATTCCTCTAACAATTAAGCACAATTTTCGGAACCATCATTTTACGAAAGACATTAAAAAGGCAACCTAAATTCTAAATTTTGTAGTTCTATTTTATAAAACCAAACTAGTGAAAAACAAGAAACTAAAATATTTAGTTGCCAGATTTGAAGATATACCTTCAAGCACTCGCCTCTCCGGCAACGATGCCGGAAAAGACCTTGATGTCTACTATGCAACTTTATTCTTGTAGACGTTGTCGGGCCTCCAAGTGCAGAGTTTTGTAGGATTGCAGAAAATTTCCCTTAGGTGGATGACCTCAGGTTTATCAATTCATGGGAGGTGTAAGATGAAGATGGTCTCTCTCAAACAACCCTGCAATCAAATACAAGAAATCTCTTGTGTCCCCAACACACCAATAGAATAGTAATTTGTATAGGTGCACTAGTTCAGTGAAGTGATGGTGATACAAGTGTAGTATGGATAGTAGAAATAGATTTTTATAATCAGAATAAATAAAAACTGCAAGGTTACAATAGTAAACAATGAGAAAATGGTATATTAATGCTTGGAAATAATGCCTTGGGTTCATAATTTTACTAGTGCAATCTCTCAACAATCATAACATAATAGAATCATATGATCATCCCTCAGCATGCAACAAAGAGTCACTCCAAAGTTCCTATCTAGGGGAGAACATAGGATGAAATTGTTGTAGGTATCAAAACCACCTCAAAGTTATGCTTTCCGATTAATCTATTAATCCATTACTATAAGTGTCACAAACAACCCAAGAGTTCGTAACAGAATAACACCTATGATATACATCAATCAACCCTAATGTCACCTGGATAGTCCAATGTCACCTCAAGTATCTGTGGTTTATTATTCGAAATGCATCAAACAATTTCAGACTCATCTTATTCAATCTAACGCAAAGAACTTCAAACAGTACCCCAAGATTTCTAACGGAGCAGGTAGGACAAAACGTGCATCAACCCCTTTGCGTAGATGCCCCAATGTCACTCGAATCCGCAAGTTAATGTCATAACATATATGAAGTGAATCAATAGAATGCCCCATTGTCAACATAGGTATCCACATGCAAGACATACATCATCGATGATGACGAGCTCTGCAACGAGGATGCTCACATACAAAGTAATAATTGAAACATGCAAAAGAGCATCATCAATCACATGAAAAGCAGAGTTAAGTATAACCCAATTCCTATACATAGGTATTTTGGAATTATACAATTTATTGTCGCAATAATCAACTTGCATGATTCACAAGCATAGAAAATTTATTACTCTCCCCATAAACAAACTTCTCATACATAATAGTGGGAGTATCATAGGAGACTCGAATACTATAATTTTTTTCCACATTAAAAGAGTAATGATCACAAAAAAGGGTATCCATAATTATGCCAAGTTTTATAATAATAATCAACACTAATTTTTATAACATAAGTATCAGCATAGTAATTATCATAAGTAAGAGACATACAATCATCATAACAAATTTGATCATTCGAAGTAGGGGGACTAAAAAGATAATCTTCGTTAAGGATGTCATCCCCAAGCTTGGGACAAACATTAATTGCACCAAATATATTCTCAAACATGTCATTGTCATCAAGTAGCATCCCCAAGCTTGTAGTTTTATAAATCATTAACATAATCATCAATAACATTAATGGCACCAATAGTATAACAATTATTACCATCATAATTCTCCAAGTTAGTGACAAAAAGGTATTGAATATTACAAGGAGTATCATTATCTTCCAAGTCGTAATCATCACAATAAGTAGTGGGCATAACAAAATAATCATCAAGTGTATCATCGTCCACACTACTTTCAGATTCATCCTCAATAATGATAGTAGCAACATTATTTGAGAGGGATACCTTTTTATCTTTACCTTTTCTTCTCTTCTTATTCTCATTTACCACATTTTGTGTGGGTTTAAATAATTTTTTGAGCAACCTGATTCATTATCAGAAACAATAGGAGGGTACTGGGAGACCTTTACCCTTTCATTATTATTCCTTTTATATTCTACTGATTTTTTTTGTCTTCCTATAGTTGGCAATATAAGCATTTTCATTGCAATTTAGTACGCAAAACATATAGATTTCTTGTAGATTAGTTTCATTACCATTATAGATAAGAATACATCAAACAATAAATTTTTATGTGTCTTCACACCCCAAAAATAAACAAAGTTCATTATAGAGTTCACCGGAGATCAAATTGTCACAATATTTGGAAACTGTTTGATCATGAAAATGCATGCATTGGAAATTATTAAGATGACCAACCCTATTACAAAGTTCACAAGTAATGGGATGAATAGAGCATAATCTTGTGGCAGATTCATCTATCGCAATAAACCACCAATTGGTTTTATCATCTTTATGCGTCTTACAAAATCTACCATCCCTATATGGCATGTCTTCACAAATTTTATTAACTCCAAAAAAATTGACATGCTTATAGGAAACCTTTTTAGCATGACTAGTGAAATCATAATTAGCATCATGGATATTGAGAAAATTCATACCAACAATATTGCTATCATTCTCATAATTCAAGGATTTCACATTAAGCATTTTTTAAATTATTCCTCTAACAATTAAGCACAATTTTTGGAACCATTATTTTTACGAAAGACATTAAAAAGGCAACCTAAATTCTACATTTTTGTAGCTTTACTTTATAAAACCAAATTAGTGAAAAACAATAAACTAAAAGATTTAGTTGCAAGATTTGAAGATATACCTTCAAGCACTCGCCTCCCCGACAACGGTGCCGGAAAATACCTTGATGCCTACTATGCAACTTTATTCTTGTAGACATTGTTGGTCCTCCAAGTGCAGAGTTTTGTAGGATTGCAACAAATTTCCCTCAAGTGGATGATCTCAGGTTTATCAATTCATGGGAGGTGTAAGATGAAGACGATCTCTCTCAAACAAACCTACAATCGAATACAAGAAATCTCTTGTGTCCCCAACACACCCAATAGAATGATAATTTGTATAGGTGCACTAGTTCGGCGAAGTGATGGTGATACAAGTGTAGTATGGATAATAGAAATAGATTTTTATAATCTGAATAAATAAAAACTGCAAGGTTACAATTGTAAACAATGAGAAAATGGTATATTAATTCTTGGAAATAATGCCTTGGGTTCATAATTTCACTAGTGCAATCTCTCAACAATGATAACATGATAGAATCATATGATCATACCTCAACATGCAACAAAGAGTCACTCCAAAGTTCCTATCTAGGGAAGAACAGAAGATGAAATTGTTGTAGGTATCAAAACCACCTCAAAGTTATGCTTTCCGATCAATCTATTAATCCATTACTATAAGTGTCACAAACAACCCAAGAGTTCGTACTAGAATAACACCCATGATATGCATCAATCAACCCTAATGTCACCTGGATAGTCCAATGTCACCTCAAGTATCCGTGGTTTATTATTCGACCTGCATCAAACAAATTCAGATTCGTCATATTCAATCCAACACCAAGAACTTCAAAGAGTACCCCAAGATTTGTAACAGAGCAGGTAAGACAAAACACGCATCAACCCCTATGCGTAGATGCCCCAAGGTCACCGGAATACACAAGTTAATGTCATAACATATATGAAGTGAATCAATAGAATGCCCCATTGTCAACATAGGTATCCACATGCAAGACATACATCATCGACGATGACAAGCTCTGCAACGAGGATCGCAAATATATGGGCGCATTGTCCCACAGCCTCGCCATCCACACTCGGCCAGTCAGATGCCTTGCCATCGGCAAATTCTGTTCAAACAACAAGGTTAAACCCAAGTTTCACGAGTGATTCTTATCCCCCGCCCTAGATCAGTTCAAAGAGCTCAGATTTGCAGCTCAACATGGGCGCTCGCTGCCTCCGTCCGCATTGCGCCTCGCACCCATGCTGCGCCGCACTATGTTCACAGAGTGTTTTCCCCCTAGAATAATGTCGAGCATGCTCTTCATCTCCCTAAACTGAAGGACCTTGAGCTCGTTTCCGTCAGCGTCTCGAAGGAGGATATGTAGCTCCTACTCTGTGGTTATACTTTGCTCGAGTACCTTCGTCTTCACGTGATGTTTGGGTTCAGTAGCCTCCACATCGCAATGATGAATGTGAGTACCATTTACGTGCATGGTCGGTGCCGCAACATGCGGTTAGTTGAGGTGTTTGACGATTGGTCACTGAGAATGCGCCTTTCCTTGAGAGATTGTTTGTACTTGATAAACAAGTTCCAACAAGAATCAAGGCATTGATGCACCGAAATTGACAGTGTTGGGTTATTCGTATGTTGAATTCTCCGAACTTGTTTTAGCTGGATCCATACCAATTCAGGTACAACATTCTTATTCTCCTTTGTATTATTGTACATAACAATTTACTTAATTTTTGTTAATCAATGTTCGGTTGTCATGCAGAAATTGACTCCCACAGTCTTCACCCTGTTTATGTGCACAATGAAGATTGTGGCACTACAATCTATCGGCCCCAATCTGGAAGAAATTGTTAGATTTCTTAGATGTTTTCCATGCAGGGAGAAGCTATACATCGATGTGATGCTCCTTTCCTATTAGTTGTTAACCACAAAGGAGTTCAATGTGTTGCTACTTTACCCATGATTACAATGACTAATGTACTATGATTTCTAAAGGAAATTTGTAGGATTCCAATACATATTTTTGAGAAGTTAATCATGAACGATTGAGGATGACATTTGAATGTATTAGTGTATTTTAGAAATCCTAAGAATCAAAGATGCACATATATAGTTTACAAAACTACATCTAGGCACTCATATGTTGTCTTCGTTTGCACATACAAGCAAGCCTGACAGTAGAAAATATGGCGCAATATAACAATCCCATCGATTGCCTTGATTTGTAGATCAAATAAGTTACTTTAAATAGAAACCAAGGCACCAAACCAGAGATTCAATTTTCTAGGTTCTTTGTTCAGAAAGCAAGGGTGCTCAAGGTAATGAGGTTTGCCCTATATTTAGTGCGCTCATGTCTACTAGGAAACTTTATTCTTGTACACGTTGTTGGGCCTCCAAGTGCAGAGTTTTGTAGGACCTCAACAAATTTCCATCAAGTTGATGACCTAAGGTTTATCAATCCATTGAAGGTGTAGGATGAATATAGTCTCTCTCAAAGAACCCTCTAATCAAATACAACTAATCTCTTGTGCCCCCAACACACCTAATACAACGGTAAGTTGTATAGGTGCACTAGCAGTGAAGAGGTGGTCATACAAGTGTAGTATGGATAGTAGAAATAGACTTTTATAATCTGAATAAATAAAAATATCAAGGTAAAAAGTAGTAAACAACAAGAAAAATGGTATATTAATGCTTGGAAATAATGCCTAGGGTGCATACTTTCACTAGTGCAATACCTAAACAATGCTAACAGAATATAATCATATGATCATCCCTCAACATGCAACAAAGAGTCACTCCAAAGTTCTTATATAGCAGAGAACATAAGATGAAATTGTTGTTGGTAGCAAAACCGCCACCTCAAAGTTATTCTTTCCGATCAATCTATTGAGCCATTACTATAAGTTTCACAAACAACCCTAGAGTTCGTACTAGAATAATACCTATGATACACATCAATCAAACCTAATGTCACCTAGATACTCCAATGTCACGTCAAGTATCCACGGGTTAACTATTCGACATGCATCAAACAATTTCAGATTCATCTTATTCAACCCAACACAAAGAAGTTCAAAGAGTACGCCAAGATTTCTAGCGGATAAAGTAGGGCGAAAACATGCATCAACCCCTACGCATAGATCCCCCAAGGTCACCGGAATACGCAAGTTGATTCCATAACATATATCAAGTGAATAAATAGAATACCCCATTTTCACCATAGGTATCGACATACAAGACATACATCAAGTCTTCAGATCCAATGTATTCAATCCAACATAACGAAATGTCAAAGGGAAAGACTTAGTTCATCACATCAAGATAGGAAGGGAAGAACACCATATGATTGAACAATATTAAAAAAGCCCATGATACAACAAGATCATGACATCTCAAGAGTACGAGAGAGAGATATAGATAGAGAGAGAGAGATCAAACACATAGCTAGTGGTACATACCCTCAGCCTCGAGGGTGAACTACTCCCTCCTTGTCATGGACACCATCGGGATGATGATGATGGCCTCCGATGATGATTGCCCCCTTGGCCAGGGTGCCGAAATAGGGCTCCAGATGTGTTTTCGTTGGTACAAAGGCTTGCGGCGGCGGAGCAGAAGTTCTATCTTTATTTCTGAGGGGTTTTGTAGATATAGGATTTTCCAGCATTGGAATTATGTCAAACAGAGCCATGGGGTGGTCCCAAGCCATAAGGGCACGCCGTGTTGTCTTGGCACTAATAGGTGGGGCCCTCCGGTGGTTCTTCACTCCGGTATTTCTTATTTTCCCTAGAAAAATCGCCAAAAAGTTTCAGGCAATTTTGAGAACTTTTATTTTATCCACAAAAAACAACACCATAGTAATTATGTTGAAAGCAACGTAAGTCTGGTTTATTTCTAAATAAACCATATAAAGTGCATCAAAAACATATAAACGTCTTGTAGACATAGGTAAATATGGCATGAATACTTCATAAATTGTCGATTCATTGGAAAAGTATCATGCACCAAAATGAATGGTGTGTTGATCAGCGAAGGCATCTACAACTAAATGGACAAGGCTCTCGAGAAGCTGAAATTTAGTTTGCAACTTAAAATGAGAGATTTTTCGGGGGTCACTATATCAAGCCGATATATGACTTATCGGTGGCGGAACCCTTCACAAGAATATTGCACGACTCAGATTCTAAAAAGATAAATTTGATTTTTAATATGAGTTTGAACCTTGTTATTATTGAATTTGGGCCTTGTAAAGATGGAATATGAACCTTGTAATATTTATGGTATTTATGATACAATTTTTGAAATGGCATTCTGTTCTTTTTTGGTTGTGCAACCATGTTCTAATAAGTATATATGTTGGTGTTCCATATACACAACATATTGATGTTGTAAAACAGCGCAAATCACATCTCATACGACTAAACTAAGGAACACGTCAACAATGATTTGAACAATCACTAACAATTCTTTACCAGCCACTGTCTACCCACAACACACACAACTTTTTAGGATGACTCGTCTGTGTTATTATCGGTCTTCCCACATGATTGTGATTATTGACATGTTTGCCGTCTATCATACACACCTTCTTACGCTAAATTGTGTGTGCTCTCGTGTATCATCGCACACAAATTTTCATAGTGAACTGTGTGCCCTCTATCGCACACATCTGGACCTATGTAACCGTTTGTGTTATTTTAGCTAATCGCAAATAGTTCTTATGGAGGAATTGTATGACTCGCATCGCACACGCAAGTCTTTTCTGAATTGTATTAGTTGTATGCACCATTGCACATAGTTCCTGTCATTGGTGACGGAGCTTGAACTATACCGTTTGCAAATCATGCATCACACACAGTTTCGTCGAAGGGTCTCTCATTGATGTGTCCTCTTTGGACCATCCTGGAGTAGTGATAGCAACTATTCATACGGGTGTCTAGAGGCTATATAAAGCATTCAAACTACTTGGAACTCAAATAATTCAACATGAAAGCTCATTTTCAGTAGCACCAAGATCAGCAAAATATGAAAAATATAACCCACTGAAACAAAAACTAATTGGGGCAATGGAGGAGTCACATACCAAGGGGAAATCCCTCAAAATACCTTAGGCCCATCTGCACTAGGGTTTCCCCCCTTTCCCTCTCTTGTGGCACCTTGGGACTAGGTGGGAGGCGCACCAGCCCACTCTGGGCTGGTTCCCTTTCACCTTTTGGCCCATGCTAGCCTTTGGGTTTGGTGGCCCCTCCCGGTGGACCCTCGAAACCCTTTCGGTGATCCCGGTACATTACCGGTGTCGCTGAAACAATTCCGGCGACCAAATCCTCACTTCATATATATAATTCTTTACCTCCGGACTATTCCGGAGCTCCTCATGACGTCCGGGATCTCATCCGGGACTCCGAACAACCTTAGGTAACCTTGTATAAAAACTCTCTATAACCCTAGCGTCATCGAACCTTAAGTGTGTAGACCCTACGGGTTCGGGAAGCATGCACACATGACCGAGACACCTCTCCGGCCAATAACCATCAGCGGGGTATGGATACCCATGGTGGCTCCCGCATGTTCCATGATAATCTCATCGGATGAACCACGATGTCAAGGATTCGATCAATCCCGTATACAATTCCCTTTGTCTACCGGTATAGAACTTGCCCGAGATTCGATCGTCGGTACCCCCATACCTTGTTCAATCTCGTTGCCGGCAAGTATATTTACTCGTTCCGTAGCACATCATCCCATGACTAACTCCTTAGTCACACTGAGCTCATTATGATGATGTTCTACCGAGTGGGCCCAGAGATACCTTTCCGTCATACGGAGTGACAAATCCCGGTCTCGATTCGTACCAACTCAACAGACACTTTCGGAGATACCCGCAATGCACCTTTATAATCACCCAGTTACGTTGTGATGTTTGGTACACCCAAAGCACTCCTACGGCATCCGGGAGTTGCACAATCTCACGGTCGAAGGAAAACATACTTGACATTAGAAAAGCTTTAGCATACGAACAACACGATCTAGTGTTATGCTTAGGATTGGGTCTTGTCCATCTCATCATTCTCCTAATGATGTGATCCCATTATCAATGACATCCAATGTCCATGATCAGGAAACCATGATCATCTATTCATCAACGAGCTAGCCAACTAGAGGCTTGCTAGGGACACATTGTGATCCATTTATCCACACATGTATTACTGTTTCCTGTTAATACAATTATAGCATGCACAATAGACGATTATCATGAACAAGGAAGTATGATAATAACCATTTTATTATTGCCTCTAGGGCATATTTCCAACAGTCTCCCACTTGCACTAGAGTCAATAATCTAGTTCACATCACTATGTGATCGCAATGAATTCAACACCCATACAGTTCTGGGGTTCGATCATGTCTTGCTTGTGAGAGAGGTTTATAGCCAACGGGTCTGAACCTTTCAGATCCGTGTGTGCTTTACAAATCTCTACGTCATCCTATAGATACTACTACACCCCATCTGGAACCATTCCAAATGATTGCTCCACTATATGAATCTAGTTTACTACTCATAGTCCTCCGGATTAGTGACAAAGCTTGCATCGACGTAACTCCTTTACGACGAACTCTTTAATCACCTCCATAATTGAGAAAAAATCTTTAGTCCGTTAGTTACTAAGTATAACTTTGATTTCTGTCCAGTGATCCATTCCTGGATCACTCTTGTACCCCACGACTGACTCATGGCAAGGCACACTTTAGGTGCGGTACACAGCATATCATACCTGTGGAGCCTACGACTGATGCATAGGGGATGACATTCGTCCTTTCTCTTTCTTCCGCCGTGGTCGGGCTTTGAGTCATACTCAAATTTACACCTTACAACATAGCCAAGAACTCCTTCTTTGCTGATCTATTTTGAACTCCTTCAAAAACTTGTCAAGGCATGCATTTCGTTGAAAGTTCCATTAAGAACTTTGATCTATCTTTATAGATCTTTATGCTCAACTCTCAAGTAGCTACATCTAGGTTTTCCTTTGAAAAAACTCCTTTCAAACAACCCTTTATGCTTTGCAGAAGTTCTACATTATTTCCGATCAATAGTATGTCAACCACACATATTCATCGGAAATTCTATAGTGCTCCCACTCACCTTTTGGAAATACAAGTTTCTCACAAACTTTGTATAGAACCAAAAACCTTGATCATCTCATCAAAGTCTATATTCCAACTCCGAGATGCTTGCTCCAGTCCATAGAAGGATCGTTGGAGCTGTGCATACTTGTTAGCACCTTTTAGGATCGACAAAATCTTCTCGTTGTATCACATACAACCTTTCCTCAAGGAAACCGTTGAGGAAACAATATTTTGACATCCTATCTGCAATATTTCATAAATGATGCAACAACTGCTAACATAATTTCAATAGACTTTCAGCATCGCTACGAGTGAGAAAGTTTCATCGTAGTCAACTCTTTGAACTTTGTCGAAAACACCTTTGCGACAAGTCGAGCTTTCTTAATGTTGACTTTTCACCATCATCGTCTGTCTTCCTTTTAAAGATCCATTCACAGTTAATAGTCTTAAGACCATCAAGTGGTTCCTCCAAAGTCTATACTTTGTTTTTCATACATGGATCCTCTCTCGGATTTCATGGCCTCCAGCCATTTGTTGGAATCCGGGACCACCATCGCTTCTCCATATCTCGTAGGTTCATTGTTGTCCAACAACATGACCTCTAAGACAGGTTTACCATACCACTCCGTAGCAGTATGCATCCTTGTCTGCCTACGAGGGTTTTGGCAGTGACTTGATCCGAAACTTCATGATCACCATCATAAGCTTCCACTTCAATTGGTGTAGGCGTCACAGGAACAACTTACTACGCCCTGCCATACACTGGTTGAAGTGATGGTTCAATAACCTCATCAAGTATCCACCATACTCCCACTCAACTCTTTCGAGAGAAACCTTTCCTCGAGAAAGGACCTATTTCTAGAAGCAAACATTTTTGCTTCCGGATCTGAGATAGGAGGTATACCCAACTGTCTTGGGTATCCTATGAAGATGCATTTATCCGCTTTGGGTTCGAGCTTACCCGGCTAAAACTCTTTCACATAAGCATCGCAGCCCCAAACTCTTATGAAATTACAGCTAAGGTTTCTCTAAACCATAGTTCATACGGTGTCATCTCAACGGAATTGAGTGGTGCCCTATTCAAAGTGAATGCGGATGTCTCTAATGCCTAACCCATGAACGATAGTGGTAATCTGATAAGAAATATCATAGTATGCACTATATCTAATAGTGCACGATTATGACATGCGCACACACCATCACACTATGGTGTTCCTAGTGGCATGAGTTGTGAAACATTTTTCACGTGAAACAATTTTCACCTTGTCTTAAACGTTTACCAAAGTTGTAACTCACATATATATATGATTACCTCCATGATCACATCGTAGACATATTATCCTCTTGTCACGATGATCTTCAACTTCTCTCTGAAATTACTTGAACCTTTTTCAATAATTCAGACATGTGTTTCATCAAGTAAATACACTAGTATCTACTCAAATCATTTGTGAAGTATGAACATAATGATATCCACTGCGTGCCTCAGTACTTATTGTACTGCACACATCAAAATGTATTACTTCCAACAAGTTACATTCTTGTTCCACCTTACTGGAAAAAGAGGTCTTCAGTCATCTTGCCCATGTGGTATGATTTGCATGGCCCAAGTGATTCAAAAAATCAAGTGAGTCAAACGATCCATCCGCATGGAGTTTCTTTATGCGTATATACCAACACGCATGGTTTGCATGTCTCAAACGTTTCAAAAATGAGTGAGTACAAAGATCCATCAGCATGGAGCTTCTTCATGCATTTTATACCAATATGACTCAAGCAGGAGTGCCACAAGTAAGTGGTACTATCATTACTACTTTGTATCTTTTGGCAACAATATTATGAACATGTGTATTACTACGATCGAGATTCAATAAACCATTCATTCTAGGTGCAAGACCATTTAAGGTATCATTCAAGTAAACAGAATAACCATTATTCTCTTCTGATGAATAATCATATTTGCCATTAACATAATCCAATCATGTCTATGCTCAACGCAAACACCAAATAACAATTATTTAGGTTTAACACTAATCTCGATGGTAGAGGGAGCGTGCAATGTGTGATCATATCAACCTTGGAAACATTCCAAAACACATCGTCACCTCGCCTTTAGCTAGTCTCTGTTTATTCCTAGCTTTTATTTCGAGTTACTAACACTTAGCAACCGAACTTGTCTCTAATACCCTGGTGCTACTAGGAGTACTAGTAAAGTACACATCAATATCATGCATATCCAATATACTTTTGTTGACTTTGCCAGCTTTCTCATCCACTAAGTGTCTAGGGTAGTTCCTCTTTAGTGACTGTTCCCCTCATTAGAGAAGCACTTAGTCTCGGGTTTGGGTTCAACCTTGGGTCTCTTCACTAGAGCAGCAACTGGTTTGCGTTTAATGAAGTATCCCTTCATGCCCTTTCCCTTCTTGAAACTAGCGGTTTTACAAACCATCAACAATTGATGCTCCTTTTTGATTTCTACCTCCACGGTGTCAAACATCGCGACTAGCTCAAGGATCATCATATCCATCCTTGATATGTTATAGTTCATCACGAAACTCTAGTAGCTTGGTGTCAATGACTTTGGAGAACTATCACTGTCTCATCTGGAAGATCAACTCCCATTCGATTCAAGCGATTGTAGTACTCAGACAATCTGAGAACATGCTCAATGATTGAGCTCTTCTCCTTTACTTTTGCAGACAAAGAATCTTGTCGGTGGTCTCATAGCTCTCAACAAGGGCACGAGCATGAAATCCCAATTTCATCTCTTGGATCATCACGTATGTCCTGCGACGTTCGAAACGTCTTTAACGCCTTAATTCTAAGTCGTTCAAGCAATATGCACTGAACTATCATGTAGTTATCAAAAACGTGTATGTCGGATGTTCGCAACATCCATAGATCACGCTTGGGGTTCAGCACACCGAGCGGTGCATTAAGGACATAAGCCTTCTGTTTAGAAATGAGGACAATCCTCAGTTAACGGACCGAGTCCGCATAATTGCTACTTCTATCTTTCAACCATATTTTTTCTAGGAACGTATCAAATGCCGTAGAGCTACAGCGCAAGTTACAACATAATTTGCAAAGACCTATGTGACTATGTTCATGATAATTAAGTTCATCTGATGAACTACCACTTAGATCGACATCCCTCTAGTCATCCAAGTGTTACACGATCCACGTCGACTAGTCCATGTCCGATCATCACGTGAGACGGACTAGTCATCAATGGTGAGCATCTCCATGCTGATCGTATCAACCATACGACTCATGTTCAACCTTTCGGTCTCCTGTATTCGAGGCCATGTCTGTACATGCTAGTCTCGTCGAGTCAACCTAACTGTTTTGCGTGTGTAAACTGGCTTACACCCGTTGTATGCGAACGTTAGAATCTATCACACCCGATCATCACGTGGTGCTTCGAGAAAATGATCCTTCGCAACGGTGCACACTTAGGGAATACTTTCTCGAAATTTTCATGAGGGATCATCTTATCTTTGCTACCGTCGTTCTAAGCAATAAAATGTAAAAAAAACATGATAAACATCACATGCAATCATATAGTGACATGATATGGCCATTATCATCTTGCTCCTTTGATCACGGTCTTGGGGGCACCATGATCATCATCATCACCGGCATGACATCATGATCTCCATCATCATGATCTCCATCATTGTGTCTACGTGAAGTCGTCACGCCAATCTATTACTTCTACTACTATAGCTAACGTTTAGCAATAAAATAAAGTAACCAACATGGCGTTGCATCTCATACAATAAATTAAGAGAACTCCTATGGCTCCTGCCGGTTGTCATACTCATCGACATGCAAGTCGTGAATCCTATTACAAGAACATGATCAATCATATACATCACATATGCAACATCACATTCTTTTGGCCATATCACATCACATAGCATACCCTGCAAAAACAAGTTAGACGTCCTCTAATTGTTGTTGCAAGTTTTACGTGGTAATTTGGGTTTATAGAAAGAACGTTTCTTACCTATGTGACAGCCACAACGTTGATATGCCAATGCTATTGACCCTTCATAAGGACCCTCTTCGTCGAATCCGATCCGACTAAAGTGGGAGAGACAGACACCCGCTAGCCACCTTATACAACTGGTGCATGTCTGTTGGTGGAACCATTCTCACGTAACAGTACGTGTAAAGTCGGTCCGGGCCTCTTGATCCCTCGATACCGCCGAATCAACATAAGACTAGTAACGGCAAGCAATTGACAAAATCTACGCCCACAACTTTTGTGTTCTACTCGTGCATAGAATCTACGCATAGAACCTTGGCTCGGATGCCACTGTTGGGGTAAACGTAGTGAATTCAAAATTTTCCTATGCCATACAAGGATCTATCTATGGAGAGACCAGCAACGAGAGAGGTTGTAGAGCATGCGTTACTATGAACGCGGTCGATGGAGTCGTACTCGCAGCGATTCAGATCGCGGTTGGTTCCGATCTATGTGCCGAAACATGGCACCTCTGCGTTCAACACACGTACAGCCCGGTGACGTCTCCCACGCCTTGATCCAGGAAGCAGGAGGGAGAGGTTGAGGGAGAGCTCCAACATCACGATGGCGTGGTGGCGGTGGAGCTACAAGGTCTCCCGGCAGGGCTTCGCCAAACACCGTGGGAGAGGAGAAAGAGGAGAAGCACGGCTGCGCCGAGAGAGAGATTTCGTGTGTCTCACATCAGCCAAAGCTCCACTATATATAGGGGGAGACGGAGGGGGCGCTCCCTTTAGGGTTCCCACCCCCAAAGGGTGCAGCAGCCCCATCTAGGGCTGGTGGTGGCAGCCAGGGCAAGAGAGAGGGGGTGGCACACCCCAGATGGGCCTTAGGCCCATCTGCACTATGGTTTCCCCCTTTCCCTCTCTTGTGGCGCCTTGGGCCTAGGTGGGAGGCGCACCGGCCCACTCTGGGATGGTTCCCTTCCACCTTTTGGCCCATGCTAGACTTTGGGGCTGGTGGCCCCTCCCGGTGGACCCCGAAACCCTTTCGATGGTCCCGGTACATTACCGGTGTCGCCCAAAATAATTCCGGCGACCAAATCCTCACTTCCTATATTAATTCTTTACCTCCGGACTATTCCGGAGCTCCTCACGACGTCCGGGATCTCATCCGGGACTCCGAACAACCTTCGGTAACCTCGTATAACAATTCCCTATAACCCTAGCGTCATCGAACCTTAAGTGTGTAGACCCTATGGGTTCGGGAAGCATGCAGACATGACCGAGACACCTCTCCGGCCAATAATCATCAGCGGGGTCTGGATACCCATGGTGGCTCCCGCATGTTCCATGATAATCTCATCGGATGAACCACGATGTCAAGGATTCAATCAATCCCGTATACAATTCCCTTTGTCTACCGGTATAGAACTTGCCCGAGATTCGATCGTCGCTATCCCCATACCTTGTTCAATCTCGTTGCCGGCAGTCTCTTTACTCGTTCTGTAGAACATCATCCCGTGACTAACTCCTTAGTCACACTGAGCACATTATGATGATGTTCTACCGAGTGGGCTCAAAGATACCTCTACATCATACGGAGTGACAAATCTCGGTCTCGATTCGTACCAACTCAACAGACACTTTCAGAGATACCCGCAATGCACCTTTATAATCACCTAGTTACGTTGTGACGTTTGGTACACCCAAATCACTCCTACGGTATCCGGGAGTTGCACAATCTCACGGTCGAAGGAAAAGATACTTGACATTAGAGAAGCTTTAGCATACGAACAACACGATCTAGTGCTATGCTTAGGATTGGGTCTTGTCCATCACATCATTCTCCTAATGATGTGATCCTGTTATCAATGAAATCAAATGTCCATGATCAGGAAACCATGATCATCTATTGATCAACGAGCTAGCCAACTAGAGGCTTGATAGGGACACATTGTTATCTATTTATCCACACATGTATTGCTGTTTCCTATTAATACAATTATAGCATGAATAATAGACGATTATCATGAACAAGGAAATATGATAATAACCATTTTACTATTGCCTCTAGGGCATATTTCCAACATGTGGATTATCAAGATTATTAGCATGTTTAATTTCCATATCATTATCAAGTTCTTTATTATTATCTGGTTGAGAATCTACGTGAACATCATTATTATCATTAATATTACCATTGTTGCTATATGAATGTTCACTATCGGGTTCTATCTCGGCATCCGAAATAGAGTCATTATTATGATTCTCAATAGATTTTCTATAACAGGTTCACTAGAAGAATGCAAAGTCTTATCAGTTTTCTTTTTCTTTTTTATTTTTATATGGACCAGGTGCATCATCATTAACTCTTGAGAACCTTGGTCAATTCTTTTAGGGTGAACTTCCGGATAGAGAGGTTCCTAAGTCATTGTACCCACTCTTGTCATTACTCTAACAACATGATCATTCAGTTTATCATTCATTTTAGCAAGCAAATCATTTTATGACTTAGCAACTTGCTCTAGTAGAGTATGAATCACGGATGCATGTTTACCTAGACCTTTAAGATTAGTAATCCTAAACACCAAGTTACTCAAACGATCAATCATCACAACATTTCATTGTAGTTGATTTTTAACATGCATGTCGAAATATTCTTGCTTAACAATATAATTATCAAGTTCATCCATGCATTATTCAACAATTTTATTATAAGGTATATCACCCTCTTCAAATCTACCAAGAGAATTTGCCTCTACTATGTGTGTAAGGATATTGAGTCCATGTATTTCTTCAATAGGTTGTAAATTCTTGACATCTTGAGAATCATTACCTTTTTATTTCACAGATCTCTTGGCTTCTTGCATATCTTCTGGACAGAGGGATAGAATACATCTCTTCTTCTGAATAGGTTCTGATGGTGGTTCACGAAGTGTCCAATCATTAGCATTCTTCAATAAATTATTCAATAGTTCTTCAACTTGTCCAATAGTCTGTTCCCTGAAAACACAACCAGCACAACTATCTATGTAGTCCCTAGAAGCATGAGTTAGTCCATCATAAAAGATATCAAGTATTTCATTTTCTTAAGAGAATGATCAAACAAAGCTTTAAGTAGCTCAACAAGGCTCCCCCAAGCTCGAGGGAGATTCCCTTCTTCAATTTGCACAAAGTTAAATATTTCATGTAAAGTTGCTTGTTTCTTATGAGCAGGAAACTGTTTTTGAGAGAAGTAACGTATCATATCCTCGGAACTATGCACACAACCAGGAGCAAGAGTAAGGAACCATTTCTTAGCATCACCCTTTAGTGAGAAAGGAAAAAAAGCATAAGTATATAGTAATAGGGAATCTTTTCCTCATGAGCAAATAAGGTGGCAATATCATTTAATTTGGTAAGGAGTGTGTAACGCCCAAGATGCGATCCTATCCTTAATTTGGCACGAGGGCCTCGTCGGGGATAGAAGTGCATCTCGTCGTTTTGCAAGAATGGATATCGTTACAAGTACATGTACTGAGAATATGAGATCTGTGGAATTGGCTTACACTTGCCACAAGCTACATCAGAGTCACATCCGTACAATACATAAACATCATGAAGAAGAGCAGGGTCCGACTATGGACGAAAACAAACGAGAAAAGAATGACGTCCATCCTTGCTATCCCAGGCTGCTGGCCTAGAACCCATCCTAGATCGATGAAGAAGAGGAAGAAGAAGCAACTCCAAATGAACAATCAACGCGCTCGCGTCAAGTAACCTTTACATGTACGTGCAACTGGTGTTGTAGTAATCTGTGAGCCACAGGGGACTAGTCAATCTCATTTCCAAAGGTATCAAGACTAGCAAAGCTTAATAGGTGAGGCATGGTTAAGTGGTGAGGTTGCAGCAGCTAATCATATGTGAGGTGGCTAACTTACGAGTACAAGAATAACAGGGGGAAGAACTACGCATAACGGACGTGAACTACTGATGATCAAATGAATGATCCTGAACACCTACCTACGTCAGACATAACCCCACCGTGTCCTCGATCGGAGAAGGAACTCACGAAAGAGACATTCACGGTTACGCACTCAGTTGGCAGGTTTCAATTAAGTTAACCTCAAGTTATCTAGAATCAGTGTTAAACAAAGTTTCCACGTTGCCACATAACCGCGGGCACGACTTTCTGAAAGATTTAAACCTACAGGGCTGCTCCAACTAATCCATCACAAATTACCACAAACCGCATAGAAATCCTCGATCACGAAGCTCACGATCTCGTCGGACTCCTTAGTGGAAAACCTCAACTCCGAGATTACCCAAAGCATCACCGGAATCCCGATGCACAAGACATTCGTCAAAGGTAAAACTAATGCAGCAAGGCCACTCGACGTGTCGACGAACCCGATAGGAGCCGCGTATCTCGTTCTCAGGACACGACCGGATGGGAAAGGCTACATGTACCAAACCTCGAGTTGCCCCGTGGTGGCCCCGCAGGCTGCCCTTTTGGGACCAACACCATCAGCACTGGCCCCCCTTGTATTATGTAAAATTACTCCTCGGATTCATGACGCCCTATGCTTTTCAGTATTAAAAAATTATTATGTTGGGCAAATGTAGTACCAATGATGGGCCTTGCCAGACCAGCTTTAATCTAAAACGAATTATCAAGGGGTCCCCATAACAACCCCGATCGTGTTAGGAGCGCTCAATTATGAAACATAACACCGGTAGCCGAAACTAAGGGGGCAAAGGTGGAACAAAACACCAGGCTAGAAAGGCCAAGCCTTCCACCTTTTACCGAGTATATAGGTGCATTAAATTAAATAGCATTTAATAGGGTGATATAACAAGGAACCCATGTTATCACATGGAAACAACTGCACCTGCAACTAGCAAGCTAACACATGGTAAAGCAAGCGGTAACATAGCCAATCAGTGGTTTGCTAGGTGGTGAACATGTAGAAGGTTTTCATGGCAATGTTGAGGGGATGATATTTAACAGGTGGTAGGCAACGAGACATAACAATAGAAACGGTAAAACTAGCATGGCAATGATATTAATGGTATCTGGGGAAATGGTCATCTTGCCTAAGATCCCGCTTGGAAGAACGACTCCGTGAAGCAGATGAACCGATGTAGTCGAACGGGACCTCACATTCTGACACGCTTGCGGAACTCTATCGAGACGGAGCAAACCGGAAACAAGCATCAACACAGATATTTACCATGGCAAATGCACGTCATGATGCACAACCTAATGTTATGAATGACCAGTTCAAAATATGCAAGACATGGAGTGTCAATTCACAACAATCAAACACTACACATTAAGTGAAGTTCAATATGCAACGAGTTGCATATTAACGAAACTCCACATACGAATTATTTAGTTCACTCTTGCTTAGGTACACGACAATGTTAAATGTTGTTAAACATGGCAAGAGGTGAAGCGGAATGAAACAACCTATCTAGGCAATTTTAATGAGGCCGGAAACGACATATAGCATCCCCGAAATGACCCCACACGTTAAATTCAAAATCTGTCCAGATTTGTCCTAATCACATTTTAAGTTTGTTAAACAGCGAAACAAAGTGGTTCACGTGAAACTACACGTTGTTCTAGCCCATTTACATATATGGAACATTTCCAACGGAGCTATGGATAATTATTTACCACATAAACCATTTTTAACACGATGACACGCAAACCAATGCAAACAGCAAGGCAAACAACTTTTAAAATGCATGAGAGTTGGAAATTCTTGTTCTACGCAAAATTCCACACATTCCACATATCTACGGTTTTTGCATATGAGGCGCTGTTAAAAAAGTTATAAGCATTTTAAAATCAATCATCTATAATCCCTAGCGCAACCAAGAACAAAAAATAAATGGGATAAATAATAACACGATGACACGCAAACCAATGCAAACAACAAGGCAAACAACTTTAAAAATGCATGAGAGTTGGAAATTCTTGTTCTACGCAAAATTCCACACATTCCACATATCTACGGTTTTTGCATATGAGGCGCTGTTAAAAAAGTTATAAGCATTTTAAAATCAATCATCTATAATCCCTAGCGCAACCAAGAACAAAAAATAAATGGGATAAATAATATGGGGTTTAGCTGGGATTTGAACCCAGGACCCTTTGTGTTGCAAAGAAGAACGCTGACCAACAGGCTACCTACATGCTTGTGACACAACACGGGATCGATGTTAAGTGAACCTAATACGAAAGCTGATCCTCTCGTGATGGACTAAAAAGAGTGAAAAAATAGTGCATCCCACAACCTCTTGCAACGAGGCCGGTTATGCTAGCCAAGTCGGCTGGCTGGGTGCTCGTGCTAAAAACGATGGATGTCGCCTAATGAACCGACACAACCACATGTCTGAACAATATTAAAAAAGCTATGACTGAACCTGAACCTGAGAAAGAGGTGCGTCCGGCCATGGAGGTTTCTGCACGTCAATGGCGTCGGCAGCACGTCCGGCGGGCGATCCGGAGGCGGGGACGCCGAATCTAGGGAGGGGCTGCCCGGATCCGTCTGTTCCCGGCGATCTCGAGGCGCGGCGGCGAGCTTCTCGTGCACATCCATGGCAGGGATGACCTGCAGGAGGGAGAGAAGATAGATGGTTGAGGGGGGAGAAGAGAGAAAGAGAGGGAGGTCGTGCAGCTCGGGGACAAGATCTCAGGCGGAGCTGCTGCTGCTTGCGGGTTCCTGCAAGAGCATACGAAGGCGCACGGGCGAGAAGCTATCAGCGGGCACGGATGCGGCGCCTGGATGCGAGGAACCTCCACGCACGTTGGCTTCGGGCACTGGACGCGTCCATCGCGAGTGGATGGAGCGCTCGGGCTCTCCTCATGAAGGTACGTCTCCGGGGCTTGTCCTTCTTGGAGAGGGGATGGGAGGATGGATGCGGTTGGCCGGTGGCTGAAAACGAGGAGAGGGATGAATGGATCGGGAGGAGGCTGGCTTGGTGGATTTTGGATCAAGAGCGATCTCGAGAGAGAGGCTGGCGGCGGATTGGGACAAGGGAGGATTTGATGGATGGGACACGGGTCCTAGGTTCTAGGGTTTCGTCTCCTTAAATAGCTAGCTGAATTTCGAGCTTGATCTGGACCCTCTGATTTGATCGAACAGTCGAGAATAAATAGGCTGAGGAGTCCAATGGACAAATCGATGACGGTTAGCGGTAAAATGGGGTTGATCCGGATCCAACGGTCACGACCGGCTGGTTCGGGTCCGGGGGACGTTTCGGACTAGGCTGCAGACAGGTTGGTGCACTGTGCAGAGGGGCTAGGCGGGAATGAGAGGGAAAACAGACAACCCGGCGACAGAGATTTTTAACACTGAAAACGTACGATGATAAACCGATGACGGTGCCGCTACGGTCGACCGTTCGGGTATCAAACGGACTCCGATTGCGATGAAAATTGGTAAGCGGCCTACCTATATAAAATAAGATCGCACGCCAAGTTCCAACCCAATCAGAGATAGTTTTATACACACTTTTAAAACAGGGTTTAAACGATGCCGCGGGCGCGTGCATGTGTGGTCGGGCTCAGAACGGGCAACGACGAACACGGAGAGAATCGGCAACTAACAACGGATGCAAGTTTGAAAACTGGCGGCAATGGAGTGCCGATGCAATGCAGATGATGCGCATGATGCGATGATGAGTTCAACTACCAAATAAATCATACGACAACAACATAATAAAAGGGGAATCTTCTGGAGCGTCGGTCTCGGGCTGTCACAACTCTCCTACACTACAAGAGGATCTCGATCCGAGATCCAAGAATGAAAGGGGGAAGAGGATGAGAAAGGAAGAGGTAAAACTTAGTTGCTCCTTAGACAAGCGAGTGAAACCAACAATACTTGAAGGTTGCAATGAGATGAAGAATGATATGAGAAACAAGGAAAAATTCACAACCATGAAGAGGATTAAACTCTACCAAACTAATTAACTCAGGGTCACTAGAGAATTCATAATCCTTATGAGTGACACATATAGGAGAAGCAGCAAACGTAAGATCATATTTCATTTTCTCCATCATAGATTTTTCTTTTAGCCTACATAGCAATTTCCCTACATCATACCTATCATTACAAGCAATAAAGTCTCTAGCTACCTCCCCATCCATAACATAACCCTCAGGTGCATTATACATGGTAATTCTAGTAGGAGAACTAGGCATAATAGGTGAATCACAGTTTTCATCAATTTCAACATTTTCAATTTCTTTGGATTTAGCAATATGAGCATCAAGTAATTCATTAAGTGGCACGGTTCTAGTTTCATCTAGCATAGTAGTAGCTTCATCATGAGTCTCATAAAATTAAAAGGTAGCATCATCAAGTACTTGCGACATATTAGAACGAACAACTAGTGGTGATGTCGCAAGCCTATTCAAAATAGAAGGTTAATCAAGTGCAGAGCTATATGGTAGTTCCTTACCTCCCCTCGTTCTAGATGGAATTATTTTATTCTTAGAGTATTTAAGTTTCTTCATCATGGTAAATGATAATCCCAAGTGGACTCACTAAATAGAGTTATGCTCCCCAACAACGACGCCAAAAAAATGTCTTGAGAACCCGCAAGTATAGGGGATCACAATAGTCTCTGCGGGTAGTATTACACCCCGATTTATTGTTTCAACTCATGTGAGCCAAAGAATATTTATTGGTATTATCATTTGAGTTGTCAATTCAACCACACCTGGACTCCCTTTGTGCAAAAAAGGTTTAGTAGCATAGCAAAATAGTAGTAGGAACAGTAAGAGTAATAGTTTGTAGTGATTGTAACAGTAGCAGTAGAAACAACAATAACTTAGCAAAGATCAATATGCGAAAAGCGTAGGCATTGGATCGGTGATGGATAATTGTGTTGGATATATTCATCATGTAATAGTTACATACTAGAGCGACACATAACTAGCTCCAATTCATCAATGTAATGTAGGCATGTATTTTGTATATAGTCATGCGTGCTTATAATAAGAACTTGAATGTCATCCTCTGTCCTACCCTCCCACGGTAGTGGGGTCCATAAGGAAACTAAGATATATTAAGGCCTCCTATTAATAGAGTACTAGAACAAAGCATTAACACATAGTGAATACATGAACTCCTCAAACTACGGTAATTGCAGAAAAGAATCCCAATTATTGACACCTTGGATGCGGATCATGACACGTAATAGGTGCATATAACTTGCAAGATAGAATCCACTCATATTCATGAAAACATAATAGGTTCAGATCTGAAATCATAGCACTCGTGCCCTAGTGACAAGCATTAAGCATAGCAAAGTCATAGCGACATCAATCTCAGAACATAGTGGATACTAGGGATCAAGCCCTATCAAAATAACTCGATTGCATGATAAATCTCATCCAATCCCATCACCGTCCAGCAAGACTACTAAGGAATTACTCACTCTCGATGGTGAGCGTCATGGAATTGTTGATGGACAAGGGTTGGTGATGATGACTGGTAACCCACAAGTATAGGGGATCGCAACAGTTTTCGAGGGTAGAGTATTCAACCCAAATTTGTTGATTCGACACAAGGGGAAGCCAAAGAATATTCTCAAGTATTAGCAGTTGAGTTGTCAATTCAACCACACCTAAAAGAATTAGTATCTGCAGCAAAGTTTCAGTAGCAGAGTAGTGTGATAGTAATGGTAGCAACGGTAACAGTAGCAGCAGTAACAGCAGTAGCGGTAACAGTAGCAGTAGCAACAGTAACAGCAGTAGCGGTAAAGTAACGTAGCAAGGACCAATAGGAAAACCTCGTAGGCATTGGATCAGTGATGGATAATTATGCCGGATGACATTCATCATGTAACAGTTATAACATGGGGTGATTTGTAACTAGCTCTAGTTCGTTAATGTAATGTAGGCATGTATTCCGTATATAGTCATACGTGCTTATGAAAAAGAACTTGCATGACATCTATTGTCTATCCCTCCCGTGGCAGCCGGGTCCTAATGGAAACTAAGGGATATTAAGGTCTCCTTTTAATAGAGAACCGGAACAAAGCATTAGCACTTAGTGAATACATGAACTCCTCATACTATGGTCATCTCCGGGAGTGGTTCCGGCTATTGTCACTCCGGGGTTGCCGGGTCATAACACATAGTAGGTGACTATAACTTGCAAGATAGGATCAAGAACACACATATATTGATGAAAACATAATAGGTTCAGATCTGAAATCATGTCACTCGGACCCTAGTGACAAGCATTAAGCATAGCAAAGTAGTAGCAACATCAATCTCAGAACATAGTGGATACTAGGGACCAAACCCCATCAAAACTAACTCGATTACATGATAGATCTCATCCAATCCATCACCATCCAGCAAGCCTACGATGAGATTACTCACGAACGGTGAAGAGCATCATGGAATTGGCGATGAAGTATAGTTGATGATGATGACGGTGTCGATCTCCCCTCTCCGGAGCCCAGAACGGACTCCAAATCTACCCTCCAGAGGAAGAACAGGTGGTGGCGGCGGCTACGTGTCGTAAAACACGATGGACTCTTCCCTCTTAATTTTTTCTGGGCGAGAGAGACTATATAGAGCTTGAGTTGGAGGCGGCGGAGCCACGAGGGCCTCACAAGCCTGCCACGCGCGGCTAGGGGGGCCGCGCCTCCTGGGCTTGTGGGCTCCTGGCTCCGTCACTCCAGGTAATTCTTGCGCCAATATTTTTTATATATTCCACAAAAAATCATCATAAATTTCCAGGTCATTCCGAGAACTTTCATTTCTGCGCAAAAACAACACCATGGCAATTCTGCTGAAAACAGCGTCAGTCCGGGTTAGTTCCATTCGAATCATGCAAATTAGAGTCCAAAACAAGGGCAAAAGAGTTTGGAAAAGTAGATAGGATGGAGACGTATCAACTCACCCAAGCTTAAAGCCTTGCTTGTCCTCAAGCAATTCAGTTGACAAACTGAAAGAGACAAAAGAAAAACTTTTACGAACTCTGTTTGATCTTGTTGTTGTAATTATGTCTAACTCATATTCAGATTTTCAGCAAGATCATAAGCTAACCACATAAGCAATGACATTTAGGTCTCATGGTATACTCATATGAATGGCATAATCAACTAGCGAGCAATAATAATAAGTTTCAAACGTCAACACTTCAATCAAAACAATCATGAAGCAATATGAACAGATGGTATCTCGCTAGCTCTTTCTGAGACCGCAAAACATAAATGCAGAGCACCTTCAAAGACCAAGGGCTGACTGAACATTGTAATTCATGGCAAAGAAGATCCAGTCAGAGTCATACTAAATAAAAATTAATAGCAAAGCATAAAAATGACGGAGGTGCTCTCTAACTGGTGATTTTATAAGAAGAGGATGACTCAACAGACACGTAAATAGATAGGCCCTTCGCAGAGGGAAGCATTGATTTGCAGAGGTTCCAGAACTCAAGCTTTGAAGACAGAGATAAATAATTTTGGTGGCATACTTTCATAGTCAACGCGATGACCAAGAGTATTCACCATCTTCCATGCTACACATATTATAGGCGGTTCTCAAACAGAAAAGTAAAGTTTTGACTCCCCTACCACCGACAAATCACGCTCCACGACTAGCCGAATCCTTGGGTGTCGTCCATACCAACAAAAATCTAGGGGAGTTTTGTTTGCAATTATCTTTTCGTTTTGAGCATGGAACTGGGCATTCCAATTACCGGCCCCTTTCTCTAGAGTGATAGTGAACAAACACGTATCGAGGATAACACGCCTAGCATGGAAGATAATGATCGCCCCTTGTCACCACATGAGCGGTTCGGGCATGCAAAACAGATTATTACTTGAAGGTTTAGAGAGTGGCACATGCAAATTTACTTGGGACGGCAGGTAGATACCGCATATAGGTAGGTATGGTGGACTCATATGGAACAACTTTGGGTTTATGGAAGTGGATGCACAAGCGGTATTCCCTCTTAGTACAAGTGAAGGCTAGCAAAAGACTGGGAAGCGACCAACAAGAGAGCGACAACAGTCATCAATATGCATCGAAATTAACCAACATTGAGTGCAAGCATGAGTAGGACATAAATCACTGTAACATGAATATCATAGAGGCTATATTGATTTTGTTTCAACTACATGCGTAAACATGCGCCAAGTCAATCCACTTGAATCATTCAAAAGAGGATACCATCCTATCATACTACATCATAATCATCTAGAAATTCATGTTGAAATCCAAGACAAACCATTATAAGCTCCTAGCTAATTAAGCATGGCATCAGAAACTATGATCTCTAAGTTGGCATTGCAAACATGTTTCTCTCATAACAATGTTGAATTAGGAACGATGAGCTAGTCATATTTACAAAAACAAAATAGATCGAGTTCATACCGGCTTTTCCAGGCTCAGTCACTTCATCATATATTGTCATTATTGCCTTTCACTTGCACGACCGAATGAAGTGAATAATAATGAGAGTGCTCGTGCATTGGACTAAGCTGGAATCTGCAAGCAAACTCAAAGGAGAAGACAAAGTAATATGGCTCTTTTACGGACAAACAGATATGCATGTGAGAGCCACTAAACATTTTAATCATGGTCTTCTACCTTGACCCAAAGAAAAAGAAAACTATTTACACGGGAAATCTCCCAACAAGCAAAACAAGAACGGGAAATCTTTTTGGGTTTTCTTTTTAAACACCACTAAGCAAGCTGGAAAGTAAACTTACAACTAATTTTTTTTTGTTTTTCTCAATCTAAACAAACACACGAGAAGAAAGCGAGAAAAACAATAAACTGGCATGGATGATACAATGGCAAGGTGTAAACACCGACTATCAAAGTGAATGTGTGAGCATGAATATAAAGTCGGTGAGAAACACGTACTCCCCCAAGCTTAGGCTTTTGGCCTAAGTTGGTCTACTCCCACGGCTGGTCCGGGCGATATCCAAAATCATAATGGGGGTTGTATGGGAACGCGGCAGTTACCGCCTGAATAGCTGCCTCACGGATGCGAGCAGCCTTTGCCTCCCTCTCATACTCCTCTGCCTCTCCTCTAGTTATGTAATATCTCCGTTTTACTATTTGCAATTGTTGCAGATGAATTCTTCGAGCCCGGCGTTGTGAACAAATGTATCAAACTCGTCCTTGAAACCTGCATCAATCATGAATTCATCGGAAGGCCATTCACATGGTTGTACGTGTGCGTTCCTCGGCTGATAAGGATCGGGCTCCCGAATCGAGAGACGGGGACCCCTTTTGCTTGAGGAACCACCATGATAGTTTCTCCTGAACATCTTCTTTTTTTAAAAAAAATTAGTGACTCGAAATAAAAGTGAACAAGGCTCAACAAAACTCATAGCAACTACTCCTACAAGTGCCTAGAGGCCATATCATGCATCAACACTACTTGGGACCAACTAAAATTAACATGCAAAGCTCAAGAACAGGGTCACCAAGGCAGCAAAAATATGCAACGAATAAAGCACTAGAGCAAAAACTAATTGGACCAATGGAGGGTCACATACCAAGGAACAATTCCCCCAAAACAGTTTGGTGAATGGGGCTTTGCACAAGGAGATCGAAGAGTGCAGCAAGAAGAGCAAGAACACGGGTTTGAGCTGTGGAATGATTTTTTCTGGAGGTACAAGAAGGAGATGGGAGCTGGAACAAGTGGAGGGGGCCGCGTGGGACCCACAAGCCTGCCAAGCGCGGCTAGGGGGGTGCCCGCGCCTCCTGGGCTTGTGGCCCACTGGTGCATCCCCTGACTAGCTCTCTATCTCAGAATTTTCCAAAAATTCCAGAAAAAATCATACTTGAATTTCAAGGCATTTGAAGAACTTTTATTTTTGGGACACTTTTCTAAGGGACGCAAAAAGCAGAAAACAGGAAAATAAACCTAAATTTATCATTTTTCTTCTAAATAGCAGAAAGTAAAAGTTTGGAACGGAAGGTTGTGACTCCTAGATTCATCCATCTCATGGTCATCAAAAGAAATCCGTCAATGAGGTTGATCAAGTTTCCTTGACAAACTTTTTTCGAATCGCATAAAACAGGAGAATTTTTCAATAATCACTAGGTTACCTCAAGGGGGATGTGCATATCCCCAACAAGTAAATCATACTTCATCTTGACAGTAGGTATAGGGCATTCAAAGCTTCCAATAAGAATTGATGAAGTTTTTTCAATAGCATTGATGCAATGTACTCGATATTGTTTCTTCGGAAAGTGCACCGTGTGCTCATTACCATTATCATGGAAAGTGACATTGCCTTTGTTGCAATCTATAACAACCTGTGCAGTGTTTAAAAAGGGTCTTCCAAGGATGACCGCCATGGCATCATCCTCGGCAATATCCAGAATAACAAAGTCCGTTAAGATAGTAACGTTAGCAACCACAACAGGCACATCCTCACAAATGCTGATAGGAAAAGCAGTTGATTTGTCGGCCATTTGCAAAGACATTTCAGTGGGTGTCAACTTATCCAATTCAAGTTTACGATAAAGAGAGAGAGGCATAACACTAACACCAGCTCCAAGATCGCATAAAGCAGTTCTAACATAATTTGCTTTAATGGAGCAAGCTATAGTGGGCACTCCGGTATCACCTAGTTTCTTAGGAGTTCCACCCTTGAAGGTGTAATTAGCAAGCATGGTGGAAATCTCAACCTCAGGTATCTTTCTTTTATTAGTCACAATATCTTTCATGTACTTAGCATAAGGAGACATTTTGAGCATATCTGTCAAACGCATTTGCAGAAAGACATGTCTAATCATTTCAACAAAGCGCTCAAAATCCTCATCATCCTTTTTCTTGGATGGTTTGGGAGGAAAGGGCATGGGTTTCTGAACCCATGGTTCTCTTTCTTTATCATGCTTCCTAGCAATAAAGTCGTTCTTATCATATCTCCTGTTCTTAGGTTGTGGGTTATCAAGATCAACAGCAGGTTCAATCACCACATCCTTATCATTACTAGGTTGAGCATCATCATGAACACCACTATCGATATTATCACTAGGCTCATGTTCATCACCAGATTGTGTTTCGGCATCAGAAACAGAGATATCATTTGGATTCTCACGTGTAACAGAGAAGGTTTGCTAGCATGCAAGTTCCTATCATCTTTCCTTTTCTTCCTATTACTAGGATGACTAGGTGCCTCAGTGCTAACTCCTTGAGAATCTTGTTCAATTCTCTTAGGATGGCCCTCAGGATACAAAGGTTCCTGAGTCATTCTACCACCTCTAGTGATGACTCTAACAGAATTGTCATTCAACTCGTTGAGAAAGTCATTTTGAGCCTTAAGTACTTGTTCTACTTGAGTAGTGACCATAGAGGCATGTTTACTCAAAAGCTTAAGATCATTGACATTTCTATCCACACAAGCACTTAAATGATTAATCATGCGAGCATTTTGTTCCAATTTTCTGCTAACATAATCATTGAAACTTTGTTGTTTGGCAACAAAGTTATCAAATTCATCTAAGCATATCACTCCCATTGAATCTACGAAGAGAATGTACCTCTACTACCTATGTCGGGTTATCAAGACCATGTATCTCTTCGATAGGTGGTAGATTCTTAACATCTTCAGATTTAATACCTTTCTCTTGCATAGATTTCTTGGCTTCTTGCATATCTTCAGGACTAGGAATAGAATACCTCTTTTCTTTGGAGTTGGCTTCAGAGATGGTTCGGGAATAGTCCAAGCATTATCATTGCTCAAGATATTATTCAATAGAATTTCAGCTTGTTCCAGAGTTCGTTCCCTGAAAACACAACCAGCACAACTATCTAGGTGGTCCCTAGAAGCATCGGTTAGTCCATTATAAAAGATATCAAGTATTTCATTTTTCTCAAGAGGGTGATCAGGCAAATCATTCAGCAATTGGACAAGCCCCCCCCCCCAAGCTTGTGGGAGACTCTCTTCTTCAACTTGCACAAAGTTATATATATCCTACAAGGCGGCTTGTTTCTTATGGGCAGGAAAATATTTCTCAGAGAAGTTGTAGATCATATCCTCGGGACTACGCACACAACCAGGAACAAGAGAAGTAAACCAAGTCTTAGCATCACCCTTTAGCGAGAAAGGAAACAACTTAAGGATATAGTAATGGTGAATCCTTTCCTCATTCGTGAATAGGGTGGCTATATCATTCAGCTTAGTAAGATGTGTTACAACCGTTTCAGACTCATAACCATGAAAAGGATTAGATTTGACCAAACCGATTAACTCAGGATCGACTCAGAATTCATAATCCTTATCAGTCACAAAAATGGGTGAAGTAGCAAACTTAGGATCGTATTTCATTCTAGCATTCAGAGATTTTTCTTTCCACTTGCGCAATAAATTCTCAAGATCATAGCTATCCTTACAAGCAAGAAAGTCCTCAACTACCTCTCCCTCCATAACATAACCCTCAGGTATATCAGGCAATTCATATCTAGGAGAGCTAGTTCTAACAGGTGAAACAACAGGTTCTACTTCCATAATTTGAGCACTTTCAGAAGTATCATGGCATTCAGCAGCAACTCTAGCAATTTGTGCATCAAGAGATGCACCCAATGGCAAAGCAGTAAAACATCATCATAAGCATCATGGATAGCAGAAGTAGCATCATCAAGCACAGGCGACACATCAGAATTTCTAGTAGGTGGCGGTGTCGCAAACTTACTCATAACTGAAGGTGAATCCAGTGCAGAGCTAGATGGCAGTTCCTTACCTGTCCTCGTAGTTGAGGGCAAGACTTTAGTTTTTTGATCTCTCGGATTCCTCATAGTGATCAACAGACGTAAATCCCAAGTGACTCGGAGAATAGAGCTAGGCCTCCCCGGCAACGGCGCTAGGAAATAGTCTTGATAACCAACAAGTATAGGGGATCGCAACAGTTTTCAAGGGTAGAGTATTCAACCCAAATTTATTGATTCGACACAAGGAAAAGCCAAAGAATATTCTCGAGTATTAGCAGTTTAGTTGTAAATTCAACCACACCTGAAAGACTTAGTATCTGCAGCAAAGTTTCAGTAGCACAGTAGTGTGATAGTAATGGTAGCAACGGTAACAGTAGCAGTAGTGACAGCAGTAGCGGTAACAGTAGCAACAGTAACAGCAGTAGCGGTAAAAGTAACGTAGCAAAGACTAGTAGGAAAACCTCGTAGGCATTGGATCGGTGATGGATAATTATGCCGGATGACATTCATCATGTAACAGTTATAACATGGGGTGATTTGTAACTAGCTCTAGTTTGTCAACGTAATGTAAGCATGTATTCCGTATATAGTCATACGCGCTTATGGAAAAGAACTTGCATGACATCTATTGTCTATCCCTCCCGTGGCAGCCGGGTCCTAATGGAAACTAAGGGATATTAAGGTCTCCTTTTAATAGAGAACCGGAACAAAGCATTAGCACTTAGTGAACACATGTACTCCTCATACTATGGTCATCTCCGGGAGTGGTTCCGGCTATTGTCACTCCGGGGTTGCCGGATCATAACACATAGTAGATGACTACAACTTGCAAGATAGGATCAAGAACACACATATATTGATGAAAACATAATAGGTTCAGATCTGAAATCATGACACTCGGGCCCTAGTGACAAGTATTAAGCATAGCAAAGTAGTAGCAACATCAATCTCAGAACATAGTGGATACTAGGGATCAAACCCCATCAAAACTAACTCGATTACATGATAGATCTCATCCAACCCATCACCGTCTAGCAAGCCTACGATGAGATTACTCACGAACGGTTAAGAGCATCATGAATTGGCGATGAAGGATATTTGATGATGACGACGGCGTCGATCTCCCCTCTCCGGAGCCCAGAACGGACTCCAGATCTGCCCTCCAGAGGAAGAATAGGCGGTGGCGGCGGCTCCGTGTCGTAAAACGCGATGAACTCTTCTCTCTTAATTTTTTTTGGGCGAGAGAGACTATATAGAGCTGGAGTTGGAGGCGGCGGAGCCATGAGGGCCTCATAAGCCTGCCAGGCGCGGCTAGGCAGGGCGCCTCCTGGGCTTGTGGGCTCCTGGCTCCGTCCCTCAAGGTAATTCTTGTGCCAGTATTTTTATATATTCCACAAAAAATCCTTGTAAATTTCCAGGTCATTCCGAGAACTTTCATTTCTGCGCAAAAACAACACCATGGCAATTATGTTGAAAACAGCGTCAGTCTGGGTTAGTTCCATTCAAATCATGCAAATTAGATTCCAAAACAAGGGCAAAAGAGTTTGGAAAAGTTGATATGATGGAGATGTATCAATGACGACGACGAATCCCACTCTTCAAAGCTCCAAACATACTCCAGATCAGCCTTCTCAAGGAAGAACATGAGGTGGTGGTGGCTCAGTCTCGTAAAACACAATAAATACTTCTGTTTTATTTTGTTTCTCGGGGAACAAGAATATAAAGGCTTGAAATTAGGGTGAGCAGAGCCATGTGAGCCCCACAAGGCATCAGGACACGCCTTGTTGCCTTGTGAGCAGCTGGTGGCCCCCCTCCGTTGGATCTTCGTTGTATTATTTTCATTTATTCCATAAAAAATCTCTAGAAAGTTTCATCCACTTCTGAGAACTTTTATTTATACACAAAAACAACACCATGTCAATTCTACTGAAAATAGGGCCACTCCGGATTAGTTCCATTCAAATCATGCAAGTTAGAGTCCAAAACAAGGGCAAAAGTGTTTGAAAAAGTAGATACGTTGGAGAAGTATCACCCTTGCACTTCCACCTACTCTTATAAAGAGCCATCAGAAGGAAACTACACTTTCACCATTCATTTTCTCAAAGTGAACCACCTACTCATGTGTTGAGATAAAGGGACTCTATTCCTACCATAAGATCCTTGATTTCTATCCTCCTCAAGTTGCTTTCCGCCCAATCCTTCTTTTCTACTAATCCAAATTCTATGTGAGAGTGATTGAGTGTCGAGGAGACTATCTTTTGAAGCACAAAAGCAAGGATTTCATCATTGACAAAACATCTATTACCTTTTGGAGAGTGGTGTCTTCTAGATTGGTTAGGTGTCTCTCGGGGGCCTATCGTATGGAGTTAAACAACGAAGTTTGTAAGGGCGAGAAGATCGCCTACTTCATGAAGATCTACCTTGAGCGAGGCTAGTTTTTCTTGGACAAGGTTGCTTCTTCAGACACCTTTCATGGATGGAGCCCTCTATGGACTCGTGCACGCGTTACCCTCCGTGGGTTGAAGAATACATCAACGTGGACATACGATAGCACCACCTATCGGAACCATGCCAAAAAATTATGTCTTCATTGCGTTTGATCTTCCTATCTCGACCTTCCTTTACTTTCTTGCACTTCCATGATATTTACTTTCCGTTGCTCAATCTCTAGATATACTTGTGTAGGAAATATTTCTTGTAACTTGACTTGTCCTAAAATCTGCCAAAAGTTCAAGAGAATTTAAAATTGTGCCTTTGCCATTTAAGTGTCTATTTACCCCCCCCCCCTCTAGACCTCTCTTCTCGATCCCACAATGTGCTATATCTCAAACATCCCTAGGTACTTGTCCCACAAATCAGGGGTCGTGCCATATGCAAGCATCGGCAAGGCAGCTGTATACTTCTAGTAACCAAAGAATCCAATCCTTCCATGATGTCCTTCTTGAAGATGAATTATTCATCAAAGGCCCACATGCCATGGTAGCGACGATCGAAGGCATTTTTGCGCATTGGAAACCGCTAGCGAAAATTGTAAGCGAAGAGGCATCAAGGGCAAAGTAGTCGTCCATCATCGTCAAATGTCTGCATGCCCGGTTGCGGTTGAGAAATCGATGAACCTTGATGGATGCCTTCAAATGAGAACATGCTCCTCCACACGTTCCACGTTTGCAAGCACCACCTGCATCATCGTCGTCTCCGAATCCATTGCTTCAAAGAATAAGAGATAGATTTTTTGGCTCGGGAAATTCACCTAACAGTTGACGCGCATGATGAGCATTGTAGGAGGGATGGTACCCGCGTGCGGTCGGAGGAGAGGTGTGAAACGGCGGCATAGGAGAAGCGGCGTGGAGCTCGGGCATACCCTTGGAGGCGATGGACTCGTGGAGTTTCGAGAGGGGTGTGGCGTGACGTCCAGGGCGATGGAGCGACGGCTGAAGCAAGAGAGAAAGCAGATGCAGAAAAAAGATAGGATGATGGACGCGCGGGTCCAAAAGGGGCTTTGGGTGGGCCGGGGGTGTAGGAATCATCCGCGCCTACTGGCTGGACTCTCGTAAAGCTTTCAATTTGTCTTGGATTATAACATCCAGACCGCTTGACGGATTGATAAAGATCTGTGTTGCATGATAACGTGTGTGAACACGTGGTTTGAGGTCCGCTTTGGAGGTGCTGTGACGCACAGTTCTAGTCCCAGTCCAGCTCCATATTTGCAGATACGCCCCTCCCACTCTCCCGCCGTTTCCAAATCCAACACTGCCATATAAATGATCACAATTCATAAAAGGAGCGCGACATCGATCGCGCGCGCCCCCGATCGGATCGGAACCCGTCGAGGAACCGAGGGAGCTCGATCCGATCGCGGGAGCGCCCCGCCCACCAGATCAGGAAGAGCCTAGGGATCCCAGCCAAGGAGGAGTGCGCCGGTTTGGCGCTGCTGATTGGCCGATCTCTGTTTCTTGTTCCAGCGCGCGTGCGGATCCTCAATGGAATCGGCATCGGAGAGGACTGGTGAGTGATTTGCTTTTGCTGGAGTTGTTGTTATATTGTGTGCTCCATGGCGGGTGAGATTTGGATCCTGTAGCTTGAGGTTCGGCCTGCTGAAATTGCTAGTGGTTGCTACCTCTCGGTTTAGGATGTTATACTGCGAATCCCTAGGACAGATATCTGCAGTGATTTGATGTGCGAGATCTTGGCGCCTTGTCACGGGTGATTTTATATTATCCTGCGTAATCATGCCATAGCTCTTGGTAGCACTTGAGAAACTGTGGACATTATTAGTAGTCAGCTGCTGGATTCGACCAGTAGAGCCAGGCATCGAGGAATTGCCCGAGCTTAAAACTTGTTCCTGCATTGACCATTCCGGTTTGCGTGTATGTGCACGCACTTCATTGGCTGGGTGCTATGCTGCTACCATACGGAAACCGTGTTCATTGTCACACGTTCTATGGTGTGTGTAAGTAGGCTCAGGCTGTGGTTAATTATGTTCGCTAGGCATGTATGATTTCAACTACTTGAGAGATACTTTCTCTGTTTTTAAATATAAGTCTTTCTAGAGATTCCACTATAAACTACATACGAAGGAAAATGAGTGAATCTATATTCGTAAGTATGTCTATATACATCTGTATGTAGTTTATAGTAAAACCTTTAAAAGACTTATACTCTCTTTGTACTTAAATACTTGTAGTCGGAAAGAACTAGTCGGAGGAAGTATTTAGGAATGGAGGAAGTACATAGTTATGCTTATGTACGTGTCCTATTATGCATGATTGGTGCTATTAGCCTCATGATAAATTAGGCTGCAATAAGTGGCCCGAATTAGTACACCAAGTTGGATTCGACCAGCAGAGCCGGACATCGAGGAATTGCCCGAGCTTAAAAACTTGGGCATTCCTGCATTGACCATTCCGGTTTGCGTGTATGTGCAGGCACTTCATTGGCTGGGTGCTATGCTGCTACCACACGGAAACCGTGTTCATTGTCACATGTTTATGGTGTGTAGTAGGCTCAGGCTGTGCTTAATTATGTTCGCCAGGCATGCATGATTTTAACTACTTGAGAGATACTTCCTCTGTAAAGAAATATAAAAGTGCTTAAATCATTAAAGTAGTGATCTAAATGCTCTAATATTTCTTTACAGAGGAGTACGTAGTTATGTTCATGTACGTGTCTTGGACCTTGCTTGGATTGCTGTTTTCGTCTCAAATACCCCTGTAAAAAGAATACAGATCTCTGTCCATCGTTTTGTTTCCAGCTAGAAATATGCTAGTGACAGCTTGCAAGCGCGGCCTTATGAATAGTTGGTGCAAGCCTGAACTAAAGCAGAGGGCAGTGGTAGGATGCCTGTATCATAACAGAAACCTGGTGATCCAAGTGTGAGGTCTGGGGAGACCTCAATTGCGACATGGTGCTGTTTGACCAAAACAAGAAAGAAAGAATGGCACTGAATGGTGGACATGATCGCCTTTATTATGCATGATTGATGCTGTTAGCCTCATGATAAATTAGGCTAGAACAAGTGGCCTGAATTAGTACACCAAGTTTGAGTGCTGCGTGCATAATAATTGTGTTAATAATATTCATCTGTGGTGCATGTGACTCCTGCAGTAGGTAGGTTGGTTGACTGAATGGCAGGATTCTATGTTAACTGGATGCAATTATGGTGCGATGCAGCTATACGTATTTGTTACTTTTGGCTATTTATGCAAGCTTTGCTTCATTTTGCCTAGTTTTGTTGTGATTGTGCCTTTTGTTCTAAAATGGCAGGGCCAAAAAAAGGTATGAACAAAACATGAGCTGTGGAATGATCTTTCATACTATTTTTGGCACTCTACAAAGTGCAGTGATAATTTTACAGTGTTATCTTTTCTGTTTTACATAGGCTATCACTAATTTACCATTCTTGAGACTTGAGCTAAGTCACTGAATCTTGCTGCTTTGGGCGCTATGGATTCACCGGAGCCAAGAATCGAGGTCAAGCAAAAACTTGTTATCGGTAGTAACACTAAAAAGCAGGCCATTATTTGATCATATTTAAAAATTATTCTATAGAACCTGTCGACTGTTTTTCACCCCTTTTCCTATTGTAAATACCTTTTTCTAACCAGACCATTCCTAGGAAGGATGAGAAAACTGTTAAACCCATCATTTCACTCGATTCAAGTGCTATCAGTCTACCAAGTGAAGGACAAGTCCAGGCGGTCACAACCAACGTAGGTGGAGAACATAGTGCTGCATATCCACAACTCATGTATTCCTCGCAAGCACAGCCATTCTATTACCAAGGTGAGGTCACTGTTCTGCTGTATTCACAAGGTTGCACCTTTGGATTGCATGGTTATTCTCTTGTTTGTGAAGCAAAACATACGTTTACACTAACGAGATGTGCTTAGGTACCCCCTCCCCCCTCGGCACATATCAACTGTTAAGACTAAACGACTTTTCTGATTTCTTTCTTCTCCTTTTATTCGGGTTACAAAGGACGTGCGGCACCCACGATTCCTACTTGCTCGTGCCATCCCACGAAAGGATCTAAGTACTGCAAGAATCGATCAATACAAGCCTACGAGCTAAAAATGATAATTGAAGAACAGCTGCCATGGCAGCGAAAACACGTGCCATGGTAGAAAACCAGAGTACCGTGCAGACAAGGTTTATACTAACAATCACCCCTAAAACTTTGACGCTACAGTAGCAACACATGTCGCGGTCAGGGTTGTTGTTCCCGCTGGCAGCGTTGTTGTCAGGGTCTACTACTCGCCGCCGCCGCCTCCCTGCGCCGAGACGGCGCCGTCACGCCGGTCGCGGTGCCCTCGTCTCCTCCAACCTCCATCCTACCCTTATAACCTAAGGCAGAGGGCTGGTAGAACCCTAGTTTCTACCAGTTTGATATCAGGTAGCTTCGGTGCGATCATGTCTTCGTCGCCGCCCACCTCACCCCCCCCCCCCCCCCGGTTGCCGACCGCCACCACCGCCCCGCTGGACACCACGGCCGGCACCCCTTCTCAGTCGGTGTCGGTCACCTCCGTCGCGTCGGTTCCCACCGTCTTCACTCCGGAGGAAGTCACTGGAGCGCTCCGCGATCTCGCCACCGCCTCTACTTGGCTGGGCCCTACTCGCCGCTGCCACCCGACCGCTGCTCCTGCCGTGGCAACCGCCGCACCCGGCGTCCGCGACGCTTGCTGGGCCGCTGCAGCTGCAGCCGCCTCCCGCCTCCAACCCGGCCTGGCCGCAGTAGCCGTCGCCGACCCTCGCGACCTCCCTCGCACCCGTTCCCCCCTGCAGCAGCTGCTGCACCTGCAGGCGCCCCGCCGATCCACTTCGGGCCGGCTATGACCGTGTCGGTGGGAGTCCCGATCCACCAAGTTCGGTTCCCGCCTTCGCCGTCACCGCTTCCGGCCTGGTTGGCCGGGTCGTCACCGCAGCCGGCACCCACCCTGCAGTACGGCGGGCCCTCCAGCTCTGTGGGTCCCTACGCCGGCCTCGACGGGCAGCCGTTTCACGGGGGACCCCATGCGTCCACCGACCCGGCGCCGCCCCCCATGCTGCTCCACACCGTCGACCCGTACGGCCACGACGGTCATATTCAGACACCACCGCGCTTTGCCAAGCTTGACTTCGCCAAGCTCGACTTCGCCACCTTCGACGGCACCGAGGATCCCCTCAACTGGCTTAATCAGTGTGAGCAGTTCTTTCGGGGGCAACGCACGCTCGCGTCGGACCGCACCTCGCTCGCCTCATATCACCTCCGAGGCGTCGCGTAGATGTGGTACTACGCCCTTAAGCAGGACGAGGGCGGCATGCCCCCATGGGAGCGCTTTCGCAAGCTCTGTCTCCTTCGCTTCGGGCCGCCGATACGCGGGAGCCGGCTGGTGGAGCTAGGCCGACTCCCCTTCGTCTCCACGGTGCAGGACTTCGCTGACCGCTTCCAGGCCCTGGCGTGCCATGCGCCCGGCGTGACGGCCCGTCAACGGGTCGAGCTCTTCGTCGGCGGTCTGCCAGATCATATTCGCGTGGACGTAGAGCTCCGGGGACCGCAGGACATCCAGACGGCCATGTACTATGCCCGCGCGTTCGAGCAGCGGATGGTGACTATGCAGCAGGCGTTCCCGGCCCAGGCACCTCGCCCACCCCCTCAGCCGGCTATGTCTGCACCCAGCCGGCCTGCAGAGCCGGCGACAGGGACGCCCGCCACAGCAGCAACTCGACCGTTCCGTCGGCTAACCCCGGTCGAACAAAACGAGCGTCGTTGCCAGGGGTTATGTTTCAACTGCGATGAGCCCTACGTGCTAGGCCACGTCTGCCCGCGCCTCTTCTACCTGGAGGCGGACGACTATGTCGCGGAGGATACAACTCCCTTTGAGCTTGCCGAGGCGGCGGCCCCGGCGACAGCCACCGCTCTCGTGATATCCCTGCATGCCCTTGCCGGCATACGAGTGGAAACAACGATGTTGTTGCCAGTGACGGTTAATGGGGAGCGCCTCTTAGCTCTTCTGGACACGGGCTCTACACACAACTTCCTGCCCGCGTCTACTATGCATCGCCTGGCCCTCCAGCCGACGGGCGGCGAGCAGCTCCGAGTTACCGTGGCTAATGGTGACCATCTTCGCTGCCACGGAATTGCGCAGTAGGTTCCCATCCTCATCGGCGACGAGTCCTTCGCCATCATGTGCGTCAGCATCGCCTTGGGCGACTATGACTTCATCCTCGGCGTCGACTTCTTGCGGACGCTCGGACCCATCCTTTGGGACTTCGACGCAGTGACCATGACTTTCTGGCGTCAAGGGCGCATGTTGCAGTGGAAGGGCGAGGGTGGCACTTCTCCAGCAGTTCCCTCTCAGTTGTCGACCGCCATAGCAGACTCCGAGCCGCCCCTGTTGGCTCATCTCTTACAGCGACACGAGGACCTTTCACCGGTGCTCCTTGTTCACAAGCCCGAAGGCTCGTGGTGTTTCTGCATCGATTACCGTGCTCTCACTGCCAAGACGACGAGGGTCAATTTACCTATATCGGTCGTGCATGAGCTTCGGGAAGAGCCGCCAGGGCCACTCTTATTCCCTACGCTCGATTTGCGTTCTGGTTCCCATCACGACCACTTCGAGTTTTTGGTGATGCCTTTCGGTCTCTCCAATGCGTTGGCGACATTCCAGGGCTTGATGCACGACGTACTTTGAACCAGCTCAATCCTCCGAAGGCACCTTGGGAGCAGCTCAAGGAGTTCCGCCAACATTTTCTAGACGTCCAGCTCGAGGACGAGCTGTTTGCGCAGGCGGGGAGAAATGTTATGACCAGAGGCCCAGTTAGCCAAACTGGCCCAATTATCTTAATAATATTAGGGGCTTAGCCCAGTTTATTATAGCCTAGAGAACTTATAGCCTAACCCTAGCTGCATCTACTACTCGCCGCCGCCTCCTCCCTGCGCCGAGACGACGCTGTCACGCCGGTCGCGGCGCCCTCGTCTCCTCCAAACTTCCTCCTACCCTTATAACCTAAGGCAGAGGACCGGTAGAACCCTAGTTTCTACCACTTGTTCGAGGAGCCCGATCTAGAGCCGCCGGTGTTTGATCCGACAAACTTGTACGAGCGAGCCACTCCTTGGTAAGGAGCAGCCGCCGCATGGCGTTGTCGATCTGATTCAGTTTGAACCGCTCCTCCATCGCCATTAGCCGCGATGTCAGCTCTTTGATGGTGAGATTGTCGAGGTTGAAGATGGTCCTCGATCGACACTGATCTGTGATAGTGGCGAGGACAAAAATAAAAATAAGGTGAGGCGAACTCCAAAGCCGAAAAAAATTGGATGTGAAACCAACGTAGATAACACACACTAATAGACAATGTACATTAATATTTTAAATGATCCTAAACAGAATAAGCAGTAAAGAAAATGTAAACATGTTTGTCTAAATAGAATAATAATCCAAAACATATCGATTAATAGTGAAACTTTAATGGTGCCTACAAGACCCAGGCAATGACAGTGCCCTGCCATCCTTTTGAAAACTTCCCTTGATTTTACCAAGATCTAGACTTTTGAATATCCCACGTTTAATGTAACACACCATTAAGTCATTAAGCCAGCAACCGGACATCTTGTTGCGCAACTCGGTGTTAATGATTTTCATTGCTGAAAAGGCTCTTTCAACAATTGCCGTGGCCACCGGTAGTAGCAGTGCCAACTCAATGAGGCGATAAACCGTAGGGAACATGATATGTCTTTCAAGTTCAACCATCTTTTTAACTAGGCTTGCAATATCATGACAAGCTCTAAAGTCTTCGACCCTTCTCATATGAATAATGAATAGCTCAAGGTTATCTTCTATGTGTTCACATTCATAATTAGATAAATCAACACGATAAATCTCTGTGAGTCATGCAAGCTTAACCACATTGAACCTAGAAAAGGAGTTTCTTGGGTCAAGACAAGAGAAGTTTTGGAGCAGTTCTGAAGATACCTCATTGAAACGATGATCAAACTCTGTAGTGACGGAGTCTATAGCAACATAGGTGTCCACACGAAAAAATGACCAGCAGTGATATTGTTTCTTCCACCTTTTCTTGATTTCCCCCATTTTGTAAACATGTCATCCATATTTGGTATTGGAATGTCATCTTTGGTGCAAAATGCTTTAACATCTTCCAAGAGTGTCTCCCAACCATCATTTCTCCAATTGATCAAACATGTTCTCACGTCCATAACCAATGACATTGCCTGGAATGACACAATCATAATTCACAAGGTTAGATGCAAGTCAATTTACATGAACAACATATATCATGCATACAACATAACCATCACATACGGGAACAACATTTTGATCCTTCTTTTGCAATAGAAGAGATAAATCATTTGTCATACGAAGGAGTTTTAACATCATCTTTAGGATGAACACAAAGCTAAAAGTCTCCATTTAATGAACCAAACCTCCTGCCCGAGATGGAACACGCACATCATCCTCAACAATGCCCAAAACTTCTATCACCGCGTCCCACATTGATTCAGTGCGAGATAAAGTTCTATAATGAAAGCCCCATCTTGTATCTCCTAGTCTAACTAGAAATATTTCTTGATTTTTCCCTCTTCCTGTGGGCACCTCACCTCCCTCAATCTTAGCCAAAAGAACTTCCTTTTGCTTATAAGTAACATATCCTTACTCCTACAAGATGAACTGCCGAGATTGACAATCATGGTCACATAGTCAAAAAAAACCTCAACAACCTTGCAACATCTCAAAACTGCAACAACTATCAACTGAAGTTGGTGAGCAAAGCAGTGAATATAGAAAGCATGTGGGTTCTCATCACGAATTAACTTTTGAAGGCCATTAAATTCTCCTCTCATATTAGATGCACCATCATACCCTTGCCCTCGTAGTCTTGCAACAAGCACACCATGCTTAGCAAAAACCTTCAATAATGACTTCTTCAAAGATGTTGATGTTGTGTGTGGAACATGCTTAATGCCCAAAAACCTTTCCATGGTCTCTCTTTTTTTCTCAAAAACCTACATGAAAATCATACAATTAGTTGACTCACCATATTATTCTACATAGAACAAACTCAAAACTACTTAAAATACTAACATGAACCTCACAACCACGGCCATTTGTTCTTTCACCGAAATATCACGACACTCATCAATAAGAACAGAGAGAAGGCAACCATCCATCTCTTCTTTGATTGCTTTGGTGACTGCCATTGCACAATGCTTAGCAAGCGCTTTTTGAATGACTCCAGAAGACATTTTGACATTTTTAGGACATAGCTCATCAAATGCAACCTTCACTTTTGGATTCCTTTCTTTGACCCAATCAAGTAAAAAAAAGGGACAGCCCGCTGCATGTAGCTCCCGCTTGCGTAGGGTCCCGGAAAGTGTCCAACCACTTTGGGTCTATTGTACGCAGCCTTTCCCTACATTTCTGCAAGAGGCTATTTCCAGGACTTGAACCCAAGACCTCATGGTCAGAAGGTAGCAACTTTACCCAATCAAGTAACTCTAAAAATTTCCGTTGTTCAAAGAAGTAGTGGATTCATCATGTCCACGAAATGGTTCACCTTGTAATGCAAGATAACTTACAATGCCCAAAGATGTGTCTACATGAGTTCCATATTTCTCGAGTGAGCCTTTGTTGTAAGTTGTTACTTTACTTTTCAAACTTGCCTTTTGAGTCTTGAAATCATCACTTGTTGTCCTTGAAATATTGTGGATGCTACATGACCCACCAACATGTTTACGAAATGCTGCAACTGCATTTTTCCAATTGTCTTACCCCGATTTGGAGAAAACCTCATAACCAAATTTATCATCCATTCGATCATGCTTAAAAACAAAACAATCAAAGCAGTGAGCCTTTTCCTTTTCTACACCATATTCCAACCAATCAAAGTCCTTATACCATGTTGGCCGAAAGCACCTTTCATCTTTATTTGGTGGAAAATTGTGATCAATTGGTTGAGTTGACTGTCGGCCCCCGTGCTGCCGCGCCGCCCCAGTTAGCCGCCGGCCCCGTGCCGCCGCGCCGCTAGTGCGGCGCTGCCTGCTGCCTGCCTCCGTTCAGGAGATGTACAAAAGCAGTCCTTTACACTGACATAGTGTCGTGTACTACATCTGTTCGGGTTTATAAGGTGTTGGAGCATATATCTCCATATGTGGTTTTGGTACTTGATGACAATTCCTATGGACTAATGGTTGCCTTAAGTTACGTTTATAGGATTTGTCCATAGGCACTTCTTGAAGTCCATCTGTTGGGTTCAAGGAGTTTATATGATGACCAAGATGGTATTCAAGGTATTATCCAAAGAATGGTCATAGAGACACATGGTTGATCAAGATCTCAGACAAAGAGTAAATCAAGATGATCAACACACAAAGCGTACAAGATGTACCGAGAGGGATCAAGTGATCCCATGGTATGGATTTGTCCATAGGCACTTCTTGAAGTCCATTTGTTGGGTTGAAGGAGTTTATATGATGACCAAGATGGTATTCAAGGTATTATCCAAAGAATGGTCATAGAGACACATGGTTGATCAAGATCTCAGACAAAGAGTAAATCAAGATGATCAACACACAAAGCGTACAAGATGTACCGAGAGGGATCAAGTGATCCCATGGTATGGTAAGCATTGTCCATTACGTGTTTGTGTACTAACCCATGGTCTTCGTGAGAATTCTATGTGGGGGTTAGGTGTGTTTCCATGGGCTTGCGTCAAAGGGAAGATCTCATACAACCCATGGAGTATGACGTCAAGTTGTGACCGTCATCAAGATTGCGATGTGCAAGTTCAAGTGGATCAGCACGAAGATAGCATGCTTGAAGCTTGCCGTCCATTGTGGTGGCAATGGACTTGTGAAGATATGCTGAAGAGTGGCTCACCCATATTGAGTATGGGGGAGCAATCAACTAGTCTTCATCAAGCCAACACAATCAAGAAAGGTGGTCCATCTTGAGAAAGCCAAGATCATCATCATCTAGCTCAAGAGGACGAGGTGCAAGGTATAGGTTTGCCCTTGATAGGTTTTCTGGTTAGGATAGATTGTTGTTCTATCAAGGGGGCTCTCAAGTGAGTAGCTTGATCGTATCGTTCGTTGAGAGCTCAAACCATTTGCATCCTTGCATCATACTTCTTGGTTCTTGTTTGGTGTTTCTCTTTATGAGTTTTAGAGCTTATGGTCATCTTCGTGACAAGCTCGAGTTCATCGAAAACGGAGTCCATATGCATCTACTATGATGTTTTCGATGTTGGAGTTTTTGCCGGTTCTTCATTCATAGAGATCTCACATCTCTATATCTTTGGCATATTCATAACCGCATGGTCTCAAGATTTCCAGTCGCTGTTTGGATAGCCCTTGTCGTCCTGAATCCAACAAGCTTGGGTTTGCTCGATTCGGAGCTCGTATGCGAAAGTTATGGCTGTTTCAGTGGCGAGCGGTAGTACCGCTGGACCTAGCGGTAGTACCGTTGGACCTAGCGGTAGTACCACTAGAGTTGGCGGTAGTACCGCTGGCCCTAGCGGTAGTACCGCTGGCTCGCGGTAGTACCGCCCCTGGTCAGGGTAGTACCGCTCCAGGAGCTTAGTACCGCCTGCCTAGCGGTTGTTCGTGGACGGACCTTTTTGCGAAGACTTTCTTGGCGGTGGTAGTGCCTTTGCACTACCAGGGGCCAGCGGTAGTACCGCTGGAGTGCCAGCGATAGTACCGCTGCAGCCAGCGGTAGTACCGCTGGAGCTCGGGCAAAGAGTGGGGGTAACGGTCTGATTCTTTCCCCCACTATATAAAGGGGGTCTTCTTCCCCCTTGGCCTTATCCATCTGTTGAGCTCTTGTTCTACCTCCATTGTTGACATTCTTAGAGCTTGCTTACTCTCAATCCCTCCAATGATTCTTGCTTGTTCTTGAGGGAAAAGAGAGAGGAGATCTAGATCCACATCTCCACCAATCACTTTCTCCTCTATGTGAGGGGAACCCTTTGGATCTTGATCTTGGAGTTCTTTGTGAGCTCCTTGTTCTTCCTCTCATATTTCTCCATAGCTTTTGTTGTTGTGGAGGGATTTGAGTGTGAGGGACTTTGACCACTTCGTGTGTTCTTGCCATTGCATTAGTTGCATCGGTTTGAGTTCTCCACGGTGATACGTGGAAGTGAGAAGTTGAGAAACTTACTACCTTTGGTACTTAGTACCCTTGATATTGTTCTTCGTGGATGCTTTGGCGTCCTAGAAGCTTGGTGGTGTCTCGGAGCTCAATCATTGTGGTGTGAAGCTCCGGGAAGCATCGGGGTCTCCAATTAGGTTGTGAAGATTGCCCCGAGCAATTTGTACGGGTACCGGTAACCGCCCCCAAGGGTTGCCACGTGTACGGGTTCGGTGACCGCCCCCAAGGGTTGCCATTTGTACGGGTTCGGTGACCGCCCTCAAGGGTCCCTTAGTGGAATCACGGCATCTTGCATTGTGCGAGGGCGTGAGGAGATTACGGTGGCCTTAGTGGCATCTTGGGGAGCATTGTGCCTCCACACCGCTCTAACGGAGATTAGCATCCGCAAGGGTGTGAACTTCGGGATACATCATCGTCTCCCCGTGCCTCGGTTATCTCTTACCCGAACCCTTTACTTATGCACTTTACTTTGTGATAGACATATTGTTTATTGTAATATATCTTGCTATCACTTAGTTGTTTATCTTGCTGAGCATAAGTTGTTGGTGCACATAGGTGAGCCTACTTGTTTGTAGGTTTTGTGCTTGACATATTAAACGTTAGTTCTATTCCGCATTTGTTCAAGCCTAAACCTTAACTATTTTAAAGCGCCTATTCACCCCCCTCTAGGCGACATCCACGTCCTTTTCATAAGGCCCTCATGTATTGTACGAAAAACTCTGACCATTAATTTCATCAATAAGTATTAGTTATATGCCATCAAAATTATATCATTGAATTCACATCCAAAAAAAGTTTGTTGTGCTATAATTTTTGCAGCATGTAACTCATATTTTATTAATTAAATTAGTGGTCAAAATTTTCTTAAAATACATGGGCCTTATAAATCCGAACAGAGAGAGCATAGTTTATCCCACGAGGGAAAAAACTAATAAGAGATAATAATGGAAGAAGTAGCACATATGTTATCTTGGTATGTATGGATGGGGAGGATTGCTTTAAGTTGTCTCTTACTATGAAATTGCATGTGACCTATTAGGAATCATATATACCTTCTGCACTGAACAAATGATGAAATAGTAAGATCTTCGACTCAGTTTGATATTTCTATCATATATAGTATTGGACCAAATTACTAACTTTATTTTGGAGAGAGCATACTTGATGCCATCAGGATTTTAATGTCTCCTAAATTTTGGAACTTTCCTCTTGAGTTGATGAATGATAATGTTTGGTCTGTGAAATGATACGAGCAGGTCCAGGATATGAGAACCTTCCAAATGAATGCGAGGTATATCCTCCCTATACCCGTGTTGATGGATTGGAAGTGGGTCCAGCGGTAAGTTGATTTTCTAGTTGTCAATAATTTCTGTGATGTCTTCGTTTCCTCAGTTTGACATTTTTGAAGGTTATATACAACGAGGACCCTTCCATGATGTACCATGATGGCTATGGCTATGACCCTTATCCTCATTATTCTCCTATCTCAATGCCGGTACCAGCTGCTGTTGGTGGAGATGGTCAACCCTACTCTCCTCAGCAGATCTCCTTCTCGGCTCCTTACTACCAGCAACCATCACAGCCTGACATGCCATATTTAGGCTCTCCTACTCCAGTATCACAGGGTGAGATAATGATGCCAATTGACCCAACACAAAGTGGTTTTATGGATGACACTCTGAGTCCAAACAGCTTCCTTTTTGGACCAAGACCAGGTTATTGCCTATCTCATCCTTTGTTTAAAACATGATAATTTAAGTTCCATCCTTAGGTGCGATATAACTTTTCCTTGAAATGCTAATTTGCAGAATGGTTTAGATCATCAGAAGAAACTGGTTCGTTTCTATCACCTGCAACTTCACCTCAACCTCTTGGTGATGTTTCCGCGGCGTTCGGACAAAGCAACTCTCCTATGGCTTCTGGGGTGGTATTGTTTTAACATGCTATCTCTTTTCACTTATAATAACAACATTTTAAATACTTAAGAAATCAGGAAAACTATCGGAACTTATTTGTAAGACCCCCCCCCCCCCCCCCACACACACACAGAACCTACTATCTGATGCTCCTCTTACTCTTACAACCAGTTTTTGGGTTGAAGTCTCGACTTTCACGATTTTAATGAAAAAATGATTGCCCTCTTTCTGTCCATGTTTAGAACTTTTTTTTTCTTGCTGTCACAGTACACTGAGAGGGGGTGTTGAAGTATGCGTGGATTGCCCAACCTTCCATCAGTTTGGGCTTTCGGTTCTACTGGTTGACGTGTGAAATTTATATTAAGGCCTAAACATGGAGAGAAAGCGGCAACCAATTTTTTGTTGAAATAGAAAAAACACGAGACATGAACCCAAAGACCTCTTGGCTCTAATATCAGGTTTCATGCACCATCAACCAGTTGAACCAAAACCCCAAACCAGTGGAGAAAGTTGGGAAATCCACATATACTTTAACAATAAAGAGACCTTTTAACCCCTAGTTCTCTCATTCATGCTTCTCGCATTTACCATAAAATTCAAAGCTTAAAGCCTTTTACCTACATTTTTGTTGAAGAGCTTGGACGCAATCACTTCCAATCTGCCTTATCACGATGACAACGAAAACATGACCCTGTAATAAATTAGCCTGGTACTGCCAAGGATGTGTCTAACTGCAATTTGACTCAATCTGTGGAATGCATTCACCACCATATGGCTGACCGGCGATCACCGGCAATTCCTGCTTCCAAATGCAATCAGCCACCATTGCTTGATGGCTGCGTACACACCAGCTAATTAGAATGATGACCTGTTTTTCCTGTGCATATGATAATTTGACAAGAACAATATTATTGATTATAAGGAGGCAGGATCAAATATCATTATTGTTAGAAATATGCAACTTGTATTCCCTGAAGGCCAATGACCAATATAACAATAGAGTCGGAGGCAGTCAGCGGGACGCGAAGTCCCTCAATCTCCTCCTCGGTGAAGTAGTCGACACAGTAGCACTGGGAGAGGAGCGACAACCACCACATGTGGAAGCCGCTAAATGTGACGGTGTAGCATGAACAATATCGTCCGCAAAGGCCGGTGAAGGAGGCGAGGCTTATGCAGACAAACACCAAGCGTCAAGGGAAGACGCGTGTGCGAGGTGCAGTCGATGAAAGTCGCGAGAGGTGTTGGGGAAGAGCGACATTCACCAATAAAAGTCGCGAGAGGTGTCGTGTAGAGGAACAATCACCATGTGCGGAAGTCGCATAAGGAGCCGTAGAAGAGCGACCAGCACAACCAGCAGAAGACGCCGAAGGGGACAACGTCACAGACCAACAAGCATCAAGCACTGAGAAACGACGCATGTGCGAGACGAGAGTGATGAAGAAAACACCATCGGAGTCAGAGGGCAGTGAGGGACATGCGGACCCAATAAAAACATCTTTTTTTTAGAAGAACCAGCAGCCGAAGGAAACAAAGTGGCTAGCGCACTAGCAAAGGCAGTCCAGGAGGAGACCAGGTCCAACCGAAGACCACGTGCAGCCAGGGGCTTGACACCAGCAGGCAGCAGGCAGCAGGCACTTAGACGGGATCCAGGGAACGACTCGATCCAGAGGCCACCGATCCAGAGCAGTGGACCAGGCCGAGCGATCCAGTGGATCCTGCAGCAGGCTACGCGATGGCTCGATCTGGCACGGAGAAGTGCTGCGGCGGCTTGATCAGGAGTCTTGCGACCGCTCGATCTGAAGTGCTGCGGCGGCTGAAGGAGTCTTGCAGCGGCTCGAGGGAGGAACGGGCGGAGGAGGCAGGCAGGCGGACGGACGAGACAGGGGAAGGAGACGGCCCGGCGTTGAGAGAGTAGCGACGTGGAGAGCCGGCAGCTACGAGAAGAGAAAGTAGCGGCGGCCACGAAGGACGGCGGACGCGTGTGTACCAATAACACGAGTTGCAGCGTGTGAAAATTTAACCTAACTCTAATATTATGTTAGAATTATATAATTTGTAGATCAATATATATATTTATATACATGCACAGATGATAAATATGCAGAAAACTCTTCGTATAACGGGAAAATATATAGACTAGAATATACTCCCTCCGTTCCTAAATATAAGTCTTTTAAGATATTTCATTATGAGTCTACATACGGAATAAAATAAATGAATCTACACTAAAAGTATGTCTATATACATCCGTATGTAGTTCACTAATGAAACCTCTTTAAAGACTTATATTTAGTTCCAAAATATAAGACCTTTTAGGTATTTCACTAGAAGACTACATACGGAACAAAATGAATGGATCTATACTCTAAAATATGTCTATGTACATTCGTATATAGTTTATAGTACAATCTTTAAAAGGTCTTATATTTAGGAACAAAGGGAGTAATACTTTCCTTTATTCCCAATTGTAGATGCTCCCTCAGCAGAAGTCCTATGATTTTGGAACACCTAGTGACTCTTACAGAAGAAGGTTCTCTCATCGTGGGAGTTTCCCACATGCCACTAATAATGGAGGTCCTTTCCCTGGCTATGGCCTGAATGGTAGAAGTTTGATTCCAGCTGACAAAGGGTGCACGAGAGGAAGGGGTAATGCTTTGGTATGCAGCTTTGTTGGTTCACTTGACTTCCTCAATGAGCAAAGCCGTGGTCCACGTTCCACCAGGCCTAAAAAGCAACTAGAGGATAACAGTAAAGATGACAAGTGTTCTGCTGGACTTGACCAGGGGTCATACAACAGGACTGATTTTGTTACAAAGTACAAAAGTGCTAGATTTTTTGTCATAAAATCATACAGCGAAGATAATGTGCACAAGAGCATCAAATATGGTGTTTGGGCTAGCACCACAAATGGAAACAAGAAACTAGACGGGGCCTATCATGAAGTGAAGGAGAAGGAAGAACACTGTCCCATTTTTCTGTTGTTTTCGGTAATTAAAGCCTTATCATGTTTCCCTATTTGTGCTTTCTTAGGCCCTCATATTTATTTCCTTGCATTTATATATTCTTCAATGAGATTTGAAAACTGGACCGATATGTGCAGGTGAACGCTAGCGCACAGTTCTGTGGTGTTGCGGAGATGACTGGACCGATGAATTTTGAGAAGAGCGTGGACTACTGGCAGCAAGATAAGTGGACTGCCAGTTCCCTGTTAATTGGCACATACTGAAGGATGTTCCAAATAATCTCTTCCGCCATATAATTTTTGAAAACAATGAGCACAAGCCGGTAACCAACAGCCGGGACACACAAGAGGTGCAATGCTTTTGATTAGCTTTTTTTTTACTTGATTTGCACATTTATTCTCCTTGAAGTACCACTATTTATTTCATAGTGATACCACCCGTCGAATTATTAGGATATAGTCGAACATGGTTTCGTGGGAGTACTAGTATTGATATCAGCAAGTGCTTACATTGGAATGCTCCGTCTTCCACTATTTATTGTGGCGCTAATACATTTTGAGCTTTATTGTAGGTGAAACTGGAACAAGGACTGGAGATGCTGAAAATCTTCAAGGACCATGAGGAGGATACGTCAATCCTCGATGATTTTGAGTTTTATGAGGAACGTGAGAAAGCCCTGCTGGAGAATAAAGCAAGGCTGTATCAGCAACAACAGATATCCAGCTCCAGTGTTGTTGAGCCCAAGAAGCCGTTGACTATACCAACTCACATGGTGGGTCATATCACCAAGAATTGTAGACAGCCCAAGAAGTCATTGATTGTACCCACTGACATGGTGGGTCATATCACCAAGACTTTTGCACAGGTTGTTCGGCTTGGCGAGGCAAAGCATGTGAGCCCTTTGGGCGAGAAAGGCCCTGTTGGGGGTTTATCTGTTGCTGCGAAGCCTGTCGAGGTCAGAAAGAGCGGCTAGAACAGTTGAAGTGAGATTTGGTTTTGCTTAAAGTTTAATCCATGTGCCCCCTTATCAGAATGCTGGTGTGTATAAAGAAAAACATAGGTGAAGATGATGGCCTCGGTAGTTTCTTACATAGTCATACGAGTATGATTATTCCGTGGTTGGTAGGCGAGAGCTGCAGTTTTGTTAGATTTCCCCTTTCTTTTGTGATTTATTGATGATGGTGCAATTCTGGACAAGATACATCTACCTGTGCAACAGTGTATATGTAATAAGCAATACAGTTATATGGATGTTTCTTCCTTAGTTGGTAGGCAAGAGTTATATGAATGTTTCTCCCCTCGTGTTGGAAATGGTTCATCGTCACTCTCGGGCGAGTCCGTCGTCATGCTCGAGACTCCAATGCTGCAGGTCATGCCCGAGCTATGAGAGCTATGTCTTAGCCCTGTTTCGTTCTCTCCGTGGAGCATTTGGTGGTGGTCTCATCAACAGCCTCGTGTGAGGGGCATGTGTATTCAAGGTCATGTGTGCAACCAGAGATGCTCGAGTCCATCGTGTTAGTGGTTCTGTTGTCGATGAGGTCATGTCGGTGATTCCTTTTGTTGAGCATGTCGATGCGGCCAGTTGTTGATGACTGCTCCTTCTTGCTTGTTGGTTGACGACAATGACACTAGGAAACTCAATGAGTTTATGATGAATTTCTTGACAAATGGGTGGTTGATCAACCACCATCTCGCAAGACAAGTGGCCCTTTGAAGAAGAAGCCAAGCAAGGAGAAATCAAAGAAGAACAAAAACAAGTGTGACGTTATCCGAAAGGCGTCCGTGATTTCATGATGGAGTGTGGTCGGTTTTCTTCGGTGTGCTCATTAGAAGTTTTATTTTGTTTTGCAAGCGTTGAGGGTTGCAGTTGTCGCGTGTTTAGAGGGCTGATCGAGCGGTGTTGGTGTTTTGTTCTTTGCGAGTAGTCCGTGTGTAGAAGTCTGTATCGGTTTTTGCCCGGTTTTCCATAAATTAACTGGACAACTCTCTTCTTCTTAATTAATCGACGAGGCAAATGTTTTGCCTCCGCTTCGAAAAAATAAGCAATACGGCGGAAATCCTATAGGGCAACTTTTTCTATATGGTTCCCCATGGAATTGCTCATTCCGACATGGCGAAATAGCGTTCTTTTGTCCCTTGAAAATCTTGCGAATTTCAATCCGGACTTAAGTTTCAGGGGACTTTGGACTTAATTGGTATTGAAGAAATTGTATGTAAGAGTTGGGCCGAATCGGGGTTATCGCACACTCGCTTTGTTGCAAGTGGTGTCGCAGCCCGACAACACTATCACACTCGGAAGCTTTGTTAGTGGAGGATCCATGAGGAAGCCCAGTTGAAAGGATCGATATGGTTGGCTAGAGGGGGGGTGAATAGACAACGACCACTTTTTAATTAATCTTAGCAAGTTAAGGTAAACAACATACGGGTTCACAAATAATACGACAATGAGGTGAACCCTAAAGAAGCTAACAACGAGAGCTATTAAGACAAGTAAGATATAGTCACAAGCATAAGCAAATACAAAGTAAAGGATAGAGATAACCACAAGTGGAACCGATGGAGACGAGGATATGTTACCGAAGTTCCTTCCCTTTGACAGGAAGTACGTCTCCGTTGGAGCGGTGTGGAGGCAGAATGCTTCCCAAAAAGCCACTAAGGCCACCGTATTCTCCGCACGCCCTCGCACGATGCAAGGTACCGTGATTCCACTATAGGTTCCCTTGAACGCGGCGACCGAACCTTTACAAACAAGGTTGGGGCAACTCCACACAAAGCTTGGAGGCTCCCAACTAGACCACGAAGCTTCACCACAATGGAATATGGCTTCGAGGTGACCTCAACCGTCTAGGATGCTCAAACACCCAAGAGTAACAAGATACGCAAGGGATTGGTGGGGGAATCAACTTTTCTCTTGGTGGAAGTGTGGATCTAGGCCTTCTCAACCAATCCCTAAAGAATCAACAAGTTTGATTGGCTAGGGAGAGAGATCGGGCACTTTTGAGCTTAGGGAGCAACAATGGAGCTTGAGAGGGTAAGAGATGAGGTTCCACAGCTAGAAGAACCCTTTATATAGTGGGGGAAAAAATCAGACCGTTTTCCCACTCTCTGCCCGAGCTCCAGCGGTACGACCGCTGTCTGCAGCGGTACTACCGCTGGCACTCCAGCGGTACTACCGCTGACTAGGGGCGGTACTACCGCCGCCTAGCGGTACTACCGCTGGAACTCCAGTGGTACTACCGCTGGCCCCAGCGGTACTACCGCTGGGCCCCTGGTAGTGCAAAAGCACTACCACCGCCAAGAAAGTCTTCGCAAAAAGGTCCGTCCACGAACTACCGCTAGGCAGGCGGTACTGAGCTCCTGGAGCGGTACTACCGCTGACCAGGGGCGGTACTACCGCTGGCTGCAGCGGTACTACCGCTAGGGCCAGCGGTACTACCGTTGGTGACCAAATTGCAAGGAGGACAGAAACACAGTGGCGGGGGCCGCTCCAAAAATGAAGGTAAGGGAGAATATGTGAAGTGTGCGCGTGCAAAGATAGATTCCACCCAAACCTTTCCACTACGGATCTTAATAGTACGACTTTCCTATGACTCAAATAAAGAGAATCGTAGAGAGCGCCGTGCTTCCGTTCCATGAATGAGGAGACGGGTCGTCTTGTGCCGTTGACGTGTGTTATCTGAAACCTTAACACACACGGTTAGTCCTTTACGGTACTGTCATCAATCACCAAAATTACTTAGGCATAAACTATGCCCCAACAATCTCCCCCTTTTTGGTGGATTGATGACAATGCCGGATTTGCACAGAGAATAATATGAGAACAAAAAGATAGAGATATATGACAATACGGGGCATATGACTCACAACATATGATGGAAATAAATCTCACATAAGTTCATGTCTCACAAACGATAGAAAATGTCGGGACCCCGATCCTAAGCCATAGGAATCCAGCCTGTAACACACCGCATCCCTTTGTGGTCTCACGCACGGTTAACTCCACGGCTGCAGCCTTACCTTAGCCGGGACCGTTTGCGTATTTTGACTCACGTATGCGATAGAGTCGCTAGCAATCCAATGTCAAAGAACCCGGATCGACATGTCTAGTCATAAACCAAAGTGGCAGTACCGCACAAGGACAGGCATACATGACCCAACAAAACAGGTGTCGGTCATCAGCGAATGTAGACGAGTCGTAGCAAGCTACAAGGACTCCATTACATCGCGTGACATTTCCCCAAAGGGGACAGACACAACAGCTAAGAAGGACACATGCCGGTCAACCAATGTGTCCGGAGCAGTAGCGAACTACCAAGGCTCGTTGGATCACAAAGGGGCATTTCCTTGTAAGGAGTGCTACTAAAGTTCACGACTAAGTAATCGAACCCCATACATATCAAGTACGACACACGTACGCATGGCATACCGATATGTATAGATACATCGATGGCATCACAACATAACCATAAACATACAACCTTTATTTAAGAGGCTCGGAAGAGCCACACACATAATATTACACATTAAGGGTCTCACGACCCATAATAGCAGTCATTCAATTACAAGCCAGCGGAAGAGTTTAAACCGTCTGAGTACAGACATGACAACTAGAAGGCACATGGCCTGACTATACTACAGATCCAACGTAGGGCCAGATCGTAGCTGGGACACCAGCTACTCGTCGTCGTCGATGTCTACGAAGAACCCTCCATTAGGGTCATTAGCAACCTCTGCAACATGTATTAAGCAAACATGAGTACGAAGGTACTCAGCAAGACTTTAGGACAACTAACTACTCATGCAAGGTATCAAAAGGTATTGTGGGGTTTCATGCGGAAAGCCAGCATTTGACTCGTGGCTAGACAACTTGCATTTTTAAAATAATTTTGACAACTTGATTTCTCGCACGTGAGTCCACTAACACCACAACAATACACTATCGTGGAATCATTCCGTTTCCGTACGGAAATGCCGTCCACGACACTCACGCTTATCTTGGCAATTTTATGAGTAGCCATTGAAGTTATCTATGAACAACATATGTCTCCAAGTAGTCCATATCCGCGGACGCGGTTATTCGAATAGATCATAACCCTGCAGGGGTGTACTTCGTCACACACGCTCTCGCCACTTATCGCTATGTGCACGTCATGCACCTCGGCAACCTTCAAGCGGAAGCCCAGCGAGGGAGTCGGCCACGACCGTTAACCACACTAGTACCAAGTCCAGGTTTATCGCCTATCTGAGAGTAACCCGTACGGAAGTCCGGCTGAGGTTTCCGCCACGGCCTCAAACGATGTGCGCAGGGTTCCCAAGCCCACCATCCGGGTGCCACTTGGTACACCGTGCCACTGCCTACCGCATCACGGCCCACCTCTCAGGTTAGCACCCTGCACGGCCTCCAGCATTTCTATAAACACCAGAAACTACTTGCAACTCCTGGACCGAGTACTAAGCGATTAATAGGCCGAGCGGGGTCATATATCAGGGCCGAGCATGTGGTAGTATCTAGTCTTGGATTACATATACGGAACTCAGTTCCTAAGGACGGTTCCAATGAAACAACCCGCCATGTACTCCTACACAGCCTTTCACGGGTACCTTTACCAAATCAAGTTCAACACACAACCTTTGCTCACCGAACACATTCTCACAATTCTGTTCATCTCCCAGATGACAGACCATACACAACTCTAAGCATAGCATGCATAGCAGGATAAGGCACATCATAGCTCAAGCAACTATCAGGTATGCTAGGTTGCAAGGTTCGACTATTTACTGTGACAAGGTTAGGTCATGCAAAGGAAGTGGGTTCAACTAACGTGGCAAAAGCAGTTGAACCATTTGATCCTAATGCAATAAATAAGTGCAGGAGCAAGAACATGGGAATTATCGGGATGATCAAAAGGTTGCTTGCCTTGTTGCTCAGAGGAGGGACGATATCCGTCAGACGGATATTCGGTGGAATCCGAGGGTGCGGAGCCTACCGAAATAAATGGCAACACTCAATAACAATCATATGCAATCAAAATGATGCATGAGCATGGCATGAGAATGCAAGGTGATAAGTTATTATAATCAACACGTATTAAGTTTAGAGTTGATTTGAATCACATTCGAATATCAATTCAAACGGGGTATTCTCGGATACCGTTTTAATTGATTTGACCTGATGCTCAGATCAACTTGATGTTAGCATGCATGAAATGTCATGTTATGGTACTGATTTTTAATTAGGACAGTGTGTGATCATGGCATTCATAATGAAATTTGAATATTTTCCAAATTCCATTTATAAAGTAATTATAAGAGTTGAATTATTCCTTATTCTACATGTTAGGGTTCTGTAACTTTTTCAAACATAGTTGAAAATAGCATATTCAGAATCCTTGAATTTTTCTGATACTTTTTCATATATAAATTATTTTCATTGGAGTTACAGATTAATTTCTATGAATTTTGGAAGTTTTAAACATTTCTGGAATTATTTTTATACTGGAAAATACTTTTATTGCATCAGCATGACATCAGCAGGTCCATCTGGCCGTTGAAAGTCAAACCTGACCAGTGGGACCCACTGGTCAGTCTCTCTGGTCAATTTTAGATTAAGTTTAAACTTAATTAACTGATTAACCTTGTTGGACCCACATGTCAGTGACTGATTAACTTATTTGATTTATTTTTATTAGTTTTAAACTTGCCAGAGGCTGGCCCCACCAGTCAGTGGCTCAGGCCAGCCGAGATCCACCGGCGGCGAGGTCATCCTCGCCGACGGGGAGCCTCCAGCGACCACCAGCACGGCGGAGGGGCTCGGAAACGGCGCACACGGGGCCAAATGTTGCGCGGAGAGCACCAGAAGAACTGCACATCTCCCGCAGCTCCATTTCTGCACTTAGCCAGGGCTGATCTGGCCGGAGATGACGCCGGCGACAAGCTTGGCGGCGGCCAAGGCTCGGGCGTCATCGGGGTCTTTGATTCAGAGGGAACTACGCTCAGTTCTTAGCTCCTACAGCATCTACGCGTCGACATGAAGCTGCTGGTGCCCTCGGAAGGACGAGCTGATCATCGGAGGGCTATCGGCGACGAGCGGCAGCGGCGGTCCTCGTCGGGCTCCGGTGAAACTAGAGCTAGAGGAGGGGATCGACGGGGAAAACTTAGGGGAAATGACCGCATGCTCACGGGGAGTGCAGAGCAGGGCTTAGACGGCTCGGGGAAGGCCTGGGGGCGACGAATCGACGGGAGAGGTCCGGCGGCCGGAGGTGGAAGACGATGGCGCCGCGGGCGTTGCAGGGCTCGGGGTGGCTTCGGCTTCTACAGGGAGGACCAGACCGACGAGGCGGAGCTAACGGCGTGCTCTGAGAGGGGATCCTATGGCTAGGGGCACGGGCAGCTCGAGCTTTGCTCGGCTCCAATGGCGGCAGCAGGAAGGAGGAAGAGATCCGGGAGGAGTGAGAGAGCCGACACTGGGAATGGATAGGTGAGGCCTCGGGGAGCTTATCCCTGGCCTTGCCAGCACGAGGCGGCGGCCAGGCACGCGCACAGGTGCGTGGCCGCGCCGGAGGAGGCGGCGGCCACCTCCTGCTCCTACTGGCGCGAGGGAGGGGACGACTCAGGGAGATGGGCCGGGCCAGGCTAGGCGAGAGGTAAGCTCTTTTCCATTTCCTTCTGTTTTATTTCTGTGTTAATTTCTGACATTGATTTGCTATTTATTTCAGCTCCAAAAAGGTTGAAAAAAATATTTCAAACACACCTGAATATTTGTTATAATATTCCCAACCATTTCCAAAATTTTCAACATTTTTGAAAATTTATAGTTTCTGATTTGAAATTTAAAATTTGAAACCAGTGGCTTTTGCATTAAAATAAAATGCTTAAAGTGTCAAGAAAATAGTTTTCTCCAATGCTCATTTACTTTCATGATTTAACAGAAAGTTTGAACATTTCTTGAGGCCATTTTGGGTTTATTGATTTTAACTAGTTTGAGATTTTCTTTATTTGACGTAGTGGCTAGGGTTTTGAGTTTTTTCCTTTGCCACTTTCTTGATCTTGTTGGAAAATCTTAGATGCAAATGCAAAGAAGACATGAGCACAAGACTAACTTGCTTAAGGGTTAGGGATGTGACAACTCACCCCCACTCAAAAGAATCTCGTCCCGAGATTTAGAAGTCGTCGGGAATAAAGCAGGATATTCAAGTCGGAGACGATCCTCTCTTTCCCAAGTTGCCTCCTTTTCAGAATGGTTTGACCATTGAACTTTAAGGAACTTGAGGTTTCGACGTCGAGTGGTACACTCAGCTTGATCAAGAATACGCACGGGGTATTCTCGGTATGAAAGGTTATCTTGGAGATCAAGCGTTTCGTGGTCCACTTCACGGATAGGATCCGAAAAGCAACGCCTGAGTTGCGAGACATGGAAAACATCATGAACCTTGGAAAGATGCGGAGGAAGTTCCAACTGGTAGGCAACTTCTCCTCGTTTGGCAAGAATGCGAAAAGGACCAATGTAACGAGGAGCCAATTTGCCCTTGATTCCGAAACGATGGGTACCCTTCAACGGTGTAACCCGAAGGTAAGCCTTCTCATCAACTTCAAAGGTCACAGCCTTATGATGACGATCATATTGGCTCTTTTGACGAGACTGGGCTGTTTTCAACTTTTCACGAATAATGCGAACCTGCTCTTCTGCATCCTGGATCATATCCGGGCCAAAGAGTTGCCTCTCTCCGGTTTCTGACCAATTTAGAGGTGTTCGACATCTTCGTCCATAGAGAACTTCAAAAGAGGCTTTGCCCAAGCTCGATTGATAACTATTGTTATAAGCGAATTCGGCGAATGGAAGACACTCTTCCCAATTCATACCAAACGATATAACACAAGCTCGGAGCATATCTTCTAGGATTTGATTCACTCTTTCCACTTGACCACTTGATTGGGGATGGAAAGCAGTGCTAAAAGATAAGTGAGTCCCCATGGCTTTTTGGAAACTTTCCCAGAAGCGAGAAGTAAAGATACTTCCACGGTCCGAGTTAATCTCCATGGGAACACCATGAAGAGACACTATTCGAGAGATATATAATTCTGCTAGCTGGCTAGCTGTTATACTCTCACGAACAGGAAGAAAATGAGCCACTTTGGAAAGACGGTCAATGACCACAAAGATAGCATTATTTCCTTTCTTGGTCTTGGGAAATCCGGTAATGAAATCCATGCTAACTTTATCCCATTTCCATTCAGGAATAGCTAGAGGCTGAAGGGTGCCAGGAGGCCTTTGATGTTCTGCCTTAACTCGACGACAAACGTCGCAGTTAGCAACGAACTCAGCAATTTCTCTCTTCATCCTAGTCCACCAGAACCTCTGGCGTAGGTCCCGATACATCTTAGTACTACCGGGATGAATGGTGAGAGGAGAATCATGAGCCTCCTTAAGGATGAACTGCCTTAGATGTGGGTTCTTAGGAACCACTAAACGATTCTGGAAGAACACAACACCTTGATCGTTCATGGAAAATTCTTTAGCGTTTCCGCTAAAAATATTCTCCTTGATCCGTGATATACCCTTGTCACGCTTTTGGCCAGCTATAATTTGATCCTTAAGAGTAGGCTTTGCCACCAGAGTAGAAAGTAATCCTTGAGGAACAATATGAAGATTCAACTTCCGAAAGTCCTCATGGAGATGTGGTTGACCTTGTTGTAGCATCAAATTGTTACAATAAGATTTACGACTTAGCGCATCGGCCATAACATTGGCCTTCCCCGGGGTGTAAGTTATCCCTAAGTCGTAATCCGAGATCAACTCAACCCACCGTCTTTGCCTGAGATTCAAATCCGGCTGGGTGAAAATATATTTCAGACATTGGTGATCAGTGAATATTTCGCAACGATTACCTAGAAGGTAATGTCGCCAGGTTTTTAGTGCATGGACCACAGCTGCAAGCTCAAGGTCATGTGTGGGATAATTATCCTCATGTGGACGCAACTGTCGAGATGTGTATGTGTATGCGATCACTTGACGATCTTGCATGAGAATGCAACCTAATCCTTGTCGCGAGGCGTCGCAATAGATAACAAAGTCCTTCGAAAAATCTGGTGGTAGCAACACAGGTGCGGAAGTCAGGCGTCTTTTCAGTTCCTGAAAACTATGCTCACACTGTGGTGTCCACTCAAACTTTTTATCCTTCTTGAGGAGTTCAGTTAGAGGCTTTGCAACCTTGGAGAAATTCTCGACAAAGCGGCGACAATAGCTCGCTAGACCAAGAAAACTCCTAACTTGCTTAACCGATTTAGGTTGAGTCCAATCAAGGACAGCTTGAACTCTTTCGGGATTGACAGAAATACCCTTACCAGAGATTACGTGGCCTAGATAGGTCACTTCTGGTAACCAGAATTCACATTTTGAAAATTTGGCATAAAGGCGATGCTCTCGAAGTTTCATCAATACCAGCCTTAGATGCTCGGCATGTTCTTGTTCATTCTTCGAGTAGATGAGGATATCATCGAGGTATACTACGACGAATTTATCCAAATACTCCATGAAGATTGAATTCATCAGCCGAGAGAAGGTGGCTGGGGCATTGGTTAAACCGAAAGACATAACGGTGTACTCATATTGGCCATAACGAGTAACAAAAGCCGTTTTTGGAATGTCCCCGTTCTTAATCTTGATTTGATGGTATCCCAACCTCAAATCCATTTTGGAGAAGACTGAGGATCCAGCGAGCTGATCGTACAGATCGTTGATCCTGGGGAGCGGATACTTGTTCTTAATGGTGACCAGATTAACTGGTCAGTAATCTACAACCATCCGATCCGTTCCGTCTTTCTTCTTGACGAAGAGGACGGGGCAAGCCCAAGGAGAAGAGCTAGGACGAATGAAACCCTTGTTCAAGGCCTCATCTAGTTGCTTTTTAAGTTCGGCTTGCTCCAGGGGTGCCATCTTATATGGTCTTCTGGCTATTGGGACAGTTCCCGGAACAAGATCTATTACAAACTCTACATCTCTGTCAGGTGGAATTCCTGGCAGTTCCTCTGAAAAAACATCCGGGAAGTCACGGACTACCGGAATGTCTTCAAGTTCCGGAAGAGGGTTGGCAATTAGGGAATAGAGTTGGCATTTGGCAACTCGAGTAGAGACATTTACTATCTCACCCGAGGGATGGGTAAGCTGGACATTTCTAGAATGAGTATCAATCTTGGCATAGTAAGATGACATCCAGTCCATGCCCAAGATGATATTAATATCCGAAGATTTCAATGCTATCAATGAGGCTAGAAAAACTAGCCTGTCTACTAGAATTTCATTGTCATAGGTTATCCTAGAGGTTTGCCATTTACTACCAGGGGTTTGGACAACCAATGGGATTGGCATATCACAAAAAGACATGTTATGCAACTGTGCATAACTTTATGAAATGAAGGAATGAGAAGACCCAGTGTCAAAGAGAACGGACGCTGGGTGATGATTAACAAGAAGCGTACCCAGCATGACGTCGGGATCCTCTGCAGCTTCTTCTGCTGACACATAGTTCACACGGCCACGTGCAGGAGTTGGCTTCACATAATAAGCTTTGCCCGACTTGGCTTGCCCGACGGACTTTCCGGGTTGCTTGGCACCCACATTCTGAGGACACTCACGGGAATAGTGCCCTGGTTCTCCACACTTATAGCATATCATCTGGTTGGCACGTGGTGCAGCATTGCTAGCTGGACCACCATAAGCTTTTGCTGGAGGGTTGGCCTGATTCGTCGGAGGCGCCATGTAGGATGGCCTCGGAGTGTATCTTGGTGGCAGAGAAATGTTTGGAACCCACAGCCTGCGTTTTGGAAACGCGGAACCAGAAGACGAGCCAAAGTCACGGGAATGCTTCCTTGTGGCTTCGAAGTCAGTATGACCAGTCTCGGCACTGATCGCTTTGTTGACTAGGGCTTGAAAGCTTGCACACTCATGGAGGCGCAGGTCACGACGGAGCTCAGGGCTCAGACCCTTACGGAATCTTGCTTGCTTCTTGGCGTCGGTAGACACCTCCTCTGTTGCATAGCGGGCGAGATTACCGAACTAGCGGCTATAGGCATCCACAAGCAACTTGCCCTGAGTGAAGGCACAGAACTCCTCTCTCTTTTTGTCCATCAGGCCCTCTGGAATATGGTGCAGACGGAAGGCTGCACTGAAGTCTGCCCATGTGGCTACTGGTTCAGCGGGACACATAGCTTCAAAATTCTCCCACCACAAATTGGCGAGTCCTTCCAGGAAATACGCCGCAAAGGTCACCTTGTCGGCCTCAGACACATTCGCAGAGCGAATCTTGCGTGAGATGCTGCACAGCCAGTCATCAGCGTCGAGGGGATCGACGGAATGATGAAACTTTGGAGGATTCAGCTTCACAAAGTCATTGAGGGACACTACGGCATTCCTAGGCTGTCGAGCCGTATTCTGCTCAATACGCTCTAGCAGTCGATTGGTCTCCCTTTTGTTTCTTTCTGCCTCAAGCATCACTTCCACCAGAGAAGGCGGGTGAGGCAGGTCTTCCTACGACGCTTGACTACCCTCACCTTGCTCATGAGCAGGGGCACGGTTCAACCTGGTGAACACCATCCTGACAAACAAACTCATAGCTTAGACCAACATCATATCAATACTAGCTATGGATTAAGAATGTACTGAACACACGGAATGCGGAAATGAATATCCGAACAGCATGGTAACAAGCAACTGCTATATATACACCATGGTTCATACACACCCTTACATAGTTCAGTACAACCTTAACCGAAGAGCAAACTACTGAAATTATAAAACTACTCATCAGAGGCTTACAAGCTTCCTATACATTATTTATCTAGGCCTCCGGAATTCATTTCCCATTACATGCATACTTCACAAGTCATGCAGGACTGTGAACGTACGGCTACTACCATACCATCCTTCCGCTCACAGCTCAGGCATCCGCATAAAACATCTCATAGAGATTACCTCCATGACCTGGAAGCTCAACCTGCGGATCAGGAAACACTCTAGCCTGAGATCCCTGGGATCCATAAGGACACGGATGTGGCCTTGGTCCCCTGACTGGTGGTAAGAGGGGTCCCCGAAGAGGTGTGACTCCTCCTATGGCTGGCCAGTCAACGTGGGCCGGAAGATGGGTCCTAACAGGGTTCAGCATCTCCATCTCTCCATACCCTGTCTGGACTACCGGTGCCAGCTGCGTCAAAGATTTAACCCTGCAGGGATGCTCCAACTAGTCCATCACAAATTACCACAAGCCGCATAGAAATCCTCAATCACGAAGCTCGCGATCTCGTTGGATTCCCTAGTGGAAAACCTCAACTCTGAGACTACCCAAAGCATCACCGGAATCCCGATGCACAAGATATCAATGCACCTAGTCAGACGTACCACCTGACGAGAAGGACGGCCAGACATCTGTACATAGAGAGTAATGGAAAAGCATTAGAGCTCCGAATACAAAATTGGGCAGCATAACGGCTGTAAATGCTCAAAAACAAATTTTGAGACAATCCAAAATGGAATAGCGTAACCACTCAACTATCAAGTTCAACCCTCTGATCATCAACTTACTTCCTGCTTCCTAGGAATAAAAGAAACCCAATATCTCTTGACCCGTAGTCCTATAAGCTACCGATCGGAAACACGAGCCTAGGAGAAGATGAGTAACCTAGTCCTTAATTCCCGCAGAAGAGACGAGGATGGCCAGAATAGAATAACTTGAGAAGAGAACAAGAGTCTTACGTTCCCATCCACAAACAATTCCCTTATATATAACTAAAGCAATTCTAGACTCAACTTCGACCAGTTTGGCTTAGTAATCCTACAGTCAGTCAGGCTCTGATACCAACGCTGTCGGGACCCTAAGCCATAGGAATCCAGCCTGTAACACATCGCATCCCTTTGTGGTCTCACGCACGGTTAACTCCACGGCTGCAGCCTTACCTTAGTCGGGACCGTTTGCGTCTTTTGGCTCACGTATGCGATAGAGTCGCTAGCAAGCCAGCGGAAGAGTTTAAACTGTCTGAGTACAGACAGGACAACTAGAAGGCACATGGCCTGACTATACTACAGATCCAACGTAGTGCCAGATCGTAGCTGGGACACCAGCTACTCGTCGTCGTCGATGTCTACGAAGAACCCTCCATTAGGGTCATTAGCAACCTCTGCAACATGTATTAAGCAAACATGAGTACGAAGGTACTCAGCAAGACTTTAGGACAACTAACTACTCATGCAAGGTATCAAAAGGTATTGTGGGGTTTCATGCGGAAAGCCAGCATTTGACTCGTGGCTAGACAACTTGCATTTTTAAAATAATTTTGACAACTTGATTTCTCGCACGCGAGTCCACTAACACCACAACAATACACTATCGTGGAATCATTCCGTTTCCGTACGGAAATGCCTCCCACGACACTCACGCTTATCTTGGCAATTTTATGAGTAGCCATTGAAGTTATCTATGAACAACATATGTCTCCAAGTAGTCCATATCCGCGGACGCGGCTATTCGAATAGATCATAACCCTGCAGGGGTGTACTTCGTCACACACGCTCTCGCCACTTATCGCTATGTGCACGTCATGCACCTCGGCAACCTTCAAGAGGAAGCCCAGCGAGGGAGTCGGCCACGACCGTTAACCACACTAGTACCTAGTCCAGGTTTATCGCCTATCTGAGAGTAACCCGTATGGAAGTCCGGCTGAGGTTTCCGCCACGGCCTCAAACGATGTGCGTAGGGTTCCCAAGCCCACCATCCGGGTGCCACTTGGTACACCGTGCCACTGCCTACCGCATCACGGCCCACCTCTCAGGTTAGCACCCTGCACGGCCTCCAGCATTTCTATAAACACCAGAAACTACTTGCAACTCCTGGACCGAGTACTAAGCGATTAATAGGCCGAGCGAGGTCATATATCAGGGCCGAGCATGTGGTAGTATCTAGTCTTGGATTACATATACGGAACTCAGTTCCTAAGGACGGTTCCAATGAAACAACCCGCCATGTACTCCTACACAGCCTTTCACGGGTACCTTTACCAAATCAAGTTCAACACACAACCTTTGCTCACCGAACACATTCTCACAATTCTATTCATCTCCGAGATGACAGACCATACACAACTCTAAGCATAGCATGCATAGCAGGATAAGGCACATCATAGCTCAAGCAACTATCAGGTATGCTAGGTTGCAAGGTTCGTCTATTTACTGTGACAAGGTTTGGTCATGCAAAGGAAGTGGGTTCAACTAACGTGGCAAAAGCAGTTGAAGCATTTGATCCTAATGCAATAAATAAGTGCAGGAGCAAGAACATGGGAATTATCGGGATGATCAAAAGGTTGCTTGCCTTGTTGCTCAGAGGAGGGACGATATCCGTCAGACGGATATTCGGTGGAATCCGAGGGTGCGGAGCCTACCGAAATAAATGGCAACACTCAATAACAATCATATGCAATCAAAATGATGCATGAGCATGGCATGAGAATGCAAGGTGATAAGTTATTATAATCAACACGTATTAAGTTTAGAGTTGATTTGAATCACATTCGAATATCAATTCAAACGGGGTATTCTCGGATACTGTTTTAATTGATTCGACTTCATGCTCAGATCAACTTGATGTTAGCATGCATGAAATGTCATGTTATGGTACTGATTTTTAATTAGGACAGTGTGTGATCATGGCATTCATAATGAAATTTGAATATTTTCCAAATTCCATTTATAAAGTAATTATAAGAGTTGAATTATTCCTGATTCTACATGTTAGGGTTCTGTAACTTTTTCAAACATAGTTGAAAATAGCATATTCAGAATCCTTGAATTTTTCTGATACTTTTTCATATATAAATTATTTTCATTGGAGTTACAGATTAATTTCTATGAATTTTGGAAGTTTTAAACATTTCTGGAATTATTTTTATACTGGAAAATACTTTTATTGCATCAGCAGGTCCATTTGGCCGTTGAAAGTCAAACCTGACGAGTGGGACCCACTGGTCAGTCTCTCTGGTCAATTTTAGATTAAGTTTAAACTTAATTAACTGATTAACCTTGCTGGACCCACATGTCAGTGACTGATTAACTTATTTGATTTATTTTTATTAGTTTTAAACTTGCCAGAGGCTGGCCCCACCAGTCAGTGGCTCAGGCCAGCCGAGATCCACCGGCGGCGAGGTCGTCCTCGCCGGCGGGGAGCCACCGGCGACCACCAGCACGGCGGAGGGGCTCGGAAACGGCGCACAGGGGGCCAAATGCTGCGCGGAGAGCACCAGAAGAACTGCACATCTCCCGCAGCTCCATTTCTGCACTTAGCCGGGGCTGATCTGGCCGGAGATGACGCCGGCGACGAGCTTGGCGGCGGCCATGGCTCGGGCGTCATCGGGGTCTTTGATTCAGAGTGAACTACGCTCGGTTCTTAGCTCCTATAGCATCTACGCGTCGACCTGAAGCTATTGGTGCCCTCGGAAGGACGAGCTGATCATTGGAGGGCTACCGGTGACGAGCGGCAGCGGCGGTCCTCGTCGGGCTCTGGTGAAACTAGAGCTAGAGGAGGGGATCGACGGGGAAAACTTAGGGGAAATGACCGCATGCTCACGGGGAGTGCAGAGCAGGGCTTAGACGGCTCGGGGAAGGCCTGGGGGCGACGAATCGACAGGAGAGGTCCGGCGGCCGGAGGTGGAAGACGATGGCGCCGCGGGCGTTGCAGGGATCCGGGTGGCTTCGGCTTCTGCAGGGAGGACCAGACCGACGAGGCGGAGCTAACGGCATGCTCTGAGAGGGGATCCTATGGCTAGGGGCACGGGCAGCTCGAGCTTTGCTCGGCTCCAATGGCGGCAGCAGGAAGGAGGAAGAGATCCGGGAGGAGGGAGAGACCCGACGCTGGGAATGGATAGGTGAGGCCTCAGGGAGCTTATCCCTGGCCTTGCCAGCACGAGGCGGCGGCCAGGCAGGCGCACAGGTGCGTGGCCGCGCCGGAGGAGGCGGCGGCCACCTCCTGCTCCTACTAGCGCGAGGGAGTGGACGACTCAGGGAGATGGGCCGGGCCAGGCTAGGCGACAGGTAAGCTCTTTTCCATTTCCTTCTGTTTTATTTCTGTGTTAATTTCTGACATTGATTTGCTATTTATTTCAGCTCCAAAAAGGTTGAAAAAATATATTTTAAACACACCTGAATATTTGTTATAATATTCCCAACCATTTCCAAAATTTTCAACATTTTTGAAAATTTATAGTTTCTGATTTCAAATTTAAAATTTGAAACCAGTGGCCTTTGCATTAAAATAAAATGCTTAAAGTGTCAAGAAAATAGTTTTCTCCAATGCTCATTTATTTTCATGATTTATCAGAAAGTTTGAACATTTTTTGAGGCCATTTTGGGTTCATTGATTTTAACTAGTTTGAGATTTTCTTTATTTGAAGTAGTGGCTAGGGTTTTGAGTTTTTTCCTTTGCCACTTTCTTGATCTTGTTGGAAAATCTTAGATGCAAATGCAAAGAAGACATGAGCACAAGACTAACTTGCTTAAGGGTTAGGGATGTGACAGAAAACTAGAAGCAAACCAAGTTCGAAGCAAACCACGAATGAAAGGAAAGCAAAACAAAGTTCGACTATGAAAGCAAATCCAGCTCCTAGACTCTCTACCCCTTCGGCATAAGACACAAAAAAGGGGCACACCTAACGCCACAGGTAGTTACTCCTCATCCTCAGCATCGCCAGACTCGTCGGTACCCTCCTGATCATCCTGCTCCTCCTCTTCCTCCTCATCGCCAGACCACTGGTAACCTTGAGCCTGCATCCAAGTAGCCTCTGGAGTGATATCGTCCTCTGATCCGCTGGAGATGTCCACATCAAGAGACCTGAGAACGCGCTTGTGCCTCTGGCGACTCTCCTTCTGAGCCACGTGCGTCTGGTACTGACCCTTAGCCTGCATACAGAATAGAGTCTTCATCTTATCCTGCAGTTTGATGGCCCAAGATGGCATGGCAGAAGGGCGGGGCTGAGAGGCGGTTCCTCTGTCAGCAGCAGTCTCTGTGTCAATATCCATGTGCTGAGAGGAAGTTGATGGGTTGGCCCATTTCTCCTTGACGCGAAGCTTGATTGGGTCGTGCACAATGTAGTCAGACTGAGCGTAGAGCACCTCCTCTGGAAAAGTTTCTTGCCACTTTTGACAAATATAAGCGAACAGATAGGGCCCGTAGATGGGAACCTTACGCATGATGATGCAGTTCCAGAGTTCCGTGAACATCACATCAGAAATATCAAGAGGGGCAGACTCCTTAGTCATAGCCTCCTCACAAAGCAGCAGCATCTCAGCCAAAGAGCCATGAACCTCGTCAAAGTTACCAATGCGAGGGAAGAGGGTGTTGCGAAGGATCCGATGCATGATGTCCAGATGTTTGGGGAGCACACCCTTCCTCACATAGAGTTTCTGCAATCCGTCCTTTGCGGGGGGCCTATCGGTGGGGGCAGCAGCATGAGGACGCAACCCAAGTGGAATGTCAGCTCCTTGGAAGTCAACCTTGAGGAGTTGCATGAATTCACGCCAGGAACCGGTCATCTTCTGAGACCCTGTCATCCACACCATAGAGCGCTCTTCATCAGGAGAGAAGTGGACCGTGACATAGAACTGAGCAACAGCAGTGGGGTCAAAATTTGTCTTGAAAGTGATGATGTCCTTGATTCCCAGTTTGTCAATCAGAGAGAGGGCATCACCAAAATAGTCCAGGTTCTGCTGAAGATGAGCTAGGTCAATCCACTGAACGGGGACATAGTTCTTCTTGAATTGCGCGACAATATCACGGTAGATCCTGCACTGATCCTTTGCCCAAACATGGTCAACATTCTTGATCACAGCCTTCTCTTTGAGATAATGGTTCTGAGTGCGAAACTGCAGAAAGTCCTTGGGGGGCATTGTTCGGACATTGATCCCCTTATCCTTGTGTGCGGTCTTCTTGAAGGACTGCTTTTTGGGTTGCAGACCTGAGATGGCAGACCCCTCGGGAGCTTCTTGGTTGCGAAACTGCTTTGACCGCGTCTCCCGTGGGGGGGTTCGAACGGCGAGAACTACCCGTGACACAAAACATACAGCGAAAAGAAGCGACAAAAAGAGTCAAGGCAATGAACTTAGAAAAAGCAGAAAAAAAATAAACACTCATTGCCAAGCACATGAAAAGAATGCACAATGAATCCTCCTGGCGGTAGTACCGCTACCCCTGGCGGTAGTACCGCTGGGGGTCCTGGCGGTAGTACCGCTACCCCTGGCGGTAGTACCGCTGAGGCCTCGCGGTAGTACCGCTACCCCTGGCGGTAGTACCGCTGGGGTTTGACTTTCGGATCTGACAGATAAAAATAGACCTCATGCATAGGGCTACACGATTTTTACGAGGGGCATGGGTTGTATATGAACACTAAGAACTCCACCCCATCCCTACACACATGAGGATCACAGGAATCACCGAAATAAGTACATGCCTAGGCAAGAGAGAGCAAGTTTTAGATCTAATCCAAACATAGTTCAAGTGCTAGATCTAAAACAAGTAAATCCTAGGGCATGGCAAAATAATCAGCAATGATTCATAGGACCTACACTCCCCTCAAATGTCTCCTTCATGCCATCCAAGAACAAGGCACAAGATCAAAGACATGGATCCAATCCCCAAATGCTCCTAACCCTAGAACAAGAACATCAACCAAATAGAAGAAGGGGAGGAGCTTTACCGAGATTCATGGCCCTTGGAGGAGGAAGGAGAGGTGGAGCAACCCTTCTAATCCAGCGGAGAGAAGGAGATCCACGAAAGGAGATCAAAACAGGGGGATTTCGGGCTAGGGGAGGGAGGAGCCGCGAGAAAGAAGAAAGAGCCTGAGAAAAACGGGCTCCCCCTCCTTTATATAGCCCATGAGGACCTGCGGTAGTACCGCTGCCTGGCGGTAGTACCGCTCCCCCTGGCGGTAGTACCGCTCCCCCTTGAGACAGCCCTAAAAATTTCCTAGCCGGTCGTGTTAGATGGGAATTCTGGCGGTAGTACCGCTATCCCTAGCTGTAGTACCGCTGGGGTCCTGGCGGTAGTACCGCTACCCCTGGCGGTAGTACCGCTGAGGTCCTGGCGGTAGTACCGCTGCAAATGTCACAACGCGGCCTAGGATAAGAGAAGAACTTGGGCAAATGACAAGTAAGTAAAAACGAGATAACACCTAGAAAAATGTACTAACTTGTCATTGTATATCCTTTCTTCTATACAAAAGAAAGGTGGGAGGGGCGGTGGCCGAGGCCACCTATGTTTGAGACAATGGTATGACATCGCGAAGAATTATCCTTGGGTTCATGACCAATGCTCGTCTTTGAAGCACAAGTGCCATTTGACAATGGCTAAAGTGAAAGACTAGATTGATTTATGCATAATGGGGGGAGGGACAGTTCATTGAGAGAACAACACTCCCCCTATGTCCATGCCTACATCTAGACCAAAATGGAATGCGAAGTGAGGTGCAACATGCCTAGTTTCAATCCACATTACTTGAATCAATGATATTTAGCTCATGCCTTAACTCCCGGAACCTTGCTTCATCTAGAGGCTTAGTGAAAATATCTGCAAGTTGGTCTTCAGTGTGGATGAAGTGAACCTCAATATCACCTAGCTTGATATGTTCACGAATGAAGTGATGACGAATATCAATATGTTTGGTTTTGCTATGTTGCACTGGGTTGAGGGAAATCTTGATAGCGCTTTGATTGTCACATAGAAGAGGCACTTTGTCACAAGTGACACCGTAATCCTTTAAAGTTTGCCTCATCCATAGCAATTGTGCACAACAACTTGCAGCTGCCACATACTCAGCTTCGGTGGATGATAAGGAGACACAATTCTGCTTCTTAGACGACCAACTTACCAATGAGCGACCAAGGAATTGGCATCCTCCAGATGTTGACTTCCTCTCCACACAATCTCCTGCCCAGTCTGAGTCAGAATAGCTAACTAGATTGAAGTTTGCTCCTTTGGGATACCAGAGGCCAAAGTTTGGGGTATGAGCCAAATATCGAAAGATTCGCTTAACGGCCATGTAATGGCTTTCTTTTGGTGCGGATTGAAACCGTGCACATATCCCTACACTCAACATAATATCCGGTCTAGATGCACAAAGGTAAAGGAGGGATCCAATCATGGAGCGATATACCTTTTGATCCACTGCTTTACCATTGGGATCACTTTCAAGCTTGCATCTTGTTGGCATGGGGAACTTGACCGGTTTGACATCTTCGAGCTCGAACCGTTTGAGCATGTATTGAGTGTACTTGGCTTGTTTGATGAATGTCCCTTCTAGACCTTGTGCAATCTCGAACCCGAGGAAGAACTTCAACTCTCCCATCATGGACATCTCAAACTTCTCAGTCATTAGTGCAGCAAATTCTTCATTGAAGGAAATGTTAGGAGAGCCAAAGATAATATCATCAACATATAGTTGGCATATGAACAAATCCCCTTTAACCCTCTTAGTAAAAAGAGTGGGATCTATCTTCCCAATTTCAAACCCACGATCTTGTAACAACTCAGTAAGATACTCATACCACGCACGTGGGGCTTGTTTAAGGCCATAGAGTGCCTTATTGAGTTTGTACACATGATTGGGGAGCTTGGGATGTTCGAATCCCAGGGGTTGTTTGACATAGACCAACTCATTCAAAGGACCATTAAGAAAGGCACTTTTCACATCCATTTGTTGTAACTTGAAGTTATGTTGAGAAGCAAATGCAAGCAACATGCGAATAGATTCTAGACGAGCAACAGGGGCAAAGGTTTCACCGTAGTCGATACCCTCGACCTGGGAGTAGCCTTGATCCACCAATCTTGCCTTGTTTCGAATCACAATTCCATTGGCATCTTGCTTGTTCTTGAATATCCATTTGGTCCCGATGACATTATGTTCCTCCGTTGGCCTAGGCACTAAATCCCAGACTTGGTTGCGCTCGAAGTTGTTAAGTTCTTCATGCATGGCCATAAGCCAATCCTCATCATCGAGCGCTTCCTGTACCTGTTGAGGCTCACAATACGAAACAAACCGTGATGCTCACAATAATTCCAAATCTGTTGTCGGGTGGATACTCCCCTTTTTATACTGCCAAGTACATCCTTCATAAGATGTGACTTGACTCTCAGCTTGTTCGCAATCTTGGCTGCTCGACGCTCCAAGAGTTCTTCATTAGATAACGGGGGAGCATCAACTTGTTTCCTTTGCTTGCCCTTGCGTCTTGAGCCGGCTGTTGGTGCTCCAGAAGGGAATTGTGAGACAGTCTCCTGATCATCTTGTCCTTCGACTTGAGCAGGTTCACTAGTTTGTTCTTGTATTTGTGGTTGCTCTTGATCTTGATCTTGTGCTTCTTCTTGGTCTGGATCTCGGGGTTGCACTTGATCTTGATCATGAGCCGGTTCGGTGTCTTGGGGTAGTGCTTGAATATCCTGAGACACATCATCATTGTTGGGCAATTTATCTTGACCTGGAGCTTGTTTATTTTGTTGAGAGTCTTCTCTTTGTTCATCAGAAGCGTGTGGGGCTTGTGAAGCTGATGGCTCCACTTGAGTAGAGCATTGTCCTTCTCCTTCGGCCACAAGGGGTTCCTCAATGGGGAGTATTTGACCAATCCCCATTCTTCTTATGGCTTGGGGAGGAATTTCATCACCTACATCACAAAGACCACTTTGCTCTACTTGGGAGCCATTATTTTCATCAAACTCTACGTTACACGTTTCCTCAATTAGTCCGGTGGACTTGTTGAGGACACGGTAAGCATGAGAGTTTGTAGCATAACCAACGAAGATACCCTCATGTGTTCTAGAATCAAATTTAGCTAACCGTGCTCCTTTCTTGAGAATGAAACACTTACAACCAAATACCCGAAAGTACTTGAGATTGGGTTTGTTTCCAGTTAGAATCTCATACGGAGTCTTGTTCAAGCCTTTGCGGATGTAAATCCGATTGGATGCATGACATGCTGTGTTGATGGCCTCTGCCCAGAAGTTATATGGAGATTTGAATTCTGCCATCATTGTCCTTGCAGCGTCTATCAAGGTCCGGTTCTTCCTTTCTGCCATGCCGTTTTGCTGAGGGGTATATGGTGCAGAATATTGGTGTTTTATTCCCTCATCACCTAGAAACTCATCTAAGGTGTAGTTCTTGAACTCGGTGCCGTTGTCACTCCTAATCGTCAAGATCTTTGCTTCATGTTGACGTTGCGCTTCATTAGCAAAGTTGATGACCGTTTGTTGAGTTTCACTCTTCTTTTTAAAGAAATATACCCAGGTATATCTTGACTAGTCGTCAACAATCACTAAGCAATACTTTCTGCCTCCAAGACTATCAAATGATGGAGGACCAACCAGATCCATATGGAGAAGTTCCAATGGCCTCTTAGTGTAGATAATAGTCGTTGGACGATGAGCAGTTTTATGAATCTTTCCTTCAATGCAGGCACTGCAAACACGATCTTTAGCAAAGCTCACATTTGTTAGTCCATGAACATGGTCCCCTGTCAGAAGGCTTTGCAAAGATCTCATATTGACATGAGCTAAACGGTGATGCCAAAGCCAGCCCACGTCAACTTTAGCCATTAAACATGTCGCAGTCTTAGTGGGTCGCTTTGAGAAGTTCACCACGTAAAGACCATTTTCGACATGTCCAACATAGGCTACTTTAAGAGTCTTGCTTCTTAGGAGGACCACAATGTCAATATTAAAGAATGTGGAAAAACCCATAATTGCGAGTTGACGAACCGAAAGTAAATTGTAGGCAAGTGACTCAACAAGCATGACCTTCTCAATAGATAAATCTTGAGAGACGACCACCTTACCAAATCCCAATACCTTTGAAGAGGATGCATCGGCGAATTGGACATGGGTGGGCATAGATGGAGAAGGATGCACATCCACCACTAAGTCCTTGCTTCCGGTCATATGATTTGTTGCTCCACTATCGAGCAACCATGACACCCCACCGGAAGCAAACACCTGCAATAGATCAAGGCTTGGTTTTAGGTACCCATTTTTTAATGGGTCCTTTCATGTTAGAGATAAGGGTCTTAGGAACCTAGATAGCCCATTCAATATCCTCATCGTAGGAACCAACAAATCTGGCATAAACATGCCCATCACTAGCACAACATAAGTCATAAGAAGAATTGAATTTGCCGGTTGTGTTAGTAGGAATGGTTTTGCCATTCTTGAGGTTTCCATAGTCCACCTTGTTCCTGTTCACCTTTTGAGTCCCCTCACCCTCTTTGACAAAGATGTCCATGAGGGTGGGAGATCGTTTGTTCTTGTTCCTTCTTTTACCTTTTGACTTGGAGGTAAGTCCAAGTCCCTCCTTTCCTACAACACCCTTTTGAGTGCTCAAGAGGTCGTTTAGACTCTTCTCACCTTGTATGCATGCCACAAGGCCCTTCTCAAGTTTCTCCTTTAACTTGGCATTTTCCTCCACAAGATGTACATGCTCACAACAGGGGTTAGTTCCACAAGCAATATCAATTAACACAAAGGGAGGGCATGTAGAGATCTCCTTGGTAAGTTTTGCTTGGAGTTGATCATGAGACTCTTTCAGAGAGAAATGAGCACCTTTCAAGGCCTTGTGGGCCTTGTCAAGTGTGTCAAACTCCTCTTTGAGTTTGTCATGGCCAACCCCAAGAGCATACTGTTCAGACTTAAGCATGCGAATAAGAACAACATCATGATCTAGTTTCTTTTGCATTTTAGCGCAGTCATTGTTATATGACTCCTCAAGAGCCAAACGAAGAGTGCGCTCCTCTTCTAGAGCATTAGATAATTCGGCAATTTCATCAGCATAGTCACGACTGTGTCCCTGAAGCTCGGAGATGGTCTCCTCATGAGACTCAATGAGGTCAGTGGCCTCACCTAGTTGTTCCAAGAGAGCAACAAAGTGCTTCTTGGATTCTCCCTTAATAGTGCACAGAAACTTGTCAAGATCATGCTCATTAAGTTCCCCAACATCACTATCTTCAACACAATTTAACAATGAAGGAGCAGAAGCAATGTTGGTCTTAATGATGGGAGTTACCTGATTGATACATTTTGCCATGAGGCACTTGGTGATGTGGTTCTCGTTGGGGGCGTTGAAGAGAGACACCTTCTGGGGAGAGGTAGTGGCAATAGCAACAGTTGCCGTTGTCACTGTATCATCATCATCATCATCATCATCTGAAGGATACTCTTCAAGGGCCACCATCCCTTTTGGGTGAGGTTTCTTCACAAAGTTGTTCTTGATTGGAAATGATTTGGTTTTGTCTTTGCGAATGAGCTTTCCTCCATTGTCTTCCCTTTTCTCATAGGGACATTCGGCCACGAAGTGACTCACGTTACCACAGTTATAGCATGTCCTTACTCGTTGTTTGGGTTTGAATCCACTTGAGTTGTTCTTGGTGAAAGTGGGTCTTGAGTTCCTCTTGTTGCCCCAGAATTGCCTTGATGTAAGAGCCATGTGCTCATGATAGGCATACTTTGTGTCCTCAGGGCAGCCCTCCTCTTCCTCGTCTTCTTCTTCTTCTTCAAGCATTGCTTTTGCTTTCAACGCAAGGTTGGGTGAAGTTGTCTTTGATCGAACACGAGCAAGTGCATTGTCGGCTGTTTCGTTCATGATTGACATTGCAATGAACTCATCCAACACCTCACTGGAAGACAAGGAGTGAAAGTCTGGCCGCTGACGAATGACTGATGACATAGCTTTGTTGAAAGGCATGATGGCTTTAAGGAACTTGCGTTTGACCCATGTGTCATCCACATCCTTGCTAACATGATCCTTGAGTGCCACAACAATAGCAGTCACCCTCCGATAGAGATCACGAGGGTCCTCGTCTTCCTTCATCACAAACTCATCGGCCTTATCAAGTATCACTTCATAGTTGGTCATTGAATGCTTGAGCTTCCCTTGTACAACACCATAATATGCTCCCAACAATCCTTGGCCAAAGTGAAGGGACGCAAGTGAGGAAGATCTTTAGGTGGCACTGCAGACTGGAGAATAAACAAAGAAGAGTGATTGTATTGATTGTCTGCATCTTCTCTCGGAGTGAGGTTGCTTGGATCATGGGGATAATATCCTTGCTCAATGATTCTCCACAAATTTGTTGAGTTGTGATTCAAATGAGACTTAATAGAAAATACCCAGGTAGCAAAGTCACCTTTCACAAGCTTAGGAGGAGGACCAACAGGATTAAGACGTGGTGCGGGAACGGATCCTCCATAGACCATGGGGGGTGGAACTGAGGCATATGTTCCAGTCCCATCCTTTTCGTGAGATGAGGGAGGTTGCATACCTTTAGCCGCTTCCTTAGAGGAGTTGGCCTCCGAATCGAAAACGGTGGGTTTAACCACTATAGCCGGTTCGGGTGAACTTTTAAATCCCTCAATTAACTCTTTAAGCATGGTCTTGACCTCGTTCGTCAAGGACATTTTGAGAGCGGCCATAGCCGTATTCAAGTCGTCCCTTGTGACCGAAGTCAAGTCCATGGCCTCGGGATGCCCATGGTTAATTCCCTTTTCGCCTTCCATACTCTTCGGGTGGTTAAACCCTTAATAAAGAGACGTGGCTCTGATACCAATTGAAAGGATCGATATGGTTGGCTAGAGGGGGGGTGAATAGATAACGACCACTTTTTAATTAATCTTAGCAAGTTAAGGTAAACAACATACGGGTTCACAAATAATACGACAATGAGGTGAACCCTAAAGAAGCTAACAACGAGAGCTATTAAGACAAGTAAGATATAGTCACAAGCATAAGAAAATACAAAGTAAAGGATAGAGATAACCACAAGTGGAACCGATGGAGACGAGGATATGTTACCGAAGTTCCTTCCCTTTGACAGGAAGTACGTCTCCGTTGGAGCGGTGTGGAGGCACAATGCTCCCCAAAAAGCCACTAAGGACACCGTATTCTCCTCACGCCCTCGCACGATGCAAGGTACCGTGATTCCACTATAGGTGCCCTTGAAGGCGGCGACCGAACCTTTACAAACAAGGTTGGGGCAACTCCACACAAAGCTTGGAGGCTCCCAACTAGACCACAAAGCTTCACCACAATGGAATATGGCTTCGAGGTGACCTCAACCGTCTAGGATGCTCAAACACCCAAGAGTAACAAGATCCGCAAGGGATTGGTGGGGGAATCAACTTTTCTCTTGGTGGAAGTGTGGATCTAGGCCTTCTCAACCAATCCCTAAAGAATCAACAAGTTTGATTGGCTAGGGAGAGAGATCGGGCACTTTTGAGCTTAGGGAGCAACAATGGAGCTTGAGAGGGTAAGAGATGAGGTTCCACAGCTAGAAGAACCCTTTATATAGTGGGGGGGGGAAATCAGACCGTTTTCCCACCCTCTGCCCGAGCTCCAGCGGTACTACCGCTGTCTACAGCGGTACTACCGCTGGCACTCCAGCGGTACTACCGCTGACTAGGGGCGGTACTACCGCCGCCTAGCGCTACTACCGCTGGATGCAGCGGTTCTACCGCTGGAACTCCAGCGGTACTACCGCTGGGCCCCTGGTAGTGCAAAAGCACTACCACCGCCAAGAAAGCCTTCGCAAAAAGGTCCGTCCACGAACTACCGCTAGGCAGGCGGTACTGAGCTCCTGGAGCGATACTACCGCTGACCAGGGGCGGTACTACCGCCAGCCAGCGGTACTACCGCTAGGGCCAGCGGTACTACCGCTGGGGACCAATTTGCAAGGAGGAAAGAAACACAGTGGCGGGGGCCGCTCCAAAAATGAAGGTAAGGGAGAATATGTGAAGTGTGCGCGTGCAAAGATAGATTCCACCCAAACCTTTCCACTACGGATCCCCTCTTAATAGTATGGCTTTCCTGTGACTCAAATAAAGAGAACCATAGAGAGCACCGTGCTTCCGTTCCATGAATGAGGAGACGAGTCGTCTTGTGCCGTTGACGTGTGTTATCTGAAACCTTAACAGACACAGTTAGTCCTTTACGGTACTGTCATCAATCACCAAAATTACTTAGGCATAAACTATGCCCCAACACCAGTGTATGGATGATACATCTTACCGCCAGCTATAGGAAAAGGTCACTTGAAAAACCATGTTCATGGGTCATAGAAGGTGGCTTGACAATGATGACGAGTGAGGAAGTCGTGGAGATCTGCTCGACAATGGAGATGAGACCCGAGCAACGCCACCTAAGAGGACTGGAGCAAAATCCATTAGTCTTTGAAGGATTGGTAGAGTGCCCTAAGCTAGGAAAGAAGCAAAAATGCGTCAATAAGAAGAAGTTGCTAAAAGTATGAAAAAGGGAGTCTACTTTTTGGGACTTCCAAGTACTGGAAAGCTCTCAATACACCACATTGCCTTGTATATTACAAAGAATGTGTGTGAGAGTTTACTTAGTACACACTTTGACATGTCATAAAAAGAGTAAAGATGGATCAAGGGTGAGACAAGACTTAAAAGACATCAGTATTAGGAATGAGCTTCATGTGAGAGGCTTTAAAACCAAGAGACGTGCAAGGGTAGGCTAAGGAGACAGACAAAGACAAAATTGTTTCAAAAACCAATGATAATTATCCTCTCAATTTTTTGAGTGCCTCGACGGTATAAAAGTTAGTTGTGGTTACCAAGTGATTAGCCATAGATGTCTAGACAAAAGAAAGCAAAGGTTGAACAAGATGAAGCTTTATGACAGTCATGTGATGATGACGTAGCTACTTCTCATTGCACTTAGAGGGATAATAGGCAACAACGTTTGCAACACACTTCTTGACCTTTGTAATTTTTTTGATGTTATCTCACGAAAGTTAATAAGTGTGAATGGTCTCACAAGGCTTTAAGAAGAGACCATTGCCATACTAACTCTGAACGTCAACTATAGCATTGCTTCTGACCTCCAAACCACACTTGCATCATTCCGCCCAATCTTACCTGGGTCTTCCATTGTCTCCCACAAAAAACTTTAAGCCAAGGATTTCCAACCTTCAATGGACACTCTCGATCGACATCTCTCTAGATGGAGAGCTCTGTTACTAACCAAAGGTGGGAGGCTAGTCTTGCTCTCGGCAGTCCTTGACTCATAACCAACCTACTACATGTGTTCCTTCATCCTGCCCAAACTTCTAATAGAAAGAATCGATAAAAAAATGAAGACGCTTCTTCTGGTCCTGTAAGGATACATGCTCCAGTGCACGATGTGTAGTTGCTTGGGACAAGGTTTGCACGCCCAAAACTGTTTGTGGTCTTGGATTGAAAAACATACAAGCACAAACTGTTTGCCTCATGTTGAAATTTGCATTCAAGTTCATGCATTCTAAAAACCTCCCTAAAAGCAGTGGATTCAGGGCGACTCCTCTTACACAGTGAGACTTGGCCATAGATCATCCTACTTGTTGAAATTAGTAGTGGGCCCTAAGCCCATAAGATAATTTCAGAAATCTTCAAGGGCCCATGTAGGTGGTGGCATGACAAGATGGTGGTAGAAAGTTTAGTCCCACCCCACTAGTGGAGAAGAAGTTTGACCCCTTCATAAGGGTCTCTCTTCCACATGCTATTGTAGAGTGAGAAGAGAAGATGCCCTCGCGCACTCCTCCTCCGCCGCCCGCCTCGTCACTGGTTGCGGGAATGAGCCGAGCTCATACCTACGCGCTTATTTTTGCCGGTAAGGATCGAAGAATACATAACGTTCACCACATACATGGTCAAAGGGAGAGCAAACCTCCGAAACCCCGCCTCTCCGGTTCCAGTACGGGAGAGGGGCGATTAGGTTTTCGGGAAGCGATCACACGACTGCTCGCCTCCGTCCGCCTGCTTCGTCTACGTCCACGTCGTCCTCGTCATCCTCGTCATCACCATGGCTGAACCATCTGAGGTCGATCGTCTCGCCCTTGAAGCAGAGAAGAGGGCAGAGGATGCTACCGCTGTGTCCGCTGCTAACGTCGCTGCTATGGGCAACTGGCCTAGTGGAGGGTATAGCTCGTTTATCCCACTCCTGTTCGTTTCAATCCTAGCAATACTACTGACATGCATAGATGTATCGACTATATGCGTAGTATGTGCTAGATTAGTTCATGATCATTATGTCATTAGTTTAGTCAATGTCATGCTAGTTATTATCTCGTGGATTAATCTATTCGGAAAATTGCATATTTCCTCAACACTACTTAGGAAAGCTACTTTATACCAACTTTGAATCTTCTAGAGAAATCACACAATGTATAGTGTCTTACATCCAATCAACTTACTTCTGGCTTGACAAATGTGTGTTGCATCTTGCATGAACCAGTAGTCACTTCTTTCCCTGATCTTTACTCATACCACCTAAAACTACATGCATTAGTCCACCAAATATTGCATGAAGAGATCGGCTTTGGACCTGCTTCGCTTCGCATTTTGCTACAGGGTGTTGTGCTGTCAAACTAACCTAACCGTAGGTCTCTAATGAACGGTAATGAATTCTCTGCTGCTTCTGTAGATGCAACACTCTACAATGCCAAAATTTACCCGAACATCTCTCCCATCTAGGCTTGAAGCAGGGTCCGTAATAAAGTGAAGATCTTTGGCTAGATTCTGCAAAACGATCCGCTAAACACATGTGTTGACCTTCACAACAAAACCATCCTTGATTTCAACACTTGCCCAATGTTCAGCTCCCACCCAGATACAAACACACACATGTACTTCCAATGCCCCACAGGAAGAGCTGTTTGGCACGCCATTGGAATATGCCCAAATTATAGTGATCTGACTGCCATTTGGTCTACACAAGTTGCAAGCTTCTTACCAGCCTCACTCAGTTCTATTGTGATCATGCTAATCTTGTGGAAAATTTAGGACGCCAATAACATGTAATCTTCAGACAACAATGGCTACGCCCGATTGATGCAATGGGAAACATTCTCAACGATCTAATCCTTTGGTCCCATAGGCTAAAATGTCATGAAGAGGGAGACCACACTGTCCTGTGGCCTGATTTCTTCTCCTCTAGATGAAAATGATTGTTCTACCCTACTTTCTCGAACATCAATTCTTCTCTATGACGCATCTCTACCCCCGTATCTTGATTCCCGCATGTGTTGGACCTGCACGTTAGGACCAGACTGTCAATTCTTCAGCTCCTCAGGCAACTCCTTTATCTTCCTACGGACATTACCAAACGCCCCCTTCTCTTAGTTATGCAATTCTCTTGACAAGCTTAGAGCAACTCCAATGGGACAATCCATTTCTTCTGTCGTTGTCCGTTTGGGTCGGCGCGGACACAAAAGGCGGCCCAACGCATCGATCCAAATGGACGCGCGTCCGGTTTTCGTCTGTGGGCGACCCATTTCTGGTCCATTTTTCAGTCGGATTTGCATCGACGCGGACACGCGACGGACGCGCGCACGCTCGCCTTCTCCTCCCCCGGGCCCGCTGGTCGGTGGCACATTGGCCTCCCCCATCCAACCCTCGTCCGCCTCCTTCGTCGCCGACGTCGCCGCCCATTTTTGCCCGCGACTCTGCTAGCTGCCGGCGCCTCCACATCCGCCTAGCAACGCCGTCCACTCCCACGTTCGTCTTGCCACCGGGTAGCCGACTGCTTCCCACCCCCGCGCCCACCATATACAACCCGCCCCCGATGAAGAAGCCTCCTCGCCATCCGGCCAGATCCTCACCGGCACGCTCGTCGGACGCCGGCCCACTCGTCGGACGCCGGCAGGGCAGCTAGTGTTGGGGAACGTTACATGGAAAACAAAATTTTCCTACACACACGAAGACCTATCATGGTGATGTCCATCTACGAGAGGAGATTTGGATCTACGTACCCTTGTACATCGCACAGCCGGAAGCGTTAAGAAACGCGGTTGATGTAGTGGAACGTCCTCACGTCCCTCGATCCACCCCGCGATCCATCCCACGAACCGTCCCGCGATCCGTCCGATGATCCGTTCCGATCTAGTGCCGAACGGACGGCACCTCCGCGTTCAGCACACGTATAGCTCGACGATGATCTCGGCCTTCTTAATACAGCAAGCAAGACGGAGAAGTAGATGAGTTCTCCGGCAGCGTGTGATACGTTCATTTTGCATCATGCTTTTATGTTGATATTTATCGCTTTGTGGGCTGTTATTACACATTATGGTACAATACTTATGTCTTTTCTCTCTTATTTTATAAGGTTTACATGAAGAGGGAGAATGCCGGCAGCTGAAATTCTGGTCTCAAAAAAGAGCAAGTTTGAGATACCTATTCTGCGCAACTCCAAAAGCCGTGAAAATCAACGAGGAATTATTTTGGATTTTATAAAAAATATTGGGCGGAAGAAGTACCGGAGGGGAGCCACCAGGAGGCCACAAGCCTGCCAGGTGCGACCTACCCCCCTGGCCGCGCCTAGGTGGCTTGTGGACCCCCTGTGGCCCCTCTGGGTCCCATCTTTTTCTATAAGGAGGGTTTCATTTCAAAAAAAATCAAGAGGAGGCTTTCGGTAGGAATCGCCGCCGCCACGAGGCGGAACTTGAGCAGAACCAATCTAGAGCTTCGGCAGGGCCGTCCCACGGGGAAACTTCCCTCCCGGAGGGGGAAATCGTTGCCATCGTCGTCACCAACACTCCTCTCATCGGAGGGGACTCATCACCATCAACATCTTCATCAGCACCATCTCATCTGCAAACCCTAGTTCATCTCTTGTAACCAATCTCCGTCTCGCGACTCCGATTGGTACTTGTAAGGTTGCTAGTAGTGTTAATTACTCTTTGTAGTTGATGCTAGTTAGATTACTCGGTGGAAGATCATATGTTCCGATCTCTAATGCTATTCAATACCTCTCTGGTCATGAACATAATTATGCTTTGTGAGTAGTCACTTTTGTTCCCGAGGACATGGGATAAGTCTTGCTATAAGTAGTCATGTGAATTTGGTATTCGTTCGATATTTTGATGCGTTGTATGTTGTTTTTCCTCTAGTGGTGTTATGTGAATGTAGACTACATAACGCTTCACCATTATTTGGGCCTAGAGGAAGGCATTGGGAAGTAATAAGTAGATGATGGGTTGCTAGAGTGACAGAAGCTTAAACCCTAGTTAATGCGTTGCTTCGTAAGGGGCTGATTTGGATCCACTAGTTTAATGTTATGGTTAGACTTTGTCTTAATTCTTCTTTCATAGTTGCGGATGCTTGCGAGAGGGGTTAATCATAAGTGGGATGTTTTTCAAAATAAGGGAAGCACCCAAGCACCGGTCCACCCACATATCAAACTATCAAAGTAGCGAACGCGAATCATACGAACATGATGAAAACTAGCTGGACAGAAATTCCCATGTGTCCTCGGGAGCACTTTACCTCATATAAGAGTTTGTCCAGGCTTGTCCCTTGCTACAAAAGGGATTGGGCCACTTTGTTGCACCTTTGTTACTATTGTTACTTGCTACTTGCTACGAATCATCTTATCACACAACTATCTGTTACCGATAATTTCAATGCTTGCACAGAATACCTTGCTGAAAACCACTTGTCAGTTCCTTCTGCTCCTCATTGGGTTCGACACTCTTACTTATCGAAAGGACTACGATAGATCCCCTACACATTTGGGTCATCAAGACTCTTTTCTGGCGCCGTTGCCGGGGAGTGAAGCGCCTTTGGTAAGTGGAATTTGGTAAGGAAACATTTATATAGTGTGCTGAAATTTATTGTCACTTGTCACTATGGAAACTAATCCTTTGAGGAGCTTGTTCGGGGTATCTTCACCTCGAACGGAAGCACAAGGAGTTGCTCCTCAACCTGCTGCACCTACTGAAAATATTTGTTATGAAATTCCTTCGGGTATGCTAGAGAAACTATTGGCTAATCCTTTTACAGGAGATGGAACATCACATCCCGACTTGCATCTAATCTATGTAGATGAAGTTTGTGGTTTATTTAAGCTTGCAGGTTTGCCCGAGGATGAGGTCAAGAAGAAGGTCTGTCCCTTATCTTTGAGGCATAAAGCATTGACATGGTATAGGCTATGTGATGATACTGGATCATGGAACTACAACCGATTGAAATTGGAATTTCATCAAAAATTTTATCCTATGCATTTGGTACATCGTGATCGGAATTATATCTATAATTTTTGGCCTCGTGATAGAGAAAGTATCGCTCAATCTTGGGGGAGGCTTAAGTCAATGTTATATTCATGCCCCAACCATGAGCTCTTGAGAGAAATTATTATTCAAAACTTTTATGCTCGGCTTTCTCATGATAATCGCACCATGCTTCACACTTCTTGTACCGGTTCTTTTATGAAGAGAGATATTGACTTAAAATGGAATTTATTGGAAAGAATTAAACGCAACTCTGAAGATTGGGAGTTTGATGAAGGTAAGGAGTCAGGTATGAATCTTAAGTTCGATTACGTTAAATCCTTCGTTGAAACAAATACTTTTTATGATTTTAGCGCTAAACATGGACTTGACTCTGAGATAGTAGCTTCATTATGTGAATCATTTGCTGCGCATATGAATCTCCCTAAAGAGAAGTGTTTTAAATATCATCCTCCCTTAGAAGTCAACATGGTTAAACCCAATCTAGTTGAAGAGAAAGTCATTGCTTATAATGATCCTATTGTTCCTAGTGCTTACATTGAGGAACCACCTTTCCCTGTTAGAATAAAGGATCATTCTAAAGCTTCAACGGTGATACGTAGGGGCTACATTAGAACACCTACACCCCCTGAGAAAATTAGAGTTGAACCTAGCATTGCTATTATCAAAGATCTCCTGTCCGACAATGTTGATGGCCATGATATTCACTTCTGTGAAGATGTTGCTAGAATTGCTAAACCTCATGCTAGAGACAAACATAGGCCTATTGTTGGCACGCCTGTTGTTTCTGTTAAGATAGGAGATCATTGTTATCATGGTTTATGTGACGTGGGTGCTAGTGTTAGTGCAATACCTCAATCTTTATATGATGAAATTAAAGACGAGATTGCACCTATCGAGATGGAACCTATTGATGTCACTATTCAGCTTGCCAATAGAGATACTATCTGCCCTTTGGGAATTGTTAGAGATGTTGAAGTCTTGTGTGGTAAAACTAAGTATCCTGCTGATTTTCTCGTTCTTGCTACCGCACAAGATAGCTTTTGTACCACCATATTTGCCAGACCATTCCTCAATACTGTCAATGCTCATATTGACTGTGAGAAGAAAACTGTCACTGTTGGCTTTGAAGGTGTGTCACATGAGTTCAATTTCTCCAAGTTTGGTAGACAACCTCATGAAAAAGAATTGTCTAGTAAGGATGAAATTATTGCTCTAGCTTCTATTGCTGTGCCTCCTATTGATCCTTTAGAGCAATACTTGCTTGAGCATGAAAATGATATGCATATGGATAAAAGGAATGAGATAGATAGAGTTATCTTTGAACAACATCCTATCCTTAAGAATAATTTGCGTGTTGAACTGCTTGGAGATCCACCCCCACCAAAGGGTGATCCTGTGTTTGAGCTTAAACAGTTACCTGATACTCTTAAGTATGCTTATCTCGATGAAAAAGAGATATGTCATGTTATTATTAGTGCTAGCCTTTCAGAGCATGAAGAAAAGAAGTTGCTGAAAACTCTGAAGAAGCACCGTGGTGCTATTGGATATACTCTTGACGATCTTAAGGGCATTAGTCCCACTCTATGCCAGCATAAAATTAAAACCGATCCTGATTCCAAACCAGTTGCCGATCATCAACGAAGATTAAATCCTAAGATGAAAGAGGTAGTAAGAAAAGAAATACTAAAGCTCCTGGAAGCAGGTATTATCTATCCTGTTGCTCATAGTGATTGGGTAAGTCCGGTGCATTGCGTCCCTAAGAAGGGAGGTATTACCATTGTCCCTAATGATAAAGATGAATTGATCCCACAGAGGATTATTACTGGCTATAGGATGGCGATTGATTTTAGGAAATTGAATAAAGCCGCTAGGAAAGATCATTACCCTTTGCCTTTTATTGACCAAATGCTAGAAAGATTGTCTAAACACACACACTTCTGTTTTCTAGATGGTTATTCTGGTTTCTCCCAAATACCTGTTGCACAATCTGATCAGGAGAAAACCACTTTTACCTACCCTTTCGGTACCTTTGCTTACAGACGTATGCCTTTTGGCTTATGTAATGCACCTGCTACCTTTCAAAGATGTATGATGGCTATATTCTCTGACTTTTGTGAAAAGATTGTTGAGGTTTTCATGGATGACTTCTCCGTTTACGTGTCTTCTTCTGATGATTGCCTCAGCAACCTTGATCGAGTTTTGCAGAGATGTAAAGATACCAACCTTGTCTTGAATTGGGAGAAGTGCCACTTTATGGTTTATGAAGGCATCATCTTAGGACATAAATTCCTGAAAGAGGTATTGAAGTCGATAAAGCTAATGTTGATGTGATCGAGAAAATGTCATGCCCTACAGACATTAAAGGTATAAGAAGTTTCCTTGGTCATGCTGGTTTCTATAGAAGGTTCATTAAGGACTTTTCTAAGATTTCTAGGCCTCTTACCAATCTCTTGCAAAGGATATTCCTTTTGTTTTTGACGATGATTTTGAGGAAGCCTTTGAAATACTTAAGAAGGCCTTGATAACTGCACCTATTGTTCAACCACCTGATTGGAACTTACCTTTTGAAATTATGTGTGATGCTAGTGATTATGCTATTGTTGTTGTTCTAGGACAAAGAGTTGATAAGAAATTGAATGTTATTCATTATGCTAGTAAAACTCTAGACAATGCCCAAAGAAACTACGCTACTACTGAAAAGGAATTTTTAGCACTCGTGTTTGCATGTGAAAAGTTCAGATCTTACATTGTTGATTCCAAGGTTACTATTCACACTGATCATGCTGCTATTAAGTATCTCATGGAAAATAAAGATGCTAAACCTAGACTTATCGGATGGGTTCTCTTGCTACAAGAATTTGATTTGCATGTTGTTGATAGGAAGGGTGCTGAGAACCCCGCAACAGATAACTTGTCTAGGTTGGAGAATGTTCTTGATGACCCACAACCTATTGATGATAGCTTTCCTGATGAGCAATTGAATGTCATCAATGCTTCACGTAGTACACCTTGGTATGCTGATTATGCAAATTATATTGTTGCCAAGTATATACCACCTAGTTTCACATACCAACAAAAGAAGAAATTCTTCTTTGATTTGAGACATTACTTTTGGGATGATCCTCACCTTTATAAGGAAGGAGTAGATGGTGTTATCAGACGTTGTGTACCTGAGCATGAACAGGGATAGATCCTACAGAAGTGTCACTCCGAGGCTTACGGAGGACACCATGCGGGAGATAGAACTGCACACAAGGTATTGCAATCCGATTTCTATTAGCCTACTCTCTTCAAGGATGTCCGTAAGTTTGTCTTGTCTTGTGATGAATGTCAAAGAATAGGTAATATCAGTAAACGTCAGGAAATGCCTATGAATTATTCACTTGTCATTGAACCATTTGATGTTTGGGGTTTTGATTATATGGGACCTTTTCCAAAATTCAACGGGTATACTCATATCCTAGTTGCTATCGATTACATTACTAAGTGGGTAGAAGCTATCCCAACTAGTAGTGCTGATCACAACACCTCTATTAGGATGCTTAAAGAAGTTACTTTCCCTAGATTTGGAGTCCCTAGATATCTAATGACTAATGGTGGTTCACATTTTATTCATGGTGCTTTCCATAAAACGCTTGCTAAGTATGATGTCAACCATAGAATTGGATCTCCCTGTCATCCTCACTCCAGTGGTCAAGTAGAGCTAAGTAATAGAGAGTTTAAACTAATTCTGCAAAAGACTGTTAATAGGTCTAGAAAGAATTGGTCTAAGAAGCTTGATGATGCACTGTGGGCTTATAGAACTTCTTATAAGAATCCCATGTGCATGCCTCCGTACAAAATGGTTTACGGTAAAGCATGTCATTTACCTCTTGAGCTAGAGCATAAGGCTTATTGGGCAATCAAAGAGCTCAACTTTGATTTCAAACTTGCTGGCGAGAAGAGGTTATTTGATATTAGCTCACTTGATGAATGGAGAACTCAGGCATATGAAAATGCCAAGTTGTTCAAAGAAAAAGTTAAGAGGTGGCATGATAAAAGGATACAAAAACATGAGTTCAATGTAGGTGATTATGTCTTGTTATACAATTCTCGTTTAAGATTTTTTGCAGGCAAGCTTCTCTCTAAATGGGAAGGTCCTTACATTGTTGAGGAAGTATATCGTTCCGGTGCCATCAAGATCAACAACACGGAAGGTAATTTTCTGAGAGTGGTAAATGGGCAAAGAATCAAGCATTATATTTCAGGTACTCCCATAAATGTTGAAAGCAATGTTATTAATACCATAACTCGGGACGAGTACATAAGGGATATTTATCAAGCTGTTGCAGACTCCAAAAACAAAGAGGTATGTGATTCGGTAAGTAAACCGACTCCAAAACTTTTCCAGTAGCATTTTTTCTCCATTTTGGAATTTTTAGAAAAATTGAAAAATTTAAAGTAGTCCAGAAAGCGCACGAGGAGGCGATAAGCCTGCCAGGCGCAACCTACCCCCTGGCCGCGCCTGGGTGGCTTGTGGGCACCTCGTGTGCCTGCCGGACTCCGTTTTCTGGTGGAATACTCCTTTTGGTCGGGAAAAATTCATTATATATTCTCCCGAAAGATCTGACCCTCGTATCGCGCAAATATCCTCTGTTTTTATTTCGAGCCTGCTTTTGCCGCAGATTTAGGGCAATGATGTCGTCTCAGGAATCTGTCGGGGAGAACGATCTCCCTCAAGTCTATGACGAAGTAAATGCTGATCTGAAAAGAATGGAGGTCATGGAGTGTCATGCCCAAGATGCGACCCTATCCTCAATTTGGCACGAAGGCCTCATCAGGGATAGAAGCGCATCTCGTCGTGTCGCAAGAATGGATATCGTTACAAGTACATGTACTGAAAAAAAGAGATATAAATACAGAGTTGTCTTACACTCGCCACAAGCTACATCAGAGTCACATCAGTACATTACATAAACATCAAGAGTAAGAGTAGGGTCCGACTACGGACGAAAACAAACGACAAAAGAAGAACGACGTCCATCCTTGCTATCCCAGGCTGCCGGCCTGGAACCCATCCTAGATCGATGAAGAAGAAGAAGAGGAAGCAACTCCAAATGAACAATCAGCGCGCTCGCGTCAAGTAACCTTTACCTGTACCTGCAACTGGTGTTGTAGTAATCTGTGAGCCACAGGGGACTCAGCAATCTCATTTCCAAAGGTATCAAGACTAGCAAAGCTTAATGGGTGAGGTATGGTTAAGTGGTGAGGTTGCAGCAGCGGCTAAGCATATATTTGGTGGCTAACTTACGAGTACCAGAAATAAGAGGGGGAAGTTCTACGCATAACGGACGTGACTACTGATGATCAAATGAATGATCTTGAACACCTACCTACGTCAGACATAACCCCACCGTGTCCTCGATCGGAGAAGGAACTCACGAAAGAGACATTCACGGTTACGCACACAGTTGGCATATTTTAATTAAGTTAATTTCAAGTTATCTAGAACCAGTGTTAAACAAAGTTTCCACGTTGCCACATAACCGCGGGCACGACTTTCCGAAAGATTTAACCCTGCAGGGCTGCTCCAACTAGTCCATCACAAATTACCACAAGCCGCATAGAAATCCTCAATCACGAAGCTCGCGATCTCGTCGGATTCCCTAGTGGAAAACCTCAACTCTGAGACTACCCAAAGCATCACCGGAATCCCGATGCACAAGATATCTCGTCAAAGGTAAAACTAATCCAGCAAGGCCGCCCGACGTGTCAACGATCCCGATAGGAGTCGCGTACCTCATTCTCAGGACACGACGGATGAGCGATGGTTACCACGTCTAACGCCGAGTTGCCCCGGGTAGCGTTAATAAGCTGCTCTGTTTTGGAGCAACACTCATGAGGAGCACTGCCCGGGGGTTTATTAAATTATCCTCGGGGCCCGGGAAGTCCCTATGCAATTTTATTAGGTGATTAGGCAAATGTAGTACCAATGTTGGGCCTTGCCAGACCAGCTTTAATCTACAACGAATTATCAAGGGGGTCCCCATAACAACCCCGATCGTGTTAGGAGCGCTCATTTATGGAACATAACACCGGTAGCCGATGCTAAGGGGGCAAAGGTGGAACAAAACACCAGGCTAGAAAGGCCGAGCCTTCCACCTTTTACCAAGTATATAGGTGCATTAAATTAAATAGCACTTAATATGGTGATATAACAAGGAACCCATGTTAACACATGGAAGCAACTGCACCTGCAACTAGCAACGCTATCAACAGGGTTAAGCAAGCAGTAACATAGCCAATCAGTGGTTTGCTAGGTTGAACAGGTTGAAGGTATTCATGGCACTGTTGAGAGGCTGATATTTAACAGGTGGTAGACAACGAGACATAATCGACAGCATCGAAATAACTGGCATGGCAATGATAGTAATGGTATCTGGGGAAATGATCATCTTGCCTGAGATCCCGCTTGGAAGAAGAATGCCTCCGAGAAGCAGACGAACCGACGTAGTCGAACGGGTCCTCACATCCGACACGCTTGCGGAACTCTATCGAGACGAAGCAAACCGGAAACACAAATCAACACACGATATTCACCACACGATGCACAACACATATGATGCATGAGCATCTGAATACGTGCAAGACACGGCATGACACTTCACACAATCAAACACTACACATTAAGTGAAGTTCAATATGCAACGGGTTGCATATTGACGAAACTCCACATTAATTATTTAGTTCTATCCCGATTAGGTACACGACAATATTAAATGTGGTTAAACATGGCAAAAGGTGAAGCGTAATTAATCTACCTATCTAGGCATTTTGAATGAGGTCAGAAATGACATATAGCACCTCCGAGATGACCTCACATGTTAATTTACAATTCTGTCCAGATGTGAACTAATGCATTTAATTGGTTGTTAAACAGGAAAACAAATATGTTTACGTGATTCTACGCGTCACCTCAGGCAATCTACACATAAAGATCATCTCCAATGGAGCTACGGAATAAAAGATACAAGCACCGCAAGGTATGATGGCATGAATGCAATATGTGTGCAGAGACGGCTACGAGCACTTCAAAAGATACAACCAAAAAAATAATATCAAACGACACGAGATTCTAAGCAAGTTTCATGTAGGACACGATCAAATCGGAGCTACGGTTCAACAACTACGAGGAAAACAAGAAATGACTACAAGCTGCCAAAGTAAGCCACATAGCGTTTTCTACGTCCCACAACTACGGCTACACAACTCCGATAAACTCAAGCAAGGCATGACACGAAAGAGGACAAGAAGGACTACTACAAACAACTAACAACAACTAGCATGGCATCATGGAACACTAGGGAAAGAAGACACAAAATGGCATCTCACTCACTATTTTAGACTTAGTGAAAATTACACCTCATGAAAGTGCAGTTTTTGATCTGAAGCAATATTGACAGCAGCAAAACCTATAGCTACAGGACTCCAAATGGTATGAAAATTTGCAGGATTCTACAGGACTACAATTTGTGCAGCTACCAATCACAAGATGCAAGCAAGATAAGACAGCAACAAAATAATAACAGATCCCAGACTTAGAAATATTTCAGCACGTCCAAAACAACACTATTTCTAGCAACTTGAGGGCAATCAAAACACACCTAAACATGCATTTCTACTGCAACTAAAAATACCAGGGGCTAGTCTAAACACCCAAGATCAACTCTCTAGTTGACAACTCCGTCAAACGACGCACGGAATAAATCCTACGAAATAAACAAGGGGGCAACATGGCAAAATATCTCGCGAACTAACTTCCTCAAAAGCTAAAACTAATTGCACAGAAAAATCCAATGGATTTTTCTACCCCGAAAACATATAAAATAAGTGGGGTTGCGCAACAAAATAAAGCCACACATAAATGCGGGAAAAATAACCTATATACGGGAAAATAAACTACCGGCAATCCCTACACGCAAAAATACACGTGACCACTCTAAAATACATGGCCAATTAGTCCCTAAAACATGGGCATTTCTAAAACGGCATTCGGGCAATACGGTCTAGCGCGAAAAAGAAATACGGCGTCTATCCTATATAGACAACACGGTAAACAATGCATTTGGCACGCTAAACTAAATCGAACAAATACGCAAGGTGCACAAACGTAATCTACGCGAAAAACATATATAACTTGCCTCGATCCGATTTACGGATAAAAATCTACGGGCATTTTATTATACATCTATTCTCTGGAATATAACTAATTCCAAGAAAAGGAAAAAAACCTAACTATCTATTGGGCCGAACAGGGGCGCTATAAAGCAGATAAATCGCTGGGCGGGGAATAGGGAACAGGCAAGGGAGACTCATCTTGGGCCGAAAGGCCGGCTGAAGCGGAGGAGGCGGCCTGGGCACTGGGCCACGTGGGGGCGCGCGGTGCTGGGCTGCTGGGCGCCCTGGCCTGGGTCGGCAGCAGCAACCCACGGGACCCAGCCGAGCGGTTGGGGCGCGTCCTCTGGGCGTCGTTCTCCTCGCGGTGGCCCGAGGGCACGACCCTGGCAGCGGCCGACGACGAGCACGAGGAGGCAGGAGCTCCGCACTGGCAGAGGAGGCCGAGGGACGGCGGGACCGGCAGGGAGGAAGTTGGATCTGGCGCGGGCAGGCTCCGAGCGGACGACGACGAGGACCTCGACAGGAGGTCGGCTCGCTTGTGATGGCGGTGGCGGATCCGGGCAGGCGCGCAGGCGAGGCGGCGCGGGTCCGAGGGCGGCGGGCTGTGGCGCACGGGGAAGCGGCGGTCGACGAGGGCCTCCGGCGAGGGTGGTGCACGGGCAGGGAAGGCGCTCGGGAGGCTGGTGGCGCGCGGCTCCACGGGGCGTGGCTCGGGGCAGGGGTGAGAAGGCGGCGGCGCGAATCCGGGCCCGGGGTAGGCCTCAGATGGGCTTCGCGGACCCGGCAGCTGGAGAGGGAGAGAGGAGGCTGGAGAGAAAGCTAGGGTTAGGGGAGGCACGAATTTCGAGGTAGAGGGGGGGCTGCTGCCTAAAATTAAGGAGGAGGTCTATTTATAACAAATGAGGGGGCTAGGTTAACCGGAATTCGTTCCGGATCGAACCGTGCGGTCGGATTCGGACGATTCCGAAGGCGGGAATGGTTTCGAGGCTATGTAGAGTGGATATCCGGAGACGAGAGGGAGAACGGGCGGCGCGGCAACGAATTTTAAAACACCGACAAACGTCTGACGGTAGACCGAATACGGTGCCGCTACGGACGACCGTTCGGGTACCAGACGAACTCCGATCGCGACGAAATTCGACAGGCGGCCTGGCTATAACTAATCCCGACCACGTGCCAAGTTTCACCTCGATCAGAGAAAGTTTTACACACACTTTAAAAACAGGGTTTCGACGGTGCCGTGGGCGCGTGCGTGTGCGGTCGGACTCAGAATGGACAACGACGAGAACCGGCAACTAACAACGGATGCAAGTTTGGAAACTGGCGGCACGGAGATGCCGATGCAATGCAGATGATGCGCATGATGCGATGATGAGGCGACAAAACAAAAACAGACACACGACGAAAACAGAAAGGAAAGGGAACCTTCTGGAACGTCGGCATCGGGCTGTCACAACTCTCCTACACTACAAGAGGATCTCGCTCCGAGATCCAAGAATGGAAGGGGGGGAGAATGAGAAAGAACAAGAGGTAAAAACTTAGTCGCTTCTTTGACAAACGAGTGAAACCAACAATCCTTGAACGTTGCAAAGAGATGAGGACAGATATGAGAAACAAGCAAGAATTCAGGAAAATTTCGGCAGCACTTCGGTAGGAAAATGGGACAAAAAATTCGAAAAGGTGGAAGAAATAGACAATATTTATAACAAACAACTAAGTAGAGCAAGGGAACACCATGATCTTGGTAGAACAACAAGATTGAGCCAAAAGAGCAATAACACAAAGCCTTCGGAATAATAGAATAGGAACTAGCTCAAGCGGAAGAAGAGAATGAAGAAAAGAATGACAACTATCATCACAATAGAATTGAAGAGCCTCTGGACAGAGAATTGACATAGTAGTTGGAAAACCAACAACGAAAAGAACAAGATAGTAGTGGACTTATGAAAATCATCTCAGCAAATATGAGGTGACAACCAACCACTACAAGAACCAAGGATAGATGAAAGCAAAGATATGAAAACTTCTTACACCAAGAGGATACATTGAGAACTTGGATTAATGACAAGCACCATGATAGCAACAATCCATAGGAAAGCTATAGGTGAAATCCAAACCCAGATAGCTCAATGAAGAAATCACGGGTTGAAAATATCTCATGATCATAGAATTGGTGGGTTTAATTATCTCATACTTGAGAGGAAAACTCTTCGAGGCTCCTACACTAACAAGAATGCTGTAATACCACCTCAAAAGATAAAGGAAGGACAAATGCACCCGGAAATGCAAGATGAGAAAACTTGAAGTTCTCTATTAAGAATCTTGAAGAACACTTGAGAATGGATTCAAACCTTGATGAACCACCATGAAGGACCTCCGTATACAAATGAATGATGCAAAGATAACAAGGTAGAAAAGAATAAGATTATGACCTTGTCAAGATTTAGATGATGCCTCACGGAGAGAAACTTGATAGAACTTGGACCTCCGGAAAATAAAGATAACCACACGAGAAAAAAATTGATATCATGAGACACTCCGGAATAAGAATTGAAATCTCTTGAAAGAAGGAAGAACAAGAATAATAATTATGTTATGCTAATCCTTCACCAAGTTAAATTGATGACAAGCAACGGATTTAGCATAACACTTATTCTACTAGAATTGAATCTTGAAGAGAGAGGTAGATAAGCACCACTTGAGGCAAAATTGAAGGAAGCACCGGTAAGAATTCACAACTGAATGGGAACACCACGAATTAATGGAGAAACATGAGAATGAAGAGCTCATGAGCCAGCTGAGAGAAAACTTGAACAAGGCACCGAATAATCGAGAGATGAGCGAAGAGACAACAATTGAGAAGAATTAGAGAACGAAAGCTGAAAGCTGAGAACGAAGATGTCTTCTGAAATGATGGCCTTCGGAGGAACGAGAAATAAAAACAACTCAGAAAAGCACCGGATAGGAAGAAAAGGGATTACTCATGATAGACAACAATTAAGATGATGGCACAAAGCTGAAATGACGAATCCCCAAGAGAATGGACCAAGATTGAGAGAAACACTCCTTCGAATAGCAAGCTGAGAATGATGACGAGGAACAACACCAAGAATAGCTTAGACACTCCGGAATAAAGGAGAATGCAAGGTTGAGCCAAATATGAAAGTTAATTCAAATAGATCTTGAAGAAGGAATATGACTGATGAAAATCATACTTACGTCATAGTTGAAAAGAATTAATGATCTCCGAAAAAAGATCACAAGAGCTAAAAGATCCTGGGAAAACCTGTGGGTTATGGGCCCACTCAAAGAAATTACCGGATAGCAAGAGAGAGGAATGAATAAAAAGATAGGCTCATAAGAATTCCCAACATAGGAAAGAATTACAAGGATAAATAGGATATGATGAACACGGATAGCTGAATTAAATTCACCGGAAATATAACAAGATTGAATAAAGATGAGAACGAAGCTCCTCAAAATCTTCACAATGAATCACCGGATAGGACACGGAAGAAAAGATAGCGGAAGCAACAATGAAAAGAGAACTCTTGGATGAAAATTGAATCACCGAGAAAAGGGTGGGAGAGTGGGGAAAAACAAGACGACTTAAGACAGATGAGATAACTCCGGAATAAAATGAGAGAATGATCTTGCAAAAAAAAATGGAGAGGATTGAATCCACTTGGGAGAGAAACACACCGGTTGAAAAAGAATTGATATGGCGACTCCGGTTGAAAAAATTGATAAGCCAACTGATTGAGCAAGAGGATTTGCATTCTCACATAAAAATATGAGAACACCTCTTGGGAAAGATATGGAATCACCATTTGACATCGAAGCAACACGAATTACTACATTCAACAACACAAAGGATGAGACTTATGAAACAAGCCAGAACAAACTCATGAGAAAGATTTCGTTCGATATTTTCGTGGACAGGAATCCACGGGCTCGATTTTATAGTAGCCATCAAGTGCAAGGTAGTGCACCCGACATACGAAGCGTCCCCGAGTCGTAGCAAGCTACAAGGACTCTTTAAGACACAACGTGTACCGCTGTAAGTCGACCGTGAACAAACGAATCCACTAGATGTCGAACCCCAACCTAACATCATGCATTTGTTGGAAGATTGTCCTATAAGCAACTACTTGAATTCCCACCTATGAATTCCCGTAATATCTGGTCATGCAATCTGGTACACGGATACAAGGAGTATTTCACACAACTCCTAAACTAACCCGTCACCTGTATCACATCCGTCAACACACAACCAGAATCTCGGACCTTCATCTACAACAGACCCTCGTGATCTCAACGATACAAGTATGGTAGTACTCCCGAACAATCTGCACTAGTACTGGGGACATCGGGGTTATCTCGCCACTACTAGTATTGAAGCAATTACCAACATCCTTCGTACTGAGATACTAAGAAATCTGAATGATAACGATGTGCTCAAGAATCCCCTGGAGCTCAACTCCCCTGAGACTTAGAGCAGATAGGGGGCACCAAGACAAAACTCCATCACATCAGCATCATATTGATTCCAAAAATATCCGTGTGATCCTAAGAAAAAATTGAGTGAGAAGAGGGGTAGAGTAAATTATTACGTCAAGATTCCTCACCAGAGCATAGAAGAGGAGAAAAAAGAATCCTACTCTCCGATATATAACTAGACTCAAATCAGTTTTTCACTAAACTCGACTCGGCCAAGTTCGATCAATCAAGGGGGCTCCTAGGTCGGTACTGCTCTGATACCAACTTGTCACGCCCAAGATGCGACCCTATCCTCAATTTGGCACGAAGGCCTCGTCAGGGATAGAAGCGCATCTCGTCGTGTCGCAAGAATGGATATCGTTACAAGTACATGTACTGAAAAGAAGAGATATAAATACAGAGTTGGCTTACACTCGCCACAAGCTACATCAGAGTCACATCAGTACATTACATAAACATCAAGAGTAAGAGCAGGGTCCGACTACGGACGAAAACAAACGACAAAAGAAGAACGACGTCCATCCTTGCTATCCCAGGCTGCCGGCCTGGAACCCATCCTAGATCATGAAGAAGAAGAAGAGGAAGCAACTCCAAATGAACAATCAGCGCGCTCGCGTCAAGTAACCTTTACCTATACCTGCAACTGGTGTTGTAGTAATCTATGAGCCACAGGGGACTCAGCAATCTCATTTCCAAAGGTATCAAGACTAGCAAAGCTTAATGGGTGAGGTAAGGTTAAGTGGTGAGGTTGCAGCAGCGGCTAAGCATATATTTGGTGGCTAACTTACGAGTACCAGAAATAAGAGGGGGAAGTTCTACGCATAACGGACGTGACTACTGATGATCAAATGAATGATCCTGAACACCTACCTACGTCAGACATAACCCCACCGTGTCCTCGATCGAAGAAGGAACTCACGAAAGAGACAGTCACGGTTACGCACACAATTGGCATATTTTAATTAAGTTAATTTCAAGTTATCTAGAACCAGTGTTAAACAAAGTTTCCACGTTGCCACATAACTGCGGGCACGGCTTTCCGAAAAGATTTAACCCTGCAGGGGTGCTCCAACTAGTCCATCACAAATTACCACAAGCCGCATCAAAATCCTCAATCATGAAGCTCGCGATCTCGTCGGATTCCCTAGTGGAAAACCTCAACTCTGAGACTACCCAAAGCATCACCGGAATCCCGATGCACAAGCTATCTCGTCAAAGGTGAAACTAATCCAGCAAGGCCGCCCGACGTGTCGTCGATCCCGATAGGAGTCGCGTACCTCGTTCTCAGGACACGACGGATGAGCGATGGTTACCACGCGAAACGCCGAGTTGCCCCGGGTAGCTATAATAAGCTGCTCTGTTTTGGACCAACACTCATGAGGAGCACTGGTCCGGGGGTTGATTAAATTATCCTCAGGGCCCGGGAAGTCCCTATGCAATTTTATTAGGTGATTAGGCAAATGTAGTACCAATGTTGGGCCTTGCCAGACCAGCTTTAATCTACAACGGATTATCAAGGGGGTCCCCATAACAACCCCGATCGTGTTAGGAGCGCTCATTTATGGAACATAACACCGGTAGCCGAAACTAAGGGGGCAAAGGTGGAACAAAACACCAGGCTAGAAAGGCCGAGCCTTCCACCTTTTACCAAGTATATAGGTGCATTAAATTAAATAGCACTTAATATGGTGATATAACAAGGAACCCATGTTAACACATGGAAGCAACTGCACCTGCAACTAGCAACGCTATCAACAGGGTTAAGCAAGCAGTAACATCGCCAATCAGTGGTTTGCTAGGTTGAACAGGTTGAGGGTTTTCATGGCATTGTTGAGAGGCTGATATTTAACAGGTGGTAGGCAACGAGACATAATCGACAACATTGAAATAACTGGCATGTCAATGATAGTAATGGTATCTGGGGGAAATGATCATCTTGCCTGAGATCCCGCTTGGAAGAAGAATGCCTCCGAGAAGCAGACGAACCGACGTAGTCGAACGGGTCCTCACATCCGACACGCTTGCGGAACTCTATCGTGACGAAGCAAACCGGAAACACAAATCAACACACGATATTCACCACACGATGCACAACACATATGATGCATGAGCATCTGAATACGTGCAAGACACGGCATGACACTTCACACAATCAAACACTACACATTAAGTGAAGTTCAATATGCAACGGGTTGCATATTGACGAAACTCCACATTAATTATTTAGTTCTATCCCGATTAGGTACACGACAATACTAAATGTGATTAAACATGGCAAAAGGTGAAGCATAATTAATCTACCTATCTAGGCATTTTGAATGAGGTTGGAAATGACATATAGCACCTCCGAGATGACCTCACATGTTAATTTACAATTCTGTCCAGATCTGAACTAATGCATTTAATTGATTGTTAAACAGAAAAACAAATAGGTTCACGTGATTCTACGCGTCACTTCAGGGAATCTACACATAAAGATCATCTCCAATGGAGCTACGGAACAAAAGATACAAGCACCGCAAGGTATGATGGCATGAATGCAATATGTGTGCAGCGACGGCTACGAGGACTTCAAAAAATACAACCAGCAAAAGAATATGAAACTACACGAGATTCTAAGCAAGTTTCATGTAGGACACGGTCAAATCGGAGCTACGGTTCAACAACTACGAGCAAAACAAGAAATAACTACAAGCTGCCAAAATCAGCCACATAGCATTTTCTACGTCCCACAACTACGGCTACACAACTCCGATAAACTCGAGCAAGGCATGACACGAAAGAGGACAAGAAGCACTACTACAAACAACTAACAACAACTAGCATGGCATCATGGAACACTAGGGAAAGAAGACACAAAATGGCATCTAACTCACTATTTCGGACTTAGTGAAAATTACACCTCATGAGAGTGCAGTTTTCGATCTAAAGTAATATTGACAGCAGAAAAACCTATAGCTACAGGACTCCAAATGGTATGAAAATTTACAGCATGATAGAGAAACACAAGGGGTACAACTAACTCCATTGGACCAACCTCAAAAGAGCTACAGATCACAAGATGCAAGCAAGATAAGACAGCAACAAAATAATAACAGATCCCAGACTTAGAAATATTTCAGCACGTCCAAAACAGCACTATTTCTAGCAACTTGAGGGCAATCAAAACACACCTAAACATGCATTTCTATTGCAACTAAAAATACCAGGGGTAGTATAAACACCCAAGATCAACTCTCTAGTTGACAACTCCGTCAAACGACGCACGGAATAAATCGTACGAAATAAACAAGAGGGCAACATGGCAAAATATCTCGCGAACTAACTTCCTCAAAAGCTAAAACTAAAATAAGTGGGGTTGCGCAACAAAATAAAGCAACACATAAATGCGGGAAAAATAACCTATATACGGGAAAATAAACTACCGGCAATCCCTACACGCAAAAATACGCGTGACCACACGAAAATACATGGCAAATTAGTCCGTAAAACATGGGCATTTATAAAACGGCATTCGGGCAATACGGTCTAGCGTGAAAAATAAATACGGCGTCTATCCTATATAGACAGCACGATAAACAATGCATTTGGCACGCTAAACTAAATCGAACAAATACGCAAGGTGCACAAACACAATCTACGCGTAAAACTACGCGAAAAACATATATAACTTGCCTCGATCCGACTTACGGATAAAAATCTACGGGCATTTTATTATATGTCTATTCTCTGGAATATAACTAATTCCGAGAAAAGGAGAAAAAAGACCTGACTATCTATTGGGCCGAACAGGGGCGCTATAAAGCAGATAAATCGTTGGGCGGGGAATAGGGAACAGGCAAGGGAGACTCATCTTGGGCCGAAAGGCCGGCTGAAGCGGAGGAGGCGGCCTGGGCACTGGGCCACGTGGGGGCGCGCGGTGCTGGGCCGCTGGGCGCCCTGGCCTGGGTCGGCAGCAGCAACCCACGGGACCCAGTCGAGCGGTTGGGGCGCGTCCTCTGGGCGTCGTTCTCCTCGCGGTGGCCCGAGGGCACGACCCTGGCAGCGGCCGACGACGAGCACGAGGAGGCAGGAGCTCCGCACTGGCAGAGGAGGCCGAGGGACGACGGGACCAGCGGGGAGGAGGTAGGATCCGGCGTGGGCAGGTTCCGAGTGGACGGCGACGAGGACCTCAGCAGGAGCTCGGCTCGCTTGTGATGGTGGTGACGGATCCGGGCAGGCGCGCAGGCGAGGCGGCGCGGGTCCGAGGGCGGCGGGCTGTGGCGCACGGGGAGGCGGCGGCCGACGAGGGCCTCCGGAGAGGGTGGTGCACGGGCAGGGAAGGCGCTCGGGAGGCCGGCGGCGCGCGGCTCCAGGGGGCGTGGCTCGGGACAGGGGTGAGAGGGCGGCGGCGCGAATCCGGGCCCTGGGCGGGCCTCAGATGGGCTTCGCGGGCCCGGCGGCTGGAGACGGAGAGAGGAGGCAGGAGAGAAAGCTAGGGTTAGGGGAGGCACGAATTTCGAGGTAGAGGGGGGGTTGCTGCCTAAAATTAAGGAGGAGGTCTATTTATAACAAATGAGGGGGCTAGGTTAACCGAAACTTCGTTCTGGATCCAACCGTGCGGTCGGATTCGGACAATTCCGAACGTGGGAATGGTTTCGAGGCCGTGTAGAGAGGATATCCGGAGACGAGAGGGAGAACGGGCGGCGCGGCAACGAATTTTAAAACACCGACAAACGTCCGACGGTAGACCGAATACGGTGCCGCTACGGACGACCGTTCGGGTACCAGACGAACTCCGATCGCGACAAAATTCGACAGGCGGCCTGGCTATAACTAATCCCGACCGCGTGCCAAGTTTCACCTCGATCAGAGAAAGTTTTATGCACACTTTAAAAACAGGGTTTCGACGGTGCCGCAGGCGCATGCGTGTGCGGTCGGACTCAGAACGGACAACGACGAGAACCGGCAACTAACAACGGATGCAAGTTTGGAAACTGGCGGCACAGAGATGCTGATGCAATGCAGATGATGCGCATGATGCGATGATGATGCGACAAAATAAAAACAGACACACGGCAAAAACGGAAAGGAAAGGGAATCTTCTGGAACGTCGGCATCGTGCTGTCACATGGAGGCCAAGGAAAGGCTGCTTGAAGAAACTAAGGGCAAAACTAAGGAGGAGAATCCGGCGTTGGACGAAGGGCAATCTGTGCTCAACAAGGAAGAAGCTGAGGAAGAGGATTTTCTTCAACCCTATCTCCACCTTTTACCTCCATCCTTGATCGAACTCTTGAGGTTATGTGAAATAACTCGTGTTCGTAACACTTATCTCACCCGTGAAGTTGTTTTGCTGGAGAAACATATCATAGAACTCCAAGGTATAAATCAAAGATTGATGGCCCTCTTGGAATCAAAAGACAGGACAACTCCACCACCATCACCTTCGAAGGAAGATAATTAAGCACGGGTATGGGCACTCCTCTTGGTTTGTGCCAAGCTTGGGGGAGTTGCCCCGGTATCGTATCACCATCACATCTTTTGCCTTTACCTTTTTCTTAGTTCGATCCTTTTTGGTTTTTTCTTTCTCTAGTAGAATAACGTTCTTAGTATGTTCTAGGCTTGAGTTTTGCTTTGTGTTACCCCCAATGTATTCGAGCTCGTGAGTCATATAATAAAGAGTGTTTTAGTTAAGGGCCTTGCCTCATGCCATGATCTAAAGAAAATAATAATAAGAGAACAAAAGCATGAAAGATCATGTAATGATCTTATGGGAAGTGATGGCTTCACATATAAAAAGAATGTTGATTGAAACTTGTTGTGGGTGGACAAACGTAGACCTTGGTCATTGTTAAAATTAATAGGAAGTAATAAAGAAGGAGAGGTTCACATATAAATATATCATCTTGGGCACATCTATGATTGTGAACACTCATTGAACTATTACATGCTTAGAAGTAGATATTGGACACGGAAGACAACATAATGAATTATGTTTGCTTGGTTCCGAACAATGTTATATGACTAGAGATCCTTTAGCATATGACGCTTACTTCCACCTCATATCAGACAAAACTTCCGCACTAAGTAGAGATACTACTTGTGCATCCATAAACCTTCAACCCAGTTTTGCCTTGAGAGTCCACCATACCTACCTATGGATTGAAGAAGATCCCTCAAGTAAGTTGTCATCGGTGCAAGCGATAAAAATTGCTCCCTAAATATGTATGATCTATTAGTGTATGGAAAATAAGCTTTGTACGAACCTGTGACGAGGAAGACATAAAAGCGGTAGACTGCATAATAAAGTTATTTATCATAGGAGGCAATATAAAGTGATGTTCCTCCACACTAAGAGATCACACATACAAACCTCAAAAGCGCATGACAACCTCTGCTTCCCTCTGCGAAGGCCCTATCTTGTACCTTTACTTTTTACCCTTAAAAGAGTCATGGTGATCGACACCAATTCCTTATTTCGCCTTTATCTTGGCTAACGTCATGTGCTAGGGAAAGATCTATATTCATATGTCAACTTGGAAGTAAGTATTCATGAATTACTATTGTTGACATTACCCTTGAGGTAAGTAGTTGGGAGGCAAAACTATAAGCCCCTATCTTTCTCTGTGTCCAACTGAAACTTTGATCTCATGAGTACCACGTGAGTTTTAGCAATTGTAGAAGACGAAAGGATGATTGCGTATGTGGATTTTCTTTACAAGCTCTTATTTGACTCTTTCCGATGTTATGATAAATTGCAATTGCTTCAATGATTAAAGGATATTGGTTGTTAAATTCTCAATAAGTTTCTTGATCCATACTTTACTTTGTGAAGGAATTGTCACTTTAGCATAAGAGTTTATATGACGCTATTGATGTTCTAATTATGATCATGATGCCTGCATGTCCGTATTTTGTTTTACCGACACCTCTATCTCTAAACATGTGGGCATATTTATTGATCTCGGCTTCCGCTTGAGGACAAGCGAGGTCTAAGCTTGGGGGAGTTGATACATCCATTTTGCATCATGCTTTTATGTTGATATTTATCGCTTTATAGGTTGTTATTACACATTACGGTACAATACTTATGCCTTTTCTCTCTTATTTTATAAGGTTTACATGAAGAGGGAGAATGCCGGCAGCTGGAATTCTGGTCTGAAAAAGGAGCAAGTTTGAGATACCTATTTTGCGCACCGCCAAAAGCCGTGAAAATCAACGAGGAATTATTTTGGATTTTATAAAAAATACTTGGCGGAAGAAGTACCGGAGGGGAGCCACCAGGAGGCCACAAGCCTCCCAGGCGCGGCCTACCCCCTGGCCGCGCCTGGGTGGCTTGTCGGCCCCCTGTGGCCCCTCTGGCTCCCATCTTTTGCTATAAGGAGGGTTTCGTTCCAGAAAAAATCAAGTGGAGGCTTTCGAGAGGAATCGCCACCGCCACGAGGCGGAACTTGAACAGAACCAATCTAGAGCTCCGGCACGGCCGTCCTGGCGGGGAAACCGGGAGGCGGAAATCGTCGCCATCGTCATCACCAACACTCCTCTCATCGGAGGGGACTCATCACCATCAACATCTTCATCAGCACCATCTCATCTCCAAACCCTAGTACATCTCTTGTAACCAATCTCCGTCTTGCGACTCCGATTGGTACTTGTAAGGTTGCTAGTAGTGTTAATTACTCTTTGTAGTTGATGCTAGTTGGATTACTCGATGGAAGATCACATTTTCAGATCTCTAATGCTATTCAATACCTCTCTGGTCATGAACATAATTAAGCTTTGTGAGTAGTCACTTTTTTCCTGAGGACATGGGATAAGTCTTGCTATAAGTAGTCATGTGAATTTGGTATTCGTTTGATATTTTGATGCGTTGTATGTTGTTTTTCCTCTAGTGGTGTTATGTGAACATCGACTACATAACACTTCACCATTATTTGGGCCTAGAGGAAGGCATTGGGAAGTAATAAGTAGATGATGGGTTGCTAGAGTGATAGAAGCTTAAACCCTAGTTTATGCGTTGCTTCGTAAGGGGCTGATTTGGATCCACTAGTTTAATGCTATGGTTAGACTTTGTCTTAATTCTTATTTCGTAGTTGACGATGCTTGCGAGAGGGGTTAATCATAAGTGGTATGTTTGTCCAAGTAAGGGCAGCACCCAAGCATCGGTGCACCCACATATCAAACTATCAAAGTAGCGAACGTGAATCATATGAACATGATGAAAACTAGCTTGACAGAAATTCCCATGTGTCCTCGGGAGCGCTTTACCTCATATAAGAGTTTGTCCAGGCTTGTCCCTTGCTACAAAGGGGATTGGGCCACTTTGTTGCACCTTTGTTACTATTGTTACTTGCTAATTGCTACGAATCATCTTATCACACAACTATCTGTTACCGATAATTTCAGTGCTTGCACAGAATACCTTGCTGAAAACCACTTGTCAGTTCCTTCTGCTCCTCGTTGGGTTCGACACTCTTACTTATCAAAAGGACTACGATAGATCCCCTACACTTGTGAGTCATCAGCGTGACGCACTCTGGTGGTGGTGAGGATCTACTCCTGCAGGGCTCCGCCCGAGCTCCGCAGAAATACGATCTAGAGGTAAAACTACGGTGTCTAGATCTGAGTTGCACGTGGCAAAAGTTGTCTCAAATCAGCCCTAAATCACCACTATATATAGGAGGGAGGGGAAGGAGGCTTGCCTTAAGGACCAAGCCCTCAAGGGTGCGCCGGACAAGGGAGAGGAGGAGTCCTACTCCAATACTACTCCAATTAGGATTGGAAAGTGGAGTCCTTCTCTTCCTTCCCACCTCTATTTTTCTTTGGTTTTCTTTCCTTGGTGCATAGGCCCTCTTGGGCTGTCCCACCAGCCCACTAAGGGCTGGTGCGCCACCCCTAGGGCCATTGGGCTTCCCCCGGGTGGGTTGCCCCCCTCCCGGTGAACTTCTGGAACCCATTCGTCATTCCTGGTACAATCCCGGTAATGCCCGAAAACCTTACGGTAACCAAATGAAGTCATCCTATATATGAATATTCGTTTCCTAACCATTCCGGAAACCATCATGACGTCTGTGATCTCATCCGGGACTCCGAACAACATTCGGTAACCACACATATAACTCAACTATACTAAAATATCGCCGAACCTTAAGTGTGCAGACCCTGCGGGTTCGAGAACTATGTAGACATGTGATACGTCTCCGTCGTATCTACTTTTCCGAACTCTTTTGCCCGTGTTTTGGACTCTAATTTGCATGATTTGAATGGAACTAACCCGGACTAACGCTGTTTTCAGCAGAATTGCCATGGTGTTGTTTTTGTGCAGAAATAAAAGTTCTCGGAATGACCTGAAAATTTACGGAGAATTTTTCTGGAATTAATGAAAAATACCTGCGCAAAGATCCACCGGAGGAGGTGAGCCAGTGGGCCACAAGCCCAGGGGGCGCGGCCACCCCCCTGGCCGCGCCATGAGGGCTTGTGGGGGCCACGAGGCTGCATCGCCTCCAATCTCAGCTCTATAAATTCCGTTTCGCCCGGAAAAAAAATCAGGGAGAAGGATTCATCGTGTTTTACGATACGGAGGCGCCGCCACCTCCTGTTCTTCATCTAGAGGGTAGATCTGGAGTCCGTTCTAGGCCCCGGAGAGGGGAGATCGTCGCCATCGTCATCATCAACCTTCCTCCATCACCAATTCCATGATGTTCTTCACCGTTCATGAGTAATCTCATCGTAGGCTTGCTGGACGGTGATGAGTTGCATGAGATCTATCATGTAATCGAGTTAGTTTTGACGGGGATTTATCCCTAGTATCCATTATGTTCTGAGATTGATGTTGCTACTACTTTGCCATGCTTAATGCTTTTCACTAGGTCCCGAGTGCCATGATTTCATATCTGAACCTATTATGTTGTCGCCAATATATGTGTGTTTTAGATCCTATGTTGCAAGTTGTAGTCACCTACTATGTCTTATGACCCGGCAACCCCGGAGTGACAATAGACGAAACCACTCCCGGAGATGACCATAGTGTGAGGAGTTCATGTATTCACCAAGTGTTAATGCGTTGGTCCGGTTCATTATTCAAAGGAGAACCTTAATATCCCGTAGTTTCCATTAGGACCCCGTTGCCACGCGAGGGATGGACAATAGAGGTCATGCCGGCATAGATGTTACAGATGTTATAGATGTTACATGATGAATCACATCCGGCATAATCATCCATCACCGATCCAATGCCTACGAGTCTTTTACTACTGGTCCTTGCTACGTTACTTTGCCGCTACTACTGTTCCTTGCTACTGCTATCACTACTGCTGTTCCTTGCTATTGCTGTCACTACTGTTGTCACTTGCTACTGCTGTCACTACTGCTGTTACTTGCTACTGCTGTCACTACTGCTGTTACTTGCTACTTTGTTGTTACCTGCTGCAAGACTTTTCTGGCGCCATTGATACAACAAGTCAGAAATAGTCTGCCGTCAACAGACCTTTTTCTGGCACCGTTGCTATCATACCACTTTGCTACTGATACTTTGCTTGCATATACTAATCTTTCAGGTGTGGTTGAATTTACAACTCAGCTGCTAATACTTGAGAATATTCTTTCGCTTCCCCTTGAGTCGAATCAATAAATTTGGGTTGAATACTCTACCCTCGAAAACTGTTACGATCCCCTATACTTGAGGGTCATCAAGACATTTTTCTGGCACCGTTGCCGGGGAGGCACAACTATATTCTCTGAGTCACTTGGGATTTACGTCTGATGGTCACTATGAGGAATCCGAAGGATCCAAGAACTGAAATCTTGCCTTCCACTACGAGGACAGGTAAGGAACTGCCATCTAGCTCTGCACTTGATTCACCTTCAGTTATGAGTAAGTTTGCGACATCACCTCCTGCTAGAAATCTTGATATGTCGCCTGTGCTTGATGATGCTACTTCTGCTTCCCATGATGCTTATAATGATGCTATGCTTGATACTATGCCTGATGATGCTATTCTTGATACTATGCCTGATGATGCTATGCTTGATACTATGCCGGATGATGCTATGCTTGATACTATGCATGACGATGCTATGCTTGATACTATGCCTGATGATGCTATGCTTTATACTGCTTTGCCACTAGGTGCATTCCTTGATGCACAAATTGCTAGAGTTGCTGCTAGATGTGACGATACTTCTGAAACTGCTGATGCCAATGAAGTAGAACCTGCTATTTTGCCTGCTAGAACTAGCTCTCCTATGCCTGAATTGCCTGATATGCGTGATATGCGTTATGTTATGGAGGGAGAGAAAGCTGAGGACTTTCTTGCGTGTAAGGATAGCTATGATGTTGAGAAATTACTGCACGAGTGGAAAGAAAAATCTCTGAACGCTAGGATGAAATACGACCCGAAGTTTGCCACTTCGCCTATCTTTGTGACCGATAAGGATTATGAATTCTTTGTCGACCCTGACTTAATCACTCTGGTCGAATCTGATCCTTTTCATGGTTATGAGTCTGAAACGGTTGTAGCCCATCTTACCAAACTGCACGATATAGCCATAGTATTCACTAGTGAGGAAAAGATCAGCCACTACTATATCCTCAAGCTGTTCCCTTTCACGCTAAAGGATGATGCTAAGACCTGGTTCACTTCTCTTGCTCCTGGTTGTGTGCGTAGCCCCCAGGATATGGTCTACTACTTCTCTAAAAAATATTTCCCTGCCCATAAGAAGCAAGCTGCCTTGCAGGAAATATACAACTTTGCTCAAGCTGAAGAAGAGAGTCTCCCACAAGCTTGGGGGAGGCTCATCCAGCTACTGAATGCTTTGCCTGATCACCCTCTTGAGAAGAATGAAATACTTGATATCTTCTATAATGGACATATTGATGCTTCCAAAGACCACTTAGATAGTTGTACCGGTTGTGTTTTTAGGGAACGAACCGTAGAACAAGCTAAGATCCTATTGAATAACATCTTGTGCAATGAGAATGCTTGGACTGTTCCCGAACCACCTCCTAAGACAACTCCGAAGAAAAGACGTATTCTATTTCTCAGTCCTGAAGATATGCAAGAAGCCAAGAAATCTATGCGAGAGAAAGGCATTAAATCTGAAGATGTCAAAAATCTACCACCCATCGAAGAGATCCATGGTCTTGATAACCCGATACAGGTATTAGAAGTAACTTCTCTGCGTAGGTTTGATGAGAGTGATATTCCTTTTGATAAACCTGCTAGCTTATGCATGGATGAATTTGATAACTTTGTTGCCAAACAACGGAGTTTCAATGATTATGTTAGCAGACAATTGGAACAAAATGCTCGTATGCTTAGTCATTTAAGTGCTTGTGTGGACAGAAATGTCAATGATCTTAAACTTCTGAGTAAGCATGCCTCTATGGTTACTACTCACGTAGAACAAGTACTTAAAGCTCAAAATGACTTGCTTAACAAGTTGAATGACAATTCTGTCAGAGTCGTTACTAGAGGCGGTAGAATGACCCAGGAACCTCTGTATCCTGAGGGTCATCCGAAGAGGATTGAACAAGATTCTGAAGGAGTTAGCACTGATGCACCTAGTCATCCTAGAAAGAAGAAGAAAGATGATAGGGATTTGCACGCTAGCAACCTTGTTGCTGCTACACCTGAGAGTCCAAACGATGTCTCTGTCTCTGATGCTGAAACACAGTCTGGTGATGAACATGAGCCTAATGAAAATATCAATAGTGATGTTCATGTTGATGCTCAACCTAGCAATGATAAGGATGTGGAGATTGAACATGTTGATCTTGATAACCCACAACCTAAGAATAAGAGATACGATAAGAATGACTTCACTACTAGGAAGCACAGTAAAGAAAGGGAACCATGGGTTTAGATAACCCATGCCGTTTCCTCCCAAACCATCCAAGAAAAAGGATGATGAGGATTTTGAGCGCTTCGTTGAAATGATCAGACCTGTCTTTCTGCAAATGCGTTTGACAGATATGCTCAAAATGTCTCCGTATGCTAAGTACATGAAAGATATTGTGACTAATAAGAGGAGCATACCTAAGGTTGAGATTTCCACCATGATTGCTAATTATACCTTCAAGGGTGGAACTCCTAAGAAACTAGGTGATCCCGGTGTTGGAATTATGCCCTAGAGGTAATAATAAATGTATAGTTATTATTATAATTCCTGTATCAAGATAATAGTTTATTATCCATGCTATAATTGTATTGAATGAAGACTCATTTACATGTGTGGATAAATAGACAAAACACCGTCCCTAGCATGCCTCTAGTTGGCTAGCCAGTTGATCAATGATACTCAGTGTCTTCTGATTATGAACAAGGTGTTGTTGCTTGATAACTGGATCACGTCATTGGGAGAATCACGTGATGGACTAGACCCAAACTAATAGACGTAGCATGTTGATCGTGTCATTTTGTTGCTACTGTTTTCTGCGTGTCAAGTATTTATTCCTATGACCATGAGATCATATAACTTACTGACACCGGAGGAATGCTTTGTGTGTATCAAACGTCGCAACCGACCCTGGGGAAGCCCATAGGTATGTGGGGAGCCACACCAGCCCTTAGTGGGCTGGTGGGACAGCCCACAAGTGCCCAATGCGCCAAGAGAAGAAAAATCAAGAGGAAAGAAAAAAAAGGAAGGAGGTGGGAAGGGAGGGGGACTCCTCCCACCAAACCAAGTCCAACTCGGTTTGGGGGGGGGGGAGTCCTCCCCCCCTTGGCTCGGCCGACTCCTTGGGGGTCCTTGGACCCCAAGGCAAGGCCCCCCTCCCTCCTCCTATATATATGGAGCAATTAGGGCTGATTTGAGACGACTTTCTCACGGCTGCCCGACCACATACCTCCACGGTTTTTCCTCTAGATCGCGTTTCTAAAGAGCTCGGGCGGAGCCCTGCTGAGACAAGGTCATCACCAACGTCCGGAGCGCCGTCACGCTGCCGGAGAACTTTTCTACCTCTCCGTCTCTCTTGCTGGATCAAGAAGGCCGAGATCATCGTCGAGCTGTACGTGTGCTAAACGCGGAGGTGCCGTCTGTTCGGTACTAGATCGTGGGACTGATCGCGGGATTGTTCGCGGGGCGGATCGAGGGACGTGAGGACGTTCCACTACATCAACCGCGTTCTCTAACGCTTCTGCTGTATGATCTACAAGGGTACGTAGATCACTCATCCCCTCTTGTAGATGGACATCACCATGGTAGGTCTTCGTGCGCGTAGGAAATTTTTTTGTTTCCCATGCGACGTTCCCCAACAGTGGCATCATGAGCTAGGTTCATGCGTAGATGTCTTCTCGAGTAGAACACAAAAGTTTTTGTGGGCGGTGATGTGCGTTTTTCTGCCCTCCTTAGTCTTTTCTTGATTCCGCGGTATTGTTGGATTGAAGCGGCTTGGACCGACATTACTCGTACGCTTACGAGAGACTGGTTTCATCGTTACGAGTAACCCCCTTTGCTCAATGATGACTGGCAAGTGACGGTTTCTCCAACTTTAGTTGAATCAGATTTGACCGAGGAGGTCCTTGGATGAGGTTAAATAGAAACTCATATATCTCCGTTGTGGTGTTTGCGTAAGTAAGATGCGATCCTACTAGATACCCTTGGTCACCACGTAAAACATGCAACAACAAAATTAGAGGACGTCTAACTTGTTTTTGCAGGGTACGATTGTGATGTGATATGGCCAATGATGTGATGTGATATATTGGATGTATGAGATGATCATGTTGTAATAGAAATATCGACTTGCACGTCGATGGTACGGAAACCGGCAGGAGCCATAGGGTTGTCTTTATACTAATGTTTGTGCTTGCAGATGCGTTTACTATTTTGCTAGGATGTAGCTTTAGTAGTAATAGCATAAGTAGCACGACAACCCCGATGGCAACACATTGATGGATGATCATGGTGTGGCGCCGGTGACAAGAAGATCGTGCCGGTGCTTTGGTGATGGAGATCAAGAAGCACGTGATGATGGCCATATCATGTCACTTATGAATTGCATGTGATGTTAATCCTTCTATGCACCTTATTTTGCTTAGAACGGCGGTAGCATTATGAGGTGATCTCTCACTAAAATTTCAAGACGAAATTGTGTTCTCCCCGACTGTGCACCGTTGCTACAGTTCGTCGTTTCGAGACACCACGTGATGATCGGGTGTGATAGACTCAACGTTCACATACAACGGGTGCAAAACAGTTGCGCACGCGGAACACTCGGGTTAAGCTTGGCGAGCCTAGCATGTGCAGACATGGCCTCGGAACACATGAGACCGAAAGGTCGATCATGAATCATATAGTTGATATGATTAGCATAGGGATTCTTACCACTGAAACTATACTCAACTCACGTGATGATCGGACTTGGGATAGTGTAAGTGGATCATGAACCACTCAAATGACTAGAGAGATGTATTTTTTGAGTGGGAGTTTAGCATATAATTTGATTAAGTTGAACTCTAATTATCTTGAACATAGTCTAAGTCCACTTTGAATATATTTGTGTTGTAGATCATGGCTCACGCGAGTGTCATCCTGAATTTTAATACGTTCCTAGAGAAAGCTAAGTTGAAAGATGATGGAAGCAACTTTGTAGACTGGGCTCGTAATCTTAAGCTAATCTTACAAGCTGGGAAGAAGGATTATGTCCTTAATGCTGCGCTAGGAGATGAACCACCCGCTACGGCTGATCAGGATGTTAAGAACGCTTGGTTAGCGCATAAGGAGGACTACTCAATAGTTCAATGTGCAGTCTTGTATGGCTTAGAACCGGGACTTCAACGTCGCTTTGAGCGTCATGGAGCATTTGAGATGTTCCAGGAGTTGAAGTTTATCTTTCAGAAGAACGCCCGGATCGAGAGGTATGAGACCTCTGATAAATTCTATGCTTGCAAGATGGAGGAAAACTCGTCTGTCAGTGAACATGTGCTCAAAATGTCTGGGTACTCAAACCGTCTAGCTGAAATGGGGATTGAACTCCCGCAAGAAGCTATCACTGACAGAATCCTTCAATCACTGCCGCCAAGCTATAAAGGCTTTGTGTTGAACTACAACATGCAAGGGATGAACAAGTCTCCCGGCGAGTTGTTTGCGATGCTGAAAGTCACAGAGTCTGAACTCCGTAAAGAGCATCAAGTGTTGATGGTGAGCAAGACCACTAGTTTCAAGAGAAACGGCAAAGGCAAGAAGGGCAATTCGAAGAAGAGCGGCAAGCCTGTTGCCAATCCGCCGAAGAAACCCAGGGCTGGACCTAAGCCTGAAACAGAGTGCTTCTATTGCAAGGGTATGGGTCACTGGAAGCGCAATTGCCCCAAGTATCTAGCAGATAAGAAGGCGGGCAAAGAAAAATCAGGTATATTTGATATACATGTTATTGATGTGTACTTAACCGGCTCTCGTAGTAGTGCCTGGGTATTTGATACCGGTTCTGTTGCTCACATTTGCAACTCGAAGCAGGAACTGCGGAATAGACGAAGGCTAGCAAAAGACGAAGTGACGATGCGCGTAGGAAATGGTTCCAAGGTTGATGCAATCGCCGTCGGCACAGTGTCACTTCAGCTACCATCGGGATTAGTGATGAACTTAAATCATTGTTATTTAGTGCCTGCGTTGAGCATGAACATTATATCTGGATCTTGTTTATTGCGAGACGGTTACTCTTTTAAGTCTGAGAATAATGGTTGTTCTATTTCTATGAGTAACATCTTTTATGGTCATGCACCGAATGTGAGAGGATTGTTCATATTGAATCTTGATAGCGATACGCATATACATAACATTGAGACCAAAAGAGTTAGAGTAAACAATGATAGCGCCATATTTTTGTGGCACTGCCGCTTGGGTCATATTGGTGTAAAGCGCATGAAGAAACTCCATGCTGATGGACTTTTGGAGTCACTTGACTTTGATTCACTTGACACGTGCGAACAATGCCTCATGGGCAAGATGACTAAGACTCCGTTCTCCGGAACAGTGGAGCGTGCGAGTGACTTGTTGGAAATCATACATACCGATGTGTGTGGTCCAATGAGCGTAGAGGCACACGGCGGATATCGTTATTTTCTCACCTTCACTGACGATTTAAGTAGATATGGTTATGTCTACTTGATGAAGCACAAGTCTGAAACATTCGAAAAGTTCAAGAAATTTCAGAGTGAAGTGGAAAATCATCGTAACAAGAAGATCAAGTTCCTACGGTCTGATCGTGGGGGTGAATATCTGAGTTTCGAGTTTGGTGCTCACTTAAGACAATGTGGAATTGTTTCGCAGTTAACACCGCCTGGAACACCCCAGCGTAATGGTGTGTCCGAACGTCGTAATCGTACTTTGTTAGAGATGGTGCGATCTATGATGTCTCTTACTGATTTGCCGTTATCATTTTGGGGTTATGCATTAGAAACAGCTACATTCACTTTAAATAGGGCACCATCAAAATCCATTGAGACGACACCATACGAACTGTGGTATGGCAAAAGGCCAAAGTTGTCGTTTCTTAAAGTTTGGGGATGTGATGCTTATGTCAAAAAGCTTCAGCCTGAAAAGCTGGAACCCAAAGCGAAAAAGTGCGTCTTCATAGGTTACCCAAAGGAGACAGTTGGGTACACCTTCTATCTCAAATCCGAGGGCAAAGTGTTTGTTGCTAAAAACGGAGCTTTTCTCGAGAAGGAGTTTCTCTCGAGAGAATTGAGTGGGAGGAAGATAGAACTTGACGAGGTTGTCGAACCTCTCATCCCTCTGGATGGTGGCGCAGGGCAAGGGGAAACCTCTGTCGTTGCGACGCCGGTTGAGGAGGAAGTTAATGATGATGATCATGAAACTCCAGTTCAAGTTTCTGTTGAACCACGCAGGTCGACGAGATCACGCGCTGCTCCAGAGTGGTACGGTAATCCCGTCTTGTCAATCATGTTGTTAGACAACAATGAACCTGCAAATTATGAAGAAGCAATGGTGGGCTCAGATTCCAACAAATGGCTAGAAGCCATGAAATCCGAGATAGGATCCATGTATGAGAACAAAGTGTGGACTTTGGAGATACTACCTGAGGGCCGCAAGGCTATTCAGAACAAATGGATCTTTAAGAAGAAGACGGACGCTGACGGTAATGTGACCGTTTATAAAGCTCGACTTGTGGCAAAGGGTTTTTCACAAGTTCCAGGAGTTGACTACGATGAGACTTTCTCACCCGTAGCGATGCTTAAGTCCGTCAGAATCATGTTAGCAATAGATGCATTTTTCGATTATGAAATCTGGCAGATGGATGTCAAAACGGCGTTCCTTAATGGTTTCCTTAAGGAAGAGTTGTATATGATGCAACCCGAAGGTTTTGTCGATCCTAAAAATGCTGACAAGGTGTGCAAGCTCCAGCGATCCATTTATGGACTGGTGCAAGCATCTCGGAGTTGGAACAAACGCTTTGATGAGGTGATCAAAGCATTTGGGTTTATACAAAGTGGTTGGAGAATCTTGTATTTACAAGAAAGTGAGTGGGAGCTTTGTGGCGTTTCTAATATTATATGGGGATGACATATTATTGATTGGAAACAACGTAGAGCTTTTGGAGAGCATAAAAGGTTACTTGAATAAAAGTTTCTCTATGAAGGACCTAGGAGAAGGTGCTTACATTCTAGGCATTAAGATCTATAGGGATAGATCAAAACGCGTGATAGGACTTTCACAAAGCACATACCTTGATAAAGTTTTGAAGAGGTTCAAAATGGAACAGTCAAAGAAAGGGTTCTTGCCAGTTTTACAAGGTACGAGATTGAGTAAGACTCAGTGCCCAGCAACTGATGAAGATAGAGAGCATATGCGCTCCGTCCCCTATGCTTCAGCCATAGGTTCTATCATGTATGCGATGCTGTGCACTAGACCGGATGTTAGCCTGGCCATAAGTATGGCAGGTAGGTTCCAGAGTAATCCAGGAGTGGATCACTGGACAGCGGTCAAGAATATCCTGAAGTACCTAAAAAGGACTAAGGAGATGTTTCTCGTGTATGGAGGTGACGAAGAGCTCGCCGTAAAAGGTTACGTCGATGCAAGCTTTGACACAGATCCGGACGACTCTAAGTCGCAAACTGGATACGTATTTATTCTTAATGGGGGTGCAGTAAGCTGGTGCAGTTCCAAGCAAAGTGTCGTAGCAGATTCTACATGTGAAGCGGAGTACATGGCTGCCTCGGAGGCGGCTAAGGAGGGTGTCTGGATGAAGCAGTTCATGACGGATCTTGGAGTGGTGCCGAGTGCACTCGATCCAATAACCTTGTTCTGTGACAACACTGGTGCCATTGCCTTAGCAAAGGAACCAAGGTTTCACAAGAAGACCAGACACATCAAACGACGCTTCAACCTCATCCGCGACTATGTCGAGGAGGAGGACGTAAATATATGCAAAGTGCACACGGATCTGAATGTAGCAGACCCGCAAACTAAACCTCTTCCACGGCCAAAACATGATCGACACCAGAACTGTATGGGTGTTAGATTTATTACAATGTAATTCACATGGTGATGTGAGGGATAGATTATTGACTCTAGTGCAAGTGGGAGACTGTTGGAATTATGCCCTAGAGGCAATAATAAATGTATAGTTATTATTATAATTCCTGTATCAAGATAATAGTTTATTATCCATGCTATAATTGTATTGAATGAAGACTCATTTACATGTGTGGATACATAGACAAAACACCGTCCCTAGCATGCCTCTAGTTGGCTAGCCAGTTGATCAATGATAGTCAGTGTCTTCTGATTATGAACAAGGTGTTGTTGCTTGATAACTGGATCACGTCATTGGGAGAATCACGTGATGGACTAGACCCAAACTAATAGACGTAGCATGTTGATCGTGTCATTTTGTTGCTACTGTTTTCTGCGTGTCAAGTATTTATTCCTATGACCATGAGATCATATAACTTACTGACACCGGAGGAATGCTTTGTGTGTATCAAACGTCGCAACGTAACTGGGTGACTATAAAGATGCTCTACAAGTATCTCCGAAGGTGTTAGTTGAGTTAGTATGGATCAAGACTGGGATTTGTTACTCCGTGTGACGGAGAGGTATCTCGGGGCCCACTCGGTAATGCAACATCACACACAAGCCTTGCAAGCAATGTAACTTAGTGTAAGTTGCGGGATCTTGTATTACGGAACTAGTAAAGAGACTTGCCGGTAAACGAGATTGAAATAGGTATGCGGATACTGACGATCGAATCTCGGGCAAGTAACATACCGAAGGACAAAGGGAATGACATACGGGATTATACGAATCCTTGGCACTAAGGTTCAAACGATAAGATCTTCGTAGAATATGTAGGATCCAATATGGGCATCCAGGTCCCGCTATTGGATATTGACCGAGGAGTCTCTCGGGTCATGTCTACATAGTTCTCGAACCCGCAGGGTCTGCACACTTAAGGTTCGACGTTGTTTTATGCGTATTTGAGTTATATGGTTGGTTACCGAATGTTGTTCGGAGTCCCGGCTGAGATCACGGACGTCACGAGGGTTTCCGGAATGGTCCAGAAACGAAGATTTATATATAGGATGACCTCATTTGATTACCGGAAGGATTTCGGAGTTACCGGGAATGTACCGGGAATGACGAATGGGTTCCGGGAGTTCACCGGGGGGGCAACCCACCCCGGGGAAGCCCATAGGTATTTGGGGAGCCACACCAGCCCTTAGTGGGCTGGTGGGACAGCCCACAAGTTCCCAATGCGCCAAGAGAAGAAAAATCAAGAGGAAAGAAAAAAAAGGAAGGAGGTGGGAAGGGAGGGGGACTCCTCCCACCAAACCAAGTCCAACTCGGTTTGGGGGGGGAGTCCTCCCCCCCTTAGCTCGGCCGACTCCTTGGGGGTCCTTGTACCCCAAGGCAAGGCCCCCCTCCCTCCTCCTATATATATGGAGCAATTAGGGCTGATTTGAGACGACTTTCTCACGGCTGCCCGACCACATACCTCCACGGTTTTTCCTCTAGATCGCGTTTCTGCAGAGCTCGGGCGGAGCCCTGCTGAGACAAGGTCATCACCAACCTCCGGAGCGCCGTCACGCTGCCGGAGAACTCTTCTACCTCTCCATCTCTCTTGCTGGATCAAGAAGGCCGAGATCATCGTCGAGCTGTACGTGTGCTGAACGCGGAGGTGCCGTCCGTTCGGTACTAGATCGTGGGACTGATCGCGGGATTGTTCGCGGGGCGGATCGAGGGACGTGAGGACGTTCCACTACATCAACCGCGTTCTCTAACGCTTCTGCTGTACGATCTACAAGGGTACGTAGATCACTCATCCCCTCTTGTAGATGGACATCACCATGATAGGTCTTCGTGCGCGTAGGAAAATTTTTGTTTCCCATGCGACGTTCCCCAACACCCGGTGTGCCCACTATACCTTGCTCCATTAAAGGTAACTATGTTAGAACAGCTTTATGCGACCTTGGAGCCGGTGTTAGTGTTATGATTCTCTCTCTTTATCATAGACTTGAACTGGATAAGTTGACACCCACTAAAATCTCTGTGCAAATGTCCGACAAATCGACTGCTTTCCCTATCGGCATTTGCGAGGATGTGCCTGTTGTGGTTCCTAACGTCACCATAATAACAGACTTTGTTATCTTGGATATTCCTGAGGATGATGCCATGGCGGTCATCCTCGGAAGACCCTTTTTAAACACTGCAGGGGCTGTTATAGATTGCAACAAAGGCAATGTCACTTTCCATGTCAACGGTAATGAGCATACGGTGTACTTTCCGAAGAAACAATATCAAGTACATTGCATCAATGCTGTTGAAAAAACTTCATCGATTCTTATTGGGAGCTTTGAATGCCCTATTCCTCGTGTCAAGATGAAGTATGATTTGCTTGTTGGGGAAATACACATCCCCATTGAGGTGACCTAGGACTATTCGTAAATTCTCCGTTCTCTTTTGCGATTCAAAAAAGTTTATCAAAGAGACTTGATCAACCTCACTAACGGATTTCTTTCGATGACCATGAGATGGATGAATCGAGGAGTTACAAACCTCTGCTCCAAGCTTTCACCTTGAGTTGCTTAGAAGAAAAATGATAGGTTTAGTTTAGTTTTCCCTATTTTCTGTTTTAGCATCCGGTAGAAAAGTACCCCAAAAATAAAAGTTCTCCGAACGTCCTCAAAATCAAGTATGATTTTTTCTGGAATTTTTGAAAATTCTGAGACGAAGAGCTTGTCTGGGGGCTGCACCAGTGGGCCACAAGCCCAGGGGGTGCGGGCACCCCCCTGGCCGCGCCACCCAGGCTTGTGGGGGCCCACAGGCACCCCCTTCACTCATTGTAGCTCTCATCCACTTCTCCTACCTCCAGAAAAAATCGTTTCGGAGCTCAAACTCGTGTTCTTGCTCCTCTTGCTGGGATTTTCGATCTCTTTGCTCAAAGCACCATTCTCCGAACTATTTTGGGGAAGTTACTCCTTGGTAAGTGACTCCTCCATTGGTCCAATTAGTTTTTTCTCTAGTGCCTTATACTCCGCGTATTTTTGCTGCCTTGGTGACCATGTTCTTGAGCTTTGCATGCTGATTTTAGTTGGTCCCAAGTAGTTTTGATGCGTAATATGGCCTCTAGGCACTTGTGGGAGTAGTTGCTACGAGTTTTGTTGAGCCTTGTTCACTTTTCCTTAGAATCACTAAAAAATTCAGAAATTTTCAAAGATAGAAAAGGGAAAAGATGAGGAGGTTCTTAAGAGGCTCTTCAAGCCGTGACCTCAAGGGTGATGGAAGTGAGAAGAAGCCCATGTATCTGGTCCCTCGAGTCGCAGAAGTTCGAGCGTGCGAGTGGCCAAGCGACTTGTTCTTACGCGCCGCTGGAATTTATGAGGACTTTTATCACTTGGTAGAGAACGCAAGCCTTACTGCCTTTGTTGAAGATAAGTGTCCGCAATACCTCCTCCACAATAATATCTTCGTACAAAGCTTTAACTTCTATCCGAGGAAGAATCCTCCTATGGTTGAGTTCAAACTTTATGATATCCCCCAGCGCATGTCACTCCAAGATTTTTGCAATGTTTGCAAATTACCTTACGTTGGGGATATTCATGAACCTCGTCCACGGGACTTGGAAGCTTTCATCGATACAATTGTTGTAGGAGAGGAGAGAGGAGTGTCTTGCGCTAGAGCTGCTAGCATTCATTTTCCCGTGCTTCTGTATTTCCCTCTTTTTGTGGGAAAATGTTTGATTGGCCGTGGGAAAGCTGGGTCACTTAGTTCCCCAGATCTTGCGGTCTTGCGCGAACCACTTTATAACTATAAAACTTATAGCTTGGGCGCTATAGTAGCTCAATGGTTGAACACGAACCGTTCTAAGGGCATTGTCTATGGAGGTATCTATGCTACTCGTCTTGCTAGACACTTTGAGATACCTATTAGACTGGAGGAGGAATAAGAGATTCTTCTTCCCGAGAGATATCTAGATTATGATAGCTTGGTTCGCCATGACTTTCTTGATAGAGATATAAGTAGAAGGATGATTTATAACCTGGTATTTAGTCAGGGTACTCGTGAGACTATTACCTTGCCTGCTCCTTCTTTGTTCAATCTTCATGTAGGCAGGTACATTATTATGCCCTCGGACATCTACGCATATTGGGGCTTAGCCCAGCCACACGTGCCCGTGCCCGAGCCACCAGTCGAGTACCAGACGCCAGTTTATCAGTGGGAGCTAGAGGAGCTCACACAGTAGTGGCATCCTCAGTCCACTCGGAGTACCCCGGAGCTGGTTACTTTCCTCCTTGGGAGTAGACCAACTTAGGCCAAAAGCCTAAGCTTGGGGGAGTACGTGTTCTCACCGACTTTACATTCTTGCTTATGCTTTCATTTTATTCGTCGGTGTTCACACTTTGCCACTTTATCATCCATGCTAGTTTATTTTATTTTTCTCGTTTTCTTTTCGTGTGCCTATCTAGTTTGAGAAAACCCAAAAATATTTCCTTGTTCTTCTTTTGCTTGTTGGGAGCTTTCCCGTGTAAATAGTTTTCTTTTTCTTTGGTAAAGGTAGAAGACCATGGTTACAATGTTTAGTGCTCTTGCATGCATACCTGTTTAGCTTTCAAAGAGCCGTATTACTCTGTCTTCTCCTTTGTGTTTACCTGCAGATTCCAGCGTAGTACAATGCACGAGCAGTCTTATTATTGTTCACACCATTCGGTCATGCAAGTGAAAGGCAATAATGATGATATATGATGAAGTGATTGAGCCTGGAAAAGCTGGTATGAACTCGATCTATTTTGTTTTTGTAAATATGACTAGCTCACTGTTCCTAGTTCAGCTTTGTTGTGAGAGAAACATGTTTGCAATGACAACTTAGAGATCATAGTTGCTTATGCCATGCTTACTTAGCTAGGACTTATAATAGTTTGTCTTGGTTTCCCACATGAATGTTGAGATGACTATGATGTAGTATGATAGGATGGTATCCTCCTTTGAATGTTTCAAGTGGCTTTACTTGGCGCATGTTCACGCATGTAGTTGAAACAAAATCAACATAGCCTCTATGATATTCATGTCCATGGTGATTTATGTCCTACTCATGCTTGCACTCAATGTTAGTTAATCTCAATGCATTTTAATGACTGTTGTCGCTCTCCAGTTGGTCGCTTCCCAATCTTTTGCTATCCTTCACTTGTACTAAGCGGGAATACTGCTTGTGCATCCACCCCTATAAACCCAAAGTTGTTCCATATGAGTCCACCATACCTACCTATATGCGGTATCTACCTGCCGTTCCAAGTAAATTTGCATGTGCCACTCTCTAAACCTTCAAGAAATAATCGGTTTTGTGTGCCCGAACCGCTCATGTGGTGACAGGGGGCTATCAGTATCTTCCATGCTAGGCGTGTTATCCTTGATATGTGTTTATTCACGATCATTCACGAGAAAGGGGCCGGTAATTGGAATTCCCAGTTCCATACTCAAATCGAAAAGATAATTGCAAACAAAACTCCCCCAGGATTGATGTTGGTATGGACGGTACCCGAGGATTCGGCTAGCCGTGGAGTGTGATTGATTGGTGGTGGGGGAGTCAAAACTTTACTTTTCTGTTTGGGAACCGCCTATAACATGTGTAGCGTGGAACATGTTGAGAACTCTTAGTCATTGCATTGACAATGAAAGCATTCCACCCAAAATTATTATCTATGATTTCAAAGCTTGAGCTCTGGCACCTCTGCAAATCAATGCTTCCCTCTGTGAAGGACCTGTCTATTTATGTTCCTGTCGAGTCATCCTCCTCTTATAAAAGCACCAATCAGAGAGCACCTCTATCATTTTTATGCTTTGCTTTTAACTGTGTTGAGTATGACTCTGACTGGATCTTCTTTGCCATGAATTACAATGTTTAGTCAGCCCTTGGTCTTTGAAGGTGCTCTGCATTTATGTTTTCCGGTCTCAGAAAGAGCTAGCGAGATACCACCTATTCGTACTGCTTCATGTTGTTTTGATTGAAGTGTTGACATTTGAGGCTTATTATTATTTGCTCGCTAGCTGATTATGCCATTGATATGAGTTTACCATGAGACCTAGATGTCATTTGCTTATGTGGTTTGCTTGTGATCTTGCTGAAATTCTGGTTATGACTTAGACATAGTTGCAACATCAAGATCAAACAGAGTTCGTCAAAGTTTTTCTTTTGTCTCTTTCAGTTTGTCAACTGAATTGCTTGAGGACAAGCAAGGCTTTAAGCTTGGCGGAGTTGATACGTCTCCATCGTATCTACTTTTCCGAACTCTTTTGCCCTTGTTTTGGAGTCTAATTTGCATGATTTGAATGGAACTAACCCAGACTAACGCTGTTTTCAGCAGAATTGCCATGGTGTTGTTTTTGTGCAGAAATAAAATTTCTCGGAATGACCTGAAAATTTACGGAGATTTTTTCTGGAATTAATAAAAATACGTGCGCAAAGATCCATCGGAGGAGGTGAGCCAATGGGCCACAAGCCCAGGGGGCGCGGCCACCCCCTGGCCGCGCCATGAGGTCTTGTGGGGACCACGAGGCTCCACCGCCTCCAATCTCAACTCTATATATTCCGTTTCGCCCGGAAAAAAATCAGGGAGAAGGATTCATCGCGTTTTACGATACAGAGGTGCCGCCACCTCTTGTTGTTCATCTGGAGGGTGATGAGTTGGATGATATTTATCATGTAATCGAGTTAGTTTTGACGGGGATTGATCCCTAGTATCCACTATGTTGTGAGATTGATGTTGCTACTACTTTGCCATGCTTAATGCTTGTCACTAGGGCCAGACTGCCATGATTTCAGATCTGAACCTATTATGTTGTCGCCAATATATGTGTGTTTTAGATCCTATCTTGCAAGTTGTAGTCACCTACTATGTGTTATGACCCGGCAACCCCTCCCGGAGATGACCATAGTATGAGGAGTTCATGTATTCACCAAGTGTTAATGCGTGGGTCCTGTTTTTTATTTAAAGGAGAACCTTAATATCCTGTAGTTTCCATTAGGACCCCGCTGCCACGGGAGGATGGACAATAGATGTCATGCAAGTTCTTTTCTCTAAGCACGTATGACTACATACGGAATACATGTCTACATTAGATTGATGAACGGGAGCTAGTTACTTATCTCTCCGTGTTATAGCTGTTACATGATGAATCACATCCAGCATAATCATCCATCACCGATCCAATGCCTACGAGTCTTTTACTACTGGTCCTTGCTACGTTACTTTGCCGCTACAGCTGTTCCTTGCTACTGCTGTCACTACTACTGTTCCTTTATACTGCTGTCTCTACTGCTGTTACTTGCTACTCCTGTCACTACTGCTGTTACTTGCTACTTTGTTGTTACCTGCTGCAAGACTTTTCTAGCGCCATTGATACAATAAGTTAGGAATAGTCTGTCGTCAAAAGACCTTTTTCTAGCACCGTTGCTATCATACCACTTTGCTACTAATACTTTTCTTGCTGATACTAATCTTTGAGGTGTGGTTGAATTGACAACTCAGCTGCTAATACTTGAGAATATTCTTTCGCTTCCCCTTGAGTCGAATCAATAAATTTGGGTTGAACACTCTACCCTCGAAAACTGTTGCGATCCCCTATACTTGAGGGTCATCAACATGCCTCGAGGCACTCCTCGGTCAATATCGAATAGTGGGACCTGGATGCCCATATTGGATCCTACATATTCTCCGAATATCTTATCTGTTGAACCTCAATGTCAAGGATTCATATAATCCCGTATGTCATTCCCTTTGTCCTTCGGTATGTTACTTGCCCGAGATTTGATCGTCGGTATCCGCATACCAATTTCAATCTCGCTACCGGCAAGTCTCTTTACTCATTCCGTAATACAAGATCCCGTGACTTACACTTAGTTACATTGCTTGCAAGGCTTGTGTGTCATGTTGTATTACCGAGTGGGCCCCGAGATACCTCTTCATCACACGGAGTGACAAACCCCAGTCTTGATCCATACTAACTCAAAGGACACCTTCGAAGATACTTGTAGAGTCCCTTTATAGTCACCCAGTTACGTTATGACGTTTGAGACACACAAGGTATTCCTTCGGTGCCAGTGAGTTATATGATCTCATGGTCATAGTAATAAATACTTGACACGTAGAAAACAATAGCAATAAAATGACATGATCAAGATGCTACGTATGTAATTTGGGTCTTGTCCATCACATGATTCTCCTAATGATGTGATCCCGTTATCAAGTGACAACACTTGCCTATGGCCAGGAAACCTTGACCATCTTTGATCAACGAACTAGTCAACTAGAGGCTCACTAGGCACAGTGTGTTGTCTATGTATCCACACATGTATTTGAGTTTCCAATCAATACAATTCTAGCATGGATAATAAATGATTATTACGAACAAGGAAATATAATAATAACTAATTTATTATTGCCTCTAGGGCATATTTCCAACAATCTCCCACTTGCACTAGAGTCAATAATCTAGTTTACAATACCATGTGATTTTAACGAATCCAACACCCATATAGTTCTGGGTTCTGATCACGTCTTGCTCGTGAGAGATGGTTTAAGCAACAGTTCTGAATCTTTTAGATCCGTGTGTGCTTTACAAATCTTTATGTCATCTTATAGATGCTGCTACTACGCGCTATTCGGAAATACTCCGAATCCGTTTTACTACTCATAGTTATTCGGATTAGTGTCAAAGCTTGCATCGACGTAACCCTTTACGACGAACTCTTTAACAACCTCCATAATCGATAAAAATTCCTTAGTCCATTAGTTACTAAGGATAACTTTGACCGATGTTCAGTGATTCAATCCTGGATCACTCTCTGTACCCCTTAACATACTTGTGGCAAGGCACACATGAGGTGCCGTACACAGCATGGTATACTGTAGAGTCTATGACTAAGGCATAGGGGACGACCTTCGTCCTTTCTCTTCTTTCTGTCGTGGTCGGGCTTTTGAGTCTTACTCAAATTCACACCTTACAACACAGCCAAGAACTCTTTCTTTGATGATCTATTTTGAACTCCTTCAAAAACTTGTCAAGACATGCATTTTATTTGAAAGTTCTGTTTAGCATTTTGATCTATCTCCATAGATCTTGATGCTCAATGTTCAAATAGCTCTATGTAGGTCTTCCTTTGAAAAACTCCTTTCAAACAACCCTTTTATGCTTCACAGAAATTCTACATTACATCCGATCAACAATATGTCAACCACATATACTTATTAGAAATTCTATAGTGCTCCCACTCACTTCTTTGGAAATACAAGTTTCTCATAAACCTTGTAGAAACCCAAAAGCTTTGATCATCTCATCAAAGCGTATATTCCAACTTCGAGATGCTTGCACTAGTCCACGAAAGGATCACTGGAGCTTGCACACTTGTTAGCATATTTAGGATCGACAAAACCTTCTGGTTGTATCACACACAACCTTTCCTCAAGGAAACCATCGAGGAAACAATGTTTTGACATCCTATGTGGAATATTTCATAAATAATGCAGCAACTACTAACATAATTCCAACAGACTTTTAGCATCGCTACGAGTGAGAAAGTCTCATCATAGTCAACTCTTCGATCTTGTCGGAAACATCTTTACGACAAGTCGAGCTTTTCTTAATAGTGACTTTTCACCATCATTGTCTGTCTTCCTTTTAAAAATCCATCTTTACTTTAATAATCTTACTACCATCAAGTAGTTCTTCCAAAATCTACACTTTGTCTTCATACATGGATCCTCTCTTGGATTTCATGGCCTCCAGCCATTTGTCGGAATCCAGGCCCACCATCGCTTCTCCATAGCTCATAGGTTCATTGTTGTTCAACAACATGACCTCCAAGACAGGGTTACCGTACCACTCTGTAGTAGTACGCGACCTTGTCGACCTACGAGGTTTGTAGTAAATTCATCCGAAGCTCAATGATCACCATCATCAGCTTCCACTTCAATTGGTGTAGGCGCCACATGAACATCTTCCTGTGCCCTGCTACACACAGGTTGAAGTGACGGTTCACTAACCTCATCAAGTTCCACCACCCTCCCACTCAATTATTTCGGGAGAAACCTTTCCTCGAGAAAGGACCCGTTTCTAGAAACAAACACTTTGCTTGCGGATCTGAGATAGGAGATGTACCCAACTGTGTTGGATATCCTATGAAGATGCATTTATCCGCTTTGGGTTCGATCTTTATCAGACTGAAACTTTTTCACATAAGATTCGCAGCTCCAAACTTTCAAGAAACTACATCTTAGGTTTCTCCAAACCATAGTCTATACTGTGTCATCTCAACGAAAATACGCGGTGCCCTATTTAAAGTGAATGTTGTTGTCTCTAATGCATAACCATAAACGATAGTGGCAATTCGATAAGAGACATATCAAATAGGGCATGGCTATGACGCTTAGACACACCATCACACTATGGTGTTCTTGGTGGCATGAATTGCGAAACAATTTCCACATTGTCTTAACTGTGTACCAAAAACTCGCAACTCCAGATATTCATCTCTATGATCATATCGTAGATAGTTTATCCTCTTGTCACGACGATCTTCACTCTGAAATAGCTTTGAACTTTTCAATATTTCAGACTTGTGATTCATTAAGAAAATACTCCTGTATCTACTCAAATCGTCACTGAAGTAAGAACATAACGATATCCACTGCGTGCCTCAGCACTCATTGGACGACACACATAAAAAATGTATTACTCCCAACAAGTTACTCTCTTGTTCCATGTGGTATGATTTGCATGTCTCAAGTGATTCAAAATCAAGTGAGTCCAAACGATCCATCTGCATGGAGTTTCTTTATGCGTTTATACCAATAAGTATGGTTTGCATGCCTCAAATCTTTCAAAAATGGTTTAGTACAAAGATCCATCAGCATGGAGCTTCTTCATGCATTTATACCGTCATGACTCAAGCGGCAGTGCCACAAGTAAGTGGTACTATCATTACTACTTTGTATCTTTTGGCAGCAATATTATGAACATGTGTAACACTACGATCGAGATTCAATAAACCATTGAAGGTAATTATTCAGGCAAATAGAATAACCATTATTCTCTTTAAATGAATAATCGTATTGCAATAAACACGATCCAATCATGTTCATGCTCAACGCAAACATCAAATAACAATTATTTAGGTTTAACACCAATCCCGATGGTAGAGGGAGCGTGCGATGTTTGATCACATCAACCTTGGTAACAGTTCCAACTCTTATCGTCACCTCGCCTTTAGCTAGTCTCCGTTTATCCCGTAGCTTTAATTTTGAGTTACTCATCACTTAGCAACTGAACCGGTATCTAATACCCTCGTGCTACTAGGAGTACTAGTAAAGTACACATCAATATCATGTATAGCAAATATACTTATGTCGACTATGCCAGCCTTCTTATCTACCAAGTATCTAGGGTAGCTCCGCCTCAGTGACCGTTCCCCTCATAACAGAAGCACTTAGTCTCGGGTTTGGGTTCAATCTTGGGTTTCTTCATTAGAGAAGCAACTTGTTTGCCATTTCATGAAGTATCCCTTCTAGCCCTTGCCCTTCTTGAAACTAGTGGTTTTACTAACCATCAACAATTGATGCTCCTTCTTGATTTCTACTTTCACAGTGTCAAACATTGTGAATCGTTCAAGGATCATCATATCTGTCCTTGATATGTTATAGTTCATCACGAAGCTCCGACAGCTTAGTGGCAGTGACTTCGGAGAACCATCACTATCTCATCTGGAAGATTAACTCCCACTTGATTCAAGCGATTGTTGTATTCAGACAATCTGAGAACATGCTCAACGATTTGAGCTTTTATCCTCTACTTTGTAGACAAAGAATCTTGTCAGAGGTCTCATACCTCTCAACAAGGGCACGAGCATGAAATCTCAATTTCATCTCCTAGAACATCTCTTATGTTCTGTGATGTTTCAAAACGTCTTCGACGCCTTTCTTCTAAGCCTTTAAGTATTGTGTACTGAACTACCACGCAGTCATCAAAAACGTGTATGTTATATGTTCGCAACATCCACACACGACGCTCGAGGTGCAGTACACCGAGTGGTGCATTAAGGACATAAGCCTTCTGCGCAGCAATGAGGACAATCCTCAGTTTTACGGACTCAGTCCGCAAAGTTGCTACTATCAACTTTCAACTAAATTTTCTCTAGGAACATATAAAAATAGTAGAGCTATAGCGCAAGCTACATCATAATTCGCAAAGACCATTAGACTATGTTCATGATAATTAGTTCAATTAATCATATTACTTAAGAACCTCCACTCAAAAAGTACATCTCTCTAGTCATTTGAGTGGTACATGATCCAAATCCACTAACTCAAGTCCGATCATCACGTGAGTTGAGAATAGTTTCAGTGGTAAGCATCGCTATGCTAATCATATCAACTATACGATTCATGCTCGACCTTTCGGTCTCTTGTGTTCCGGGGCCATGTCTGCACATGCTAGGCTCGTCAAGTTTAACCTGAGTGTTCCGCGTGTGCAACTGTTTTGCACCCGTTGTATGTGAACGTTGAGTCTATCACACCCGATCATCATGTGGTGTCTCGAAACGACGGACTGTAGCAATGGTGCACAGTCGGGAAGAACACAATTTTGTCTTGAAATTTTAGTGAGAGATCACCTCATAATGCTACCGTCGTTCTAAGCAAAATAAGGTGCATAAAAGGATTAACATCACATGCAATTCATAAGTGACATGATATGGCCATCATCTTGTGCTTCTTGATCTCCATCACCAAAGCACCGACACGATCTTCTTGTCACTGGCGCGGCACCATGATGTCCATCAACGTGTCGCCATAGGGGTTTTCGTGCTACTTATGCTATTACTACTAAATCTACGTCTTAGCAATATTGTAAACGCATCTACAAACACAAACGTTAGTTTAAAGACAACCCTATGGCTCATGCGGGTTGCCGTACCATCGACGTGCAAGTCGATATTAACTATTACAACATGATCATCTCATACATCCAATATATCACATCACGTCATTGGCCATATCATATCACAAGCATACCCTACAAAAACAAGTTAGACGTCCTCTAATTTGTTGTTGCATGTTTTACGTGGCTGCTATGGGTATCTAGTATGATCGCATCTTACTTCTGCAAAAACCACAATGGAGATGTGCAAATTGCTATTTAACCTCTCCAAGGTCCGCATCGGTCAAAACCAATTCAACTAAAGTTGAAGAAACCGACACCCGTCAGTCATGTTTATGCAACGAGGTTGCATGCCAATCGATGAAACCAATCTCTCGTAAGCGTACGAATAATGTCGGCCCGGGCCGCTACAATCCAACAATACCGCCGAATCGAGAAAAGACTAAGGAGGGCAGCAAATCGAACATCACCGTCCACAAAACCCTTTGTGTTCTACTCGAGATAACATCTACACATGAACCTAGCTCATGATGCCACTGTTGGGGAACGTTGCATGGGAAACAAAAAATTTCCTACGCACACGAAGACCTATCATGGTGATGTCTAGCTACGAGAGGAGATTTGTATCTATGTACCCTTGTAGATCGCACAGCAGGAAGCATTAAGAAACGCGGTTGATGTAGTGGAACGTCCTCATGTCCCTCGATCTGCCCCGTGAACCATCCCACGAACCGTCCCGCGATCCGTCCCATGATCCGTTCCGATCTAGTGCCGAACGGACGACACCTCCGCGTTCAGCACACGTACAGCTCGATGATGATCTTGGCCTTCTTGATCTAGCAAGAAAGACGAAGAAGTAGATGAGTTCGCCGGCAGCTTGACGGCGCTCCGGTGGTGGTGACGAGCTCTGCAGAAATACGATCTTGAGGTAAAACTATGGTGTCTAGATCTGAGTTGCACATGGCAAAAGTTGTCCCAAATCAGCCCTAAATCACCACTATATATAGGAGGGAGGGGGAGGAGGCTTGCGTTGAGGACCAAACCCTCAAGGGTGCGCTGGCCAAGGAAGAGGAGGAGTCCTACTCCAATTAGGATTGGAAAGTGGAGTCCTTCTCTTCCTTCCCACCTCTTTTTTTTCTTTTTCTTTGGTTTTCTTTCCTTGGCGCATAGGCCCTCTTGGGTTGTCCCACCGGCCCACTTAGGGCTGTCCCACCGGCCCACTTAGGGCTGGTGCACCACTCCTAGGGCCGTTGGGCTTCCCCCGGGTGGGTTGCCCCCCTCCCGATGAACTTCCAGAACCCATTCGTCATTCCCGGTACAATCCCGATAATGCCCGAAAACCTTCCGGTAACCAAATGAAGTCATCCTATATATCAATCTTCGTTTCCCAACCATTCCGGAAACCCTCGTGACATCTGTCATCTCATCAGGGACTCGTAACAACATTCGGTAACCACACATATAACTCAACTATACTAAAACATCACCGAACCTTAAGTGTGTAGACCCTGCGGGTTCGAGAACTATGTAGACATGCGCCGATGCACTCCTCGGTCTATATCCAATAGCGGGACCTGGATGCCCATATTGGATCCTACATATTCTCCGAAGATCTTATCTGTTGAACCTCAGTGTCAAGGATTCATATAATCCCGTATGTCATTCCCTTTGTCCTTTGGTATGTTACATGCCCAAGATTTGATCGTCGGTATCCGCATACCTATTTAAATCTCATTACCGGCAAGTCTCTTTACTCGTTTTGTAATACAAGATCCCGTGACTTACACTTAGTCACATTGCTTGCAAGGCTTGTGTGTGATGTTGTATTACCGAGTGGGCCCCGAGATACCTCTCCGTCACATGGAGTGACAAATCATAGTCTTGATCCATACTAACTCAAAGGACACCTTCGGAGATACCTGTAGAGTACCTTTATAGTCACCTAGTTACGTTGTGATGTTTGACACACACAAGGTATTCCTCCGGTGCCAGTGAGTTATATGATCTCATGGTCATAGGAATAAATACTTGACACGTAGAAAACAATAGCAATAAAATGACACGATCAATATGCTACGTATATAATTTGGGTCTTGTCCATCACATGATTCTCCTAATGATGTGATCCCGTTATCAAGTGACAACACTTGCCTATGGCCAGGAAACCTTGACCATCTTTGATCAACGAACTAGTCAACTAGAGGCTCACTAGGGACAGTGTGTTGCCTATGTATCCACACATGTATTTGAGTTTCCAATCAATACAATTCTAGCATCGATAGTAAACAATTATTATGAATAAGGAAAATATTATAATAACTAATTTATTATTGCCTCTAGGGCATATTTCCAACAGCTAGCTCGTCTGTGCACAACGCGACTCCCTTCACCGGCTGTCTCCTTTGTCGACGCCCGCAAGCTGTTCAACAATTTGCCAAGGTACAAAATGGACTCTCTTGACGAGTTCTTTTTTCACAATTTCCTTTGCGACTTCGACGATTCGTCGTCCGATGACGAGGAGGAGATATTGGCTGCCGTGTTGGTCCATCGCCACCTCAACAGCCAGCGGCTGTTGTTCCGTGGCTCCATTCTGGGCCACCTTACGGCGTTGAATCGCAACCGAGGGAGTGGGCATTTCCTTCTTTTGAAGGACTACTTTGATACAACAAACCCGTTGTTCAAACATCAAAAATTCCGCCGCCGTTTTCGTATGAGTAGGCATCTTTTCAACCGTATTAGAGAGGGGGTGGTCGCTATGATGACTATTTCGAGTGCAAAGAGGATGCCTTTGGCAAGAGAGGTTTTCCCTCTTATCAGAAATGCATTGCCGCCATCCGAATGATTGCATATGGAGTGCCCGTTGATCTCATTGACGAGTACGTCTGTATGAGCGAGTCTACTTGCCTAGAGTCCATATATAAGTTCTGCAAGGCTCTTATTGTTGTGTTTGGCCGTGAGTACTTGAGAGAGCCGACTGCTGAAGATACAACCCGTTTGTTGGCAATGAATGCCAGCAGGGGCTTCCCAGGGATGCTTGGTAGCATAGACTGCATGCACTGGGAGTGGAAGAACTGCCCTTTTGCTTGGCAAGGGCAGTATAAGGGCCATGTCAGGGCTTGCAATGTCATACTAGAGGTCGTGGCGTCTGAAGATATCTGGATCTGGCACTCTTTCTTTGGTATGGCCGAATAACACAATGATATCAACGTGCTTCAGCACTCGCCGGTGTTTGCTAGGCTTGCCGAAGGAAACAACCCACCGGTGAACTTTACTGTCAACGGCCACAACTACGACAAAGGATACTACCTAGGTGACGATATCTATCCTCAGTGGACCACTATTGTCAAAACAATACCCAACCCTGTCGGAGAGAAGAGGAAAAGATTTTCCCAAGAGCAAGAGAGTGCTAGGAAGGATGTCGAGCGTGCCTTTGGTATTCTGCAATCTCGATGGTGCATCGTTCGGTATCCTGCTAATACCTGGAGCACGCGGAAACTATGGGAGGTGATGACTGCTTGTGTGATCATGCATAATATGATCGTAGAAGACGAGCGCGCGGAACGTCTGTATGATCAAGGATTTCAGTTTCAGGCTGAGAATGTTGTGCCTGAGCATGGAGGAGCGGCAACGTTTGAACAGTTCACCCAATTTCATCAAGACATGCGTGATTGGAAAACTCACGTGCAACTGCAAAATGATTTGGTTGAGCATATGTGGGCTCATGTTGGCAACCAATATATTTATCTTCTTTTATTCGTTTGCAAAACTATGTGAGACATTTTTATTTTTATTCGGCTTGTAATAACTATGCTATTTTATTCGGTCCAAATTATGTTATTTGATTCAAGCTATGTAAATTCATGCAAAATAGGGTGGCCAGCCGGCCACGCCGGCACATATGAGTCGGCGCGTTGGGCGTGTTGCCGACCCATATCTAAAACAGGACGGATTCCGGGCGGACGATCGACCCAAACGGACAAAAAGCGGATGAAATCGCTGTCCGTTTCGGTCGCTCCATTGGAGTTGCTCTTATAAGCTTCTCTTGTAATTCAGAAACTGAAACTGCTTGTCCTCTTGCGTGCAACTCATGACAAACACCGAGATGAAGTTCCATGACTGTCATGCGATGATGGCGTAGCTACTTCTAGTTGCACTTAGAGGGAGAATGGGCCAGAATGTGCGAAACACACTTCTTGACCTCTGCAAAAAATTTGACGCTATCTAATGAAAGTTGATAAGTGTCCCACAAGGCTTTAAGAAAAGATCGTTGTCATACTAACTCCGAATGGCCGCGATAGCCTTGCCTGTGTCCTCCAAACCATGCTTTCATCTTTCCCCCAATCTTACCAGGGTCTTCCACTGTCTCCCCCAAAAACTTTACGCCAAGGATTTCCAGCCTTTAATGGACACTTGCAATCGATATCTTCCTATTGGGAAATGGCTTATAGATGAACCCCGATTAATTGCGGGAATAATCTAGCACCTGCCACTGGTAATCTAAAAATTTATAACTGGAGCGCAAACAACTGCCCATTACTGCTATTAGCTTACTAGTGGCGGGCGCTAGTTTGTGCCCACCACACGTAACAACTTTCCAGATTTGCCATGGGACAACTGTTACGAGTGGCGGGCACAAACTGGAGTCCGGCACTAATAGTTGAGTTACCAGTGACGCGCACAAACTAGAGCCCTCCACTGGTATTTTCTAGACTAGCGCAAAATCTGCTATAAAATACCGATGGCGGGCAATAGCAGATGCCCGCCGCTAGTAAAAACAATAGCAGTGGTGGTCGGTAATACGTGCCCGCCATTAGCATTTTTTGGCCTAAAGGCAATTCTATTCAAAAATTAATGTGGCAGGCCACATTTAATGTCCGCCACTAGTAAAGGAAATAGCAGTGGCGGGCTCTATTTTGTGCCCGTCACTTGTATATTTCTGTCATTTTTCGTAATGTTAGGATTATAGTATGTTTATGTTTAGTTTCATGGGTTATTTTTTTCTACATTAAAGATACTCCATTTAAACTTTCATGTAAGAGCTTGGGCCATTTTGATGTTAATGAACTATTTTTAGGACATTAAATAGGTTTTAGGTATTTAATGGAGGTAAATCCACTTAAAGGCTTAAATATAGAAGACATATTCGAAACCATGCTAAAATTTGGCATGTCACATGTAATGGTGTATGTTGTATATTAAAAAGGTTTGAACCCTAACTCATGAAGGAGTGGTTGCTTCGCATGCAAATTGGTTGATTTCAAATGCCTAAAAGTGAATTTAATTTCTTAAATATAACAAAGGAATCCCAAGAAATGCAAAATCTGGACATGACACATTCAGTGATATGTATTGCATGTGAATTTTTTCAAGATTAACTGACAAAGCATCGCGAGGTTCACATGTAAACTTGACATATTCCCTCTCGAAACCTAGTTTTTTGTTCGGAGATAGTCTGATTTCTAACCAGTCTATATAACACAAGAAATTACTTACTCTACAACTTTACCACACTATTGTCACATAGCACATAACACAAAAAGATATTTACTGTATGACTTTATCATTATTGCCACATAGAACATAACACAAGAAAGTACTTACTTTGTAACTTTATCATGATTGCCACTTAGAACATAACACAAGAATTACATACTCTACGACTTTATGAGGATTTTCACTGAGCATATAACACAAGAAATTACTTACTCTCCGATTTACCGCAATTGCGACTTAGCACATAACATAAGAAATTACTTACTCTTAAACTTAACATTATTACTAGATAGCACAAAACACAAAAAATTACTTACTCTACGACTTTATCATGATTGCCACTTAGCACATAACACAACAAATTACTTACTCTATGACTTTACTGCAATTGTCACTTATCATATAACACAACAAATTACTTACTCTATGTATTTACCACGATTGCCACTTAGCATATAACACAACAAATTACTTAGTTCCACAATAAGTAATTTCTTTTGTTACGTGATATGTGGAAATATTGGGAAAGTCGCAGAGTAAGTAATTTATTTTGTTTTGTACTAACTGGCAATGGTGGGAAAATGGTAATCATGAAAAAGTTGCAGAGTAAGTAATGCATTATATTACACAATAAATAATAATAATAAAATAGGCAAGCGGCGGGTGCACTGTCTCGCCTGCCCTTGTTAATACGGCTATCTATGGCGGGCTTAATATAGAGCCCACCATAGGTACGTTGCTTCATTTTGATTGGTCAAAACGATGCTCTCACGGATTAATGACCTGGCTTGCATATGGGCAGTCACACCCATTTGTGCTTCTTTTGAATGGTGGAGAGGGAAGGAAACACACATTTGACCAGCCACATCCACTTCTCTCCCCCTCACTCTCTCTCTCTCTCTCTCACTTGAAGCTCTGATCCCCTTTTCCCCACCACCTTCACCGGATGATTCCGGCTGTCTTCGTCCATCTTCACATGCAGCAAGCATGCCCTACTGCTGCCTCGTTCTCCTCTCAGTTCCCCACCTCTCTTGCGCAGGTTCTTCTCGGTACCTAGCGCGATGATGGATGTAGCGGGCACGACAGGTCCAATGGACGAGGCTGCAGATGCAGTGGGGCGGCAAATCCAGCGAGCGTGCATGCGACAACAGATCCAGCACAAGCGGCAACAAATCCGTCGGTGTGGTGGATCCAGTGGGAGCGACAGGGGATCCGATGGGCTGGCCGATCTAGCAAGCGCAACGCTCGCGATGGATCTAGCGGGCTCTTGGCGACGAATCCAGCTGGGATCTCTGCGGTGGTTGATTCTGCGGGCATGCACCCGATGATGGATCCAATATGCACGAGGTGGAGCGTCGCTGCTACGCCGCCTGCTAGTGCATTTGTTTTTTTCTTCTAAAATTACACCAGTGAAGGGTGACTATTGATGCCTGCCATTGGTAATGCGTGTCGTTAGTCTCATTAGTGCCGTTAGTGTGGATTACTAATGACGGGCATTAAATAAAGCCCGCCGCTGCTAGATCTTTACTAGTGGCGGGTGCGCGTCCGTCGTGGATGCCATGTTAGAAGTGGTGAGAGGTTAGTGGCGGGCGCCCGTGAAAGCCTTGTCAGTCCGTCACAAATGACCTTTTTTCGATCGTCATTACTAACATTCCTGCAGTAGTGGCTCTATAGGTGGTGAGCTTCGTTAATAACCAAAGTTGGGATACTAGTCTTCCTCCTGGCAGTCCTTGATTCATTACCAGGGTTCCTTCATCCCGGCCAAACTTCTAATAGAAAGAATCGATAAAAAATGCAGATGATTCTTCTGGAATTGTGGCAATGAACCGTCGCCGACATCCTAGAGTTTGTAATTGTGGCCGATCAATCCAACGATCCTGTTTCCGATGATCCGATCGAGCAGCAGCCCGAGAACTGTAGCAGAGGCTGATCGGTCTAATGATGGACAATCCCGCTTCATATAGGCTGTAGCCTGTATCTACGTGAGTGATTTTGCCTTTCCACGATCCGCCTATCGATCTGACGATTGTGTTTTCTTTTTTTAGGACTAACCATCTTCGTTTCCTAATTTCTATCAAGCAGCGCCGCAACGGCCGATCCATCCAACGCTCGAAGCCTTGAGGCGACTCAGGCTGACGCGCTAGCGGCCTAGTACCTTGCCCGGCCCAATGTTCAGCAACAATTAGCAGACCTTGTATATTTGTGACCCGCAAAAACCATACGGGGTAAGATGTTGCACTGCAGAACAGATCTCACAGATCTCGTATAATTAAGCCACATAATTTTAAAAAGGAAATTAAAATCATAGTCATTCATAGTTCATTACACAGTAGACGATCATACAAACTACTGCATCATTTACTAGGGGATAGAGGTAAGCTAACATACTCGAGCTCACCAGAGCTACTACCTATCCTACCGCACTATGCAAAATTGATATCACTAGAATTGAGCTCGTGTGGTAGTAGATGCGGAGTGCGCTCACTCATCGTCCTCGTCGGAGGAGAGCTAGACGTAGATGCGCTCCTCCGCAGTCGCTTCGCGGCGCCACTCTTCCACCTTGTGCCCAAAGGCGAGGACCGACGCGACACCCTGATCGTAGAGCACGGTGTCGATCTCACCTTCCCTTTGATGGCGCTGTTGGTCCTCTTCCGCCTCCCGCGCACTCCGTGCCAGCAGCACGGGCAAAAGGCTATCCGCCTTCGCTGGGGGGGGGGGGGGGGGGAGGAAATCCTCCGGTACGACGACGCCCTCAGCACGTCGCACCGGCACCGCCTCGGCCTCCGGCTCCATCTTCACCGACGGGAGCTCCTCGAGCTCCCTCTTCACCGAGGGGAGGGAGGAGCGCGAGCTCAACGCCTTGGAGGAGCTGCCGGAGAAGAGGCGGCCGCGCGCGGTCATACTCCTCTGTCTCGCGATGAAGGAGCGACGACAGCGACGACATGCCCCATTGCGTGTACGGACGGCAGCGCGCTTTCGTGCGGTGTCGGATCTGAAGCAACGAGCCCTCTCGGGGTCGTCGTTCCTACGGCCGTCGGAGTTGGCCATCAAGGGCGATAGAATGGAGCGGCTACGCGGCGGAATGGAGGCGCACGACAGCGGATCTGAGGCGCCGGCAGTGAGGTGTTGGGACTTTTCGCGGCGGTGGAGGGATAGGGCTTCGACCCACATCCAGCAGTCGAACCCGCAGATATAGCGACCGAGCGATCGCGTTTATGGACCGGGCCGCGTTTACACTACCTGATCTGGCACAAAAAACAACCCAAACCCGTATAGTCGTCGGAATTTTACAGTTTCCACAATTATACGAGGTCTGCTAGAGATGCTCTTAGCCTATAAAAATCGAGGCCCTCAAAATTCATGGGCCCCATACAGGTCGTACGTTTTGTACAGCTATGGACCCGGCCGTGACTGCTTTCCCTCATCTTTACCCATACCACCTAGAACTACATGCATTAGTCCACTACACGAAGAGATCGACTCTGGTCTATGTAAGAGCAACTTCAAAGGGGCGACCCATTTCGTCCACCGCCGTCCGTTTGGATTCGCGTGGACAAAAGTGATGGCCCAACGCGTCGACCCATTGTCAAAATGCGTCCGCGCCGACCCATTTCTGGCCCAAAATTGGGACTGAAATGCGTTGACGCGGAGCGCGTGCCCTCTCGATGTCCGCCCCAACCACTTGCAATCAACTTAATTTGTGACGGCCACCCTCCGCGGGCCCACGCGAGAGCAACCAAGTTCGACCTCATGTGCTTCCAGAACCCCCCGTCCCCATCTCGCCACCTCGTTGGCGACCAAACCCTAGCCAGCAGCCATGACGGGCTCCTTGCAAAACAAGGGCAAGGCCTCCATCTACCCCCATGCGATCTCCCCGCGAGGGTCTTTCCGCCGGCCTCGCGAGCGTGTCAGCGTTCCGGTGCACCAAGCGCGGTGGCACTGGGAGCACTGCGTCCCGGTGCCGTACCCCAATGTCACCCTCCCGCACCACTAGCATATGGATCCGGAGAGGATCCCGGTGCCGGCCATGCCGTGGTTGGCGCGAATGTAAGTGCAGGAGGTGAGTCGTCGCCGGCGTCGGTTGATGTCGGAGCACCGGCTCAACCCTGTGTACGCGTCCGACTCTCCCCACTAGGAGGTCTGGTTTGCGATCGAGCACGAGGAGCAGCGCCGGCGCGGCGTGCGCGACGTGTAGCCAGGAGGCCCTCCGCCGCCCCCATCCATCGTTAGCGACGAGGATCAGTAGGCGGGGGCCGCCTACCAGGTGGCGGTGGCAGCCGCACTCCGCGAGAGTGAGGAGGAAGAGCGGCGCCAGGCCGAGGCGGAGGACGTGGCGTACGAGGCGCAACTCGCGGAGGCCATCGCGCTGTCCGCTGTCGGCGACTGCGTCGTGCCACCTCCACCGAAGACCGAGCCCACGGAGCCGCAGCCGGAGGTCTACCAGTGGACCGGTTGCCTCCACGAGTGGGTCAGCGCGCCACCCATATGGTTGGGCGCGACACCGTAGCAGGAGGAAGCCTACCTCCAGCATTGGAGGCTGCAACACCTCGCGGAGGAGCGCGCCGATGGCCATCTAACGTCGGTAGATGCGCTGGAAAACGAGGCGGAGGAGGAGGAGCGCGCCCGTGCTGCGCTGCGAGCGCCACCAGCACAGCCCGCACTGACGGGACAGACGACGGAGGCGCACACAACTGTGCTGTGGAACACGGCGTTCCCGTGGGCTGGCCCTGCGCCGACGCTAGTTGACCTCACCGGCCCGTACGTCATGACGACGATGCCTAGGGCTGCCTCGTAGTTTACGTTTTTTATGTTTAATTAATGTAGTGGGGATGCGTCGACTCTCGCCGATCTCCGTGACAACTTTTAATGTTTAATTAATGTTTGTTTATTATTTTTGAACATGTTTTAAAAAAAAATCATGCGTCCGCAAAAATGAACCGGGTCAGCGTTGGACGCATGCGTTGATCCAAACGTAGAATGGGACGTTGTTATTCGGCGGGCCAATCCAAATAGACAAAAAATGATAAAATCGTCGTCCGTTGAATCGATCGGTTGGAGTTGTTCTAACCGAGTAATCTGGAAAGCAGAATCTGTACTTTGCATTTTGTTGCGGTGTTGTGCTGTCAAACTGACCAGACTGTAGGACTCGAAACCGATTTCACTACTGATGTTGTATATGCAACACTCTACAACGACACAGTTGACCCGCTCATTTCTCTGATTTAGGCTTCAAGGGCCCCTAATAAAGTGAAGATCTTTGGCTGGATTTTGCAAAACAACTTGCTAAACACATGCATCGATCTGCACAAGAAAACCATCCTAACCTTCAACACTTGTCCGATGTGCAACTCCCACCCGGAGACGAACTGTCACATCCAACACATTAACATACGCAGAAGGGGCACTCCCTGGTTGCATACTTGCATCTGTTGGGAAACTGGGTCAGTCCATCAGATGCGGTAGCGAGGCGGGCTTCTGTGCGACACACAAAACCAGTATCTATCATTTTTTCTGTATTAGTTAAGTAAGTTCTTATCTCGTCCTTCATATTCCTATATAAAAAGGAGAGGTAATTATTGTAACACAGATCATGATATAATAAAAATTATTTTCTCTCTATTTTTTGTGTTCGTCTACTCTATGTGTTCGAGTACCTTCGTTTACAATGTTGCTCTCGCTTTGCAACTTCGGACCGGATTAGCCGGCGAAGTTGCGAAACACGTTATCAACACGTTTCACCAACTCTCCATCGAGCTTGCGTCAAGCCTGCGCCAAGGAGGCTCTCGTTGATCGCACGGAGGTATAAGATCCGATCTCTCTCTGCGAAAATGGATTCATCATGTTATCACGATTTCGCTTTCGCGCTTACCTTATTTTTCGGATTTAATCTACCTATGATGTGGATTTCTCTTTCAAGAACTGCCTCACGACCACGTTGCCGACCAATGTCGATGTTTTTGGATCAAGAGAGACTTGTTGACTACATCCTACACTAGTGGGGACGGGGCCTTTAGCCCCGGCCCGTAAGGGGCTTTAGTCCCGGTTCACCAACCGGGACTAAAGGGGCGGGACTAAAGGCCTAACCTTTAGCCCCGGTCCTGTTACAAGCCGGGACTAAAGGTGCTGCACGTGGGCGCCTCGTAGCGCCCTAGGGGCAGACCCTTTAGTCCCGGTTCGTTACACGGACCGGGATTAAAGAGTATCAGATTTTGTTTATTTTTGGGTTTTTTTTTGAATGAAATTATTTTTGGGTTTTAGGGTTTTAGGGTTTAGGTGTTCGGAAGATTAACGTGATGCCTCGTTTAGTGTTCGGGAATTAGTTTTCATATAATTTAAATAGAAATAATTATGCACATATATATATAAGATTAACTTATCTTACAAGCGAGCATATATATACAATTATATGGAGATCCGAATTATCGGAACTAGAGCCCGTCTATTCGGTTACATGGACGAACATCAGTAATGGCCCCTAGCTACACTAAATCGTCCTTTGTCATCTATAGCTTCCGTCCTCAGAAAGGTCGCAAGGTCCTCTGCAACAGCAATCGCGCGTTGCTCTGGTAGGACCTTCGTCCTCATGGCCGTGTACTATATAAGAAGAGATGAATATGAATATCAATCATGATAACAAAGAATGGCGGGTAAAAATAAAGGTGTGAATGTTCATTGCTTACGTCGGATCTGTGATCCTTGTGCTCAGAGGTAAACGTGCGAATGGTCTCGCAAACATAGTATCCGCATAAATGCGTTCCCCGTGGCTGCTGGTCGCACTTTACGAGAATAGAATATATATAATCAAAATTATAATCTAGCATCATAAATGTATTGAAAATAGAAGTATATCATACTACTACTTACCTGAGCCGCTCTAAAGGTCAGCTTCTCAGGCTCGATACCGGGAGTCACGCACTTGAACCGCTTCCAAACCCTGCCCGACAAGGATAATGATTTGCTAAGTTTTTCATTAATTGATATATCAGAAAATCATCGAAAGAGACCGATAGAGCGCAAGAATGATTGAAATTACCCTTGGAGCATGTCCTGCAGGCTTTAGAACTGTTTCAAGGGTCTCGATAATGGGTCGAAGGCATCAACTCTTCCCTTATCAATTTGATCATAGTATTCAAAGTAGGAGTACTTTTCCAATTTGAGCATTCAATAAGCAAAACCAAATCGTAAAATAAAGTAGTATTCAAATTAGCATGCATTCAATTATAAGCAAATACATCATCTCTTTTGTCCGTACATCGTCGAATATTATCACTAATACTCCTCGAATACTATCATACATATAGCATCACTGATACATCTAGAACCGTAGCGCCCAACGGGTATCGGCGCGGGCGGTGGACATCCAAAGAGAAGGAACCATCACAGGATCATAGCTCCAGTGAGATCCCCGAAGAACCAGCCAGGTATGCTCGAACCTGCCCTCCAACGCAACCATGTAGCGACGGACGTGCTCATCCTCCTCGCTGACACGGTGACGTACCACCTCCGCGGTGTCCGGAAGCCTCGGCACCCTCACTGGCCCACGCGACCGCCACCAAACAAGGATCGGGTCAACGACGGGCTGGCTCCTCACCAACCTACGCCCCCCGGAAGTTAGCACCTCCCAATACCAACCGGGCGGAGCCCAGTCCCGGACAGGGCCCCTCTGATCAAGCAGGTGTCCTCCGCCGAGTCGACGACGAGAATGCGGGATAGGCATCGTAAAATGAACTAAAAAAATAAACTAGTTCTATTAATTTTCTTGCTAAAAATAAACTATTAACACTTAAGAATATACAATAGCAAAATTAAGCAATAATCTAAGAAACACTATTAACACTTAAGCATATACACTATACAATAGCAAAATTAAATGACAAAAAATATATTTCTTCTTCTTGTAACCCTAAACTAATTTTTCCTCTTCTTCTATTTCTCCTCTTCTTCTACTTCTTCTTCTACTTCTACTTCTCCTCTTCTTCTACTACTTCTCCTCTTCTCTTCTTCTACTTCTCCTCTCCTCCTCTTCTAATTTTTTCTCTTCTTCTACTTCTCCTCTTCTTCTATTTTTCCTCTTCTTCTCCTCTCCTCCTCTTCTTATTCTCCTTTTTCTTCTTTTCTTCTCCTCCTCTTCTAATTTTCCTTTTTCCTAACTCTAAATATTACTAACCCTAATAATCTAGCACAAACCTAATAACAATATGAATTAAATGACAAAAAAAATCTTTTTCTTCTTTTCTTCCTTTTTTCTTCCTTTCTTCCCCTTTTTCTTCCTTTCTTCTCATTTTTCTTCTTTTCTTCTCCTTTTTCTTCTTTTCTTCTCCTTTTTCTTCTTTTCTTCTACTGGCCGGAGTGTTGGGGAGGAGGGGGCGGGGGGCTTACCGGCCGGAGGTGTCGACGGCGCGCGGTGAGGAGGGCGGCGCGCGGCGAGGAGGACGGCGGCGGCGAGGAGGACGACGACGATGGCGAGGAGGACGACAGGCGGTGGCGAGCAGGACGGCGGGCAGCCTGACGGCGTCGTCGAGTTAATCGCCGTGCCACGCCGGGCAGGAGAACGAGGAAGAAGGAGAGAAGGAAATGCGATTTGGGTTGGAAATTTTCTAACTCCCGCTTATATAGGTGGATCTTTAGTCCCGGTTCGGGGCTCGCTCCGGGACTAAAGACCCCCTTTAGTCCCGGGTAGAGCCACGACCCGGGACTAAAGGCCCTTTTTCGGCAGAACAGAAGGCGGGAAGCAGGGGCCTTTAGTCCTGGGGCGTGGCTCCACCTGGGACTAAAGCCCCTCCTCAGCTACACGATAAGTTTAGTCCCACCTCGCCCAGCGAGGGGGACTAACACTTGTTTATAAGCCTCGTCGCAGCTTCTCCATCGAGCTCCTCTCTAAAGCACGCTTACGGGCCTAAACTCACTGAAAATTGAAACTATATTCGAAATTATGGAGAAAATTCAACCTGAATTCAAAGTGAGTTCAATTTGAATTTAGATTGAATTTTCTCTATAAATTCTCATATAGCTTCAATTTTTTTCTATTTTCATAATTAATAATTTTGACTATCCAAACTATTATCTATTTTGTTATTTTCAATTAAAAACTATGTTTATTAAAAATTCTTTTTGCATATTTGAGAATTTGACAAAACTATGATAATGAAAAGTGTTTGAAATTGAATAAATAATGCAAAACTATTTCCTATTTTCAAAAGTAATTATTTTGACTATTCAAACTATTATCTATTTTGTTATTTTCAATTAAAAACTATGTTTATTAAAAATTCTTTTTGCATATTTGAGAATTTGACAAAACTATGATAATGAAAAGTGTTTGAAATTGAATAAATAATGCAAAACTATTTTCTATTTTCAAAAGTAATTATTTTGACTATCCAAACTATTAACTATTTTGTTATTTTCAATTAAAAACTATTTTTATTAAAATTCTTTTTGCATATTTGAGAATTTGACAAAACTATGATAATGAAAAGTGTTTGAAATTGAATAAATAATGCAAAACTATTTTCTATTTTTAGAAGTAATTATTTTGACTATCCAAACTATTAAATATTTTTTTATTTTCAATTAAAAACTATGTTGATTAAAATTATTTTTTGCATATTTGAGAATTTGACAAAACTATGATAATGAAAAGTGTTTGAAATTGAATAAATAATGCAAAAATATTTTCTATTTTCAAAAGTAATTATTTTCAAAAGCACTACAAATGAACTCTGAAAATGTTGAAAGTTGGCATGCTATCATCATTTCACCCGCATAGCATGTGTTAAAAAGTTGAGAGGGCTACGACAAAAACTGGATGCACTTCGTGTACAAAACGGACAATCTCTCTCGAAGTATGAGCGTTTCGAACAAGAACTCATCTCTTACAAAGGGATTTCATTTTTTTGAACTTATTTGAACTCCATACTTTTTGTGTGTTCAAAATGCACCATTCAATGGCACATCACAAAATTTCAACAATTTCTGACTTCATTTGGTATTCTTCGTGCATTTATTCATTTTTTTGAGCTAGTTGACCCTGAAACTGAAAAGCACTACAAATGAACTCTGAAAATGTTGAAAGTTTGCATGCTATCATCATTTCACCCACATAGCATGTGTTAAAAAGTTGAGAGGGCTACGACAAAAACTGGATGCACTTCGTGTACAAAACGGACAATCTCTCTCGAAGTATGAGCGTTTCGAACGAGACCTCATCTCTTACAAAGGGATTTCATTTTTTTGAACTTATTTGAACTCCATACTTTTTGTGTGTTCAAAATGCACCATTCAAAGGCACATCACAAAATTTCAACAATTTCTGACTACATTTGGTATTCTTCGTGCATTTTTTTTTTTAAGCTAGTTGACCCTGAAATTGAAAAGCACTACAAATGAACTTTGAAAATGTTGAAAGTTGGCATGCTATCATCATTTCACCCACATAGCATGTGTTAAAAAGTTGAGAGGGCTACGACAAAAACTGGATGCACTGCTTGTACAAAACGGACAATCTCTCTCGAATTATGAGCGTTTCGAACGAGAACTCATCTCTTACAAAGGGATTTCATTTTTTTGAACTTATTTGAACTCAATACTTTTTGTTTGTTCAAAATGCACCATTCAAAGGCACATCACAAAATTTCAACAATTTCTGACTTCATTTGGTATTCTTCGTGCATTTACTTATTTTGTTTTGAGCTAGTTGACCCTGAAATTGAAAAGCACTACAAATGAACTTTGAAAATGTTGAAAGTTGGCATGCTATCATCATTTCACCCACATAGCATGTGTTAAAAAGTTGAGAGGGCTACGACAAAAACTGGATGCACTGCGTGTACAAAACGGACAATCTCTCTCGAAGTATGAGCGTTTCGAACGAGAACTCATCTCTTACAAAGGGATTTCATTTTTTTGAACTTATTTGAACTCCATAATTTTTGTGTGTTCAAAATGCACCATTCAAAGGCACATCACAAAATTTCAACAATTTCTGACTTCATTTGGTATTCTTCGTGCATTTACTTATTTTTTTGAGCTAGTTGACCCTGAAACTGAAAAGCACTACAAATGAACTCTGAAAATGTTAAAAGTTGGCATGCTATCATCATTTCACCCACATAGCATGTGTTAAAAAGTTGAGAGGGCTACGACAAAAACTGGATGCATTTCGTGTACAAAACGGATAATCTCTCTCGAAGTATCAGCGTTTCGAACGAGAACTCATCTCTTACAAAGAGATTTCATTTTTTTGAACTTATTTGAACTCCATACTTTTTGTGTGTTCAAAATGCACCATTCAAAGGCACATCACAAAATTTCAAAAATTTCTGACTTCATTTGGTATTCTTCGTGCATTTACTTATTTTTTTTGAGCTAGTTGACCCTGAAATTGAAAAGCACTACAAATGAACTCTGAAAATGTTGAAAGTTGGCATGCTATCATCATTTCACCCACATAGTATGTGTTAAAAAGTTGAGAGGGCTACGACAAAAACTGGATGCACTTCGTGTACAAAACGGACAATCGCTCTCGAAGTATCAGCGTTTCGAGCGAGAACTCATCTCTTACAAAGGGATTTCGTTTTTTGAACTTATTTGAACTCCATACTTTTTGTGTGTTCAAAATGCACCATTCAAAGGAACATGGCAAAATTTCAACAATTTCTGGCTTCATTTGGTATTCTTCGTGCATTTACTTATTTTTTTTGAGCTAGTTGACCCTGAAATTGAAAAGCACTACAAATGAACTCTGAAAATGTTGAAAGTTGGCAGGCTATCATAATTTCACCAACATAGCATGTGTTAAAAAGTTGAGAGGGCTACGACAAAAACTGGATGCACTTCATGTACAAAACGGACAATCTCTCTCGAAGTATCAACGTTTCGAACGAGAACTCATCTCTTACAAAGGGATTTCATTTTTTTTAACTTATTTGAACTCCATACTTTTTGTGTGTTCAAAATGCACCATTCAAAGGCACATCACAAAATTTCAACAATTTCTGACTTCATTTGGTATTATTCGTGCATTTATTCATTTTTTTGAGCTAGTTGACCCTGAAACTGAAAAGCACTACAAATGAACTCTGAAAATGTTGAAAGTTGGCATGCTATAATCATTTCACCCACATAGCATGTGTTAAAAAGTTGAGAGGGCTACGACAAAAACTGGATGCACTTCGTGTACAAAACGGACAATCTCTTTGGAAGTATCAGCGTTTCGAACGAGAACTCATCTCTTACAAAGGGATTTCATTTTTTTGAACTTATTTGAACTCCATACTTTTTGTGTGTTCAAAATGCACCATTCAAAGGCACATCACAAAATTTCAACAATTTCTGACTTCATTTGGTATTCTTCGTGCATTTACTTATTTTTTTTTGAGCTAGTTGACCCTGAAATTGAAAAGCACTACAAATGAACTCTGAAAATGTTGAAAGTTGGCATGCTATAATCATTTCACCCACATAGCATGTCTTAAAAAGTTGAGAGTCTACGACAAAAACTGGATGCACTTCGTGTACAAAACGGACAATCTCTTTGGAAGTAGAAGCGACCCCCACAATAAGAGACGACATTCTTCTTCTCTCATATATGGTGGACACTAGCTCACCTGATTTTTCAACTGTCGATGATGGTCGCTACTCCTACTTCCCCTAGTGCATAACCAATATCTAGCACAAGGAGAAGAAGGAGAAACGACCCCCGACAGCAACAGTCGACATTCTTCTTCTCTCATGTATAGTGGACACTCCCTCACCTGATTTTTCGACTGTCGATGATGGTCGCTACTCCTTCTTCCCCTAGTGCATAACAAATATCTAGCACAAAGAGAAGAAGGAGAAGCAACCCCACAACAACAGTCGGCATTCTTCTTCTCTCTTGTATGGTGGACACTCCCTCACCTGATCTTTTGACCGTCGATGATGGTCGCTATTCCTTCTTTCCCTAATGCATAACAAATATCTAGCACAAGGAGAAGAAGGAAAAGCGACCCCCACAACAAAAGTGGTTCCACGGCACGCCACGTGGTTCCGCTGCACGCCATGTGGTTCCGCTGCACGCCACGTGGGACTAATGGTCTTTCATTTTTAAATGACTGTTTTAATCAAAAACAGATCTGTTACAAAAGGGATTTCATTTTTTGAACTTATTTGAACTGAAGACTTTTTGTATATATATGTGGTCGAAATGCATGATACCATGAAATTAGAAAGGGCTAAACCATTCAAAAGTAGCAAATGAAGTTAGAAAGGGCTAAACCATTCAAATTTGGAAACTATAATGGCACAAACAGAAACTAGACATATATAAATTGGTCCAAGCGGCACATGATACTAGTCCAAACAGTACATAATAATAGCTATCATATATATATATATATATATATATATATATATATATATATATTCGAGGTGACGCTGGCCATAGTTGACGACTCGAATCAGAATGTCCACCTTATTCGAGGTGACGCTGGCCATAGTTGACGACTCGAATCTTGCGGTACAACTCGTATGAAACGTATGCATCTTTTGCTGCATACTCAATGTTGATACGATCAAGTGGGGCCTTCTCCCAAAGTTTGTGCTGAGACTTTGGGAAATTGGTCTTCATATTACCATATTCCTCGTCGATCAAGGCAACTACCATATGAGCCATCGAAGTCCTGACATGTCGAAGCCTGAATACCGTTTGGAGATCAATGAGGCAACCAGTTGGTATCTCAATACCGAAGCTGTACCTCATCTTCAGCTTGTCGTTCGTTATGTCAACGGTAGCAAAAGTGATGCCGCTGCGAAGGAAGTCCATGATTTCTGGACAATGCTTGTCACTACTGCAACAGAAACAAATTAAAATGGAACAAATGTTACATACTGCTGCAATAATGAAACATGTTTCACTACAACTAAAGAGAAAATTATCTTTAGGATTCAAATAGAACATATTGCTATCCTATGCAATTTTCATATCCTACGAATTGATCAAGAAACCGTAAATTAACTATGACATATATATATATATATATATATATATATATATATATATATATATATATATATATTCTCCCACGATTTTGCAAATATTCAATAAGCTAGACATGTTGCATATTGCTATCCAATGGAACCTAGAGAGATCACTATATCTATCCAATGGAACCTAGAGAGATCACTAACTATATGCAATTTTCATGACTATGACATATCATATTGCTATCCAATGGAACCTAGAGAGATCACTAGCTATATGCAATTTTCATAACCTTGGATCAAAGAACACCGCAAAAAATTGTATCACTACAACTATGATTTCAATGGAACATATTGAACCAATCAGATTTTTCAGATTGTGGAACACTATTCCAATGGAACATATTAAACACTAGTCCCTTCAACTATCACTACAACTATTCCCTTCGACTAATCAAAATTGTTTCACTACAACTATTTGAAGTGAACCAACTATGATTCCAATGGAACATATTAAACACTAGTTGATTCTAATATGATTTTTCAGATTATGGAACACTATTCCAATCAGATTGTGTTCCCCTTCAACTAATCAAAATTGTTTCACTACAACTATTTGAAGGGAACCAACTATGATTGAAACAAATAAACTTACAATGTCATTACCTTGGATCAAAGAAAGCCTCAAAACTTACCTCGCCCATTGGAAGATCAAGACATGGTGTGCGAAACATAGTTGGATGACGGCAACACTGCGTTGATCGGCCGTGTACTCCAAATCAAGCCCCAAGAACTTCTCATGATCCACTGCGGCGTCAAGCCATCGTTCCTTCATCTGTCTAAGAAAATGCGGCACCTCCCTGCTCTCGTTCGTGTACACGACATCGAGCTTGGTCTTGCCATGTGCGAGCACCTCTCCAAAGCGAGTTGGCATGGTGGAAGAAGAGAAGGGAAGAAGAGAGGGGAATAACAGAGAAGGGAAGAAGCGAGAGAGGAAGAAGAACAGAGAAAGAAGGGCGGCGACAGAGACTATGCTTCGGTTGTGGTTTTGTGAAGCGGAATGCAAACCATTTTGGGCCTTTAGTCCCGGTTTGAGCCACCAACCGGGACTAAAGAGGCATACCAACGGTTGCTACCACTACGGAAGGCCATGTGTTAGGCCTTTAGTCCCGTCCAAAGGCCCGTTTTCCACTAGTGCTAGGGAGACAGTGATTACACGTAGTGTAGATGACACCGCCGCGATGTACCAGATGTACATGCGTCGTGACGTCCCGCGGACGCACGACCTGTTTTTCCCGCGGACATCAGCAGTCAACAGTCAGTTGACTGGTCAACTCTGACAAGTGGGTCCCATGCGTCATACTCCACTTAATTTAATTAATTAACAAATTCTAATTTACTTAGTTTAGGTTTAATCAACTTAATTAATTATCAAAATAATTACCCTAATTAAATACTTAATTAAGTTACATAGAATTACTATTAGGGATTTAATTAATAATGTAATTAATCAATTAAGCAATTAATTAATTAATTAATATTATTTTTATTGTTAAGGGAGCTTGGGCCCCCATTGTCATTCTCTTAGGGGGTGGGGTTAGGGGGGGCCTAATCCCCCACTAACCAAACCGGTTCGAGGCAGGATGGTTGAGGCCATGGGGAGGGGCAAGGCCTGACGCGGTGGTGCGGGCGATTGTAGAAGAAGAGGCCGAGGGAGCCGTGGCCGCGACGGAAGGGGCCGGGGCGAGGTAATTCCGCCACTCTTTCCATGAATGTACTACTGCAACAATTTCAAGGTCATGAACTGGGTAGTTCACTTCATGAGCACATAGCTGACAAGAGGCATAAGCGATCACCTTGCGATCTTGCATCAGGATACAACCTATTCCTTGGCAAGAAGCGTCACAATATATGACGAGATCCTTCTTAGTATCCGGAGGAGCAAGTACCGGAGCAGATGTCAGTTTATCCTTATGTGCTTGGAAACTTTCCTGACATTTATCAGTCCAGTCATACTTAACACCTTCGTGAAGCAGATTGGTTAAGGGCTTTGCAATCTTGGAGAAGTTCTCGACGAATCGACGACAATAGCTGGCGAGTCCGAGAAAACTTCTGACTTGCTTGACATTCTTCGGGGGAGTCCAGTTAAGAATAGCTTGAACTCGTTCGGGTTTGACCACAATACCATTTTTGCAAATCACATGACCATGGTACGTCACTTCGTCCAGCCAGAATTCACATAGGAATACTTTGCATAGAGTTGATGCTCCCAAAGCTTATCCAGTACAAGACGAAGATGTTCAGCATGCTCTTCTTTATTATTTGAGTATACCAGAATATCATCCAGATATACCACGCCGGATTTGTTGAGGTAGTCCATGAAAATATAATTCATCAATCGAGAGAAGGTTGTCGGGGCATTGGTTAAGCCGAAGGACATGATGATGTACTCGTATGATCCATAGCGAGTAACAAAGGCGGTCTTTGGGATATCCTATTTGTGAACACGGATCTGGTGGTATCCCAACCTCAAGTCGAGTTTAGGGAAGACTGAGGAACCAACAAGTTGATCATACAAATCATTTATCCGAGGAAGAGGATATTTGTTTTGAAAAGTGGCCTGACTGATAGGACGGTAGTCTTGAACCAAACGATTTGTCCCATCCTTCCTCTTAACAAAGAGAGAAGGTGCTCCCCAAGTAGAGAACTAGGACAAATGAGACCCAGACGAAGCGAATTGTCAATTTCTTGCTTAAGTTCAAGAAGTTCATGTGGTGGCATCTTATATGGACGCTTGGCGATAGGAGTGGTACTGGGTACCAAGTCGATGACAAACTCGACAACTCGAGCAGGGGGAATCCCCGGAAGTTCTTGTGGGAAAACATCTTGGAATTCCAGGAAAATTGGAATGTTTTCGACCCTTCAAGAGGCGACACATTTAATGCATTCAAGGCATATAGCCGTGCCTCAACATCTCGAACGAGATGAGCATGATAGCTTATTAATCAAATTGAAGGGTGTAGGAGGTGGACGGTTTTGGTGGCACAAACAATTGAAGCCGTATGAGCTTTCAAACAGTCCATTCCCAGTATAAGGTCAATGCTGGAAGACTTCAGTAAAATGGGGGCGGCAAGGAATTCCAATCCTTCGATTTCTACAGGAACATTGGGACAAACCACAGAGGTTCGACATTGGCTCGCAGGGGTGTTTACCACTATCGGGATGTTCGTCTATTCGCTTCTAATGTCATGCATGTATGAAATTTTTTCTAACATAAAGGAATGCAATGCTCCTGTATCAAACAATACAGAAGAAAGTACTGAGTTAATGAGAAGTGTACCCATCACGGTAGGAGGCTGGTCCTGAGCTTGACCCATCTCAATGTTGTTGGCCTGACCACGAACATAAGCACGCTTGACATTGCTGTTACGAGTCTGATTGTTGCCACTGCCAGTTGAGGGAAGTGCCAGCTGATTCAAATTCTGCGTGCAGTCTCTAGCATAGTGACCTGGACGACCACACTTGAAGCACAACCTGTCCTGAGGACAGGAAGGAGGAGCTCGAGGCGGTGGAACTAGAAGTCTCGGCTGCCTAGGTGGTGGAGGAGGCAGACGAGATGCAGCATGGAACGACCTTGGAGCAGGAGCAGGTGCATGGCACATTTTGTGGGGAATCCAGATATTTTGCCTCTGTGCAGATGAGCCCAAAGTTGAACCCATGTCAGGTTGCGCTTGCTACTATCCTTGTATGCCCACCGACCAGTCTCAAACTGAATGGCCTTGTTCACCAAGGTGGCGAAATCAGCATAGTCCTGAATAAGGAGTGCGAGCTTGATGTCAAGGTGGAGGCCATCACGGAATTCTCCCGTTTGTGATCATCAGTTGCAATTTCTTCTTCATCATAGCGGGATAAGTCCAGAAATTCCTGCTGATAAACATCCACAGTCTTGTTGCCCTGGACAAGGTTGCAGAACTCACGCTTCTCCCGGTCTGTGATTCCCCGAGAAATGTACCAAGCACGGAAGGCAGCCTTGAAGTCCATCCAGGTGATGACAGTTCCAGCGAGCTAAGATCGCCTGTGACTATCCCACCATTGAGCAGCGGGGCCCTTCAAAAAGTAGGCTCCAAAGTTGACATAGATCGCGAGGGGCACATTGGCAGACTCCAGTTCATAAGTAATGTCACGGAGCCAGTCATCATGATCAAGGGGCTGAGTTGAGCTGCGATGTATCGCAGGGTTGAGGCGGTAGAAGTCTTGTAGGGTCACGCCTTGCTGCTGATTCATGTTCAGCCTTTGGAACGGGTCCATGAGCCCTTGCATCAACTGGCGGTTCAGTTCAAACTGTTGGATCATCTGAGCCATATATTCAGGAGGCGGGGGTGGTGGATCGTTTGCGGGGCCACGCAGGTGGCCAACTGGTCTAACCATCCTGCTAAAATTTAACAGGGGTATTTTAGCATAAAGTAATTGCAAAGGCATAGTAGTCATTCATGAAGCAATCAAGCATGACGAAAGGAAATGCGATAGATACTTCATAGTAGTCAAGTTCCACATACAAACCCATACATAAGTTTGATTATAGACCATCGATTACAAATTCAAAATTTGGCTATAGCCTGGACCCACTAGACGATAACCTGGACTTACTAGGCGGCACGCAGGCAGGCGGTGGAGGGATACAACAAAGAGACATAGCGATAATGCTACATCAACGTCGGAGTTAACGACTAAATCTAGGTAGCAAACAGTGACCCTCATAGGAGAACCTAGGGGTGGCGTTCTGCATCCCATGGCGACTCATGTGCTCGTACTGCATCGAATCGATGAGAAGAGGTCCAAGTGCCTGGGTACGACCTCCAACAACAGGCCACTCAAGGCTTGGTGGTAGCATTGTCCTGCACGGGTGAAGGATGAACAAAAGGTGGATGCTCGCATCAACTACTGGCTGCATTTGTATCAACGCGTCGTAAAGACGGGTACGCATGGCGTACTGCTTCATAGTATGAGCTTGGAAGGCACGATCCAGCGCTTCCATGTACTCCACAAAAACCCGTGGGTCATAGCGACGCCTCATGTAGGGGGTACACACAGCGATCCATGATCGGTCGTTGCGCTCCCGAACGCGAGCAGTGTATGTAGTGAGATCAGATCCACTCTCATCCCCAGCAGGAACATACGGGATGTATCTGAATGTAGTCTCCTCCAGGCAAGGGTACTCTCCTCGGAGGCGGGTGATAGTGATATAGGACGGATCATGGACGGCCATATCGATCGTTAACCCAACATCACAGAAGGTGTGGAACTCGTGGGTGGAGATGTCCGCCCGATCGAAGATGCGAACCTTAGCATGATACTGGTACTGGTTGAACTCGCGAAAGTCCTTGTACACAGTGTACTCGGGGTACGAGTGATATACCAGCCTGGTCAAGAGGTCGACCAGAATGGCCGGGAACCCAGTTGCATCGATAGCCATAGTCAGATGTACGAGATGTCTTGCGGGACGCATCTGAAAAGGAAAATATCAAGGATGTTAAATGACAGTGTGTGTAATATTTTATCTGAAGAACAACAATAGATAATCCAGCTCTCCAGGTCGATGTGATTATGAGAACCTAACGTTAGAATTAGTATAAATCTTTAACCCGAAAGAGAAGAGAGATTAGAACCCATAGAGGAGTAAAAGATACTAATACCAACCGATTGAGACGTGGACCCATAAGCCACAGAACAATGTTAGTAAAGTTTTTCAAGTACTAGAATCAACTTCGGCCAAGGATTTGAAAAGGGGGCTACCTACAGGTAGTCGGCTCTCATACCAACTTGTGACGCCCTCGATTTGATCGTACGCTAATCATACATGCAAATGTGCACGACCATGCTCAAGGACTCACGTGAAGATATCACAACACAACTCTAGACACAACTAAAACGTACAAGATTCATATTACAAGCCAGGGGCATCAAGGGCTAGAATACAGAAGCTCGATAAACACACGAGTCAGCGAAAGCAACAAATATCTGAGTACAGACATGAAACATAATAATGCCTTAGAGAAGTCTAGCACAAAAGATACAACGATCGAATGAGGCGAGGTCTCCTGCCTGGGAACCTCCTAAACTACTCCAGGTCGTAAGCGGCTTCCATGTAGTAGTAGGCACCGTCGGGGTAGTAGGCGTCGTCGGCGGGATACACCATCTCCCGGGTTCCATCATCTGGTCGCAACAATCGTATCAAGGGGAATGATGAGTACTCATCCAAAGTACTCACAACACTGACATGAGAACTGTGCTAAGTATGCATCAGTATCAAAGGAAAGGGATTTTATGTGGATTGACTACAACAATGCGAGAATAAAGAGAGGGGACTAGTTCTATCGAAGACTAGCATCTTGAGCGTCTTGCAGCAATAGACAAGAGTAGAGCAAGTAACACAAACATATAGTCATATTGTTGCAAAAATATTAATTAAGGTCACACCCACAGATTCTTCCCCGACTCCGTGCGAGGAAGCAATCTCGGAGCAACATTCCAGTTAAGTAACAATTGTAGTTGTATAAGATCGGGGCACAACTCCAAATCATCCTTTAACCATGGACACGACTATTTGAATAGTTAATTTGTAGGGGTGCACCAGAGTACCCAACACGCTTGATAAACTCTCGTCGGACACACTTTCTTGGGTCATGCCCGGCTGATACGTCTCCAACGTATCTATAATTTTTGATTGCTGCATGCTATTATATTATCTGTTTTGGATGTTTTATATGCATGTATATGCTATTTTATATTATTTTTAGTACTAACCTATTAATCTAGAGCCTAGTGCGAGTTTCTGTTTTTTTCACGTTTTTGAATATTGGAGATAAGTAATATTAAACGGAGTCGAAACGGAATAAAATATGTGGAAAGATTTTTTATGGACTAGAAGACACGCAACAGGCTTGGAGTAGGGGCAAGGAAGTTGCTGGGAGGCCACAAGCCTGCAGGGCGCACCCTGGCTTGTGGCCCCGTGCAGGTCTCCTAACCCTAATTATTGGCCTATAAATTCCCAAATATTTCCGTATCGCCAAAAAGAGCAACGGAAATAATTTTACGGTGTCAGGAGCCTTTGTTCCCGAGAGATCCAATCTGGGAGCCTTTTCCGGTAATCTGCCGGAGAGGGAATTGATCACAGAGGGCATCTACATCAACTCCATTGACCCTCCGATGTTGTGTGCGTAGTTCACCACAGACCTACGGGTCCATAGCTAGTAGCTAGATGGCTTCTTCTCTCTCATTGATCTTCAATACCATGTTCTTCATGATCTTCATGGAGATCTATCCGATGTAATACTCTTTTGTGGTGTTTTTGTCGAGATCCGATGAATAGTGAGTTTATGTTCAGATTATCCATTAATATTGTTTGAGTCTCTTCTGAATTCTTATATGCATGATTTCATATCTTTGCAAGTCTCTTCGAATTATTTGTTTGGTTTGGCCAACTAGATTGGTAATTCTTGCAATGGGAGAAGTGCTTAGTTTTGGATTCAATATGGCGGTGTCCTCACCCAGTGACATAGTAGGGGTAACGAGACACGTATTGTATTGTTGCCATCAAGGATAAAAAGATGGAGTTTTCATCATATTGCTTGAGTTTATCCCTCTACATCACGTCATCTTACTTAATGCGTTACTCTGTTCTTCATGAACTTCATACTCTAGATGCAGGCAAGAGTCGGTCGATGTGTGGAGTAATAGTAGTAGATGCAGAATCGTTTCGGTCTACTTGATATAGACGTGATGCCTATATGAATAATCATTGCCTTGGGTATCTTCATAATTATTTTCTTTTCTATCAATTGCTTGACAGTAATTTTTTCACCCATCGTATTATTTTCCTACATGAGAGAAGCCTCTAGTGAAACCTATGGCCCCCGGTTCTATTTTCCATAATATATTTTCAGATCTATAAACCAAAAATACCAAAAATACCTTGCTGTAATTTGTTTACTTTTGTTTTACTTTTAGATCTATCAGTATTTTATACCTATCTCTATCAGATCTCATCCTTGCAAATAACTCTGAACGGATTGATAACCCCTTTATAGTGTTGGGTGCAAGTGTTTGATTATTTGTGTAGGTACTACTATTGGAGCCTTGCTAGTTCCTCCTACTGGAGCCTTGCTAGTTCCTCCTACTGGATTGATACCTTGGTTCTCAACAAATGAGGGAAATACTTATCTTGTTTGCTGCATCACCCTTTCCTCTTCAAGGGAAAACCAACGCAAGCTCAAGAGGTAGCAAGAAGGATTTCTGGCGCCGTTGCCGGGGAGGATACATAGCAAGATTACGCCTACCAAGTACCCATCACAAAATCATCTCTTGCATTTACTTTATTTGCCATTTGCCTCTCGTTTTCCTCCCCTACATCTAAAACAACTTTCACAAAATACCAAAAAGATTTGCCTTTTTTATTCGTCCTTTTTCTGTTCGTCTTTTTGTTTGCTTGCTTGTGTGCTAGATTGCTTGCTTTGTCATGATGGCCCAAGAGAATACCAATTTATGTGATTTTTCCACTACTACTAATAATGATTTTATTAGTACTCCTATTGGTCCCGCCACTAGTGCGGAATCTTGTGAAATTAATGACGCTTTGCTCAATCTTGTTATGAAAGAGTAATTTTCCGGCCTTCCTAGTGAAGATGCCACATCCCATCTAAATAATTTCGTTGAGTTGTGTGATATGCAAAAGAAGAAATATGTGGAATGAAAATTTTAAATTAAATCTATTTCCTTTCTCATTACAAGATCGTGCCAAAACATGGTTTTCATCTTTACCTAAAAATAGTATTGATTCATGGAATAAGTGTAAATATCCTTTTATTTCCAAGTACTTTCCGCCCGCTAATATCATCTCCCTTAGGAATGACATAATGAATTTTAAGCAACTTGATCATGAACATGTTGCACAATCTTGGGAGAGGATGAAACTAATGATTAGGAATTGCCCGGCGCATGGTTTGAGCTTATGGATGATTATACAATTTTTTTATGCGGGATTGAATTTTCCTTCTAGAAATCTTTTAGATTCAGCCGCGGGTGGTACCTTTATGGAAATCACATTAGGAGAATTTATTAAAGTCCTAGATAATATTATGGCAAATTACTCTAAATGGCATACCGAAAGATCTCCTATTAGTAAAAAAGTGCATGCTATGGAATAAATAAATACTTTGAGTGGAAACATGGATGTATTAATGAAATTGTTTGCTAGTAATTGTTTGCTAGTAATATGATGTTTTCTTTGATTGGAAATAATAATGAATCTATGGATGTGAAATTTGTTGGTAGGAACAATTTTGGTAATAACTCGTATAGAGGGAATTTCAATCCTAGTCCGTTTCCTAGTAATTCCTCTAATAATTATGGTAATTCCTACAACAATTCTTATGGAAATTATAATAAGATGCCCTCTGATCTTGAGGGTAATATTAAAGAATTCATTAGCTCTCAAAAAGGTTTCAATGCTATGATTGAAGAAAAATTGCTCAAGATTGATGATTTGGCTAGGAACGTTGATATAATTTCTCTTGAGATTGATTATTTGAAAATTAGATTTATTCCACCCAAGAATGATATTAATGAGTCTTTAAAAGCTATGAGAATTTCTATTGATGAGTGCAAGGAAAGAACCGCTAGAATATGAGCTAAGCGTGAATGGCTTGAAAAGGTGTTTTCTCGTGATGATATTCATGAAGATCTAAAAGTGACTGGTGTGACACTTATTGAATATTTGTTTTCTAGCATAAATCTTGAAAAATATGGGACTAGAGATGAGTCAACTTTAGCTAAAAGGCATCCCAATGATTCGGAGTCCATAGATCTTAGTGATAAGATTGATAAAAGTAGGATGGAAGAGGTCAAAACTTTAAATAGCAATGAGCCACTCTTTCGGATTTCAAGGATTTTAATTATGATAGTTGCTCTTTAATCGATTGTGTATCTTTGTTGCAAGCTATGTTAAACTCTCCACATGTTATAGTTAAAATAAAGCCTTTACTAAACATATTGTGGATGCCATGATGAAATCTTTTGAAGAGAAACTTGAGTTGCAAGTCTCTATATGTAGAAAACCTCATGATGAGTGGGAAACTACCATTAAGATTAAAATTAAAGATTATGAGTGCTATGATTTGTGTTATTTGGGTGCTATCTTTTCCACAATTCCAAAAACTTTATGTGATGTATTAGGATTCCGTGGATTTGATGATTGTTCTCTAAATTTGCATCTAGTGGATTCTTCAATTAAGAAACCAGCGGGAAGGATTAATGATGTTCTTATTGTTGCTAATAGGTATTATGTGCCCGTAGATTTCATTGTTCTTGATATAGAATGGAATCCTACATGTCCTATTATTCTTGGTAGAACCTTCCTTAGAACGATTGGTGCAATTATTGACATGAAAGAACGTAATATTAGATTCCATATTCCATTAAGGAAAGGCATGGAGCACTTTACTAGAAAGAAAATAAGATTACCTTATGAATCTATTATGAGAGCCACCTATGGATTTCATAAAAAAGATGATAATACCTAGATCTATTGCATTTTGCCTAGCTAGCGGCGTTAAACAATAACGCTTGTTGGGAGGAAACCCAATTTTATTTGTTTTGCTTTTGTTTTTGTTTCTGTTTTTGAGTGCTGCACATATCATTACCTCTGTAATAATTGTATTTTCTTGTTTTAGTCAGTGTTTGAGCCAAGTAAAACCTTTGAGAGACTCTATGGTGTTTGCAAGTTGATTTTGCTGAAAAACAGAAACTTCCACTCTTAGTCTAGGAATTTTATAAATTCACTGCAACGTGCTTTTGAGCTGAATGTTTTACACAAGATTGGTTTACAAATTTCCCATATTGTCATAATTTTCAGAATTTTTGGAGTTACAGAAGTATTCGAAGTAAACAGATTGCTACAGAATGTTCTGTTTTTGACATATTCTATTTTCTTTGTGTTGATTGCTTATTTTTGATGAATCTATGGGTTGTATCGGGGGGTATGAACCATGGAGAAGTTGAAACATAGTAAATATTACATTAATATAAATAAAGAATGAGTTCACAACAGTACCTAAAGTGGTGATTTATTTTCTTATACTAACGGATCTCATGAATTTTTTGTTGAGTTTTGTGTTGTGAAGTTTTCAAGGTTTGGGTAAAGATTTGATGGACTATGGAATAAGGAGTGGAAATAACCTAAGCTTGGGGATGCCCAAGGCACCCCAAGTCATATTCAAGGATACCAAAGAGCCTAAGCTTGGGGATTCCCAAGGCACCCCAAGTCATATTCAAGGATACCAAAGGTCCTAAGCTTGGGGATGCCCCGGAAGGCATCCCCTCTTTCGTCTTCAATCCATTGGTAAACTTACTTGAGGCTATATGTCGGGACCCCGATCCTAAGCCATAGGAATCCAGCCTGTAATACATCGCATCCCTTTGCGGTCTCACGCACGGTTAACTCCACGATTGCAGCCTTACCTTAGCCGGGACCGTTTGCGTCTTTTGACTCACGTATGCAATAGTGTCGCTAGCATTCCGATGTCAAAGAACCCGGATCGACAAGTCTAGTCATAAACCAAAGAGGCAGTACCGCACAAGGACAAGCATACATGACCCAACAAAGCAGGTGTCGGTCATCAGCGAGTGTAGACGAGTCGTAGTAAGCTATAAGGACTCCATTACATCGCGTGACATTTCCCCAAAGGGGACAGACACAACAGCTAAGAAGGACACATGCCGGTCAACCAATGTGTCCGGAGCAGTAGCGAACTACCAAGGCTCGTTGGATCACAAAGGGGCATTTCCTTGTAAGGAGTGCTACTAAAGTTCATGACTAGGTAATCGAACCCCATACATATCAAGTACGACACACGTACGCATGGCATACCGATATGTATAGATACATCGATGGCATCACAACATAACCATAAACATACAAACTTTATTTAAGAGGCTCAGAAGAGCCACACACATAATATTACACATTAAGGGTCTCACGACCCATAATAGCAGTCCTTCAGTTACAAGCCAGCGGAAGAGTTTAAAACTATCTGAGTATAGACAGGTGCAACTAGAAGGCACATGGTCTGACTATACTACAGACCCAACCTAGGGCCAGATCGTAGCTGGGACACCAGCTACTCGTCGTCGTCGATGTCTATGAAGAACCCTCCATTAGGGTCATTAGCAACCTCTGCAACATTTATTAAACAAACATGAGTACGAAGGTACTCAGCAAGACTTTAGGATAACTAACTACTCATGCAAAGTATCAATAAGGTATTGTGGGGTTTCATGCAGAAAGCCAACATTTGACTCGTGGCTAGACAACTTGCATTTTTAAATAATTTTGACAACTTGATTTCTCGCACACGAGTCCACTAACACCACAACAATACACCATCGTGGAATCATTCCGTCTCCATACGGAAATGCCGTCCACGACACTCACGCTTATCTTGACAATTTTATGAGTAGCCATTGAAGTTATCTATGAACTACATATGTCTCCAAGTAGTCCATATCCGCGGACGCGGCTATTCGAATAGATCATAACCCTGCAGGGGGGGTACTTCGTCACACACGCTCTCACCACTTATCGCCATGTCCACGTCATGCACCTCGGCAACCTTCAAGCGGAAGCCCAGCGAGGGAGTCGGCCACGACCGTTAACCACACTGGTTCCTAGTCCAGGTTTGTCGCCTATCTGAGGGTAACCTGCACGAAAGTCCGGCCGAGGTTTACGCCACGGCCCCAAACGATGTGCGTAGGGTTCCCAAGCCCACCATCCGGGTGCCACTTGGTACACCGTGCCACTGCCTACCGCATCACAGCCCACCTCTCAGGTCAGCACTATGCACGGCCTCCAGCATGACTATAAACACCAGAAACTACTTGCAACTCCTGGACCGAGCACTAAGCGATTAATAAGTCGAGAGGGTCAATTAAGTATCCCAACGTGTGGTAGTATCTAGTCTTGGATTACATACACGGAACTCAGTTCCTAAGGACGGTTCCAATGAAACAACCCGCCATGTACTCCTACACAGCCTTTCACCGGTACCTTTACCAAATCAGGTTCGACACACAACCTTTGCTTACCGAACACATTCTCACAATTCTGTTCATCTCCCAGATGACAGACCATACACAACTCTAAGCATAGCATGCATACCAGGATAAGGCACATCATGGCTCAAGCAACTACCAGGTATGCTAGGTTGCAAGGTTCGGCTATTTACTGTGACAAGGATAGGTCATGCAAAGGAAGTGGGTTCAACTAACGTGGCAAAAGCAGTTGAAGCATTTGATCCTAATGCAATAAGTAAGTGCAGGAGCAAGAACATGGGATTTATCGGGATGATCAAAATGGTTGCTTGCCTTGTTGCTCAGAGGAGTGACAATATCCGTTAGACCGATATTCGGTGGAATCCGGGGGAGCGGAGCCTACCGGAAGGAATGACAACAATCAATATCAAGCATATGCAATCAAGATGATGCATGAGCATGGCATGAGAATGCAAGGTGATATACTATTATAACTAACATTTATTAGGTTTGAAGTTGATTTGAATCACATTCAAATATCACTTCAAACGAGGTATTCTCGGATACCATTTTAATTGATTCGACCTGATGCTCAGATCAACTTGATGTTAACAGGCATGGGATGACATGTTAAGTTGCTGGTTTGTAATTAGGACAGTATTTGATCATGTCAATCATAGTGAAAATCAAATATTTTCCATATTCCATTTATAAAGTATTTATAAGAATTGACTTATTCATTAATCTATATGTTTGGGTTCTGTAACATTTTCAAACATGTTTGAAAATGACATATTCAGATTCCTTGAATTTTTCTGATACTTTTTCGTAAATAAATTATTTTCATTGGAGTTACAGATTAATTTCTATGAATTTTTGAAGTTTTAAACATTTGTGGAATTATTTTTATACTAGAAAATCCCTTTACTGCATCAGCATGACATCAGCAGGTCCAACTGGCCGTTGAAAGTCAAACCTGACCAGTGGGACCCACTAGTAAGTGTCTCTGGTCAGTTTTAGATTAAAATTAAACTTAATTTGCTGATTAGTCTTACTGGACCCACATGTCAGTGTCTTATAAACTTATTTGATTTTATTTTTATTATTCTTAATCTCCCAGAGGCTGGCCCCACACGTCAGTGGCTCAGGCCAGCTGAGATCCACCGGCGGCGAGGTCGTCCTCGCCGGCGGGGAGCCTCCGGCGACCACCAGTACGGTGGAGGGCATCGGAAACTCGCCTCCGACGGCCAAACTCACGGCAGAGACCACGGGGAGAACGGCCACTCGACGGCGCGCACGATGGAACAAGCCCTAGGGGCTGGGGTGGCCGGAATCAACGCCGGCAACGAGCTTGGCGGCGACCAAGTTCGGCCATCGTCGAAGCCATCGAATACAGGGTCAAAACGCGCGGGGCTGGGCACCTAAAGCATCTACGTGATGTCCTGAGGCAGCTGGTGGCCTCAGACGGACCAACCCTTCACCGGAGGGCTACCGGCAACGAGCTGCAGCGGGGGTCCTCGTCGGGCTCCGATGGAACTAAGCCTAGAGGAGGGGATCGACGGGGAGAGCTTAGGGAAAAGATGCGCTAGCTCACGAGGAGTGCAGAGAAGGGCTTAGACGACTCGCGGAAGCACCGAGGGCGACGAATCGAGCAGAGCTCGCCGGCGGCCGAAGGTTGAAGACGACGGTGCCGAGGGCGTTGCAGGGCTCGGGAATGCTTCGGCTTCTGCAGGGAGGACCAGATCGACGAGGCGGAGCTAACGGCACACTCAGAATGAGGATCCTATGGCTAGGGGCACGGGCAGCTCGAGCTCGAGCTCCTGTCAATGGCGGCAGAGGGGATCGAGGGAACCGAGAGGAGAGGGGGAGGAATAAGCTGGGGAATGGATAGCTACGAGCTCGGGGAGCTTATCCCCGTGCTTGCCAGCGCGAAGCGGCGGACAGGCAGGCGCACAGGTGCGTGGCCGCGCCGAAGTACGCGGCGGCCACCTCCTGCTGTCCACTGGCGGGGGAGGAAGACGACAGAAGAAGATGGGCCGGGCCAGGTGAGCGTCAGGTAAGGTTTTCTCATTTTCTTTCTGTTTTGTTTCTGTTTTAAATACTGAAATTGATTTGCTATTTATTTCAGCTCCCAAATAGTTTGTAAAAACTATGTTGAGCACCTTAGAATATTTGTTGGAATATTTCCAATCATTCCTAAAGTTTTCAACATTTTTGAAAGTTTAAAGTTTCTGATTTCAAATTTAAAACTTGAAACCAGTAGCTTTTTGCATTTATTTAAAATGCTTAAAGTGTCAAGAAAAAGGTTTTCTTCATTGCTTATATACTTTCATGATTTATCAGAAAGTTCGAACTTTTCTTGAGGCCATTTTGGGTTCATTGATTTTAACTAGTTTGAGATTTCCTTTATTTAAAGAAGTGGCTAGGGTTTTGAGTTTTCCTTCACCACTTACTTTATTCTTGTTGAAAATTTCCTAGATGCAATGCAAAGAAAACATGAGCACAAAGCTAACTTGCTTAAAGTGTCAGGGATGTGACACTATATTTTTATTCACCACATGATATGTGTTTTTCTTGGAGCATCTTGTATGATATGAGTCTTTGCTTTTTAGTTTGCCACAATCATCCTTGCTGCACACATCTTTTGAGAGAGAGACACACTGAATAGTGATTTATTAGAATACTCTTTATGCTTCACTTATATCTTTTGAGCTAGGCAATGTTGCTCTAGTACTTCACTTATATCTACTAGAGCACGACGGTGTTGTGGAATTGTTAAACTCTCGTACCTCACTTATATTATTTTGAGAGTTCCTTAAACAGCATGGTAATTGGTTTAGGTTATGAATTTAGTCCTAATATAATAGGCATCCAAGAGGGATATAATAAAAACTTTCATATTAAGTGCTAGTAAGTAATTGTGCATTAGCAAAAATACTTGTGTTGAAGCTTGTGATTTCCGTAACATGCACGTATAGTGAACCCTTATGTGATGAAGTCGGAGCATGACTTGTTTAATTATTGTCAACCTTTGTGTGGAGGTTGGGATCACGTGATGGTTAACTCCTACCAACCATTTCCCTAGGAGCATGCGTCTAATTATTTGCTTCGATAAGTAATAGGACTTTGCAATAAGTATGTGAGTTCTTTATGGCTAATGTTGACTTCATGGATTATAAGCACTCTAACCCTTCCACCTTTGCTAGCCTCTTTAGTACTGTGCAACTTCCGCTGGTACATTTTACCCACCTTCCTCAAAACAGGCACCATATATTTTCCTCAAAGCAGCCAACATACCTACCTATTATGGCATTTTCATAGCCATACCAAGATATATTGCCATGCAACAACACCGTACTGTTTTTTATGATACACACTGATGACCCACAAGTATAGGGGATCAATTGTAGTCCTTTCTATAAGTAAGAGTGTCGAACCCAACGAGGAGCAGAAGGATCTGACAAGTCGTTTTAAACAAGGTAATATCTGCAAGCACTGAAATTATCGGTGACAAGTGATTGTATGGTGAGATGATTCGTAGCAAGCAACAAGTAACAAAAGTAGCAACGGTGCAGCAAAGTGGCACAATCCCTTTTGTAGCAGGGGACAAGCCTGGACAAAGTCTTAGAGGAGGAAAAACGCTCTCGAGGACACACGGGAATTTCTGTCATGCTAATTTTCATCATGTTCATATGATTCCCGTTCGTTACTTTGATAGTTTGATATGTGGGTGGACCGGCGCTTGGGTACTGCCCTTACTCGGACAAGCATCCCACTTACGATTAACCCCTCTAGCAAGCATCCGCAACGATGAAAGAATAATTAAGACAAAGTCTAACCATAACATTAAACTAGTGGATCCAATTCAGCCCCTTAAGAAGCAACGCATAAACTAGGGTTTAAGCTTCTGTCACTCTAGCAACCCATCATCTACTTACTACTTCCCAATGCCTTCCTCTAGGCCCAAATACTGGTTAAGTGTTATGTAGTCGACGTTCACATAACACCACTAGAGGAAAAACAATATACAACACATCAAAATATTGAAGGAATACCAAATTCACATGACTACTATTAGCATGACTTATTCCATGTCCTCAGGAACAAAAGTAACTACTCACAAAGCATAATCAGATTCATGACCAGAGAGGTAATGAGTAGCATCAAGGATCTGAACATAAATTCTTCCACCAAATAATCCAACTAGCATCAACTAGAAGGAGTAATTAACACTACTAGCAACCTTACGAGTACCAATCGGAGTCGTGAGACACAGATTGGTTACAAGTGATGAACTAGGGTTTGGAGATGAGATGGTGCTGATGAAGATGTTGATGGTGATGAGTCCCCTCCGATGAGAGGAGTGTTGGTGATGACGATGGCGATGATTTGCCCCTCCAGGAGGGAAGTTTCCCCAACAGGATCGTCCTGCCGGAGCTCTAGATTGGTTCTGCTCAAGTTCCGTCTCGTGGCGGCGGCGAATCCTCTGAAAAGATCCCTTCTGATTTTTTTCCGGACGAAACCCTTCATATAGAAAAAGATGAGCGCCGGAGGGGCAACAAGGGGCCCACAAGCCCCCCAGCCCCGGCTAGGGGGTAGGCCGGGCCTGGCAGGCTTCTGGCCTCCAGGTGGCGCCCCTCTGGTACTTCTTCCGCCCAGTATTTTTTATATATTCCCAAAAAATTCCACGTTGATTTTCACGCCTTTGGAGTTGCGCAGAATAGGCATCTCAAACTTGCTCCTTTTTCAGGCCAGAATTCTAGCTGCCGGCATTCTCCCTCTTCATGTAAACCTTGCAAAATAAGAGAGAAAAGGCATAAGTATTGTACCTTGAAGTGTAATAACAGCCCAAAAAGAAATAAATATCAACATGAAAGCATGATGCAAAATGGACGTATCACGCACCATCACTTCCATATTGCTTATAGAGTCATATTTTGTTCTAGCTATCGAGTTGTAATCTTTGAGTTGTAAGTAAATAAAAGTGTGATGATTTTCATTATTAGAGCATTGTCCCATGTGAGAAAAGGATGATGGAAGGTATGATTCTCTCAAAAGTTGGGATGAGTATCCGGACTTTACAAAAAATAAAAGAGGCCAGCAAAACCCATAAAAAATAAAAGAGGCCAAAGAAGCCCACCATAAAAAGAGAGAAAAGAAAAAAAGAGAGAAAGAGAGAAGGGACAATGCTACTATCTTTTTCCACACTTGTGCTTCAAAGTAGCACCATGTTCTTCATAGAGAGTCTCCTACTTTGTCACTTTCATATAACTAGTGGAATTACATCTTTTGCACGACCACTTAGTTTTCTTTTTGAGCTTTCGTGCACTTATAACTCTAGTGCATTTGTTGCATGGCAATCCCTACTCACTCACATTGGTATCTATTGATGGGCATCTCCATAGCTCGTTGACATGCCTAGTTGATGTCAGACTATCTTCTCCTCTTTGTTTTACAACCTCCACCACATTCTATTTCACTTATAGTGCTATATCCATGGCTCACGCTCATGTATTGCATGAGAGTTGAAAAGGTTTGAGAACATAAAAAGTGTGAAACAATTGCTTGATTTTCATCGGGGTTGTTCATGATTTAGATAATTTGTGTGGTGAAGATGGAGCATAGTTAGACCATATGACTTTGTAGAGATAGCTTTCTAAGACCATGCTATTTTGAAAGGAAGCAATTACCTTATTAGTATGCTTGAAGTATTATTGTTTTTATGTCAATACAAACTTTTGATTTGAGTCTTCTGGATCTGAATATTAATGCCACAATAGAGAATATTACATGGATAAATATGTTAGGTAGCATTCCACATCAACAATTCTATTTTTTTCATTTACCTAGTCGAGGACGAGCAGGAATTAAGCTTGGGTATGCTCATACGTCTGCAACACATTTATAATTTTTTATTGTTCCATGCTATTATATTATCTGATTTGAAAGTTTTATATGCATTTATATGTTGTTTTATATTATTTTTGGGACTAACCTATTAATCTATAGCCTAGTGCTAGTTTTTGTTTTTCCAAATTTTTGAATATTGCAGATAAGGAATATTAAACGGAGTCCAAACGGAATAAAATCTGTGGAAATATTTTTTCTAGACTAGAAGACACGCAACAGGCTTGGAGTATGGGATAAGGAAGTTGCCGGGAGGCCACAAGCCTGCAGTGGGCGCCCTGGCTTATGGGCCCCCTGCAGGTCTCCTAACCCTAATTATTGGCCTATAAATTCCCAAATATTCCTGTATCGCCAAAAAGAGCAACGGAAATACATTTACGCTGCCGAGAGCCTCTGTTCCCGAGAGATCCAATCTCACAGCCTTTTCCGGTAATCTGTCGGAGAGGGACTTGATCGCGGAAGGCATCTACATCAACTCCATTGCCCCTCCGATGATGTGTGAGTAGTTCACCATAGACCTATGGGTCTATAGCTAGTAGCTAGTGTTGGGGAACTGATACGTCTCCGTCGTATCTATATTTTTTGATTGTTTCATGCCAATATTCTACAACTTTCATATACTTTTGGCAACTTTTTATACTATTTTTGGGACTAACATATTGATCCAGTGCCCAGTGCGAGTTCCTGTTTGTCGCATGTTTTTTGTTTTGCAGAATATCCATACCAAACGAAGTCCAAACGTAATAAAAACTTACGGGGATTATTTTCGGAATATTTATGATTTTTGGGAAGAAGAATCAACGCGAGGTGATGCATGGAGGGCCCACAAGCCCTGTAGCCGTCACGAGGAGGTACGGTGGCGGCAGGCAGGCTTGTGGCCACTCCTTAAGGCAGTTGGAGCCCTTCTTTCTCCGCAAGAAATATAATATCTGGAAGAAAATCGCGTTAAAATTCCAGCCCAAGCGGAGTTACGGATCTCCGGGAATTTAAGAAACAGTGAAACATAGAATCTGGGAGCGAAGAAACAGAAGGACACAGAGAGAGAGATCCAATCTCGGAGGGGCTCACGCCCCTCCGCCGCAAGGAGACCATGGACCAGAGGGGAAACCCTTCTCCCATCTAGGGAGGAGGTCAAGGAAGAATAAGAAGAAGGAGGGGGATCTCTCCCCCTCTCTCTCGGCGGCGTCGGAACGCCGCCCAGGACATCATCGTGTGACGGCGATCTACACCAACACTTCCGTCATCTGCACCGACACCTCCATCATCTTCTCCCATATATATTCCGCGGTTCACTCTCCCGCAACCCGCTGTACCCTCTACTTGAACATGGTGCTTTATGCTACATATTATTATCCAATGACGTGTTGCTATCCTATGATGTCTGAGTAGATTATCATTGTCCTATCAGTGATTGATGAATTGTTATGATTGGTTTAATTTGCTTGTGGTTATGTTGCTGTCCTTTGGTGCCCATCATATGATCGCGCGCGTGGATCACACCATAGGGTTAGTTGTATGTTGATAGGACTATGTATTGTCAGGCTAGAGTGACTGAAGCTTCAAACCTAGCATAGAAATTGATGCATATGGGGTTGAAGGGGGACCAATATATCTTATTGCTATGGTTGGGTTTTACCTTAATGAACGTTAGTAGTTGCGGACGCTTGCTAATAGTTCCAATCATAAGTGCATAGAATTCCAAGTAAGGGATGACATGCTAGCAGAGGCCTCTCCCAGATGATACTTGCTATCGATCTAGTAACGTAGTCAATTTCTTAGGGACAATTCCGCAACTCCTACCAGCACTTTTCCACACTCGTTAGACACTCGTATTTGTTTCTTTTTCTAACCAGCCCCTAGTTTTATTTATGTGTTCTTTACTTTCTTGCAAGCCTATGCTATCAGTCCTACAGAGTACTTCTAGTTTCATACTTGTTCTAGGTAAATCGAACGTAAAGTGTGCGTAGAGTTGTATCGGTGGTCGATAGAACTTGAGGGAATATTTGTCCTACCTTTAGCTCCTCGTTGGGTTCGACACTCTTACTTATCTAGAAAGGCTACAATTGATCCCCTATACTTGTGGGTTATCAAGACCTTTTTCTGGCGCTATTGCTGGGGAGCAATAGCGTGGGGTGAATATCCTCGTGTGTGCTTGTTTGCTTTATCACTAAGTAGATTTATTTGCTGTTCTAAGTTGTTCTCTATCTTTAGTTATGGATATGGAACACGAAGTACCAAAAAAATTAGGTGTACTTGCTACTCATGGAGATGGGGAACCTCCTAAAACCCTCGACACTCGTTACATGGAAAATATTATGCACTTCTTTAATAATCCTGAGAAAGCCCCATTCAATTATATAATGGGATACACGTTGGATCAACGTGAATAATTTAGGGATTATCGTTTAACTCAAAAAGGGAAACTTTTATGGGATCAAATCCATTTGTTGAAATGGTATGCTTGGGAACTATGCAAGAGACATGGTGTTACTTGTTGCTCTAGGATGAAGGCTCCACACCTTCCCTTTTCTTTTGAGTTTAATAAATTAGTTATTATTATATTTCTTTGTTCATGATAATAATTTATTATCCATGCTATAATTGTATTGATTGGAAACACAGTGCATGTGTGGATACATAGACAAAACACTGTCCCTAGTAAGCCTCTAGTTGACTAGCTCGTTGATCAAAGATGGTCAAGGTTTCCTGACCATAGGCAAGTGTTGTCACTTGATAACGGGATCACATCATTAGGAGAATCATGTGATGGACTAGACCCAAACTAATAGACGTAGCATGTTGATCGTGTCATTTTGTTGCTACTGTTTTCTGCGTGTCAAGTATTTGTTCCGATGACCATGAGATCATATAACTCACTGACACCGGAGGAATGCTTCGTGTGTATCAAACGTCGCAACGTAACTAGGTGACTATAAAGATGCTCTACAGGTATCTCCGAAGGTGTTCGTTGAGTTAGTATGGATCGAGACTGGGAATTGTCACTCCGTGTGACGGAGAGGTATCTCGGGGCCCACTCGGTAATACAACATCACAAACAAGCCATGCAAGCAATGTGACTTAATGTAAGTTGCGGGATCTTGTATTACGGAACGAGTAAAGAGACTTGCCGGTAAACGAGATTGAAATAGGTTTGCGGATATTGAATATCGAATCTCGGGCAAGTAACATACCGAATGACAAAGGGAATGACATACGAGATTATATGAATCCTTGGCACTGAGGTTCAAACGATAAGATCTTCGTAGAATATGTGGGATCCAATATGGGCATCCAGGTCCCGCTATTGGATATTGACTGAGGAGTCACTCTGGTCATGTCTACATAGTTCTCGAACCCGCAGGGTTTGCACACTTAAGGTTCAATGTTGTTTTATGCGTATTTCAGTTATATGGTTGGTTACCGAATGTTGTTCGGAGTCCCGGATGAGATCACGGACGTCACGAGGGTTTCCAGAATGGTCCGGAAATGAAGATTGATATATAGGATGACCTCATTTGATGACCGGAAAGTTTTCGGAGTTACTGGGAATGTACCGGGAATGACGAATGGGTTCCGGGTGTTCACGGGGGGGGGGGGGGGGGACCCACCCTGGGGAAGCCCATAGGCCTTGGGGGTGGCGCACCAGCCCTTAGTGGGCTGGTGGGACAGCCCAAGAAGGCCCTATGCACCATAGATAGAAAATCAAAGAGAAAAGAAAAAAAAGGAGGTGGGAAAGGAGAGAAGGACTTCCCTTTCCAATCCTAGTTGGACTAGGATTGGAGGAGGACTCCTCCTCCCTTGGTGGCGCAGCCCTTGGGGCTCCTTGAGCCTCACGGCAAGCCTCCCCTCCCCTCCTCCTATATATATCGAGCTATTAGGGCTGATCTGAGACAACTTTTGCCATGGCAGCCCGACCACATACCTCCACGGTTTTACCTCTTGATCGCGTTTCTACGGGGCTCGGGCGGAGCCCAGCTGAGATTAGATCACCACCAACCTCCGGAGCGCCGTCACGCTGCCGGAGAACTCATCCACCTCTCCGTCTCTCTTGTTGGATCAAGAAGGCCGAGATCATCGTCGAGCTGTACGTGTGCTGAACGCGGAGGTGCCGTCCGTTCGGCACTAGATCGTGGGACGGATTGCGCGACGGATCGTGGGACGGTTCGCGGGGCGGATCGAGGGACGTGAGGACGTTCCACTACATGAACCGCGTTTCTTAACGCTTCTGCTGTGCGATCTACAAGGGTATGTAGATCGGAAATCCCCTCTCGTAGATGGACATCACCATGATAGGTCTTCGTGGGCGTAGGAAAATTTTCGTTTCCCATGCAACGTTCCCCAACAGTGGCATCATGAGCTAGGTACATGCGTAGATGTCTTCTCAAGTATAACACAAAAGTTTTTGTGGGCGGTGATGTGCGTTTTGCTGCTCTCCTTAGTCTTTTCTTGATTCCGCGATATTGTTGGATTGAAGCGGCTTGGACCGACATTACTCGTACGCTTACGAGAGACTGGTTTCATCGCTACGAGTAACCCCCTTGCTCAAAGATGACTGGCAACTGTCGGTTTCTCCAACTTTAGTTGAATCGGATTTGACCGAGAAGGTCCTTGTATAAGGTTAAATAGCAATTCATATATTTCCATTGTGGTGTTTCCGTAAGTAAGATGCGATCCTACTAGATACCCATGGTCACCACGTAAAACATGCAACAACAAAATTAGAGGACGTCTAACTTGTTTTTGCAGGGTATGCTTGTGATGTGATATGGCCAACGATGTGATGTGATATATTGGATGTATGAGATGATCATGTTATAATAGTTAATATCGACTTGCACGTCGATGGTACGGCAACCGGCAGGAGCCATAGGGTTGTCTTTAAACTAACGTTTGTGCTTGCAGATGCGTTTACTATATTGCTAGGACGTACCTTTAGTAGTAATAGCATGAGTAGCACGACAACCCCGATGGCGACACGTTGATGGAGATCATGATGATGGAGATCATGGTGTGACGCCGGTGATAAGAAGATCGTACCGGTGCTTTGGTGATGGAGATCTAGAAGCACGTGATGATGGCCATATCATGTCACTTATGAATTGCATGTGATGTTAATCCTTTATGCACCTTATCTTGCTGAGAACGACGGTAGCATTATGAGGTGATCTCTCACTAAAATTTCAAGACGAAATTGTGTTCTCCCCGACTGTGCACCGTTGCGACAGTTCTTCGTTTCGAGACACGACGTGATGATCGGGTGTGATAGACTCAATGTTCACATACAACGGGTGCAAAACAGTTGCACACGCGGAACACTCGGGTTAAGCTTGACGAGCCTAGCATGTGCAGACATGGCCTCGAAACACATGAGACCGAAAGGTCGAGCATGAACCGTATAGTTGATATCATTAGCATAGAGATGCTTACCACTGAAACTATTCTCGACTCACGTGATGATCGAACTTGAGATAGTGGATTTGGATCATGTACCACTCAAATGACTATGGAGATGTACTTTTTTAGTGGGAGTTCTTAAGTAATATGATTAATTGAACTAATTGTCATGAGTATAGTCTAATGGTCTTTGCGAATTACGATGTAGCTTGCGCTCTACTGTTTTTATATGTTCTTAGAGAAAATTTAGTTGAAAGTTGATAGTAGCAAACTTTGTAGAGGATTGTCCTCATTGCTACACAGAAGGCTTATGTCCTTAATGCACCACTCGGTGTGCTGCACCTCGAGCATCGTCTGTGGATGCTGTGAACATCCGACATACACGTTTCTGATGACTACACGATAGTTTAGTGCAAAATACTTAATGGCTTAGAAGCAAGGCGCCGAAGACGTTTTGAAACGTCACGGAACATAAGTGATGTTCTAAAGAGATGAAATTGTGATTTCATGCTTGTGCCCTTGTTAAGAGGTACGAGACCTCCGACAAGATTCTTTGTCCACAAAGTAAAGGAGAAAATCTCAATCGTTGAGCGTGTGCTCAGATTGTCTGAGTACGAGAATCGCTTGAATCAAGTGGGAGTTAATCTTCCATATGAGATAGTGATGATTCTCCAAAGTCACTGCCACCAAGCTGTGAGAGCTTCGTGATGAACTATAAACATATCAAGGATAGATACAATGATCCTTGAGCGATTCACGATGTTTGACACTGCGAAAGTAGAAATCAAGAAGGAGCATCAATAGTTGATGGTTAGTAAAACCACTAAGTTTCAAGAAAGGCAAGTGCTAGAAGGGATACTTCGTGAAACGGCAAAACAGTTGCTGCACTAATGAAGAGACCCAAGGTTAAACCCAAACCCGAGACTAAGTGCTTCTGTAATGAGGGGAACAGTCACTGAGGCGGAGCAACTCTAGGTACTTGTTAGATAAGAAGGCTGGCAAAAGTCGAAAGAGGTATATTTAATATACATGATGTTGATGTGTACTTTACTAGTACTCCTAGTAGCATGAGGGTATTGGATACCAGTTCGGTTGCTAAGTGATTAGTAACACGAAATGATAGCTACGGCATAAACGGAGACTAGCTAAAGGCGAGGTGACGATACGTGTTGGAAGTGTTTCCAAGGTTGATATGATCAAACGTCGCAGGCTCCCTCTACCATCGGGATTGGTGTTAAACCTAAATAATTATTATTTGGTGCTTGCGTTAAGCATGAACATGATTGGATCGTGTTTATTGCAATACGATTATTCATTTAAAGAGAATAATGGTTACTCTATTTGCTTGAATAATCACCTTCAATGGTTTATTGAATCTCGATCGTAGTGTTACACATGTTCATGATATTGGTGCCAAAAGATGCGAGGTAATGATGATAGTACCACTTACTTGTGGCACTGCCGCTTGAGTCATGTTGGTATAAATTGCATGAAAATGGTCCATGCTGATGGATCTTGATACTCACTTGATTTTGAATCACTAGTGACATGCAAATCATACCACATGAGCAAGGCCTTGTTTTCATTGAGATGAAACAAGATAGTAACTTGTTGGAAGTGATACATTTTGATGTATGCAGTCCAATGGGTGCTGAGGCACGCAGTGGATATCATTATGTTCTTACTTCAATGACGATTTGAGTAGATACAAGAGTATTTACTTAAAGAATAACAAGTCTGAAATATTGGAAAGTTCAATTCTGTTTCGGAGTGAAGTTCGTTGTAACAAGAGGATAAACTATCTACGATATGATCATAGAAATGAATATCTGAGTTACGAGTTTTGGTACGTAGTTAAGACAATGTGGAAATTGTTTCGCAGTTCATGCCACCTGGAACATCATAGTGTGATGATGTGTCTGAACGTCATAGCCACACACTATTTGGTATGGTGCATGCTATGATGTCTCTTATCGAATTACCACTATCGTTTATGGGTTATGCATTAGAGACAACCGCATTCACTTTAAATAGGGCACCACGTATTTCCGCTGAGATGACACAGTATAGACTGAGGTTTAGAGAAATCTAAACTGTCATTTCTTGAAAGTTTGGGGCTTCGACACTTATGTGAAAAAGTTTCAGTCTGATAAGCTCGAACCCAAAGGGGATAAATGCATCTTCATAGGATATCCAAAACAGTTGGGTACATCTCCTATCTCAGATCCGAAAGCAAAGTGTTTGTTTCTAGAAACGGATACTTTCTCGAGGAAAGGTTTCTCTCGAAAGAATTGAGTGGGAGGGTGGTAGAACATGATGAGGTTATTGAACCATCACTTCAACCAGTGTGTAGCAGGGCGCAGGAAGTTGTTCCTGTGGTGCCTACACCAATTGAAGTGAAAGCTGATGATGGTGATCATCGAGCATCGGATCAAGTTACTACAAACCTCGTAGGTTGACAAGGTCGCGTACTGCTGCAGAGTGGTATGGTAACCCTGTCTTGGAGGTCATGTTGTTGAGGAACAGTGAACCTACGAGTTATGGAGAAAGCAATGGTGGGCCCGGATTCCGACAAATGGATGGAGGCCATGAAATCCGAGAGAGGATCCATGTATGAAAACAAAGTGTAGACTTTGGAAGAACTGCTTGATGGTAGTAAGACTATTGAGTAAAGATGGATCTTTAAAAAGGAAGACAGACGATGATGGTGATAAGTCACTATTAAGAAAAGCTCGACTTGTCGCAAAGATGTTTCCGACAAGATCAAATAGTTGACTATGATGAGACTTTCTCACTCGCAGCGATGCTAAAAGTCTGTTAGAATTATGTTAGTAGTTGCTGCATTATTTATGAAATATTGCACATAGGATGTCAAAACATTGTTTCCTCGACGGTTTCCTTGAGCAAATATTGTATGTGATACAACCAGGAGGTTTTGTCGATCCTAAAGATACTAGCAAGTATGCAAGCTCCAACGATCCGTCAATGGACTGGTGCAAGCATCTCGGAGTTGGAATATACACTTTGATGAGATGATCAAAGATTTTGGGTTTGTACAAGGTTTATGAGAAACTTGTATTTCCAAAGAAGTGAGTGGGAGCACTATAGAATTTCTGATAAGTATATGTGGTTGACATATTGTGGATCAGAAGTAATGTAGAATTTCTGTAAAGCAGACAAGGTTGTTTGAAAGGAGTTTTCAAAGGAATACCTGGATTGCGCTACTTGAGCGTTGAGCATCAAAGATCTATGGAGATAGATCAAAAGCGCTTAATGGAAGTTTCAACAAGATGCATGCCTTGACAAGTTTTTGAAGGAGTTCAAAATAGATCAGCAAAAGAAGGAGTTCTTGGTTGCGTTGTAAGGTGTGAATTTGAGTAAGACTCAAAACCCGACCACGGCAGAATAAAGAGAATAGATGAAGGTCGTCTTCTATGCCTTAGCCTTAGACTCTAAAGTATGCCATGCTGAGTACCGCACGTGATGTGTGCCTTGCAGCAAGTCTGTTGAGAGGTACACAGAGTGATCCATGATTGAATCACTAGCAGCGGTCAAAATTTATCCTTAGTAACTGATGGACTAAGGAATTTTTCTCGATTATGGAGGTGGTTGAAGATTTCATCGTAAAGGGTTACGCCGATGCAAGCTTTGACACTAATCCGAATAACTATGAGTAGTGAAACGGATTCGTATAGTAGAGTAGATATTTGGAGTATTTCTGAATAGCACATAGTAGCAGCATCTATAAGATGACATAAAGATTGGTAAAGAACACACAGATATGAAAGTTTCAGAATCGTTGACTAAAACCTCTCTCACGAGCAAGACGTGATCACACCCCATAACTATATGGGTGTTGGATTCGTTGAAATCACATGGTGATGTGAACTAGATTATTGACTCTAGTGCAAGTGGGAGACTGTTGGAAATATGCCCTAGAGGCAATAATAAATTAGTTATTATTATATTTCTTTGTTCATGATAATCGTTTATTATCCATGCTATAATTGTATTGATTGGAAACACAGTGCATGTGTGGACACATAGACAAAACATTGTCCCTAGTAAGCCTCTAGTTGACTAGCTCGTTGATCAAGATGGTCAAGGTTTCCTAACCATAGGCAAGTGTTGTCACTTGATAACGGGATCACATCATTAGGAGAATCATGTGATGGACTAGACCCAAACTAATAGACGTAGCATGTTGATCGTGTCATTTTGTTGCTACTTTTTCTGCGTGTCAAGTATTTGTTCCTATGACCATGAGATCATATAACTCACTGACACCGGAGGAATGCTTTGTGTGTATCAAACGTCGCAACGTAACTTGGTGACTATAAAGATGCTCTACAGGTATCTCCGAAGGTGTTCGTTGAGTTAGTATGGATCGAGACTGGGATTTGTCACTCCGTGTGACGGAGAGGTATCTCGGGGCCCACTCGGTAATACAACATCACAAACAAGCCATGCAAGCAATGTGACTTAATGTAAGTTGCGGGATCTTGTATTACGGAACGAGTAAAGAGACTTGACGATAAACGAGATTGAAATAGGTATGCAGATACAGACGATCGAATCTCGGGCAAGTAACATACCGAATGACAAAGGGAATGACATACGGGATTATATGAATCCTTGGCACTGAGGTTCAAACGATAAGATCTTCTTAGAATATGTGGGATCCAATATGGGCATCCAGGTCCCGCTATTGGATATTGACCGAGGAGTCTCTCGGGTCATGTCTACATAGTTCTCGAACCCGCAGGGTTTGCACACTTAAGGTTCGACGTTGTTTTATGCGTATTTGAGTTATATGGTTGGTTACCGAATGTTGTTCGGAGTCCCGGATGAGATCACGGATGTCACGAGGGTTTCCGAAATGGTCTGGAAACGAAGATTGATATATAGGATGACCTCATTTGATTACCGGAAAGTTTTCGGAGTTACCGGGAATGTACCGGGTTGACGAATGGGTTCCGGGTGTTCACCGGGGGGGGGGGGGGCAACCCACCCCGGGGAAGCCCATAGGCCTTGGGGGTGGCGCACCAGCCCTTAGTGGGCTGGTGGGACAGCCGAATAAGGCCCTATGCGCCATAGATAGAAAATCAAAGAGAAAAGAAAAAAAGGAGGTGGGAAAGGAGAGAAGGACTCCACTTTCCAATCCTAGTTGGACTAGGATTGGAGGAGGACTCCTCCTCCCTTGGTGGCGCAGCCCTTGGGGTTCCTTGAGCCTCAAGGCAAGCCTCCCCTCCCCTCCTCCTATATATATGGAGCTATTAGAGCTGATTTGAGACAACTTTTGCCACGGCAGCCCGACCACATACCTCCACGGTTTTACCTCTAGATCGCGTTTCTGCGGAGCTCGGGCGGAGCCCTGCTGAGATTAGATCACCACCAACTTCCGGAGCGCCGTCACGCTGCCGGAGAACTCATCTACCTCTCCGTCTCTCTTGCTGGATCAAGAAGGCCGAGATCATCGTCGAGCTGTACGTGTGATGAACACGGAGGTGCCGTCCGTTCGGCACTAGATCGTGGGACGGATCACGGGACGGTTCGTGGGACGGTTCGCGGGGCGGATCTAGGGATGTGAGGACGTTCCACTACATCAACCGCGTTTCTTAACGCTTCTGCTGTGCGATCTACAAGGGTATGTAGATCGGAAATCCCATCTCGTAGATGGACATCACCATGATAGGTCTTCGTGCGCGTAGGAAATTTTTTGTTTCCCATGCAACGTTCCCCAACAATGATCCCTTGGATTCGTTTGAAATATCCCTTTTTGATGAACTTGATGCTTGCTATGCTTGTGGCCATGATGCTATTATGAATGATCTTATGAAGATGAGCTAGCTATAGTTCCTTATGTTACACATGATGATTTTGACGAATATAATATGCATGTGCTTGCTGCTCCTACTTGAAATTATTATGAGAGAGGAACTACATCTCCACCTCTCTATGTTTCCAATACGATAAAATTGCAAGAAACTGCTTATGCTATGTATTGGCCTTTACTTGGTGTGCATGAATTGTTCTTCTCTGACATGCCAATGCTTAGGAAGAGAGTTAGACTTCGTCATTGCATGATATATGTTACCTTGTGCTCACTACTAAATTTCAAATCATTGCTAATTAAAATTGGCTTTGATATACCTTGGGATCCGGGTGGATGCATTACTTGAGCACTTTATGCCTAGCTTAATGGCTTTAAAGAAAGCGCTGCCTGTGAGACAACCCGGAAATTTTCGAGAGTCATTTATTTCTGTTGAGTTCTTTTATTTAGTTTAAAAACAAAAACAAAATATAGAGGGAAACTTAAAACTTTTTCAAAAAGAGAAGCGATTGAAAGGTGATGCATTGGGGAAGTGAGGGTCGACCTTGAACACTTGTGTTCATGCTCATGGAAACAATGTAGAATTTTTCATGGAAGTTTCTCACAAAAATAATTATCCCCTTGTACAATTCATTTGTGTTTTTAAAAATAATGTGCCACGCAAAGCCTTTACGATTAGTTTGGGTGATAGTTGTTTGATCACGCTGAGAAAAGACAGAAACTTTCTGCTCACGAAATTAATTTTCGTTTTTATTCTGGATGAGATTTTGAGTTGATTCTTTTTTCTGCTGATTGATATGCAAATTTTCTAGACGTTCGTAATTGTTCAGATTTTTTGAGATATCAGAAGTATACGGAATATACAGATTGCTACAGACTGTTCTGTTTTGACAGATTCTGTTTTCTATGCATTGTTCTCTTATTTTGATGAATCTATGGGTAGTATCAGGGGGTATGAACCATGGTGAAGTTGGATTACAGTATATATAATGCTAATATGAATTTAGAATGAGTTCACAACAGTACTTGAAGTGGTGATTTATTTTATTATACTAACGGATCTCACGAAGTTTTGTTGAGTTTTGTGTGATTGAAGTTTTCAAGTTTTGGGTGAGAGCACGATGGATAAAGGAATAAGGAGAGGCAAGAGCCTAAGCTTGGGGATGCCCGACGCACCCCAAGGTAATATTCAAGGAAGACACAAGCGTCTAAGCTTGGGGATGCCCCGGAAGGCATCCCCTCTTTCGTCTACAATCTATCGGTAATTTTACTCGGAGCTATATTTTAATTTGTCACATGATATGTGCAAATGCTTGGAGCGTATTTTGTGTTTATTTTTCCTTTTTATTTTATGCACCATGCTGGTATGAGATAGTCCTTGGTTGGCTTTATAGAATGCTTCTTGTGCTTCACTTATATCTTTTGAAGTTTGGATTGCCTGTTTCCCTACACATAGAAAACCGCCATTTGTAGAATGCTCTTTTGCTTCACTTATATTTGTTAGAGCGGGGCATATCTTTTGTAGAAAGAATTAAACTCTCATGCTTCACTTATACCTATTTAGAGAGTTAACAGGAGTTGTCCATTCACAAGGTTAGTCATAAAATCCTACATAAAACTTGTAGATCACTGAATATGATATGTTTGATTCCTTGCAATAGTTTTGCGACATGAATATGTGATATTAGAGTCATGCTAGTGAGTAATTGTGTATTCGTAGAAATACTTGTGTTAAGGTTTGTGATTCCCGTAGCATGCACGTATGGTGAACCGTTATGTGATGAAGTCAGAGCATGATTTATTTATTGATGGTCATCCTTTGTGTGGAGGTCGGGATCGCGCGATGGTTAACTCCTACCAACCTTTCCCCTAGGAGCATGCGTGTAGTACCTTGTTTCGATGAGTAATGGACTTTTGCAATAAGTATGTGAGTTCTTTATGACTAATGTTGAGTCCATGTATTATACGCACTCTCACCCTTCCACCATTGCTAGCCTCTCTAGTACCGCACAACTTTCGCCGGTGCATTACACCCACCATATAGCCTTCCTCAAAACAACCACCATACCTACCTATTATGGCATTTTCATAGCCATTCCGAGATATATTGCATTGCAACTACCACCGTTCCGTCTCATGACATGTGCCACCACTTCCATATTGCCATTGCATGATCGTAAGATAGCTAGCATGATGTTTCCATGGCTTGTCCATTTATTGATGTCATTGCTATGCTAGATCATTGTCACGGTACACTACCGAAGGCATTTCACATAGAGTCATCATTGCTCTAAGTATTGAGTTGTAAGTGTGATGATCATCATTAATAGAGCATTGTCCCATGTGAGGAAATAAAAGAGGCCAGCGAAGCCCATTTATAAAAAACAGGCCAAAGATGCCCACCAAAATAAAAAAATATATAAAAAGAAAAAAAGAGGCCAAAGAGCCCACAAAAAAGAGAGAAAAGAGAGAAGGGACAATTGCTACTATCCTCTTTCCACACTTGTGCTTCAAATAGCACTATCATCTTCATGAGAGAGAGTCTCCTATGTTGTCACTTCCATATACTAGTGGGAATTTTTCATTATATAACTTGGCTTGTATATTCCAATGATGGGCTTACTCAAAATTGCCCTAGGTCTTCGTGAGAAAGCAAGTTGGGTGCACACCCACTAGTTTCTTTTGTGAGTTTTCATACACTTATAAGCTCTAGTGCATCCGTTGCATGGCAATCCCTACTCACTCACATTGATATCTATTGATGGGCATCTCCATAGCCCGTTGATACGCCTAGTTGATGTGAGACTATCTCCTCCTTTTTTGTCTTCTCCACGACCACCATATTCTATTCCACCTATAGTGCTATGTCCATGGCTCACGCTCATGTATTGCGTGAAAGTTGAAAAAGTTTGAGAACACTAAAGTATGAAACAATTGCTTGGCTAAAACCGGGGTTGTGCATGATTTAAATACGTTATGTGGGGAAGATGGAGCATAGCCAGACTATATGATTTTGTAGGGATAACTTTTATTGGCCATGATATTTTGAGAAGACATGATTGCTTTGTTAGTATGCTTGAAATATTATTGTCTTTATGTCAAATGATAGACTATTGCTTCGAATCACTCGTGTTTTAGTATTCATGCCATGACTAGATTATATGATCAAGATTATGCTAGGTAGCATTCCACATCAAAAATTATCTTTTTTATCATTTACCTACTCGAGGACGAGCAGGAATTAAGCTTGGGGATGCTGATACGTCTCCGTCGTATCTATAATTTTTGATTGTTTCATGCCAATATTCTACAACTTTCATATGCTTTTGGCAACTTTTTATACTATTTTTGGGACTAACATATTGATCAAGTGCCCAGTGCCAATTCCTGTTTGTTGCATATTTTTTGTTTCTCACAATATCCATACCAAACAAAGTCAAACGTAATAAAAATTTACGGGTTTTTTTTGGAATATTTATGATTTTTGGGAAGAAGAATCAACGCGAGGCGATGCACGGAGGGCCCACAAGCCCTGTAGCCGCCACGAGGAGGTACGATGGCGGCTAGCAGGCTTGTGGCCACTCCTTAAGGCGGTTGGAGACCTTCTTCCACTACAGGAAAGATAATATCCGAAAGAAAATCGTGTTAAAATTTCAGCCCAATCGGAGTTACGGATCTCCGCAAATTTAAGAAACGGTGAAACCCAGAATCTGGGAGCGCAGAAACAGAAGGACACAGAGAGAGAGATCCAATCTCGGAGGGGTTCTCGCCCTTTGCCTCCATGGAGATCATGGACCAGAGGGGAAACCCTTCTCCCATATAGGGAGGAGGTCAAGGAAGAAGAAGAAGGAGGGGGGCTCTCTCCCCCTCTCTCCCGGCGGCGTCGGAACGCCGCCCGGGACATCATCGTGTGACGGCGAGCTACACCAACACTTCCGTCATCTTCACCAACATCTCCGTCATCTTCCCCCATCTATATTCAGCGGTTCACTCTCCCGCAACCCGCTATACCCTCTACTTGAACATGGTGCTTTATGCTACATATTATTATCCAATGATGTGTTGCTATCCTATGATGTCTGAGTAGATTATCGTTGTCCTATCGGTGATTGATGAATTGCTATGATTGGTTTAATTTGCTTGTGGTTATGTTGTTGTCCTTTGGTGCCCATCATATGATCGCGCACGTGGATCACACCATAGGGTTAGTTGTATGTTGATAGGACTATGTATTGGCAGGCTAGAGTGACAGAAGCTTCAAACCTAGCATAGAAATTGATGCATATGGGATTGAAGGGGGGCCAATATATCTTATTGCTATGGTTGGGTTTTACCTTAATGAATGTTAGTAGTTGCGGATGCTTGCTAATAGTTCCAATCATAAGTGCATAGAATTCCACGTAAGGGATGACATGCTAGAAGAGGCCTCTCCCACATGATACTTGCTATCGATCTAGTAACGTCAATTGCTTAGGGCCAATTCCGCAACTCCTACCACCACTTCTCCACACTCGTTAGACACTCGTATTTGTTTCTTTTTGTAACCAGACCCTAGTTTTATTTACGTGTTCTTTACTTTCTTGCAAGCCTATCCTATCACTCCTACAGAGTATTTCTAGTTTCATACTTGTTCTAGGTAAAGCAAACGTAAAGTGTGCGTAGAGTTGTATCGGTGGTCGATAGAACTTGAAGGAATATTTGTCCTACCTTTAGCTCCTCGTTGGGTTCGACCCTCTTACTTATCGAGAAAGGCTACAATTGATCCCCTATACTTGTGGGTTATCAGGAACGGAGTAATAATTCAAAATTTTCCTACATGTCGTGAAGATCAATCTAGGAGATGCTAGCAACGAGAGAGAGGTAGATCATCTTCATATCATTGAAGATCGTTAAGCGGAAGAGTTAGAATGAACGCGGTCGATGGAGTCGTACTCGCGGCGATTAAAATCACGGAAGATCCGATCCAAGCACTGAACGTACGACGCCTGCGCGTTCAACACACCTACAGCCCGGGGACGTCTCCTCATTCTTGATCTAGCAAGGAGGGAGGAGAAGTTGAGGGAGAGCTCTGACAGCACGATGGTGTGGTGGCGGTGGAGCTTGTGGTTCTCCGGCAGGGATTCACCAAACGCCGCGGAGGAGGAGAAGTGGAGAGGTAGGACTGCGCCAAGGGGAGAGGTTCAGGGGTGTGCGCATCCCTCCCAACCCTCCTCTATTTATAGGAGGAAGGGGAGAGGGGCCCGACCACCCTAGGGAATCCTAGGAGGGGGCGGCGGCAGCCCTAGGGGTGGTTTGCCTCCCAAGTTAGAGGGAGGCAGCCCCACGCCCTAGGGTTTTGCACTAGGTGCCTTGGGCCTCCTTGGTGTCTTGCACCAGCCCACCAAGGAGCTGGTTCCTTCCCACTTTCAGCTCATCTGGCCCTCTGGGACAGGTAGACCCTCCTGGTGGACCCCCGGTACCCTTTCGGTGGTCCTAGTACAATACCAATAAACCCCAAAACATTTCCGGTGAGCGAAACTGGACTTTTTATATATAAATCTTCACCTCCGGACTATACCGGAACTCCTCGTGATGTACGAGTTCTCATCCGGGACTCCAAAAAACCTTCGGTAATCACATATACAATTTCCATTACAACTCTAGCGCCACCGAACCTTAAGTGTGTAGACCCTACGGGTTCGGGAACCATGCATACATGACTGAGACACCTCTCCGGCCAATAACCAACAGCAGGATCTTGATACCCATATTGGCTCCCACATGTTCCACGATGATCTCATTGGATGAACCACGATGTCAAGGATTCACTGAATGCCGTATAAAATTCCCTTTGTCTATCGGTATGATACTTGCTCGAGATTCGATTGTCGGTATCCTATACCTTGTTCAATCTCGTTACTGTGAACTCTCTTTACTCGTTCCATAACACATGATCCCGTGGCTATCTCCTTAGTCACATTGAGCTCATTATGATGATGTGTTACCGAGTGGGCCCAGAGATACCTCTGCGTCACACGGAGTGACAAATCCCAATCTTGATTCGTACCAACCCAACAGATACCTTCGGAGATACCTGTAGTGCACCTTTATAATCATCCAGTTACGTTGTGACGTTTGATACACCCAAAGTATTCCTACGATATCCGGGAGTTGCACAATCTCATGGTCTAAGGAAATGGTACTTGACATTAGAAAAGCTCTAGCAGATGAACTACACGATCTTGTGCTATGCTTAGGATTGGGTCTTGTCCATCACATTATTCTCCTAATGATGTGATCCTGTTATCAACGACATCCAATGTCCATCGCCAGGAAACCATGACCATCTATTGATCAACGAGATAGTCAACTAGAGGCTCACTAGGGACATGTCGTGGTCTATGTATTCACACATGTGTTACGGTTTCCGGTTAATACATTTATAGCATGAACAATAGACAATTATCATGAACAAAGAAATATAATAATAACCATTTTATTTTTGCCTCTAGGGCATATTTCCAACAGCTAGAGAGCTTCTTCTCTCTCTTTGATCTTCAATACCATGTTCTTTATGATCTTCATGGAGATCTATCCGATGTAATACTCTTTTGCGGCGTGTTTGTCAAGATCCGATGAATTGTGAGTTTATGTTCAGATTATCCATGAATATTATTTGAGTCTCTTCTGAATTCTTATATGCATGATTTCATATCTTTGCAAGTCTCTTCGAATTATTTGTTTGGTTTGGCCAACTAGATTGGTAATTCTTACAATAGGAGAAGTGCTTAGTTTTGGGTTCAATCTTGCGGTGTCCTCACCTAGTGACATAGTAGGGGTAGCGAAGCACGTATTGTCTTGTTGCCATCAAGGATAAAAAGATGGACTTTTCATCATATTGCTTGAGTTTATCCCTCTACATCATGTCATCTTACTTAATGCGTTACTATGTTCTTCATGAACTTCATACTCTAGATGCAGGCACGAGTCGGTCGATGTGTGGAGTAATAGTAGTAGATGCAAAATTGTTTCGGTGTACTTGATATAGACGTGATGCCTCTATGAATAATCATTGCCTTGGATATCTTCATAATTATTTGCTTTTCTATAAATGTCTTGAGAGTAATTTGTTCACCCATCCTATTATTTTCCTACATGAGAGAAGCCTCTAGTGAAACCTATGGCCCCAGGTCTATTTTCCATAATATATTTTCAGATCTATAAACCAAAAATACCAAAAATACCTTGCTGCAATTTATTTACTTTTATTTTACTTTCAGATCTCAGTATTTTATACCTATCTTATTAGATCTCATCCTTGCAAATAATTCTGAAGGGATTGATAACCCCTTTATAGAGTTGGGTGCAAGTGTTTGATTATTTGTGTAGGTACTACTATTGGAGACTTGATAGTTCCTCCTACTGGATTGATACCTTGGTTCTCAACAAACTGAGGGAAATACTTATCTACTTCGCTGCATCACCCTTTCGTCTTCAAGGGAAAACCAATGGGAGCGCAAGAGGTAGCACCAGCCTCAGAACATCAACACGTCGCAGCCCCACCTAGACTCAAGAGAGAGGCCAGCCCGCCGGTCTAAATCCTAAGCGCAGGGGTCATGGGCGTGATACGTCCATTTTGCATCATGCTTTCATATTTATATTTATCGCTTTATGGAATGTTATTACACTTTGTGGTACCATACTTATGCCTTTTCTCTCTTATTTTGCAAGGTTTATTTGAAGAGGGAGAATACCGGCAGCTGGAATTCTGGACTGGAAAAGGAGCAAGTCTGAGTCCTCTATTCTGCGAACTCCAAATGCCCTGAAAATCAACGTGGAATTTTTTGGGAATATATAAAAAATACTGGGCGAAAGAAGTGTCAGAGGGGAGGTGCCAAGGGCCCACAAGCCTGGTTGCCGCGGCCTACCCCCCTGGCCGCGGCAACAGGGCTTGTGGGCAACCTGGCGGCCCACTGGCCCCCCTCTTTTGCTATATGAAGGGTTTCGTCCGAGAAAAAATCAGGGTGGAGCTTTTTCGTGGATTCGCTGCCGCCACGAGGCGGAACTTGAGCAGAACCAATCTAGAGCTCCGGCAGGACGATCGTGCCGGGGAAACTTCCCTCCCGGAGGGGGAAATCGTCGTCATCGTCATCACCAACACTCCTCTCGTCGGAGGGGAGTCATCTCCATCAACATCTTCATCAGCACCATCTCTTCTCCAAACCCTAGTTCATCTCTTGTAACCAATCTCCGTCTCGCGACTACGATTGGTACTTGTAAGGTTGCTAGTAGTGTTGATTACTCTTTGTAGTTGATGCTAGTTGGATTACTTAGTGGAAGAGTTTATCTTCAGATCCTTGATGCTACTCATTACACCTCTGATCATGATTATGATTATGCTTTGTGAGTAGTTACTTTTGTTCCTAAGGACATGGGATAAGTCATGCTTATAATAGTCATGTGAATTTGGTATTCGTTCGGTATTTTGATATGTTGTATGTTGTCTTTTCCTCTAGTGGTGTTATGTAAACGTCGACTACATAACACTTCACCATATTTGGGCCTAGAGGAAGGCATTGGGGAGTAGTAAGTAGATGATGGGTTGCTAGAGTGACAGAAGCTTAAACCCCAGTCTATGCGTTGCTTCGTAAGGGGCTGATTTGGATCCACTAGTTTAATGCTATGGTTAGACGTTGTCTTAATTCTTCTTTTGTAGTTGCGGATGCTTGCAAGAGGGGTTAATCATAAGTGGTATGCTTGTCCAAATAAGGGCAGTACCCAAGCGCCGGTCCACCCACATATCAAATTATCAAAGTAACGAACGCGAATCATATGAACATGATGAAAGTAGCATGACGGAAATTCCCGTGTGTCCTCGGGAGCGTTTTTCCTCTTATAAGACTTTGTTCAGGCGTGTCCCTTGCTACAAAAGGGATTGGGCCACTTTGCTGCACCGTTGCTACTACTTGTTACTTGTTACTTTTCACTTGCTACGTTTCACCTCACTACACCATCACTTGTTACCGCTACTTTCAGTGCTTGCAGTTATTACCTTGCTGAAAACCATTTATTAGAGCCTTGTTCTCCTCGTTGGGTTCGACACTCTTACTTACCGAAAGGACTACGATTGATCCCCTATACTTGTGGGTCATCAAGACTCTTTTTTGGCACCGTTGCTGGGGAGGGAAGCACCTTTGGTAAGTGGAATTTGGTAAGGAAACATTTATATACTATGCTGAAATTTATTGTCACTTGTCACTATGGTAACTGTTTCTTTGAGGAGTTTGTTCGGGGTATCTTCACCACGAACGGAAGCACGAGGGGTTGCTCCTCAACCTGAGGTATCTACTGAAAATATCTTTTATGAAATTCCTTCGGGTATGCTTGAGAAACTGCTGGCTAATCCTTTTACAGGAGATGGATCATCACATCCGGACTTGCATCTGATCTATGTAGATGAAGTTTGCGGTTTATTTAAGCTTGCAGATTTGCCCAAGGATGAGGTAAAGAAGAAAGTCTTTCCTTTATCTTTGAAGGATAAGGCGTTGACATGGTATAGGCTATGTGATGATACTGGATCATGGGACTACAATCGGTTGAAATTGGAATTTCATCAAAAGTTTATCCTATGCATTTAGTACATCGTGATCGGAATTATATTTATAACTTTTGGCCTCGTGACAGGGAAAGCATAGCTCAAGCTTGGGGAGGCTTAAATCAATGCTATATTCATGCCCCAATCATGAGCTCTCGAGAGAAATTATCACTCCAAAGTTTTATGCTCGGCTTTCTCATGAAGATCGTACCATGCTTGACACTTCTTGTACCGGTTCTTTTATGAAGAAGGATATTGACCACAAGTGGAATTTATTGGAAAGAATGAAACTTAACTCTGAAGATTGGGAGCTTGAAGAAGGTAAGGAGTCAGGTATGAATTTCCAGTTTGATTGCGTTAAATCTTTTGTTGAACAAGCACCTATAGAGATTTTAGCGCTAAGTATGGACTTGACTCTGAGATAGTAGCTTCTCTATGTGAATCTTTTGCTGCTCATGTTGATCTTCCCAAAGAGAAGTGGTTTAAGTATCATCCTCCTGTAGAAGTCAACATAGTTAAACCCAATCTAGTTGAAGAGAAAGTCATTGCCTTTAGTGATCGTATTGTTCCTTGTGCCTACACTGAGAAACCACCTTACCCTGCTAGGAAAAAGGATTATTCTAAAGCTCCAACTGTGATACGTAGGGGTTACATTAGACCACTTGCACCCCCTGAGGAAATTCGAGTTGAACCTAGTGTTGCTATTATCAAAGATCTCTTAGCCGAAGACATAGACGGGCATGTTATCAAATTCTGTGAGGACTCCACTAGAATTGCTAAACCTCACACGAAAGACAAATACGGACCTATAGTTGGCCTGCCCGGTTTTTCTGTCAAAATAGGAGATCACTGTTATCATGGTTTATGTGATATGGCTGCTAGTGTTAGTGCAATACCCCGGTCCCTAAATGATGAAATCAAAGATGAGATTGCACCTGCTGAGTGAGAACCCATTGATGTCACTATTACGCTAGCTAATAGAGACACTATCTGCCCTCTGGGAACCGTGAGAGACGTAGAAGTCCTGTGTGGTAAGACAAAGTATCCTACTGATTTCGTCGTCCTTGCTACTGCACAAGATAGCTTTTGTCCCATCATATTTGGTAGACCCTTCCTCAACACTGTCAATGCTCATATTGATTGCATTAAACAGACCGTCACTGTTAGTTTCGAGGGTGTGTCTCATGAATTTAACTTCTCCAAGTTTGGAAGACAACCCCATGAAAAAGAGTCGTCTGGTAGGGATGAAATCATTGCTCTTGCCTCTATTGCCCTACCTCCTACGGATCCTTTAGAGCAATATCTCCTTGAGCATGAAAATGATATGCATATGGATGAAAGAGATGAGATAGATAAAATTGTTTTAGAACAATACCCTATTCTTAAGAATAATCTGCCTGTTGAATTGCTTGGGGATCCTCCCCCACCAAAGGGTGATCCTGTGTTCGAGCTAAAACAGTTACCAGATACTCTTAAGTATGCCTCTCTTGATGAGAAGGAGATATATCCTGTTATTATTAGTGCTCACCTCTCGAATCACGAAGAGAAGAAGTTATTAAAAGCTTTGAGGAAGCACCGTGCTGCTATTGGATATACTCTTGATGATCTAAAGGGTATTAGTCCCACTATATGTCAGCACAAGATTAAAACCGATCCTGATTCTAAGCCAGTTGCTGATCATCAACACAGATTAAATCCGAGGAGGAAAGAGGTCGTGAGAAAAGAAATATTAAAGCTTCTGGAGGCAAGAATCATTTATCCTATAGCTCATAGTGATTGGGTAAGCCTAGTACATTGCGTACCTAAGAAGGGAGGTATGACCGTCGTTCCTAATGACAAGAATGAACTAATCCCACACAGGATTATTACTAGCTATAGGATGGTGATAGACTTCCGGAAACTGAACAAGGCAACCAGGAAAGACCATTATCCTTTGCCGTTTATCGACCAAATGCTAGAAAGGCTATCTAAACACACACACACTTCTGCTTTCTAGACGGTTATTCAGGTTTCTCGCAAATACCTGTTGCACAATCTGATCAGGAGAAAACCACTTTCACCTGCCCCTTCGATACCTTTGCTTATAGACGTATGCCTTTTGGCTTATGCAATGCACCTGCCACCTTTCAAAGATGTATGATGGCAATATTCTCTGACTTTTGTGAAAAGATTGTTGAGGTTTTCATGGATGATTTCTCTGTTTATGGTTCTTCCTTTGATGATTGCCTCGGCAACCTTGATCGAGTCTTACAGAAATGCAAAGATACCAACCTCGTCTGGAACTGGGAGAAGTGCCACTTCATGGTTAATGAAGGTATCGTTTTAGGACGAAAAATCTCTGAGAAAGGTATTGAAGTTGATAAGGCTAAGGTTGATGCAATTGAGAAAATGCCTTGCCCCACAGATATCAGAGGTATACAAAGTTTCCTAGGTCATGCTGGTTTCTATAGAAGGTTCATTAAAGACTTCTCTAAGATTTCTAGGCCTCTTACCAACCTCTTGCAGAAGGATGTTCCTTTTGTTTTTGATGAGGATTGTGAGGAAGGCCTTGATAACCGCACCTATTGTTCAACCTCCTGATTGGAACTTGCCGTTTGAAATCATGTGCGATGCTAGTGATTATGTTGTTGGTGCTGTTCTAGGACAAAGAGTTGACAAGAAGTTGAATGTCATTCATTACGCTAGTAAAACTCTAGACAGTGCCCAAAGAAACTATGCCACCACGGAGAAGGAGTTTTTAACAGTCGTGTTTGCATGTGAAAAGTTCAGATCTTATATAGTTTACTCCAAAGTCACTATTCACTCTGATCATGCTGCTATTAAGTACCTGTTGGAGAAGAAGGACGCAAAGCCTAGGCTAATCAGATGGGTTCTCCTGCTACAGGAATTTGATTTGCACGTTGTTGACCGAAAGGGTGTTGATAACCCTGTAGCAGATAACTTGTCTAGGCTAGAGAATGTCCTTGATAACCCACGACCTATTGATGACAGCTTTCCTGATGAGCAATTGAATGTCATCCGCACTTCACATAGTGCATCGTGGTATGCTGATTACGCAAAGTACATCGTAGCGAAATACATACAACCCAGTTTCACCTACCAGCAAAAGAAGAAATTCTTCTTTGATTTGAGACACTACTTTTGGGATGATCCTCACCTTTATAAGGAAGGAGTAGATGGTGTTATTAGACATTGTGTGCCTGAACATGAACAGGGACAGATCCTGCAGAAGTGTCATTCCGAAGCCTACGGAGGACACCATGCTAGAGACATAACTGCTCATAAGGTATTGCAATCAGTTTTCTATTGGCCCACTCTCTTCAAGGATGCCCGTAAGTTTGTCTTGTCTTGTGACGAATGCCAAAGAATAGGGAACATCAGTAAGCGTCAGGAAATGACTATGAACTATTCACTTGTCATTGAACCGTTTGATGTCTGGGGCTTTGATTATATGGGACCTTTCATGAGTTCCAATGGGTATACTCACATCGTAGTTGCTGTGGATTGCGTCACTAAGTGGGTAGAAGCTATAACCACTAGAAATGCTGATCACCACACCTCTATTAAGATGCTTAAAGAAGTCATTTTCCCAAGATTTGGAGTCCCTAGATATCTGATGACTGATGGCGGTTCACACTTCATTCATGGTGTTTTCCGCAAGATGCTCGCTAAGTATGATGTCAACCATAGAGTTGCATCTCGTTATCATTCCCACTCTAGTGGTCAAGTGGAGTTGAGTAATAGGGAGATAAAATTGATCTTACAAAAGACCGTCAATAGATCTCGAAAGAATTGGTCTAGCAAACTTGACGATGCACTATGGGCCTATAGGACTGCTTATAAGAATCCCATGGGCATGTCGCCGTATAAAATGGTTTACGGTAAGGCCTGTCATTTACCTCTTGAGCTGGAACACAAAGCTTATTGGGCAATCAAAGAGCTCAACTTCGATTTCAAACTTGCCGGTGAGAAGCGGTTGTTTGATATCAACTCATTAGATGCATGGAGGGGCCAGGCATATGAGAATGCCAAGTTGTTCAAGGAAAAGGTTAAGAGATGGCATGACAAAATAATACAAAAACAAGAGTTCAATGTAGGTGATTACGTCCTGCTATACAATTCTCGCTTAAGATTCTTCGTAGGCAAGCTTCTCTCTAAACTGGAAGGTCTCTACGTTGTCGAGGAAGTATATCGTTCTGGTGCCATAAAAATCAATAACATGGAAGGTAATTTTCCTAGAGTGGTAAATGGGCAAAGAATGAAGCATTATATCTCTGGTACTCCCATAAATGTTGAGACCAATATCATCAATATCATAACTCCAGAGGAGTACACAAGGGATGTTTATCAGCCTGTTTGAGACCCTGAAAATGAAGAGGTATGTGTTTCGGTAAGTAATTGGACTCCGAAACTTTTCCAATTGGAAATTTTCTTCGTTTTGGAATTTATGGAAAATTAGAAAAATAAAAAGCAGTCCGGAGAGCGCACGAGGCGGCCACAAGCTTGGTTGCCGCGACCTCCCCTCTGGCCGCGGCAATAGGGCTTGTGGGCACCTCGTGTGCCTCCCGGACTCCGTTTTCTTGCGGAGCACTCCTTTTGGTCCAGAAAAAATCATTATATATACGCCCGAGGGTTTTGACCTCCGTATCGCGCAGTTCTCCTCTGTTTTCGTTTCGAGCCTGCTTTCTGCCGCAGATCCAGGTCAAGATATCTTCTCAGGATTCAGAGGGGGAGAGCTATGTGGCTGATTACCTTGCTAACCCTAAGGTCTATGCGGACTTGGAACCATATGTAAGTGCATCTAGTGCCCCTTAGTGATTTTGGTGGTTTGAAGACTTATAGGTTAAGTATCTAATGTGTTCATGAGTGTACACAGGATCTATAAGTCACTGAGGAGGTTGAGATATTTGAGGAATATCGACCCCTAAAAATTGGTCTGAAGCTGAAGAATTGAATCGCGAAGAATCTGCGATGAAATTGATATTCCTCATGAAGATATTGAAATTGAGGAATTCGGTGTGTCCTGAAGAAAATCATTCTGAAGACTTTGAAGCATGAAGATTTACTCTTTCTGTTTTGTTTTCTTCACACTTGAGTAATAGGAACACCGTGCTATTAAAGGGGGTCGAAGTAACACTTTGAAATGAATTTCCTCATGATGCTCAACCCAAGCCTAATCCTACCAAAAGCCTCAAGTGAGGAATATGAGTGACATGAGGACTCTCACAATTGAGGGTTCCGACTGTTTCGATAGCCTCGCCTCATCATTGGTCTTATCCGCACCAACGGTCATATTATTTAAGGGCATTAGTGTCAAATCATTTCGGGATGCTCCCAGGCTATAAATAGCCGCCCCCACAACCATTAGCTGGTTGGCTGCTCCGTTAGAAACTGACACTTGTCATAAGAGCATCCCAAATTCCTAAGAGTCTTCGAGTGTAATTCATAAGCGAGGAAATACCCCAAACACCAAACCACAAACCAAGAACCAAGTGATTGAGCATCACTGAAGAAGTTGTTCCTGTGTGGGACTGAAGCCTTTTACCTTTGAGGACTATGCATCCTCCACACGGTTAGGCGTCATGGTCTAGAGCAATCCAGCAGTGAATTGTGGATCGCCGGGTGACCAAGTTTGTGAGGGTTAGGAAGTCTGCCCTGAAGACTTACCACGAGTGTTGGGCGAGGACTGTGTGTTCCTAGCCCAAGGAGAATACGGTAGGGACTGTGTGTCCCGGGACTGTGTGTCTTTTGGTTTCAATACCAAGCCGCTCCAAACCAGATGTAGAACTGTCACAGCAGTTAGAACTCGGTCATCAACTACTGTCTTCGCTGTGAAACGGGTTCTAATTCATCAACTCTTTATATTCCTTAGATTATGTGTTGATGACTTTCACTATCACTGTTTGAAGAATTTGCTGAAGACTTTCTCTGAAATTCATCAACCCCAAATTCTTCACGCAAGTTAATCCTCATCTGTTTTCTGCGTGCCTGCTTACTGTGCAATCTGTTTTCACATTCCTCATACTGAAAAACTGCTGTAGTGAAACTTTGCACTCCTGGTCCTTTACTGTTTCCGATGTGAGTTAGTCATCAGTGAGGAATTTCCTCAAAAGAAATTTCCTCAGTGATGAAATTCTAAAAATCTCCTATTCACCCCCCTCTAGTCGATATAATGCACTTTCAATTGGTATCACAGCAAGGTACTCCCTTGTTCTGTGTGATTTTGGTTTAACCACCTGGAGTTTTAGTTATGTTGACTGCAGGCATGATTAAGGTTACTGCAACATGTACTACTTTCGAAGGAAAGAACTTTCGCTTCAGGAAGACCAAGATGTAGATGCATCTACAAGCTATTGACAATGATCTCTGGTATATTGTGGAACATGGCGTCCCCATTATCTCTGCTAGTGTCTCTGCTGCTGATGTGAAGAAATTCAAGCAACTTGATTCTCAAGCGAAGAATATCATCTGTGGCCATCTGAGCCCAGGCCAGTTTGGAAGAGTGAGTGCTTTGGGCTCAGCGACACTTATCTGGGAGAGATTGTGCAAAGTAAATGAAGGAGTATCAACCCAGCGTGATTCTCATGTTGATGGTCTTCACAATCTCTTCAATCGCTTCAAGCGGCTTGACAATGAAAGCTGCCAAGATACCTTTGATCGCCTCACTGACATATCAAATAAACTGCAAGCACTGGGAGCTCGAGACATTACTGATCACGAAGTTGTGAAGAAACTGCTAAGATCTTTGGATTCTTCATTTGATACTTTAGTCCTGATGATTCAAGAAAGACCATACTACAAGATGCTTGATCCAGCTGATATACTCGAAAGACTCAATACTCATGAATTCCAACAAGAAGAAAAGAAAGATCTATATGGACCAAGCTATTCTAGACCACGTGCACTGAAGGCTAGAGCAATTTCCTCATCTGAAGAAGAAGACTCAGATGATAGCATTGGTGACCCTGAAGAATTTGGACAGGAGCTTGCAATGCTCGTGAGGAAATTCCAGAGGTTTACACGACGTGGCCAGTTCGGTAAATCTTCAAGTAGAGATATGAGGAAATCAGAATCTTCATCTGAGGACTACAAGAAAAGAACCTGCCACAAATGCAAGAAATCAGGTCACTACATTGCTGATTGTCCCCGTTGGGGAAAGGAATCAAAGAAGATTAAATACAAGGATGACAGTTCTGATGACACGAAGAAGAAGAAGAAATATTCAAAATCCTCCTCTTCAAAGCTCTCATCGCACAAGAAGACTAGTTTCAGAAAGGCTCGGACACTTATTGGCAAGGAAATGGATTCCAAGGCAGAATCAGAGGAATGTGATGAAGAGGAGGGTTTTGATGAAGACTCAGAATCCGGACAGGCCAGTCTTGCACTTGCAACCACTTTCGTCAGCAAGTCAATCTTCAACCTTGAAGAAGATTATAACACCATCCACACTGATGACTATGCTGATGACTTCGCTCAAACCTATTGCTTTATGGCAAAAGGTTCAAAGGTACTGAATGATGCTTCCTCCTCTGATTCAAGTGACTGTGAACCTGATGATTATAAAAAACCCAGTTACAGTAAACTTGCTATCATTGCCACTAAACAACAAACTGCCCTAGAAAAGCTTCAGAAACTCCTAGATAGAAGTGATGATCTATTGAATGATGAAATGAATCTTACCCAAATCCTCACTGAAGATGTGAAAAGTCTTTAGTATAGATTTGATAATCTTCAAGATCGTTATGATACACTCCTCGCTGATCATGAGAAACTTTCCGATGAATTTCTTTAAACGAAGCTAGATCTAGAGAAGCTGAGGATTTCTCATGATGATCTTCGTATGGAAAATGATTCATTACTAGCTCAACAGATCAGCGCTGCTCAAGCTGAATTCATTCCTCCATGTATTAAATGCATTGAACGCGAAACTGCTAATTCTTCAGCAGAATCTTCAAATGCTTCTATTGCTACAAATTCTTCAATTGCTCCTGTAGTGTCAAATTCCTCACTTGAGGAAAACACAAATGTCACTGATGAAAATGCAGGGCTGAAGGAATTGTATGTGACAGGCATATACAAAAGTCTCAAAGGACATCAAACCCATTGTGATGTGCTCAAAAAGCAGATCTTGAACAGGAACCCGAGGAAAGAAGGAATTGCCTTTGAGAGGAAATTGAATGCTGAAGGATCTTATTGGAAACCTGAGCAGTATCCCAAAACCTCATGGGTTGCTGCTACTGGGCCTCCTTTTGATCCATCCAATCTAACTGGCTTTTCATGTGAATTATCCTATTCCTCAGATGAGTCATTTGACTCCAACTATAAACTGTTCAAAAATCAAGCTGGTGAAGTATTTGCTCGATATGTTGGAACTAACTGCAGGAATGGCCCTCCCGTGAGGAAAATCTGGGTTCCCAAAAGTTGTCTTGAAAATCTTCAGGTGAATGTCCTCATGACACCACCAATGAAGAATCTGAACCCCAGATCAAATTCCTCAGGAGGACCAAAGTCTTCATCAGGATCAAAATCCTCAACTGGTCAAAACTATGCTCGTACCCGTGCTAATGCTTCTAACATGCACGGAAACTACAAGGAATATGAAGATGAGCGTTACTCTTCAAATCATTATGTTCATAAATCCTCAAACCAGTTCTCTGCATATTCATATTAGTACTTTAACCCCTCTACTGCTAAGAGAAGTGCATTAGCTTCAATGCCTCCTTTCTCATATGGTGCTCGCAGGATGATGAATGCTTTACCACCCCTTCAGATGTGGGTGGTGAAGAAATTGAACTAATCACTTCTGCAGCTCAGGTCTCTAGATGAAAATCATCATTTGAAGAATTTGCTGGAGACCTGAGGAAATGCTTGATAGGACGCAAGCTAATATTGATGAAATAGAAATATTTCACACGTGCTTATAATTTTTTTATGATGAAATTGATATCATATTCTTCAAGTTTGAAGCATATGAGATGGTAAGCTGTACTAATTCATCTGCAGGATGACAAACCCAAGAGTATTGAGTGGATTCTTGATAGTGGCTGCACACATCACATGAATGGTGATAAAAGCGTGCTGATGAATATGCCACTAATTCCATCACCGCTGAAGCAAATCACATATGCTGACAAAGGTAAAAGCAAGGTATTGGGACTTGGCAAAGTGGCTATTTCCAAGGATAGGCATATGGACAAAGTGATGCCTGTTGAATCCCTTGGATTTAACCTCATGTCAGTCTCGATGCTTTGTGATCTTGATATGATTGTTATCTTTGGTAGATATAGATGTGTTGGGATCATGGAATCTGACAAATCCAAAGTCTTTGAAGGTGTAAGAAGAGGGGATTTGTACATTGTTGATTTCTCTACAGGTCCTCAACCAACCACTTGCTTACTAGCAAAAACCTGAGAAGGATGGCTGTGGCACCGAAGACAAGGTCATGCAGGCATGAGGAATTTGCACACGGTCGCGAAGAAGAAGCAAGTCATAGGCATCGAATCAGTGAAATTCCTCAAGGATCATCTCTGCGGTGCATGTGAATCTGGGAAAATGACCAGATCCAAGCATCCCTCGAAGACTATCATGACCACTACTCGTCCCTTCGAATTGCTTCATATGGATCTATTTGGACCTACTCACTATGCCACACTAACAAATGCAACATCTTTATATGGCTTCGTCATAGTTGATGATTATTCCACATATACATGGGTGCATATCATCTTATATAAAGCTGAAGTGCAGGAAATCTTCAAACGATTTTCTTCAAGGGCCTCGACGAACTTCGGCATCAAGATCAAACATATCAGGAGTGATAATGGAACAAAGTTCAAAAACACTGGTCTTGATGATTATCTTGATGAACTTGGTATTACTCACGAATTATCTCCTCCTTATACTCCTCAACAGAACGGTGTCGTCGAAAGGAAAAACAGGACTCTGGTTGAGATGGCAAGAACCATGCTTCAAGAATATCAGACTCCTCGTTGCTTTTGGCCTGAAGAAATCAACACTGCATGTCATATCATCAACAGGGTATATCTTCACAAATTCCTCAAGAAAACCTCATATGAACTCCTCACTGATAAGAAACCCAATGTAAGTTATTTCAATGTCTTCGGTGCAAAATGTTGGATTAGAGATCCTCACCATAGCTCAAAATTTGCACCTAAAGCACATGAGGGTTTTATGCTCGGTTATGGAAAGGACTCGCACACCTACAGAGTCTTCAGCAACTATCACAACAATGTTGTTGAGACTGTAGATGTGCGGTTTGATGAAACTAATGGCTCGCAAAGACAACAATTGCCTTCTGATCTAGATAAGTTGTCTCCTGAAGAAGCAATAAAGCTCAAACCTACTGAAGACATTGTTCCCACTGAGGAAATTGATGAAGAAACCATCCCCATCACTGATGAAAATCAAGAAGGCGCTCCTGAGGAAATTGCTCCAGAACCACTTCCTCAACCCAGACGAAATCCCCAACCAGCTCATCTGAGGATTGCAAATGAAGTAGAACTTGACAAAATCCTCAATGACATCAAGGCGCCAGGTCCTCTCACTCGCTCAAAAGCTTCACACTTAGTTAACTTTTGTGGGTACTTCTCCTTTGTATCTATCACAGAACCCTCAAAAGTTGCTAAGGCTTTCCTGGAACCAGAGAGGATCCAAGCTATGCAAGACGAACTTCTTCAATTCAAGCTGAATGATGTATGGGAGCTCGTCAAACGACCAGATCCTCGCAAGCACAACATCATCGGAACCAAGTGGATTTTCTGAAACAAGCAAGATGAGGATGGTCAAGTGGTGAGGAATAAGGCACGACTTGTAGCCCAAGGCTACACCCAGGTTGAAGGAATAGATTTTGATGAAACTTTTGCACCTATTGCTAGACTTGAAGCTATTCGAATACTACTTGCTTATGCTAATCATCATAACATCATATTATATCAAATGGATGTGAAAAGTGCATTCCTCAATGGTAAGCTTGAGGTAGAAGTATATGTTGCTCAGCCCCAGGATTTGAGGATCCAAAGAATCCAGACAAAGTGTTCAGACTCAAAAAGGCGCTCTATGATCTCAAACAAGCCCCTCAGGCCTGGTATGATACATTGAAGGAATTCCTCATGAAGAAAGGCTTCAAACCTGGTTCACTTGATCCAACTCTTTTCACTAAATCCTATGATAATGAGCTATTTGTGTGCCAGATATATGTCGATGATATTATATTTGGTTGTACTGACAAACGATATAGTGATGAATTTGCTTACATGATGAGTGAAGAATATCAGATGTCTATGATGGGGGAGCTGAAATTCTTCTTAGGTCTTCAAATTCATCAACAACACAATGGAATCTTCATATCACAGGAGAAATACCTCAAGGATGTTCTGAGGAAATTCGACATGCATGAATGCAAAGGTGCCAAGACTCCAATGCCTACCAACGGCCACCTCTGCACTGACAAAAATGGTAAAGATTTCGATGAGCAGGTATATCGCTCTATGATTGGCTCTTTATTGTATTTATGTGCATCTAGGCCAGATATAATGCTTAGTGTTTGCATGTGTGCACGTTTTCAAGCCAAGCCGAAGGAATCACACCATAAGGCTGTGAAGCATATTCTTCGATACTTAGCTCACACACCAACACTAGGATTATGGTACCCCAAGGGCTCAAATCTTCATCTGGTAGGATATTCTGATTCTGACTATGCTAGTGACTGTGTGGATTGCAAGTCAACATCTGGCACATGCCATTTCCTCGCAAGATCACTAGTTTGCTGGTCCTCAAAGAAGCAGAACTGCGTATCACTCTCCACTGCCGAAGCTGAGTACATTGCTGCTGGTTCATGCTGGGCTCAATTGCTGTGGATGAAGCAAACCCTCAAGGATTACGACATCAACATGAAGAATGTGCCTCTCTACTGCGACAATGAGATTGCAATCAAGATTGCATACAACCCAGTACATCACTCGAAGACCAAGCACATCCAGATTCGTCATCATTTTCTTCGGGACCATGTCCTCAAGGGCAATATCCTCATCGACCATGTGAAGACTGATGATCAACTAGCAGATATCTTCACTAAGCCCTTGGATGAGAAAAGGTTTTGCAAGTTGCGGTGTGAGCTAAATATCTTAGAATCTTCAAATGTTTTGTAAAAACATGCACACATCCTAACTCTTATGCAAAATTGATGACTTAGATGTGCAACACATGATGAATAGATTTTCTTCAATTGATGAAGAATATCACTCTGAATGTGAAGAAATCAACGAAGAAATTGATTCTCAGGGCCTACGACAATTGTACGCGGCGTCTGTAATCAACATTCTTACATGGTGGGTCACGCCACCGCCCAACATGAAATTCCTCAAGTTGATTTTCTTCAAAGTTCAATTTCCTCAAAATTTGATTTTCTTCAAAACAGTTGTTCTTCAAAATCATTTTTCTTCAAAGACTGATTTTCATCATTGTGACGATTTATCACAAAATCCTCAAGTTAGTCAAATCTTCAAAAACACTTGATGATTTTCGTTTACCTAGATAGACTGTGATTTCAAGTCCTCAACAACATTCACTTATAGATATTTCTTCAAGTTGATATTTCATCTAAGTGAATGTGATCGGACCCTACTTTCCCTCTATGCTATTCTTATCCAGTCTATTCAATTTTTCATATGCGTTCTACTTGAAACTTTGTTCGAAATCCTCACTGCGTCCTTGTCAGCTGATGATTTTGTAACAAAATCCTCAAATCTTCAAAAATATTTTTTTAATGAACAGTAACTGAACCCCACTTTCCTCGTTCGGATAACCACGATCTCCACGATCTCCACCGCTTTGCTCGTAAGCTACACGTGTCCTGCAGAGACATAGATGTAGGGGCTATTTGGTCCGATTTCTTCGCGCCAACAGTAACTGCATGGCTATAAATATGTCACCATCCCCCTCGGTAAACACTTCTTCGCTCCATCGCTCTCCTGCTACAGCAAAAGCCCCAAAGCCTAGCACCACCGCTGGAAGTCTCGTCGCCGGCGAAGAAGAGCTTCACTGCCTCGACTTTTCCGTCACCGAAACCACGCCGGAGTCGGAGCATCCTCATCCGCCGCCGCCGTAGACGTCCTCTGCTGCCAGGTTAAGGCGCATTGGACACGCATCGAAAGAGCTTCTCCATGCTACTCTTTTCTGTTCTTCGTGCGCGCCATCTAGGTAAATAAAAACCTTATTTTTACAGCAAGTTTGATCTCCTATTTTACCTCTCTCATGTGAAATCTGTTTTTCCTCAAGAATCCATCTATTCCTTTTCCTCACATACTGCCTATCACGACACTATTGATGAACTTCACTAATCATCCAAGATTTTCACGAAATTCCTCAGTTGTTCTAATTTTCGGATCTATACAACTCTGGAACCCAAGAACAGTATGCTTTGGCAAATTCCTCAACCACTGGTCAGATTCGTCAAATGTCCAAAAATTTCAATTTCTTCAAATGTGAGAACACATATGACCTCTCCAAATTCCTCGCAACTATACTCTGTTCAAAGGTACACACATGTCAGCTGATGAATCTCTCGGTTCTCATCAAATTAACTCATTTGCAACATTTATTGAAGAAAATCTTCAAGTCTCATCAGAGTCCTCAAGAGTTCAATCTCATCAGCAAAATCCTCAGCTGAAGAAAATGGAGGATGACATGAAGCAAAAGGAAGGAAAGAAACTTGAGCAGAATACACCCTTAGACATCCCTGAGGATATATACCTGGATTACTGCACCCCTGATGAATATGAAACTATGCCCAAGAGAAAGATTCGGCTTCAGAAGATAGAACACCGATGGGGTAAGGAGTGGAAGGATTACAGATTTGTTACTCCCAAATATGCGAAGAAATTCGCTCTGATGCCTCCTGGCAAACGGGCTCCACTTGAGGATTATCAAGAAGCACATCCCTCAAGCCTCAAGACGCTTGGATATTATCCTGATGAAAAGGAAAAGCACTTGGCAAAGCTCAAGAAGCAGGCGGAGGCTGCTGTGAGGAAATTCAACGAATCATCTGATGCTGCTTCAACTGCCGCTACTTCCTCTGCTGCTGAGACTTCTGGCTCGGCAATTCCTCAACAAAAGTCTGTGCCATCAATATCAAAGGCTTCAAAGCCTCAAGAGAAACCAGCTCCAGCATCAGCTCCAAAACCATCTGCGCCAAAACTCTCAGCTCCAAAATCCTCAGCACCACCACAGGCTTCAAAACCTGAACAGAAGCCGGTAGTGAAGCCACTGCCCGCTACCTCCAGCTCCTCACTCCCAGCCGCAACAAGCTCGGAGACAAAGTCTTCACCAACTCCTCTAAAGAGTAAGGTGACTGCTAGGAGAAGAACAAGACCCAGCCCAAGCAAAATCATCACGGTGCCTTCTGCATCAGAGGGTAGTGATGAATATGATGATGAAACTTTGCAAGCAATGATTAGAAACAAGCAGGAGAGGGTAGCTCAAGCTTCTGGCAGCTCCATTCCTCTGGCCATGGACCCAAAAGTCTTCCTAGACTACATCAATATCTGGTATGAGGATCCCAACACTCTGCTTTATGATTTGAAACTTCCCCCTGGCATCAGCCACATGGTGGCCACATTCATCAACGAGGCCAAGTGGAAGGAGCAGCAAGCTAAATAGGGCAAGGTGGCTAAGCTAAAGAAGGAGAAATTCCTCTAGCAGAAACTCCTCAATCTGATGCCTGATGATCTTGTGTCCACAGAGGCAGAGTTGAAGACTTTGAGAGATAAGTACTCCAAGCTTTTTGACCGTCAAAGTCTCAAAAGCAATTTCATCAAACTTGCTACTAAAGCTGTTAATGACTACAACAAGAAAGCTGCCCCTCCATTACCAACTCCTCAGCCTCTGATTGAAGAACCAGCTGATGAAACTCCTCAAGCCGAGGAAATCCCTCAAGAAAGCCGTGTGGATGTACCGGCAATTGAGGAAATCACGACTGACAATCCAGCTGATGAATCTGCTACAACTGGTGAGACAGACCCTGCTCCAGCTATTGCTTCCAAGCCAGCTGATGAATCTGTTCCAGCTGCTGCTTCATAGCCAGCTGATGACTCTGCTCCAGCTGGTTCCTCAAAGCCAGCTGATGAATCTGCCGAGAAAACACCTTCACCAAAAGCTTCAAAGGTGAAGAAGATGACTACGTCTGCATTAGACGTGAAGAAGACAAGGGCTGCTGAAAAGGAAGCCAAGAAGAGAAAGGCTTCTTCAGCAGAAGAACACACAGAGGCCAAGCGCCTCAAAGCACTTGAAGAAAATGCTCCACTGGACCCTGTGCCTCTTAACATCGCTCCATCTTATGAAATGGCCAGCTTTGAAGACCAGGAGAATGTTGGAATTATGCCCTAGAGGCAATAGTAAATATAGTTATTATTATAATTCCTATATCAAGATAATCTTTTATTATCCATGCTATAATTGTATTGAATGAAGACTCATTTACATGTGTGGATACATAGACAAAACACTGTCCCTAGCAAGCCTCTAGTTGGCTAGCCAATTGATCAAAGATAGTCAGTGTCTTCTGATTATGAACAAGGTGTTGTTGCTTGATAACTGGATCACGTCATTAGGAGAATCACGTGATGGACTAGACCCAAACTAATAGACGTAGCATGTTGATCGTGTCATTTTGTTGCGTGTCAAGTATTTGTTCCTATGACCATGAGATCATATAACTCACTAACACCGGAGGAATACTTTATGTTTATCAAACGTCGCAACGTAACTGGGTGACTATAAAGATGCTCTACAGGTATCTCCGAAGGTGTTCGTTGAGTTAGTATGGATCGAGACTGGGATTTGTCACTCGGTGTGACGGAGAGGTCTCTCGGGGCCCACTCGGTAATACAACATCACACACAAGCCTTGCAAGCAATGTGACTTATTGTAAGTTGTGGGATCTTGTATTACGGAACGAGTAAAGAGACTTGCCGGTAAACGAGATTGAAATAGGTATGCGGATACTGATGATCGAATCTCGGGCAAGTAACATACCGAAGGACAAAGGGAATGACATACGGGATTATATGAATCCTTGGCACTGAGGTTCAAACGATAAGATCTTCGTAGAATATGTAGGATCCAATATGGGCATCCAGGTTCCGCTATTCGATATTGACCGTGGTGTCTCTCGGGTCATGTCTACAAAGTTCTCGAACCCGCAGGGTCTGCACACTTAAGGTTCGACGTTGTTTTATGCGTATTTGAGTTATATGGTTGGTTACCTAATGTTGTTCGGAGTCCCGGATGAGATCACGGACGTCACGAGGGTTTCCGGAATGGTCCGGAAACGAAGATTGATATATAGGATGACCTCATTTGATTACCGGAAGGTTTTCGGAGTTACCGGGAATGTACCGGGAATGACGAATGGGTTCCGGGAGTTCACCGGGGGGGGCAACCCACCCCGGGGAAGCCCATAGGCCTTGAGGGTGGCGCACCAGCCCTTAGTGGGCTCGTGGGACAGCCAAAAAGGGCCCTATGCGCATTGAAAGAAAAATAAAAGAGAAAAAGAAAAAAGGGGAGGTGGGAAAGGAAAGAAGGACTCCACCCACCAAACCAAGTAGGACTCGGTTTGGGGGGAGACCTTCCCCCCTTGGCTCGGCCGACCCCCTTGGGCTCCTTGAGCCCCAAGGAAAGGCTCCCCCTCTCCCACCTATATATACGGAGGTTTTAGGGCTGATTTGAGACGACTTTTCCACGGCAGCCCGACCACATACCTCCACGGTTTTTCCTCTAGATCGCGTTTCTACGGAGCTCGGACGGAGCCCTGCTGAGACGAGATAATCACCATCCTACGGAGCGCCGTCACGCTGCCGGAGAACTCTTCTACCTCTCCGTCTCTATTGCTGGATCAAGAAGGCCGAGATGATTGTCGAGCTGTAGGTGTGCTGAACGCGGAGGTGCCGTCCGTTCGGCACTAGATCGTGGGACTGATCGCGGGACTGTTCGCGGGGCGGATCGAGGGACGTGAGGACGTTCCACTACGTCAACCGCGTTCACTAACGCTTCTGCTGTATGGTCTACAAGGGTACGTAGATCACTCATCCCCTCTCGTAGATGGACATCACCATGATAGGTCTTCGTGCGCGTAGGAAATTTTTTGTTTCCCATGCGACGTTCCCCAACAGTGGCATCATGAGCTAGGTTCATGCGTAGATGTCTTCTCGAGTAGAACACAAAAGTTTTTGTGGGCTGTGATGTGCGTTTTTCTGCCCTCCTTAGTCTTTTCTTGATTCCGCGGTATTGTTGGATTGAAGCGGCTTGGACCGACATTACTCATACGCTTACGAGAGACTGGTTTCATCGGTACGAGTAACCCCCTTGCTCAAAGATGTCTGGCAAGTGTCAGTTTCTCCAACTTTAGTTGAATCGGATTTGACCGAGGAGGTCCTTGGATGAGGTTAAATAGCAAATCATATATCTCCGTTGTGGTATTTGCGTAAGTAAGATGCGATCCTACTAGATACCCATGGCCACCACGTAAAACATGCAACAACAAAATTAGAGGACGTCTAACTTGTTTTTGCAGGGTATGCTTGTGATGTGATATGGCCAAAGATGTGATGTGATATATTGGATGTATGAGATGATCATGTTGTATTAGATAATATCGACTTGCACGTCGATGGTACGGCAACCGGCAGGAGCCATAGGGTTGTCTTTATACTAACGTTTGTGCTTGCAGATGCGTTTACTATTTTGCTAGGATGTAGCTTTAGTAGTAATAGCATGAGTAGCACGACAACCCCGATGGCGACACGTTGATGGAGATCATGGTGTGGCGCCGGTGACAAGAAGATCGTGCCGGTGCTTTGGAGATGGAGATCAAGGAGCACGTGATGATGGCCATATCATGTCACTTATGAATTGCATGTGATGTTAATCCTTTTATGCACCTTATTTTTGTTAGAAAGACGGTAGCATTATGAGGTGATCTCTCACTAAAATTTCAAGACGAAATTGTGTTCTCCCCGACTGTGCACCGTTGCTACAGTTCGTCGTTTCGAGACACCACGTGATGATCGGGTGTGATACACTCAACGTTCACATACAACGGGTGCAAAACAGTTGCCCACGCGGAACACTCGGGTTAAGCTTGACGAGCCTAGCATGTGCAGACATGGCCTCGGAACACCTGAGACCGAAAGGTCGATCATGAATCATATAGATGATATGATTAGCATAGGGATGCTTACCACTGAAACTATACTCAACTTACGTGATGATCGGACTTGAGCTAGTGTAAGTGGATCATGAACCACTCAAATGACTAGAGAGATGTACTTTTTGAGTGGGGGTTCAGCGAATAGTTTGATTAAGTTAAACTCTAATTATCTTGAACATAGTCTAAGTCCACTTTGAATATATTTGTGTTGTAGATCATCGCTCACGCGACTGTCACCCTGAATTTTAATACGTTCATAGAGAAAGCTAAGTTGAAAGATGATGGAAGCAACTTTGGAGACTGGGCTCGTAATCTTAAGCTAATCTTACAAGCTGGGAAGAAGGATTATGTCCTTAATGCTGCGCTAGGAGATGAACCACCCGCTACAGCGGATCAGGATGTTAAGAACGCTTGGTTAGCACGTAAATAGGACTACTCAGTAGTTCAATGTGTAGTCTTGTATGGCTTAGAACCGGGACTTCAACGTCGCTTTGAGCGTCATGGAGCATTTGAGATGTTCCGGGAGTTGAAGTTTATCTTTCAGAAGAACACCCACATCGAGAGGTATGAGACCTCCGATAAATTCTATGCTTGCAAGATGGAGGAGAACTCGTCTGTGAGTGAACATGTGCTCAAAACGTCTGGGTACTCAAACCGTCTAGCTGAGCTGGGGATTGAACTCCCGCAAGAGGCTATCACTGATAGAATCCTTCAATCACTGCCGCCAAGCTATAAAGGCTTTGTGTTGAAGTAGAACATGCAAGGGATGAACAAGTCACCCGGCGAGTTGTTTGCGATGCTGAAAGTCGGAGAGTCTGAACTCCGTAAAGAGCATCAAGTGTTGATGGTGAATAAGACCACTAGTTTCAAGAGAAACGGCAAAGGCAAGAAGGGTAATTCGAAGAAGAGCGGCAAGCCTGTTGCCAATCCGACGAAGAAACCCAAAGCTGGACCTAAGCCTGAAACAGAGTGTTACTATTGCAAGGGTATGGGTCACTGGAAGCGCAATTGCCCCAAGTATCTGGCAGATAAGAAGGCGGCCAAAGAAAAATCAGGTATATTTGATATACATGTTATTGATGTGTACTTAACCGGCTCTCGTAGTAGTGCCTGGGTATTCGATACCGGTTCTGTTGCTCATATTTGCAACTCGAAACAGGAACTGCGGAATAGACGAAGGCTGGCGAAAGATGAAGTGACGAAGCGCATAGGAAATGGTTCCAAGGTTGATGCAATCGCCGTCGGCACAGTTTCACTTCAGTTACCATCAGGATTAGTTATGAACTTGAATCATTGTTATTTAGTGCCTGCGTTGAGCATGAACATTATATCTGGATCTTGTTTATTGCGAGACAGTTACACTTTTAAGTCAGAGAATAATGGTTGTTCTATTTCTATGAGTAACATCTTTTATGGTCATGCACCCAATGTGAGAGGATTGTTCATACTGAATCTTGATAGCGATACACACATACATAACATTGAGACCAAAAGAGTTAGAGTTAACAATGATATCGCCATATTTTTGTGGCACTGCCGCTTAGGTTATATTGGTGTAAAGCGCATGAAGAAACTCTATGCCGATGGACTTTTGGAGTCACTTGACTTTGATTCACTTGACACGTGCGAACCATGCCTCATGGGCAAGATGACTAAAACTCCGTTCTCCGGAACAATGGAGCGTGCAAGTGACTTGTTGGAAATCGTACATACCGACGTGTGTTCCAATGAGCGTAGAGGCACGCGGCAGATATCGTTATTTTCTCACCTTCACTGACGATTTGAGTAGATATGGTTATGTCTACTTAATGAAGCACAAGTCTGAAACATTTGAAAAGTTCAAGCAATTTTAGAGTGAAGTTGAAAATCATCGTAACAAGAAGATCAAGTTCCTACGGTCTGATCGTGGGGGTGAATATCTGAGTTTTGAGTTTGGTGCTCACTTAAGACAATGTGGAATTGTTTCACAGTTGACACCGCCTGGAACACCACAGCGTAATGGTGTGTCCGAACGTCGTAATCTTACTTTATTAGAGATGGTGCGATCTATGATGTCTCTTACCGATTTGCCGTTATCGTTTTGGGGTTATGCATTAGAAACAGCTGCATTCACTTTAAATAGGGCACCATCAAAATCCGTTGAGACGACACCATACGAACTGTGGTATGGCAAAAGGCCAAAGTTGTCGTTTCTTAAAGTTTGGGGATGTGATGCTTATGTCAAAAAGCTTCAGCCTGAAAAGCTGGAACCCAAAGCGGAGAAGTGCATCTTCATAGGTTACCCAAAAGAGACAGTTGGGTACACCTTCTATCTCAAATCCGAGGGCAAAGTGTTTGTTGCTAAAAACGGAGCTTTTCTCGAGAAGGAGTTTCTCTCTAGAGAATTGAGTGGGAGGAAGATAGAACTTGACGAGGTTGTCGAACCTCTCATCCCTCTGGATGGTGGCGCAGGGCAAGGGGAAACCTCGGTCGTTGCGACGCCGGTTGAGAAGGAAGTTAATGATGATGATCATGAAACTCCGGTTCAAGTTTCTGTCAAACCACGCAGGTCGACGAGACCACGTGCTGCTCCAGAGTGGTACGGTAATCCCGTCTTATCAATCATGTTGTTGGACAACAATGAACCTGCAAATTATGAAGAAGCAATGGTGGACCCAGATTCCAACAAATGGCTAGAAGTCATGAAGTCCGAGATAGGATCCATGTATGAGAACAAAGTGTGGACTTTGGAAGTACTGCCTGAGGGCCGCAAGGCAATTCAGAACAAATGGATCTTTAAGAGGAAGACGGATGCTGACGGCAATGTGACCGTTTATAAAGCTCGACTTGTGGCAAAGGGTTTTTCACAAGTTCAAGGAGTTGACTACGATGAGACATTCTCACCCGTGGCGATGCTTAAGTCCGTCAGAATCATGTTAGCAATAGCTGCATTTTTCAATTATGAAATCTGGCAGATGGATGTCAAAACGGCGTCCCTTAACGGTTTCCTTAAGGAAGAATTGTATATGATGCAACCCGAAGGTTTTGTCGATCCTAAGAATGCTAACAAGGTGTGCAAACTCCAGCGATCCATTTATGGACTGGTGCAAGCATCTCGGAGTTGGAACAAACGCTTTGATGAGGTGATCAAAGAATTTGGGTTTATACAAGTGGTTGGAGAATCTTGTATTTACAAGAAAGTGAGTGGGAGCTCTGTGGCGTTTCTAATATTATATGTGGATGACATACTGATGATTGGAAACAACGTAGAGTTTTTGGAAAGCATAAAGGATTACTTGAATAAAAGTTTCTCTATGAAGGACCTAGGAGAAGCTGCTTACATTCTAGGCATTAAGATCTATAGGGATAGATCAAAACGCCTGATAGGACTTTCACAAAGCACATACCTTGATAAAGTTTTGAAGAGGTTCAAAATGGAACAGTCCAAGAAGGGGTTCTTGCCAGTTTTACAAGGTACGAGATTGAGTAAGACTCGGTGCCCAGCAACTGATGAGGATAGAGAGCATATGCGCTCCGTCCCCTATGCTTCAGCCATAGGCTCTATCATGTATGCAATGATGTGCACTAGACCGGACGTTAGCCTGGCCATAAGTATGGCAGGTAGGTTCCAGAGTAATCCAGGAGTGGATCACTGGACGGCGGTCAAGAATATCCTGAAGTACCTTAAAAGGACTAAGGAGATGTTTCTCGTGTATGGAGGTGACGAAGAGCTCGCCGTAAAAGGTTACGTCGATGCAAGCTTTGACACAGATCCGGACGATTCTAAGTCGCAAACCGGATACGTATTTATTCTTAATGGGGGTGCGGTAAGCTGGTGCAGTTCCAGGCAAAGCGTCGTAGCAGAATCTACATGTGAAGCGGAATACATGGCTGCCTCGGAGGCGGCTAAGGAGGGTGTATGGATGAAGCAGTTCATGACGGATCTTGGAGTGGTGCCAAGCGCACTGAATCCAATAACCTTGTTCTGTGACAACACGGGTGCCATTGCCTTAGCAAAGGAACCACGGTTTCACAAGAAGTCCAGACACATCAAACGACGCGTCAACCTCATCCGCGACTACGTCGAAGGAGAGGACGTAAATATATGCAAAGTGCACATGGATCTGAATGTAGCAGACCCACTGACTAAACCTCTTCCACAGCCAAAGCATGATCAACACCAGAACTGTATGGGTGTTAAATTTATTACAATGTAATTCGCATGATGATGTGAGGGCTAGATTATTGACTCTAGTGCAAGTGGGAGACTGTTGGAATTATGCCCTAGAGGCAATAATAAATATAGTTATTATTATAATTCCTGTATCAAGATAATCGTTTATTATCCATGCTATAATTGTATTGAATGAAGACTCATATACGTGTGTGGATACATAGACAAAACACTGTCCCTAGCAAGCCTCTAGTTGGCTAGCCAGTTGATCAAAGATAGTCAGTGTCTTCTGATTATGAACAAGGTGTTGTTGCTTGATAAATGGATCACGTCATTAGGAGAATCACGTGATGGACTAGACCCAAACTAATAGACGTAACATATTGATCGTGTCATTTTGTTGCTACTGTTTTCTGCGTGTCAAGTATTTGTTCCTATGACCATGAGATCATATAACTCACTAACACCGGAGGAATACTTTGTGTGTATCAAACGTCGCAACGTAACTGGGTGACTATAAAGATGCTCTACAGGTATCTCCGAAGGTGTTGGTTGAGTTAGTATGGATCGAGACTGGGATTTGTCACTCCGTGTGACGGAGAGGTATCTCGGGGCCCACTCGGTAATACAACATCACACACAAGCCTTGCAAGCAATGTGACTTATTGTAAGTTGCGGGATCTTGTATTACAGAACGAGTAAAGAGACTTGCCGGTAAACGAGATTGAAATAGGTATGCGGATACTGACGATCGAATCTCGGGCAAGTAACATACCGAAGGACAAAGGGAATGACATACGGGATTATATGAATCCTTGGCACTGAGGTTCAAACGATAAGATCTTCGTAGAATATGTAGGATCCAATATGGGCATCCAGATCCCCCTATTGGATATTGACCGAGGAGTCTCTCGGGTCATGTCTACATAGTTCTCGAACCCGCAGGGTCTGCACACTTAAGGTTCGACGTTGTTTTATGCGTATTTGAGTTATATGGTTGGTTACCGAATGTTGTTCGGAGTCCCGGATGAGATCACAGACGTCGCGAGGGTTTCCGGAATAGTCCGGAAACGAAGATTGATATATAGGATGACCTCATTTGATTACCGGAAGGATTTCGGAGTTACCGGGAATGACGAATGGGTTCCGGGAGTTCACCGGGGGGGAGGGGCAACCTACCCCGGGGAAGCCCATAGGCCTTGAGGGTGGCACACCAGCCCTTAGTGGGCTGGTGGTACAGCCCAAAAGGGCCCTATGGGCATTGGAAGAAAAATCAAAGACAAAAGAAAAAAAAGGGGAGGTGGGAAAGGAAAGAAGGACTCCACCCACCAAACCAAGTAGGACTCGGTTTGAGGGGGGAGACCTTCCCCCCTTGGCTCGGCCGACCCCCTTGGGCTCCTTGAGCCCCAAGGCAAGGCTCCCCCTCTCCCACCTATATGTACGGAGGTTTTAGGGCTGATTTGAGACGACTTTTCCACGGCAGCCCGACCACATACCTCCACGGTTTTTCCTCTAGATCGCGTTTCTGCGGAGCTCGGGCGGAGCCCTGCTGAGACGAGATCATCACCAACCTCCGGAGCGCCGTCACGCTGCCGGAGAACTCTTCTACCTCTCCGTCTCTCTTGCTGGATCAAGAAGGCCAAGATCATCGTCGAGCTGTACGTGTGCTGAACGCGGAGGTGCCGTCCATTCGGCACTAGATCGTGGGACTGATCGCGGGACTGTTCGCGGGGCGGATCAAGGGACGTGAGGACGTTCCACTACATTAACCGTGTTCACTAACGCTTCTGCTGTACGGTCTACAAGGGTACGTAGATCACTCATCCCCTCTCGTAGATGGACATCACCATGAGAGGTCTTCGTGCGCGTAGGAAATTTTTCGTTTCCCATGCGACGTTCCCCAACAGAGAAAGGGCGAGATGAGGAAATGAAGGATGTTGTATGTGAGGAACATACTGATGATGAAATTCGCATTGACGACAGTCCTCAGCTCTCCATTCCTCATGTAGAAACTGCCTCTGTCACCAAGCAAGCTGATGAAGAACAAAGTGACAATCCTCAAGCTGATGAAATTCAGAGTCCTGAGCAAAATCCTCAACCTGAGGATCAGGCTGACCCCACTCCTCCTCCTAAGCAAGATCCTCAAACTGAGGCTCAGGGTGAACCCATTCCTCCTCTGAAGCAAAACCCTCAACAGGATGCTCCAGTTGACGACATTCCTCAGCCTGAGGCTCAGCCAGATCACATTCCTCATCCTGAAGCACAACAAGAGCATGCTCCTCAGCCTGAAGCTCAAGCTGATGAAATTCCTCACCCTGAGGACCATGCTGAGGAAAATGCACCAAACCAAGACAATGCTTTTGTCGTGCTCAACCCAGAGTCTGCAATTGTTGTATCCCCTCAAGTCCAACAGCAAAATCTTTAGCCAATGCAGCTTCAACCGTTCTCCAAGCGGCCAAAGTTTCAAAAAGAGTCCGTCTTTGAACAACGCATGTTCTTCATCGGAGAAAATCCCTATGACAAGCCTCAAATCAGGCATCCGAAGTTTTGGACAAGGACACAACTCAATTACTATGCCTGTGTGCTGTGTGGACGAAACAAGATTTTCGAGCACAGGCATATTCCTCATGTTGAGCTTGAAGCAATACCATGCCTAGCTCCAGTCCTCAACGTCCTTCATGAAGCTGGACTTCTCCCAATATGCTCAGATATCTGTGATTGGAACAGTGAGCTCATTCTTCAATTTTATGCCACTCTTCACATATTTGGGGATCCAGCAGATATCAACACTTGGGTCTTTGACTGGATGACGCAAACAACACACCACAAGGCTCCTGCCATTGAGCTCCTGCATGAACTGCCAGTATCAATTCCTTCAGAACAAGCCATGAAGCTTTATGATGAACGTGAGCTGCCCAACGGGATGATGGAAGTCCTCATGAAGCCTTTGGCTAAAGGGAAACCACCGAGAAAAACCTTCCTCATCCACGAGCTCAAATATGAACCAAGGACTGTTTACAGAATCCTCTACAGTGTTCTTGCGCCAATCAAGGGCCACGATGATAAAGAAGATGTTGTAGGCCTCATGAAGAATATCCTCTTCCACATCATTCATGGTATTCCTATCAACATCCATGATTTCTTCTTGAGGACTTTTGATGACAATGCAATGTGTCCTTTTGACCACAAGATATATGCTCCATGGATCGTGAGATTCATCAGGAAAAGGACAGGCATCAACTTTCATGCTGATTGCAACAACCATGTTCTTACATGCCTCCTATCAGGGTCAACAAGAAGACTTTCGAACCTGTTGAAGTATAAGGCAAGTCTGTTATTGATGAAGGCAGTAGGCCCCTTGATGGCCAGTTCAGAGAGCCTGAGCCATATTCTTCATGGGATGATACTAGGACTCATCCTCCAAGCCATATTTCTCCTCGCGTGCTGAATTCCAGAGAGCTGCTCCTCAGTCTTCACCAGAAGGTGGATCGGAATCACAAGTGGGTCAAACGCCAGTTCGGCGCCATTGTGAAAACCCTCAATGAAACGCAGAATGCTGTGAAGCTTAATCATCATTATCTTCATGAGGTTTTTGCTTGCACCTGGGCTACACTTGCTCATCTGAAGACTCCGGCAGAACTTGAAGAATTGGAGTTTGTGCGAGACTTTGACTGGTCGTGGCCACCAAAGAAGAAGTTCAGGCCAATTCTAGTTCCAGACCTTGAGGACAGTTATTTTTCTTCATTCCGCACTTCTGAATCTGATGAAAAACAACAAGACACTGCCACCGGTCCAAGGAAGAAGACTACTCCCAAAAATCGTCACGCGTCTTCATCAACTGCAAAGGAGAGAAGTCTTCACGGGCGTTAGTCCTCAGTTTGTCCATTTTTGTCACTTGATGACAAAGGGGGAGAAACTTGAGAGTTAGTCTTCAAGCGGGATATTTTGGGGCTTATGAACTATATTTAAGTTACAAACTCTTGGCTCTTCTGAAGTGTTTATGTAATGAGTTGTAACTTAAGCCCGATGGTACTCTGACGCTTTTGAACGTTTTTCTTCGCATGCTTATTCCTCAAAGTTTTAATGCACGCATGCTGGAATTCGTCAGATACCTTTTGTCATCATGCATATTCAATTTCTTCATACTATATGTCATATGTATGCATGATTTACAAGACTCGGGGGGAGATCTCCATGATATAAATCATCAATGTGCACTTGCTGTGAAAAGCAAAATCCTCAAGATATGCACATCTTCAGGGGGAGTCTCTCTGAATCTCGTTTTCAAATTCCTCAAATGAGTATTTACACTTCATATTTTTATCCATGTTGAAGACTTAACCTAATTGTCATCAACCACCAAAAAGGGGGAGATTGTAAGTGCATCTAGTGCCCCTTAGTGATTTTGCTGGTATGAAGACTTATAGGTTAAGTATCTAATGTGTTCATGAGTGTACACAGGATCTATAAGTCACTAGGGAGGTTGAGATATTTGATGAATATCGACCCCTAAAAATGTATATCTTCGGTTGAAGAAATTGGTCTAAAGTTGAAGAATTGAATCGCGAAGAATCTGTGATGAAATTGATATTCCTCATGAAGATATTGAAATTGAGGAATTCGGTGTGTCCTGAAGAAAATCATTCTGAAGACTTCGAAGCATGAAGATTTACTCTTTCTGTTTTGTTTTCTTCACACTTGAGTAATAGGAACACCGTACTGTTAAAGGGGGTCGAAGTAACACTTTGGAATGAATTTCCTCATGATGCTCAACCCAAGCCTAATCCTACCAAAAGCCTCAAGTGAGGAATATGAGTGACATAAGGACTCTTACATTTGAGGGTTCCGATTGTTTCGATAGCCACGCCACATCATTGGTCTTATCCACACCAACGGTCATATTATTTAAGGGTATTAGTGTCAAATCATGTCGGGATGCTCCCATGCTATAAATAGCCGCCCCCCCACAACCATTAGCTGGTTGGCTGGTCCGTTAGAAACTGACACTTTCCATAAGAGCAACCCAAATTTCTCAGAATCTTCGAGTGTAATTCATCAGTGAGGAAATACCCCAAACACCAAACCACAAACCAAGAACCAAGTGATTGACCATCACTGAAGAAGTTGTTCCTGTGTGGGACTGAAGCCTTTTACCTTTGAGGACTGTGCATCCTCCAGATGGTAAGGCGTCATGGTCTAGAGCAATCCAGCAGTCAATTATGGATCGCCGGGTGACCAAGTTTGTGAGGGTTTGGAATTCTTCCTTGAAGACTTACCACGAGTGTTGGGCGAGGACTGTGTGTTCTTAGCCCAAGGAGAATACGGTAGGGACTATGTGTCCCGCGACTGTGTGTCTTTTGGTTTCAATACCAAGCCGCTCCAAACCAGATGTACATCTGTCACATCGGTTGGAACTGGGTCATCAACTACTGTCTTCGCTGTGAAATGGGTTCTAATTCCTCAACTCTTTATATTCCTCACATTATGTGTTGATGACTTTCACTATCACTGTTTGAAGAATGTGCTGAAGACTTTCTCTGAAATTCATCAACCCCAAATTCTTCACGCAAGTTAATCCTCATCTGTTTTTTGCGTGCCTGCTTATTGTGCAATCTGTTTTCACATTCCTCATACTGAAGAACTGATGTAGTGAAACTTTGCACTCCCGATCCTTTACTGTTTCCGCTGTGAGTTAGTCATCAGTGAGGAATTTCCTCAAAAGGAATTTCCTAAGTGATGAAATTATAAAAATCTCCTATTCACCCCCCTCTAGTCGATATAACGCACTTTCACCATCTGGTTGGACCATTGACGAGGAAGAGGATTATGATCCCAAGGGGAAGGAACAAACGAGTTCCGATGAAGAGGAGGCTCCTCTACCTCAACCTAGACGCACTCATGTGGAGTTCAAGAAGTCAAGCTTCCCTGACCAAAGGAAGAAGCCTAAGACCTTGTTTATCCCTTCTCGTTTCTTGCACGAGAGTAAGCAGGAACTTTGCCATAGAGTGTTGAAGCTTGAGGAGGAAAATGATGATCTGAAGGAGCAGAACTTTATGCTCAAGTGGAAATTAGACAAGCTCAAGACTGCTTCAACAACTCCACCACCATCACCACCAAAGGAAGACAACTAAGCATTGGTATGGGCAACTCCCTTGGCTTATGCCAAGCTTGGGGGAGTTGCCCTGGTATCGTATCACCTTTATATCTTTTGCTTTTACCTTTGTTTTAGTTCTTTCCTTTTCAGTTTTTATTTCTTCTCTTAGTGGAATAGGTCTTTAGTGTTTAGTTTGAGTCTTTTGCCTTGTGTCTCCCCCGATGTATTCGAGCTTGCGAGCTATATAATAAAGCGTATCTTAGTCAAGGGCTTTGTTTTGTGCCGTGCTCAAAAGTATGAAAAGAACGATAGCATGAAAGATCATGAGATGATCTTATGGAAAGTGATAGCTTCACATATAACAAGTATGATGATTGAAACTTGTTGAGAATAGACAACATAGACCTCAGTCATTGTTGCAATTAATAATAAGTAATAAGGAAAGAGAGGTTCACATGTAAATATATCATCTTAGACACTTTCTATAATCGTGAGCACTCACGAAACTATTACATGCTTAGAAGTAGATGTTGGACAAGGAAGACAACATAATGAATTGTGTTTGCTTGGTTCCAAACAATGTTATATGATTAGAGATCCCTTAGCATGTGATGATTGCTTCCACCTCATATTAGCCAAACTCCCGCACCAAATAGAGATACTACTTGTGCATCCATAAACCTTCAACCCATTTTTACCGTGAGTGTCCACCATACCTACCTATCAATTAAATAAGATCCCTCAAGTAAGTTGTCATCGGTGCAAGCAATAAAAATTGCTCTCTAATATGTATGATCTATTAGTGTGTGGGAAATAATCTTTATACGGACCTGTGATGAGGAAGACATAACAGCGACAGACTGCATAATAATGTTCTTTATCACAGGGGGCAATATAAAGTGACGTTCCTCCGCACTAAGAGGACACGCATCCAAACCTCAAAAGCGCATGACAACCTCTGCTTCCCTCTGCAAAGGGCCTATCTTGTACCTTTACTTTTTTCCCTTGTAAGAGTCATGGTGATCTTCACCAATTTCTTATTTAGCCTTTTTCTTGGTGAACGTCATATGCTTGGGAAAGATCTATATTCATATATCAACTTGGAGATGAGTACTTATGCTTTATTATTGTTGACTTTACCCTTGAGGTAAATGGTTGGGAGGCAAAACTATAAGCCCCTATCTTTCTCTGTGTCCAACTGAAACTTCGATACCATGAGTACCACGTGAGTTGCAACAATTGTGGAAAACACAAGAGATGATTGAGTATGTGGATTTGCTTTACAAGTTCTTATTTGACTCTTTCTGATGATATGACAAATTGCAATTTCTTCAATGACTATGGACTATTGTTGGCTACTTCTCGGTAAGGTTTTTATTTCATACTTTGCTTTGTGAAGGAATTGTTACTTTCCCATAAGAATCTTTATGATGTATTGATGTACTATGGTCATCATGATGCCCTCATGTCCGTATTATGTTTTATCGACACCTTCATCCCTAAACATGTGGACATGTTATGGGTCTTGGTTTTTGCTTGAGGACAAGCGAGGTCTAAGCTTGGGGGAGTTGATACGTCCATTTTGCATCATGCTTTCATCTTGATATTTATCGCTTTATGGACTGTTATTACACTTTGTGGTACCATACTTATGCCTTTTCTCTCTTATTTTGCAAGGTTTATTTGAAGAGGGAGAATACCGGCAGCTGGAATTCTGGACTGGAAAAGGAGCAAGTCTAAGTCCTCTATTCTGCGCAACTCCAAATGCCCTGAAAATCAACGTGGAATTTTTTGGGAATATACAAAAAATACTGGGCGAAAGAAGTGTCCGAGGGGAGCTGTCAGGGGCCCACAAGCCTGTTTGCCGCGGCCTACCCCCAGGCCGCGGCAACAGGGCTTGTGGGCACCCTGGCGGCCCACTGACCCCCCTCTTTTTCTATATGAAGGGTTTTGTCCGAGAAAAAAGTCAGGGTGGAGCTTTTTCATGGATTCGCCGCCGTCACGAGGCGGGACTTTAGCAGAACCAATCTAGAGCTCCGGCAGGACGATCCTGCCGGGGAAACTTCCCTCCCGGAGGGGGAAATCGTCGTCATCGTCATCACCAACACTCCTCTCATCGAAGGGGAGTCATCTCCATCAACATCTTCATCAGCACCATCTCTTCTCCAAACCCTAGTTCATCTTTTGTAACCAATCTCCGTCTCGCGACTATGATTGGTACTTGTAAGGTTGCTAGTAGTGTTGATTACTCTTTGTAGTTGATGCTAGCTGGATTACTTGGTGGAAGAGTTTATGTTCAGATCCTTGATGCTACTCATTACACCTCTGATCATGATTATGATTATGCTTTGTGAGTAGTTACTTTTCTTCCTGAGGACATGGGATAAGTCATGCTGATAATAGTCATGTGGATTTGGTATTCGTTCGGTATTTTGATATGTTGTATGTTGTCTTTTCCTCAAGTGGTGTTATGTGAACGTCGACTACATAACACTTCACCATATTTGGGCCTAGAGTAAGGCATTGGGGAGTAGTAAGTAGATGATGGGTTGCTAGAGTGACAGAAGCTTAAACTCCAGTCTATGCATTGCTTCGTAAGGGGCTGATTTGGATCCACTAGTTTAATGTTATGGTTAGACGTTGTCTTAATTCTTCTTTCGTAGTTGTGGATGTTTGCGAGAGGGGTTAATCATAAGTGGGATGCTTGTCCAAGTAAGGACAGTACCCAAGTGCTGGTCCACCCACATATCAAATTAACAAAGTAACGAACGCGAATCATATGAACATGATGAAACTAGCATGACAGAACTTCCCGTGAGTCCTCGGGAGCGTTTTCCCTCTTTTAAGACTTTGTTCAGGCTTTTTCCTTGCTACAATAGGAATTGGGCCACTTTGCTGTACCGTTGCTACTACTTGTTAATTGTTACTTTTCACTTGCTACGTTTCACTTCACTACACCATCACTTGTTACCGCTACTTTCAGTGCTTGCAGTTATTACCTTGCTGAAAACCGTTTATCACAACCTTCTTCTCCTCGTTGGGTTCGACACTCTTACTTGTCGAAATGACTATGATTGATCCCCTCTACTTGTCGGTCATCAGGTCCCATCACCCTTTGCGCTCCTCCATGATGCGTGGGCGGCCAATGTCAGTCCTGGCACCTCTTATACACGAATGATGCTTATTCAGGCCACTCGGGCGCGTGACGCTCCATTGATGGCGTCTAAAAAGCTTCGTCTGATACCACGACGTTGAGAAACCATAACTCCTTCCAAGTGAAGGTTAGTTAGAAAAGGTCTCCGACCAACCCAGATCAAATACCCAAATCCATTAGCATTTTAGTTAGCTCATCATCACATTCATCCGGGAATCCACCCACAATACACCATTCATGTACCAAATGACAAGGTCAAGTAACTTTGTGGCCGTAACATGAGAGGTATCCGACGTATGACCCTTGATGGATTTCAAACGATGTAACCGTTAAGGTGTCCAGGAAGGAATCACCCTCGATGGACCACACATGATGGGTTGTACGACAGAGTCATTATCGAAGGTGGTGAAGGAGGAATCACCCTCGGAGAACCACCGCCGGTCAACTACACTACAACGGCAACATCGGAGTACGTAACGAGGTGTCACCCTCAGTACGGATAGTAGCTCTACAGTGTCGTACAAGTAAGGGGGGGTGAGTGTTGTGATGGGTCATCTCTCGTCGATCAGATGATCGAAACTTGATGAAAAAGCAGGGGCATCTGGACTAACGGTCAAAGGGGATGACTGCTCCACCTATACTAAACAGTTTTATGGTGCAATAGAATAGAGTAGTAGTTTATCAAAAACAGGCTATGCATCAGATATAGGAGCTAACTACAACAGTAGCTAAATTCTAATGCAAGGATGAGGGAGAAAGAATAGGCGGTATAGGAATGATCAAGGGGTTTTGCTTGCCTTATTGCTTTGCGGTAAATGGTTGGTCATCAGGAGGGTACTCGTACCGGGCAGTAGCGTCAGTCTCGGGGTCTACCGGTAAGAAGAGGGGAAGAAACGATAAATTTAATGCATAGACGCAAAACGATGCATGACATGTCAATATACAGGGCTAGGCATGAGCTAACGCAGTATCACCCATCATGGACGGATCGGGAAAATATGTGACGATATTTCCCGGGTCTCTCGATACTATGGGACATGCGAAACAGATGGAAAAGTTCCACGTTCACTATGATAGAGACGCATGACACAAGAATAGACATCGTATGCGGGTTTGTCTCGTTTTTGTGATCAACTTTCATGTACAAATTATTTTCATCCGGATTAAAGATTTATTTTATATTAATTTTTTAAGTATTATTAATTAATTAAGAATTAATAGATTTAATTAAATCCAATAGTTAAAAATGACATCACATATTGTAAGTGTGACATGAGTAGTCAACAGTCACTTGAGTGGTCAACTCTGACCACTCGGTCCCATACGTCACACTCCACTTAATTTAATTAATTAACAAATTCTAATTTACTTGGTTTAGGTTTAATTAACTTAATTCATTATCAAATTAATAACCCTAATTAAATACTTAATTAAATTACATAGAATTACTACTTCCTCCGTCTCGGTTTACAAGTCCGGTACATGTATCTAGATCGTCAATTTGACCGACTTAATAAGAGGTATATATTACAAAAAATATATCATTAGAAATTTTATATGTTTTATTTTCTAATGATATAATTTTGATGTTAAACAATATATTTTATATAAGTCAAATTAACGATCTAGGTACACATGCATGCCTTTTAAACTCTGACAGAGGGGGTATTAGGGATTTAATTAATAATCTAATTAATCAAATCTAATTAATTAAACAATTAATTAATTAATTAATTAATTACTATTTATTAATGTTTTAAAATCTTTTTTATTGTTAAGGGGGCTTGGGCCCCCATTGTCATTCTCTGAGGGGGAGGGGTCAGTGGGGGGGGGGGGGGTTATCCCTCACTAACCAAACCGATTCGAAGCATGATGGTTGAGGCCATGGGAGGGGCGAGGCCGGATGCAGTGGTACGGGCGAGTGGAGCAGAGGAGGCCGAGGGGGGCCACGGCTGGCATAGAAGGGGTTGGGCCGAGGCCCGGTGCCGGGGAGGATGGAGGCGAGGTGCGGCCATGGGTGAGGCCGTGATGACCCACAAGTATAGGGGATCAACAGTAGTCCTTTCGATAAGTAAGAGTGTCAAACCCAACGAGGAGCAAAAGGATCTGACAAGTGGTTTTCAGCAAGGTAAAATCTGCAGGCACTGAAATTGTCGGTAACAAGTGATTGTGTAGTGAGATGAGTCGTAGCAAGCACCAAGTAACAAAAGTAGCAACGGTGCATCAAAGTGGCCCAATCCCTTTTGTAGCAAGGGACAAGCCTGGACAAAGTCTTATAGGAGGAAAAACACTCCCGAGGACACACGGGAATTTCTGTCATGCTAGTTTTCATCATGTTCATATGATTCGCGTTCGTTACTTTGATAGTTTGATATGTGGGTGGACCAGCGCTTGGGTACTGCTCTTACTTGGACAAGCATCCCACTTATGATTAACCCCTCTCCCAAGCATCGCAACTACGAAAGAAGAATTAAGACAAAGTCTAACCATAGCATTAAACTAGTGGATCCAAATCAGCCCCTTACGAAGTAACGCATAAACTAGGGTTTAAGCTTCTGTCACTCTAGCAACCCATCATCTACTTACTTCTTCCCAATGCCTTCCTCTAGGCCCAAATAATGGTGGAGTGGTATGTAGTCGACGTTCACATAACACCAATAGAGGAATAACAACATACAACATATCAAATTACCGAACGAATACCAAATTCACATGACTACTATTAGCATGACTTATCCCATGTCCTCAGGAATAAAAGTAATTGCTCACAAAGCATAATCATATTCATGAACAGAGGGGTAATGAGTAGCATCAAGGATCTAAACAGAAACACTTCCACCAAATAATCCAACTAGCATCAACTACAAAGAGTAATCAACACTACTAGCAACCTTACAAGTACCAATCGGAGTCGCGAGACGGAGATTAGTTACAAGAGATGAACTAGGGTTTGGAGATGAGATGGTGCTGATGAAGATGTTGATAGTGACGAGTCCCCTCCGATGAGAGGAGTGTTGGTGATGACGATGGCGATGATTTTCCCTCCGGGAGGGAAGTTTCCCCAGCAGGATCGTCCTGCCGGAGCTCTAGATTGGTTCTGCTCAAGTTCCGCCTCGTGGCGGTGGCAAAACCACGAAAAAGCTCCTCTGTGATTTTTTCTTGGACGAAACCCTCCATAAAGAGGGGGGCCAGTGGGCTAGTGGGATGCGCACAAGCCCCCATGGCGCGACCTGGGGAGGTGACCGCGCCGTGCAGGCTTGTGGGTACCCCGTGGTGCCCCTGAGGCACTTCTTCGGCCCAGTATTTTTGATAAATCAGGAAAACTCCCCGTTGATTTTCACGACGTTTGGAGTTGCGCAGAATAGGTATCTCAACTTTGCTCCACTTTTAGGCCAGAATTCCAGTTGCCGGTATTCTCCCTCTTCATGTAAACTTTGCAAAATAAGAGAGAAAAGGCATAAGAATAGTACCATGAAGTGAAATAACAGCCAAAGAAGAGATAAATATCAACATGAAAACATGATGCAAAATGGACGTATATGGCCGGCGCGGTGGTGCGTAGCTGCTGAGGCGGGGTACGGCGTGCGTGGGGAGGGCGAGTCGGGGCGAGGCCCGTCGCTGTGGTGGGGGGGGGGGACGAGCGGCGGTCGATGCTACCGGGGCTGCGGGTCCGTCGGAGCGCGGCGCTGCGGGGGCGAGGGAGGGAGAGGCGAGGTCGCCGGAGTGCGTCCAGAGAGGGACAGGAAAAACCCCTGAGGGCTCACTGCGCGTGTAGGGGGTGGAGAGGCTTGATGTGGGGGTCAGGGGTTTGGCGCGGTGCGGATGGCAGGGAGGAGGCGGCCGGAGTGCCCGGTTGCACGCGGCGATAGGGGGTGCCCGCATCGGCCGGCGAGGTGGCCGGCGGAAGACGGGTCGGTCGGGGTGGAGGCGGGGCGCCACGAGGAGAGAGGGCCGCTGGGTGAGGGAGGGAGGAATGAGTGGGGTGGTGGGGAGTTTAGGGTTTGGGGGGGGGGGGTTATACCCCAAGGGATTAGTGGGCCGATGGGTGGGGGGGGGGGGGGTTATACCCCAAGGGATTAGTGGGACGGTGGGTGGGTGGGTGGGGGGGTGGCCGGTGGAGCTCGCGAGGTGGGACGAGGCCCAGGCACTACAAGGAATATGCTAATACACGACGCTATTTTTTCGTCGCTACATCGTCACGGTTTTTAGTTTACGACGATCTCACGACGAAAAACCAAACGTCGAAAACGGAGCGTCAGAAATGAACAGCAGCGATGTTTTGAACAAAATCATCGTAACATTTACGATGATTCCTCGATCGTCGTAACCTTTACGAAGATCCTAGATCGTCGTTGGCAATCCAACCCAGTCCTACGTGGCAATATTACGACGAAATGAAAATGTCATGGTTGAAATCAGCCGAACCCATTTCAATTGATCACATGGGCTCGTTTTATTTTTTTGGGCTTTTCTTATTAGGCTTCTTTTTGGGCCTTGGCCTATTTACAGCCACTTTAGTTTTTTTTCAAATTTTTTTATCATTCTAATTTGGGCCCTGGCCTTTTCATGCCCAAATACATTTGATCCAGTTTCAGTTTTGGCCTTTTTCATTTTTGAATTCAGCAACTTTTTGTTCCAAAACTTGGTTTCATTTCTATTTGTTGGGCCTTTTCAACCCAATTATTTGTCCAGTATTAAATCCAACACTATTTCATATTTAAATCAAGAAAGCTTCAAGTCGAATTAAAATCAAGCATCATATAACATCACATAATACATCTCCCAGGTTTACATAACACAATAACTCATCTCTTGAATACATTTCTTTACACAGGAATATAGCAAGAACGGACAGAATTACACAATAGAACAATGGCACATCTGCTACTATCCCAACAATACAATGGACACCTCCATACAAAGGCTGCCTTGGGCCAAGAATCATGACATTGAAGTGGTGAGGCACTGATCCCATGACAACAACAGCGACAACACCAACGATCACCTGCATGACATTTCAGATCATTATTACAGTTTTTTTATTTCTTTAAGACACTAGCAACAAAGATAGCTTCTGGCTTCACATATAATTAAATAGCCTACTGTTACTATCATGTATGTCGAATATGAAAGACGTAGAAACAATAGTTATGTACATTCATTGCAAACAGACCTGTCCTAGATAGTTTGAAAAGGTAGTCAAGCCCAATAGAACAATAATTAACATATAACTATATGTACGCTGCAGATAAGTAGTTTGGAAGAACATGTGCAGAAATCAACATAAGTAGCTTGCAACAAACATTTCCTGCATAGTTTTTTGAAAGAGCAGGGTAAGAGTTTAATAACTTAGAATAACAGTTCTCCCTACAGATGAACTTATGCCCAACTGCTCCAGGTTATTTATTTCATTTTTTATAACAGTTCTCCCTAGAGATGGTTTTTCGCGTGAAATGTTTGAGCGGTTTACTCATGCGCCTGCAACTAACTAGTTTTGCTGCAATGGACAACCACATGTGTGTTACTGGCTTAACTGAAGTAGTACGAGAAAGTTTTAGTATGAGTATATCATCTGCACAACACTTATCATCTCTTGGCATAGTTTACAACGGGAAACCGACCTCTTTTCAGACCACCACGGTTAACAACTAATCATAGCACCAAGTAGGAACAGATCTCACAATAGTACTCTGACACAACGACAATTACAATGACGAGGGGATGTGTTGTTTGAGAAGCACGTATCCGGAGAGCACGGCGCGGTCGCGCTCTTTCACCTTGGTCTAGTACTGCACCCTGCACAAGCCAATCGTTCCAATCCCATGGGTTCCTTTCTTGTCAACAACAACACATTTCAGGGATCAGCAACATTTACTTACCTCTAGCCATCGACCCACATCTCGGTGACCAGCGTTTCGCCGGGGTAGACATGCAGCAGGAACCCGCCAAATATGTTCTGCACAGCCGTTGGATCCCCGTTGCAGAACGACTTGATGACCGCCCGGGCCACGAACCCCAGGGTGCAGAGGCCATGCAGTATCGGACGGGTGAACCTGCAGAGGGGTTCTCATCACATTCAGAAGATAACCAGAGCTCAAACATAGACAAATTATACATCTGTTCATGTGGAATAACAGTTCTCCCTAGAGATGACAGATGGCTATGTGCAGAGGTCGTTATCTCCATCTATACATCTATGTACTTCATATATCTATTGATCTTACATTTTATACTGAAATATACCTCGCACTGGGCAATTATTTATGTTTGATTTTGAAGAAAAAAGTATTCCTATTACTTACTTATTTGTTGAATTTTGGTCCTACAAAAGGTTCGGAAGCTGGGAAGTATCCTGAGCATCCCAGAGTCATTCTTAAAGCGACACCCATTTCCTGGGCCTGGTCTTTCTATACTTGTCATAGGCGATGTTACAGCAGGCAATGTTACCTGGGCCAGGGATTTTTTTTAATTGCTGCAAACTACAGTTTGGAAATCACTAATCCATACAGGGAAGTTAGATAGCTAGTCAAGATGCAGTAGTTTACGTTCACCGTTCATAGTGTTTTGTTTTTCGTTTTATTTTGAATTCAGGAATGACTAGTAGTGATTATTACTTTTTTCATATTTTTCTCCTCTGTCTAAGTTCTACATTTTTCTCTTTCTCCATTTCAACTTTTTCGCCCTACCTTAATTCTTGGTTTGTCAGTTGACGTGTCGTTAGTTTCCAATACATGACTCCACCCTGATTGCTATAAAGATACCATCATTTGTTTGACAGACGTCAGTAAAATATGAGCGCAGCTCCTGCCCCTACGCATAAGTTTGCACAAAGTTATTTTCATTTCTTAGCATGCGCTGTTTTTCGTTTCAGTTTAAAATAAGTAAATAAATGAACTGGGCGTACAACATTAAACTCCACTCTGCCTCACAAATTAATACTTTCTCTATAATTCAATATACATTGACTAAAGGAAACACATGCATTTGATACTTTTTTATCCCTGAGTTTCATCTCATCTGGCGTTACTGCAGTTTAAGTAAACTGAAACCAAATTAACAGCTACCATTCTTGTATTGAACAAAATTAAGGCACACATATGTATAAGCACATCAAGGCTAGCTATAAGCAAACTGCAGATAGATGATATACTTTTAGCTATAGCCACATGTTAAATCATGTTCCCCCCATCCGGAATTAGTTGATGCTCAAACGAATGTATCTAGACGTATTTCAATGCTAGATACATCCGTCTTGGCGTCAACTAATTTCGGACGAAGGGAGTACTTGACAAGAGGGATATATAATTGTGATGTTTTAGAAAGAAAACATGAGTTCGCTCGAACCAAAGAGTGTGTTAGAACCTTGTTTATTTTGTATCTTTAGCAAAGTGTTAAACCAGGACCCGATGCAAGCACATGACCTGCTATAGTTTCAGTCATCTACAGTGCTGCAACCTAATAAGCAGCAGGGTAGTAGAGGCATGGTAAGTGGCAACATGTGGTATAGCTTGACATGGGTTCAGACGGTGCACGTCCTGGTACTGCGTGCTGTATCGACAGCATGGCTGTAAAAGGGGTGAGGTGCATTTGTGCAACAACCTAACCCAACTGAAAGAATAGAAAAAAAAGGAAGGCTCCCAAGAAGGAATGCTTGGGATTTTATCTCCGACGAGTTTTTTTCAATCTCTGTGTGTATCCATTGTAGTTCACCGTGCAAACAATCTAGTTGGACATTACGTACTGCTGCATGTTGATAGAAATAGAAATCCAAAAGGGGTGCTTCGTTTTTAGTCAAAGTTTAACCATGCACGTAAAAGTTGAACCAAAATGTGATGTGTAGTCATTCATATGTATGTACAATTAATTGCAAGTGCTGATCTAGGGGTAGAGAGGGGAAAGAGGGGTAGCTCACCACGTATGCCCGCAGGGCTAGGAGGGGAGGGGGAAGTAGCCATCAATTATCCCCTCCATGCGCTGGAGGAGAGAGGAGGCAGGTGCGAAGAGGGATGGTGGCCTGCTCCTCCACCTCCTCTCGTAAAGAGGGCTCGTCGGGGACGGACGCATTGAGGAGGAGGTTTCTTGCTGCTGGTGTCGAGGATGCTCTCAAAGTAGATCTTGAGCGAGGCACTGCAGTTCTTCCTCAACTCTCTCCACAGGTTCCCTGTCTTCCTCCAGCGTCACCACCCCTTGCTCCGGCTCTGGCGAGTTAGGACCAGCAGCAATTAACAACAGTATAACTTTATGTTCACCTTGTACATACAACTTTGACATGATAAAAAAATCTGCAGTAGGAAATTGCCTTGCTATTTCAAGTGAAAAGAGATCTAAGAGGCCCAAAAACAGGGGTGTTGTACTTCGAAATTGCGACATCTGAATAACTGACTTCAGCAGGTTGTCATTTTCAGGGGAAATCTAGCAAAATTTTAGTCGACATCTTAACAACTAAATTGAGATAACATTTATGTTTCTGTGCCTTTTTTAGTTCGAGGAGCAGTGATTTTTTCTTCCGGCGAGAGTTCCAGCTGAACTTGACTGAATCAAAAGAAGGACAGTGGAACGCTTATATTATAAAATGTCAATTAGCGTTTGTCGTGTCTGATTGCCTTCTTGCTTGTGGAGCTGAACAACAACCGGTGACAATTTCAAAGGAACGGGCAGAGACAGAGACAGAGGATATGAGCAGAGAAGAGAGAAGGTACCCTGCGGCGGGTACTCCGGGTAAAACATGGGCCGCTCCGGGATCACCGTGTGCTGCAGCATCTGCACGGCCACCAGAATCGCGCTGAGCGCAACAGAAGCAAGGCAACCGCCGGATAAAAAAGGGAAATTTGGGAGGGAGGGAGAGGAGGGACGGACCTGCGTCATGTTGTTCTGTTTCTTGAGGAGGAAGGTGAGGAGGGGGCCGAAGGAGGAGGCACCGGTGAGCGCGAGCATGGCTAGCAGGCACGATGCGATGCCGCAGCACCTCCCGACGACGACAATGGCATCCTGGCATGCGCTTCTCGCCACGGCCACCCCTCTCAACGAGATGGGTTTCTTGGCGACAGGATGCAACAACGCGGGCACCTCCTGCGCCACCACGGCCGACTTGGATGCCGCCGCCCCGCCGCATCCAGCGAGCGTCCACGCCTCGGTGACCATGGGCACCATGCTAATTATCTTCGTGCGGAGGAGCCGTCAAAGAGGGGCGAGCCATCCATGGCTAGATGCGCCCATATCGACAACTGCGTACATACCTTTTCCTCCACTTCGGGGTGGAGCTCGACTGCTTCATGTATCCAAATCGACGGGACGGTGAGACCTTCCTTCGCATCGTGGCGGCGAGACCTTCCTCCGCTTCTGGGCAGAGCTCGATTTGGGGGAGAGGAGTGGAGGAAGAGGATGGGATTCGCCGTCGCCACCGCTCAGATCGGGAGAGAAAAGGATAAGGTAGAGGGGGTAGGGATATCCGGGTAGGCTGTGGGGACGAGGGCCAGAAAAATTCGGATGGGCTTCGCGCGTTTAGTTTCATAGGCATGCGCGCGCGGGTATTTTGGCCGGCCCAATTGGCTACCCAGAGTCGGATAGATGGATATGTGCGGCGAGGCAGAGGAGTTCGTGGATGGATGGATGGATATGTGGGTTGGATAGCTGGATGGATGGATAGATGCATGCCACGTCATCGATCCGTGGTACAAACGTTTCCACCAATAGGATTCCAGCACATGTAATTGTGTTTTCCATTTTTTTATAACTTCTAATTTTTTTCTACCCTCTTGGATTGACGAATGAGGGAACCGCGGGTTTTTTGACGTTATAATTGTGTTTGGCCCGTGACATATAATGGACCCACGAGTGACATGTCAACATAGTTAGAACATGTTACGACATTTTTATAATCGTCGTAAAAGTTATGACGATCTCATCTTATGCGGTTACGACGTTTTTGACTCACATCGTCGTAATTTATATGTAGATTTGATCCCCTCAAATGGTTTACGACAATCTCGGACCAAATCGTCACAGATTTATGACGAATTCATCAACGACGTCTTAAAAAACATCATGTATGAGCATATTTCTTGTAGTGAGGGGGAGGGAAGTTTTTTCCTTTTTTCTTTTTATTTATGTTTTTTTTCCTTTTTCCTTTTATTTTTTTATTTGGCAAATAAATGACTTTTGTCAAATATGAGATTCATCCACGTAATTACTTTGCACTATTTGGCACTACCCCAAAAAGTTTTGGGGATTTATCTAATACATTTTGTATTTCATAATTTTAAAAAGGCCTTTTAAATAATGCTTCGTCCATGTTTTAATTATTTTGAGGCACCAAAATTATAAAAAAAATGTTGGTTGCAATTTTTTAATAGCATAGGGAATATTTGCAACCCGTGCATGATTTTTTATTTGATGTTTGCAATACTTTTAATTCCACCTTTGAAATGATTTTGAATTGCAAAGGAATTTAAATTAGGGTTTGATTCCAACCGTGATCATAACAGATTAGCAAAAGCATTAGCTTAATCATGGTGATTACTTTAGCTTATTACAATGATCATGTAGCATAATCTGGGGATGTCACACATAGGGTGCTCTAGCTGAGGACCTGGGTGGGCAATCACTACTAGTAGTGCTGCTTCTGGTGGTGGGGAGGACGTGCGTGATCCTCCATGATGATGATGATGACAATGTATATTTTGTGTAGTTAGGTCTTGAAAACAATCTTATAGTTTGTATATTTTGGTGAGATGGTATATACTAACCCCTCACGGTTATGCACGTGGTGATCACGAACTTGCGTTAGTCGCATTACACTCTCTTTTCGATATGGTGGTAGGATGACACTAAAGTAGTGGTAGGTTGAACTTGGTTTGCGGTATGATCATGCATGCTTACTAATGCTCTTATGCTCCATTGCTTATGTGCTTGTTGCTTCATGGCTTGCTTATAGAGTGCTTCATTTCTTGTTTCTTCAACTTATTGCTCATTTGTACTGCTAGGGCAAGTGGTATGACATGTTCGAAGGGAGGGTTCGAACGTTTACATTTCATGGGAAGGTTTCAGCAAACAAGTTTCATGTTACAACAACCAAAGCCGCAGAGTGTTTAAGACTAGGCACGAGGCAGAACATGCTTACTCCAAGTGTGTGCTAGAGCACAGATGCAACAAGCTTAAGGTTGCCAAGGTGGATCATTCGTTCAGCCTGAAGAACTTCGTCATGTTTATCCAGTTCATCTCCATTGCAGTGTTATGGTGCTGGTGTGCTTGGTGTGATCATGTGTAAGATGTAGTAGTCGTGGGTAAGCTCACCATGTAGGATACAAGGTGAGCACAACTATATGGCAACATGCACTCATGTGGCAACATGCAATGTGAGCAACCAAACGTGGAGCAAAGAGGCGTCCCTATGGTGTAGAAAGAGCATATGCAAGCAACCAATCAACATGCAGATGATGTTTTTTTTCCTGCATATGCTCATTTATGCCCTAGTTGGTCAAGTATGCAAAGTGCCTAAAAACGAGGCAACCAAACAAATGCACCCTTATTCTCTGCGCAATACCAAGCTAGAGCTGACCAACAGTTATAGTAGATTCACCTTGTTAGCAACGTTACTTAGTAGATCGACCGTCAATGTAGTTAATTAGAACAAAAAATATGCATTCATCATGGATGAAAACAAACACCAAAATAATCCGGTAGTGGTTGAGTAGCTAGTGATCTTGGAGGGAGCATCGAAGTGCGGCAAATTTTTGTGTTTTGACCCCTTTCGTAACTTTAGCTGGATTTGACCCCAGTTCGAACTTTTCTTGACATCTCACCCTTTTTCCTATCACCATGCGGCTTGGTGGTAGGGCTATCGCCCTAGTCCCTGGAGGTAGGAAATTAAACCACATGAGCAACCCTAAACTCCTGCCGTCCCCCTCCGTCCATCCTACCGCCGCTGGTCCTGGCAGGAGCGTGTCTTACGAGAAAAGTAAGCTCCTTCGATCCCTCCAATTAGTTTTAGTCAAATAGCTTCCAATTCATCGCATTATTTGCTTCAAATCACCCCTATTTTTTGAACTACATTTAATTTTTTTGTACCCTAGGTTTGTTTTGGATTGATTCTAAATGTTCTATGGGGATGGATATGAACTCTAATCACTAGTTGGAAAGGTAGTGTGCAGATGAACCTTAGTTCATTTTTTTAAATGGGGGTGTCATGCATGATGGAGAAATTAACTTGTAGGGTTTGTTTTGATATTATGCATGTTGATATGCTGTGATGCATGTATAGTGGATGTTGTTGGAGAAATTTATATGAATGAAAGAATTAATCATGTGGATGTTATATTTGAAGAAAAATCATATATGCTTATGCTTATAATGCTACCTTTTTGCAATTTTATTTAGGCGGCCATCTATTGCGGAAGTGAAAGGACGTGGATGTCGCCTAGAGGGGGGGTGAATAGGCGCTTTAAAATAATTATGGTTTGGGCTTGAACAAATGCGGAACAAAACTAACATTTCATTTGTCAAGCACAAAACCTAAAACAACTAGGCTCACCTATGCACACCAACAACTTATGCTATATAACAAGAAACAATATGACTATCACAAAGTAAAGTGGATAAGTAAAGGGATCATGTAAAAGATAACCAAGGCACGCGTAGACAATGATGTATCCCGAAGTTCACACCCTTGCGGATGCTAATCTCCATTTGGAGTGGTGTGGAGGCATAATGCTCCCCAAGAATCCACTACGGCCACCGTAATATCCTCATGCTCTCGCACAATGCAATATGCCATGATTTCACTAAGGGACCCTTAAGCGCAATTACCGTACCAGTACAAACGAGGTTGGGGAAATATCCACAACCTAATTGGAGGCTCCCAACAACACCACGAAGCTTCACCACATTGGAATATGGCTTCGAGGTAACCTCAAATGCTCGGGGCAATGTCCACAACCTAATTGGAGACCCCGACGCTTGCCCGGAGCTTTACACCACAATGATTGAGTTTCGAGGCACCACCAAGCTTCTAGGATGCCAAAGCACCCAAGAAGAACAAGTATTAGGGAACCAAGCACCCAAGAGTAATAACCTTCTCAAGCTTCACTTCCATGTATCACCGTGGATAACTCAAACCTATGCACCAAATGCAATGGCAAGGGCACACAGAGCGCCCAAGTCCTTTTATTTCCAAATCCCCTCCACAAAAACTAATTCTATGGAATAAAATGAGAGGAAGAACGAAGAAGAACACGACGAACTCCACGATCTAGATCCGAGGGGTTCCCCTCACAAAGAAGAGAAAGTGATTGGTGGAAATCTGGATCTAGAACTCCTCTCTCTTTTCCCTCAAGAACTATCAAAAATCATTGGAGAGATTGAGTGTTAGCAAGCTCAAAGAAGGACAACAATGAGAGACAAACACGAGCTCAAGAGTTAGAGACCATCGGGGAAGAAGACCCCCTTAAATAGGTCCCTTGAAATCCAACCGTTATGCACTCAACGTGTGCACAAGTGGTAGTACCACTCAGGCGAGCGGTACTTCCACTCGAACGGAAGTTTCAAGGAAAAATGTGCAAACGACAAAGATCTCGGGGTGGTAGTGCCGCCAAAGCTGTACTACCGTTCGACCCAGCGGTACTACCGATGGAGATACGAGACACAAAAAACTTAGCAGGGCGACAGTACTGCTCAGTGGTACTACCGCTCCTCCCCAATATCCAAAAATTCAAACAAGACCCCCTAACTAATACTTTTACGCAAGCTTAGTTATTGGAAGTAGCAGTCGAGGAACTCTTATCCCTAGCCACAGTTGTCGCAACACAAGGCTTTGTCGCGATTTGGTCATATGTTAGTACTCTCACATTCCACGTGGTTTCCCTAGTATGCTGAGCTAAACCAAAGTGAAGTGAAGCTCCGGGCGACGATGAACTGATCCAATGCTATCCAGGCGCATGAAAATGCTGGCTCTGATGGTGACGAGTCTAACGGTGGTTCAGATGTTTCTCTTCCTGATCCTTCAAGGTTCCCCATTCCTGACATAGTCCAGGCCATTGGCGCTATCCCATCTGACAGCGCAAGCTCTGCATGTTAGCTATGGGAACACTACCTGAGTGGTCTATTGCATAGTGGATCCGCGGGTACCCTCTCGGGCTTTGTTTTTATCAACATTCGGTAAGCAGAACAGACAAAGAACTGTCTCGATTTCTTGTAATGCCAGGCCTAAGAGTCATCCAACCAAATAGCAAAAAAGTAGGCATTTCTTTGATACTTACTCACCTATGGCTAGATTTACTACCATTCGAGTACTACTATCACAGGCTGCCTCGCCCGGTCTTCTCGTTCATCAGATGGGCAGACAACTTTCCTTAATGGGGAGTTGGATGAAGAAATTTACATGGAGCAGCCACATCAAGAGTACCCGCGCATTCTCCCAACCCCGGGTTATTTTGATCAAAATGAGGAATTTTGAGAAAATAAGCCCCCAAAGCATCTGACCTTGAAAAGACTCACTAGTTACTTGATACATCCCTACGGTAAGTGGGAACATATGTGATAGCCGATGGTAGTAGTACTTCCATAGGTTGAGGTCCTTATCTTTTAACTTTTCTAAGGATAGCTGAGTAGATATAATAGAATGGGATGAATCGAGCATGAGAAATCACTAGGCATAGGTGAGCGGTAAGGAAGAGGAGTAATAATGTTATAAAGTTCGTGATTTCGATTCATTTTGGAATCGATAAGTGAACACGGAATCTCGTCTTGTTCCCCTTGGTTCCGAGTCGATTTCGCTTGTCCAAATCATTCAATCCATAAGTTTTTGTTTTTCTGATCGGAATTTGGGTCACATGAACACTTATTTTCTCTTTTGAAAGTGGTGATGGTGCGGGTAAATTCCATCGATATCTTACTTCCCCTTTTCGAGGAAAATATCGGGGAAATCAGTAATGAATTGTTAGAAAGAGGGATGAGCTATAAAATCTGTAAAATGGAGCTTGATCGGTAAATTTGGCCTCCCAAACCCAAATTAAGTTACCAACACAGAATGACATTTTCAAGCTGACTTCCTATTTGTCATTGGAAAGAACGGAAGAGCATTGTATTCCTCCTAGCTTGGAAATAATACAACAAGTCAAAATTAGAACGTAGAAGATTCGTTGATACAGAGCCAGTCCATTTTACAAGCGATCCCCTATTCTACATCCCGAAGATCATACGGCTTAGAGCCAGAGCGATCATTACAGATATATAGGGACATCACGAATGAGTAAATATTGGGGATACCTTACTAAGACTTTACTACATCTTGAGTTAGGCGTAGCTACTTCCACCCCCCATGTTCTCCTGATCCCCCATAGTTCCACTGAAGCTAAACTAGTATCAGTTGATGGTGAGCATAGTAGAGGCGACTTTAGCGTTTCAAAAGCAACCAGTTTTCGAGTAAGAAATAACCTATAGAAGCACTTGAGCATGGTTTCGGCCTATAGCTGGAGGGAATGCTTTTCAAAATTGACCCAATTTCGGGCATTCGTAGAGGGGAAAGACAGCCATGCGATAAGCGAGGGAGAGGTCTGTCTTCCCAAAGTAGCCATTCAAGGAGACAAGTTCTACCATTGTACCTTGACCTATGGAACTGGAGAAGCTCCTTTATTGCTATAGTTCTTGTTGAACCTTTTCTAAAGTCAATTTCTACAATCACGGAGGATGCATCACCTTACTTGCTATACCTTAAACCTCATCAAAAAGTATGCCCAGCGAAACCGCAATACGAATCAAATAAAAGATTAGATGGGGCTGATCCCTGAGATCGATCACTGTTGATTTTCTAGTTTTTTAGCTGACTCGAGACCTTCCATAGAAAACCGAGTACAAGCAATGGTCAGGTGTGCTGCCCCTTCCATCTCAGCGTACAACTGCAGATTGGACAGATGGATTATCTTCAAATGTATTCTACAAGAAATGGGCCGAACCAATCTAGAGGGAATGCAATAGCGAAAAGAATTAGTTAGCGGGTCTTGGTTGAATAGTGGATCTTGGTTGAGAAACTCATAGATAGAAATTGATCTATTTGCTCTCCGCTTATCCCCAAGCGGTAATTCCGTTCAAACTAGAAAAAGCATCGAAGATGCCAGAAGAAAACTACAAGCGAAAGTGAAGCCGGACCTAGAGGGCGGCAGTACCACTAGAGCGGTACTACCGCTCAGACCTAGGGTACTTCTGCATGAGAGAGAAAACCTGTCCAGAACTGCCATAACTTTCGCATACGAGCTCCGAATTGAGCAAACTCAAGCTTGCTGCATAGCACACAACAAGTATTATCCAAACAACCTATGATAGAAGATGCATATGGGTTATCATAAGAACATGCATTTAAGAAAATGCATATGATATAGAGATCTGAAACCTCTATGAATGAAGAACTGGCAAAAACTCCAACATCGAAAACATCATAGAAGATGCATATGGACTCTGTTTTTGATGAACTCAAGCTTGTCATGAAGATGACCATAAGCTCTACAACTCACAAAGAGAACCACCAAACAAGAACCAAGAAAGATGATGCAAGGATGCAAATGGTTTGAGCTCTCAACGAACGATACGATCAAGCTACTCACATGAGAGCCCTCCTTGACAGTATGACAATCTATCCTAAAATAGAAAAATCTATCAAGGGAAAACCTAAACCTCACACATAGTCCACTTGAGCTAGATGATGACGATCTTGACTTCATCAAGATGGACCACCTTTCTTGATTGCGTTGGCTTTATGAAGACTACTTTATTGCTCCCCCATACTCACTATGGGTGAGCCACTCTTCGTCACATCTTCACAAGTCCATTGCCATCACAATGGACGGCAAGCTTCAAGCATGATCTCTTCATGGGTTGATGACTATCACCCCTTGATGTCATCCTTCATGGGTTGTATGAGATCTTCCTCTTGACGCAAGCCCATGGAAACACACCTATCCCCACACAGAACTCTCACGAAGACCATGGGTTAGTACACAAAGCGTAATGGACAATGGTTACCATACCATGGGATCACTTGATCCCTCTCGGTACATCTTGTACGCTTTGTGTGTTGATCAACTTGATTCACTCTTTGACTTAGTCTTGATCAACCTTGTGTATTTATGACCAATCTTTGAATAAATCCTTGAATACCACCTTGGTCATCATATAAACTCCTTGAAACCAACAGATGGACTTCAAGAAGTGCCTATGGGCAAATCCTTCGAATATAACCCAAGGCAACTATTAGTCCATAGGGATTGTCATCAATTACAAAAAACACATATGGAGAAATATGCTCTAACACCCCCCGCTACGGGTAACCAGACTTCCGATGTACCGCTGCCCTGAAGCACCGGAGCAAATGGCCGGAAGATGCCGATCCCCGGAGATGGAGCAGTACGCGAGGGACTACCGTTGGTTTCTTCTCAGAGAGGTCGTGTTTCCAGACTGCTCACGGGAAAATTCGCTATGGATCTATCTCGACTTCCTAAAGGACTGGGATGAAGGGTACAACTTGGGGTCCGTCGGCCTCGCCTACATATGCCGTTCGGTAAGAGAATATCTTGCTGTTATTTATCGATGTATGCTACTTTAAATTATGTCATCTGATCATCAATACATGTTTTGTAGCTTGACGACGCAACCCATAGGATGGAAGAAACATCCAGTATGTGTGGATGTGTCCGGGCCCTCTCCATTTGTATGTCGGAGCGAATCCTGGTGGGGCGTCCGAAGAAACTAGCATGACGTCCATGGACTGACTCTAGTGAAGATGAGGACAACGCTTAATACTGAGACGTGGTGGGCGTCTACACGGGCACATCCAAGACTCTGTACAAGGTCTTCACCAACGATCTTGATGCTCTCACGACATTCCAGGTATACGAACTAGATTATGAATATTTCCGATGGCACTTTCATGTGAGCTTATCAACTTTTTTGTACTAGGTTAATTGGCGGCCTTATTGTCAACGAGAGTGGGAGTTTGAGCTGAACGTGATGTGCAAAGATGACATGCTTCTCTGGAGGTGCATCATGCCCATTATTTGTGTCTATGCCGTCGAGTACCACTTGCCACATCGCGTTGTTGTGCAATTTGGTAGGGTGCAACATACGTACCCCATCGGGCGGTCAACTCGACACCGGTGGCTCTGACCTACACTTGTGAGTGCATTGTTCTCTATTTCCGTGTTTTCATTTTAATGTTTTACATTATTTCTTATGATGTTTTATACTCTTTCTTATGCCTTGCGCGATGAGCAGGCAAAATAATCAGTCGAACATTGACTGGGGAGAGACACATGACCAATACGTGCGGGAATGTAACGAGTGGAAAACTCACAAAGATGTGAAGAGGACAGTGGTCGACTGGGATGACTACGAGGATCACATGTGGTGGTACAATGATGACATCAGGCAATGTACGATGACAACTTCGAGAATGAAGCCTACCATGACAGTATCAGAGAGCTAGAAGGCGGATTTAGGGAGTATGCACCCCTCATGAACATAATGGTAAGTTGTGCTTATCTATTTTGAACCGACGGTTGGATGGAATCTAATTTAATGAGTGTGACTCACTTATTCTTTTGTGGTCTTCGGAGCTAAACAAAAGCATTTTGAAGGCTTGGATGCGCTAAGTTCTATCCCTGTGACTCGAGTAAGTGAGAAGAAGGTGATGGAAACGGTGAAGGTAACATCAAGCCTCCTACACTTACATTCTTTCTTATATTCATCTTCGTTTGTAACCATAAACTTGATCCATGCATATTGTGTTGTTGTTTCATTCTTATTGCAGAAGTTTGTCAACAAATGTCGCAAGCTGGTGGGCCTTCTTGGGTGCGCTAGCTCTGTTGATCCTTATGCTCCTGCAATCCCGATGCCTAACCTCAGTTCATCGAGCCATGCTGCCTCGGCGTTGTGACAGCCCGAGACCGGCGTTCCAGAAGATTCCCCCTTTATTCCATTTTCGTTGTGTGATTATTTCTATTTGTCGCATCATTCGCATCATCCGCATTGCATCGGCATCTCCGTTGCCGCCAGTTTTCAAACTTGCATCCGTTGTTAGTTGTCGGTTCTCGTCGTTATCCGTTCTGAGCCCGACCACACTCGCACGCGCGTGCGGTTGCGTTTAAATCTTGTTTCTAAAAGTGTGTGTAAAACTTTCTATGATTGGGTTGGAACTTGGCGTGCGGTCGTACTTAGTTGTAGGTAGGCCGCCTGTCAAATTTCGTCGCAATCGGAGTCCGTCTGGTACCCGAACGGTCGACTGTAGTAGCACCGTATTCGGTCTATCGTCGGACGTTTTATCAGTGTTTTAAAAATCGTTGCCGCACCACACCATTTTCCTCTCATCCCCACCTAGCCTACTCTACACAGCCAACCCTAACCTGCCTCTCCGATTGGACCGACCGATCGTGATCAGAGGGTCGAAAAACCCCCCAGAACCCTCTAACCTAGCCCTTCCTATAAATAGATGCCCTACCCTGCTTTAAATGGCTAACCCCAGCCCTCTGCCTCCGCGCCCACCTACCCACACGTCACGCCCTCTTTCTCCTCCCACTGCCGCCGTCCCGCTCCAGCCCGCGCAAGTCCCTCCGCGCTCATCCGACCTCCGCCGCCCGCAGCGCCCCAGCGCGCCCATGCCTCTAGCGCGCCCGCGCCCGAGGGAGAGCCCCCGCTCCCGAGAACGCTGCCTCAACCACGCCGCCAGCTCCTCGCTGCCGGATGCACCGCAGCAACACGTCGCCTTTCCTCGCGCTGCCCGCCGCCATGGCCTTCGGTGCGAGCTACTGTGCTGCCCCGGTCCTAGTCCCTCACCACCAGCCCGCCTCCGGCCAATTCCCGGTAGCCCCGACCTCGTCTTGCCAGATCTGACCATCGGGGGAGGGGGGCAATCCGACTCTCCACCACCTCCCTGCCTGCGTCAGGATTCCCCTACAACCGCCAGCCTCCATGCACGAGCAGACGGAGGAAATCTGCCCTGCTCCAGCGCGTCGTCTGCCCTAGGGAGGGTGGGCTGCGCGCCGCGTTCCAGGCCTCCACGCGAGGCCTAGTCGCCCCTCCGCCCCGACCGGCCAGCTCCCGCGCCTGACGAGGCCCAGGTCGCCCCAGGCCGGCCTGCTCTGGCCCGAAGGTGAGCTGCCGCCTATCCCTCACCCAGGAACGATTTAGTTTTATTGCGCCATCAGTTTTGGGCTGTTTGCACTAGATTCAGCCCGTGGACATTTTTTTTTCATTATCCGTGGGAATTTATTAATTTTAGTAAATAGGGTAATTTTAAAACGAGTGTAGTTATTAAACCGTGTATCGGATGGCGACGCAATATATATGAAACTTGATTAGTTTTCCGCGTAGATTATTAATTTGCAACTTGCATGCATGTTTCAAATAGTTTGACCCGCCAAATGCCTAGTTTTGTGTGATGTCCCAATAGCGAGTTCTTCCGTATTTATTTTCCGTGCGTGTCCGGATTGTTCAAACTCCGTAGTTTAAATGCTCATGTTTTTAGGGACCTTTTTCCATGTATTTTAGAGTAGTTGTTTGTATTTTTTCATGTAGGATTCCGTCGCTAGTTTGTTATATCGCGTTTAGGACATATTCTCGCATATTCGTGTGGCGTTATTTTTGTGTTGCAACCCCACATGTTACATATGTTTTCGGGGTACAAAAATCCATAGAATTTAATTGTGCATTTAGTTTTAGCTTTTGAGAAAGTTAGTGGCGTGATATTTTGCCGTGACGCCCTTTTGTTTATTTTTTGGGATTTAATCCGTGCATGATATGAATAAGTTGTCAACTAGAGATATGCCCTTGGATGTGTAGGCTAGCCTCTAGTAATTTTGGTTGCAATAGAAATCCATGTTTAGGTGTGGTTTGCTTGTTCTCAACTTGCTAGTAAATTGTGATGTTTTAGAGATGCTGAAATATTTCTAAGTCTGAAACTGTGTGTGACATGCCATTTTGTAAGTTCTTTTCCTAGTGATACATGCTTCCATGCTAGGTGTAATTAGTTGTATGTTGTAGTGCATCTTGCCCTCTATCGTCTGATGTCTTGGTTGTGCATTTTAGATTGTTGTAGCTCGTAGTTGTGGGGTGTAGAAAATGCTATGTGGCTGATTTAGGCAGATTGTAGTGATTTCTTGTTTAGCTTGTAGTTGTTGAACCGTTGCTCCGTTTTGATCGTGTCCTATATGAAACTAGCTTATGATCTCCTGTAGTTTCATATTATCTTGCTGGTTGTGTGTTTTCAAATGCTTGTGAGTGTCGTTGCACACATTTTGCATTCATGTCATCACATCTTGCGGTGTTCGTATCTTTTGAACCGTAGTTCCGTTGGAGATGTTCTCTATGTGTAAATTGATTGTAACGACGCGTAGAATAATGTGAACCTATTTATTTTTCTGTTTATCAAACATTTAAAAGTGTTAGTTCAGATCTGGACAAAATTGTAAATTAACATGTGAGGTAGTTCTGAAGGTGCTATATGTCATTTCCGACCTCATTTAAAATGCCTAGATAGGTAGTTTAATTACGCTTCACCTCTTGCCATATTGAAACACATTTAAGATTGCCGTGTACCTAATCGAGAGTGAACTAAATAATTCGTATGTGGAGTTTCCTCAATATGCAACTCGTTGCATATTGAACTTCACTTAATGTGTAGCGTTTGGGTGTTGTGAATTGCCATCCATGTCTTGCATATATTCAGCCGCTCATGCATCATTTGTGTTGTGCATCATGTGGGGTATATCGTGTGTTGATGCTTGTTTCCGGTTTGCTTCATCTCGATAGAGTTCCGCAAGCGTGTTGGATTGTGAGGACCCGTTCGACTACATCCGTTCGTCTGCTTCACGGAGTCGTTCTTCTTCCAAGCGGGATCTCAGGCAAGATGACCATTTCCCCAGATACCATTACTATCATTGCCATGCTAGTTTTACCCTTTCTATCGTCATGTCTCGTTGCCTACCACATAGTAAATATCAACCTCTCGACATTGCCATGAAAACCTTCAACATGTTCACCACCTAGCAAACCACTAATTGGCTATGTTATCGCTTGCTTTACCATGGGTTAGCGTTGCTAGTTGCAGGTGTAGTTGCTTCCATGTGATTACATAGGTTCCTTGTTATATCACCCTATTAATTTCTATTTAATTTAATGCACCTATATACTTGGTAAAAGGTGGAAGTCTCGGCTTTCTAGCCTGGTCTTTTGTTCCACCTTTGCCCCCTTTGTTTCGGCTACCGGTGTTCTGTTCCATAATTGAGCACTCCTAACACGATCGGGGTTGTTATGGGGACCCCCTTGATAATTCATTTTAGATCAAAGCTGGTCTCGCAAGGCCCAACATTGGTTCTACATTTGCCCAACAAAATAATATTGTTAATACTGAAATGCATAGGGAGTTAGCGCTACCCGAGGAGTAATTCTATGTAATACACGGAGGGCCAGTGCTGATGGTGCTTGTCCAAAACAGAGCACTGTGTCGGGCCAACCCACGGCAACTTGGGTGATTTCTATCAAGCCACCGTACGCGTCACTCATCCGTCGTGTCCTGAGAACGAGATACGCGGCTCCTATCGGGATCGTCGACACGCCGCGCGGCCTTGCTGGATTAGTTTTACCTTTGACGAATGTCTTGTGCATCAGGATTGCGGAGATGCTTTGGCTAATCTCAGAGTTAAGATTTTCCACTAAGAAGTCCGTCGAGATCGCGAGTTTCGTGATCGAGGATTTCTATACGGCTTGTGGTAATTTGTGATGGATTTGTTGGAGCACCCCTGCAGGGTTAAATCTTTCGATAAGGCGTGCCCACGATTATGTGGCAATGTGGAAACTTTGTTTAACACTGGTTCTAGATAATTTGAAGTTAACCTAATTAAAACTTGTCAACTGAGTGCGTAATCGCGACTATGTTATGCTCAAGATGCGACCCTATCTTTAATTTGGCGCGAGGGCCTCGTCAGGGATAGAAGTGCATCTCGTCGTTTCGCAAGAATGGATATCGTTACAAGTACATGTACTGAAAAGAAGAGATATATAGAATTGGCTTACACTCGCCACAAGCTACATCAGAGTCACATGAGTACAATACATAAACATCATGAAGAAGAGCAGGATCCGACTACGGACAAAAACAAACGACAAAAGAAGAACGACGTCCATCCTTGCTATCCCAGGCTGCCGGCCTGGAACCCATCCTAGATCGAAGAAGAAGAAGAAGCAACTCCAAATGTACAATCAACGCGCTCGCGTCAAATAACTATTACCTGTACCTGCAAATGGTGTTGTAGTAATTTGTGAGCCACAGGGGACTCAACAATCTCATTTCCAAAGGTATCAAGACTAGCAAAGCTTAATAGGTGAGGCATGGTTAAGTGGTGAGGCTGCAGCAAGCGGCTAAGCATAATATGAGGTGGCTAACTTACTAGTACAAGAATAAAGAGGGGGGGTTGATCTACGCATAACGGACGTGAACTACTGATGATCAAATGAATGATCCTGAACACCTACTTACGTCAGACATAACCCCACCTTGTCCTCGATCGGAGAAGGAACTCATGAAAGAGACAGTCACGGTTACACACAAAGTTGGCAAGTTTTAATTAAGTTAACTTCAAGTTATCTAGAACCAGTGTTAAACAAAGTCTCCACGTTGCCACATAACCGCGGGCATGGCTTTTCGAAAAGATTTAACCCTGCACGGGTGCTCCAACTAGTCCAACACAAATTTCCACAAGCCGCGTAGAAATCCTCGATCACGAAGCTCGCAATCTCGTCGGACTCCTTAGTGGAAAACCTCAACTCTGAGATAACCCAAAGCATCACCGGAATCCGGATGCACAAGATATCTCGTCAAAGGTAAAACTAATCCAGCAAGGCCGCCCAACGTGTCGTCGATCCCGGTAGGAGCCGCGTATCTCGTTCTCAGGACACGATGGATGGGAAAGACTACAGGTACCAAACCTCGAGTTGCCCCGTGGTGGCCCCGCAGTCTGCCCATTTTGGACCAACACTCATGAGGAGCACTGGACCAGGGGTTGATTAATTATCCTCGGGGTCCGGAAAGTCCCTATGCAATTTTATTAGGTTATTGGGGAAATGTAGTACCAAACTTGGGCCTTGCCAGACCAGCTTTAATCTAAAACGAATTATCATGGGGGTCCCCATAACAACCCCGATCGTGTCAGGAGCGCCCAATTATGGAACATAACACCGGTAGCCGAAACTAATGGGGCAAAGGTGGAACAAAACACCAGGCTAGAAAGGCCGAGCCTTCCACCTTTTACCAAGTATATAGGTGCATTAACTTAAATAGCATTTAATAGGGTGATATAACAAGGAACCCATGTTATCACATGGAAGCAACTGCACCTACAACTAGCAACGCTAACACATGGTTAAGCAAGCGGTAACGTAGCCAATCAGTGGTTTGCTAGGTTGTGAACAGGTTGAAGGTTTTCATGGCATTGTTGAGAGGATGATATTTAACAGGTGGTAGGCAATGAGACATAACGATAGAAACGATAAGACTAGCATGGAAATGATAGTAATGGTATCTGGGGAAATGGTCATCTTGCTTGAGATCCCGCTTGAAAGAAGAATGACTCCGTGAAGCAGACGAAGCGACGTAGTCGAACGGGTCCTCACTTTCCGACCCGCTTGCGGAACTCTATCAAGACGAAGGAAACCGTAAACAAGAATCAACACACGATATTAACCACACGATGCATAACACATATGATGCATGAACGGAGAAAACTTGCAAGACATGGCATGGCAATTCACGACAATCAAACACTACATATTAAGTGAAGTTCAATATGCAACGAGTTGCATACTGACGAAACTCATCATACGGATTATTTAATTCTATCTCGATTAGGTACACGGCAATACTAAATGTTGTTAAACATGGCAAGATGGTGAAGCGCAATTAATCTACCTATCTAGGCATTTTAGATGAGGTCGGAAATGACATATAGCATCTCCGAAACACCTCACATGTTGATTAACAATTATGTCCAGATCTGAACTAACATGTGTTAATAGTTTTTAGCTAGCAAAATAAATAGGTTCACGTGATTCTACACGTTGTTACAAGCAATTTACACATAGAGAACATCTCCAACGGAGCTACGGTTCAAAATATACGAACACCGCAGGATATGATGACATGAATGCAATAAGTGTGCAAATGGCAGCCACAACATTTCAAAACACTCAACCAGAAAGATAAAATGAAACTACGTGATATTCTAAGCAAGTTTCATATAGTACACGATCAAAACGGAGCAACGGTTCAACAACTACGAGCTAAACAAGAAATCTCTACAATCTGTTCAAAACAGCCACATAGCATTTTCTACACCCCACAACTACGAGCTACACAATTCCAAAATACTCAACCAAGGCATGAGGCGGTAGAGGGCAAGAAGAACTACCACATACAACTAACAACATCTAGCATGGAAGCATGGATCACTAGGAAAAGAAGTCACAAAATGGCATCTCACACACTATTTCTGACTTAGTGAAAATAACAGTTTATGAAACTGCAGTTTTCGATGTGAAGGCATATTGACAGCAGCAAAACCATAAGCTAGAGGACTCCAAATGGCACGAAAATTCACAGCATGCTAGAGAATCCTAAAGTCTACAACTAACTCCATTGCATCAACCTCAAAAGAGCTATGGATCACCAGATAAACTCATGCAAAGATAGCAACAAAATATAACAGATTTCAGACTTAGAAATATTTCAGCAACTCTAAAACAATACTATTTCCTAGCAAGTAAAGATCAAGCAAAACACACCTAAACATGGATTTCTATTGCAACCAAAATTACCACGGGCTAGACTAAACATCCAAGAGCAATTCTCTAGTTGACAACTTAATCATACCACACACGGATTAAATCCTACAAAATAGACAAGAGGGCAACATGGTTAAATCCTATGGATTTTTCTACCCCGTAAACATATATAACATGTGGGGTTGCAACATGAAAACAACGCCACACGTATATGTGGGAATATGGCCTAAACGAGAAATAATAAACTAGCGACTAAACCCTACATGCAAAAATACCAACGACTACTCTAAAATTCATGGCAATAGGTCCCTAAAAACATGAGCATTTTATCTACGGAGTTTGAGCAATCCGGACACGCACGAAAAATAAATATGGAACGAATCCTATTGGGACAGCACGCAAAACTAGGCAATGGGATGGTCAAACTAATTCGAACATTTATGCAAGTTGCAAATTCGTAATCTATGCGAAATTCTACACGAGATACGTATCTAAATCATCGCGATCCGATGCACGATTATTAAACTACGGGCGTTTTAATATCTATATATAATCTGAAAAGAAATAACTCCTAAAAACCTTTAAAATCCTAACGGGCCTAAACTAGCTAGGCGCAGCATAGCTATCATCGCCTGGGGCGAGGAATAGTGGCTCGGGGGGGCTCTCACCTTGCGGGCCAAGGCCACGAGAGGAGGCGGAGATGCTGCCTTCTGGGCCGAGGCGAAGCGGGCCGAGGGCGAAGCTGTGCGGGACCTGGGCCGCTGCGGGACGAGGCTGGTCTGGGCGACGCTGGGCGACGGCCCAGCAGGCGCGAGGCGGCTACTCGGCGGTTCCTCATCCCTCATCTAGATTGGACCGACGGGAGGCGACGGCTGCATCAGGAGCGGGGCGGCGAGGGACGCGAGCAGGCGGGGCGGCGAGGAACGGCGAGCAGGCGGGGCGGCGAGGGAAGAGGCGAGCCGGAATGGACCTGGGCACCGGCGGCCAGAGGGCGGTCGGGCAAGGCTGGCGTCGAGCTCACGGCAGAGGAAGAGCTGGCAGACGGCGGCGGAAGAAGTGCTCCGTCGAGGGGCTGGTGCCGGTGGTGTTCCCGGCGGCCGGGGCACCGCGCCTGCCGGCGCAGGATAGCTCCCGCGAGGAGGAGCACTCGGGGGTTGCCTCCCCTCGGGCAGAGCAGGCGAGCGAGCACCGGTGGCGGCTCGATCCGGGCCCGAGAGGGCCGGATCTGGGCTCGCGGGCCCATGGCAGCTGAGGCGCTCGAGGAGAGAGAGAGAGAGGTGGGAGTGGGCTGGCGGCTAGGGTTAGGTGGGTGCGGGTTTCGAGGGAGAGAAAGAGAGGCTGTCTAAATTGACTTGGGGGTCTATTTATAGACAAAGGGGAGCTAGGTTTAGCACAATTTCGCCCCGATTTCAACCGTGTGGTCGGAATCGAACAATTCCGAACGCGAGGCGGGCTAAGTGGCCGTGTAGAGTAGTTATCCGGAGACGGGAGGGAAAACGGGCTGCCCGACAACGAGATTTAAAACACTGAAAGACGTCCGACGATAAACCGAATTCGGTGCCGCTATGGTCGACCGTTCGGGTACTAGACGGACTCCGGTTGCGACGAAATTTGACAAGCGGCCTACCTATAACTAATAAAGACCGCACGTCAAATTTCAACCCAATCAGAGAAAGTTTTACGCACACTTTTAAAACAGGGTTTTGACGAAGCCGCGGGCGCGTGCGTGTGTGATCGGGCTCAGAATGGACAACGACGAACACGGAGAGAACCGCAACTATCAACGGATGCAACTTTCGAAAACTAGCGGCAACGGGGTGCCGATGCAAAGCTGATGATGCGCATGATGTGATGATGATGCGACAAATAAAAATAACCACACGACGAAAACAGAATAAAAGGGGAATCTTCGGGAACGTCCTTCTCGGGCTGTCACAGACTGTCTCTTTCGCGAGTTCCATATCCAAACGAGGACACGGTGGGGTTATGTCTGACGTAAGTAGGTGTTCAAGATCATTCATTTTGATCATGAGTAGTTCATGTCCGTTACGCGTAGATCACCCCCTCCTTATTCTTGTACTTGTAAGTTAGCCACCAAATAAATGCTTAGCCGCTTGCTGCAGCCTCACCACTTAACCTTACCTCACCTATTAGGCTTTGATAGTCTTTATACCTTTCGAAATGAGATTGTTGAGTCCCCTCTGGCTCACAGATTACTACAACACCAGTTGCAGGTATAGGTAAAGGTTACTTTGACATGAGCTCGATGATTGTTCATTTGGAGTTGCTTCTTCTTCTTCTTCATCGATCTAGGATGGGTTCCAGGCCGGCAGCCTGGGATAGCAAGGATGGACGTCGTTCTTCTTTTCTCGTTTGTTTTCGTCCGTAGTCGGACCCTGCTCTCCTTCATGATTTTTATGTATTGTGCTAATGTCACTCTGATGTAGCTTGTGGCGAGTGTAAGCCAATTCCATATATCTCATCTTTTCAGTACATGTACTTGTAACGATATCTATTCTTGCGAAACGACGAGCTGCGCTTCTATCCCTGAGGAGGCCCTCGCGGCAAATTGAGGATAGGATCGCATCTTGGGCGCTACAAGTTGGTATCAGAGCAGTACCGACCTAGGAGCCCCCTTGATTGATCGAACTTGGCCGAGTCGAGTCTAGTGAAAAACTCTTTTGAGTCTAGTTATATATCGGAGAGTAGGATTCTTTTTTCTCCTCTTCTATGCTTTGGTGTGGAATCTTGACGTAATATTTTAATTCTACTCCTCTTCTCACTCAAATTTTTTTAGGACCACCCGGATATTTTTGGAATCTATATGATGTCGATGTGACGGAGTTCTGTCTTGGTTCCTCCTGTCTGACTTGATTTCTTCCGGGGAGTTGAGCTCCAGGGGATTCTCGAGCACATCGTTATAGTTCAGATTTCATAGTATCTCAGGACGAAGGATGTTTGAAATTGCTTCAATACTAGTAGTGGCGAGAGGATGTATCGCCATACTTTGTATCGTTGTGATTACGAGTCTTCGATATAGATGAGTTTCTGAGATTCTGGTTATGTGTTGACGGATGGGATACACTAGATGGGTTAGTATAGGAGTTGAGTGATATATTACTCCTTGTATTCGTGGACCAGATTGCATGACGAGAAATTTCGGGAGTTCTTAGGTGGGAATTCAAGTAGTTACTTATAGGATAATCTTCCAACAAATGCATGATGTTAGGTTGGGGTTCGACATCTAGTGGATTCGTTTGTTCACGGTCGTCTTACAGCAGTTCTCGTTGTGTCTTAAAGAGTCCTTGTAGCTTGCTACGACTTGGGGACGCTTCGTATGTCGTGTGCACTGCCTTGCACTTGATGGCTATTGTAAGGATCGAGCCCGTGCGATCCTGTCCACGAAAATATCGAACGGAAATCTCTCTCATGAATTTTTTTTTCTGGCTTGTTTCATAAGCCTCACCCCTTGTTTTGTTGGAATATGGTAATTCGAGTTGCTTCGATGTCAAGTGGTGAATTCATATCTTTTGCAAGAAGTGTTCTCATATTTTTATGTGAATGCAAATTCTTTTGTTCAATCAAGTTGTCTTATGAATTCATGTCAACCGGAGTCGTCATATCAATTCTTTTTAACCGGTGTGCTTCTCTTCAAGTGTATTCAATCATCTCCAATTTTGCAAGATCAATCTCTCTTTTCTTTCCGGAGTTCATCTCATCTGTCCCAAGTTGTCTTTGTTTTCCCCGCCCTCCCACCCTTTTCGTCAATGTTTCAGTCATCATCCAAGTGTCTTCCTCTTCAGTGATGCTTCCGCTATCTTCTCTTCCGTGTGGTATCCGGTGATTCATTGGGAAGATTCTGAGGAGTTCTAGTTCATCATTTCTTCATTCTTGTCATCTTCCAGTGAATTCAATTCAGCTATCCGTGTTCATCATGTCCTTTTCATCCTTGTAATTCTTTTCCATGTTGGAAATTCTTATGAGCCTATCTTGTTATTCATTCGTCTCTTTCTTATCCGGGGTGCTGAAGATATCTCAGACTTTCTTATTTTCAATTCTTTCTATTATTTCGAGGTGCTCAACCTCATCTAGTTTTTCTTTATAAATGTGCAATATCCCTCTATTGAGCAATCTTTTCAACGGTGGTTTCTTTGAGTGGGCCCATAACCCACAGGTTTTTCCCAGGATCTTATTTGGCTCTTGTAATCTTTCCAAAGTTCTCTTATTATTTTCAACTATGATGTAAGTATGAATTTCATCAGTCATATTCCTTCTTCAAGTTCAATTTGAATTAGTTCTCATATTTGGCTCAACCTTTCATTCTTCATTATTCTGGAGTGTCTCAATTATTCTTGGTGGTGTTCTCCTAATCATTTCAGCATTGTGCCACCTTCTTGATTGTTCCCAATCATGAGTAAATCTCTTTCTTACTATTCGGTGCATTTCAATGTTGTGTTCATTTTTCGATCCTCCGAAGGCCATCATTTCACAAGATTCTTCGTTCTCATCTTTCACCTTTCATCCTCAATTCTTCTCAATTGTTGTCTCTTCGTTCTTCTCTCAAGTATTCTGGTGCCTCATTCAAGTTTTCTGTTAGGTGGCTCATGATCTTTTTGTCCTCATGTATCTTCATTCATTCTAGTTATATCCCCATTCAATCCAGTTCTTACCAGTGTCTCCTTCAAGAATTCTTCTAGTTTGTGCTCATATATCTCCTCAATCATTCAAGAAGAATAAGTCGTACGCTGAATCCGTTGCTTGTCATCAATTAAACTTGATGAAGGATAAGCATAACATAATTCTTATTCTTGTTCATAGTGATCTGAATTCTTCTTCCGGAGTGGCTCATGATATCAATTCTTTTCTCAAGTGCTTATCTTTCTTTTCCGAAGTTCCAAGTTCTATCAAGTATCTCTTTGAGAAGCTTCATCTCAATCATTGCAAGGCCTTTAATCTTATTCTTTCATCATTTCATTCCGGTGTTCCCCAAGAGGTTCATCATGGTGGTGCATCAAGATTTCAATTCTTCTCAAGTTGTTCTTCAAGATTTTTGCTGGAGAACCTCAAATATTCTTTCTCTTGCTTTTCCAGTGCACTTGTTCCTCCTTTATCTTTTGAGGTCGTGTTATAGCATTCTTGTTAATGGAGGAGTCTTGAAGAAAATTTGTTTCAATAATGAGATATTTAAACCCACCAACTCTATGATTACGGGAGGTTTTCAACTCATGATTTCTACGTGGATGCTATCTTGGGTTAGTTTTCAACTAAATCTTTTCCCGTGGAATGTTGCTATTATGGTGATTTTCATTTATCCAAGTTATCAATGTTTCCTCTTGGTGTAAGTAGTTTTGATATCTTTGCTCTTAGGCTATCCTTGTTTCCTAGTGGCTGGTTGTCACCTCATAAATGTTGAGATGATTTTCACAAGTCCACTACAAGCTTGTTCTTTTCGTTGTTAGTTTTCCAACAACTACGTCAATTCTTATTGTTCGGAGGCTCTGCAATTCAATTGTGGTAGTAGTTGTCATTTTCTTCTTCATTCAATTCTTCTCGATGATCTAGTTTCTATTCTCTTGTTCCAGAGTGGTTGTGATGTTGCTCTTTTGGGTCAATCATGTTGTTTTATCAAGATCATATTGTTCCCTTGTTCAATTTAGTTAATTTGTTGTGAATTGTATCAAGATCTGCCCATCTTATATAATTTTTGTCCCCTTTTCCTACCGAAGTGGTGCCGAACTTTTCTGTGAATTCTTGCTTATTTCTCATATCATTCCTCATCTCTTTGCAACCTTTAAATATCGCTGGTTTCACTTGTTTTTTAAAGAAGCGACTAAGTTTTACTTCTTGTTCTTTCTCTTCCTCTTTCCCTTCCATTCTTGGATCTCGGGTCGAGATCCTCTTGTAGTGTAGGAGAGTTGTGACAACCCGAGACCGAGGTTCCAGAAGATTCCCCCTTTATTCCATTTTCGTCGTGTGATTATTTTTATTTGTCGCATCATCATCGCATCATTCGCATCATCCACATTGCATCGTCATCTCCAATGCCGCCAGTTTTCAAACTTGCATCCGTTGTTAGTTGTCGGTTGTCGTCGTTGTCCGTTCTGAGCCCGACCACACTCGCACGCGCCCGCGGCAGTGTTTAAATCTTTTTTTTAAAAGTGTGTGTAAAACTTTCCCTGATTGGGTTGGAACTTGGCGTGCGGTCGTATTTAGTCATAGGTAGGCCGCCTGTCAAATTTCGTCGCAATTAGAGTCCATCTGGTACCCGAACGGTCGACCGTAGCGGCACCGTATTCGGTCTATCGTCGGACGTTTTATCGGTTTTTAAAACTCGTTGCCGCGCCGCACCGTTTTCCTCTCATCCCCACCTAGCCTACTTTACATAGCCAACCCTAACCCGCCTCTCTGATCGGACCGTCCGATCGCGATCGGAGGGTCGAAAACCCCCCAGAACCCTCTAACCTAAAATGGCTAACCCTAGCCCTGTGCCTCGAAAATCACGCCCATCTTCCCAGCCGCCGCACCCTCTCTCTCTTCTGACCGCCGTCGGCCCGCTACAGCCCGCGCGTGGCTCTCCGGGCCCATCTGGCCGCCGCCGCCCGCAACGCCTCAGCGCGCCCACGCCCGAGGGAGAGCCCCCGCTCCCGAGGACGCTGCCTCAACCCCGCCGCCAGCTCCTCGCCGCCGGATGCGCCGCAGCAGCACGTCGCCTCTCCTTGCGCTGCCCGCTGCCATGGCCGTCGGTGCGAGCTATCGTAACGCCCCGGTCCTAGTCCCTCGCCGCCAGCCCGCCTCCAGCCAATTCCCGGCAGCCCCGACCTCGTCTTGACATATCCGGCCACCGGGGGGGGCGATACGCTTCTCCCCGGCGTCCCTGCCTACGTCGAGATTCCCCTGCAGGCGCCGGCCTCCATGCACGAGCAGACGGAGGAGCTCTGCCCTGCTCCAGCGCGTCGTCTGCCCTAGCGAGGGTGGGACGCGCCCCGCGCTCGGCCGCGCCGCGTTTTAGGCCTCCACACGAGGCCCAGTCGCCCCTCCGCCACGACCGGCCAGCTCCCGCGCCAGACGAGGCCTAGGTCGCCCCAGGCCGGCCTACTCTGGCCCGAAGGTGAGCTGCTGCCTATCCCTCGCCCAGGCACGATTTAGTTTTATTACGCCACCAGTTTTGGGGTGTTTGCACTAGATTCGGCCCGTGGACATTTTTTTTCCATTATCTGTGAGAATTTATTAATTACAGGAAATAGGGTAATTTTAAAACGAGTGTAGTTATTAAACCGTGTACCGGATCGCGATGCAATATATATGAAACTTGATTAGTTTCCGCGTAGATTATTAATTTGCAACTTGCATGCATGTTTGAAATGGTTTGACTGGCCAAATGCCTAGTTTTGCGTACTATCCAAATAGGGAGTTGTTCCGTATTTATTTTTCGCATGTGTCCGGGTTGCTCAAACTCTGTAGTTTAAATGCTCATGTTTTTAGGGACCTTTTTCCATGTATTTTAGAGTAGTCGTTTGTATTTTTGCATGTAGGATTCCGTCGCTAGTTTGTTATATCGCGTTTAGGACATATTCTCGCATATTCGTGTGACGTTTTTTTTTGTTGCAAATCCATAGAATTTAACTGTGCATTGAGTTTTAGCTTTGGAGCAAGTTAGTGCGCGTGATATTTTGCCGTGATGCCCTTTTGTTTATTTTGTGGGATTTAATCCGTGCATGATATGAATAAGTTATCAACTAGAGATATGCCCTTGGATGTGTAGGCTAGCCTCTGGTAATTTTGGTTGCAATGGAAATCCATGTTTAGGTGTGGTTTGCTTGTTCTCAACTTGCTAGTAAATAGTGTTGTTTTAGAGATGCTGAAATATTTCTAAGTCTGAAACTGTGTGTGACATGCCATTTTGTAAGTTCTTTTCCTAGTGATCCATGCTTCCATGCTAGGTGTAATTAGTTGTATGTTGTTGTGCATCTTTCCTTCTACCGTCTCATGCCTTGGTTGTGCATTTTAGATTGTTGTAGCTCGTAGTTGTGGGGTGTAGAAAATGCTATGTGGCTGATTTTGGCAGACTTTAGTGATTTCTTGTTTAGCTTGTAGTTGTTGAACCGTTGCTGCGTTTTGATCGTGTCCTATATGAAACTTGCTTAGAATCTCGTGTAGTTTCATATTATCTTGCTGGTTGTGTGTTTTGAAATGCTTGTGACTGTCGTTGCACACATTTTGAATTCATGCCATCATATCTTGCGGTGTTCGTATCTTTTGAACCGTAGTTCCGTTGGAGATGTTCTCTATGTGTAAAGTGATTGTAACAACGCATAGAATCACGTGAACCCATTTATTTTTCTGTTTAACAAACATTTAAAAGTGTTAGTTCAGATCTGGATAGAATTATAAATTAACATGTGCGGTAGTTCCGGAGGTGCTATATGTCATTTCCGACCTCATTTAAAATGCCTAGATAGGTAGTTTAATTACGCTTCACCTCTTGCCATGTTTAACCACATTTAATATTGCCGTGTACCTAATCGAGAGTGAACTAAATAATTCGTATGTGGAGTTTCGTCAATATGCAACTCGTTGCATATTGAACTTCACTTAATGTGTAGTGTTTGGGTGTTGTGAATTGCCATGCCATCTTTTGCATATATTCAGCCGCTCATGCATCATTTGTGTTGTGCATCGTGTGGTGTATATCGTATGTTGATGCTTGTTTACGGTTTGCTTCGTCTCGATAGAGTTCCGCAAACCTGTTGGATTGTGAGGACCCATTCGACTACATCGGTTCGTCTGCTTCACGGAGTCGTTCTTCTTCCAAGCGGGATCTCAAGCAAGATGACCATTTCCCCAGATACCATTACTATCATTGCCATGCTAGTACAACTGTTTCTATCGTCATGTCTCATTGCCTACCACATGTTAAATATCAGCCGCTCGACATTGCCATGAAAACCTTCAACATGTTCACCACCTAGCAAACCACTGATTGGCTATGTTATCGCCTGCTTTACCATGGGTTAGCGTTGCTAGTTGCAGGTGCAGTTGCTTCCATGTGATTACATGGGTTCCTTGCTTTATCACGCTATTAATTGCTATTTAATTTAATGCACCTATATACTTGGTAAAAGGTGGAAGGCTCGTCTTTATAGCCTGGTGTTTTGTTCCACCTTTGCCCCCTTCGTTTCGGCTATCGGTGTTATTTTCCATAACTGAGCGCTCCTAACACGGTCGGGGTTGTTATGGGGACCCCCTTGATAATTCGTTTTAGATTAAAGCTGGTCTGGCAAGTCCCAACATTGGTTCTACATTTTCCCAACATAATAATTTTGTTAATACTGAAATGCATAGGGAGTTAGCGCTACCCGAGGAGTAATTCTACATAATACAGGGAGGCCTAGTGCTTATGGTGGTGGTCCAAAACAGAGCAATATGCGGGGCCAACCCAGGTCAACTTGGGTGATTTCTATCAGGCCACCGTACGCGTCGCTCATCCGTCGTGTCCTGAGAACGAGATACACGGCTTCTATCGGGGTCGTTGAGACGCCGGGCGGTCTTGCTGGATTAGTTTTACCTTTGACGAATGTCTTGTGCATCGGGATTCCGGTGATGCTTTGGGTAATCTCAGAGTTGAGGTTTTACACTAAGAAGTCCGTCGAGATCGCGAGTTTCGTGATCGAGGATTTCTATTCGGCATGTGGTAAATTGTGATGGATTAGTTGAAGCACCCCTGCAGGGTTAAATCTTTCGGAAAGCCATGCCCGCGGTTATGTGGCAACGTGGAAACTTTGTTTACCACTGGTTCTAGATAACTTGAAGTTAACTTAATTAAAACTTGTCAACTCAGTGCATAACCGTGACTGTCTCTTTCGCGAGTTCCTTCTCCGATCGAGGACAGAGTGGGGTTATGTCTGACGTAAGTAGGTCTTTAGGATCATTCATTTGATCATCAGTAGTTCACGTCCGTTATGCGTAGATCATCCCCCTCCTTATTCTTGTACTCGTAAGTTAGCCACCAAATAAATGCTTAGCCGCTTGCTGCAGCCTCACCACTTAACCTTACCTCACCTATTAAGCTCTGCTAGTCTTGATACCTTTGGAAATGAGATTGCTGAGTCCCCTGTGGCTCATAGATTATTACAACACAGTTGCAGGTACAGGTAAAGGATACTTTGATGTGAGCGCGATGATTGTTCATTTGGAGTTGCTTCTTCTTCTTCTTTTTCATCGATCTAAGATGGTTTCCAGGCCGGCAGCCCGGGATAGCAAGGATGGACGTCGTTCTTCTTTTCTCGTTTGTTTTGTCCGTAGTCGGACCCTGCTCTTCTTCATGATGTTTATGTATTGTGCTAATGTGACTCTGATGTAGCTTGTGGCGAGTGTAAGACAATTCCATATATCTCATCTTTTCAATACATGTACTTGTAACGATATCCATTCTAGCGAAACAACGAGATGCGCTTCTATCCCTGAGGAGGCCCTCGTGCCAAATTGAGGATAGGATCGCATCTTGGGCATTACAGACGCCTAGGGTAGTTGAGGAGGACAAGGAGGAAGAAGGTGAAGATGAAGAAGACGACGAGGAGCGAGCGGAAGAAGAGGAACAAAGTGACGAGGAGGAGGAGTACGACGATGATGAAAGATCTCCACCAACTTAGACAATCCATCTTGACAAGAGGAATGCGCCGAAGAGGGATTGGACAAGTCCATCCCTGTTTCAGAGAGCGCGTCCTCAATGCAAGAAGAATGTGGGTGAGACTCGTTCAAAGAACAACTAGGACCATAACTCCAAGAGGGGAAGGAGCAAGTGAAGTTGCTTCCCCTCAACTAGTTAAACTTTTAATGTTGGTTTTGTGAAGGTATTTGGTATTTGTTGAACTATTTGCTACTATTTGGATGTGTCTTATGTTTCTTAGCTGAACTATTATTGGTATCGAGGTGTGGTACATGTTATCTTGTGTTGGTCTATATAGTTTTGTTTTTAAGTCTACAATATTGTTGTGGCAAAAATATTAAAGACAAAATACAAGTTATGTGATGTCGGGACCACGATCCTAAGCCATAGGAATCCATCTTGTAACACATCACATCCCTTTGCGGTCTCACGCACGGTTATCCCCATGGCTGCACCCTTACCTTTGCCGGGGCTGTTTGCGCCTTTTGACTCGCGTATACAATTGTGTCGCTAGCATTCCAATGTCAAAGAACCCGGATCGACATGTCTAGTCATAAATCAAGCGGCATTTCCGTACAGGGATAGACATACATGACCCAGCAAAGCAGGTGTCGGTCATCAGCAAGTGTAGACGAGTCGTAGCAAGCTACAAGGACTCCATTACACCGTGAGACATTTCCCCAAAGGGACAGACACAACAGCTAAGAAGGACACATGCCGGTCAACCAATGTGTCCGGAGCAGTAGCAAACTACGATGGTTCGGTGGAAACACAAAGGGGCATTTCCCTGTAAGGAGTGCTACTAAGGCATACGACTAGGTATTCGAACCCCATATATATCAAGTACAACACACGTACGCATGGCATATTGATATGCATAGATACATCGATGGCATCACAACATAACCATAAACATACAATCTTTATTTAGAGAGCTCAGACGAGCCACACACATAATATTACACAAATAGGGGTCTCACGACCCATCATCACAAGTCATACAAACAAGTCTTACAAGCCAGCGGAAGATTAAAACTGTCTGAGTACAGACAGATGGAAAGGTAAAAGGCCCATGGCCTGACTATCTACAGACCCAACCTAGGGCTAGATCGTAGCTGGGACACCAGCTACTCGTCGTCTTCAACGTCTAGATAGAACCCTCCATTAGGGTCATTAACAACCTCTGCAACAAATTATTAAGAAAACGTGAGTACTAAAGTACTCAACAAGACTTTAGGATAGCCTATCTACTCATGCAATGTATCAATAAGGAGTTGTGGGGTTTCATGCGGAAAGCCAACATTTGACTCTTGGCTAGACAACTTACATTTTCAAATAACTTTGACAACTTTGATTTCTCGCACACGAGTCCACTAACACCACAACAATACTCCATCATGGAATCATTCTGTCACCCTACGGAAATGCCATCCACGACACTCACACTTATCTTGACAATTTTATGAGTAGCCATTATAGTTATCTATGAACAACATATGTTTCCAAGTAGTCCATATCCGCGAACGCGGCTATTTGAATAGATCATAACCCTGCAGGGGTGTACTCCTTCACACACGCTCTCGCCACTTATCGCTATGTGCATGTCATGCACCTCGGCAACCTTCAAACGAAAGCCCAGCGAGGGAGTCAGCCACGACCATTAACCACTCTAATACCTAGACAAGGTTTATCGCCTATCTGAGGGTAACCCGCGCGCAAGTCCGGCCGAGGTTTCCACCACGGCCCCAAACGATGTGCGCAGGGTTCCCAAGCCCACCATCCGGGTGCCACTTGGTACACCGTGCCACTGCCTACCGCATCATAGTCCACCTATAAGGTCAGCACTACGCACGCCCTCCAGCATGACTATAAACACCAGAAACTACTTGCAACTCCTGGACCGAGTACTAAGCGATTAATAAGTCGAGAGGGTCAATTAAGTATCCCAACGTGTGGTAGTATCTAGTCTTGGATTACATACACGGAAATCAGTTCCTAAGGAAGGTTCCAATGAAACAACCCGCCATGTACTCCTACATAGCCTTTCACCGGTACCTTTACCAAATAAGGTTCAACACACAACCTATAGTAACTGAACACATTCTCACGATCCTGTTCATCACCCAGATGACAGACCATACACAACTCTAAGCATAGCATGCATAGCAGGATAAGGCACATCATGGCTCAAGCATCTACCAGGTATGCTAGGTTGCAAGGTTCAACTATTTACTGTGACAAGGACATGTCATGCAAAGGAAGTGGGTTCAACTAACGTGGTAAAAGCATTTAAAGCATTTTGATCTAATGCAATAAGTAAGAGCAGGAGCGAGAATATAGGATTTATCGGGATGATCAAAATGGTTGCTTGCATTCTTGCTCAGCAGAGGGGTGATATCCGTCAGTCGGATAATCAGATGTATCCGGAGGGGCGAATGATACGTACATTTTTGCATCATGCTTTCATGTTGATATTTATCGCTTTATGACTGTTATTATACTTTGTGGTACCATACTTATGCCTTTTCTCTCTTATTTTTCAAGGTTTATTTGAAGAGGGAGAATACCGCCTGCTAGAATTCTGGACTGGAAAAGGAGCAAGTCTGAGTGCTCTAGTCTGTGCAAGTCCAAATGCCGTGAAAATCAACATGTAATTTTTTGGAAAATATATAAAAAATACTGGGCGAAAGAAGTGCCAGAGGGGAGCTGCTAGGGGCCCACAAGCCTGGTGGCCATGGCATGCCCCCCTGGCCGCGGCTACATGGCTTGTGGGCACCCTGGTGGCCCACTGGCCTCCCTCTTCTGCTATATGAAGGGTTTCCTCCGGAAAAAAATCAGGGCGGAACTTTTTCGAGGAGGCGCCGCTGCCACGAGGCGGAACTTGAGCAGAACCAATCTAGAGCTCCGGCAGGACGATCCTGCTGGGGAAACTTCCCTCCCGGAGGGGGAAATCGTCGCCATCGTCATCGTGAACACTCCTCTCATCGGAGGGGACTCGTCTCCATGAACATCTTCATCAGCACCATCTCATCTCCAAACCCTAGTTCATCACTGCTACTACAACAAAAGACCTTCCAACGGCGCCAGAAACACGTGCTGACGGGAGACTGTTCTTGTCTTGATACTCCTCAGCAACGGCACCAGGAATCCTTCTGCTACGGCTACGCCTTTAGGGACTTCCTAGGCAAATATGCAAAGGATTTCCCCGTGGCCTTGGAGCCTTGAGTTGGTGTTCCCTCGAAGCGGAAAGGGTGATGTAGCGCAGCGGTGGTAAGTATTTCCCTCAGTTTTGAGAACCAAGGTATCGATCCAGTGAAGGAGTATCACAAGTACATGCACAAACACAAAAAGCTTGCTCCCAACGCTATGAAGGGGTTGTCAATCCCTTATAGATTGTTTGCCAAGTGAGAACTGAAGGCAACAAAGTAACAAAGCAAAGTAAAAGAGAAAGTGGAAACGATAGGTGTGAATAGACCCGGGGGCCGTAGTGTTCACTAGTGGCTTCTCTCATGAAAGCAAGTAGACGGTGGGTGAACAAATTACTTTCGAGCAATTGATAGAACCGCGCAAAGTCGGGACGTCATCTATGGCAATGATTATATCTATAGGCATCACGTCCAAATCAAGTAGACCGATACTTTCTGCATCTACTACTATTACTCCACACGTCGACCGCTATCCAGCATGCATCTAGTGTATTAAGTCCAAAAGAACAGAGTAACGCCTTAAGCAAGATGACATGATGTAGATGGACAATCTCATATCTACGACAAAGCCCATCTTGTTACCCTTGATGGCAACTACACGATGTGTGCCTTGCTGCCCCTACTGTCACTGGGAAAGGTCACCACACGGTAAGAACCCAAAACCAAGCACTTCTCGCATTACAAGAATCGTAGATCTAGTTGGCGAAACAAAACCCTAGACTCGGAAAGACTTACAAGGATATCAAATCATGCATATAAGAAATCAGCAAAGACTTAAATATATATCATAGATAATCTGATCACAAATCCACAATTCATCGGATCTCGACAAACACACCGCCAAAGAGGATTACATCGGATAGATCTCCATGAAGATCATGGAGAACTTTGTATTGAAGATCCAAGAGAGAGAAGAAGCCATCTAGCTACTAACTATGGACCCGTAGGTCTGAAGTAAACTACTCAAGAGTCATTGGAGGGGTTATGATTTTGATGTAGAAGCCCTCCAACTCCAAAGTCCCCTCCGGCAGGGCACCGAGAAGGGTTTAGGGAAACGGAAGCTTGCGGCGGCGGAAAAGTGTTTTCGTGGATTCCCTGATTTTTCTGTATTTTAGGGAATATATAGGCGAAGGAGCTAGGTCAGGGGGGCACCAGGGAGGCCACAAGCCTACTAGCCGCCGCCCTCCTCGTCGTGGCTACAGGGCTTCTGGGCCCCCTGTAGCTCGGGAAAAATTTATTTCGGGGATTTTATTCCGTTTGGACTCCGTTCCAAAATCAGATCTGAAAAGAGCCAAAAACATAGAAAAAACAGGAACTGGCACTTGGCACTGAATTAATAAGTTAGTCCCAAAAAAGATAAAAAGGTACATAAAACATCCAAAGATGACAAGATAACAACATGAAACCATCAAAAATTATAGATACGTTTGAGACGTATCAATCACTTGTAACCAATCTCCGTCTCGCGACTCCGATTGGTACTTGTAAGGTTGCTAGTAGTGTTGATTACTCTTTGTAGTTGATGCTTGATTCCGTGACAGCAGACCTTCCCCTGCAACGCCACCAGAAGAATGCTGCTAGCACTCTCCGGCAATCGAAACTAGAAGAATGTTGTTGACGGCCCACCAACGCGTGGGTTCGCAGCAGTTTTCAAGGGTAGAGTATTCGACCCAAATTTGTTGATCGCCAAACAGGATGTGAGAGAATACTCTCTAGTATTAGCAGCTGAAAGTGTCAGATTCAACTACACCTTAAAGATTAGTATCTGCAAGCAAAGAGTCAGCAGCAGAGTAGTATGATAACAACGGTGTCAGAAACGATCTGTTGACGGCAGACTATTACTAACTGTCGTATCAATGGCACCAGAAGTTGCCTGTTGACGGAAATTATCTGTTCCCGTGAACGACCAGTGTATCAAGATTGTAGCAGGTAGCAGCAGTGTAACGAGTAATAGCAGCAGCAAGGAACAGCAGTAGCAAGTAGCAACAGTAGCAAGCGACAGTAGTAGCAGAGCAAGACAAGTAACAGCAGTAGTAGGACAAACTCGTAGGCAATGGGTCGGTGATATCTTTGGATGATATTCATCATGCAACAGTTATAACACGGAGAGATATGTGGCTAGCTCCCGTTCTTCAATGTGATGTAGGCATGCATTCCGTGTGTCGTCATACGTGCTTAGGGAAAAGAACTTGCATGACATCTATTGTCCATCCCTCCCGTGGCAGCGGGGTCCAAAAGGAAACTACGGGATATTAAGGTTCTCCTTTTAATAATGAACCAGACCAACGCATTAGCACTTGGTGAACACATGAACTCCTCAAACTATGGTCATCATCGGGAGTGGTTCCGGTTATTGTCACTCCGGGCTTGCCTGATCATAACACATAGTAGGTAACTACAACTTGCAAGATCGGATCTAAAACACACATATATTGGTGACAACATAATAATTTCAGATCTGAAATCATGGCACTCGGGCCCTAGTGACAAGCATTAAGCATGGCAAAGTAGTAGCAACATCAATCTCATAACATAGTGGATACTAGGGATCAACCCCTGTCAAAACTAACTCGATTACATGATAGACCTTATCCTACTCATCACCGCCCAGCGAGCCTACGAATAGATTACTCACGAACGATGAAGAGCTTCATGGAATTGGAGAGGGAAGAAGGTTGATGATGACGATGGCGACGATTTCCCCTCTCCGGAGCCCAAAACGGACTCCAGATCTGCCCTCCAGATGAAGAACAGGTTGTGGCGGTGCCTCCGTATCGCAAACGCGACGAAATCTTCTCTCTTTATTTTTTCTGGGATGAAAGTGAACTTATAGAGCTGAAATTGGGGGCAGCAGAGCCATGTGGGCCCCACAACCTCGCCATCCGCCACCAGGGGGTGGCGGCTACACGGTTTGTGGCCCACTGGCCCACCTCCTCGGGTTGATCTTTGCACAGGTATTTTTCATATTTTGCAAAAATATTCTTCGTAAATTTTCAGGACGTTCTGAGAACTTCCATTTCTGGACAAAAATAACACCAAGGCAATTCTGCTGAAAACAACGTCACTCCAGGTTAGTTCCATTCAAATCATGCAAATTAGTGTCGAAAACAAGGGCAAAAGAGTTTGGAAAAGTAGATACGATGGAGACGTATCAACTCCCCCAAGCTTAAAACCTTGCTTGTCCTCAAGCAACTCAGTTGACAAACTGAGAGAGAAAGAAAAACTTTGACAAACTCTGTTTGATCTTGTTGTGGAAAGTATGTCTAACTCATAACCAGAATTTCAGCAAGATCACAAGTTAACCACATAAGCAAGTGACACAAAGGTCTCACGGTAAACTAATATCAATGGCGTAATCAGCTAACAAGCAAATAGTAATGAGTTTCAAATACCAACACTTCAATCAAAACAAGCATGAAGCAATAAGAATAGGTGGTATCTCGCAAGCTCTTTCTGAGACCGCAAAACATAAATGCAGAGCACTTTCAAAGATCAAGGGCTGACTAAACATTGTAATTCATAGCAACAAAGATCCAGTCATAGTCATACTCAATATCAATCAAAAGCAAAGCATAAAAATGACAGAGGTGCTCTCAAGTTGGTGCTTATATAAGAGGAGGATGACTCAACAGGAAAATAAATAGACAGGCCCTTCGCAGAGGGAAGCATTGATTTTTAGAGGTGTGACGTCAGTTGTGCTTCCCTGGCAATGGCTCCAGAAAAGGGTTGATCCTGCAATCTCTGGCTTTAGCTAGACGAATGCTTATAACAACAAACCTTCTCTTGCAACATCAGCAGAAGAATGCTGATAGCACTCCCCGGCAATGAGACTCGAAGAATGTTGTTGATGGCCCACCAGCGCGTGGGTTCGCAGCAGTTTTCAAGGGTAGAGTATTCGACCCAAATTTGTAGATAAGCCCGTCAGGAGGCGAGAGTATACTCTTAAGTATTAGCAGCTGAATTTGTCGGATCCAACCACACGTGAAAGATTAGTATCTGCAAGCACAGTAGCAACAACAAAGTAGTATGATAGCAACGGTGTCAGAAACGATCTATTGACGACAGACTATACCTAACAATTGTATCAATGGCGCTTTCGTTACCGCATTGACGGAAGTTGTCAATTCGTGTCAACGGTCTGGCGAATCAATAGTGTAGCAGGTAGCAGTAGTGTAACGAGTAATAGCAGTCGCAAGGAACAGCGGTAGTGGCAGCAGTAGCAAATAGCAACAGTAGCAAGCGACAGTAGTAGAAACAGTAGCAGCAGAGCAAGACAAGTAACAGCAGTAGCAATAGTAGCAGCAGCAGCAGAGCAAGACAAGTAACAGCAGAGTAGCAGCAGAGCAAGACAAGTAACAACAGTAGCAACCGTAGGACAAACTCGTAGGCAATGGGTCGGTGATTTGTTTGGATGATATTCATCATGCAACAGCTATAACATGGAGAGATAAGTGGCTAGCTCCCGTTCGTCAATGTGATGTAGGCATGCATTCCCTGTGTCGTCATACGGCCTCAGGGAAAAGAACTTGCATGACATCTATTGTCAATCCCTCCCATGGCAGCGGGGTCCAAAAGGAAACTACGGGATATTAAGGTTATCCTTTTAATAAAGAATCGGACCAACACATTAACACTTGGTGAACACATGAACTCCTCAAACTATGGTCATCACCGGGAGTGGTTCCGATTATTGTCACTCCGGGGTTGCCGGATCATAACACATAGTAGGTAACTACAACTTGCAAGATTAGATCTAAAACACAGATATATTGGTGACAACATAATAATTTCAGATCTGAAATCATGGCACTTGGGCCCTAGTGAAAATATTAAACATGGCAAAGTAGTAGCAACATCAATCTCAGAACATAGTGGATACTAGGGATCGATCCCCGTCAAAACTAACTCGATTAGATGATAGATCTCATCCTACTCATCACCGCCCAGCGAGCCTACGAATATATTACTCACGAACGACGAAGAGCTTCAAGGAATTGGAGAGGGAAGAAGGTTGATGATGACGATGGCCACGATTTCCCCTCTCCGGAGCCCAAAACAGACTCCAGATCTGCCCTCCAGATGAAGAACAGGTTGTGGCGGCGCCTCCGTATCGCAAACGCGATGAAATCTTCTCTCTTTATTTTTTCTGGGACGAAAGTGGACTTATAGAGCTGATATTGGAGGTGGTAGAGCCACGTTGGCCCCACAAGCTTGCCATCCGCCACCAGGGGGTGGCGGCTACACGGCTTGTGGCCCACTGGCCCACTTCCTCCGGTGGATCTTTGCGCAGGTATTTTTCATATTTTCCAAAAATATTCTCCATAAATTTTCATCTCCAAACCCTAGTTCATCACTTGGAACCAATCTCCATCTCGCGACTCCGATTGGTACTTGTAAGGTTGCTAGTAGTATTGATTACTCTTTGTAGTTGATGCTAGTTGGATTACTTGGTGGAAGAGTTTATGTTCAGATCCTTGATGCTACTCATTACCTCTCTGATCATGAATATGATTATGCTTTGTGAGTAGTTACTTTTGTTCCTGAGGACATGGGATAAGTCATGCTAATAGTAGTCATGTGAATTTGGTATTCGGTCGGTATTTTGATATTCTGTATGTTGTCTTTTCCTCTAGTGGTGTTATGTGAACGTCGACTACATAACACCTCACCATATTTGGGCCTAGAGGAAGGCATTGGGGAGTATTAAGTAGATGATGGGTTGCTAGAGTGACAAAAGCTTAAACCCCAGTCTATGCGTTGCTTCGTAAGGGGCTGATTTGGATCCACTAGTTTAATGCTATGGTTAGACGTTGTCTTAATTCTTCTTTCGTAGTTGCGGATGCTTGCGAGAGGGGTTAATCATAAGTGGGATGCTTGTCCAAGTAAGGGCAGTACCCAAGCGCCGGTTGATACGTCTCGAACGTATCTATAATTTTTCATGGTTTCATGTTGTTATCTTGTCATCTTTGGATGTTTTATGTACCTTTTATATCTTTTTTGGGACTAACCTTTTAATTCAGTGCCAATTGCGAGTTCCTGTTTTTTCTGTGTTTTTGGCTTTTTTCAGATCTGATTTTGGAACGGAGTCCAAACGGAATAAAATCCCCGAAATAAATTTTTCCCGAACGGAAGAAGATCAGGGGGCTTGTGGGCCAAGCCAGGAGAGCTACAGGGAGCCCACAAGCCGTGTAGCTGCCACCAGGGGGCGGCGGCCAGCAGGCTTGTGGCCTCCCTGGAGCCCCCCTGACCTAGCTCCTTCGCCTATATATTCCCCAAAATACAGAAAAAAATCAGGGAATCCACGAAAACACTTTTCCGCCGCCGCAAGCTTCCGTTTCGGCGAGATCTCATCTGGAGACCCTTCCGGTGCCCTGCCGGAGGGGACTTTGGAGTTGGAAGGCTTATATATCAACATCATCGCCCCTCCAATGACTCGTGAGTAGTTCACTTCAGACCTACGGGTCCGTAGTTAGTAGCTAGATGGCTTCTTCTCTCTCTTGGATCTTCAATACAAAGTTCTCCATGATATTCATGGAGATCTATCTGATGTAATCCTCTTTGGCGGTGTGTTTGTCGAGATTCGATGAATTATGGATTTGTGATCAGATTACCTATGATATATATTTGAGTCTTTGCTGATTTCTTATATGCATGATTTGATATCCTTGTAAGTCTCTCCGAGTCTTGGGTTTTGTTTGGCCAACTAGATCTATGATTTATGAATGGGAGAAGTGCTTGGTTTTGGATTCTTACCGTGTGGTGACCTTTCCCAGTGACAGTAGGGGCAGCAAGGCACACATCATGTAGTCGCAATCAAGGGTAACAAGGTGGGCTTTGTCGTAGATATGAGATTGTCCATCTACATCATGTCATCTTTCTTAAGGCGTTACTCTGTTCTTTTGGACTTAATACACTAGATGCATGTTGGATAGCGGTCGACGTGTGGAGTAATAGTAGTACATGCAGAAAGTATCGGTCTACTTGTTTTGGACGTGATGCCTATAGACATAATCATTGCCATAGATGACATCACGACTTTGTGCGGTGCTATCAATTGCTCGACAGTAAATTGTTCACCCACCGTCTACTTGCTTTCATGAGAGAAGCCACTAGTAAACACTACGGCCCCTGGTTCTATTCACACCTATCGTTTCCACTTTTTCTTTTACTTTGCTTTGTTCCTTTGTTGCTTTCAGTTCTCACTTGGCAAACAATCTATAAGGGATTGACAACCCCTTCATAGAGTTGGGAGCAAGCTTTTTGTGTTTGTGCAGGCACTTGAGATACTCCTTCACTGGATCGATACCTTGGTTCTCAAACTAAGGGAAATACTTACCACCGCTGCGCTACATCACTCTTTCCGCTTCGAGGGAACACCAACGCAAGGCTCCAAGGCCACGGGGGAAATCCTTTGCATATTTACCTAGGAAGTCCCTTAAGGCGTAGCCGTAGCAGAAGGATTCCTGGTGCCGTTGCTGAGGAGTATCAAGAAAAGAACAGTCTCCCGTCAGCACGTTTCTGGCGCCGTTGGAAGGTCTTTTGTTGCATTAGGAGAAGTATTTTGACGTCGTTGCCGGGGAAGGAGAGATCTATCCAAGTAGGTCTCATAAACTCATCTCTTGCATTTACCTTTTTGACAGTTGCCTCTCGTTTTCCTCTCCCCCACTTCACATTTGCCGTTTTCTTTTGCCTTTCTCCTTTGCCTTTTTCTTTTGCCTTTTGCCTTTTTGCCATTTTCCTTCACCGGTTTTCTTGCTTGCTTGTGTGCTTGTTTGTTTGTTGAAGTCATCATGGCTGAAAACACCAAACTTTGCGACTTCTCGAGTACCAATAATAATGATTTTATTAGTACTCCGATTGCTCCTGCCACTAGTGCGGAATCGTATGAAATCAACGCAGCTTTGCTGAATCTTGTTATGAAAGAGCAATTCTCGGGACTTCCTAGTGAAGATGCCGCATCCCATCTCAATACCTTCATTGAGCTTTGTGATATGCAAAAGAAAAGAGATGTGGATAATGACGTGATTAAGTTGAAACTTTTTCCTTTCTCGTTGCGAGATCGCGCAAAAACTCGGTTTTCTTCTTTGCCTAAAAATAGTATCAATTCTTGGGATATGTGCAAAGATGCTTACATATCCAAGTATTTTCCGTCGGCTAAGATCATCTCCTTACGTAACAATATCATGAATTTCAAGCAACTTGATCATGAACACGTTGCACAATCTTGGGAGAGGATGAAGCTTATGATTAGAAATTGTCCCGCTCATGGCTTGAGTTTGTGGATGATTATACAAATATTTTACGCTGGCTTGAATTTCGCTTCACGCAATATCTTGGACTCCGCCTCAGGTGGAACATTAATGGAAACCACGTTAGGATATGCTACAAAACTCCTAGACAATATCATGACCAACTACTCTCAGTGGCACACTGAAAGGTCGCCTGCTAGCGAAAAGGTACACGCTATAGAAGAAATTAACTCGCTTAGTGCTAAGATCGACGAGTTGATGAATTTGGTTGCTAGTAGAAATGCTACTGTAGATCCTAATGACATGCCACTATCTTCTTTGATTGAGAGTAGCAACGCTAGTTTGTACGTGAATTTTGTTGGTAGGAACAATTTTGGCAACAACAATGCTTTTAGAGGAAACTGTGTTCCTAGGCCTTTTCCTAGTAAATCCTCTAACAATTATGGCAATTCCTACAACAACACTTATGGAAATCACAACAAATTACCCTCTGATTTAGAGAGTAATATCAAAGAGTTCATCAACTCTCAAAAGATTTTCAATGCGTCCATAAAGGAAAAACTACTCAAAATAGACGATTTGGCTAAGAGCGTTGATAGGATGTCTTGTGACATTGATGCTTTGGAAGTTAGATGTGCTCCTCCCAAGGTCAACTTGGATGAAACTTTGAAAGCTATGCGTGTCTCCATGAATGAGAGCAAAGAAAGAAACGCCCAAATTCGCGCTAGGCATGAATGGTTTAAAAGGGTGCGTTCTAGTGATGTAAATCACGAAGATCTTAAAGTGCTTGGTGTGACTCCTCTTGAATCTTTGTTTTCGCGTGTCAAACCTATTGATGAAGGGGCTGTATATGAATCCACTTTGGTTGAAAAACGTCCCAATGATTCGGAGTCCACCCATCTTGATGATAAAGGTGTGGAGAGTGGAGTAGAAGAAATCAAAAAATTTGGTAGTAATGAAACTCCCACTTTGGATTTCAAGGAATTCAATTATGATAATTGCTCCTTGTTTGAATGAATTTCTTTGATGAAATCCATTGCAAAGTCTCCACATGCTTATAGCCAAAGCAAAGCCTTTACCGCGCATATCGTAGATGCTATGACGAAATCTCTTGAAGAGAAGCTTGAATTAGAAGTCTCTATACCTAGAAAACTTCATGATGAGTGGGAACCTACTATCAAAATCAAGATAAAAACTATGAGTGCAATGCTTTGTGTGATTTGGGTGCTAGTGTTTCCGCGATTCCAAAGTCTTTATGTGATATTCTTGGTTTTCATGAGATTGAAGAGTGTTCTCTTAATTTGCATCTTGCGGATTCTACTGTCAAGAAACCCATGGGAAGGATCGATGATGTTCTTATTGTTGCAAATAAGAACTATGTACCCGTGGATTTCATTGTACTTAACATAAATTGCAATCCTTCGTGTCCCATTATTCTTGGTAGACCTTTCCTAAGGACTATAGGTGCTATCATCGATATAAAGGAAGGGAATATTAGATTTCAATTTCCTTTAAATAAGGGCATGGAGCACTTTCCTAGAAATAAAATAAGATTGCCTTATGAATCTATGATCAGGGCTACTTATGGTTTGAGCACCAAAGATGACTATACGTGATTCCATCACCTTTTGCCTAGCTAAGGGCGTTAAACAAAAGCGCTTGTTGGGAGGCAACCCAATGAATCTATCCTTTTTCTTTCTGCTTTGTGTTTTCCACACTTTCATAATTCTGTTATGATCTTGTTTTTTTGTGTTTCTTTTTGCGTTTGTGCCAAGCAAAACCGTTATGATTACTCTTGGGGATGATCGTTTGGTCATGCTGGAAAAGACAGAAACTTTCTGCTCAGGAAAATAATTTTCATTTTTTTGTGTAAGAGCTTTTGAGTTGATTCTTTTTTCTGCTGATTGCTACGCAAATTCTTCAAACTGTCGTAATTTTTTAGAATTTGTGAAGTACCAGAAGTATACGAAATATACAGATTGCTATAGACTGGTCTGCTGTTAACAGATTATGTTTTTGTTGTGTTGGTTGCTTATTTTGATGAAACTATGGATAGTATCTGGGGTTATTAGACATGGAAGATTGAAAATACAGTAACCCAACATGAGCATAAGTAGAATTTAAGTTTTCTACAGTGCCTAAGGAAGTGGTGGTTTGCTTTCTCATACTAATGTTATCACGAGTTTCTGTTTAAGTTTCGTGTTGTGAAGTTTTCAAGTTTTGGGTGAAGTTCTTATGGACAAAGAGATAAAGAGTGGCAAGATCTCAAGCTTGGGGTTGCCCAAGGCACCCCAAGAGATTCAAGGATGCCGTAAAAGCCTAAGCTTGGGGATGCCCCGGGAAGGCATCCCCTCTCTCGTCTTCAATCCATCGGTAACGTTACTTGGGGCTATATTTTTATTCACCACATGTTATGTGTTTTTGCTTGGAGCGTCTTGTATCGTAGGAGTCTTTTATTTTTTTTGTGTCACAATCATCCTTGCTGCACACCTAGAGAGAGAGACATGCACTCACCGTGATTTTGTCGAGCTTCACTTATATCCTTTGGTAGACAATTCAGCTCACATGTGCTTCACTTATATCTTTTGAGCTAGATACTTTTGCTCTATGTGCTTCACTTATATCTTTTTGAACACAGCGGTGCGTGGCTTGGTAGTTGATCTGTGCTTTGAAATTAGTCTCAAAAGGGGTAGTTATCCAAAGGGATACGAAAACTTCCACCTTCATGTGCATTGAATAGTTAGAGAAGTTTGATTCATCTCAATTAGTTTTGAGATATGGTTGTGGTAATATTTAAGTTATGTTAGTATGGTGTTGTGGATATAGAAATACTTGTGTTGAAGTTAGTGATTCCCGTAGCATGCATGTATGGTGAACCGCTATGTGATAAAGTCTGAGCATGATTAGTCTTTTGATTGTCATCCTTTGTGTGGCGGTCGGGATCGCGCGATGGTTTATACCTACCAACCCTTCACCTAGGAGTATGCGTTGAATGCTTTGTTTCGATTACTAATAAAACTTTTGCAACAAGTATATGAGTTCTTCATGACTAATGTTGAGTCCATGGTTTAGATGAACTTTCACCTTCCACCATCACTATCTTCTTAGTGCCATGCAACTTTCGCCGGTGCACAAAACCCACCATTAGCCTCCATCAAAACAGCCACCATACCTACCTACTATGGCTTTTTCAAAGTCATTCCGAGATATATTGCCAAGCAACTACCACCATGACATGTGCCACCACTTCTACATTGCCATTGCATGATCGTAAGATAGCTAGCATGATGTTTCCATTAATGTCTATGCCATGCTAGATCATTGTCACGCTACACTACCGAAGGCATTCCATATAGAGTCATCGTTGCTCTAAGTTTTGAGTTGAAAGTGTGATGATCATCATTGATGGAGCATTTTCCCATGTGAGGAAATAAAAGAGGCCAAAGATGCCCACCAATATATATATATATATATATATATATATATATATATATATATATATATATATATATATATAAAGAGGCCAAAGAGCCCACCCAAAAAAATGATGAGAGAAAAAGAGAGAAGGGACAATGCTACCACCTTTCCACACTTGTGCATATTAAGCACCATGATCTTCATGATTGAGAGTCTCTGGTTTTGTCACCACAATATAGCTAGTGGGAAATTTTCATTATATAACTTGGCTTGTATATTCCAATGATAGGCTTCCTCAAAATTGCCTTAGGTCTTCGTGAGCAAGCAAGTTGGATGCACACCCACTAGTTTTCTTTAAGAGCTTTCACATACTCTTAGCTGTAGTGCATCATTTGTATGGCAATCCCTACTCATTCACATTGATATCTATTGATGAGCATCTCCACAGTTCATTGATATGCCTAGTTAATGTGATCATCTTCTCCTTATTTTGTCTTGCAACCTCCACCACACTCCACACCACTTATAGTGCTAAAACCATGGCTCACGCTCATGTATTGCGTGAGAGTTGAAAAGGTTTGAGAAAGTAAAGGTGTGAAACAATTACTTGGCCATTACCGGGGTTGTGCATGATTTAAATTCGTTGTGCAATGATGATAGAGCATAGCCAGACTATATGCTTTTGTAGGGATAACTTTCTTTTGGCCTTGTTATTTTAAAAGTTCAAGATTACCTTGCTAGTTTGCTTGAATTATTATTGTTTCCACGTCAATAGCAAACTATTGTTTTGAATCTAATGGATGTGAACATTCACGTCACATAAGAGGAGTTACAAAGGACATCTATGCTAGGTAGCATGAAATCATCAAAAATTCATTCTTTATCACTTCCCTACTCGAGGAAGAGCAGGAGTTAAGCTTGGGGATGCTTGATACGTCTCAAACGTATCTATATATTTTGATGGTTTCATGTTGTTATCTTGTCATCTTTGGATGTTTTATGTACCTTTTATATCTTTTTTGGGATTAACTTATTAATTCAATGCCGAGTGCCAGTTCCTTTTTTTCTGTGTTTTTGGATCTTTTCATATCTGATTTTGGAACGGAGTCCAGACGGAATAAAATCCCCGAAATAAATTTTTCCCGAACGGAAGAAGATCAGGGGGCTTGTGGGCCAAGCCAGGAGAGCTACAGGGAGCCCACAAGCCCTGTAGCCTCCACCAGGGGGGCGGCGGTCAGCAGGCTTGTGGCCTCCCTTGCGCCCCCCTAAACCTAGCTCCTTCGCATATATATTCCCTAAAATATAGAAAAACAAAATCAGGGAATCCACGAAAACACTTTTCCGCCGCCGCAAGCTTCCGTTTCCGCGAGATCTCATCTGGAGACCCTTCCCGGTGCCCTACCGAAGGGTACATTGGAGTTGGAGGGCTTATACATCAACATCATCGCCCCTCCAATGACTCGCGAGTAGTTCACTTCAGACCTACGGGTCCGTAGATAGTAGCTAGATGGCTTCTTCTCTCTCTTGGATCTTCAATACAAAGTTCTCCATGATCTTCATGGAGATCTATCCGATGTAATCCTCTTTGGTGGTGTGTTTGTCGAGGTCCGATGAATTATGGATTTGTGACCAGATTATCTATGATATATATTTGAGTCTTTGCTGATTTCTTATATGCATGATTTGATATCCTTGTAAGTCTCTCCGAGTCTTGGGTTTTGTTTGGCCAACTAGATATTTGATTCTTGCAATGGGAGAAGTGCTTGGTTTTGGGTTCTTACCGTGCGGTGACCTTTCCCAGTGACAGTAGGGGCAGCAAGGCACACATCGTGTAGTTGCCATCAAGCGTAACAAGGTGGGTTTTGTCATAGATATGAGATTGTCCATCTACATCATGTCATCTTGCTTAAGGCGTTACTCTGTTATTTTGGACTTAATACACTAGATGCATGCTGGATAACGGTTGACGTGTGGAGTAATAGTAGTAGATGTAGAAAGTATCGGTCTACTTGTTTTGGACGTGATGCCTATAGACATAATCATTGCCATAGATGACATCACGACTTTGCGCGGTTCTATCAATTGCTCGACAGTAAATTGTTCACCCACCGTCTACTTGCTTTCATCAGAGAAGCCACTAGTAAACACTATGGCCCCCGGGTCTATTCACACCTATCGTTTCCACTTTCGCTTTTACTTTGCTTTGTTGCTTTGTTTCTTTCAGTTCTCACTTGGCGAACAATCTATAAGGGATTAACAACCCCTTCTTAGCGTTGGGAGCAAGATTTTTGTGTTTGTGCAGGCACTTGAGATACTCCTTCACTGGATCGATACCTAGGTTCTCAAACTAAGGGAAATACTTACCATCGCTGCGCTACATCACCCTTTCCGCTTCGAGGGAACACCAACGCAAGGATCTAAGGCCACGGGGGAAATCCTTTGCATATTTTCGTAGGAAGTCCCTTAAGGCGTAGCCGTAGCAGAAGGATTCCTGGTGCCGTTGCTGAGGAGTATCAAGACAAGAACAGTCTCCCGTCAGCACGTTTCTGGCGCCGTTGGAAGGTCTTTTGTTGCAGTAGCACCGGTCCACCCACATATCAAACAATCAAAGTAACAAACGTGAATCATATGAACATGATGAAACTACCATGACAGAAATTCATGTGTGTCCTCGGGAGCGTTTTTCCTCCTATAAGACGTTGTTCAGGCTTGTCCCTTGCTACAAAAGGGATTGGGCCACTTTTCTGCCCCATTGCTATTACTTGTTACTTGTTACTTTTCACCTGCTACCTTTCACCTCACTACACCATCACTTGTTACCTCTACTTTCAGTGCTTGCAGTTATTACCTTGCTGAAAACCATTTATCAGAGCCTTCTGCTCCTCGTTGGGTTCGACACTCTTACTGATCGAAAGGACTACGATTGATCCCCTATACTTGTGGGTCATCAAGACTCTTTTCTGGCGCCGTTGCCGGGGAGTGAAGCGCCTTTGGTAAGTGGAATTTGGTAAGGAAACATTTATATACTGTGCTAAAATTTATTGTCACTTTTCACTATGGAATCTGTTCCTTTGAGGAATTTTTTCGGGGTATCTTCACCACGAACGGAAGCACGAGGAGTTTCTCCTCAACCTAAGGTACTTACTGAAAATATCTTTTATGAAATTCCTTCGGGTATGCTTTTGAAACTGCTGGCTAATCCTTTTATAGGAGATGGATCAGCACATCGAGACTTGCATCTAATCTATGTAGATGAAGTTTGTGGTTTATTTAAGCTTGCAGGTTTGCCCGAGGATGAGGTAAAGAAGAAAGTCTTTCCTTTATCTTTGAAGGATAAGGCGTTGACATGGTATAGGCTATGTGATGATACTGGATAATGGGACTACAATCGGTTGAAATTGGAATTTCATCAAAAGTTTTATCCTATGCATTTAGTACATCGTGATCGGAATTATATTTATAACTTTTGGCCTCGTGACAGGGAAAGCATAGCTCAAGCTTGGGGGAGGCTTAAATCAAAGCTATATTCATGCCCCAATCATGAGCTCTCGAGAGAAATTATCAATCAAAACTTTGATGCTCGGCTTTCTCATGAAGATCGTACCATGCTTGACACTTCTTGTACTGGTGCTTTTATGAAGAAGGATATTGACCACAAGTGGAATTTATTGGAAAGAATCAAACGTAACTCTGAAGATTGGGAGCTTGAAGAAGGTAAGGAGTCAGTTATGAATTTCCAGTTTGATTGTGTTAAATCTTTTGTTGAAACAAACACTTATAGAGATTTTAGCGCTAAGTATGGACTTGACTCTAAGATAGTAGCTTCTCTATGTGAATCTTTTGCTGGTCATATTGATCTTCCCAAAGAGAAGTGGTTTAAGTATCATCCTCCTGTAGAAGTCAACATAGTTAAACCCAGTCTAGTTGAAGAGAAAGTCATTGCCTATAATGATCCTATTGTTCCTTGTGCCTACACTGAGAAACCACCTTACCCTGCTAGGAAAAAGGATTATTCTAAAGCTCCAACTGTGATACGTAGGGGTTACATTAGACCACTTGCACCCCCTGAGGAAATTAGAGTTGAACCTAGTGTTGCTATTATCAAAGATCTCTTAGCCGAAGACATAGACGGGCATGTTATCAAATTCTGTGAGGACTCCGCTAGAATTGCTAAACCTCACGCGAAAGACAAATACGGACCTGTAGTTGGCCTGCCCATTGTTTCTGTCAAGATAGGATATCATTGTTATCATGGTTTATGTGATATGGGTGCTAGTGTTAGTGCAATACCCCAGTCCCTTTATGATGAAATCAATGATGAGATTGCACCTGCTGAGTTAGAACCCATTGATGTCACTATTACGCTAGCTAATAGAGACACTATCTGCCCTGTGGGAATTGTGAGAGACGTAGAAGTCCTGTGTGGTAAGACGGAGTATCCTACTGATTTCCTCGTCCTTGATGCTACACAAGATAGCTTTTGTCCCATCATATTTGGTAGACCCTTTCTCAACACTGTCAATGCTCATATTGATTGCATTAAATAGACTGTCACTGTTAGTTTCGAGGGTGTGTCTCATGAATTTAACTTCTCCAAGTTTGGAAGACAACCCCATGAAAAAGAGTCGCCTGGTAGGGATGAAATCATTGCTCTTGCCTCTATTGTCGTACCTCCTACGGATCCTTTAGAGCAATATCTCCTTGAGCATGAAAATGATATGCATATGGATGAAAGAGATGAGATAGATAAAATTGTTTTAGAACAATATCCTATTCTTAAGAATAATCTGCCTGTTGAACTGCTTGGGGATCCTCCCCCCACCAAAGGGTGATCCTGTGTTCGAGCTAAAATAGTTACCAAATACTCTTAAGTATGCCTATCTTGATGAGAAGGAGATATATCCTGTTATTATTAGTGCTCACCTCTCGAATCACGAAGAGAAGAAGTTATTAAAAACTTTGAGGAAGCACCGTGCTGCTATTGGATATACTCTTGATGATCTTAAGGGTATTAGTCCCACTCTATGTCAGCACAAGATTAAAACCGATCTTGATTCTAAGCCAGTTGCTGATCATCAACAGAGATTAAATCCTAGGATGAAAGTGGTCGTGAGAAAAGAAATATTAAAGCTTCTCGAAGCAGGAATCATTTATCCTGTTGCTCATAGCGATTGGGTAAGTCCAGTGCATTGCATACCCAAGAAGGGAGGTATCACCGTCGTTCCTAATGATAAGAATGAACTAATCCCACAGAGGATTATTACTAGCTATAGGATGGTGATAGACTCCCGGAAACTGAACAAGGCAACCAAGAAAGACCATTATCCTTTGTCGTTTATCGACCAAATGCTAGAAAGGCTATGTAAACACACACACTTCTGCTTTCTAGACGGTTATTCAGGTTTCTCGCAAATACCAGTTGCACAATCCGATCAGGAGAAAACCACTTTCACCTGCCCCTCTGGTACCTTTTATTATAGACGTATGCCTTTTGGCTTATGCAATGCACCTGCCACCTTTCAAAGATGTATGATGGCAATATTCTCTGACTTTTGTGAAAAGATTGTTGAGGTTTTCATGGATGATTTCTCCGTTTACGGTTCTTTCCTTTAACGATTTCCTCAGCAACCTTGATCGAGTCTTACAGAGATGCAAAGATACCAACCTCGTCCTGAACTGGGAGAAGTGCCACTTCATGGTTAATGAAGGCATCGTCTTAGGACACAAAGTCTCTGAGCAAGGCATTGAAGTTGATAAGGATAAGGTTTATGCAATTAAGAAAATGCCTTGCCCCATAGATATCAGAGGTATACAAAGTATCCTAGGTCATGCTGGTTTCTATAGAAGGTTCATTAAAGACTTCTCTAAGATTTCTAGGCCTCTTACCAACCTCTTGCAGAAGGATGTTCCTTTTGTTTTTGATGAGGATTGTGAGGAAGCTTTCGAAATACTTAAGAAGGCCTTCATAACCGCACCTATTATTCAACCACCTGATTGGAACTTGCCCTTTGAAATCATGTGCGATGCTAGTGATTACGCTGCTGGTGTTGTTCTAGGACAAAGAGTTGACAAGAAGTTGAATGTTATTCACTACGCTAGTAAAACTCTAGACAGTGACCAAAGAAACTATGCCACTACGGAGAAGGAATTTTTAGCAGTCGTGTTTGCATGTGAAAAGTTCAGATCTTATATAATTGACTCCAAAGTCATTATTCACTCTGATCATGCTGCTATTAAGTACCTTATGGAGAAGAAAGACGCTAAACCTAGGCTAATCAAATGGGTTCTCCTGCTACAGGAATATGATTTGCACGTTGTTGACCAAAAGGGTGCTGATAACCCTGTAGCAGATAACTTGTCCAGGCTAGAGAATGTCCTTGATGACCCACGACCTATTGATGACAGCTTTCCTGATGAGCAACTGAATGTCATCCATACTTCACATAGTGCACTGTGGTATGCTGATTACGCAAACTATATCGCAGCCAAATACATACCACCCAGTTTCACCTACCGGCAAAAGAAGAAATTCTTCTTTGATTTGAGACACTACTTTTGGGTTGATCCTCACCTTTATAAGGAAGGAGTAGATGGTGTTATTAGACGTTGTGTGCCTGAACATGAACAGGGACAGATCCTGCAGAAGTGTCATTCCGAAGCCTACGGAGGACACCATGCTGGAGATAGAACTGCTCATAAGGTATTGCAATCAGGTTTCTATTGGCCCACTCTCTTCAAGGATGCACGTAAGTTTGTCTTGTCTTGTGACGAATGCCAAAGAATAGGGAACATCAGTAAACGTCAAGAAATGCCTATGAACTATTCACTTGTCATTGAACCATTTGATGTCTAGGGCTTTCATTATATGGGACCCTTCCCGAGTTCCAATGGGTATACTCACATCTTAGTGGCTGTTGATTACGTCACTAAGTGGATAGAAGTTATCCCCACTAGAAATGTTGATCACCACACCTCTATTAAGATGCTTAAAGAAGTCATTTTCCCAAGATTTGGAGTCCCTAGATATCTGATGACTGATGGCGGTTCACACTTCATTCATGGTGTTTTCCGCAAGATGCTCGCTAAGTATGATGTCAACCATAGAGTTGCATCTCCTTATTATCCTCAGTCTAGTGGTCAAGTGGAGTTGAGTAAGAGGGAGATCAAATTGATCTTACAAAATACTGTCAATAGATCTCGAAAGAATTGGTCTAGCAAACTTGACGATGCACTATGGGCTTATAGGACTGCTTATAAGAATCCCATGGGCATGTCGCCCTACAAAATGGTTTACGGTAAGGCCTGTCATTTACCTCTTGAGCTAGAACACAAAGCTTATTGGGCAATCAAAGAGCTCAACTTCGATTTCAAACTTGCCGGTGAGAAGCGGTTGTTTGATATCAGCTCATTAGATGAATGGAGGGCTCAGGCATATGAGAATGCCAAGTTGTTCAAGGAAAAGGTTAGGAGATGGCACTATAAAAGAATACAAAAACGTGAGTTCAATGTAGGTGATTATGTCCTGCTATACAATTCTCGCTTAAGATTCTTCGCAGGCAAGCTTCTCTCTAAATGGGAAGGTCCCTACGTTGTCGAGGAAGTATATCGTTCCGGTGCCATCAAAATCAATAACACGGAAGGTAATTTTCCGAGAGTGTTAATGGGCAAAGAATCAAGCATTATATCTCTGGTACTCCCATAAATGTTGAGAGCAATATCATCAATATCATAACTCCAGAGGAGTATATAAGGGATGTTTATCAGCCTGTTTCAGACTCTGAAAACGAAGAGGTATGTGTTTTGGTAAGTAATTGAACTCCAAAACTTTTCCAGTAGGAAATTTTCTCCGTTTTGGAATTTATGGAAAAATAGAAAAATAAAAGGCAGTCCGGAGAGTGCACGAGGCGGCCACAAGCTTGATAGTCGCGGCCCCCCTGGCCACGGCTACAGGGCTTGTGGGCACCTCGTTTGCCTCCCGAACTCCGTTTTCTTGCGGAGCACTCCTTCTGGTCCAGAAAAAATCATTATATATACGCCCGAGTGTTTTGATCTCCGTATCACGCAGTTTTCCTCTGTTTTTCGTTTCGAGCATGTTTTCTACCGCAAATCTCGAGATGTCTTCTCAGGATTCAGAGGGGGAGAGCTATGTGGCTGATTACCTTGCTAACCCCAAGGTCTATGGGGACTTGGAACCATATGGTTGGACCACCGATGAGGAAGAAGACTATGATCCCAAGGGGAAGGAACAAACGAGTTCCGATGAAGAGGAGGCTCCTCTACCTCAACCTGCAAACACCCATGTGGAGTTCAAGAAGTCAATCCTCCCCAACTCCAGGAAGAAGCATAAGACTTTTTTTATCCCTTCTCGTTTCCTGCAGGAGAGTAAGCAGGAATTATGCCAAAGGGTGTTGAAGTTTGAAGAAGAAAACGACGATCTGAGGGAGCAGAACTTCATGCTCCATTGGAAATTAAACAAGCTCAAGACCTCTGCAAAGACTCCACCACCATCACCACCAAAGGAAGACAACTAAGCATTCACTACAAGAAATCTGTTAATACATGACGGTTCTGATCCGTCATGGGTTATCCCAAAACTTTCATGGGTGCGCAATCATGACGGAATGAGAATCCATCATGTATATCGCGTCATAATTTGACATCATGCCATCCACGACGGTTCTTGTCCGTCATGGATGTGCCGCAGGCCCGCCCAAGGCCCAAACCGTGGTGACGGAATAGACCGTCATGGACCAACGCCACATTGGATTTTCAATTGACCAACTTGAATGATGTGGCAGCCTACATGGAAACTATTTTCGTCACAGAAATCATCATGGATTTCCAAACCTTTTAAATTTAATTCAGCCCATTAGCCTATTTCATTCAACCCAATTTTCACCAAGTACATTTTTAAGCATAATGCATTACTCAAATTGTAGTAACAATTTAGACAAAGGAAAGGTATTTACAAAGTGTCATGTGTACACGTATGAATCCATATGTAGTCATCCGCAAGTATCTACAACATAGTAGTTTACAAAAACATCCATGAAATGATATTTTACAACCTAGATTGATAAAAATATATCACTCAACAATTTAGAAAACAGTGCAATCCAGTTTGAACAAACAAAACACTTAAACTATTGAAGTTCTTGTCGTCGGCTAGGGATGGCAATTTTAGCCATGGATCTGGATACCCGTGGATACCCGACCCGGTTGGGCAAGGGTATAGAGCGCATTTCTGCCCATGGATCCATGGATATCGATACCCATGACCAGCCGAGTTGGACACAGTTTTAATTTTTCCTCCATGGATATCCAGTGGATACCCATATGACAAATGGTCCCCTATGGTAGTCACATTAAACTAAGAAAATGTCCAACCCCAAGTCACTCGCAGTCAGAGAAGGTCAAAGTGTGACCCATGTTCCCTAATCCCCCACAACTCCACTAACGTAATTAATAAACCTAATCTTAGTTAACGAACGATGATGAGTTACTTTGATCTTTGGGAAGGCTTCAGGTTTATTTTTATATGCCCATGGAGCTCCATGGATATCTGGATATCCAATGGGTTTGGGCATGGGCACAATTTGTGCCCATGGATACTTTGGTGGATGGGCAAAGGGTAGGAATATGGGTCATGGGTTGGATTTGGACCAGCTCCACCCGCTCCAAACCCGACCCATTGCCATCCCTATCATCGGCCCTCCTGATGGAAACCTTGATGGAAACCATCACGTCATCCAAATTGTGATGGAAACCTTGATGGAAACTATCACGTCATCCAAATTGTGATGGGAGCACCAAGTAGCCGAGTACACAATTATACCTAGCATATTTACAAAACAATTAGATATTTGTAGGTATGAATAGATAGTAGAAACAAGAGAACTGCAACAAATGTAAACATGAAAATCTATTATATAATTATAAAATGATACAAAACAAATGGCATAGATGTAACAATAAAAGAGCTAAAAAGAATGGATGTGATCTAACAAAGTTTATCAAACGAAGCCTATGATTGAGAAGTGCAAAACAAAACACATGGAAGGAAACTTGCCATCTCTTCGCAAAAAAGAAGACACTTCCCATCATCACATGTGTTGTACAGACATACAATAAGTTCTCGAATGTAACTATGCTATTATAAAATCAATCAACATAATGCTAAAAAATCTTCTTACCTACAAGGAAATATATTACAAAGCCTAGCCCCCTTGTACATAGCACACGTACATGAACGAGCAGAATTTGCCCAACATTCAAACAACCATCCAACAAAAAGGGGTGTACTTCATGGACATAGTAATACCTTGCTTTCAACGAAAAATTTAATTTCCCTGTTTGTATGACAACAATACATATCAGTAAAAATAAAAGAATGTCTATCAACCTATTTTAGATGTCGGGACAAATTATTAGTAAAAACTAAAACACGCCATACATATATGCTGAAGTTTTCTCTAGAGCATAATTTACAATGGATTTTCAAAATAATTACATTGCTTCCATAGATGAATAATATACACAGAAATATTCTCTAAATGAATGGCTTATGTAGACGAATCAATGGGCAATGGAAAATGTATCCCTTATGTGTAATGGTTGGTGGTGTCCAGATTATTATTATTTTCTTCCCAGAAAACTATTAGCAAAAGAACAAATACGAATACACTCGCTAATGTCCACACCCTGTAATATTTTCTGAAGATTGATTTTACTTAGCTGAATTTTGAGTACAAATTTCCAATGGTTTACTCTGTAGAATGTTTTCACAGTTATAGCTAACTTGGTCTAAGAATATGAAATTGTCTACACTGGCTGACTTAGTTATTTCTCCTCTGCTTTAGCTTTTAAATTTGATGTTTTAAAAGCAATCTCTGAATTTACTATATCTGACTAGCTGTACTACATCACAATATTACCTTCGGTGAAATATTACCTTCAACATTGCCTTGAGTACACGTGCACCACGCGGGGCCGGTCCTAAGATTTGGGGGCCCAGGGCGAAACTAAAACTTAGAGGCCCTTGACAGAAATAACAGAATATTAGGCTATGAAGAAAGTACACACTATGTGTGATGCAAAGTCATGTTTAATGCTTGAATTACACGTGTAGGAGTATATTATTTCAGGTGTCAAAAGGGACAGAAGACTCCAAAAATGGTCCAAAAATAATTTGCATCCAAAATACATGGTTGCATTCACATTTTGAGTCCTTCCAATGACTATTCTAAGACTATTAAAGCAAACATGAGTATATGAGGATTTAGATAGATGAGAAAATCAATACGAGTGATGTGGAAATATTTTGTCATATCTTCTAAACTTACCTTTGTATCTTTAAAAATCAAATTATATAGTGCCAAGATAGTGAAAAGTTACTCCCGCGAAGTTGTAGGGATGATTAAATTAATAATTTGTTACCCAATTGTGCTATCATTGCTCAGTTCATCTATAAACTCAGCACTATGAGCACCATCCAAACCTCGTTCTTGCTTGAGATCTATAGCACCACATGAACATCAATATTAAAAGGCGGAATCAAAACGATTAATTGTACAAACAGTGGAAAATGTCGACCGACTGACAATACTCGCCTCTATATAAAGGACACGAAGCATCAACACAAAAATATGGAGCAGCCGTCGCTGATCTACGGCGCGCACCACTTGAGAAGTTGAGATCTGGAACTCCTGCTTCCTGGTTCATCTGGCACGATCTAAGCTAGAGAAGAAAAGGTGGCACCCGCAGCATGCCTGATGCGATGCATGTGTGTATTCCTGGATCCCACGAGTCAATGCATGGGTTACGACGATGTATCAGACTTTCCATCTACAATACTTCTTGGATTATGGAACTGCTACTACTTGGGTGATGGGCCAGACCCAATGACGTTTTTTTCTGCAGCTAAATTATAGGCCTAATGCAAAGAAATACGTACTTGGACACAACCATTAGGGTCGCCCATGTACCTCACCTTGACGGGGTGGAGATGGATCTGTGGCAGTGTCGTCACCTCCTGTACCTCACCTTGGCTCGCCGTCGGATGGAGATGGATCCGTTCCCACCGCAGCGACCTCTGGGACTGCCAAATCTAACAGTCCGTGCCGCCGCTACCACTGACGCCTCAGCTTAGGGGTAGGACTGGGTCGCCGTAGCTTGATGGTCGATCTGAGTGGAGAGGGGCATAGCATGGCCTTGATGGGGAGGTATCCGGTGCGGGAGAGATGGGGAGATCCAGCGGTGGGTGGTTCGGTGCCGGCGCCAACATGGAGCAGCGCGAGGAGGATAGGTGGAGTGGCGGCGGCTGATTGTTGGTACGGGAGGGAGATGGGAGAAGGTAACTAGGGTTAGGCTAGTGTGGATCCTACATAAATGGATTGGCCCAAAAATTTCGAGTCCCCGCGCTCCCAAATTAAAACTTTCTTTCTCACGCGCCCTCTCTCAATTTCAGTCTCAGCTTTATATATATATATAGACTTGATTGAAACAGTATGACATGTGGACCCAATAAAAGGCATGCACAACACATCAGCACGAGTTATCCATGACGGTCCAAATGATGTATGAACAAGAAAAAAGGTCCAGGCCCGACCAAGCTCACCTGGTTGATCGGTGACGATTTCTGTGACGGACCTTCAATATTTGTCATAAAGGGCTACAATTTTGAGGCCCATATGGGTCTTGCTCATTCATGACGGTTTCCATGACAATTTTTCAAAACGTCAGCGCAAATCCGTCATGGATCAACGGATTTCTTGTAGTAATTGGTATGGGAAACTCCCTTGGCTTGTGCCAAGCTTGGGGGAGTTGCCCTGGTATCGTATCACGTTTATATCTTTTGCTTTTACCTTTGTTTTAGTTCTTTCTTTTTCAGTTTTTACTTTCTTCTCTTAGTGGGTTAAGTCTTTAGTGTTTAGTTTGAGTCTTTTGCCTTGTGTCTCTTCCGATGTATTCGAGCTTGCGAGCTATATAATAAAGAGTATCTTAGTCAAGGGCTTTGTTTTGTGCGGTGATCAAAAGTATGAAAAGAACGATAGCATGAAAGATCATGAGATGATCTTATGAAAAGTGACAGCTTCACATATAACAAGTATGTTGATTGAAACTTGTTGAGAATAGACCAACATAGACCCCAGTCATTGTTGCAATTAATAAGAAGTAATAAGGAAAGAGAGGTTCACATATAAATATATCATCTTAGACACTTTCTATAATTGTGAGCACTCACCAAACTATTACATGCTTAGAAGTAGATGTTGGACAAGGAAGATAACATAATGAATTGTGTTTCTCGGTTCCAAACAATGTTATATGTCTAGAGATCCCTTAGCATGTGACGATTGCTTCCACCTCATATTAGCCAAAACTTTCGTACTAAGTAGAAATACTACTTGTGCATCCATAAACCTTCAACCCAGTTTTGCCATGAGAGTCCACCAGACCTACCTATGGATTGCGTAAGATCCTTCAAGTAAGTTGTCATCGGTGCAAGCAATAGAAAGTTGCTATCTAAAGTATGTATGATTTATTAGTGTGTGGAAAACAAGCTTTGTACGAACCTGTGATGAGGAAGACATAAAAGCGACAGACTGCATAATAAAGTTCTTTATCACAGGGGGCAATATAAAGTGATGTTCCTTTATACTAAGAGGTCGTATATCCAAACCTTAAAAGGGCATGACAACCTCTGCTTCCCTCTGCGAAGGGCATATCTTGTACCTTTACTTTTGTCCTTGTGAAAGTCATGGTGATCAACACCAATTCCCTATTCCGTCTTCATCTTGGTGAACGTCATATGCTAGGGAAAGATCTATATTCATATATCAACTTGGAGATGACTACTTATGCTTTATTATTGTTGACTTTACCCTTGAGGTAAATGGTTCGGAGGCAAAATTATAAGCCCCTATCTTTCTCTGTGTCCAACTGAAACTTTGATACCATGAGTACCACGTGAGTTGTAACAATTGTGGAAAACAAAAGAGATGGTTGAGTATGTCGATTTGCTTTACAAGCTCTTACTTGGCTCTTTCTGATGTTATGATAAATTGCAATTGCTTCAATGACTATGGACTGTTGTCGGCTACTTCTCGGTAAGGTTTTTGTTTCATACTTTGCTTTGTGAAGGAATTGTTACTTTCCCATAAGAATCTTTATGATGTATTGATGTTCTATGTGTGATCATGATGCCCTCATGTCTGTGTTATGTTTTATCGACACCTTCATCCCTAAACATGTGGACATGTTTATGGATATTGGTTTTTGCTTGAGGACAAGCGAGGTCGAAGCTTGGGGGAGTTGATACATCCATTTTGCATCATGCTTCCATGTTGATATTTATCGCTTTATGGACTGTTATTATACTTTGTGGTACCATACTTATGCCTTTTCTCTCTTATTTTGCAAGGTTTATTTGAAGAGGGAGAATACCGGTAGCTGGAATTCTGGACTAGAAAAGGAGCAAGTCTGAGTCCTCTCTTCTGCGCAACTCCAAATGCCATGAAAATCAACGTGGAATTTTTTGGGAATATATAAAAAAATACTGGGCGAAAGAAGTGCCAGAGGGGAGCTGCCAGGGGCCCACAAGCCTGGTGGCCACGGCTTGCCCGCCTGGCTGCGGCTACATGTCTTGTGGGCACCCTGGTGGCCCACTGCCCCCCCCCCCTCTTCTGCTATATGAAGGGTTTCGTGTGGAAAAAAATCGGGGCGGAGCTTTTTCAAGGAGGCGCCGCCGCCACGAGGCGGAACTTGAGAAGAACCAATCTAGAGCTCTAGCAGGACTATCCTGCTGGGGAAACTTCCCTCCCGGAGGGGGAAATCGTTGCCATTGTCATCACCAACACTCCTCTCATCGGAGGGGACTCGTCTCCATCAAAATCTTCATCAGCACCATCTCATATCCAAACCCTAGTTCATCACTTGGAACCAATCTCCATCTCGCGACTCCGATTGGTACTTGTAAGGTTGCTAGTAGTGTTGATTACTCTTTGTAGTTGATGCTAGTTGGATTACTTGGTGGAAGAGTTTATGTTCAGATCCTTGATGCTACTCATTACCTCTCTGATCATGAATATGATTATGCTTTGTGAGTAGTTACTTTTGTTCCTGGGGACATGGGATAAGTCATGCTAATAGTAGTCATGTGAATTTGGTATTCGTTCGGTATTTTGATATCCTGTATGTTGTCTTTTCCTCTAGTGGTGTTATGTGAACGTCGACTACATAACACTTCACCATATTTGGGCCTAGAGGAAGGCATTGGGGGGTAGTAAGTAGATGATGGGTTGCTAGAGTGACAGAAGCTTAAACCCCAGTCTATGCGTTGCTTCGTAAGGGGCTGATTTGGATCCACTAGTTTAATGCTATGGTTAGACGTTGTCTTAATTCCTCTTTCTTAGTTGCGGATGCTTGCGAGAGGGGTTAATCATAAGTGGGATGCTTGTCCAAGTAAGGGAAGTACCCAAGCGCCGGTCCACCCACATATCAAACTATCAAAGTAACGAACGTGAATCATATGAACATGATGAAACTAGCATGACAGAAATTCCCGTGTGTCCTCGGGAGCGTTTTTCCTCCTATAAGACTTTGTTCAGGCTTGTCCCTTGCTACAAAAGGGATTTGGCCACTTTGCCACACCGTTGCTATTACTTGTTACTTGTTACTTTTCACCTGCTACGTTTCACCTCACTACACCATCACTTGTTACCGCTACTTTCAGTGCTTGCAGTTATTACCTTTCTGAAAACCATATATCAGAGCCTTCTGCTCCTCGTTGGGTTTGACACTCTTACTTATCGAAAGGACTACGATTGACCCCCTATACTTGTGGGTCATCAGCGGAGCCTACCGGAATAACAACAATCAATCAATATCAACCATATGCAGCAAAATGATGCATGAAATGCAATGTAGCATGGTTTAAGATGACTAGCAGAACCCTTTGGGGTGATCTTGATTTGAAATCATAATTCAAATATCCTTTGAATTATAACTTATCAAATTCTTTTCATTGATTTGACCTGATGCTGTTTCATAACTTTGTTTTTCATGCAAGAAAATAGCACCATTGGATTCCTTGAATTATTTTCATCGTTTTACATATATTATTTGTCAAATTTGGAGTTATATTCAATTTTCTATGAATTTCCAAAGTTTTGGAATTATTCTGGAATTGTTTTTAAACAAAAAAGGTTTTATTGCAGCAGCATGACATCAGCAGGTCAATCTGGCCGTTGAAAGTCAAACCTGACCACTGGAACCCACTAGTCAGTGACTCTGGCCAGGTTTTAGTTAAACTTAAACTTACTTAGGTATTTAACAGGGCTGGACCCACATGTGAGTGACTGTTTAGGTTTTTAATTAATTATTTATTTAATTAACCTAAACTTAATTAGCCAGGGGGCTGGCCCCACATGTCAGTTGCACACAGAAGCTCAGATCCACTGGCGGCGAGGTGGAACTCGCCGGCGGTGAGCTCCGGCGACCACAGGGACGGCGGAGAGCTTCGGGAATTCGATTCCGGCGACCATTTCCACGGCAGAGAGCACCAAACGAACCAGCACTCAGCCGCAGTTCCATTTTTGCAAAGAATCGAGGCTAAGATGGCCGGAGATGACGCCGGCGACGAGCTCGACGGATGCCGGAGCTCGGGCTATGTCGGGATCGATGAAACCGTAGGCAAATCGAGAGGGGCTTAGCTTCTAGAGCACCTACGCAATGTGCTGAAGCTTTTGGTGGCCTCAAAACGATTAGCCGTTTACCGGAGAGCTACCGGCGATGAGCTCCCGCGCAGGATCTCGACGAGCTCCGGTGGGATAGGGTGAAAGAGGAAGGAATCAGGGGAAAAACTTGGGGGAAAGATTCCTGAGCTCACAAGGAGTGCAGAGGCGACGAAAGTGGGCTCGGGGATGGCCTGAGGAGGGAGAACGATGGCGGCGAGCTCCTGTGACCCAAGGAGGAAGATGACGGCGTCACGGCATTTCAGAACTTCTCGGCGTCAAGCGACTAGCTTAGGAGTTTCAGGGAGCTTCGGCGGAGCTGTTGCACGGATCAGGAGAGAGGAAGAGAGGCTGGAGCGACTGCTAGCTCGAGCTCGAGCTCGCGGTCATGGCGGCCGAGAGGGGGAGAGAGCAGGGGGCGAATGGAGAGGGGGAGAGCTCGGGGATGGAGCGCGGGGATCTTATCCCTCCCCTCCAGCGCATCAGGACGAGGCAGGCGAGCACACAGTTGTGTAGGTGCGCCGGGAGGTGCGGCGGCCACCTCCTGCTCCGACTGGCAGGAGGTAGACGACAGGGGAAGGTGGGCTGGGCCAAGGTGAGCACTAGATAGTGTTTTTGCATTTTTTTTTCTTCCTTCAGTTTCTGTTTATTCTTTCTGACATTTGTTTTTATTTATTTTTGGCTCTAAAACCAATTCAAAAATAGTTTGAAATATACTGGGTGTTAGTTGGAATATTCCCAACTACACATAAAGTTTTCAGCATTTTTGAAAACTTTAATATTTTTGAACCAAATATAAAGTTGAATTCAGTGATTTTCTGATTTAAAATAAAATACCAAAAGTAGTTTGAATATAAGTTTCACTCCTCATATCTTGTTTTCTACATTTATAAGAAAAGGTGAACTTTTATAATGGCCATTTTGGGTTCATTTATTTTGGCAATAGTTGGATTTCTTTTGAATAAAGAGTGGCTATGGTTTTGCTTTGGATTTCACCACTTATTTTGAGTTTATTTCTATTTCTTGAATGAAATGAAAGAAGACATGAGCACAAGTTGCTAAACCCTAAGTAGGGAATTCAAGGGATGTGACAACTCACCCCCACTCAAAAGAATCTCTTCCCGAGATTTAGAAGTCATCGGGAATAACGTGGGACACTCAAGTCGAAGACGATCCTCTCTTTCCCCTGTTGCCTCCTTTTCGGAATGATTTGACCATTGAACTTTAAGAAACTTGAGGTTTCGACGTCGAGTGGTACGCTCAGCTTGATCAAGAATACGCACAGGGTATTCTCGGTATGAAAGGTTATCTTGGGGATCAAGCGTTTCGTGGTCCACTTTGCGGATAGGATCCGAAAAGCAATGCCTGAGTTGCGAGACGTGGAATACATCAAGAACCTTGGAAAGATGTAGAGGAAGTTCCAATTGGTAGGCAACTTCTCCTCGTTTGGCAAGAATGCGGAAAGGACCAATGTAACGAGGAGCCAATTGGCCATTGATACCGAATCGATGGGTACCCTTCAAAGGTGTAACCCGAAGGTAAGCCTTCTCGTCAACTTCAAAGGTCACAGCCTTGTGATGATGATCATATTGGCTCTTTTGACGAGACTGGGCTGTTTTCAACTTTTCACGAATAATGCGAACTTGCTCTTCTGCATCCTGGATCATATCCGGAACAAAGAGTTACCTCTCTCCGGTTTCTGACCAATTAAGAGGTATTCGACATCTTCGTCCATAGAGAACTGCAAAAGGAGCTTCGCCCAAGCTTGATTGATAACTATTGTTATAGGCAAATTCGGCGAATGGAAGGCACTTCTCCCAATTCATACCGAACGATATAACACAAGCTCGGAGCATATCTTCTAGGACTTGACTCACTCTTTCTACTTGACCACTTGATTGAGGATGGAAAGCAGTGCTAAAAGATAAGTGAGTCCCCATGGCATTCTGAAAACTCTCCCAGAAGAGAGAAGTAAAGATACTTCCACGATCTGAGTTAATCTCCAGAGGAACACCATGAAGAGACACTATTTGAGAGATATATAACTCTGCTAGCTGGCTAGCTGTTATACTCTCACGAATTGGAAGAAAATGAGCTACTTTGGAAAGACAGTCGATGACCACAAAGATAGCATTATTTCCTTTCTTGGTCTTGGGAAATCCGGTGATGAAATCCATACTGACTTTATCCCATTTCCATTCAGGAATAGCTAAAGGTTGAAGGGTGCCAGCAGGCCTTTGATGTTCTGCCTTAACTCGACGACAAACGTCACAGTTAACAACGAACTCAGCAATTTCTCTCTTCATCCTAGTCCACCAAAACCTCTGGCGTAGGTCCTGATACATCTTAGTACTACCAGGATGAATGGTGAGAGGAGAATCATGAGCTTCCTTAAGGATCAATTGCCGCAGACGTTTGCTCTTAGGAACCACTAGACGGTTCTAAAAGAACACAACACCTTGCTCATTGATAGAGAAATCCCTAGCGTTTCCGCTAGCAATATTCTCCTTGATCCAGGATATACCTTTATCATATGCCTGCACGGCTATGATTTGATCCCTAAGAATAGGCTTCGCCACCAGGGTACAAAGGAATCCTTGAGGAACAATGTGAAGATTTAACTTCCGAAATTCCTCATAGAGATGTGGTTGACCTCGTTGTAGCATCAGATTGTTACAGTAAGACTTATGACTTAGTGCATCAGCCATAACCTTGGCCTTCCCCGGGGTGTAAGTTATTCCTAAGTCATAATCTGTGATCAACTCAACCCACCAGCTTTGCCTGAGATTCAAATCCGGCTGGGTGAAGATATATTTCAGACTTTGGTGATCAATGAATATTTTGCAACGATTACCAAGAAGGTAATGTCGCCAGGTTTTAAGTGCATGGACTACAGCTTCAAGCTCAAGATCATGTGTAGGATAATTGTACTCATGTGGATGCAACTGTGGAGATGCGTATGCAATCACATGACGATCCTGCATGAGAATGCAACCTAATCCTTCTCGCGAGGTGTCGCAATAGATAACAAAGTCCTTAGAGAAATCTGGTGGTAACAACACAGGTGCGGAAGTCAGGCGTCTTTTCAGTTCCTGAAAACTATGCTCACACTGTGGTGTCCACTCGAACCTTTTATCTTTTTTGAGGAGTTCAGTTAGAGGCTTTGCAACCTTGGAGAAATTCTCGACAAAGCAGCGACAATAGCTCGCTAGACCAAGAAAACTCCTAACTTGCTTAACCGATTCAGGTTGAGTCCAATCAAGGACGGCTTGAACTCTCTCGGGATTAACAGCAATACCCTTACCAGAGATTACGTGGCCTAGATAGTTCACTTCTGGTAACCAAAATTCACATTTTGAAAACTTGGCATAAAGGCGATGCTCTCGAAGTTTCATTAATACCAGCCTTAGATGCTCGGCATGTTCTTGTTCGTTCTTCGAGCAGATGAGAATATCATCGAGGTATACTACGATGAATTTATCCAAATACTCCATGAAGATTGAATTCATCAAGCGAGAGAAGGTGGCTGGGGCATTGGTTAAACCAAAGGACATGATGGTGTACTCGTATTGGCCATAACGAGTGACAAAAGCCATTTTTGGAATGTCCCCATTCTTGATGTTGCTTTGATGGTAACCCAACCTCAAATCCATTTTGGAGAAGACTGAGGATCCAGCGAGCTGATCATACAGGTCGATGATCCTGGGGAGCGGATACTTGTGTTGGAATTATGCCCTAGAGGCAATAATAAAGAAAGTTATTATTAGAATTCCTGTATCAAGATAATCGTTTATTATCCATGCTATAATTGTATTGAATGAAGACTCATTTACATGTGTGGACACATAGACAAAACACTGTCCCTAGCAAGCCTCTAGTTGGCTAGCGAGTTGATCAAAGATAGTCAGTGTCTTCTGATTATGAACAAGGTGTTGTTGCTTGATAAGTGGATCACGTCATTAGGAGAATCACGTGATGGACTAGACCCAAACTAATAGACGTAGCATGTTGATCGTGTCATTTTGTTGCTACTGTTTTCTGCGTGTCAAGTATTTGTTCCTATGACCATGAGATCATATAACTCACTAACACCGGAGGAATACTTTGTGTGTATCAAACGTCGCAACGTAACTGGGTGACTATAAAGATGCTCTACAGGTATCTTCGAAGGTGTTCGTTGAGTTAGTATGGATCAAGACTGGGATTTGTCACTCCGTGTGACGGAGCGGTATCTCGGGGCCCACTCGGTAATACAACATCACACATAAGCCTTGCAAGCAATGTGACTTAGTGTAAGTTGCGGGATCTTGTATTACGGAACGAGTAAAGAGACTTGCCGGTAAACGAGATTGAAATACGTATGCGGATACTGACGATCGAATCTCGGGCAAGTAACATACCGAAGGACAAAGGGAATGACATACGGGATTATATGAATCCTTGGCACTGAGGTTCAAACGATAAGATCTTCGTAGAATATGTAGGATCCAATATGGGCATCCAGGTCCCGCTATTGGATATTGACCGAAGAGTCTCTCGGGTCATGTCTACATAGTTCTCGAACCCACAGGGTCTGCACACTTAAGGTTCGACGTTGTTTTATGCGTATTTGAGTTATATGGTTGGTTACCGAATGTTGTTCGGAGTCCTAGATGAGATCACGGACGTCACGAGGGTTTCCGGAATGGTCCGGAAACGAAGATTGATATATAGGATGACCTCATTTGATTACCGGAAGGTTTTCGGAGTTACCGGGAATGTACCGGGAATGACGAATGGGTTCCGGGAGTTCACCGGGGGGGAAACCCACCCCCGGGAAGCCCATAGGCCTTGAGGGTGGCGCACCAGCCCTTAGTGGGCTGGTGGGACAGCCCAAAAGGGCCCTATGCACATTGGAAGAAAAATCAAAGATAAAAAAAAAGGAGGAGGTGGGAAGGGAAGGAAGGACTCCCACCCACCAAACCAAGTCCAACTCGGTTTGGGGGGGGGAGACCTTCCCCCCTTGGCTCGGCCGAAACCCTTGGGGCTCCTTGAGCCACAAGGCAAGGCCCCCCCTCTCCCACCTATATATACGGAGGTTTTAGGGCTGATTTGAGACGACTTTTCCACGGCAGCCCGACCACATACCTCCACGGTTTTTCCTCTAGATCGCGTTTCTGCGGAGCTCGGGCGGAGCCCTGCTGAGACAAGATCATCACCAACCTCCAGAGCGCCATCACGCTGCTGGATAACTCTTATACCTCTCCGTCTCTCTTGCTGGATCAAGAAGGCCGAGATCATCGTCGAGCTGTACGCGTGCTGAACGCGGAGGTGCCGTCCGTTCGGTACTAGATCGTGGGACTGATCGCGGGATAGTTCGCGGGGCGGATCGAGGGACGTGAGGACATTCCACTACATCAACCGCGTTCACTAACGCTTCTGTTGTACGGTCTACAAGGGTACGTAGATCGGTCATCCCTTCTCGTAGATGGACATCACCATGATAGGTCTTCGTGCGTGTAGGAAAATTTTTGTTTCCCATGCGACGTTCCCTAACAGTGGCATCATGAGCTAGGTTCATGCGTAGATGTCTTCTCGAGTAGAACACAAAAGTTTTTGTGGGCGGTGATGTGCGTTTTGCTGCCCTCCTTAGTCTTTTCTTGATTCCGCGGTATTGTTGGATTGAAGCCGCTTCGACCGACATTACTCGTACGCTTACGAGAGACTGGTTTCATCGCTACGAGTAACCCCATTGCTCAAAGATGACTGGCAAGTATCAGTTTCTCCAACTTTAGTTGAATCGGATTTGACCGAGGAGGTCCTTGGATGAGGTTAAATAGCAACTCATATATCTCCGTTGTGGTGTTTGCGTAAGTCAGATGCGATCCTACTAGATACCCGTGGTCACCACGTAAAACATGCAACAACAAAATTAGAGGACGTCTAACTTGTTTTTGCAAGGTATACTTGTGATGTGATATGGCCAATGATGTGATGTGATATATTGGATGTATGAGATGATCATGTTGTAATAGATAATATTGACTTGCACGTCGATGGTACGGCAACCGGCAGGAGCCATAGGGTTGTCTTTATACTAACATTTGTGCTTGCAGATGCGTTTACTATTTTGCTAGGATGTAGCTTTAGTAGTAATAGCATGAGTAGCACAACAACCCCGATGGTGACACGTTGATGGAGATCATGGTGCGGTGCCGGTGACAAGAAGATTGTGCGGTGCTTTGGTGATGGAGATCAAGGAGCACGTGATAATGGCCATATCATGTCACTTATGAATTTCATGTGATGTTAATCCTTTTATGCACCTTATTTTGCTTAGAACGACGGTAGCATTATGAGGTAATCTCTCACTAAAATTTCAAAACGAAATTGTGTTCTCCCCGACTGTGCACCGTTGCTACAGTTCGTCGTTTCGAGACACCACGTGATGATCTGGTCTGATAGACTCAACGTTCACATACAACGGGTGCAAAACGGTTGCGCACGCGGAACACTCGGGTTAAGCTTGACGAGCCTAGCATGTGCAGACATGGCCTCGGAACACATGAGACCGAAAGGTCGATCATGAATCATATAGATGATATGATTAGCATAGGGATGCTTACCACTGAAACTATGCTCAACTCACGTGATGATCGGACTTGAGCTAGTGTAAGTGGATCATGAACCACTCAAATGACTAGAGAGATGTACTTTTTGAGTGGGAGTTTAGCGAATAATTTGATTAAGTTAAACTCTAAATTATCTTGAACATAGTCTAAGTCCACTTTGAATATATTTGTGTTGTAGATCATGGCTCACGCGACAGTCACCCTGAATTTTAATACGTTCCTAGAGAAAGCTAAGTTGAAAGATGATGGAAGCAACTTTGTAGACTGGGCTCGTAATCTTAAGCTAATCTTACAAGCTGGGAAGAAGGATTATGTCCTTAATGCTGCGCTAGGAGATGAACCACCCGCTATGGCTGATCAGGATGTTAAGAACGTTTGGTTAGCACGTAAGGAGGACTACTCAGTAGTTCAATGTGCAGTCTTGTATGGCTTAGAACCAGGACTTCAACGTCACTTTGAGCGTCATGGAGCATTTGAGATGTTCCAGGAGTTGAAGTTTATCTTTTAGAAGAATGCCCGGATCGAGAGGTATGAGACCTCCGATAAATTCTATGCTTGCAAGATGGAGGAAAACTCGTCTGTCAGTGAACATGTGCTCAAAATGTCTGGGTACTCAAACCGTCTAGCTGAGCTGGGGATTGAACTCCCGCAAGAGGCTATCACTGACAGAATCCTTCAATCACTGCCGCCAAGCTATAAAGGCTTTGTGTTGAACTACAACATGCAAGGGATGAACAAGTCTCCCGGCGAGTTGTTTGCGATGCTGAAAGTCGTAGAGTCTGAACTCCGTAAAGAGCATCAAGTGTTGATGGTGAATAAGACCACTAGTTTCAAGAGAAATGGCAAAGGCAAGAAGGGTAATTCAAAGAAGAGCGGCAAGCCTGTTGCCAATCCGACGAAGAAACCCAAAGCTGGACCTAAGCCTGAAACGGAGTGTTACTATTGCAAGGGTATGGGTCACTGGAAGCGCAATTGCCCCAAGTATCTGGCAGATAAGAAGGCGGCCAAAGAAAAATCAGGCATATTTGATATACAAGTTATTGATGTGTACTTAACCGGCTCTCGTAGTAGTGCCTGGGTATTCGATACCGGTTCTGTTGCTCATATTTGCAACTCGAAATAGGAACTGCGGAATAGACGAAGGCTGGCGAAAAATGAAGTGACGATGCGCGTAGGAAATGGTTCCGAGGTTGATGCAATCGCCGTCGGCACAGTTTCACTTCAGTTACCATTAGGATTAGTTATGAACTTAAATCATTGTTATTTAGTGCCTGTGTTGAGCATGAACATTATATCTGGATCTTGTTTATTGCGAGACGGTTACTCTTTTAAGTCAGAGAATAATGGTTGTTCTATTTCTATGAGTAACATCTTTTATGGTCATGCACCCAATGTGAGAGGATTGTTCATATTGAATCTTGATAGCGATACACACATACATAACATTGAGACCAAAAGAGTTAGAGTTAACAATGATAGCGCCATATTTTTGTGGCACTGCCGCTTAGGTCATATTGGTGTAAAGCGCATGAAGAAACTCCATGCTGATGGACTTTTGGAGTCACTTGACTTTGATTCACTTGACACGTGCGAACCATGCCTCATGGGCAAGATGACTAAGACTCCATTCTCCGGAACAATGGAGCGTGCAAGTGACTTGTTGGAAATCATACATACCGATGTGTGTGGTCCGATGAGCGTGGAGGCACGCAGCGGATATCGTTATTTTCTCACCTTCACTGACGATTTGAGTAGATATGGTTATGTCTACTTGATGAAGCACAAGTCCGAAACATTTGAAAAGTTCAAGCAATTTCAGAGTGAAGTTGAAAATCATCATAACAAGAAGATCAAGTTCCTACGGTCTGATCATGGGGGTGAATATCTGAGTTTCGAGTTTGGTGCTCACTTAAGACAATGTGGAATTGTTTCACAGTTAACACCGCGTGGAACACAATAGCGTAATGGTGTGTCCAAACGTCGTAATCGTACTTTATTAGAGATGATGCAATCTATGATGTCTCTTACCGATTTGCCGTTATCGTTTTGGGGTTATGCATTAGAAACAGCTGCATTCACTTTAAATAGGGCACCATCAAAATCCGTTGAGACGACACCATACGAACTGTGGTATGGCAAAAGGCCAAAGTTGTCGTTTCTTAAAGTTTGGGGATGTGATGCTTATGTCAAAAAGCTTCAGCCTGAAAAACTGGAACCCAAAGCGATAAAGTGCGTCTTCATAGGTTACCCAAAAGAGACAGTTGGGTACACCTTCTATCTCAAATCCAAGGGCAAAGTGTTTGTTGCTAAAAATGGAGCTTTTCTCGAGAAGGAGTTTCTCTCAAGAGAATTGAGTGGGAGGAAGATAGAACTTGACGAGGTTATCGAACCTCTCATCCCTCTGGATGGTGGCGCAGGGCAAGGGGAAACCTCTGTCGTTGCGACGCCGGTTGAGGAGGAAGTTAATGATGATGATCATGAAACTCCGTTTCAAGTTTCTGTCGAACCACGCAGGTCGACGAGACCACGTGCTGCTCCAGAGTGGTACGGTAATCCCGTCTTGTCAATCATGTTGTTGGACAACAATGAACCTGCAAATTATGAAGAAGCAATGGTGGGCCCATATTCCAACAAATGGCTAGAAGCCATGAAGTCCGAGATAGGATCCATGTATGAGAACAAAGTGTGGACTTTGGAGGTACTGCCTGAGGGCCGCAAGGCTATTCAGAACAAATGGATCTTTAAGAGGAAGATGGACGCTGACGGCAATGTGACCGTTTATAAAGCTCGACTTGTGGCAAAGGGTTTTTCACAAGTTCAAGGAGTTGACTACGAAGAGACATTCTCACCCGTAGCGATGCTTAAGTCTGTCAGAATCATGTTAGCAATAGCTGCATTTTTTGATTATGAAATCTGGCAGTTGGATGTCAAAACGGCGTTCCTTAACGGTTTCCTTAAGGAAGAATTGTATATGATGCAACCCGAAGGTTTTGTCGATCCTAAGAATGCTAACAAGGTGTGCAAGCTCCAGCGATCCATTTATGGACTGGTGCAAGCATCTCGGAGTTGGAACAAACGCTTTGATGAGGTGATCAAAGCATTTGGGTTTATACAAGTGGTTGGAGAGTCTTCTATTTACAAGAAAGTGAGTGGAAGCTCTGTGGCGTTTCTAATATTATATGTGGATGACATATTGCTGATTGGAAACAACGTAGAGTTTTTGGAGAGCATAAAGGATTACTTGAATAAAAGTTTCTCTATGAAGGACCTAGGAGAAGCTGCTTACATTCTAGGCATTAAGATCTATAGGGATAGATCAAAACGCCTGATAGGACTTTCACAAAGCACATACCTTGATAAAGTATGGAAGAGGTTCAAAATGGAACAGTCCAAGAAGGGGTTCTTGCCAGTTTTACAAGGTACGAGATTGAGTAAGACTTAGTGCCCAGCAACTGATGAAGATAGAGAGCATATGCGTTCCGTCCCCTATGCTTCAGCCATAGGTTCTATCATGTATGCAATGCTGTGCACTAGACCGGATGTTAGCCTGGCCATAAGTATGGCAGGTAGGTTCCAGAGTAATCCAGGAGTGGATCACTGGACAGCGGTCGAGAATATCCTGAAGTACCTGAAAAGGACTAAGGAGATGTTTCTCGTGTATGGAGGTGACGAAGAGCTCGCCGTAAAAGGTTACGTCGATGCAAGCTTTGACATAGATCCAGACGACTCTAAGTCGCAAACCGGATACGTATTTATTCTTAATGGGGGTGCAGTAAGCTGGTGCAGTTCCAAGAAAAGCGTCGTAGCAGATTCTACATGTGAAGGGGAGTACATGGCTGCCTCGGAGGCGGCTAAGGAGGGTGTCTGGATGAAGCAGTTCATGACGGATCTTGGAGTGGTGCCAAGCGCACTGAATCCAATAACCTTGTTCTGTGACAACACGGGTGCCATTGCCTTAGCAAAGGAACCATGGTTTCACAAGAAGTCCAGACACATCAAATGACGCTTCAACCTCATCCACGACTACGTCGAAGGAGAGGACGTAAATATATGCAAAGTGCACACGGATCTGAATGTAGCAGACCCGCTGACTAAACCTCTTCCACGGCCAAAGCATGATCAACACCAGAACTGTATGGGTGTTAGATTTATTACAATGTAATTCACATGATGATGTGAGGGCTAGATTATTGACTCTAGTGCAAGTGGGAGACTGTTGGAATTATGCCCTAGAGGCAATAATAAATAAAGTTATTATTATAATTCCTGTATCAAGATAATCGTTTATTATCCATGCTATAATTGTATTGAATGAAGACTCATTTACATGTGTGGATACATAGACAAAACACTGTCCCTAGCAAGCCTCTAGTTGGCTAGCCAGTTGATCATAGATAGTCAGTGTCTTCTGATTATGAACAAGGTGTTGTTGCTTGATAACTGGATCACGTCATTAGGAGAATCACGTGATGGACTAGACCCAAACTAATACACGTAGCATGTTGATCGTGTCATTTTGTTGCTACTGTTTTCTTCGTGTCAAGTATTTGTTCCTATGACCATGAGATCATATAACTCACTAACACCGGAGGAATACTTTGTGTGTATCAAACGTCGCAACGTAACTGGGTGACTATAAAGATGCTCTACAGGTATCTCTGAAGGTGTTCGTTGAGTTAGTATGGATCGAGACTGGGATTTGTCACTCTGTGTGACGGAGAGGTATCTCGGGGCCCACTCGATAATACAACATCACACATAAGCCTTGCAAGCAATGTGACTTAGTGTAAATTGCGGGATCTTGTATTACGGAATGAGTAAAGAGACTTGCCGGTAAACGAGATTGAAATAGGTATGCGGATACTGACGATCGAATCTTGGGCAAGTAACATACCGAAGGACAAAGGGAATGACATACGGGATTATATGAATCCTTGGCACTGAGGTTCAAACGATAAGATCTTCGTAGAATATGTAGGATCCAATATGGGCATCCAGGTCCCGCTATTGGATATTGACCGAGGAGTCTCTCGGGTCATGTCTACATAGTTCTCGAACCCGCAGGGTCTGCACACTTAAGGTTCGACGTTGTTTTATGCGTATTTGAGTTATATGGTTAGTTACCGAATGTTGTTCGGAGTCCCGGATGAGATCACAGACATCACGAGGGTTTCCGGAATGGTCCGGAGACGAAGATTGATATATAGGATGACCTCATTTGATTACCAGAAGGTTTTCGGAGTTACCGGGAATGACGAATGGGGTCCGGGAGTTCACCGGGGGGGCAACCCACCCCGGGGAAGCCCATAGGCCTTGAGGGTGGCGCACCAGCCCTTAGTGGGCTGGTGGGACAGCCCAAAAGGGCCCTATGTGCATTGGAAGAAAAATCAAAGAGAAAAAAAAGGAGGAGGTGGGAAGGGAAGGAAGGACTCCCACCCACCAAACCAAGTCCAACTCGGTTTGGGGGGGGAGACCTTCCCCCCTTGGCTCGGCCGAACCCCTTGGGGCTCCTTGAGCCCCAAGGCAAGGCCCCCCTCTCCCACCTATATATACGGAGGTTTTAGGGCTGATTTGAGACGACTTTTCCACGGCAGCCCGATCAGATACCTCCACGGTTTTTCCTCTAGATCGCGTTTCTTCGGAGCTCGGGCGGAGCCCTGCTGAGACAAGATCATCACCAACCTCCGGAGTGCCGTCACGCTGCCGGATAACTCTTCTACCTCTCCGTCTCTCTTGCTTGATTAAGAAGGCCGAGATCATCGTCGAGCTATACGTGTGCTGAACGCGGAGGTGCCGTCCGTTCGGTACTAGATCGTGGGACTGATCGCGGGATTGTTCGCGGGGCGGATCGAGGGACATGAGGACGTTCCACTACATCAACCGCGTTCACTAACGCTTCTGCTGTACGGTCTACAAGGGTACGTAGATCACTCATCCCCTCTTGTAGATGGACATCACCATGATAGGTCTTCGTGCGCGTAGGAAATTTTTTGTTTCCCCTGCGACGTTCCCCAACAACTTGTTCTTTATGGTGACCAGATTAACTCGTGGATAATCTACAACCATCTGATTCGTTCCGTCTTTCTTCTTGACGAAGAGGACGGTACAAGCCCAAGGGGAAGATCTAGGACGAAGGAAACCTTTATTCAAGGCCTCATCTAATTGCTTCTTAAGTTCGGCTAGCTCCAGGGGTGCCATCTTATAAGGTCTTCTGGCTATTAGAACGGTTCCCGGAACAAGGTCTATCACAAACTCTACATCCCTGTCAGGTGGAATTCCTGGTAGTTCCTCTCGAAAAACATCCGCGAGTCACGGACTACCGGAATGTCTTCAAGTTTTGGAAGAGAGTTGGCATTGAGGGAATAGAGTTGACATTTGGCAACTTGAGTAGAGACATTAACTATCTCAACCGAGGGATGGGTAAGCTGAACATTTCTAGAATGAGTATCAACCTTGGCATAATGAGCTGACATCCAGTCCATACCCAAGATGATATTGATATCCGAAGATTTCAGGGCCATCAAAGATGCTAGAAAAACTAGCCCGTCTACTAGAATTTCATTGTCATAGGTTATCCTGGAGGTTTGCCACTTACTACCAGGGGTTTGAACAACCAATGGGATTGGCATATCACAGAAAGACATGTTATGCAACTGTGCATAACTTTCTGAAATGAAGGAATGAGATGACCCAGTGTCAAAAATAACAGACGCTGGGTGATGATTAACAAGGAGCGTACCCAGTATAACGTCGGGATCCTGTGCTGCTTCTTCTGTTGAAACATAGTTCACACGGCCACATGCAGGAGTTAGCTTCACATAGTAAGCTTTGCCCGACTTGCCTTGCCCAATGGACTTTCCGGGTTCCTTGGCACCCATATTCTGAGGACACTCTCGGGAATAGTGCCCTGGTTCTCCACACTTGTAACAGATCACCTGATTGGCACGTGGTGCAGCATTGCTAGCTGGACCACCACAGGTTTTTGCTGGAGGGTTGGTCTGATTCGCCTCAGGCGCCACATAGGATGGCCTCGAGGTATATCTTGGCGGCAAAGAACTATTTGGAACCCACAGCCTGCGTTTTGGGAATGCTGAACCAGATGACGAGCCAGATTCACGGGAGTGCTTCCTTGTGGCTTCATAGTCGGTATGACTAGTCTCGGCACTGATCGCCTTGTTGACAAGAGGTTGAAAGCTTGTACATTCGTGGAGGCACAAATCATGACGAAGTTTAGGGCTCAGACCCTTGAGGAATCTTGCTTGCTTCTTGGTGTCAGTTGACACTTCTTCAGTTGCATAGCGGGCGAGGTTACCGAACTCGCGGCTATAGGTATCCACGGTCAATTTTCCCTGGGTGAATGCACAGAACTCCTCTCTCTTTCTGTCCATCAGACCCTCTGGAATATGGTGCAGACGGAAGGCTGCACTAAAGTCTTCCCATGTGGCTACTGGTCCGGCAAGACACATAGCTTCAAAGTTCTCCCACCACAGATTGGTGGGTCCTTCCAGAAAGTACGCCGCAAAGGTCACCTTGTCGGCCTCAGAAACATTTGCAGAGCGAATCTTGCGTGATATACCGCACAACCAGTCATCAGCGTCGAGGGGGTCGACGGAGTGATGGAACTTCGGAGGATTCAGCATCACGAAGTCATTGAGGGACACTGCATCATTCCTCGGCTGACGAGCCGTATTTTCCTCAATACGCTCTAGCAAACGGTTGGTCTCCCTTTTGTTTCTTTCTGCCTCGAGCATAACTTCCGCCAGAGAGGGCGGGTGAGGCAGTTCCTCCTGTGATGCTTGACTATCCTCTCCCTGCTCATGAGCAGGGGCACGGTTCCACCTGGTGAACACCATCCTGACAAACAAACTCACATCTTAGACCAATATCAACATCAATACTAACTATGGGTTAAGAATGCACTGAACACATGGAATGCGGAAATGAACATCCGAACAACATGGTAACAAGCAACTGATATATATATATACACCATGGTTCATACACACCATTACATAGTTCAGCACAACCTTAACCAAAGAGCAAACTACTGAAAAGATGACACAAGTCATCAGAGGCTTTCCAAGCTTCCTATACATTATTTATCTGTGCCTCCGGAATTCATCTCACGACATAAGAATACTCCACAAGACACACGGGACTATGAAAGTACAGCTACTACCATACTACTCTTCCACTCACGGATTTAGGCATCCGCATAGAACATCTCATAAAGGTTGCCTCCATGGCCTGGAAGCTCAACCTAAGGATCCGGAAATACTCGAGCCTGATTACCCTGGGAACCATAAGGACACGGATGTGGCCTTGGTCCCTTGACTGGTGGTAGTAGAGGTCCCCGAAGAGGGGTGACTCCTCCTATAGTAGGCCAGTAAACATGAGCCGGAAGATGGTCCTAACAGGGTTCAGCATCTCCATATCTCCATACCTTGTCTGGACTACATGTGCCAGCTGCGTCAAAGCCGTCCATAGACGGGCACGTGTAGCATAGAGCTCCATACGAAGGGCACGAGCACCCCTCTCTCTATTCTCTAGCATCTCAGTGGTGGACTGCAGCAGCGGATCCTCCATAGAGGAATCAAAGTAGACCCCACTGAGGTATCCTTCTTCTCCTGGCTGAGAGGCAGGAACATAGCAGAACTCTGAATTCTGCAACAGTGCATGTCTAGCCCTCATGATGGTAAGCATTGCATAGGCAGCATCTTGTACTGTCATGTCAACAGTAACCCCCAATCCATAAGACCAATGGATCGACTTCCCAGCTCCAGGGTAATCTGGGAATACCCTAACAGTGCATAGAAACTGACTTTGATTGAAATCCCGATACTGCTCCTCCACTGTGTACTCTGGGTACCAGCAGTAACCGGCTACTGGCATCATCAGGACTAGCATGGCCGTGTGACCCGGCACATCAATGCACCTAGTCAGACGGACCACCTGACGAGAAGGACGTCCAAGCATCTGAAAATAGAGAGTAATGCAAAAGCATTAGAGCTCTCAAGACAAAATTTGGGCAGCATAACGGCTGTAAATGCTCAAAAAAAAATTTGAGACATCCCACGAAGATAGGATAGCATAACCACTCAACTATCAAGTTCACTTCCATGGTCATCAAAACTTACTTTCTTTTCCTTGGAATAAAAGAAACCCGGAGTAACTCTCGACTCGTTGTCCTATAATCTACGGATCAGAAAAACACGAGCCTAAGAGAAAGATAAGTAACCTAGTCCTTAATCCCCGCAGAAAAGACGAGGATGACGAGAATAGAATAACTTTAGAAGAGAAGCAAGAGTCTTACGTTCCCTTCCATAAACAATTCCCTTATATATAACTAAAGCAATTCTAGACTCAACTTCGACCAGTTTGGCTTAGTAATCCTACAGTCAGTCAGGCTCTGATACCAACGATGTCGGGACCCCGATCCTAAGCCATAAGAATCCAGTCTGTAACACATCACATCCCTTTGCGGTCTCACGCACGGTTATCCCCACGGCTGCAGCCTTACCTTAGTCGGGACCGTTTGCGCCTTTTGACTCGCGTATGCAATTGTGTCGCTAGCATTCCAATGTCAAAGAACCCGGATCGACATGTCTAGTCATAAACTCAAGCGGCAGTTCCATACAGGGACACACATACATGACCCAGCAAAGCAGGTGTCGGTCGTCAGCGAGTGTAGACGAGTCATAGCAAGCTACAAGGAATCCATTACACCGCGAGACATTTCCCCAAAGGGACAGACACAACAACTAAGAAGGACACATGTCGGTCAACCAATGTGTCCGGAGCAGTAGCGAACTACCATGGATTGGTGGAAACACAAAGGGGCATTTCCCTATAAGGAGTGCTACTAAGGCATACGACTAGGTATTCGAACCCCATACATATCAAGTACAACACACGTACGCATGGCATATCGATATGCATAGATACATCGATGGCATCACAACATAACCATAAACATACAAACTTTATTTAGAGAGCTCAGACGAGCCACACACATAATATTACACAGTAGGGGTCTCACGGCCCATCATCACAAGTCATACAAACAAGTCTTACAAGCCAGCGGAAGATTAAAACTGTCTGAGTACAGAGAGATGGAAAGGTAAAAGGCACATGGCCTGACTATCTACAGACCCAACCTAGGGCCAGATCGTAGCTGGGACACCAGCTACTCGTCGTCGTCAACGTCTAGATAGAACCCTCCATTAGGGTCATTAACAACCTCCGCAACAAATTATTAAGAAAACGTGAGTACAAAAGTAATCAGCAAGACTTTAGGATAGTCTATCTACTCATGCAATGTATCAACAAGGAGTTGTGGGGTTTCATGCAGAAAGCCAGCATTTGACTCTTGGCTAGACAACTTACATTTTCAAATAACTTTGACAACTTTGATTTCTTGCACATGAGTCCACTAACACCACAACAATACTCCATCATGGAATCATTCCCTCACCCTACGGAAATGCCATCCACGACACTCACACTTATCTTGACAATTTTATGAGTAGCGCTAGCCATTATAGTTATCTATGAACAACATATGTTTCCAAGTAGTCCATATCCGTGGACGCGGCTATTCGAATAGATCATAACCCTGCAGGGGTGTACTCCTTCACACACGCTCTCACCACTTATCGCTATTTGCACGTCATGTACCTCGGCAACCTTCAAGCGGAAGCCCAGCGAGGGAGTCGGCCACGACCGTTAACCACTCTAATACCTAGTCCAGGTTTATCGCCTATCTAAGGGTAACCCGCACAGAAGTCCGACCGAGGTTTCCGCCATGGCCCCAAACGATGTGCGCAGGGTTCCCAAGCCCACCATTCGGGTGCCACTTGGTACACCGTGCCACTGCCTACCGCATCATAGTCCACCTCTAAGGTCAGCACTACGCACAGCCTCCGGCATGACTATAAACACCAGAAACTACTTGCAACTCTTGGACCGAGTACTAAGCGATTAATAAGTCGAGAGGGTCAATTAAGTAGCCCAACGTGTGGTAGTATCTAGTCTTGGATTACATACATGGAACTCAGTTCCTAAGGACGGTTCCAATGAAACAACCCGCCATGTACTCCTCCATAGTCTTTCCCCGGTACCTTTACCAAATCAGGTTCAACACACAACCTATAGTAACTGAACACATTCTCACGATCCTATACACAACTCTAAGCATAGCATGCATAGCATGATAAGGCACATCATGTCGCAAGCATCTACTAGGTATGCTAGGTTGCAAGGTTCAGCTATTTACTGTGACAAGGACAAGTCGTGCAAAGGAAGTGGGTTCAACTAACGTGGTAAAAGCATTGAAAGCATTTTGATCTAATGCAATAAGTAAGAGCAGGAGCGAGAACATGGGATTTATCGGGATGATCAAAATGGTTGCTTGCCTTGTTGCTCAGCAGAGAGGTGATATCCGTCAGTCAGATAATCAGATGTATCCGGAGGGGCGGAGCCTACCGGAATAACAACAATCAATCAATATCAAACATATGCAACAAAATGATGCATGAAATTCAATGTAGCATGGTTTAAGATGACTAGCAGAACCCTTTGGGGTGATCTTGATTTGAAATCGTAATTCAAATATCATTTGAATTATAATTTATGAAATTCTTTTAATTGATTTGACCTGATGCTGTTTCATAACTTTGTTTTTCATGCAAGAAAATATCACTATTGGATTCCTTGAATTTCTCTGATCATTTTACATATATTATTTGTCAAATTTGGAGTTATATTCAATTTTCTATGAATTTCCAAAGTTTTGGACTTATTCTGGATTTTTTTAAACAGAAAAGGTTTTATTGCATCAGCATGACATCAGCATGTCAATCTAGCCGTTGAAAGTCAAACCTGACGAGTGGGATCCACTGGTTAGTGACTCTGGCAAGGTTTTAGTTAAATTTAAACTTAATTCGGTATTTAACAGGGCTGGACCCACATGTTAGTGACTGTTTAGGTTTTTAATTAATTAATTATTTTATTAACCTAAACTTAATTAGCCAGGGGGCTGGCCGGACATGTCAGCTCCATAGAGAGGCGCAGATCCACCGGCGGCGAGGTGGAACTCGCCGGCGGTGAGCTCCGGCGACCACAGGGACGGCGAAGAGCTTCGGGAATTCGATTCCGGCAACCATTTGCACGGCAGAGAGCACCAAACGAACCAACACTCAGCCGCAGTTCCATTTTTGCAAAGAACCGAGGCTAAGATGGCCGGAGATGACGCCGACGACGAGCTCGGCGGCTGCCGGAGCTCGGGCTATGTCGGGATCGATGAAACCGAAGGCAAATCGAGCGGGGCTTAGCTCCTAGAGCACCTACGCAATGTGCTGAAGCTTTTGGTGGCCTCAGAACGACTAGCCGTTCACCGAAGAGCTACCGGCGACGAGCTCCCATGAAGGATCTGGTTGGGCTCCGGTGGGATCGGGTGAAAGAGGAAGGAATCGAGGGGAAAAACTTGGGGGAAAGATTCCTGAGCTCACGAGGAGTGCATAGGAGACGAAAGTGGGTTCGGGGATGGCCTGAGGAGGGAGAACGACGGCGGCGAGCTCTGGTGACCCGAGGAGGAAGATGACGGCGTCACAGCGTTTCAGAGCTTCTCGGCGTCGAGCGACTAGCTTAGGAGCTTCAGGGAGCTTCGGCGGAGCTGTTGCGCGGATCAGGAGAGAGGAAGAGAGGCTGGAGCGACTGCTAGCTCAAGCTCGAGCTCGCAGTCATGGCGGCCGAGAGGGGGAGGGAGCAGGGGGCGAATGGAGAGGGGGAGAGCTCGGGGATGGAGCGCGGGGATCTTATCCCTCCCCTCCGGCGCATCAGGACGAGGCAGGCGAGCACACAACTCCGTGGGCACGCCGGGAGGAGCGGCGGCCACCTCCTGCTCCGACTCGAGGAGGTAGACGACACGGGAAGGTGGGCTGGGCCAAGGTGAGCACTAGATAGTGTTTTTGCATTTTTTTTTCTTCCTTCAGTTTCTGTTTATTCTTTCTGACATTTGTTTTTATTTATTTTTGGCTCTAAAACCAATTCAAAAATAGTTTGAAATATACTCGGGTGTTAGTTGGAATATTCCCAACTACACATAAAGTTTTCAGCATTTTTGAAAACTTTAATATTTTTGAAACCAAATATAAAGTTGAATTCAGTGATTTTCGGATTTAAAATAAAATGTACAAAGTAGTTTGAATATAAGTTTCACCCTTGATATCTTGTTTTCTACATTTATCAGAAAAGGTGAACTTTTATAATGGCCATTTTGGGTTCATTGATTTTGGCAATAGTTGGATTTCTTTTGAATAAAGAGTGGCTAGGCTTTTGCTTTGGATTTCACCACTTCTTTTGAGTTTATTTCCATTTCTTGAATGCAATGAAAGAAGACATGAGCACAAGTTGCTAAACCCTAAGTAGGAAATTTCAGAGATGTGACATATAAAAAAAAGACTATGATTACACCCTATCACCAAAGTCCCTGATGAAAGAGTGTGCAACTCTACGAAAAATATGTTCAATTCCAGATAACAACACGCAGAACTGGTACCATACGACCTATCGCCATGGCCCTTGGTGATAGGCTACCGCCAAGGCGTGTGGCAGTAGGTCGTGTGCCAGGTCAGCACCATACCGTTAGGAATACGATTGTTGCTGTTACACTACCATCAAATACTTTGACAATAGGCTACGTAACCTTACCGTCGTATCTCCTCGCGGTAGGTAAAGGTCAGATGTCAAAGAAAGTTTGAACCGGGGTTAGATCCAATTAAAGTCATCAAAAAGGATCAAAACACAAAATTTAGCGTCAAAGTGCAAGGTGAGATTCTTCAGTACTCTGTACCGTGGCTTTTACTGGCAGGCCACCCCACCCCCTACATTACATGGTACAGCTCAAGTACTAGCTAGATCGATGCCAGCTGTATATCTCTTGCCGATCTCAAACTGTACATCTCTTGCTGATCTCATCATATACTAGCACAGTTTTAAATGTTCTTTTACACGTATTTAGGCACCGCATGTGCATGATGATGATCACCAAGCAACCACTAGCGTACCTCAACAAACAGTGCGCGCGCGTACGAGTGTGCACTTATTATCGATCTGCAAATAAATGTAGTACTACAGTACTCGAGTAGTTTAGTTGGTCGCTTTCATAGGAGCATGGCGCCGATGGACAGTGGTATGTTCGTTTCTCTAGCGTTTTTCACTGTTTTGATCGTTAATGCATAAGTTCATCATATAACGAACTGGGATCGAAAGTATTTTACGTTTTGATCTTTTTGAAAACGCCAGAGTCCGTTTCTGCGCTGGGTGCAACGCTGGCGAGGACCACAGCACTGCGGTACTGGACTAAGGAAACGCCAGCTCCTTTGGCATCTCTGCTAAGGGCTGCAACGCCAGCCCCTTGACGTTTCTGCTAAGGGCTGCAACGTCCAGTAGACTGGCGTTGCACATGAGGCCTGCAACGTCCAATAGACTGGCGTTTCTGTTAAGGCCTGCAACGCCACGGACTCTAACGTTTTTAAAAAAATCAAATACTTTCGAACCGAGTTCGTTATGTTATGAACTTACGCCTTAAGAATCAAAACAGTGAAAAAAAATGCGTTTCTCTATCGGTCCGCGAGGACGATCTATCGACACAGTGCATGCATGCAGACTCAGGATGCATGATGGTCATCGGCACAGTGCAGTATATATTATCTCGAGTCTGCTTCCATGTTGCACCTGGTCCTCCAGATTCTGGCCTGTTCCAAGGGCATGCTTATGTGATGCGAATCTGACAGCAGGTCTGGTCGGCATGAACATGATGGAGAATTCGAGATGAGGTCTGCGTGGTTGGCATACACCCGTCTACAACTTCGAGGCTGCTGATGCCAGATAGATACTCAGAGATAGGATAATTTATCAGACTATATAATATTTATTAAATGATCTCCGGCGCGTTCCTGCGAGATCTTTGATAAAATAGATGCTATAACAAATTTAAGAATGCATCCAAGATATATTTTGCAGATAATAAAATATAAGAAGCATGTGACAAAATGGCATGTAAAAAGAGAAATCTACTAGATTAAAGTCAAACGGGTGTTATTTTCAACAAAAATGTGTAACACATGACCTATATATATTTTCTTCAAATGTACAATATACAAATATATGTAGGTCGTGCTATAAAAATATGTAACATGACCTTCTATGCCCATATAAAAATAAGTAAAACAATCAACATGTATAGTTGGTGAGGTGGCATGGTTACATGTATATACTAGTGCACAAATTAGAACTTATAACCACATGCATGATTTATATGTAGGTCGTGTTATTAAAAATGTATAACATGATAGTCTATGCCCTATGCCGGCATAAATATAAATGAAACAAATTAATATGCGTGGTTGATGAGGTGGTATGGTTATACAAATTAAAACTTATGACCATATGTATGACTTGACGATGTTGCATAATTACATAAAAAGAAAAAAAATAATGGGTTACAATTATTTAAGAATAGACAATTAATTGCATTTCCTCTCAACACCTTCCCTTCGATTCCATGCTCAATGACCGCCCACGTATTATTCTATCATTTCTTTTTGTTGCAAATTTATTCTATCATTTTTTGCTGTACAACACATCTCATCAAAAAAAGACATATTCGTGTACATCCATGATGAATTTATAAAAAATCAAGAATGTGATACCATTGCTGTAGTAGATTACTTCAATGGTGAAAGTTTTTTTTTTCTTTTTTGTTATTGAAGTATGCTCTTCCATATCAAGAAATGAAGCACCATGTAAGCAATTTTCGTCGAGGGTGACCGGTCAAATAAGGACACGACCGCCACATGGTAGGCGCCATAACTGGCCTCTGTTAAGGTAATGAGTTAATGTTAAGGTAACAAGTGCAAGTATCGGATCCAAAACATTTTAGCCACATGTCGTCCTATGGACAGTCGACGCGTCGGCTCTTTGTTGGCCGAACCCTATCATGTGGTAGGTGTTCATCGCAACAAGTGTCTCACATCTATTGGTCCACGTGGGCAATTCTCCAGATGTCATGTGTCCCCATGTTCTATTTTTTTTTTGAAGTTTTCTCATCTCCTATTGAAGGCCCATCGAGTTAAAAAGGCAAGCCCGGAGTGTGGTCTGGTTATGGCCAATGGGCCGCATTAAATTTTAGACGTTTTAGACCATGAATGGCTCGCTAATAGTCGACGCACATGCGGGTGTTAATGATCTGGGTTCATACTGTTGAAACACGTGACATATGTTTAGGTTTAGCCTTGTGCGCCAAGTCTATATCAGGAGTAGTTAGAGGGAGATCTCCTTGTTTAAGTTAGATGTTTGTCTTGTTATCTCTATCTCTCCATCTCCTATAATATCTCTTCGGTTAGCCTAGATTACAGATCTCTATAACCTACTGAGAGTTGGCTCTCCTCAATCAATATATATATACATCGCGACTCTCTGCATGAGGGTAGAGACACTTCATACACTTTTCTATATGGTATACAAAGCAACCTTCTTCCCCCACATGTAGTTGTGATCTTCCTCCTTGCTGAGTCTGCAAAACTCATCCGCATCCACCATGTCTATCTCCACCCAAGCTATCCTCACCGGCCTAAACAACAACACATATGAGCCTCTCTCTGGAACGAACTACGTCATATGGCAAGCCCAAGCTCATTCCCAAATCATGGGAGCGGGGCTACATGGTTACATTGACAAAACCATTGCCGAATCATCAAAAACCATCACCACAAAAACCTTAGAAGGGAAGGATTAATCTGTTCTTAACCCTACCTACGACCCATGACTGATTCAGGATTAGGAGATTATCGCATATTTGGTACGAAACCTATCTAGAGAAGTGCTAATTCAGGTAGCTTCCCTTGAGAAATCCCATCAGATTTGGTGTGCATTAGCCAACATGTTCTCTACGCAATCTCGATACCGTGCAAAAAATTGCCGTCAAGATCTGTCCAGTGCCTAGAAGCGTTCCCAGAGTGCCGCGGTGTACTTCGGTGTGATGACATCCTCGTCGGATGAGCTAGCTGTGTCCGACAAGCCCATCTAAGAAGCCGAGCTCATCTCCTTCATCGTTGGTGGTCTCGACAGGGACTACTATCCGTTGATCTCGGTGCTTGATGCCTACATTGATGGTCTCACCATGGATAAATATTTTGCATGGTCTCAAATTTTGATCAGTGTGTCGAGATGTTCCACGGTACTGGGCTGGGCGCATTCAAGTCTTCTGCCACATCTTCTCGCGGTCGTGACGGTCCTCCCAAAACCTACAAGAACTCCTCTAAGGGAGGTAGTGGGGGACGGTATCACGGTGGCGCGGTGGATACTAGAACGACGGTGGTGGTGGTGATGGCAACTCCGAGAACGATATCAACGGTGGTGGCGGCAACCACTACGAGAATACCGACAACAACTCTAAGCGGCTGCCCAACTACAAAAACAAAGGCGCCCTTTCCAAGGTTATGAGGAATATCAAATTAGTGCCAAATTTGTAAAAAGAATAATCATATCGCGAAGGATTGTGATTGGCACTATGCTGAGTACAATTCTCAACACAAAAAGTTGCAGCAGCTACAAATGCTTCATATGGAGTTGACACAAACTGGTATGCTCACTCCGCTGCCACCAAGAAAATCACGAACAAGCTAGAGAAGGTCACAATGCATGAGAAGTATCAAGGCCAATATCAAAATCCATAAAGCCAATGACGAAGGTATGAAGATAGATCACGCTGGTTATGTAATTGTTACAACCCCTCATCGTGATATTCATCTTAGAAATGTCTTGCATGTTCCAGAAACTTCAAAAATCTTCTTTCCGTTCATTGCATAGCTATTGATAACAAAGTTTTTCTGGATTTTTTTTATATATTTCTTTTTGATTCGAGATGAGGTCACGAGGAATATTCTCTATTGAGGTAGATGTGTGCATGGGCTTTATCCGTTGATTCCCCAATTTAGAAGCTTCAATAATCAAGTTTGTGGTGTGATCAAACTTTCATCGGTACGGTGGCATGCTCATTTAGGTCACCCTTATTTTTCTATTGTTCAACAAGTGCTTAGAAATAATCACCTCCCATGTGTGGGTGAGCGTCGTCTTGATACTATATGTGATTCTTGTAAAAGAGCAAAGTCTCATCAATTACCATATCGTGTTTCTACTACTATATCTACCAAACCTTTGCAAAAAAAATTCTCTGATGTATGGGGTCCAGCTCCTTCCTCGGTTGGTAGACATACTTATTATGTTAGCTTCATCGATGATTATAGCAAGTACACTTGGATCTACTTGCATAAAAACGTTCTGATGTCTTCCCAGTTTTTCACTAATTTCAACCACTTGTTGAACGTTAACTTGATAGTAAAAAAATGGTGTCCAGTCTGATCGGGTTGGAGAATATGAGAAACTAAACTCATTTATCAGAACTTTGGGTATTTCTCATCATGTTTCATGTCCCCAAGCACATCAACAAAATGTTTCTGCCGAACACAGGCATAGACATGTGGGTCAGGGAGGACTCACTTTACTTGCCGGTGCCTCCATGCCCCTCAAGTTTTGGGATGGAGCTTATCTTACTGCAGTTCGCCTCATTAATATGCTTCCTAGCCGTGTCATCAACCATGAAACACCCATGGATAGGATCCTTCATAGTCGACTGAATTATAACTCTCTCTGTGTTTTTGGTTGCGCCTGTTGGCCCAACCTTCGCCCCTATAACACTCACAAACTTAGTTTCCCCTCCAAGCAATGTGTATTTCCTGGCTACGGTGCTCAGCAGAAGGGGGTCAAATCCTTAGATGTCTCCACTGGTCGTGTTTGTATATGATGTGACATTATCTTTGATGAAACCGCTCATCTTCATCCAATGCCGGTGCCCTACTAAAGAAGGAAATCCTTCTTGTTCCTTCTCACTTAACCAATTTTCATCACAGGGATAACACTTGTATTGATCACGTGACTAATTATTCTTGTCATGGTAATGGAGTTTGTGACACCATAGGAACAAATTCCGAAGAAACATGAGAAAATTTGATGCAAAACGATGACGAAATCATCCAAAATAGTCAGGATATGATGTGTCCCTAATGCGAGGCATGGATGTCCTCGAATCAGCCCCAGGATCGGCTTCTTCAGAGCAGGGAGGATCCACCCAGGGATCGACACCTTGTGCAGGGTGTTAGAAATTAATTAGGAAAGGGTGTCCAACCCCGAATAGTCGTGTCTCCTCTCTCTCTCCATTGCCAACAGGCACCTGTTCTGGAGGGATGCCTCCGAACAGGCACCTCTTCTTCGCACCTCTTCCAGATGTATATAAACTTGAGAATCAATAGAAATCAGTACTGATCATCCATTACTTTCATTCAATCTCGTTTTACTCTAATACAGGGCACGGAATATGTGAATCACCTCCTGGCGCAGCGGCGTGTCAATGTGCAGCTGACACGCGTCCACCTGGGGGGCCGTCGACCCACACATGTGCGTCGAGGGACCAGTCGACCGACCGGTTCGATGTGGCTCAGCGAGTCTACTCAGGTGGCCCACACACCAGTTGAATGCAGGAGCAGCACCCGATCCCGCCTCGACTACCTCGCCCCTGGGATCTTGTCTGTCGCATGCTATGCCAACTACTCCCTAAATATAAGTCTTTGTAGAGATTGCACTAGTGTACTACATACGAATGTATATAGACATAGTTTAGAGTGTATATTCCATCATTTTGCTCCGTATGTAGACATTTAGTAAAATCGCGTAAAAGACTTATATTTAGGAACGGAGGGAGTACTTACTACTGGCTCACATGAAAACACATCCGCAGAAGATCAGACGAACACCAGTGCTGGCAGATCTCCTTCGTGATTGATCGTACATGAGCAGGTGATGGTATCCTGTGCAACCGGGTCAAATACAATGGCCTCACAACTTTGTACTTCATCGCGTACCAGACAAAAATCAGGGGCAATTCAACACACAACTTATAAAGCTAAGTTTGGTTTAGCTTGTACAACAGGTGAACCAAGTACATTCCAAGAAGCAAGTACATATCCAAAGTGGAGGAAAGCCATGGAAGAAGAGTTTCAAACACTTCAAAAAAAACCCTGACATCTAGTTCCTTCATACCAAGTTAAAAGGCTGATTTATTTCAAATGGGTGGTCAGAATAAAGAAAAAAAAATCAGATGGAAATGTAGATCATTACAAAGCTAGACTTGTTGCTAAAGTTTTGAAGCAAAGGTATGACATTGATTATGAGGGTCCTTTTAGCCATGTAGTAAAAGTTGCTACTATTCGTCTCGTTGTGTCTATTGTTGTCTATAAAGGGTGGAGTGTGAGACATCTAGATCTGTAGAATGCGTTCTTTCATGGTGTTCTCGAAGACCAAGTGTATATGAAGCAACCTCCTGGGTTTGAAGATGGAGAGAAAACTTTCCATGTATGCATGCTTGATAAATCCCTGTGTGGATGGAAATAAGCTCCGAGAGCATGTTACTCTCATTCGAGCTCAAACACGCAAATTCTAGGCTTTGTTGCTTCCAAGTCTGATACATCAGTGTTCATTTACAATAAGTTGAATACCCCCATATTTGTACTTATATATGTTGATGACATCATTGTTAGAAGTTTATCCAATGAAGTTTTGATTGCTCTACTAAAAGATTTAAATTCAGAGTTTGCTCTTAAGGATCTAAGAGACTTGCATTATTTTCTTGGAATTGAGATCGAGAAAAACACAGAAGGTGACTTGCATCTGTCTCAAGAAAAATAGGCAACCGATCTTTTCAGCAAAAATGAATTGCAACATTGTAAACCTTCACCAACACCACTGTCTAGCTAAGAGAAAATCCCCCTTAGAGAAGGAGGACTATTGACCCAAGAGGATGGCACCAGATACGACAGTTTGGTAGGTGCCCTTCATTACTTTACACTCACCAGGTCTGCTATTTATTTTTTTGTGAATAAGGTCCGTGCGTTTCTTCATGCACTAACTACAACTCACTGGACAACTGGCAAACGTATACTAAGATACGTGAGCAATACCTTGAAAATTGGCCTCACCTTCAGGAAATCATCATCCACTCTGGTTAGTTTTTTTCTAATTCTGACTGGGTGATACATATCTTCCATATCTATAATTTTTAATTGTTCCATGACAACACTCTCCAACGTTTATATACTTTTGGAAACATTTTATATTATTTTTGGGACTAACATATTAATCTAGTGCCCAGTGCCAGTTTCTATTTTTATTGCATGTTTGGTAGAAAATCCAACAAATTCTAGATGCGATAAAAATTTATGAAGATTTATTTTGGAATAAGTGTGAATTTTGGGAAGAAGAATCAACACAAGGCGGTACCCGAGGTGGTCCCAAGGTATCCTTACGCAGCCAGGGTGTATAGGCGTGCCGAGTTACCTTGGGACTGCCTGGTAAGTCAGTTGGGTCCTTTCTTTCGCCGCACGAAAGATAATTTCCCCAGAAAAGTCCCCTAAAAATTTCAACCCAATTGGAGTTACGGATCTCTAGATATTTAAGAAACGGTGAAACATCATAAAAAAGAATGGAAAAATAGAAGAGAAACACACGGAGAGAGAGAGAGAGAGAGAGATCCAATCTTTGAGGGGCTCGTGCCCTCCGGGATCCATGGTGGTCCTGGCCAAAGGGGAAAATCTCCTCGCATCTACAGGCGATACCAAGGAAGAAGAAGAAGGGGGGTGGGGGGGGCTCTCTCCCCCCCCCCCTCGTCGGTGCCGGAATGCCGCTGGGGAAATCATCGTGTTACGATGATCTACTCTAACAAATCCGTCATCTTCATCAATACCTCCATCACCTTACCTCATCTATTTTCTACGGTCTACTCTCCCGCAACCCGATGTACCCCCTACTTGAACATGATGCTTTATGCTTCATATTTTTTTTCCAATGATGTGGTGCCATCCTATGATGTTTGAGTAGATTTTTGTTGTCCTATGGGTGGTTGGTTAATTGCTATTATTGGTTTAAATTGCTTGCGTTTATGTTGCTTTGCTTTGGTGCCCATCATATGAGATTGCACGTGGATCATACCATACGGTTAGTTGTATGTTGATAGGACTATGCATTGGAGGGCAAGACCGACAGAAGCTTCTTCCTAACATAGAACTTGATTCATACAGGATTGAAAGGGGACCAATATATCTTAATGTTATGGTTGGGTTTTACCTTAATGAAAGTTAGTAGTTCTGGACTATTGCCAACACTTACAATCATAAGTGCATAGAATTCCAAGTAGGGGATGACATGCTAGTAGTGGCCTCTCCCATATCAAAACTTGCTATCGGTCTAGTAACTTAGCCAATCTCTTAAGGACAATTCTGCAAATGCTACTACCAATTTTCCACACTCGCTATATTTAATTTATTGTTCTTTTATTAAAACATCACCTAAATTTTATTTCCATGTTCTTTATTATGTGGCAAAACTATCTTATTGCACCTACTAAGTACTTCTAGTTATGTTCCCGCAAAGTAGTTTATTTCCTGTACTAGGTATAGTGAACATTGTTGCGCGTAGAGTTGTATCTGTGGTTGATAGAAGTTGAGAGAATATTAATTCTACCTTTAGCTCCTCGTTGGGTTCTACACTCCTACTTATCAAAAAAGGCTGCAAACGACCCCCTATACTTGCGGGTTATCAAGACCTTTTTCTGGCGCCGTTGCCGGGGAGCAATAGCTTGGGATGAATATTCTCGTGTGTGCTTGTTTGCTTTATCACTTAGTAGATTTTATTTTCTATCACAATGTAGACTTTATTTTATGTTCTAATTAAGTTGTTTTCTACCTTTAGTTATGTGTAGGAAACATAAAATACCAAAAAATAGGTGTAGTTGCTAACCTAGTGGTTGGGGAACCACCCAAAATCTACCATACTGTTGAAGCTTTTTACTTGGATCATCTTTGATTCATTTGTGCTAGTGCTAAAAATCCAACTAGATTAGATGGGGGAAATCATTAGATGAGCATGTGATATAGGGAAAATACGTGGGTGTCGATCTTTCCACATTTGGAGGGGGAAAGGGAGAAACCAAAGAGAAAACACAAACTCTCAAGAACGATCTCCAATCACACATCCGCTAGATCCCTAGAAACACATGAGATACATAGAACCAAGTAACAGATAGTATTCCACTATGCAGGAGGGGCCTTGATATCCCGTAGGATCTTTCGTAAAGAGGGGCCTTGACATCCATATGATCTTCTCACATAAAGGTGTTCAACTCCATGGCAGAAGGTAATGGAAGGTGCTATGCTCAACAATCTCTAACGCTAAACATAAGCTGATCCTAAAACGTCCATGGTGTGAAGTACTTATAGTTTAAGGCAAGAGAGAGCGATACATGGGATGAGGCCCGACTGGTGGTGCGTAGTCAGGCTCCGGATGTCCAGACGTTAACAGTCGTCCAGAGGCTCACGGAGGTCCTTTCGTGTGGAGCGGGCCGAGCATCAAAAGATTTATCTCGGGTGTGTAGACGTCGTGCTTTCAGATCGGGTCAGACGTCCGATAGCGCGTTCGTCCGGAGATCTTCGGTTTTCCATAGATTTGGTCCTAGTCGCGTGGCACCGTAATTCAGGAGAGGCTCGGATGTCGGACGTTCGGACTTTGCCAGTCGTCCGGCTGCTGTAGAGTCCGGCTGGTTCCCTGAACTAGCTGATCTTTAGGGCGTTGGACATCCGGGAATGGCCGATCGTCTAGAGGCTGTAGCTTGTGTGCACCTCTTCTTGACCTTTCCGCACTTGCATTCTCGTGTTCCTTCATAGCCGTTCCAAGATATTCTTCTCACTATGTGAGTATGCAAAGTATTTCCGCTTGAGGTAACGACCATGTCTCGAGTGGATCAAATGACGGTTGAGCAAGGAGAGATGTCACCTCGGTTTCAATACCGTGTGCATGGGCCCTTGTCATAGGACCACTTGGAGGTTGGGGTGCTGGTGAAGGATTCACGGGGATGACCGCTTAGCTCAAAAAGGGAAACTCTTATGGCATCAAATTAATTGTTGTGAATTGATATGTTTGGAATTTATGCGAAATACATGATTTTACTTGTTCTGAAGACACTAAAAAACCTTCCCTACCAATGTGAGTTTAATGATAAAGAAATGCTACCTTATTATGCCAAGGATGTCTATAGTTATTATGATATTGAACAAATTGAAGAATTTCTTTCTTTTAAGGGTGCATATGAAATTGCTTCTTTGATTGAAAAGTATGATGCTATTCTTTAAAAATATGATTTTTTTGCCACACTTAAATATTTCTATGAAAACTATGTTTAAAATGCTTATGTTAAAGAATTTATTGAGAGAATTTCTGCTGCCTTGGAAAAGATTAATATATTGCAGGAATATATGGAAGAAGAAATTGATGAAACTGTAAGCTCACTAGATGAGAAATATCATGAGGAGAGCGAAGAACAAAAGGATCCATGGCGATGACCACTTGGAGCGTGAGGTGTTGGTGAAGGATCCATGGGGATGACCATGGGATGCTCCACGTCATTTTCCCCCATGGAAAGATCCGTCCTCGGATCGAGATCTTCATCAAGATGGAAAGGAGAAAGGTCCTTGATGTTGAAAATGTTGCTCACGTTCTACTTATTGCGAGGAATGTCAATCTTGTAGGCATTTTCGTTGTAACGTGCCAACACCTTGAAAGGGCCATCGGCTTGAGGAAGTACTCCCTCCATTTTTATATGCAAGGCCACTACCAAAATTAAAATTTGCAGAAATACAAGGCCACTAGAACTAATCGATGCAATATTAGTGGTGTTTGCCTCGTAGTACTAACAAAGGAGGACATTAATTCCCCCATGCATGCATGCAGGAGTGAAATCATTGGCTTGATGTGCATGAGAGAGAAAAATACACATTAATTTACATGACAAACAAGGAGATAAGCTATCTTGGAACATTGATTTAGAAGACATTAACTTTTGCCTTGGTATGTGTAATATGGGTTTGTGGTATTGTATACAAAAATGGAGGGAGTATCTTGGACTTGAGCTCGGTGGGGAATCTATCCTTGCGAAGGTGTATCAACACAAGATCGTTGGTCTTGAACACCATGGGGTCCTTGTTGATGTTGCATTTGGTGGTGACTCGTTCCACTTGATGTTCGATCGTGTGCCTCATATCTTCATACATCTTCTTGATATAGCTTGCCCTTGCATTTGCGTGCATGTTGACACACTATTGAAGTGGTAGCGGAAGTTTGTCGAATGGGGACAATGGGTTGAAGCCATAGACCATCATAACGGAGACTTGCCGGTGGTGAAGTGACACACACGATTGTAGGCGTACTCGACGGTGGGCAGACATTCTTTCCATTCCTTGAGATTCTTCTCGATCAACACACGAAGAAGCGTTGATAGAGTCTAGTTGGTCACCTCCATCTGACCATCGGTTTGTTGATGGTAGGCCAACAAGAATAGTAGCTTGATTCCGATCTTAGCGCATAGAGTCTTCCAAAAGCAGATACAGAACTTAACATCGTGGTCTGAGACAATGGTTTTGGGAACTCCATGTAGTCTCAAGATGTCCCTACAAAAGAGATTTGCAAGATGTGAAGCATCATCTATCTTATGACATGGAATGAAATGAACCATCTTGGAAACACGATATAGAACAACAAACATGGAATCTTGACAGTTTTTAGTTGTTGGCAAACCAAGCATAAAGTGCATGCTAATATCTTCCCAAGGTTGAAAATGTATAGGAAGAGGCATGTAAAGACCATGGGATTGAGGTTTATACTTAGCTTTTCAACATGTAGATCATCGCTTGGTGAAACGTGCAACATCACAAAACATCGTTGGAGAAAAATTCTTGTTGGAGAGTGTGTCATATGTCTTGTCGTGTCCAAAGTGACCCATGAGTCCTCCACCATGAGCTTCTTGCTAAAGCGACAAACGAAGAGAATACTTGGGTATACATAGTTTGTTAGCACGCATAAGATAGCCATCTTTCATGGAATAGTTCTCCCAACAAGGTTTAACATGGCACTTAGCATATGGAGTCACAAATCAAATACCATGCTCATATAAATCTTTGATATGCTCAAAACCAATGACATTCAATTCAAGTTGAGTAACTAGCATGCATTTGCGGGAATGAGCATCTGCCACAACATTTTCTTTACCCATAATGTATTTTTTTACATAAGGAAAAGATTCAATGAATTCACTCCATTTAGCATGTCGCTTGTTCAACTTGGTTTGGCCCTTAAGATACTTCATAGTTTCATGATCGGTATGAATAAAAAATTCATGTGGGCGGCGATAATGCTCCCAAACATGTAATACTCTAACCAAAGCATACCATTCTTTGTCATATATGGGGTAACTTAGTTGAGCTTCGGAAAGTGTCTTACCAATATACGCAATTGGGCATTTCTCTTGCATTAGCACGCCACCTACGCCATTACCACTTGCATTGCAATCCACTTCAAAAGTTTTGTCCAAATTTGGTAAGGCAAACAGTGTTGCATGAGTAAGCAAGTTTTTAGTCCCATGGAATGCGGTGTCTTGCGAGGAACCCCAAATAAAGGGTGCATTCTTCTTTCTCAAAGCATCTAGAGGAGATGCAATCGTGCTAAAGTCCTTAACAAAGCGACGGTAAAATCCGGCTAATCCAAGGAAACTACACACTTGTTGAAAATTATTGGGTGTGGGTGAAGTTTTAATAGTATCAATTTTAGTTTCATCAACTTGAACACCCTTAGAAGATACCACAAATCCTAAGAAAACAACCTTGTCAACACCAAAGGTGCATTTCCATGTTTGCATAAAGTTTTCTTTCCTAAGAACTTGCAATACTTCCTTAACATGTTTAGCATGCTCCTCTAGATATTCGCTAAAAACAAGACTGTCATCAAACTATACCACAATATAATATCCAATGAGATGGCGTAAGACATCATGCATGACATGCATAAATCTACTCGGTTCTTGAGATAGACCCATTGGCATGACTAACCATTCATATAAACCAAATTTAGTTTTGAAAGTCATGCTCCACTCATCGCCCACTTTCATGCGTATTTGATAGTAACCACTTTTCAATTTGTTTCTGGAAAATATAGTGGCACTACTAAGTTCATCAATCATATTATCAAGGCGAGGAATTGGATGGTGATATTTAATGGTTATAGCATTGATAGGGAAGCAATACGAACACATGCGCATGCTACCGTCTTTCTTAGGCACTAGTATCACCGGAACTGCACAAGGACTTAAGCTGTCGCTTATATTCCCTTTATTAAGAAGTTTGTGCACTTGCCTTTGTATCTCCTTAGTTTCGTCGGTGTTAACGCGGTAGGGTGCCTTGTTAGGAAGTGGTGCGCCGGGTATGAGGTTGGTGCGGTGTTTGATCCATCATTTTGGTGGTAGTCCTTGAAGCAGCTCATCAGGAAAAACGTCTTGGAATTCCTAAAATAATGAGACAACACAAGAGGTATATGTTGTGAAGTATTAGTCCGTACGACTTCATCTTTGCACACAACTACAAAGTGAAGAGCACTCGATGGGCTCTCACTGACATCCCTCAAGTCTCTTTGTGTGGCTAAAAGAACTAGATCTCTCTTGTACCTCATCATGGAGTCACTCAAGTTTGGCTTGTGGGGCTCATTCTGGTTTTTGTGGATCGCTCTCTCACTTTTATCTCCACGATGGTATGAGGCTTGCTTGACGATGGTGACTTGACTTGGAGTCATTGGTCGAAGAACATATTGCTTGCCATTCATCTTGAAGCTATAGTGATTGGTCTGACCATTGTGGATGATGCCGCGATCGAATTGACACGGTCTCCCAAGGATAAAATGATAAACGGATATGGGAACCACATCACACTCCAAAGTGTCGTCATATGCACCTATCTTGAAAGATAGTTGCACGGTGTGGTCAACTTGGAGGGTGCTGGAATCACTAAGCCATTGGACCTTGTAAGGGCGTGGATGCTTCTTCTTGACCAATTGTAGCTTGGAACAAAGGTCCTCACTTGCCACATTGTGTCTACTTCCGCCATCAATGATGACCTTGATGGATTTTTCTTGGATGCCCGCCTTGGTATGGAAGATGTGGCAATGTTGGTCCTCATTTTGTTGTTGTTGAAGAGTCAAAACCTTGGAGACAAGGAGAGCGGGGCTCGGATCATTTTCGCAGAAGATTAGCGCATATTCATATTCATTGACTTGTTGATTCATGGACACATGCTCCAAAGCTTCCATCTCGTCATCGCTCATAGAATTACATGTGCCGTCATCTTGAAGGATCATTGTGAGTCTTGTTGGACATTTGAATGTCTTGTGGCCACGACCTTGGCACGTGAAGCACTTGATGGAGCTTGATTTAGTGGTATCATCTCGTGTTGATGTAGAGGATGAAGCTCTTGGCTTGTAGTTACTTGTAGTAGGAGGGCGGCTTGACGAAGTCATCTTGTCCTTGTAACTTGACTTGTCTTATTTATTCGTTGGAGTTTTCATAGTGGAAGGCGTCGTAGTCGGAGAAGCTTGTGTACTTAAGACGCATGTCGTGGAAGAGAACCTCGAGTACTTGTAGTCATCTTGCACATGGCGACCCACCTTGGTTTCTTGATGCACTAGATTGTGTAAGTTGGAGTAGGGATGGAAATTCACAATCTTGTTTACTTCTTAATTGAGACCATTCAAGAAACGCACCATTGTTTGCTCATTATCTTCCTTGATATTGGCTCGGATGATGGCCATTTCCATCTCTTGGTAGTATTCATCTATGGACTTGGTGCCTTGCTTGAGGAGTTTTAGCTTCTTGAAGAGATCACGGTTGTAGTGGGTTGGCATGAAGCAAGCTCGCATGAGATCCTTCATTTGTGACCAAGTGGTGATAGGAGGTTCCCCCTTTTCTCTTCTTCTCTCAATCACTTGTTCCCACCAAATTTGAACATAGTCTCAGAACTCGAGAGAAGCCCTGGCAATCTTCTTTTCTTCTTCAAAGTCGTGTAGATGGAAGATCTTGTGAACCTTGAGTACCCATGAGAATATTCTTTGGGATCATTACTTCCGAAAAACTTAGGCATGGTGAACTGGAGCTTGCCAAAGCGTTGTTCTTGATTGTGGTTGTTTTGGTGATGTCCTTATCTTGGAGGAGGTGCATCACTGTTGTTGAGTTGACATTATTGTTGTTGCCTTGGGGCTTTGTCATCATTGGGATCGACACGATGTGCTTGAGGGCGTTGCCAAGGTCCTCGCACCCGGTGTTGTTGTTGTTGGTGGTTCTCTTGGCGCTCGACCTCCTCATGACGTTCATGCCTGAGTGCTTCTTGTTCCTTATGCGGTGGCCGGTTATGTTCTTGCAAAGCACGTGTTATGTCATGAAGGGCACATTGTGCTTCAATTGCTTGTTCTTCACGGCGGTGATCGTCTTCATAGTGTTGTTGTTGTCGTTCTTGTTCCAAAGCTTCTTGTTATTGTTGGTGATGCTGGTCGCACTTGCAATCTTGTAATCCATTGTTATGGAAAGGATTGTCCGATTCTTGGTGATGTAGACGTTCGTCGCATTGGTGAGCTCGAGGTGGACTTGTGCCCAAAGAGTATTCAGATGAGTGGTGACTTGAGTGGTGCTGCCTTGACGAAGTAAAAGTTGAGGATGCACGGTTAACCATCAAGGCGTGGATCTTGTCCACGTGGCTTGATAGTTTGTTGTCGAGGTAATCCCTCATGCGCACCACAGATTCACGCAAGACATTGGCAATTTGGTTGATTCGGTCATTCAAGACATCTTGTGATTGGCGCATTCCCTTTTCGGCACCAAAGAAGTGAAGTTTGGTGACTTAGTTGTTCTCGTCGTCGTCTTGCTCCTCAAATGTCGGGTTTGACATGGTAGTACTATCCATAACACTCACGTAGATATAAGTGGAATATTGAGAAGAAAATACCAATTACCGTTCCACAAGATGAAAATGGATCAAAGATCACTCAATGTGCAAATGTGAAAATAGTAGAATTGGTACCGAAGATCGTCCTTCTCATACCTACACAAATAAGGCTTATGGAGTAGCTTGGTTAAGATGGAGGCACAAAAATCAAGCCATCCAAAGATAAGAGTCAATAATGTTGAAAGAGATTAATTTTTTTGAAAATAAGACTATATAGATCAATAGCAATGAGTATACACAGAAACACACACAAGAATAGAAAACCGGGGTCATGCAACCAAGGAATGAGCACAAAATGTGGAATCCATGGAAAATTCTCGTGTTGCACAACACAAGAGAGACGTTAGCACGATTGCTCAAATGGGCGTAATACAAACTTGTCCACAATGTATAAGAAATAAAACATGTCATCTTCCTATTCCCGACTTTATTATTTATGTATGAGGCACCATGTCACTTGCTCAAGTGATCCAAGATGATCAAGTATGATATGCAATTTGATAATGCTATTACTTTTTCTCCTTTTCTTCAAAACTTTGCTTCTCTTTATTTTTGTGATGTTATTTTGTATGGTCACAGTGAGGGACGCGCACACCAAGATAGCAATTATGTATGCATGTACTATTGTAGCACAAGAGATGATACTTTGATATATGCACGTAATTAAAGCTATGCGAAGTATGTATCACTAAAGTTCACAAGTAGTGTAGCCAGGAAATACTCAATGGCTAGTCTCGATAGGAATGTTATGCGAATAGGCTCGGGGTAACAACGCAAAGGCAAGGGTATAAGTCAAGAGTGACGTCGTGATTACCGTTCTTGCTTACGGTGAAGTGTCAACGAAGAGTTGGTCAGCGAAAATTTGGGGTGATGATGACTGGTGATATCGGTGTAGAACCACTCCTAAGTAGCCCAAACACCTTAGGAAGTGGCAAGCTTGCGAATCATAATATAAAATTCAAAGGGTGAAAGGATTGGCGGTGGCAAATGCGGAAGAAAATGGTGGAGAAAACAAAAAATTTCGCTGTAGGAAAATTCAGTTCCGACAGGGTTTCCCGGATGTCTGGACTTTGTGGGACGTCCGATTATTTCCGCGTACGGACGTACGTAGAAGTCTGGTAATTCGGTGCATGCGGATTTCACCGACTGACCTAGGCAGGATGAACTCGAGGAAAATAGGATGAACATAATTTTTTTTGGGCAAAAATGGGCGATTTTGTAGATGAATTTGACGGGGAAGATGGCGGAAAGCTAGATCCACTTGTACACAACAAAATCGACGGATCAAAATCAACAAAATCTTCTCAAATATAACAAATTCAAGAAATTTTGGTATGCCTATTTTTCTGATTTTATTAAAATTAGTTCAAAACAAAAGCAAAATTGTCTAGAAAGTGGAGGATGAGACTCCAAGATGTGAATCCACATGGCTCATAGTACCATGATGATAGAGGTAAAACCCGTGGGTGTTGATCTTTTCACACTTGGAGGGGGAAAAGGGAGAAATCAAAGAGAAAACACAAGCTCTCAAGAACTATCTCCAATCACACATCCACTAGATCCATAGAAACACATGAGATACATAGATCCAAGTTTAACAAAAGGATTGAAGTAACAGATAGTCTTCCGCTCCGTAGGAGGGGCCTTGATATCCCGTAGGATCTTTCCTAAAGAGGAGCCTTGACGTCCATAGGATGTTGTCACATAGAGGTGTTCAACTCCATGGGAGGAGGTAATGGAAGGAGCTATGCTCAAAAATCTCTATCACTAAACATAAGTTGACCGTAAAACGTCCACAGGGTGGAGTACTTATAGTCTAAGGCAAGAGAGAGGGATACATGGGCCGAGGCCCAAGTGGTGGTGCGCAGTAAGGCTCCGGACGTCCATAGGTTCATGGAGGGACAATCGTGCAAAGTGGGCCGGACATCCGAAGAATCGGCTCGGGTGTGCAGACGTCAGACTTCCGGAGTGGTTGGATGTTCGATGGCGTGGTCGTCCGGAGGTCTTCGATTATCTGTAGATTTGGTCCTGGTCTCGGGGCACCAGAATTCCGGAGAGGTTCGAACGTCTGGACGCTTGGATGTGTCGGACATTCGGACTTTGTTGGTCGTTCGACCACTATAGAGTCCAGCTAGTTCTCTGAACTGGCTAATCTTCACAACATATGATGTTCAGGAAGGGTTGGTCATAGAGAGGCTGCACCTTGTTCGAATTTCTTCCTTGACCTTTCCGCACTTGGCGTTCTCGTGGTCCTTCGTAGACGTTCCAAGGTCTTTTTTCATGTACCGGAGTATGCAAAGTATTTCCGCTGAAGGTAGGGACCATGTCTCGAGTGGATCAAATGATGGTTGAGCAAGGAGAGATGTCACCTCGGTTTCAATAGCGCATGTACATGCTCTTTTCATGGGACCATTTGGAGCTTGAGGCGTTGGCGAAGGATCCATGGGGATGACCATCGGATGCTCCGCATCAGCATGCTTATTTTGTTCGACACCGCTTGTGTCAAAAAGGGAAGCTCTTCTGGCATCAAATTAATTGTTTGAATTGCTATGCTTGGAATTTATGTGAAATACATGATTTTACTTCTTGTTATGAAGACACTAAAAAACACCTTCCCTACAGATGTGAGTTTAATGATAATGAAATGCTACCTTCTTATGCCAAGAATGTCTATATTCATTATGATATTGAACAAACTGAAGAATTTGTTGCTTGTAAGGGTGCATATGTAATTGCTTCTTCGATTGAAAAGTATGATGCTATTCTTTACAAATATGAAATTTTTTCCATACTTAAATATTGCTATGAAAACTATGCTTCTAATGCTTAAGTTTAAGAATTTATTGGAAGAATGTGTGCTGCCTTGGAAGAGAGTAATATTTTGTAGGAATCTATGGAAGAAAAATTGCTAAAACTGTGAGCTCATTAGATGAAAAAAGTGATGAGGAGATCGAAGAACAAAAGGATGAAGAGTGGATTAGCTACCCGTGCCCAACTTCCAATGAGAGTATCTCTTCAACTCATACATTGTTTAATTTTCCTTCATGCCTACTGAAGGATGATTGCTATGATCCCTTGAATTTGTTTGAAATATCCCCTTTTGATGAACTTGATGCTTGCTATGCTTGTGTCCATCATGCCAATTTGAATTATGTTTCTAAAGATGATCTTTCTATAGCTCCTTCTGTTAAACATGAAATTGTTGCTATTGCATCCACACACGATAGTCCTATTATCATTTTGAATTCTCTCAACTACACTATATAGGAGAAGTTTGCAGTTATTAAGGATTATATTGATGGGTTGCATTTTACCATTACACATGATGATTGTGATGAATATAATATGCATGTGATTGTTTCTCCTACTTGCAATTAATATGAGAGAGGAACAAAATCTTCACCTCTCTATGTGTCCAATATGATAAATTTTAAAGAAACTACCTACACTACATGAATAAGATATTTTGCTGTCAGGACGCTACAGACGACAATTTTTTTGCCGTCCGCCCATGAAAGAAAAAATGTCGACATACACCATGCCTGCAAAGCGTTTTTTTTGCCGTCAGCAATTTTCGTGACAGACGACAAATTTTTTGCCGTCACTAAAAATGGGTTGCCGTCCGCTATTACTAGGCAGAAGGCAAAAAAGAAGTGTGACAGAATCGCTCGCTAACGGACAGCGTCAACTCATTGTCGTGAGCGTAACTGAATGCCACACCACAAAAAAAGGGTTTTGTCGCCATCTGTTGCCAATACCATACGACAAAGAGTTTTTGTTTATTTAAAGAAAATATAAACAACGGTCGAGGAGCAGAGGCATGAGTACATGGTCGAAGGCATATGGAAAATATTCCATTGAGATTTCACAACCAATAGTATTAAGAACGAATGAATATTACAAGAGAGAGCCAGATTTACACATTACATCCATCGTCTATGACTGATGCAAGAAACAAAATACTAGTATATTTCAACTTCTTACAGAAGTAATCTATTTCACATGGAAGAACAACAACACACTCGCTGCCTAAAGTGGAGGGTTCTGTTCCACCGGGGAGGCGAGATCCGTGTCACTAGCGCACAAGGGGCCGACGAGGTGGACGGATCCATTCCCCTGCCATGGTCGAAGCTTGTCTATAGACGATGTCGAGGAGGTACCCCGACAGGAAGGAGGGGAGGTGCCCCGGCAGGAAGGAAGAGGATCCATGGCCTCGTGACCCACCTCACCGAGCCGTGCTCGCAAGCACGAACGCCCACGCGTGTCGCTGGCCCACCTAGCCACCACCCCCGCACGCGCTGGCCGCCATCCTCGCCCGCGCGTGCTGCTGGCTTTGCCCGGGCCGCCTCCAAGCCTCGCTCGCTTACCTGGCTGACATCCTCGCACGCCCCCGCTATTGGCTGCGCCCAGGCCGCCTCCCGGCCGCGCTCGCCCACCTGGCCACCGCCCTCAACCGCGCTCGTCACTGGCTTCGCTCGCTGCCGCTCAGCCACGCTAGCCCAAACTCACCGTCGCCCTCGTCGTCATCTATGTGATGGGCCATGTGATCGAGACGCGAGCGTGATCTGTGTAATGTGTTCATTTTTTGCTGTCATCAGTTTCTTTTACAGACGGCAAAATACGTCTTTGCCATCATTAGGTTATTTACAAACGGCAAAATCTCTTTGCCGTCATGAGTATTGTATTACAGACGGCAAAATATGTGTTTGCCATTATCATTATTTTATTATAGATGGCAAAATATATTTGCCGTCAGCCATTTTTATTACACATGGAAAAATATACCTATACCGTGAGTGATTCTTTGCCATCAACAACCGACGGCAAAAGTGGTCTTTGCCGTCATCCACGATGAAAAGCTAACGACAAAGATCTTCACACACGGCAAATTACCTGATTCCTCTAGTGTTATGGTATGTATTGACCTTTACTTTATGTGAATGAATTGTTCTTTTATGACATGCCAATGTATAGGAAGAGAGTTAGACTTTTTTGTTACATGATATATGTTGCTTTGTGATCACAACTAAAATACAAATCATTGTTAATTAAAATTATCTTTGATATACCTTCAGATCTCGGTGGATTAATTACTTAAGCACTATATGCCTAGCTTAATGGCTTTAAAGAAAGCACTACCAGGGAGACAACCCGAAAGTTTCAGAGAGTCATTTTATTTTGTTGCATGCATTTAAAATAAATAAATAAAACATGGGAAACTGAAAACATTTTCAAAAAGAAAAGTGAAAGTGAGAAAGATGAGCACCGTTGAAGTGGGGGACATCCTTGAAATTTTGTTCATGCCCATGGAAACTTTGTGAATCTTGATTACATCAAAATTTTAACAAAATAATTTTCTATTTGTACAAATCCATTGTATTATAAAATGATGTGCCAACATTTAACTTTAGGATGTTTAAATTGCTTGTTCGATATGTGATGTGCAAACAGAAACTGTGGCCGTAGTATTTGACTTTTCCTATTTTACCGGGACGTCAAAATTTCTGAAATTTTTACACAGCAGTGTTATACATTTTTTTTACAACATGCTATTTTTTCAGAATAATTACAGAAGTATATGTTTCATTTGCATCTTTACAAATTGTCTCATTTTTCACAGATTGTTGTTATTGCATGCTTATGTTTGTATTCTTGTTGAGCACCATTGACTTGGAGCCACAAAATTTTGATAGAATACAATAGGTAATGTTATATTACAATTGTACAATAATTTTATGGTAGGACGTGATGGTATTGGATGTTATATGTACTAACCTTTCTAAATAAAGTTCTATTTAGGTTTGTGTGGAGGAATTGTTCGAATATCGAAGAGGTATCAATATGAGAAGAATACGGAGAGACAAGAGTTCAACCTTGGGGATGCCCAAGGCACCCCAAGTAATAATCAAGGAGACTCAAGAGTGTGAGCCTGTGGTCAACAGGAATTGGTCATTCACATGGTTAGTCATAAAATCGTAAATAAAACTTATAGATCCTGAATATGATATGTTTGATTCCTTGCAATAGTTTTGTGATATTATGATGGTAATATGTGTGGGTACTAGTGAATAATTGTGATTTAGTAAGAATGTTGGCGTTAAGGTTTGTGGCCTCTCCCACATAAAAACTTGTTATCGGTCTAGTGGCTTAGTCAATTGCTTAGGGACAATTCAAAAAATCCTACAACCACTTCTCCACACCTGTTATATTTATTTTATTGTTCTTTTATTAAAACATCACCTAACTTTTATTTCCACATTCTTTATTATCTTGCAAAACTATCTTACCACACCTACAAAGTTCTTCTACTTTCATTCCCGCAAAGTAATTTATTTCTTATCCTAGGTATAGTGAACATTGTTGCTGAAAGTGTGTTATATCGACTAGAGGGGGGGGGGTTTAGGAGATTTTTTAGATTTTCATCACTGGGGAAATTCCTATTGAGGAAATTCCTCACTGATGACTAACTTACAACGGAAACAGTAAAGGATTAGGAGTGCAAAGTTTCACTACAGCAGTTTTTCAGGATGAAGAATATGAAAACAGTTTGCACAGTATGCAGGCACGCATAAAACAGATGAGGATTAACTTGCGTGAAGAATTTGGGGTTGAGGAATTTCAGAGAAAGTCTTGAGCAAATTATTCAAATAGTGACAGTGAAAATCATCAACACACAATCTGAGGAATATAAAGTTTGAGGAAATAGAACCCGTTTCACAGTGAAGACAGTGGTTGATGACCCAGTTCCAACTGTTGTGACAGTTGTACATCTGGTTTGGAGCGGCTTGGTATTAAAACCAAAGGACACACAGTCCGAGGACACACAGTCCCTACCGTATTCTCCTTGGGCTAAGAACACACAGTCCTTGCCCAACACTCGTGGTAAGTCTTCAGGGTAGACTTCCAAACCCTCACAAACTTGGTCACTTGGCGATCCACAATTGACTGCTGGATTGCTCTAGACCATGACGCCTAACCGTCTAGAGGATGCACAATCCTCAAAGGTAAAAGGTTTCAGTCCCACACAGGAACAACTTCTTAAGTGATGCTCAATCACTTGGTTTCGGTTTGTGGTTTGGTGTTTGGGGTATTTCCTTACTGATGAATTACTCTCGAAGACTCTGAGGAATTTGGGTTGCTCTTATGACAAGTGTCAGTTTCTGACGGAGCAGCCAACCAGCTAATGGTTGTGGGGGGCGGCTATTTATAGCCTAGGAGCATCTCGACATGATTTGACATTAATGCCCTTAAATAATGTGACCGTTGGTGTGGATAATACCAATGATGTGGCATGGCTATCGGTAACAGTCGGGACCCTCAACTGTGAGAGTCCTCATGTCTCTCATATTCCTCACTTGAGGCTTTTGGTAGGATTAAGCTTGGGTTGAGGATCATGAGGAAATTCATTCCAATGTGTTACCTTGACCCCCTTTAACAGTACCGTGTTCCTATTACTCAAGTGTGAAGAAAATAAAACAGAAAGGATAAATCTTCATGCTTCAAAGTCTTCAGATTGATTTTCTTCAGGACACACCGAATTCCTCAATTTCAATATCTTCATGAGGAATATCAATTTCATCGCAAATTCTTCGCGATTCAATTCTTCAGCTTCAAACCCATTTCTTCAACCGAAGATATACATTTTTAGGGGTCAATATTCATCGAATATTTCAAACTCCTTAGTGACTTATAGATCATGTGTACACTCATGAACACATTAGATACTTAACCTATAAGTCTAGGGGCACTAGATGCACTTACAATCTCCCCCTTTTTGGTGGTTGATGACAATTAGGTTAAGTATTCAACAGGGATAAAAATATGAAGCGTAAATACTCATTTGAGGAATTTGAAATCAAGATTCAGAGAGAATCCCCCTGAAGATGTGCTTATCTTGAGGATTTTGCTTTTCACAGCAAATGCACATTGATGATTTATATCATGGAATTCTCCCCCTGTGTCTTGTAAATCATGCATACATATGACATATAGTATGAAGAAATTGAGGATGCATGATGACAAATGGTATCTGACGAATTCCAGCATGTGTGCATTAAAATTTTGAGGAATAAGCATGCGAAGAAAAACATTCAAAAGCGTTAGAGTACCATCGGGCTTAAGTTACAACTCATTACATAAAACACTTCAGAAGATCCAAGAGTTTGTAACTTAAATATAGTTCATAAGCCCCCAAAATATCCCGCGTGAAGACTAACTCTCAAGTTTCTCCCGCTTTTTATCAAAAAAAAAAGTTTCTCCCCCTTTGTGATCAAGTGACAAAAAGGGACAAACTGAGGACTAACGCCCGTGAAGACTTTCACTCCTTGGCGGTTGAGGAAGACGCGTGAGGATTCTTGGGAGCAGACTTCCTCCTTGGACCGGTGGCAGTGTCTTGTTGTTCTTCATCAGATTCAGCAGTGCGGAATGGAGAAAAAGAACTGTGCTCAAGGTCTGGAACTGGAATTGGCCTGAATTTCTTCTTTGGTGGCCACGACCAGTCGAAGTCCCGCACAAACTCCAATTCTTCAAGTTCTGCTGGAGTCTTCAGATGAGCTAGTGTAGCCCAGGTGCGATCAAAAACCTCATAAAGATAATAATGGTTAAGTTTCACAGCATTCTGTGTTTCGTTGAGGGTTTTCACAATGATGCCGAACTGGCGTTTGACCCACTTGTGATTCCGGTCCACCTTCTGGTGAAGACTGAGAAGAAGCTCTCTGGTATTCATCACCCAAGGAGCAACAGGACTTGGAGGATGGGTTTCAGTGTCATCACATGAAGAATAAGCTTCGGGCTCTCTGAACTGGCCATCAAGGGGCCGACTGCCTTCATCAATGACGGACTTGCCTTTTCCTTCAACAGGCTCGAAAGTCTTCTTGTTGACCCTTATAGGAGGCATATAACCGACATGGTTGTTGAAATCAGCGTGATAATTGATGCCTGACCTTGTTCTGATGAATCTCATGATCCATGGATCATATATCTTGTGGTCAAAAGGAGACATTGCATTCTTGGCCAAAGTCCTCAAGAAGAAATCATGAATGTTGATGGGAATACCATGTATGATGTTGAACAGGATATTCTTCATGATGCCTACGGCATCTTCTTCATCATCATGGCCCTTGATTGGCGCAAGAACGCTGCAGAGGATTCTGTAAACCGTCCTGGGTTCATATTTGAGCTCATGGATCGGGAAGGTTGTTCCTGGTGGTTGCCCCTTAGCCAAAGGCTTCATGAGGACATCCATCAGCTTGTTAGGCAGCTCACGTTCATCATAAAGCTTCACGGCCTTCTCTGAGGGAATTGATACTGGTAGTTCACGCAGTAGCTCATTGGCAGGAGCCTTGAAGTGTGTGGTTTGCGTCATCCAGTCTAGCACCCATGTGTTGATGTCTGTTTGATCTCCTGAGATGTGAAGAGTTGCATAAAATTGAAGAATATGCTCACTATTCCAATCACAAATATCCGAGCACATTGGGAGGAGTCCAGCTTCAAAAAGGACGTTGAGGACTGGAGCAAAGCATGGTATTTCTTCAAGCTCAACGTGAGGAATATGCCTGTGCTAGAAAATCTTATTTCTTCCACACAGCACAGAGGCATAGTAGTTGAGCTGTGTCCTTGTTCAAAACTTCAGATGCCTGATGCGAGGCTTGTCATAGGGATTTTCTCCGATGAAGAACATGCGTTCTTCAAAGAAGGACTCCTTTTGAAACTTTAGCCGCTTGGAGAACGGCTGACACTGCATTGGCTGAAGATTTTGCGGCTGTACTTGAGGGAGACAACTATTGCAGACTCTGGGTTGAGGATGACAAAGGCATTGTCTGGGTCTGGTGCATTTTCCTCAGCATGGTCCTGAGGGTGAGGAACTTCATCAGCTTGAGCTTCAGGCTGAGGAACATGCTCTGGTTGAGCTTCAGGGTAAGGAATGTGCTCTGGTTGAGATTCAGGCTGAGGAATGTCGTCAACCAGAGCATCCTGTCGGGGGTTTTGCTCTGGAGGAGGAATAGGTTCATCCCGAGCCTCAGCTTGAGGGTTTTGCTCAGGAGGAGGAGGAGTTGGGTCAGCCTGATCCTCAGGTTGAGGATTTTGCTCAGGACTGTGACTTTCATCAGGCTGAGGATTTTCACTTTGTTCTTCCTTAGCTTGCTTGGTGACGGAGCCAGATTCAGCAACTGGTGCAGCTGATCCTTGTGCAGTTTCTTCATGAGGAATGGAGGGCTAAGGACTGTCATCAATGCGAATTTCCTCATCAGTATGTTCCTCAGATTCAACATTCTTCATTTCCTCATCTGCCCCTTCTCTTGGTCTTCATTTGCGAAGGGAATCATCTCATAAGATGGAGCGCTATTAAGAGGCACAAGATCCAGAGGAGCATTTTCTTCAAGTGCTTTGAGGCGCTTGGCCTCAGTGTGTTCTTCTGCTGATGAAGCTTTTCTTTTCTTGGCTTCCTTTTCAGCAGCCCTGGTCTTTTTCATGTCTGATGCAGACGGAGTCATTTTCTTCACCTTTGAAGCTTTTGGTGAAGGTGTTTTCTTAGCAGAAACATTTTCATCAGTTGGCTTTGAAGCACCAGCTGGAGCAGAGTCATCAGTTGGCTTTGAAGCATCAGCTGGAGGAGAGTCATCAGCTGGCTTACAAGCAACAGCTGGAGCAGGGTCAGTCTCACCAGCTGTAGCAGAGTCATCAGCTGGATTTTCCTTGGTGATTTCCTCAATCGCCGGTTCATCCGCACGGCTTCCTTGAGGGATTTCCTCAGCATGAGCAGTTTCATCAGCTGGTTCTTCAATTAGAGGCTGAGGAGTTGGTCCTGGAGGGGCAGCCTTCTTGTTGTAGTTGTCAACAGCTTAAGTGACAAATTTGATGAAATTTCTTTTGAGACTTTGACGGTTAGAGAGCTTAGAGTACTTATCTGTCAAAGTCTTCAATTCAGCCTGTGTTGACACAAGTGCATCAGGCGTCAGGTTGAGGAGATTCTGCGTGAGGAATTTCTCCTTTTTGAGCTTGCCAACCTTGGCCTGTTTGGCTTGCTGCTCCTTCCACTTGGCCTCGTTGATGAATGTGGCCACCATGTGGCTGATGCCTGGGGGAAGCTTCAAATCATTAAGTGGAGTGTTGGGGTCCTCATACCAGATGTTGATGTAATCGAGGAGGACTTTTGGGTCCATGGCCAGAGGAATGGAGCTGCCAGAAGCTTGAGCTACCCTCTCTTTCTTGTTTCTGATGATGGCTTGCAGAGTGTCATCATCAAATTCATCACTACCTTCTGATGCCGAAGGGACCTTGATGATTTTGCTTGGGCTTGGTCTTGTTCCTCTCCCAGCAGCCACTTTCGTCTTCAGAGGAGTTGGTGAAGACTTTGTCTCCGAGCTTGTTACAGATGGGACTGATGAACTGGAGATAGCGGGCAGTTGCTTCACTATCAGCTTCTGTTCAGGCTTTGAAGCCTTTGGAGCTGAGGGTTTTGGTGCTGAAGGATTTGGTGCTGATGCTGGAGCAATATTCTCTTGAGGCTTTGAATCCTTTGGTTTTGGTGGCACAGACTTTAGTTGAGGAATTGCCGTACCAGAAGTCTCAGCTGTAGAGGAAGTAGCGGCAGTTGCAGCAGCAGCAGATTCTTCATTGAACTTCCTCACAGCAGCCTCTGCTTGCTTCTGAAGCTTTGACAAGTGTTTATAATTTTCCTCAGGATAGTCATCAATTGTATTGAGACTTGAGGGGTGTGCTTCATGACAATTCTCAAGTGTAGCCCGTTTGCCAAGAGGCTTCAAAGCGAATTTCTTCGCGTATTTGGGAGTGACGAATATCTACTCCTTCCACTCCTTAGCCATCGACGTTCTATGTTTTGAAGCCTGATCTTTCTCTTGGGCATAGATTCATGTTCATCAGGAGTGCAGTAATCCATGTATATATCCTCAGGGATATCTACGGCAGTGTTTTGCTCGAGTTTCTTCCCTCCCTTTTGCTTCCTTTCATCCTCCATTTTCTTCAGCTGAGGCTTTTGCTGATGAGATTGAACTCTTGAGGATTCTGATGAGACTTGCAGATTTTTCTTCAAGAAATGCTGCAAATGAGTTAATTTGATGAGAACCGAGAGATTCATCAGCTGACATGTTTGTACCTGTGAACAGAGTATAGTTGCGAGGAATTTGGAGAGGTCGTATGCATTCTCAGATTTGATGAAATGAAAATTATTGACAGTTGAGGAATTTGACCAGTGGTTGAGGAATTCGTCTAAGCATACCGTTCTTGGGTTCCAGAGTTGTACAGATTCGAAAATTCGCACAACTGAGGAATCTAATGAAAATCTTAGATGCTTAGTGAAGTTCATCAATAGTTGGGTGATAGGCAGTGTTTGAGGAAAAGAAACTTATGGATTCTTGAGGAAAAACAGATTTCACATCTCGAAGGTAAAATAGTAGATCAAACTGGCTGTAAAAATAGGGTTTTTATTTACCCTAGATGGCGCACGAAGAACAGAGAAGAGGTAGGAGTAGATGCTCTTTCGGTGCGAGTCCAATGCGCCCTAACTCGGCAGCACAGGATGGCTACGGCGGCGGCGGACGTAGATGGTCCGGTTCCGGCGTGGTTTCGATGACGGAGAGGTCAAGGCAGTCAAGCTCTTCTTCGCCGGCGTCGAGACTTCTAGCGGTGGCGCTAGGGCTTGGAGCTTTGCTGTAGCAGGAGGGCGATGGAACGAAGAAGATTTTACCGAGGGAGATGGGAACATATTTATAGCCAGGCGGTAATTGTTGGCGCGAAAATATCGGACCAAATAGCCCCTGTCTCTACGTCTCCGCAGGACATGTGTAGCTCACGAGAGAAGCAGTGGAGATCGTGGTTATCCGAACGAGGAAAGTGGGGTTCAATTACTGTGTATTAAAAAACATTTTTGAAGATTTGAGGATTTTGTTACAAAATCATCAGCTGACAAGGACGCAGTGAGGATTTCGAACAAAGTGTCAAGTAGAACGCATATGAAGAATTGAATAGAGTGGGTGAGAGTAGCATAGAGGGAAAGTACGGTCCGATCACATTCACTTAGATGAAATATCAAATTGAAGAAATAGCTATAAGTGAAATCACAATCTATCTAGGTAAACGAAAATCATCAAGTGTTTTTGAAGATTTGAATGACTTGAGGATTTTGTGATAAAGCATTATGATGATGAATTTCAGTTTTGAAGAAAACGATTTTGAAGAGCAACTGTTTTGAAGAAAATCAAATTTTGAAGAAATGCAGCTTTGAAGAAATTCAACTTGAGGAATTTCACGTTGGGCGGTGGCGTGACCCACCATATAAGAATGTTGATTACAGACGACGCGTACAATTGTCGTAGGGCCATGAGAATCAATTTCTTCATTGATTTATTCACACTCAAAGAGATATTCTTCCATAGTTGAAGAAAATCAATTCATCATGTGTTGCACATCTAAGTCATCAATTTTGCATAAGAGTTAGGATGTGTGCATGTTTTTACAAAACATTTGAAGATTCTAAGATATTTAGCTCACACCGCAACTTGCAACACCTTTTCTCATCCAAGGTCTTAGTGAAGATATCTGCTAGTTGATCATCAGTCTTCACATGGTCGATGAGGATATTGCCCTTGAGGACATGGTCCCGAAGAAAATGATGACGAATCTGGATGTGCTTGGTCTTCGAGTGCTGTACTGGGTTGTATGCAATCTTGATTGCACTCTCATTGTCGCTGTAGAGAGGTACATTCTTCATGTTGATGCCGTAGTCCTTGAGGGTTTGCTTCATCCATAGCAATTGAGCATAGCATGAACCAGCAGCAATGTACTCAGCTTCGGCAGTGGAGAGTGATACGCAGTTTTGCTTCTTTGAGGACCAGCAGACTAGTGATCTTCCAAGGAAATGACATGTGCCAGAGGTTGACTTACGTTCCACACGGTCACCAGCATAGTTAGAATCAGAATATCCCACAAGATGAAGATTTGAGCCCTTGGGGTACCATAATCCTAGTGTTGGTGTGTGAGCTAAGTATCAAAGAATATGCTTCACAGCCTTATGGTGTGATTACTTCGGTTTTTCTTGAAAACATGCAGACATGCAAACACTAAGCATTATATCTGGCCTAGATGCACGTAAATACAATAAAGAGCCAATCATAGAGCGATATACCTGCTGATCGAATTCTTTACCATTTTCGTCAGTGCAGAGGTGGCCGTTGGTAGGCATTGGAGTCTTGGCACCTTTGCATTCATGCATGTCGAATTTACTCAGAACATCCTTGAGGTATTTCTCCCGTGATATGAAGATTCCATTGCGTTGTTGACGAATTTGAAGACCTAAGAAGAATTTCAGCTCCCCCGTCATAGACATCTGATATTCTTCGCTCATCATGTCAGCAAATTCATCACTGTATCGTTTGTCAGTACTACCAAATATAATATCATCGACATATATCTGACACACAAATAGCTCATTATCATAGGATTTAGTGAAAAGAGTTGGATCGAGTGAACCAGGTTTGAAGCCTTTCTTGATGAGGAATTCATTCAATGTATCATACCATGCCCGAGGGGCTTGCTTGAGACCATAGAGCGCCTTTTTGAGTCTGAAGACTTTGTCTGGATTCTTTGGATCCTCAAAACCTGGGGGTTGAGCAACATATACTTCTTCCTCAAGCTTACCATTGAGGAATGCACTTTTCACATCCATTTGATATAAGATTATGTTATGATGATTAGCATAAGCAAGTAGTATTCAAATAGCTTCAAGTCTAGCAACAGGTGCAAAAGTTTCGTCGAAATCTATTCCTTCAAACTGTGTGTAGCCTTGGGCTACAAGTCGTGCCTTATTCCTCACCAGTTGACCGTCCTCATCTTGCTTGTTTCAGAAAATCCACTTGGTTCCGATGATATTGTGTTTGCGAGGATCTGGTCGTTTGACGAGCTCCCATACGTCATTCATCTTGAATTGAAGAAGTTCGTCTTGCATCGCTTGGATCCACTCCGGTTCCAGGAAAGCCTCAACAATTTTTTAAGGTTCTATGATAGATACAAAGGATAAATGCCCACAAAAGTTAACTAAGTGTGGAGCTTTTGAGCGAGTGAGAGGACATGGCGCGTTGATGTCATTGATGATTTTGTCAAGTTCTACTTCATTTGCAATCCTTGGATGAGCTGGTTGAGGATTTCGTTTGGGCTGAGGAATTGGTTCTGGAGCAATTTCCTCACGAGCATCTTCTTGATTTTCATCAGAGATGGGAATGATTTATTCATCAATTTCCTCAGTGGGAACAATGTCTTTTGTAGCTTTGAGCTTTATTGCTTTCTCAGGAGACAACTTATCTGGATCAGAAGGCAATTGCTCTCTTTGCGAGCCATTAGTTTCATCGAACCGCACATCTACAGTCTCAACAACCTTGTTGTGATAGTTATTGAAGACTCTGTAGGTGTGCGAGTCCTTTCCATAACCGAGCATAAAACCCTCATGTGCCTTAGGTGCAAATTTTGAGCTATGGTGAGGATCTCTAATCCAACATTTTGCACCGAAGACTTTGAAATAACTTACATTGGTTTCTTGTCAGTGAGGAGTTCATATGAGGTTTTCGTGAGGAATTTGTGAAGATATACCCTATTGATGATATGGCATGCAGTGTTGATTGCTTCAGCCCAAAAGGGACGAGGAGTCTGATATTCTTCAAGCATGGTTCTTGCCATCTCAACCAGAGTCTTGTTCTTCCTTTCGACGACACCATTCTGTTGAGGAGTATAAGGAGCAGACAATTCATGAGTAGTACTAAGTTCATCAAGATAATTATCAAGACCAGTGTTTTTGAACTCTGTTCCATTATCACTCCTGATGCGTTTGATCTTGATGCCGAAGTTCGTCGAGGCCCTTGAAGAAAATCGTTTGAAGACTTCCTGCACTTTAGTTTTATATAAGATGATATGCACCCATGTATATCTGGAATAATCATCGACTATGATGAAGCCGTATAAAGATGTTGCATTTGTTAGTGTGGCATAATGAGTAGGTCCAAATAGATCCATGTGAAGCAATTCAGATGGACGAGTACTGGTCATGATAGTCTTCGAGGGATGCTTGGATATGTTCATTTTCCCAGATTCACAGGCACCACAGAGGTGATCCTTGAGGAATTTAACTGATTCAATGCCGATGACATGCTTCTTCTTCGCGAGCGTGTGCAAATTCCTCATGCCTGCATGACCAAGTCTTCGATGCCACAGCCACCCTTCTGAGGTTTTTGCTAGTAAGCAAGTGGCTGGTTGAGGACTTGTAGAGAAATCAACAATGTACAAATCCCCTCTTGTGACACCTTCGAAGACTTTGGATCTGTCAGATTCCATGAGGACAACACATCTATATCTACCAAAGATAACAATCATATCAAGATCACAAAGCATCGAGACTGACATGAGGTTAAATCCAAGGGATTCAACAAGCATCACTTTGTCCATATGCCTATCCTTGGAAATAGCCACTTTGCCAAGTCCCAATACCTTGCTTTTACCTTTGTCAGCATATGTGATTTGCTTCTAGGTGCTGGAGTTAGTGGCATATTCATCAGCAAGCTTTTATCACCAGTCATGTGACGTGTGCAACCACTATCAAGAACCCACTCAGTACTCTTGGGTTTGTCATCCTGCAGATGAATTAGTACAACTTACCATCTCATATGCTTCAGACTTGAAGAATATGATATCAATTTCATCAGATAAGAATTTCATCATAACAGAATTATAAGGACGTGTGAAATATTTCTATTTCATCAATATTAGCTTGCGTCCTATCAAGCATTTTCCTCAGGTCTCCAGCAAATTCTTCAGATGATGATTTTCATCTGGAGACTTGACCTGCAGAAGTGATTAGTTCAATTTCTTCACCACCCACATCTGAAGGGGTGGTAAAGCATTCATCATCCTACGAGCACCATATGAGAAAGGGGGCATTGAAGCTAATGCACTTCTCTTAACAGTAGAGGGGTTAAAGTACTCATATGAATATGCATAGAACTGGTTTGAGGATTTATGAACACAATGATTTGAAGAATAACGCTCATATTCATATTGCTTGTAGTTTCCCAGCATGTTAGAAGCATTATCACGGGTACGAGCATAGTTTTGACCAGTTGAGGATTTTGATCCTCTTGAAGACTTTGGTCCTCCTAAGGAATTTGATCTGGGGTTCAAATTCTTCATTGGTGGTGTCATGAGGACATTCACTTGAAGATTTTCAAGACAACTTTTGGGAACCCAGATTTTCCTCACGGGAGGGCCATTCCTGCAGTTAGTTCCAACATATCGAGCAAATACTTCACCAGATTGATTTTTGAACAGTTTATAGTTGGAGTCAATTGACTCATCTGAGGAATAGGATAATTCACATGAAAAGCCTGTTAGATTGGATGGATCAAAAGGAGGCCTAGTAGAAGCAACCCATGAGGTTTTGGGATACTTCTCAGGTTTCCAATAAGATCCATCAACATGCAATTTCCTCTCAAAGGCAATTCCTTCTTTCCTCGGGTTCTTGTTCAAGATCTGCTTTTTGAGCACATCACAAAGGGTTTGATGTCCTTTGAGACTTTTGTATATGACTGTCACATACAATTCCTTCAGCCCTGCATTTTCATCAGTGACATTTGTGTTTTCCTCAAGTGAGGAATTTGACACTACAGGAGCAGTTGAAGAATTTGTAGCAATTGAAGCATTTGAAGATTCTAGTGAAGAATTAGCAGTTTCACGTTCAATGCATTTAAGACATGGAGGAATGAATTCAGCTTGAGCAACGCTGATCTGTTGAGCTAGTAATGAATCATTTTCCATACGAAGATCATCATGAGAAATCCTCAACTTCTCTAGATCAAGCTTCCTTTGAATAAATTCATAGGAAAGTTTCTCATGATCAGTGAGGAGTGTATCATGATGATCTTGAAGATTATCAAATCTAGACTGAAGACTTTTCATATCTTCAGTGAGGATTTGGGTAAGATTCATTTCATCATTCAACAGATCATCGCTTCTATCTAGCAGTTTCTGAAGCTTTTCCAAGGCAGTTTGTTGTTTAGTGGCAATGAGAGCAAGTTTACTATAACTGAGTTTTTTATAATCATCGGGTTCATAGTCACTTGAATCGGAGGAGGAAGCATCATTCGGTACCTTTGAACCTTTTGCCATGAAGCAATAGGTTGGAGCGAAGCCATCAGCATAGTCATCAGTGTGGATGGTGTTATCATTTTCTTCAAGGTTGAAGATTGACTTGCTGACGAATGTGGTTGCAAGTGCAAGACTATCCTGTCCCGATTCCGAGTCTTCATCAGAACCCTCCTCTTCATCACATTCGTCGGATTCTGCCTCGGAATCCATTTCCTTGCCAATGAGTGCCCGAGCCTTTCTGAAACTAGCCTTCTTGTGCAATGAGGACTTTGATGATGAGGATTTTGAAGGTTTCTTGTTTTTCTTCGAGTCATCAGAACTTTCATCCTTGTATTTCTTCTTCTTTGATTCCTTTCCCCAACGAGGACAATCAGCAATGTAGTGACATGATTTCTTGCATTTGTGGCAGGTTCTTTTCTTATAGTTCTCAGATGAAGATTCTGATTTCCTCATATCTCTTCTTGAAGATTTACCGAACTGGCCACATCGTGTAAACCTCTGGAATTTCCTCACGAGCATTGCAAGCTCCTGTCCAAATTCTTTAGGATCACCAATGCTACCATCCGAGTCTTCTTCTTCAGATGAGGAAATTGCTTTGGCCTTCAGTGCACGTGGTCTAGAATAGCTTGGTCCATATAGATCTCTCTTTTCTTCTTGTTGGAATTCATGAGTATTGAGTCTTTCAAGTATATCAGCTGGATCAAGCATCTTGTAGTGTGGTCTTTCTTGAATCATCAAAACTAAAGTATCAAATAAAGAATCCAAAGATCTTAGTAGTTTCTTCACAACTTCGTGATCAGTAATGTCTCGAGCTCTGAGTGCTTGCAGTTCATTTGATATGTTAGTGAGGCGATCAAAGGTATCTTGGCAGCTTTCATTGTCAAATCTCTTGAAGCGATTGAAGAGATTGCGAAGAACATCAACACGAGAATCACGCTGGGTTGATACTCCTTCATTAACTTTGGACAACCTTTGCCAGATAAGTTTCGCTGAGCCCAAAGCACTCACTCTGTCATACTGGCCTTTGCTCAGATGGCCACAAATGATATTCTTCGCTTGAGAATCAAGTTGCTTGAATTTCTTCACGTCAGTAGCAGAGATAGAAGCAGCGATGATGGGGACACTATGTTCCACAATATACCAGAGATCATTGTCAATAGCTTGTAGATGCATCTGCATCTTGGTCTTCCAGAAGGGAAAGTCCTTTCCTTCGAAAGTAGGACATGCTGCAGTAACCTTAATCATGCCTGCAGTCGACATAACTAAAACTCCAGGTGGTTAAACCAAAATCACACAGAACAAGGGAGTACCTTGCTTTGATACCAATTGAAAGTGCATTATATCGACTAGAGGGGGGGTGAATAGGACATTTTTAGAATTTCATCACTGAGGAAATTCCTATTGAGGAAATTCCTCACTGATGACTAACTTACAACGGAAGCAATAAAGGATCAGGAGTGCAAAGTTTCACTACAACAATTTTTCAGGATGAAGAAAATGAAAACAGTTTGCATAGTATGCAGGCACGCAGAAAACAGATGAGGATTAAGTTGCGTGAAGAATTTGGGGTTGAGAAATTTCAGAGAAAGTCTTCAGCAAATTCTTCAAACAGTGACAGTGAAAATCATCAACACACAATCTGAGGAATATAAAGAGTTGAGGAAATAGAACCCGTTTCACAGTGAAGACAATGGTTGATGACCGAGTTCCAACTGCTGTGACAGTTGCACATCTGGTTTGGAGCGGCCTGGTATTAAAACCAAAGGACACACAATCCCGGGACACACAGTCCCTACCGTATTCTCCTTGGGCTAAGAACACACAATCCTTGCCCAACACTCATGGTAAGTCTTGAGGGCAGACTTCCAAACCCTCACAAACTTGGTCACTTGACGATCCACAATTGACTGCTGGATTGCTCTAGACCATAACGCCTAACCGTCTGGAGGATGCACAATCCTCAAAGGTAAAAGGCTTCAGTCCCACACAGGAACAGCTTCTTCAGTGATGCTCAATCACTTGGTTTCAGTTTGTGGTTTGGTGTTTGGGGTATTTCCTCACTGATGAATTACTCGCGAAGACTCTGAGGAATTTGGGTTGCTCTAATGACAAGTGTCAGTTTCTAACGGAGCAGCCAACCAACTAATGGTTGTGGGGGCGGCTATTTATAGCCTGGGAGCATCCCGACATGATTTGACATTAATGCCCTTAAATAATGTGACCGTTGGTGTGGATAAGACCAATGATGTGGCGTGGTTATCGGTAACGATCGGGACCCTCAACTGTGAGAGTCCTCATGTCTCTCATATTCCTCACTTGAGGCTTTTCGTAGGATTAGGCTTGGGTTGAGCATCATGAGTAAATTCATTCCAATGTGTTACCTCGACCCCCTTTAACAGTACGGTGTTCCTATTACTCAAGTGTGAAGAAAATAAAACATAAAGGATAAATCTTCATGCTTCAAAGTCTTTAGATTGATTTTCTTCAGGACATACCAAATTCCTCAATTTCAATATCTTCACGAGGAATATCAATTTCATCGCAAATTCTTCGCGATTCAATTCTTCAGCTTCAGACCAATTTCTTCAACCGAAGATATACAATTTTAGGGGTCGATACTCATTGAATATTTCAAACTCCTCAGTGACTTATAGATCATGTGTACACTCATGAACACATTAGATACTTACCCTATAAGTCTTCAAACCACCAAAATCAGTAAGGGGCACTAGATGCACTTACAATTGCATGTAGAGTTGTATCGGTGGTCGATAGAACTTGAGAGAAGTTTAAATATACGTGTAGTTCCTTGCTGGGTTTGACACTCTTACATATCGAAAAACCTTACAAACAATCCCCTATACTTATGGGTTATCACTTTGCAGGTTGCTTGGGTGACATAAGTTCAACATGTGGATTTCTATTTTCTTTACATCAAATTTGATACCTTGGTGTGCAAAGAAAGATGCAATAGTTTCATGGTAAAGTATTGAGGCAAAGTAGAAGGCACTAGCAAATGCAAGATTAGAAATCATTTGGGTTAACTCCATGTTGAGAGAACTTGGAATAAGTTGTTCACAAACTCAATGTCTTTGGTGTGATAACCTTGGTGCTACATACTTGTGAGGTAACTCTATTTTTCATGCATGGACCAAGCATATAGAAATTGATTAGCCCTTTTTCAGGGAAAGAGTTACAACCAAAGAATTGGAGATCCGATTTGTTCACTCAAGGGATCAAGTAACAGATGGTTTTACAAAGGCTTTGCCAGGAAATTATTTGAAGTGTTTAAATGTAATCTTAACTTAGGCAAGTTCTAATTATGGGATAGTGTTAAAACATGTTACATATCTTCATGTTTAGCCTTGTGCGCCAAGTCTATGTCAGGAGTAGTTAGAGGGATATCTCCTTGTTTAAGTTAGATGTTTATCTTGTTATCTCTAATATCTCTTCGGTTAGTGTAGACTAACAATCTCTATAACCTAACGAGAGTTAGCTCTCCTCAATCAATATAGATACATTGTGACCCTCTGCATGAGGGTACAAACGCTTCATACACTTTCCCACAAATACGACCCATTAACAACGAGTGTGGATTTCGACCATAACCAACCCGTGGGTCTTTCGGTGTGATTTCTCGGTGTTTCTTTCATGCATCTTTTGGACTGTGGTACTTTTGACCCATTTGAGACTAGAGTTGTTTTGGCCTATCTTGGCCCAAAGTTGTTTCGCTCGCTTGCGAACTACTTTTCTGTCGGCCCATTTATGACATGTGATCTTTAGACCTGTTTGCAGCCATGTGAAAATAAACAAGGCGAATACTTTTTAACAACAAATTCACACTATACTAAGCTCAACTAAGTGCATCAACAACTTAAACTAAACAAATGTGAACATCAAGGATATTAGCAAGCACAAGTAAGTTGCAGCAACTTGTACAAGGTATATCACTAAACATGGATATTATTGATATAGAAAAGAACAAGTAAGCAACATAAGTTATATCATAAGATATGGAAATTAATGATACAAGATTGCAATTCACACTAAGCACAAGTCATTACTCCTATAAAGAATACTGGAGTACCCACCTTCCTGGGCTCGTCGAGGGCAAAGAGAGGCTCTTGGCCATATGTTGCCGGATGGCTTGCGGCAGGAGCCTCTTGGGGGTGGGGTGTCTGATATGCCGAGACAACTCAGATCCAGGTGATCAGGCTGTATGATACATGATGGGAGCACCTTTCGGCCCGCCCATTCCACCCGTCATTGGGTGGCATCTACAGCTCAAGGCTGTCCTTCCACTGGTATGGTCGAGCCTGCCAGGGAGTTCCATGACGGGCAGACCGTACCCATCGCCACCAGGGCCATTATCATTCGACACTAATGACACACAAGTATAGTTTATAAATCGTAGCCATTTTGATAAGTAAGAGTGTCAAACCAATGAGGACCAGAAGGAGACAAGTGGTTTTCAACAAGGTAGTCTCTACAACCACTAAAAGTTGCGGTAACAGATAGTTTTTTAGTAAGGTAATTCATAGCAAGTAATAAGTAACAATTATAACAAGGGTGCAAAAAGGTGTCCCAATCCTTTTACATCAAAGGATAAGTCAGAAAGTTCTCTTATAGGAATTAAAACGCTCTCAAGAACACATGGGAATTGTCCTCTAGTCACGTTCAACATGTTTAGTTGATTAACGTACGATACTTTGATAGCTTGATATGTGGGTGGACTGGTGCTAGGATGGTGTTCTTACTATTGGAAATATGGCCTAGAGGCTATAATAAATTAGTTATTATTGCATTTCCTTGTTCATGATAATCGTTTATTATCCGTGCTATAATTGTATTGATTGGAAACTCAAATACATGTGTGGATACAAAGACAACACACTGTCCCTAGTGAGCCTCTAAGGACTAGCTCGTTGATCAAAGATGGTCAACGTTTCCTGACCATAGACATGGGTTGTCGTTTGATAACGGGATCACATAATTAGGAGAATGTTGTGGTGGACAAGACCCAAACTATGAACGTAGCATATGATCGTGTCAGTTTATTGCCACTGTTTTCTGCATGTAAAGTATCTATTTATATGACCATGAGATCATGGAACTCCCGAGGACTGGAGGAATGCCTTGTGTGTAGCAAATGTCACAACGTAACTGGGTGACTATAAAGGTGCTCTACAGGTATCTCCGAAGGTGTGTGTTGGGTTGGCCTGAATCGAGAATGGTATTTGTCACTCCGTATGACAGAGATGTATCTCTAGGGCCCACTCGGTAATACAACATTACAACAAGCCTTGCAAGCAATGTGACTAAGGAGTTAGTCACGGCATCTTGTATTATGGAATGAGTAAAGAGACTTGCCGGTAACGAGATTGAACTAGGTATGGAGATACCTACGATCGAATCTCGGGCAAGTAATATACCGAAAGAAAAAGGGAATAATATACGGGATTAACTAAGTCCTTGAGATAGAGGTTCAACCGATAAAGATCTTCATAGAATATGTAGGAGCGAATATGGGCATCCAGGTCACGCTATTCGTTATTGACTGGAGAGTGTCTCGGTCATGTCTGCATAGATCTCAAACTCACAGGGTCTACACACTTAAGGTTCGGTGACGTTTCAGTATAGTTGATTTATATATGTTGGTGACTGAAAGTTGTTTGGAGTCCCGGATGAGATGTCGGACATCACAAGGGTTTCCAGAATGGTCCATAGACAAAGATTGATATATAGTAAAGAGATATTCGGGTTCTGGAGAAGTTTCGGATATTTCCGCTAATGTACCGGGAGTGACGAATGGGTTCCGGGGGTTCACCCGAAGGGGCCAACCACCAGAGGGGGCAGATAGGCCAGCCCCTGGTGGGCTAGGTGGCCAGCCTCATGGGCCTATACAGCCAAAATAGTGGAGAAGGGTAGGAGTTTGACTAGGAGGAGGAGTCCTCCTAGCGCCTCCACCAAACCCACTTGGAGGAGGACTCCTCGTCCTCTTGGGCACAGCCGGTCAACACTAGGGGAAACCCTAGGGTGCCACCCCTTCCCCTCCCTCCTATATATAGTGGAGGGGAGAGAGGGCAGCAGTACCTCAATCCAAGGCGTAGCCCCCTCTCCTTCCCTCTAGTTCATTCTTCTTCTAGATTAGGTTCCGCAGTGCATGACGAAGCCCTGCCGGTTCAGCTCCACCACCATTGTCGCCACGCCATTAGGCTGTCGGAGAGCTTAGCTACCTCTCCGCCCCCTCTTGCTAGATCAAGAAGACGGAGATCGTCATCGAGCTGTACGTGTGCTGAACATGGAGGTGTCGTCCGTTCGACACTAGATCAGGATGGCTCATGATGGGATCATGGGACGGATCGTGATGAGATCGTGGGACGGACTGCGATTTGAACCGTGAAGATTTTCTACTACATCAACCGCATTATATACACTTCCTCTTAGCGATCTACAAGGGTATGTATATGCACTCCCCCTCTCATAGATGTTAGTCTCCATAGATTGATCTTGGTGTGCGTAAGAATTTTTTTGTTTCCCATGCGACGTTCCCCATTAGTGGCATCATGAGCTAGATCTATGTGTAGATGACATCATGAGTAGAACACATAGGAGTTTGTGTGAGTATATATTAATATTGCTTCCCTCCTTAGTATTTTCTTGATTCAGCCGTATTGTGGGATGAAGCGTCCCGGACCAACTTTACTCGTCCACGCACGAGAGATCGGTTCCATCGACTAACATGCAACTTGTTGCATTAAGATGGCTGGCGGGTGTCTAATTCTCCTACTTTAGTTGAATCGGATTCAACAGAGGCGGTCCTTGGAGAAGGTTAAAAAGCAACTTTTATATCACCTTTGTGGTTTTTAGTAGGTAAGAAGTGTTCTTACTAGGTACCCATAGCAGCCACGTAAAACATGCAACAACAAATTAGAGGACGTTGAAATTGTTTTTGGAGGGTATGTTATGATATGATATGGCCAAAGACATGATGATATATATTTTATGTATGAGATGATCATGTTGTAATAGTTAATATCAACCTGCATGTTGATGCTACGACAACCGGAAGGAGCCATAGGGTTGTCTTTAATTATCGTATGACGTGCGTGTCAATCAATAAGCGCTATGTAATGCTTTACTTTAGCGCTAAACTATAGCAATAGTAGTACAAGCATTGTTGGTGCGACAACCTTGATGGAAACACAATGATGGAGATCATGATGATGGAGATCATGGTGTTGTGCCGGTGAAGATGGAGATCATGCCGATGTTTGGAGATGGAGATCAAAAGCACAAGATCATGGCCATATCATGTCACTTATGATTTGCATGTGATGTTAATCCTTTTTATGCACCTTGTTTTGCTTAGGATGATGGTAGCATTATAAGGTGATCCCTCACTAAAATTTCAAGATAAAATTTTGTTCTCCCCGAGTGTTCACCATTGCGAAAGTTCGTACTTTCGAGACACCACGTGATGATCGGGTGTGATAGACTCTATGTTCACATACAACGGGTGCAAGATAGTTTTGCACACGCGGAACACTCATGCTAAATTTAACGAGCCTAGCATGTACAGACATGGCCTCGGAACACAAGATACCGAAAGGTAGAGCATGAGTCATATGGTACATATGATCAACATGGAGATGTTCATCATTGAAGCCAACTCATCTCACGTGATGATCAGACTTGGGTTGGTGGATTTGGATCATGTGTTACTCGAATGACTAGAGGGATGTCAATTTGAGTGATAGTTCTTAAGTAATATGATTAATTGAACTGATTATCATGACCATAGTCAAAATGTGTTTGCAAATTATCTAGTAGATGATTAGCTTACGCTGTAGCTCCCCTGTATTTTGATATGTTCCTAGATAAAAATAAGTTGAAAGATAATAGTGGAAATTATGCGGATTGGATTCGTAAACCGAGGTTTGTCCTCATTGCTGCAAAGAAGGCTTATGTCCTTAATGCACCGCTTGGTGTGCTATCCCAAGTGTCGTCTATGGATGTTGCAAACATCTGACATACACGTTTTGATGACTATATGTTAGTTCAGTGCGTCATGCTTTACGGATTAGAATTGAGGCGCCCAAGACATTTTGAACGTCACGGAACAGATGAGATATTCCAAGAGATGAAACTAGGATTTCAAGCTCGTGCCTGTGTTGAGAGGTATGATACCTCCAAAAAGATTCTTTGCCAGCAAAGTAAAGGAGAAAAGCTCAATCGTTGAGCGTGTGCTCAGATTATCCGGGTGCTACAATTACTTGAATCGAGTGGGAGTTGATCTTCCAGATGAGATTGTGATTGACATAGTTCTCCAAAGTCAGTGCCACAAAGTTATTGAGCTTCGTGATGAACTATAGTATACCATGGATAAATAAGATGATACCTAAGCTATTTGCGATGTTTGATACCGCGAAGGTAGAAATCAAGTAGGAGGATCAAGTCTTGATGGTTGGTAAAACCACTAGTTTCAAGAAGGGCAAGGGAAAGAAGGGAAACTTCGAGAATGACAAATCAGTTGTTGCTCCAATGAAGAAACCCAAGGTTGAACCCAAACCCGAGACTAAGTGCTTCTATGTTGAGGGGAATGATCACTCAGGTGGAACTACCCTAGACACTTGGTAGATAAGAAGGCTGGCAACGTCAACAGAAGTATATTAGATATACGTGTTATTGATGTGTAATTTACTAGTACTCCTAGTAGCACATGGGTATTAGATACCAGTTCAGTTGCTAAATGTTAGTAACTCGAAATAAAAGCTACAAAATAAACGGAGACTAGCTAAAGGCGAGGTGACAATATGTGTTGTAAGTGTTTCCAAGGTTGATATGATCACCATCGCACGCTCCCTTTACCTTCGAGATTAGTGTTGAACCTAAATGTTGTTTGGTGTTTGCGTTGAGCATGAACATGATTGTATTGTGTTTATTGCAATACAATTATTCATTTAAAGAAAATAATGGTTACTCTATTTACTTGAATAATACCTTAAATGGTCATGCACCTAAGATGAATGGTTTATTGAATCTCGATCGTAGTGATACACATGTTCACGATATAGATGCCAAAAGATACAAAGTAGTAATGATAGTACCACTTACTTGTGGCACTTCCACTTAAGTCATATTGATATTAAACACATGAAGAAGCTCCATGTTGATGGATCTTTGGACTCACTCGTTTTTTAGTCGTTTGAGACATGAAAACCCTGCTTATTGGTGTAAACGCATGAAGAAACTCCATGCAGATGGATCATTTGGACTCACTTGATTTTGACTCACTTGAGACATGCAAATCATGCCACATGGGCAAGATGACTGAAGGCCTCGTTTTTCCTGTGAGATGGAACGAGCAAGTGACTTGTTGGACATAATACATTTTGATGTATGCAGTCCAATCAGTGCCGAGGCACGCAGTGGATATCATTGTGTTCTTACTTCATTGATGATTTGAGCAGATACACGTGTATTTGCTTGATGAATCACAAGTCGGAAATATTGTAAAGTTTAAGCAATTTCAGAGTGAAGTTGAGGATCGTCGCGACAAGAGGATAATATGTCTATGATGTGATCGTGGAGGTAAATATATATTGGAGTTACGAGTTTGGTATACATTTAAGAAAATGTGAAAATGGTTTCGGAACTCATGCCACCTGGAACACCATAGTGTGATGGTGTGTCTGAACGTCATAGCCGTGCCCTATTGGATATGGTGCATACTATGGTGTCTCTTATCGAATTACCACTATCTTTTTGGGGTTAGGCATTAGAGACAACCACATTCACTTTAATAGGGTACCACATAGTTCCGTTGAGATGACACCATATGAACTATGGTTTGGAGAAACCTAAGCTATCATTTCTTAAACTTTGGGGCTACGATGCTTATGTCAAAAGGCTTCAACCTGATAAGCTCGAATCCAAAGTGGATGAATGCATCTTCATAGGATACCCAAAATAGTTGGGTATACCTCCTATGTCAGATCCGAAAGCAAAGTATTTGTTTCTAGAAAAAGGGTCCTTTCTCGAGAAAGAGTTTCTCTCGAAAGAATTGAGTTGGAGGATGGTGGAACTTGACTAGGTTACTGAACCATCACTTCAACCACAGAGTTGAAGGGAGCAGGAAGTTGTTCCTGTGGCGCCTACACCAGTTGAAGTGGAAAGCCGATGATGGTGATCACGAAGCTTCGGATCATGTTACTACCAAACCTCATAGGTCGACAAGGAAATGTACTGCTCCAGAGTGGTACAGTAATCCTATGTTGGAGGTCATGTTGCTAGACGACAATGAACCTACGAGCCATGGAGAAGTGATGGTGGGCCTGGAATCCGACAAATGGTTGGAGGCCATGAAATTTGATATAGGATCCATGTATGAAAACAAAGTGTTTGATTTTGGAAGAACTACTTGATGGTCGTAAGTCTATTAAGTACAAATGGATCTTTAAAATGAAGACAAACAATGTGTCGGTGAACTAAAGACCGGGGTCTCTAGAGCCCCGGACTAGTGCGTGGACACCGGCAGCCCCTCCGCAATGGCAAGGTGTGTCACTGGGCTTAGGGTGAAAGCAAGACTCAGAAGCCACCAAGTGCTAGTTGCAAGACCCGGCAAGCACTTGCTTGCTGGTAAGGAAGAAGAGACCCCAATAGGAGCTCCCTGTCGGGGAGATAGACAATGCCACGGAGAGACCCTCCCGCCAAGGAAGAAGGACTGAGCCCCGGCAAGCCACCCTTTCTGGTAAGATTTACAAGGCCTTGGCAGGCCATCACCTCCCTGCCGAGAGGAACAGGAAGAGCCCCGACAAGGTAACCCTGCCGGGAAGGAAGAGAAGGCCCGAAGAGAGGTGTGGGCCCAAGGCGCCCTCCGTGGGGCCTGCGAACGCCTCCACCGATGAGCACGCCACCGACGATGCATGAAACACTCGTGTGCCCGCACGCTAGCGCAACACCCCGGAGTTGCCACGTGTGAGTACGTGTCCACCCCCCCCCCCGACGAGGCCAGGGAAGTCTGTCGAAGCATTTAATGCACCTCAGACAAGGCAGTAACACTGTCACTGTCGGTCGGCATTGTTTCACTCGTGAACCCACCGTTCGCCCACTGAGCCACTATGGTGACTCCTTCACCTATAAAAGGAGGCCCGAGGCTCAGTAGTAGGGACTTTTGGCTTTTCGACCAATCGAAAGGCTGTAAAAAGGGACAGATCTACAGTAACCCAAAACGAATAACTAAACACATGCAGGAGTAGGGTTCTACGCACCACGTGACCCGAGCATGGGTAAAAAGATCTTGTCGGGCCCTGACTATTGGTTCTGCTCTTGCCACGACCCCTCTGCCCTCCAAACCAGAAAAGGGGACCTTTGAGGCCCCCATAGGACTCGATCCTTCACCGACACAATGATGGTAAATGTCACCATTTAGAAAGCTCGACATGTTGCAATGAGGTTTCCGACAAGTTGAAGGAGTTGAATACAATGATACTTTCTCACTCGTAGCGATGCTAAAGTCTGTTGGAATTATGTTAGCAGTTGCTGTATTTTCGATTATGAAATCTGGAAGATGGATCTCAAAACATTGTTTCCTTGACGGTTTCTTTCAGGAAAGGTTGTATGTGATACAACCAGAAGGTTTTGTCGATCCTAAGGATGCTAACAAGTATGCAAGCTCCAGCAATCCTTCTATGGACTGGAGCAAGCATCTCGGAGTTGGAATATACACTTGGATAAGATGATCAGGGCTTTGGGGTTTATACAAAGTTTATGAGAAACTTGTATTTTCAAGAAATTGAGTGGGAGCACTATAGAATTTCCGATGAGTATATGTGGTTGACATATTGTTGATTGGAAATGATGTAGAATTTCTAGAAAGCATATAACGTTGTTTGAGAAGTGTTTTTCAAAGGCAAACTGGATTGACCTACTTGAACATTGAGCATCAAGATCTATAGAGATAGATCAAAATGCTTGATAAAACTTCTAATGAATACATACCATGACAAGATTTTGAAGGATTTCAAAATAGACCGGTCAAGGAAGGAGGTCTTGGCTGTGTTGTAAGGTACGAATTTGAGTAAGACTCAAAGATTGACGACGACAGAAGAAAGAGAAAGGACGATGGTCGTCTCCTATGCCTTAGCCGTAGGCTCTATAGTATGTCATGCCGTGTACCGCACCTGATGTGTGCCTTGCCATGAGTCTGTCAGGGTTACAAGAGTGATCAAGGAATGGATCACTGGACATCAGTCAAAATTATGCATAGTAAATTGAGCACTAAGGAAATGTTTCTCGATTATGGAGATGATAAAAGAGTTCGTCGTAAAGGGTTACGTCGATGCAAGCTTTGACACCAATCTGGATGACTCTGAGTAGCAGGCCGGATTTGTATAGTGGGGAAATCATTTGGAATAGTTACAAATGAAGCATGGTAACAACATATACATGATGACATATAGATTTGTAAAGCACACACGGATCTAAAAGGTTCAGACCCGTTGACTGAAACCTCTCTCACAAGCAAAACATGATAAACCCCAGAACTTACTCGGTGTGAATCACATAGGGATGTCAACTAGATTATTGACTCTAGTGCAAGTGGGAGACTGTTGGAAATATGACCTAGATGCAATAATAAATTAGTTATTATTGTATTTCCTTGTTCATGATAATCGTTTATTATCCATGCTATAAATGTATTGATTGGAAATCAAATACATTTGTGGATACATAGTCAACTCACTATTCCTAGTGAGCCTCTAAGGACTAGCTCGTTGATCAAAGATGGTCAAGGTTTCCCGACCATAGACATAAGTTGTCATTTGATAACGGGATCACATCATTAGGAGAATGTTGTGATGGACAAGACCCAAAATATCAACGTAGCATATGATCGTGTTAGTTTATTGCTACTGTTTTCTGCATGTCAACTATCTGTTTCTATGACCATGAGATCATGCAACTCCGATGAATGCCTTGTGTGTATCAAATGTCACAACGTAACTGCGTGACTATAAAGGTGCTCTACAGGTATTTCCGAAGGTGTCTGTTGAGTTGGTGTGAGTCGAGAATGGGATTGGTCACTCCGTATGACGGAGAGGTATCTCTAGGGCCCACTCGGTAATACAACATCACAAGAATCCTTGCAAGCAATGTGACTAAGGAGTTAGTCACATGATCTTGTATTACGGAATGAGTAAAGAGAATTGCCGGTAACAAGATTGAACTAGGTATGGAGATACCAACGACCGAATCTCGGGCAAGTAAGTTACCGAAGGACAAAGGAAATAATATACGGGATTAATTGAATCCTTGACATAGAGGTTCAACTGATAAAGATCTTCCTAGAATATGTAGGAGCCTATATGGGCATCCACGTCCCGCTATTGGTTATTATCCGAAGAGTGTCTCCGTCTTGTCTGCATAGTTCTCGAACCCGCAGGGTCTGCACACTTAATGTTCGGTGACGTTTCAGTATAGTTGAGTTATCTATGTTGCTGCTGGCTACACCTATAGGGATTTCCTTGGAAAATATGCAAAGGATTCCCCCGCGGCCTTGGATCCTTGCGTTGGTGTTCCCTTGAAGAGGAAAGGGTGATGTAGCACAGCGGCGGTAAGTATTTCCCTCAGTTTGAGAACCAAGGTATCAATCCAGTAGGAGGATCGCGTCAAGACACAAATACCTGGACAAACACAAAGAGCTTGCACCCAACGCTATGAAGGGGTTGTCAATCCCTTATAGATTCTTTGCAAAGTGAGAACTGAAAGCAAAAAGTAAACAAAGCAAAGTAAAAGTAAAAGCTGAGATGATAGTTGTGAATAGACCCGGGGGTCCTAGTGTTCACTAGTGGCTTCTCTCATGAAAGCAAGTAGACGGTTGGTGAACGAATTACTGTCGAGCAATTGATAGAACCGCGCAAAGTCATGATGTTATCTATGGCAATGATCATACATATATGCATCACGTCCAAAACAAGTAGACCGATACTTTCTGCATCTACTACTATTACTCCACACGTCGACCGCTATCCAGCATGCATCTAGTGTATTGAGTTCATAAGAACAGAGTAACGCCTGAAGCAAGATGACATGATGTAGATGGACAATCTCAAATCTATGATGAAAGCCCATCTTTTTACCCTTGAGGGCAACAACACGATGCGTGCCTTGCTGCCCCTTCTGTCACTTGGAAAGGTCACCGCACGATATGAACCCAAAACCAAGCACTTCTCCCATTGCAAGAATCATAGATCTAGTTGGCCAAACAAAACCCAAGACTCAGAGAGACTTACAAGGATATCAAATCATGCATATAAGAAATCAGCAAAGACTCAAATATAATTCATATATAATCTGATCATAAATCCACAATTCATCGGATCTCAACAAACACACCACCAAAGAGGATTACATCGGATAGATCTCCATGAAGATCATGGAGAACTTTGTATTGAAGATCCAAGAGAGAGAAGAAGCCATCTAGCTACTAACTACGGACACGTAGGTCTGAAGTAGACTACTCACGAGTCATTGGAGAGGCAATGATGTTGATGTAGAAGCCCTCGAGCTCCAAAGTCCCCTCCGACAGGGCACCGGGAAGGGTCTCCAGATGAGATCTCGCGGAAAAGTGGTTTCGTGGACGCCCTGATTTTTTCTGGGATTTTAGGGAATAAATAGGCCAAAGAGCTAGGGCAGGGGAGCTCCAGGGGGGCCACAAGCTTGGTAGCCGCGACCCCCCCTGTGGGCCTCCTGCCTTGGCCCTCAAGTCCCCCGATCTTCTTGTGTTCTGGAAAAATTCATTTCTGGGATTTTATTCCGTTTGGACTCCATTCCAAAATCGGATCTAAAAAGAGTCAAAAACATAGAAAAAACAGGAACTGGCACTTGGCACTGAATTAATAAGTTAGTCCCAAAAAAGATATAAGAGGTATATAAAACATCCAAAGTTGACAAGATAACAACATGAAACTGTCAAAAATTATAGATACGTTTGAGACGTATCAAGCATCCCCAAGCTTAACTCATGCTCGTCCTGAGTAGGGAAGTGATAAAGAATGAATTTTTGATGCTTTCATGCTACCTAGCATAGATGTCCTTTGTAAGTCCTCTTATGTAACATGAATGTTCACATCCGTTAGATTCAAAACAATAGTTTTCTATTGACGTGGAGACAATAATACTTCAAGCAAACTAGCAAGGTAATCATGAACTTTCAAAATAAGAAGGCCAAAAGAAAGTTATCCCTACAAAATAATATAGTCTGGCTATGCTCTATCATCCTTGCACAACGAATTTAAATCATGCACAACCTCGGTATTGGCCAAGTAATTGTTTTCACACCTTTATTTTCTCAAACTTTTTCAACTCTCACGCAATACATGAGCGTGAGCCATGGTGTTAGCACTATAAGTGGAATGGAGTGTGGTGGAGGTTGCAAGGCAAACAAGGAGAAGATGGTCACATTGAGTAGGCTTATCAATGAGCTATGGAGATTCTCATCAATAGATATCAATGTGAATGAGTAGGGATTGCCATACAAATGATGCACTAGAGCTAAGAGTATGTGAAAGCTCTTAAACAAAACTAGTGGGTGTGCATCCAACTTGCTTGCTCACGAAGACCTAAGGCAATTTTGAAGAAGCCCATCATTGGAATATACAAGCCAAGTTATATAATGAAAATTTCCCACTAGCTATATGGTGGTGACAAAACGAGAGACTCTCAATCATGAAGATCATGGTGCTTAATAAGCATAAGTGTGAAAGATAGTAGCATTGTCCGTTCTCTCTTTTTCTCTCATTTTTTTGGTAGGCTCTTTGGCCTCTCTTTTTTTTGGTGGGCATCTTTGGCCTCTTTTTGTAAATGGGCTTCGCTGGCCTCTTTTATTTCCTCACATGGGACAATGCTCCATCAATGATGATCATCACACTTACAACTCAAAACATAGAGCAATGATGACTCTATATGTAATGCCTTCGGTAGTGTACCGTGACAATGATCTAGCATGGCATAGACATCAATGGAAACATCATGGTAGCTACCTTATGATCATGCAATGGCAATGTAGAATCTGTGGCACATGTCATGGTGGTAGTTGCATGGCAATATATCTTGGAATGGATTTGAAAATGCCATAGTAGGTAGGTATGGTGGCTGTTTTGAGGGAGGCTATATGGTGGGTTTTATGCATGGGCGAAAGTTGCATGGCACTAAAGAAGATAGTGATGGTGGAAGGTGAAAGTGCATCTAAACCATGGACTCAACATTAGTCATGAAGAACTCATATACTTGTTGCAAAAGTTTTAGTAGTAAGCGAAACAAAGCATTCAACGCATACTCCTAGGGGAAGGGTTGGTAGGTATAAACCATCGCGCGATCCCGACCGCCACACAAAGGATGACAATCAATAAACTAATCAAGCTCAGACTTCATCACATAGCGGTTCACCATACGTGCATGCTACGGGAATCACTAACTTCAACACAAGTATTTCTAGATCCACAACACCTTACTAGTATAACTTCAATATTACCACAACCACAACTCAAAACTAATTGAGATGAATCAAACTTCTCTAACTACTCAATGCACATGAAGGTGGAAGTTTTCATATCCCTTTGGATAACTACCCCTTTTGAGACTAATTTCATAGCAAAGATCAACTACCACACCACGCACTGCCGTGCTCGAAAAGATAGAAGTGAAGCACACAGAGCAAAATCAACTAGCTCAAAAGATATAAGTGAAACACATGTGAGCTGAATTGCCTAACCAAAGGATATAAGTGGAGCTCGATAAAATCACGGTGAGTGCATGTCTCTCTCTCTAGGTGTGCAGCAAGGAAGATCGTGACACAACAAAAATAAAAGACTCCTACGATGCAAGACGCTCCAAGAAAAACACATGAAATGTGGTGAATAAAAATATACCCCCAAGTAACGTTACCGATGGATTGAAGACGAAAGCGGGGATGCCTTCCCGGGGCATCCCCAAGCTTAGGTTTTTTCGGCATCCTTGAATCAACTTTGGGTGCCTTGGGCATCCCCAAGCTTGAGCTCTTGCCACTCTTTATCTCTTTTTCCATAAGAACTTCACCCAACACTTGAAAACTTCACAACACAAAACTTAAATAGAAACTCCTGATATCGTTAGTATAAGAAAGCAAATCACCACTTCCTTAGGTACTGTAGCAAACTTAAATTCTACTTATGTTGATGTTGGGTTACAGTATTTTCAATCTTCCATGGCTAATACCCCCCGATACTATCCATTGTTTCATCAAAATAAAAACCAACTCAACAAAAACAAAATTTGTTAATAGTAGACCAGTCTGTAGCAATCTGTATACTTCGTATACTTCTGGTACTTCAAAAATTCTGAAAAGTTACGACAGTCTGAAGAATTTGCGTAGCAATCAGCAAAAAGAAAATGAACTCAAAATCTCTCACAGAAAAAAATGAAAATTCTTTTCTTGAGCAGAAAGTTTCTGTCTTTTCCAGCATGATCAAACGATCATCCCCAAGACTAATCATAACGGTTTCACTTGGCACGAACGCAAAAGAAACACAAAAAACACAATCATAACAGAATTATGAAAGTGTGGAAGACACAAAACAGAAAGAAAAATGATAGATTCATTGGGTTGCCTCCCAACAAGCGCTATTGTTTAACGCCCTTAACTAGGCATTGATAATTCAACGATGCTCACATAAAAGATAGCAATCCGTCACGAAGAGAGGATCATGAAGCATGTGAAAATCACATCTAAGTGTAACATACTTCCTATGAATAGGTATTTTATAGGAAAACAAATTGGCAAGACAACCAATAGTTACCAAATGCAAGGAAGAAGAAAGAGACAATAGCAATCTCAACATACCGAGAGCTAATTTGGTAACATGAAAGTTTCTACCTCAATATTTTCCTCTCTCAAAATAATTTCATGTGGGATCATATTTGAATTCAACGATATAGCTATCATATAGGATATTCTTTTCATGATCCACATGCATGCAAAGTTGATGCTCTTCAAAAATAGTGGGATTATCATCAACTAAAGTCATGACTTCTCCAAACCCACTTTCAATAATGTTGCAAATATCATAATCATCATGAGGCTTGAACAAATTTTCAAGATCATAAGAAAGACCATCCCCCCAATCATGATTATTGCAACAAGTAGGGGACATAGCAAAACTAGCATCCCCAAGCTTAGGGTTTTGCATATTATTAGCATGATTGTCACTAATAGGATTTATAGTGAAACCATTGCAATCATGCTTTTCATTCAAGGAGCCCTCGTGAATCACTTCATAAGTTTCTTCATCACGATTTTCAGATTCATGCATCTCAGGCAAAACTCCATAAAGATAGTCAAGTGCACTCAATTCAGTAGCAATTGGTTCCTCATAAGTGGATCTCTTAAAGAGATTAGCAAGTGGATGAGGATCCATATCACTAGATTTTCAGCAAGCGAACATGCAAGCATATTGAAGGCACATAGCACACAAGCGAATAGAAAGCAAGCGAAAGAAAAGGGCGAACGAAAAAGGCAAACGAAAAAGGCAAATTGGTGAAGTGGGGGAGAGGAAAACGAGAGGCAACTGGCAAACAAAGTAAATGCAAGAGATGAGTTTGTGACACTTACCTGGATAGATCTTGACTTGATCTCCCTGGCAATGGAGCCAGAAATCCTTCTGCTGCTGGCTACGCCTATAGGGATTTCCTTGGCAAATATGCAAAGGATTCCCTCGCGGCCTTGGAGCCTTGCGTTGGTATTCCCTTGAAGAGGAAAGGGTGATGTAGCACAGCGGCGGTAAGTATTTCCCTCAGTTTGAGAACCAAGGTATCAATCCAGTAGGAGGATCGCGTCAAGTCACAAGTACCTGCACAAACACAAAGAGCTTGTACCCAACGCTATGAAGGGGTTGTCAATCCCTTATAGATTGTTTGCAAAGTGAGAACTGAAAGCAAAAAGTAAACAAATCAAAGTAAAAGTAAAAGCTGAGATGATTGTTGTGAATAGACCAGGGGGCCGTAGTGTTCACTAGTGGCTTCTCTCATGAAAGCAAGTAGACGGTGGGTGAACGAATTACTGTCGAGCAATTGATAGAACCGTGCAAAGTCATGACGTTATCTAGGGCAATGATCATACATATAGGCATCACGTCCAAAACAAGTAGACTGATACTTTCCGCATCTACTACTATTACTCCACACGTCGACCGCTATCCAGCACGCATCTAGTGTATTGAGTTCATAAGAACAGAGTAACGCCTTAAGCAAGATGACATGATGTAGATGGAAAATCTCAAGTCTATGATGAAAGCCCATCTTGTTACCCTTGATGGAAACAACATGATGCGTGCCTTGCTGCTCCTTCTGTCACTGGGAAAGGTCACCACACGGTATGAACCCAAAACAAAGCACTTCTCCCATTGCAAGAATCATAGATCTAGTTGGCCAAACAAAACCCAAGACTCGGAGAGACTTACAAGGATATGAAATCATGCATATAAGAAATCAGCAAAGACTCAAATATAATTCATAGATAATCTGATCACAAATCCACAATTCATCGGATCTCGACAAACACACCGCCAAAGAGGATTACATCGGATAGATCTCCATGAAGATCATGGAGAACTTTGTATTGAAGATCCAAGAGAGAGAAGAAGCCATCTAGATACTGACTACGGACCCGTAGGTCTGAAGTAGACTACTCACGAGTCATTGGAGAGGCAATGATGTTGATGTAGAAGCCCTCCAACTCCAAAGTCCCCTCCGGCAGGGCACCGGGAAGGGTCTCCAGATGATATCTCGCGGAAACGGAAGCTTGCAGCAGCGGAAAAGTGGTTTCGTGGACACCCTGATTTTTTCTGGGATTTTAGGGAATAAATAGGCCAAAGAGCTAGGGCAGGGGAGCTACAGGGGGGCACAAGCTTGCTAGCCACGGCCCCCCTGGCCGCGGCTACAGGGCTTGTGGCCCCCCTGTGGGCCTCCTGCCTTGGCCCTCAAGTCCCCCGATCTTCTTTTGTTCTGGAAAAATTCATTTCGGGGATTTTATTCCGTTTGGACTCCATTCCAAAATCAGATCTGAAAAGAGTCAAAAACATAGAAAAAACAGGAACTCGCACTTGGCACTGAATTAAAAAGTTAGTCCCAAAAAAGATATAAATGGTATATAAAACATCCAAAGTTGACAACATAACAACATGAAACCGTCAAAACTTATAGATACGTTTGAGACGTATCATATGTTGGTGGCCGAAAGTTGTTAGGAGTCTCGTATGAGATCTCGGATATCATGAGGGGTTCTGGAATGGTCTGGAGATGAAGATTTATATATAGGAAAGAGGTATTCGGGTTCCGGAAAAGTTTTGGGCATTTCCGGTAATGTATCAAGAGTGACGAATGGGTTCCCGGCGTTGACCGGGAGGTGCCAACCACCCCGGGGGGGAGCACATAGGCCTAAGAGGTGGCGCACCAGCCCCTGGTGGGCTTGGCAGTGCTACTTCTCAAACAACCGCGCCAAAAATTGACACGTTGACTGAGACTTGCTTGCGTTGGTTTTCCCTTGAAGAGGAAACGGTGATGCAGCATAGGAGCAGTAAGTATTTCCCTCAGTTTGAGAACCAAGGTATCAATCCAGTAGGAGAATCTCGTCAAGGACAAAGTACCTGCGCAAACACAAAAGAGATTGCACCCAACACTATAAAGGGGTTGTCAATCCCTTCAAGATTGATTGCAAAGTGAGATCTGAATGCAGAAAGTGAAACGAAGAAAAAGTGTAAGGATGAAAATATGGTGTGAAGTAGACCCGGGGGGCATAGTGTTCACTAGAGGCTTCTCTCAAAATACAAATATTACGGTGGGTAAACAAATTATTGTCGAGCAATTGATTGAACCACGCAAAGTCATGACGATATCTCAGGCAATGATCATACATATAGGCATCACGTCCGAGACAAGTAGACCGATACTTTCTGCATCTACTACTATTGCTCCACACATCGACCGCTATCCAGCATGCATCTAGTGTATTGAGTTCATGACGAACAGAGTAACGCCTTAAGCAAGATGACGTGATGTAGAGGGATAAACTCAAGCCAATGATGAAAACCCCATCTTTTTACCCTTGATGGCAACAACATGATGCGTGCCTCGCTACCCCTTCTGTCACTGGGTGAGGTCACCACACGGTATGAACCCAAAACCAACCACTTCTCCCATTGCAAAAATCATAGATCAAGCTGGCCAAACAAATCCCACAACTCGAAAAGAATTACAAGGATATGAAATCATGCATAAGAGATATCAGAAGAAACTCAAATAAGATTCATAGATAATTTGATCATAAATCCAGAATTCATCGGATCTCGACAAACACACCACAAAAGAAGATTACATCGGATAGATCTCCATGAAGATCATGGAGAACTTTGTATTGAAGATCCAAGAGGGAGAAGAAGCCATCTAGTTACTAACCATGGACCCGTAGGTCTATGGTGAACTACTCATGCATCATCGGAGAGGTCATGGTGTTGATGAAGAAGCCCTCCGTATACGAATCCCCCTCTGGCAGGGCACTCGAACGTGCCCCAGATGGGATCTTGCGGAGGCAGAAGCTTGCGGCGGCGGAAAAGTACTTTCGATGATCTCCTGATTTTTTCTAGAATTATTGGGAATATATAGGCGAAAGACCTAGGGCAGAGGTGGCCCAGGGAGCCCACAAGCCTGGGAGGCACGGCCCCCCTGGCCACGGCTAGGGGGCTTGTAGGGTCCCCGTTGGCCCCGTGCCTTGGTTCACAAGCTTCTCGATCTTCTTTTGTTGAAAAAATGTTTTTGGAAGTTTCGTTCTGTTTGGACTCCGTTTAAAATCCTCCTCTCAAAGGGGTCAAAAGCACGGAAAAATCAGGAACTCCCACTTGGCACTGAGTTAATAAGTTAGTCCCAAATATATATAAAATGCATACAAAACATCCAAAGTTTGACAGGATAATAGCATGAAACCATCAAAAATTATAGATACGTTGGAGACGTATCAAGCATGCCCAAGCTTAACTCCTGCTCGTCCTCGAGTAGGGAAGTGATAAAGACTGAATTTTTGATGTGGAGTGCTACCTATCATAGTTGTCCTTTGCAAGTTCTTTCGTGTGACATGAATATTCAGATCCGTAAGATTCAAAACAATAGTTTTCTATTGACATGAAAACATTAATACTTCAAGCAAACTAGCAAGGTAGTCATGAAGTTTCAAAATAACAAGGCCAAAGAAAGTTATCCCTACAAAATCATATAGAGTGGCTATGGTCCATCATCCCCACACAACTAATTTAAATCATGCACAACCCCGGTATTGGCCAAGTAATTGTTTCCAGACTCTTACTTTCTCTAACCTTTTATAACTATCATGCAATACATGAGCGTGAGCCATGTATATATCACTCTAAGTGGAATAGAGTGTGGTGGTGGTTGTGAGACAAAAAGGGAGGAGATGGTCACATTGACTCGACGTATCAAAGGGCTATGGAGATGCCCATTAATAGATATAAATGTGAATGAGTACGGATTGCCATACAAAGGATGCACTAGAGCTATAAGTATGTGAAAGCTCAAAAGGAGAACTAGTGGGTGTGCATCCAACTTGCTTGCTCACGAAGACCTAGGGCAATTTTGAGGAAGCCCATCATTGGAATATACAAGCCAAGTCATATAATGAAGATTCCCACTAGCATATGGTGGTGACGAAATGGGAGGCTCTCAATCATGAAGAACATGGTGCTATTATGAAGCACAAGTGTGGAAAAAGATAGTGGCATTGTCCCTTCTCTCTTTTTCTCTCTTTTTTTATTTGTGCTCTTTGGCCGCTTTTTTTATTTGGGCTCTTTGGCCTCTTTTTTTTCTCACGTGGGATAATTCTCTAATAATGATGATCATCACACTTTTATTTACTCACACCTCAAAGCTCGGAACGATGATGACTCTATAGGAAATGCCTCCGGCAGTGTACCGGGATGTGCAACGATTTAGCTTGGCGTATGACGTTGAGACATCTCGCTAGCTATCTTATGATCATGCAATGGAAATATGAGAGTGACGACACAACTCATGAGACGGAACGGTGGGAGTTGCATGGCAATATATCTCGGAATGGCTATGAAAATGCCATAGTAGGTAGGTATGGTGGCTGTTTTGAGGTAGGCGTATGGTGGGTTTGTGCGCCGACGAGAATTGCGCGGCACTAGAGAGGCTAGCAATGGTGGATGGTGAAAGTGCATCTATACCATGGACTCACATTAGCCATGAAGAACTCACATACTTGTTGCGAAAGTTTTTGCTAGTAATCGAAACAAAGTGCTAAACGCATACTCCTAGGGGAAGGGTTGGTAGGTGTTAACAATCGCGCGATCCCGATCGCAACACAAAGGATGACAATCAATAGATCAATTATGCTCCGACTTCCTAACATAGCTGTTCACCATACATGCATGCTACGGGAATCACTAACATCAACACAAGTATTTCTGGATTCACAACACCATACTAACATAACTCTTAATATTACCAAATCCACGTCTCAAAACTAATTGAGAGGAATCAAATTTTTTTTACTCAATGCACATGAAGATAGAGGTTTTTGTATCCTCTTTGGGTACCTATCACGTTTGGGACTAATTTCATAGCACAAGCCAACTACCAAGTCACGCACCGCCGTGCTCTAAAAGATCTAAGTGAAGCACACAGAGCAAAATTATCTAGCTCAAAAGATATAAGTGAAGCACGATGAGCATTCTAGCAAAATCATGATGAGTGCATGTCTCTCTCAAAAGGTGTGCAGCAAGGATAATTGTGACACAACAAAAAGAAAAGACTCATACGATACAAGACGCTCCAAGCAAAACACATATCATGTGGTGAATAAAAATATAGCTCCAAGTAATGTTACCGATGAATTGAAGACGAAAGAGGGGATCCTTCCTGGGGCATCCCCAAGCTTAGGCTTTTTGGTGTCCTTGAATTTTGCTTGGGATGCCTTGGGCATACCCAAGCTTGAGCTTTTTCCACTCCTTATCTCTTTGTCCATGAGAACATCACCCAAAACTTGAAAACTTCACAACACAAAACTTAAACAGAAACTCGTGATAACATAAGCACAAGAAAACAAACTACCACCTCTTTAGATACTATAGTAATCTTGATTTCTATTTATATTGGTGTTAGATTACTGTATTCTCACTTTTCCATGGCTAGTACCCCCCGATAATATCCATAGTTTCATAAAAACAAGCAACCAACTCAACAAAAACAGAATCTGTCAAAAACAGACTAGTCTGTAGAAATCTGTATACTTCGAATACTTTTGGTACCACAAAAATTCTGAAAACTTACGACTGCGTGGGAAAAAGGCATATAAACAAGCAGAAAAAATAATCAACTTAAAAGCTCTATCTGAATAAAAGTGAAAAATAATCTCGTGAGAAAAAAGTTTCTGTCTTTTTCCAGCACGATCAAACAACCATCACCAAGACTAGTCATAAAGGTTTTACATGGCTCAAACACAAAAAGAAACACAAAAGACACTATCATAACAAAATTATGATGGTGTGGATGCAACAAAACAGAAAGAAAAAAGATAAATTCATTGGTTGCCTCCCAACAAGCGCTATTGTTTAACGCCCTTAGCTAGGCATTGATAATTCAATGATGCTCACACAGAAGACAAGAATTGAAGCACAACGAGAGCATCATAAAGCATGTAAAAATCACATCTAAGTCTAATATACTTCCTATGCATAGGCATTTTATAGGAAAACAGATTGTCAAGACAACCAATAGTCACCATATGCAAGGAAGAAGAAAGAGACCATAGCAATCTCCACATAACGAGAGGTAATTGGGTAACATGAAAGTTTATAGCACAATATTTTCCTCTCTCATAGCAATTACATGTGGGATCAAAATCAAATTCAACAATATAGTTATCACAAAGGATATTCTTTTCATGATCCACATGTATGCAAAGTTGACGCTCTTCAAAAATAGTGGGATTATCATCAACTAAAGTCATGACTTCTCCAATCCCACTTTCAATATTATTGCAAACATCATATTCATCAGGATGCTTAAACAAATTTTAAAGATCATAAGAAAAATCATTACCCCAATCATGATCATTGCAACAAGTAGTGGACATAGCAAAACTAGAATCCCCAAGCTTAGGGTTTTGCATATTTTAAGCATGATTGTCACTAATAGGATTTATAGTGCAACCATTGCAATCATGCTTTTCATTTAAGGAGCCCTCGTGAATCACTTCATAAATTTCTTCATCATGATTTTCAGATTCACGCATCTCAAGCAAAACTCCATAGAGAAAGTCAAATGCACTCAATTCACTAGCAATTGGATCAACATAATTGGATCTCTTAAAGAGATTAACAAGTGGATGAGGATCCATATCACTAGATTTTTAGCAAGCAAAGATGGAAGCATATTGAAGGCACATAGCACACAAACAAAGGAGAGAGAAATGAAAAAGGCAAATATTTTTTCTAAATTTTTGTTTTTCACAAGTGGGGGAGAGGAAAACGAGAGGCAAAAAAGTAAATGGAAGAGACGAGTTTGCGACACTTACTTGGATGAGTTCTTGACTTGATCCACCCCGACAACGACACTAGAAATCCTTCTGCTACTCCTCAAACAACAGTGCCCACAATTGACACGTTGACTGAGACGTGCTTGCACTGGTTTTTCCCTTGAAGAGGAAAGGGTGATGCAGCACATGAGCAGTAAGTATTTCCCTCAGTTTGAGAACCAAGGTATCAATCCAGTAGGAGAATCTTGTCAAGTCCAGAGTACGTGCAGAAACACAAAAGAGCTTGCATCCAACACTATAAAGGGGTTGTCAATCCCTTCAAGATTGATTGCAAAGTGATATCTGAAGGCGGAAAGTGCAACGAAGAAAAAGTGTAAGGCTGAAAATATGGTGTGAAGTAGACCCGGGGGCCATAGTGTTCACTAGAGACTTCTCTCAAAATAGCAAATATTACGGTGGGAGAACAAATTATTGTCGAGCAATTGATAGAACCGCGCAAAGGCATGACGATATCTAAGGCAATGATCATACATATAGGCATCACCTCCGAGACAAGTAGACCGATACTTTCTGCATATACTACTATTACTCCACACATCGGCCGCTATCCAGCCTGCATCTAGTGTATTGAGTTCATGATGAACAGAGTAACGCCTTAAGCAAGATGACATGATGTAGAGGGATAAACTCAAACCAATGATGAAAACCCCATCTTTTTACCCTTGATGGCAACAACACGATGCGTGCCTCGCTACCCCTTCTGTCACTGGGTGAGGTCACCGCACGGTATGAACCCAAAACCAAGCACTTCTCCCATTGCAAGAATCATAGATCAAGCTGGCCAAACAAAACCCACAACTCGAGGAGAATTACGAGGATATGAAATCATGCATAAGAGAGACCAGAAGAAACCCAAATAAGATTCATAGATAATCTGATTGTAAACCCACAATTCATCGGATCTCGACAAACACACCGCAAAAGAATATTACATTGGATATATCTCCATGAAGATCATGGAGAACTTTGCATTGAAGATCCAAGAGAGAGAAGAAGCCATCTAGTTACTAGCTATGGACCCGTAGGTCTATGGTGAACTACTCACGCATCATGGGATAGGTCATGGTGTTGGTGAAAAAGCCCTCCGTATCCGAATCCCCCCTCCGGCAGGGCACCAGAACGTGCCCCAAATGGGATCTTGCAGAGACAGAAGCTTGCGATAGCGAAAAAGTACTTTCAATGATCTCCTGATTTTTTTGGAATTATTGGGAATATATAGGCGAAAGACCTAGGGCATAGGTGGCCCAAGGAGCCCACAAGCCTGGGAGGCGCGCCCCCTAGCCGCGGCTAGGGGGCTTGTGGGGTCCCTGGTGGGCCCCTTCCTTGGTTCTCAAGCTTCCCGATCTTCTTCTGTTTCGGAAAAAATCTTTTTGGAAGTTTCGTTCCGTTTGGACTCCATTTAAAATCCTCCTCTGAAAGGTGTCAAAAACACGGAAAAAATAGGAACTGGCACTTGGCACTGAGTTAATAAGTTAGTCCCAAAAATATATAAAAAGGCATACAAAACATCCAAAGTTTGAGAGGATAATAGCATGAAACCATCAAAAATTATAGATACGTTGGAGACGTATCAGGTAGCCAACCTCATGGGACTATACAACCGAAATAGTGGAGAATGGGAGGAGTTTGACTAGGAGGAGGAGTCCTCCTAGAGCCTCCACCAAACCCACTTGGGGGACGACTCCTCCTCCTCTTGGTCGCGGCCGTCCAACCCTAGGGGAAACCCTAGGGCGCCACCCCTGCACACTTACTCCTATATATAGTGGAGGGGAGACTGGGTAGGAGTACCTCAATCCAAGGCACAACCCCCTCTCCCTCCCTCTAGTTCGTTCTTCCTCTAGATTAGGTTCGGTAGTGCACGACGAAGCTCTGCCGGATCAGTGCCACCACCATCGTCGTCATGCCGTTAGGCTATCGGAGAACTCAGCTACCTCTCCGCCCCCTCTTGCTGGATTAAGAAGGCGGAGATTGTCATCGAGGTGTACATGTGCGGAACGCAGAGGTGCCGTCCATTCGGCACTAGAACGGGATGGGATCGCGGGACGGATTGTGACGAGATCGTGGGACAGACTGCGATTTGGATTGCAAATATGTTCGACTACATCAACCGCGTTATATACGCTTCTGCTTAGCAATCTACAAGGGTGTGTAGATGCACTCCCTCTCTCGTAGTTGTTAGTCTCCATTGATTCATCTTGGTGTGCGTAGGAATTTTTTTGTTTCCCATGCGACGTTCCCCACCACATACTTGAACAAACGACCCTCTTATGATTACCCCCTCTCGCAAGCATTCAAAACTATAAAATAAGAATTATGATAAATCTAACCATAGCATGAAACATACAGATGCAAATCGGCCCTATAGGAATAATGCATAAACTAGGGTTTAAGCTTCTGTCACTCTCACAACCCATCATCTACTTATTACTCCCCAATGCTTCCCCTTAGGTCCAAATATGGTGAAGTGTCATGTAGTCGATGTTCACAAGACACCACTAAAGGAAGAGCAACATACACATCATTCAAATATCGAACGAACACCAACTTCACATGATTATTTATAACAAGACTTCTCCCATGTCCTCAAGAACAAAATTAACTACTCAAAAATCGTCATCATGTTCAAGACACAAGGTGTAATGAATATTCTTAAGGATCTGAACATATATTTTTCCACCAATAAAATCAACTAGATTCAACTACGATATATAATCAACACTACTAGTAACCCACACATACCAATCTGAGGTTTGGAGACAAAGATTGAGTACAAGTGATGAACTAGGCTTTGATATGAGATGGCGTTGGTGTTTATGTTGATGAAGATTGGTCCTCTCATGATGGAGGAAGCATTGGTGATGATGATGGATTTGATTTTGCCCTCTCGGAAGGAAGTTTCCCCGACAGAATTGCTTCGCCGGAGAGCAAAAGTGCTCCTGCACAGGTTTCAACTCGGGAAGGTGGCGCTTCACCCCAAAAGTGACCTTTTGATTTTTGCTAGGCAAATACCCTCATATATTACAAGATGGGCACCATAGGCCTATAGGGGGACCCACGAGCTCAAGGGGCGCGCCCCTAAGCTTGTGGTCTCCTGGTGGATCCCCTTCTAGTATTTCTTTCGCCAGTATTATTTATATATTCCAAAACAATCCTCCATAAATTTCCAGGTCAATTGCAGTTCTAGAGAATATCCAACTCATTTGTGGCCTTTCGGATCTAGAATTCCCGCTGCCAGCAATCTCCCTCTTTGTAAGAATCCTGTAAAATAAGAGAGGAATGCATTAGGATTGCATCATAAAGTTAAATAATGACTCAAAAATATTAAATATCAGTAGAAAAACATGATGCAAAATGGATGTATCACACAACATTGGCACAGTCATGAGCGCTGCCTTACACGTTGTTCCATGCATGATAGGGACGTCAGGCCTGCTGATACGTTTCCTATGTATCTATAACTTTTGATTGTGCCATGCTATATTATTATCATTCTAGGATGCTTTTAGTGTGTTTGTATACCAATTAATTTTATTTTTGAGCACTAACCAACTTGCCCAGTGCCCAGTGTCAGTTGCTCTTTTCTGCATGTTTTTGGCTTTTCAGGTTTACACTACCGAACAAAGTCCAATTGCTCCAAAACTTTTTGATGATTTTTTCTGGACCAAAAGAAGACCTCGAAGCTTCGGGAGGAGACTGGAGACCACACGAGGGAGCTATCGCATAACATGTGCGCATAGAGGCGGTTTGTCGTGCCCTCATGTGTGGCGGGCCCCCCAAGAACCTCCTCCCTCTTTGTTCTATAAATCCCCAAATATCCCAAAACCCTAAGGGAGCCACGAGAAACACTTTTCTCTGCCACCGTAAGTCTCTGTTCCACCGTGTGCCCATCAAGAACCCTTTTCTAGTGCCCTACCGGAGGTGGATCGATCACCCAGGACCTGTACATCAACCTTGCTGCTCCCATGGTGATGTGTGAATAGTTTACCATAGACCTATTGGTCCGTAGTTAGTACCTAGATGTCTATCTTTGTCTCTCTCTCTTGATCTTCAATACAATGATCATCGCATCTTTGCTTTGATTTATCCTATGTATTTGTTTTGTGCGGTGCATTTGTTGGGATCCAATGATTTGTGGGTTTATGTTCAGATTATTCATGATAAAGATTTGAGTCTTCTCGGAATTCTATTATGAGTAATATTTGCATGATCATATAGATTCGTAATTCTCTCCGATCTGTTGAAATAGTTTGGCCAACTAGATTGATATTTCTTCAGTGAAAGGGGTTCGTTGTAGTGGGTTCAGTCCGACGGAGTTCTATATCCCAGTGATTGAAAGGAGCAACTACATGTCTTTGTTTTGTTACCACTGTGGATAAAACGATGGGGTTAACTCATATTTATTGAGTTCTCTTTGTCTACATCATGTCATTGTTCTCCAAGCATTACGCTGTTTTATCTAATACTCTAGATGCATGCTGGACAACAATCGATGGGTAGAGTAATAGTAATAGGTGCATGCAGGAGTCGGCCTATTTACTTATGCACGTGATACCTATATATACATGATCATTGCCGTGAATATCACATAATGATGCGCTTTTCTATATGTTGCCCAAGAGTAATTTGTTTACCCACCGGATGCCTACTACATGAGAGATGCCATTAGGGAAAACTATTGCCCCCGGGTCTATTAACTTATAACTTTACAAATGCTACAATTACCTTGCTTCCTTTATATACTTTTTATTTCCTTTTAATTTATCAACTTTCATCTACACACATTACTTGCTTGCAAATAACAAGTCCAAGGGGATTGACAACCCTCTTGCCCGCGTTGGATGGATATGTTTGCTTCTTTGTGTGTAGTCGCTGAAGACGTGGGATGGTTGTTACTCCTATTGGTTCAATAAACCTTGGTTCTCCACTGAGGGAAATATTTACCTATATTGTGCTGCATCACCCATTCTTCTTCACAGAAAACTCAATGGAGATCACAAATATCAGGAAGGATTTCTGGCGCCATTGCTAGGGAGTATCATCAACCTACTATCAAGTAACTTCACACAAATTATCATTCACTTGTTCTTATTTTTTTATATTATAGATATATTTCTTCATAAAACTAAAAAAATAAAAAAATATTTATCTTTTCTTGTCAGTAGTTTACTTATTTTCTTGCTTGAAAGTTGCTATCATGTCTGAGTTTAAATTAGTGGTGTTTCCACCTCTAGCGCGGAAGACCATGAATATCCAACTTCACCTTGTGGCGAGAATGCTAAAACAAATTTTGATGAAGTTGGTAAAGAAAAAAATTGATAATCTTGCGGATGATGAACGTTCTAAGGGAGAACCTATTATGCAAACAAAGAAATTCTGCATAGGTTGTGGTAATATTATTGGAAATAGTATGATTCAAGATTTTTTTTCATATGTGTGGGATCTTTACCCTTGATAAGCGTCTTCATTGTTGCTATAACTACAATTTATGTGGATGCTATATCTTTTCTTATAATAAAATTGGAAAGACAATTTGTGCACATGCATCCTTTCATATCATGGTTGTTTCTAGAATTCTCTAAAATTCAGGAAGCTTCTACCAAACGTCTAGACACTATATTTCCTGTTCAAAAATTTAATACTATCATGCAAGAGGATGGAGATACATTTGCTCATTATGGCACTAACGGTGAGTGCCCACCCATAGAAAGGATTCTTTGAGTTGGAAGGAATAAGAAAACTAAGATCCACGGACTATGTTGCTTATGATGAAAACCTTAGAAAGAAGGTCCCACTTCATGTCTTAGTTGATAAGATTTATGAACACAATGATAAATTTTCTATACCAAAACTTGGATTGGGTTATGAGCTTGAGAGTCAATTAAGAAAATAACTCTATCGAAACCTATACAATGAGGAGTTGACTATCACTTATGAAAACCCTAAAGAAGAGCATCATATTCCTCACGAGGTAGTCCTCACGGATCCTTGTGTTGTGCACTTCAGTCCTTTAAATTACTTTTGATTACCAACTAAAAAACTTGATGCTGAGACGATGAAATATGATTATATCATGATGGGTAATCTTTGAGATTATGACAACACGAGAATCATATGCATTATGCCTAGTTAAGGGCGTAAAACAATATCGCTAGTTAGGAGGCAACCAAATAGTATTCTTAATTTTTTTATTACTTTCTCTGTGTGTGTTATAACATCATTATTTCCTCTGTAATGATTGTGTTTTTATGTTATTAGTATGTGTGCTAAGTAAAGCCTTTGGTAGGATTTGAATGATACTAGAATTGATAGGGTTAAAAAACCAAAATTTTGATGTCCGGTGCAGAATTTCTATGATTTTACCGGAACGCCTTTTTGATCTGATTTTTTACTCAATATTGTTTTACAAATTCCTCAGGTCTTCCTAACTGTTTAGAATGTTTGTAGTTATGAAAGTATGGTACTTAATTATATCATTACACACTATTCTGTTTGAGATAAATTATATCATTACACACTTTTCTTGCATAATTTGCTTGTTTTGATGATGTCATGGATTTTATCGGGGGGGGGGGTATGTAATGGAGAACTTAGAATATAGTAACTTATGAAATAATAAAATATGAATAAGTTTATAATAGTACCTAAAGCTTTTGATATGTCCATTATACTAATGGATCTCACAAAGTTTCTCTTGAGTTTTGTGTGCTGAAGTTTTTAAGTTTTGGGTGTTATCACAAGGGATGAAGGAATAAGGAGCGGAACGAGCCTAAGCTTGGGGATGGAAAAGGCACCCCACGGTAATATTGTAGGAGTACTCAAGAGTCTAAGTTTGGGGATGCCTCGGAAGGCATGCCCTTTTTCGTCTCAATCGGTCGGTATGTCACTTGGAGCTATTTTTTATTCATCACAAGATACGAGTTTTGCTTGGAGCGTCGTTTGATGTTGTTTTATTTTGTTTAGTTTTCCACAATATTTGTTCTCCGAATACACCCACTTGAGAGATCACCTTGATTTATTAGAATACTCTATGTGATTTACTTATATCTTTTGAGCTTAGTACTTGCTCTGGTGCTTCACTTATATCTTTTAGAGCACACTGGATAGATTTTTAAGAAATAGTTGCACTTGCCTTGTTCACTCATATTTATTTGAGATTTAGTAAACAACAACGGTATTTGTCATGGGTTATAAGACTAGTCCAAAAATAATAGGTATTCAATGAATGCATAATCAAAAGCACATGTAGCACATAAATGAGAAATCACGGTTAATGATATTAATGTGGTAATGTGAACAAGCATGAGTACATGATCATTGGTTAATATAAGTATCGTGAATTAGAGGTTGTTAACTTGGTGTTCATCAAAATATTTTTATGGCTTGGTGATGATGCATGATCATACTTATTCCTTGTTGAAATCCTAGTGTTGTTTAAGTCGAGGGCGCGCGATGGTTAACTCCCACCAACCTCCTCCCTAGGGGCATGCGAGTAGTGATTTTTTTGAGAGAGCTAATAAAATCTTGTAATGCGTATGTGAGTTCTTTATGACTAATGTGAATCCATGGATATACGCACGCTCACCTCCACATATTTTCTATCCTCTTCGGTATTGTGCATTGCCCATTCTCACCTCAAGGATTGGTGCAACCTTTACCGGTGCATCCAAAACCCTTGACATGATACGCTTTGTTGCACATAAACCTCATTATTTCTTCCATAAAATATCCACCATACTTACCTATCATGGCATTTGCATAGCCATTCCGAGATATATTGCCATGCAACTTCCACCATCACATCATATGACATGTACTTCCATTGTCATATTGCTTTGCATGATCATATAAGTTAACACAGTATTTTTGGCAAAGCCACCGTTCATCATTTTATACATGTCTTGATCATTGCACATTCAGGTACACTGCCAGAGGAATTCATATAGAGTCATACTAAAATATTTCATGTTTAGTTGTAAGTAAATAAAAGTGTGATGGTCGTCATAATTAGGGCAGTGTGTTAATGAGGAAAGGATGATGGAGACACTGATTCCCCCACAAGTTAGGATGAGACTACGATAGAAAAAGAGAAAGAAAAAAGGTAAAAAATACAAAATAAAAAGAAATGAAAAAGGAATGAAAAATAAAGAAAAATAAATAAATAAAAATAAATGAGAGAAAATAGAGAAGGGACAGTGCCGCTACCTCTTTTTCCAAACTTGTGCCTCAAAGTGGCACCTTGTTCTTCAAATAGGGAGTCTCATGTTTTATCACTTCCATATGCTAGTGGGAATTTTTTGATTATAGAACTTGGCTTGTATATTTTGATGATGGGATTCCTCAAATGCCCGAGGTTTTCATGAGAAAGCGAATTGGATGCACACCCACTTAGCTTCAGTTGAGCTTTCATACTCTTATAGCTCTAGTGCCTCTGTTGCATGGCAATCCCTACTCCTTGCATTGATATCTATTGATGGGCATATGCATAGCCCATTGATACGCCTAATTGATGCGAGAATTTCTTCTCAACTTTCACCCCTTTTAAACCTACCACCATATTCTATTCCACCTTTATGCTATATGCATGGTTCATTCTCATATATTGAGCGACTAATAAAAAGCTAAAGCGTGTTAAAGAGTACGATCCAATTGCCTGACTTGAGATCGTGGTGCTTAACATTTGTATTCATGTGGTGAAGACCGAGCCATGCTGTGCTTATATGATAAAATGAATAGGGGGTGAACATTCTTTAAGGATTGTATATTTTGATACTTGATGATTATGTTGCTTATGCTTATGAATATTAATACGTTGATGTTTCTTAATTCATCATTTCTCAATGATCAAACTACAATAGATTACGTATTTGGTAGCATGTCACATCAAAAATTCCGTTTTCATCATTTACCTACTCGAGGACGAGCATGAATTAAGCTTAGGGATGCTGATACGTCTCCAACATATATATAATTTTTGATTGTTCCATGCAATAATATTATCATTCGAGGATGCTTTTAGGGTGTTTATATACCAATTAATAATATTTTTGAGCGCTAACCTATTAACCCAGTGCCTAGTGCCAATTGCTAGTTTCTACATGTTTTTGCCTTTTAAGGTTAGAGTACCAAACGAAGTCCAATTGCGTCGAAACATTTTGATGATATTTTCCAGACCAAAAGAAGACCTGGAAGCTCCGGCAAGAGACTAGAGGCCACACAAGGGAGCAACCACATAACATGGCGCGCCTAGGGGGGTGGCTGTGCCTTGATGTGTGGTGCCCCCCATGCGCCTCCTCACGTCCCTCTTCGTTTTATAAATCCTCAAATATTGCAAAACTGTAAGGGAGCCACCATAAACACCTTTTCCGTCGCTGCAAGTCTTTATTTCATCGTGTGCCCATCTCGAGGACTTTTCCAATGCCCTGTCGGACGGGGGATCGATCACGAAGGACCACTACACCAACCTTGCTCTGCCAATGGTGATGTGTGAGTAGTTTACCATAGACATACAAGTCCGTAGTTAGTACCTAGTTGGCTATATATATATGTATGTATATATATACATATATATGTATATATATACAAATATATATATATATATATATATATATATATATATATCTTGATCTTCAATGCAATGATCATCACATTTTCTATTTGATCTATCCGATGTAATTCTTTTGTGTGGTGCGTTTGTCTGGATCCAATGGATTGTGGGTTTATGTTTAGATTATTCATGATAAAGATTTGAGTCTTCTCTGTATTCTATTATGATTCTTATTTGCATGATTATTTTAGCTTCATAATTCTTTCTGATGTATTCAAATAGCTTGGTCAACTAGATTGATAGTTCTTCTGTGAGAGGGGTGCATTGTAGTGGGTTCAATCTAGCAGAGTTCTATATGTGAGTGACAGAAAGGGACAAGGACATGTCTTTGCATTGTTTCCACTAAGGATAAAATGATGGGGTTAATTCATATTGATTGAGTTCTCTTTATCTACATCATGTCATTGTTCTCCAAGCATTACTCTATTTTACTTAATACTCTAGATGCATGCTGGATAGTGGTCGATGGGCGGAGTAATAGTAATAGGTGCATGCAGGAGTCGGCCTATTTGCTTATGGATGTGATGCCTATATATACAAGATCCTTGCCGTGAATGCCCCATAACTATGCGCTTTTGTATCAATTTGCAAACAATAATTTGTTTACCCACTTCATTCCTACTACATGAGAGATGCCATTAGGGAAAACCAAGCCCCCCGGGTCTATTCACTTCTAAGTTTAGAAACGGCACAATTACCTCGGTGCCTTTATTTAATTTTATTTCCTTTACATTTATCAAAATTTATCTACACACTTCATTTTTTTGAAAAAACAAGTCCAAGGGGATTGACAACACTCTTGCGCGTGTTTGGTGGAAATGTTTGCTTCTTTATGTGTGGTTGTTGAAGACGAGGGCTAGTTGTTACTCCTATTGGTTCGATAAACCTTGGCTCTCTAATGAGAGAAATACTTACCTAGGTTGTGCTGCATCACCCGTTCCTACTCAAGGAAAAGCCAACGCAAATCACAAGTATCACCCGCCTAGCTGCATCCTTCTAGATGGCTTGCGGCGAGAGCCTCTTAGGGCGGCTCCATGCTGCCCGCTTTGATTGGATGAGACATGCATAGATGATTAATATGTCTCCAATGTATCGGTAATTTTTGATTGTTCCATACTATTATATTATCAATCTTGGATAATTTATATGCAATAATATGCTATTTATATTTTTTTGTGAACTAACCTATTAACCTAGTGCCTAGTGCGACTTGTTGTTTTCTGTTTGTTTTTGGTTTTCCAAGAAATCAGTACCAAACAAAGTCCAAATACTACAAAACATTTTGATGATTTTTTTTCGGGACAAAAGAGAGCCTCGAAGCTTCGTAAGGAGACCAGAAGACACAAGAGGATATGACAAGGCTATATGGCACGTCCTGATGCCTTGTGGGCCCCTAGTGGCTTCATTTGACCTAATTCCACCTCCGTAAATTCTCTAAAATCAGGAAACGAACAAAGATCCACCCAAAACTTTTTTTCCACCACCACAACTATCTATTCCACCATGATCCCATCTGTAGACCATTTCCGCTGCCCTACCGGAGGGGGAATCGATCATGGAGGCCATCTACACCAACCTTGCTGCCTCCGTAATGACGTGTGAGTAGTCCACCACATACCGATGAGTCCATAACTAGTACCTAGATGGATTCTTCTCTCAGTCTCTCTCTCTATCTATCTATCTATCTCTCTCTCTCATCTTCAATGCAAAGTTCACCGCGACTCCTGTGGTGATCTATCGGATGTAATCCTCTTATGTTGTGTGTTTGTTAGGATCCGATGAATTGTTGGTTTATGATCATATTATTCATGTATATTAATTGAGTCTTATATAAATTATTTTATGCATGACTGTTACAGCTTTGTATTTCTCCCCTATCTATCGGTTTGGTTTGGGAAACTAGACTGATTTATCTTTCGTGGGAGTGGTGCATTGTAATGGGTTCAATCCTGCGGTGCTCAATCCCAATGATAGAAAGGGACATGAAAAATATTTGTATCATTGACAGTAAGGAGAAAACGATTGGGTCTGAACATATTTACTGTTTTACTTTATCTACATCATGTCACCTTGTTCCAAGCTTTACTTTGTGTCACAGCCCTGGAATAATTGCTTGTAATTAGCTCCATCATCATCATCCATCATGTTAAACCCAAATATTATCAAATATGGACTAACAAAACCCTAGAAATTCATTTATCAAAACAAATTCAAATAGTAGTGATTTTCAAGGAACCAAAGTGGCTTTAAAAAATGTTCATATTTTTCTGTAAATGTTTGAAAGAACATTTCTGTAATGAAATTTAGTTTTCAAACAACTATGACATTTTAAATAATTATCAAAAGCCACTGAAATATTAAAAAAAATAACTATAAATATTTTAAATCACCCAAAAATGCTGAAATAGTTATTGGAGTTTGGAAATATTCCAAATATACTCCATATTTATTTTTAGGGTTTTACAAAATGGTTTGTTATTAATTCAAACACAAATGTAACAAAATAAAAAAGCAGAAAAGAATAGAGGATAGGACTACGTGCCGCTCACCATTGGCCGAGCCCACCAGGGGTGAAGGGGTCATCTTCAACCTCTGCCAGTAGGCAGAGGCGAGATGAGCACGACGCCATGGCCTCGCGCCACCTCCACCCTGCCTGCCTGGCCCTCCTAGCCAGCGCGACGCCTCCCCCCGTGCCTCTCTTTTCTTCCTTCCCCGGACCAGTCTGCCTCATCCATTCCTCCTTCTCTTCTCTCCTCCTCTGCTCTCCTTCTCGCCACGATTGCCGAGCACTGCTCGAGCTCGCCGCCGTCGTGTCCGTCCACCCCTCGCCTCCCTGACATGCTCTACACCTCCACCTCGACGAGCAGCTCCTCACCGCCAAGACAATCGAGCTGGGAGCCCCTGCATCGTCGTTGTCGTTGCCGTTCCTCCTCCAGTCGCCGAGATTCGCCACCGTCGATTTGTCGGCTACAGGACGACCCCGATCTCCCCGATGCTAAAAATGGAACCCCCGTCAGCCGCTGACTCTTTCCCCTCTCCTACCACGCTCTACCATGCCCCGTAGCCCCGCTCCACCCATCGGCCGAATCCCGCTGCCGCTAGAGATCGTCGCCGGCACCCTCTCTGGCCATCCTAGCCCCTCCTGGTACCCCTGCCAGATCGACCACTTCCCCAGAAGCCCGTAGACGCAAACCGCGCGGTAAATGGCCCTCTGTAGTGCCGTTTCGGTCGTCTCCGGCGACCCTCCGCCGTGGTTTTGGTCATCGCCGGTGAGGTTCCGGCAGCTCCTGACGTGGACGGGGGTTAGCCACTAACTACCTCCACCAGAGCCACTGACAGCGGGCCCCAGGGCTGGTCAAAGCCCTGGTTAAGGCTGGTCAGCGCGAGATTAACCCGTGGGTCACTGACCAGTGGCCCCCACTGGTCAGTTTGACCTGGCCCGGCTGGTTTGACAAGATGACATCAGCCTGACGCCATAATTGCTATTTAAGGCTATAAAATAATTCCAGAATAATAGCAAACTTCAAAAATTCATAGAAAATAAAATATAAATCAGATGGAAATAATTTATATATGAAAAATGAGCAGAAAAATTCAAGGAATCTGATTATGGCATTTTCATGCATGTTTGAGAAAGTAAATATCACCAAGTAGGCAAAATAATTATTATGGTAAATTTAGTAAATAGGTTGGAGTTGGAATTTGGTATATATTTGAATCACACTTCAATTGATAAGACCAAACACTGAGCTAGGAAAACTTACTAACCTAAGATGCCATCTTCATGCATGATAAAACAAGTTATGCCTGAGCATCAAGTCGAATCAATTAAAAGGGTATCTGCAAAATACCTTGCTTGAAGTGATATTTGAATTCGAATTCAAACCAGCTTCAACTTAAGAAATGGTAGCTATATTAGTCCTGCCACTTCTCATTTAATGTCATGATCATGCATCATAGTGTTGCATTTCTGTGAAGTAATTATTGTTCCTTCTTGTTTGCCGGTGTTGTTCCCTCTCTGTAGACGACGGTTCCGACGATGTGATCGTTGACATTGATGAAGGCTCATTGCTATCTTCACACGTGTCAGGCAAGCAAACCCCCTTGAGCATACTGATATAAACCCACTCTCTCGCTCCTTCTCTCTTTTATTGGATTAGGTCAAACATGACTCAACTGTTACATGTTCTCGGTAGTTGAACCCATTCCTCTGCATAACCTGATTTTGCCATAGTGAATAGTTGAAACCACTTAGCATGAGTAGCAACTGCTTGAGCCCTGATGTGCTTACTCATCCATGCTTGCTTACTGTGCCTGCTATGCTTAGAGTTGTGTCGAGTCTGATCCATCTAGATGATGAATCGGAATAGTTGTGTTCATGTTCTACCGTGTGAGAGTAAAGGTGTGAATTCGATTTGGTAAAGGTAGCAACGAGAGGCCATGTAGGAGTACATGGTGGGTTGTCTCATTGGGACCGTCCTTAAGAACTGAGTTCTATGTATGTTATCCAAGACAAGATACTACCATGCATTGGAATGCTTAAGTGCCCCGCTCGACTTATTAATCGCCTAGATCTATGTCCAGGAGTTGCAATTAGTTTCTGGTGTTTGTAGGAAAAGTGTTGGCGGCCATGTTTAGCTCTGCCCGATAGGGTAGGCTTCTCTGCGATAGATACAAAGTGGCACGGTGTACCAAGTGGCACCCGAATGGTGGGCTTGGGAACCCTGCGCACATCGTTTGGGGCCGTTAAGGAAACTTCGGCCGGACTTCCTTGCGGGTTCAGTCTCAAATAGGCGATAAACCTAGACTAGGGTCTTGTGTGGTTAACGGTCATGGCCGACACCCACGCCAATGCTTCCGCTTGAAGGTTGCCGAGATGCATGACGTGCATATTGTGCTAAGTGGTGAGAGCATGTGTGAAGAAGTATACCCCTGCAGGGCGAATTAATCTATTCGAATAGCCGCGTCCTCGGATATGGACTACTTGGTTATGTGGTACATAGACAATTTAAATGGATACTCTAAAACATGCAAGATAAGTGTGAGTGCTATGGATGGCCTTCTCGTAGGGAGACGAGAGTGGATCGATGGTGGTGTATTGATTGGTGAATATGTGGACTCGTGTGCGCTATCACACCTCGAAGAAAGAACTTGTAGTCGTAGTACAGGTTAGCCAAGGGTCAAAGCTGGCTTGCTGCAATCAAACCCCACAATCCTTTCATTGATACTGATGCATATGTAGATAGTTCTGATGTAAGTCTTGCTGAGTACCTTTGTACTCACGGTTGCTTTATTCATGTTTTTGCAGAGAAGATTTAGTCTCATTAAAAGGTTCTACGCGATGTGCTCGATGTTGATCGGAATAGATTAGGAATCCTAGACAGAGGTTTGGTTCCTTTGGTAGGGTCGTTGTAGCTTTTCAGGCTCTTCCAGCCACTTTTGGTAGAGTTCTGTACCCAGACATGTTGTGCTTCCGCTTGATGTTTGTATGACTTGAGTGACGGGTCACGAGACCCCTGTTTGTAATATCATACTATATTGACTCTTATGAGTCTTTAATAAAAGCTTGAGTCATAGAGTTATGTTGTGATGCCATGTTGTGTCTACACATATAGTGCATATTGTGTGTATGTTATGAAATACATTATATGTGTGGGATTCGACACCTAGTATTGTGCCTTTAGTAGTACTCTTTACGGGGAAATGCCTCTTTGTGCTTCCACCGAGCCTTGGTAGCTTGCTACTGCTCTGGACACATTGATTGACCGACATGAATCCTTCTTTGCTGCTGTGTCTGTCCTTTCGGGGAAATGTCATGCGGTGTAATGGAGTCCTTGTAGCTTTCTACGACTCGTCTACACATGCTGATGACCGACACCTGCTTTGCTGGGTTATGTATGCCTGTCCTTGTACGGATGTACCACTTGGGTATATAACTATTCATGTCGACCTGGGTTCTTTGTCGTTTGAACGCTAGCGACACATTCATATACGTGAGCCAAAAGACGCTAATTGTCCCTGCCAAGGTAAGGTGCCAGCCGTGGAGTTTACCGTGCGTGAGGCCACAAAGTGATGTGATGTGTTACACGCTGGGTTCTTATGACTCAGGATCTGGGTCCCGACAGCTTTGGTATCAGAGCTTGACTGCCTGTAGGATAACCAAGCCAAACTTCTCGATGTAGAGTCTAGCAACTCTTTAGTTATATAAGGGAATTGTTTGTGGAAGGGAACATAAGGTTCTTTTTACTCCTTTCTTTGTGTAATTCTTATTCTGAGTCACCCTCTTCTTTATTCTACGGGGTTTAAGAATTAGGCGTTCTCATCTAATCTTTAGGATGACGAGTTAGTATGCTGGAGACCTATAGCAAAGTTGTTGTCTTCAAGGATCAGTGTCTCCATAAGAATTCAATTTGTATGTTGTCAGTTTCTTGTAGGTTGCCTCATATTTCATGCCCGTGCATCCGTTATGTTGTCCGAGTTTTCTAAGGTTTCTAAACAATCTAATGCAATTGCAAATCCTCTCATCCCGAGTTATGTTTTTTTGGCCAGACAAAGCACACTAATCATTGTGTTGAGGTACTCTATTACCTCGACGTTTTGTTGAAGTATTAGGAAACCATGTTACCTCCGAAAACCACCCAATAGTCTAGATGTGTTTTGGTTCCCAGTGTGAGAATTCTGGCCAAGATTTTTGAAAAAAAATCCCGTGATGTTATTTAGTTAGTAGGTATTCTATTTCTGGGCTCTTGAACCCAAGGATCATTCTGCTCACTTCTGTTGATAGTGTTGTTAGATCCTTTAGAATGATTAGTAACCTTGTCGTAGTTCCCAAGGTTCATGGTATATCATTCTTCCAACACCATGTACCATGTCTGGTAGAAGTTCTTCATGAACTAAAGATCATAACAAGAGTGCTCGTGATGAGTTCTCTACTCTATATTGTGATTCTGCCAACTCCGCCTTCTGCATGGGTTATCTAGAGGAATTATGTTGAACTCGTTCGACATGCTAATCTATGCATCCACAACTCAGAAAAAGCATGTGCTCTTAAGTTACCCCTCTTCAATTATTTCTGACCTTCATTTATGAGAGGATAGTTAAGAGTAGTTGAGCATTAGTGTCATCGATGTCTTTTATTCTTGTGGTCTGTTGAGCCATTTTGTTTAGGGATTCTGCCAACTCCGCCTTCTGCATGGGTTGTCTCAACATCCATGCTGTCGCGACCCGCCTGTCATCTTCAACATCGCGACAAGGAGGCCGGCGAGCTCACCGTCGAGGTTTCTGGCCACGGTGAGAGGAGCTGAGGGTAGGAACAGAGTCAATGTTGAGCCGCAATTCCGGTGGAGGTGGATGGAGTCACCATAGAAGCCCTGGTTGCCTGCGAAGAGGAGGCCGTGGTGGAGAGCTTCGGGAGGTGGTTGTTGGGGTCGTTTCTTGCAACAAAAAGGACGGGGGAGAGGGGGAAACACATCAGATGAGCAAGGGAGAGCCAAAGGAGTAAGAAGGAGGGCCGGAGCAGCTTCCTACCGCGAGATCGATCACAAGCCGAGGTGGCAGAGCTCCGGCTCGAGATCGAGCTCAGGGAGCATTGGAGGTGAACTGGGGTCACTTGCGCTATTAGGAGGAGGGGAGAGAGACCATAGGGGAGAGGGAGTCTCAGGGTAGCCTTATATAGGCGGGGCATGATACCACTGTGGACCCGTGCACCGAAGATGGCTTCTACAACCACTCGGGGATGGGAGAATATATGGATGGCTTGGGGGTCTTCCTAGGGGTCGTCCACGACTGCAGGGAAAGAGAAGGGAGAGAGGGGAGCATGCGCATGCATTGGCCGGCTTAGGCGGCGTCGGGCATGGCCTAGGAGAGCCATTGCAGGAGGAGAGACGAGGGAGCCGGCAGTCAAGCATGTTGCGGACACCAAGGCACCCCGACTAGCGCGGGGGAGGGGCTCGAGGTGGCCACAACATGGGCAGGCGCGAGGTCAACTCCTCGGGTGCTCTCTGGTGGGATTCAGAGCGCGACTTTGGCCAGCATTATTTCGCCACTGACGCGCTCTGGTGCAACCACTCATGTCCAAAAGGAGAAGGGGGGAATAAATAACTAGAAAGTGCCTTTGGTTGCTTTGGAGTGCTCATGGCTGAGAGAGAGAAGAGAGAGAGGGAAGGAAAGATGTTGTCCAGGGCCTTGCAAGTGGGGCTCTTCTACCTCTTGAGCTTGCGTTGGTTTTTCCCTTGAAGAGGAAAGGGTGATGCAACACAGTAGCAGTAAGTATTTCCCTCAGTTTGAGAACCAAGGTACCAATCCAGTAGGAGAATCAAGCCAAGTGTCCAGAGTACCTGCACAAACACAAACGAGCTTGCACCCAACGCTATAAAGGGGTTGTCAATCCCTTCAATATTGATTGCAAAGTGAGATCTGAAGGCGGAAAGTGCAACAAAGTAAAAGTGTAAGGCTGAAAATATGGTGTGAAGTAGACCCGGGGGTCATAGTGTTCACTAGAGGCTTCTCTCAAGATAGCAAATATTACGGTGGGTGAACAAATTACTGTCGAGAAATTGATAGAACAACGCAAAGTCATGACGATATCTAAGGCAATGATCCTACATATAGGCATCACGTCCGAGACAAGTAGACCGATACTTTCTGCATCTACTACTATTACTCTACACATCGACCGCTATCCAGCATGCATCTAGTGTATTGAGTTCATGACGAATAGAGTAACGCCTTAAGCAATATGACATGATGTAGAGGGATAAACTCAAACCAATTATGTAAACCCCATCTTTTTACCCATGATGGCAACAACACGATACGTGCCTCGCTACCCCTTCTGTCACTGGGTGAGGTCACCGCACGGTATGACCACAAAACCAAGCACTTCTCCCATTGCAAGAATCATAGATCAAGTTGGCCAAATAAAACCCACAACTCGAAGAGATTTACAAGGATATGAAATCATGCATATAAGAGATCAGAATAAACTCAAATAAGATTGATAGATAATCTGATCATAAATCCACAATTCATCGGATCTCGACAAACACATCGCAAAAGAAGATTACATCGGATAGATCTCCATGAAGATCATGGAGAACATTGTATTGAAGATCCAAGAGAGAGAAGAAGCCATCTAGCTAGTAGCTATGGACCCGAAGGTCTATGCTGAACTACTCACGTATCCGAATAACCCCTCCAGTAGGGCACCAGAACGTGCCCCAGTTGGGATCTCGCAAATACGGAAGCTTGCGGCGGCGGAAAAGTATTTTCATGGATCTCTCCCGTGCTTTTGGATTTTTCGGGGATTTATAGGCGGAAGTAGTAGGGCAGACGAGCCAGACGGGGCCCACAAGCTTGCTAGGCGCGCCCCCCTGGCTGCGCCTAGGGGGCTTGTGGCCTCCCCTGGTTGCCTCTGCCTTGGTTCTCACGTCCTGTGCGTATCTTCTGTTCCGGAAAAAATCTTTTCGGAAGTTTTATTACATTTGGACTCTGTTTAATATTCTCCTATGAAAAGGGTCAAAAACACGGAAAAAACAGGAACTGACACTTGGCACTGAGTTAATAGGTTAGTCCCAAAAAAGATATAAAAGGAATACAAAACATCCAAAGTTTGACAAGATAATAGCATGGAACCATCAAAAATTATAGATACGTTGCGGACGTATCAAGCATCCCCATGCTTAACTCCTGCTCGTCCTCGAGTAGGGAAGTGATAAAGACTGAATTTTTGATGTGGAATGCTACCTAGCATATTTGTCCTTTGTAACTTCTTTCATGTGACATGAATATTCAGATCCGTAAGATTCAAAACAATAGTTTGCTATTGACATGAAAACAATAATACTTCAAGCAAACTAGCAAGGTAATCATTAACTTTTGAAATAACAAGGCCAAATAAAGTTATCCCTACAAAATCATATAGTCTGGCTATGGTCCATCATGCCCACACAACTAATTTAAATCATGCACAACCCCGGTATTGGCCAAGTAATTGTTTTCACACTCTTACTTGCTGAAACCTTTTTCAACTCTCACGCAATACATGAGCGTGAGCCATGGATATAGCACTATGGGTGGTAGAGAGTGTGGTGGATGTTGTGAGACAAAAAGGAGGAGATGGTCACATTGACTCGGCGTATCAAAGGGCTATGGAGATGCCCATTAATAGATATCAATGTGAATGAGTAGGGATTGCCATACAATGGATGCACTAGAGCTATAAATATGTGAAAGCTCAAAAGGAGAACTAGTGGGTGTGCATCCAACTTGCTTGCTCACGAAGACCTAGGGAAATTTTGAGGAAGCCCATCATTGGAATATACAAGGCAAGTCATATAATCAAGATTCCCACTAGCATATGGTGGTGGCAAAACGAGAGACTCCCAATCATGAAGAACATGGTGCTATTATGATGCTCAAGTTTGGAAAGATAGTAGCATTGTCCCTTCTCTCTTTCTCTCTCTCTTTTTTTTGTTTGGGCTCTTTGGCCTATTTCCATATCTCTCTTTTTTTTGTGGGCAACTTTGGCATTTTTTTTATTTCCTCACATGGGACAATGCTCTAATAATGATCATCATCACACTTTTATTTACTCACAGCTCAAAGCTTATAACAATGATGACTCTATAGGAAATGCCTCCGACTGTGTACCGGGATGTGCAACGATCTAGCTTGGCGTATGACGTTGAAACATCTCACTAGCTATCTTACGATCATGCAATGGTAATATGAGAGTGACGACACAAGTCATGCCACGGAACGGTGGGAGTTGCATGGCAATATATGTCGGAATGACTATGGAAATGCCATAGTAGGTAGATATGGTGGCTGTTTTGAGGAAGGCATATGGTGGTTTTGTGTACCGGCGAGAATTGCGCGGCACTAGAGAGGCTAGCAATGGTGGAAGGTGAAAGTGCATTTATACCATGGACTCACATTAGTCATGAAGAACTCATATACTTATTGTGAAAGTTTTATTAGTAATCGACACAAAGTGATAAACGCATACTCCTAGGAGAAGGGTTGGTAGGTGTTAACCATCGCGCGATCCCGACCGCAACACAAAGGATGACAATCAATAGATCAATTATGCTCCGACTTCCTAACACAACGGTTCACCATACGTGCATGTTACGGGAATAACTAACTTCAACACAAGTATTTCTAGATTCACAACACCCTACTAACATAACTCTTAATATTACCGAATCCACGTCTCAAAACTAATTAAGAGGAATCAAACTTCTCTTTCTAATCAATGCACATGAAGATGGAAGTTTTATTGTATCCTCTTTGGGTGCCTATCACCTTTGGGACTACTTTCATAGCACAAGCCAACTACCAAGTTACGCACCGCCATGCTCTAAAATATCTAAGTGAAGCACATAGAGCAGAGTTATCTAGCTCAAAAGATATAAGTGAAGCACATGTGAGCTAAATTGCCTAACTCAAAAGATATAAGGGAAGCTCAACGAGTATTCTAGCAAATTCACGATGAGTGCATGTCTCTCTCAAAAGGTGTGCAGCAAGGATGATTGTGACACAACAAAAATAAAAGACTCCTACGATACAAGACACTCCAAGCAAAACACATATCATGTGGTGAATAAAAATATAGCTCCACGTAATGTTACCGATGGATTGAAGACGAAAGAGGGGATGCCTTCCCGGGGCATCCCAAGCCTAGGCTTTTTGGTGTCCTTCAATTTGTCTTGGGGTGACTTGGGAATCCCCAAGCTTGAGCTCCTTCCACTCTTTATCCCTTTGTCTATGAGAACATCAGCCAAAACTTGAAAACTTCACAACACAAAACTTAAACAGAAACTCGTGATATCATTACCACAAGAAAACAATCTTTATTTCTATTTATATTGGTGTTAGATTACTGTATTCTTACTTTTCCATGGCTAGTACCCCCCGATACTATCCATAGTTTCATCAAAACAAGCGACCAACACAACAAAAACAGAATCTGTCAAAAACAGACCAGTGTGTAGCAATTTGTATACTTCGTATACTTCTGATATCTCAAACATTCTGAAAAATTACGACAATTTGGAAAAAAGGCATACCAATTAGTAGCAAAAGGAATCAACTCAAAATCTAATTCTGGATAAAAATGAAATATAATTTCGTGAGTGAAAAGTTTATGTCTTTTTCCAGCAGGATCAAACAACCATCACCAAACTAGTCATAAAGGTTTTGCTTGGCTCAAACACAAAAATAAAACACAAAAAACACAATCATAACAGAACTATGATGGTGTGGACACTAAAAAACAGAAAGCAAAAAGCAAATATAAATTCATTGGGTTGCCTCCCAACAAGCGCTATTGTTTAACGCCCTTAGCTAGGCATAAGGTGATAGAATCACGTATCGTCGTCTTTGGTGCTCAAACCATAAGTAGCCCTCATCATGGATTCATAAGGCAATCTTATTTTCTTTCTAGGAAAATTCTCCATGCTCTTCTTTAAAGGAAATTTAAATCTAATATTCCCTTCCTTCATATCGATGATAGCACCAATAGTCCTTAGGAAAGGTCTACCAAGAATGATAGGGGATGTAGGATTGCAATCAATATCAAGCACAATGAAATTCACGGCTACATTGTTCCTATTTGCAATAACAAGAACATCATTGATCCTTCCCATGGGTTTGTTGACAGTAGAATCCGCACGATACAAATTAAGAGAGCACTCCTAAATCTCATTAAAGCCTAGAACATCACATAAAGACTTTGGAATCGCGGAAACACTAGCACCCAAATCACACAAAGCATTGCATTCATAGTTTTTGATTTTGATTTTGATAGTAGGTTCCCACTCATCATGAAGCTTTCTAGGAATAGAAACTTCCAATTCAAGTTTCTCTTCAAGAGATTTCATCATAGCATCAACGATATGATCGGTAAAGGCCTTGTTTTGGCTATAAGCATGTGGAGAATTTAGCATGGATTGCATCAAGGAAATGCATTCAATCAAGGAGAAACTATCATAATTGAATTCCTTGAAATCCAAAGTAGTAGTTTCATTACTACTCAATGCTTTGAGCATCAAGATAGATGGACTCCGAATCATTGGGGCATTTTTCAACCAAAGTGGATTCATATCCAGCCCCATCATCATTAGGTTTGACACTAGAAAACAAGGATTCAATGGGAGTCACACCGAGCACTTTAAGATCTTCGTGATTCTTATCACGAGAACATGCCTTTTTAAGCCATTCATGTCTATCACGAATTTGGGCGGTTCTTTCTTTGCTCTCATTCATGGAAACACACATAGCTTTCAAAGTTTCATCCATATTGATCTTGGGAGGAGCACATGTAACTTTCAAAGCATCAATTTTGAGTAGTTTTTCCTCTATAGACGCATTGAAAATCTTTAGCGAGTTGATAAACTCTTTGATATTACTCTCTAGATCAGAGGGTAATTTATTGTAATTTCCATGAGTATTGTTGTAGGAGTTGCCAAAGTTATTAGAGGGATTACTAGGAAAAGGCTAGGAACATAGTTTCCTCTAAAAGCATTGTTGTTGCCAAAATTATTCCTACCAACAAAATTAACGTCCAAGCTCTCATTGCTACTCTCAATCAAGTAAGACAAGGGCATATCATTTGTATCTAAAGGAGCACTTTTACTAGCAAACAATTTGATTAACTCATCCATCTTAGCACTCAACGAGTTAATTTCTTCTATAGCGTGTACCTTTTTACTAGTAGGTGACCTTTCAGTGTGCCACTGAGAGTAGTTTGTCATGATATTGTCTAGGAGTTTTGTGGCTTCTCCTAATGTGATTTCCATGAACGTTCCACCGGAGGTGGAGTCCAAGATATTTCTAGAAGCGAAATTCAAACCAGCGTAGAAGATTTGTATAATCATCCGAAGACTAAAGCCATGAGCGGGACAATTTCTAATCATCAATTTAATTCTCTCCCAAGATTGTGCAACATGTTCATGATCAAGTTTCTTAAAATTCATGATATCATTACGGAGAGAGATAATCTTAGCAGGCGGAAAATACTTGGATATATAAGCATCTTTGCACTTGTTCCAAGAATCGATACTATTTTTGGGCAAAGATGAAACCAAGTTTTTGCTCGATCTCGCAACGAGAGCGAAAAAATCTTCAATTTAATTACATCATTATCCACATCTTTCTTATTTTGCACATCGCAAATCTCAATGAAGGTATTAAGATGGGATGCGGCATCTTCACTAGGAAGGCCGGAGAATTTCTCTTTCATAACAAGATTCAGCAAAGCAGCATTGATTTCGTATGATTCCGCACTAGTGGCGGGAGCAATCGGAGTACTAATAAAATCATTATTATTAGTATTTGAGAACTCACAAAGTTTTGTGTTTTCAGTCATGGTGACTTCAGCAAGTAGACAAGCACACAAGCGAACAAAAGCAAGCGAAAGAAAAGGCGAACGAAAAAGGCAAAAAAAATTGTAAATTGTTGTTTTTCAGAAGTTGGGGAGAGGAAAACGAGAGGAAAAAAAGTAAATGCAAGAGATGAGTTTGCGACACTTACTTGGATAAGCTTCGCTTAGAATAATCCCCGGTGCCAGAAATTGACACGTTGATGGGACACTATTCTTGACTTGATTCTCCCCGGCAACAGCGCCAGAAATTGGCACGTTGACGGGAGACTATTCTTGACTTCATCCTCCTCCCCGGCAACGGCGCCAGAAATTCTTCTTGCTACCTCTTGACCTTGCGTTGGTTTTTCCATTGAAAAGGAAAGGGTGATGCAGCACAGTAGCAGTAAGTATTTCCCTCAGTTTAAGAACCAAGGTATCAATCCAGTAGGAGAATCAAGCCAAGTGTCCAGAGTACCTGCGTCAACACAAACGAGCTTGCACCCAACGCTATAAAGGGGTTGCCAATCCCTTCAAGATTGATTGCAAAGTGAGATCTAAAGGCGCAAAGTGCAACAAAGTAAAAGTGTAAGGCTGAAAATATGGTGTGAAGTAGACCCGGGGGCCATAGTGTTCACTAGAGGCTTCTCTCAAGATAGCAAATATTACGGTGGGTGAACAAATTACTGTCGAGAAAATGATAGAACCGCGCAAAGTCATGACGATATCTAAGGCTATGATCCTACATATAGGCATCACGTCCGAGACAAGTAGACCGATACTTTCTGCATCTACTACTATTACTCCACACATCGACCGCTATCCAACATGCATCTAGTCTATCGAGTTCATGACGAACAGAGTAACACCTTATGCAAGATGACATGATGTAGAGCGATAAACTCAAACCAATGATGTAAACCCCATCTTTTTACCCTTAATGGCAACAACACGATGCATGCCTCGCTACCCCTTATGTCACTCGATGAGGTCACCGCACGGTATGAACTCAAAACCAAGCACTTCTCTCATTGAAAGAATCATAGATCAAGTTGGCCAAAGAAAACCCACAACTCGAAGAGAATTACAAGGATACAAAATCATGCATATAAGAGATTAGAAGAAACTCAAATAAGATTCATAGATAATCTGATCGTAAATCCACAATTCATCAGATCTGCACAAACACACCACAAAAGAAGATTACATCGGATAGATCTCCATGAAGATCATGGAGAACTTTGTATTGAAGATCCAACACAGAGATGAAGCCATCTAGATACAAGCTATCGACCCGAAGGTCTATGGTGAACTACTCACGCATCATCGGAGAGGCTATGGTGTTGATGAAGAAGCCCTCTGTATCTGAATCCCCCTCCGATAGGGCACCAGAACGTGCCCCAGATGAGATCTCGTGGAGACAGAAGCTTGCGGCGGCGGAAAAGTATTTTCGTCGATCTCTCCCGTGGTTTTGGATTTTTCGGTGATTTATAGGCGGAAGAAGTAGGGCAGACGAGCCACAGGGGTCCCACAAGAATGCTAGGCGCGCCCCCTGGCCGCGCCTAGGGGGCTTGTGGCCTCCCCTGGTGACCTCTGCCTTGGTTCTCACATCCCCTCCGTATCTTCTGTTCTGGAAAATATCTTTTCAGAAGTTTTATTCTGTTTGGACTCCGTTTAATATTCTCCTCTAAAAAGGGTCAAAAACACGGAAAAACAGGAACTGGCACTTGGCACTGAGGTAATAAGTTAGTCCCAAAAAATATATAAAAGGCATACAAAACATCCAAAGTTTGACAAGATAATAGCATGGAACCATAAAAAATTATAGATACGTTGAAGAAGTATCAGGTATCACCCCTGCAATCAAGGATCTGGACGAAAGGCAACTTATTGGGGGTGCTGGGGGTCTCAAGGGAGTTGTGGTAAAAATTTGGAGTGAAGGAGAAAAGCTTTGGGGTCAAAGGAATGGTTTTCAGTTTCTGCGTGAAAGTGTTTGATGCTGTTTTGGGGAAAATCCCTTTGCCCATTTACAGAAAACTTAGCAAGATGGAATTTTGCTTAAAATTAGTAGGGGTCACTAAGTTGGAGGTCATTTGAGCAAAGTTGGCAATGGAAACATGGAAATCCCCATAAATGGACATAATCAGAATCCCGTAGATCTAAGTGATCAAATCAACTTCCAAAAATGCACAACTTGGTGTAGCATCCTCATTTCGGGGCTAGATCACCTCTCTAAAGTTTGGTATCAATTGGATAAACTTGGCAATGTAAAGTTGCTTAAATTTGGTTATGGACAGAGACGGTTTTGGGGTATTTTGGTGGACCAAATCAACTTGGGTTAAGATGAAACTTTTCAGGGTTACCACATTCATCATGTGTGAATTTCTAGAATTTTCTTCGAATTTATTGAGAATACTTCCTATGGAAATATTTCTAAATCTTGAAATAGGCAGAAAAGGTTTTGAGGGCTTTGTCCAATATTTTGAACATGACCATGTGTTGAAACTCTTATGCATGGAAAATATATGTCCAGTGATTTTCCTAAATTTTCTCTAATATTTTTAAAGCAAGTAAAAATAATTTTTTATCCACAAAAGATCATTTCTGTCCTCATAAAAGGGTATTTAAGTAAAATAGGAAAATAAATTTTAAAGTAATTATTTTGTGCTTTTGGGAAGTCTTTGTAATAATAGGATCGAAATAAATTCTTTTTGGTAAAACATCCCTCCTAAATTTAGGACTTGTAGTACAAACCTCAGCTTGGGTTTTTTTTGAAAGATTAAATTAAATAAATGCCTTTTAGTTGAAATAGTTTTTATAAAAATAATTTGGTCCTATACACATGTCATGTTCATTGGGCAAGGGTTTGGGGTCAAGGATAGGAGTTCTTGAGAGAAGAATTATTTTTGGGGTTTAAAACACAATCAATCATACAACCAAGTAGAAACCCAATCAGTCATCACAAGCACACAAATTTTTTTAATTGGTTCTAAATTTTGTGAAAACATGATGTGGCAAAGTGGTACGAACATAGGATGTGACAAACCTACCCCCTTACAAGAATCTCATCCCCGAGATTCCTAGGTTCAGCACTAAAGAGATAAGGGAACTCTCATCTAAGGTTGTCTTCACGCTCCCATGTTGCCTTTGCTTCAGTGTGGTTGCTCCACTGGACCTTGAAGTGCTTGGTAGTGTGGCTTCTGGTGCAACGCTTGGCTTCATCCAAGATGCGGATTGGTCTCTCATGATAAGTAAGGTCTGGCTGAAGGTCGATGGCTTGATAATCGATGTCCTTGTTGACGTTGGGGCGATTGGGAACTTGGAGGCACTTCCGGAGTTGTGACACATGGAAAACATCATGCACGTATGAAAGCTCGGAGGGTAACTCTAGCTGGTAGGCAACTTCTCCGCACTTTGCGGTGATCTTGATGGGGCCAATATACCTTGACGCAAGCTTTCCCTTTAGAGGTGCAACCTATAGGTAAACATGGTCTGTGGCGCTGAAGTTTACTTCTCGGCGATGGTTGTCAGTGTAACTCCTTTGTCTTTACTTGGCGGTCTTCAAACGCTCTCTGACAACTTGGACTTGCTCTTTTGCTTCACGCAGAACATCCGGTCCCAAGACTAGTCCTTCTCCGGTCTATGACCAGTTGAGGGGAGTGTGTCACTTGTGTCCATACAACACATCAAATGGTGGCATCTGAAGATTGCACTGATAGTCGTTGTTGTAGGAGAACTCGACAATGGGTAAACAATCTTCCCACTTGGATGCATAAGCCAAAACGGAGGCACGGAGCATGTCCAAGAGTATCTGATTTACTCATTCTGTCTGTCCGCCTGTCTGGGGGTGAAAGGTTGTGCTGAAAGATAGCTTGGTCACCATGGCGTCTTGGAACTGTTTCCAAAATCTCAAGGTACAGTGTGTACCTCGATCTGACATGATCTCCTTAGGAACTCCATGGAGGATCACAATACGCTTGATATAGAGACTGGCTAGCTTGTGCCCGTCATAAGAGGTCTTGGCGGCAATGAAGTGGGCTACCTTGGTTAGGTGGTGGACAATGACCCAAATGGAATCATGTCCTTTGCTTGATGTGGGTACACCGATGATGAATTCCATCCTGACTTTGTCCCACTTCCATTTAGGCACTTTGAGAGGTTGTAGCAGTCCAGTAGGTCGTTGATGCTCAGCTATGACCCTCAGGCATACGTCACATTTAGAAACGTAAGAAACTATCTCTCTCTTCATGCCATGCCACTAGAATCTTGTCTTGAGGTCTTTATACATCTTGGTTCCACTAGGATGGATGGAATATGGAATGTCATGTGCTTCTTGCAAGATCAGGTTGTTGAGCTCAACTTGGTTGGGCACGCAAATGCCATTCCCAAACCATGCAACTCCTTGTTCATCCACTCAAAATCCTAGGGCCTTGCCAATCTTGATCTTCTTCTTGATGCCTTGGATGCTCTCATGTCCTTTCTGAGCTTCCCTGATATCATCCATCAGCATAGGATTTGCTTCGAGGTTGGCTAGAAATCTTGGTGCGACTAGCTCCAATCTGAAGCTTTCAATCTCCTCATATAAGGAAAGTAGCCTTTCCTTGATCATATCATTCAAGGATCAAGCCTTTTTGATCAAGGCATCAGCTACCACCTTGGACTTTCCGGGGTGGTATTGAACCCTGAGGTCATAATCTTTTATCAACTCCAACCATCTTTGATTCCTCATGTTCAATTCCTTTTGAGTGAAATATACTTCAAACTCTTCTCGTCTGCGTATATATCACATCGCTTCCCATAAGGTAATCTCACCATGTCTTCAAGGCATGAACCGATGCTACCAGCTCAGGATCATGAGTGACGTAGTTCTCTTCATGAGGGTGTAGCTGTATGGACAGAAAGGCTATAACTCTGCCTTCTTGCATCAGAACACCACCAAGCCCGGTTCTCGATGCGTCGCATCATATCACAAACTCATGAATATCGGGGGTGGCCAGAAGGGGGACCATTGTCAGTCTCTTCTTGAGCTCGTGGAAACTTCCCTCTCACTTAGGCGTCCATTCGAACTTCTTGTCCTTCTTCAAGAGTTGAGTCATTGGTCGGGTGATGCTTCAGAATCCTTTGACGAACTTGTTGAGCCCGAGGAGGCTTGTGACTTCGTTCACATTGGTCAGAGATTCCCACTCTGTCACGACTTCAAACTTGGCACGATCAACTAATAATCCTTCTCATGTAAACACATGACCCAAGAATCCAACTTCATGCAACCAAAATTCACACTTCCTGACATAAAGCTGGTGCTATCGAAGCTTGTCTAGTACCATCCTCAGGTGTTTCTCTTGTTCTTCTTCAGGATTGGAGAAGATGAGTATGTCGTCGATGAAGACAACGCCAAACTTGTCCAGATAGTCCATGAACACTTTGTTCATGAGATACATGAAGTATGCTGCGGCATTGGTTAACCCAAATGACATGACCGTGTACTCATACAGGCCATACCTAGTTACAAATACCATCTTCGGAATATGCTACAACCTTATCTTCAACTGATAGTACCCAGACTTGAGATTGATCTTGGAAAACACCTTGGCACCATTGAGCTCATCGAATATGTCTTCAATCTTCGGGACTACATAATTGATCTTTATTGTGACCTCATTGAGAGAATGGTAATCAATACAGAGTTTGGTAGTCTCGTCCCTCTTTGACACATATAGAACAGGCAATCCCCAAGGAGACGCACTAGGGCGATTAAATCCTTTTCCGAGCTGCTCAGCCAGTTGCTTCTTTAGTTCAGCCAACTATTTAGATCCCGTTCTATAGGGCTTATTATAGATGGGTTCTGATGTGGGCATCAACTCAATAATGAACTCGATGTTGTGGTCAGGAGGCATTCCGAGCAGATCATCTCGAAAGACATCTGGGTATTCACATACCACCGATACTTGGTCCAACTCAATTCCCAAGAGGCAATTAGCCCGAGGGGCTTGAGCGGAGGTAGGATTGGGGACAAACTTGACTTCGACTCCTTGGTCATTGGTCATGGTAATGGTCCTCTTGGCATTGTCCAACAAGCCTTGGTGCTTGGTCAACCATTCCATGCCAAGGATCACATCCAAGCTTTGCGACTTCAGGATGATGATATCTGCTAAGATGTCTATTCTGTTGATGTTAATCCCGACTCCTTTACATCCTATCTTGGTACTTAATACTGCACCCGGGGTTTGTACCATCATGTGACTACCCAAAGGTGTAGGCTTCATACCACTCACTAGCACAAACTTTTGGGTAACAAACGAATGTGAAGCACCACAATCAAACATAACTATTGTTGGGGTTGAGTTGACAAGGAATGTACCCAGTATAATGTCCGGGTATTCCTGGGCTTCCTCTACGGTGACGTGGTTCACACGAGCCTTGTCATTGTTGGGCTGGTTTCGGGAAGCTTGATTCCTGGGTGGTCCTCCATGACCTTGTCTTTGGTTTGGCAATTGGGGCGCGATGCATCTGGCTTCTTATTGGGGCACTACTTCGAGATATGTCCAGCATGGCCCCACCCAAAGCATGTGACCTTCCTGAAGTTGTTGGTCTCGCAACCTACGTTGTTATTGGGGTTGCTGTATGCGGGCCTAGGGTTGGCATACTGCTAAGGCTGGTAGCTCAGACGATTTGCAGTAGTCCTAGCCTGCTGAGGTTGATAGTTTGGCTTCCGTGGGGCTGGTTGCCAGGGGCGAGTCCTTTGGTTGCTGGAACTACCGTTGTTGATCATCTTGCGTTTGCCCGTGTCTTCCATGGCATGACGTTTGTCTTCATGTATGAGGGTCTTGTTCACTAGCTGGAAGAAAGTCTGGCAGTAACAGACAACAAGTTGATACTGTAGTGATTGTTGAAGTCCTTCCGTGAAGCGTTCTATCTTGGCTACCTCAGTGGTGACATCATCAGGCACATATATTGACAAGAGGTTGAATTTCTGCAGCTACTCCTTGATAGAGTCACTTCCATGCTTCAACTCTCGAAATTCCAACTTCTTGATGGCCATAATCCCAGAAGGGATGTGGGCAGTGTGGAATCCTTGTTAGAAATCAGCCCAAGTGATCACACGATCGCCTTGCATGACATTGAATCCATCCCACAAGCTCTCGCAGTACCTCCAAGGCAGTGAGAATCATACACTACCTTCTCGTGATCCTCATTGCAGTTGACTAGTGCAAGGAGGTCCTCGATGGTGCTGATCCAGTCATCAGCATCCAAAGGTTCAACTGTCCTGGTGAAGGTGAGGATCAAACTCCTCATGAACTCCGATAGAGTGGAACGACCATTATCGTTCCCGCCGTGTTGGTGGTTGTTCACGAGGGTGTGACACATATGTTGCATAGTAGCAGAGTTGGCTTGGTGCTCTTCCCGGAGAACTTGTAGGAACTGAGCTATGTTAATGTTCTCCAGCGGAGGTGGTGGTGGGGGAATGTCGCCTTATGGTTGTTCCTGCTGATTTCCAGCTTGAGCAGACCCATCGGCCTCCGGCTGCTGGCTAAATTTACCGGCGTTGGGGTTGCCAAAAGTGCTGGTGCGGGTCGTAGTCACCATCTTGTTTGGAGCAGTCGAGTCAAACAACTAATATAGGCAAGAGAAAAGAAATAAGAGGAAAACACGCCTAAGGGGGTTGGTATAGTGCATGTGTGGCAATCAAAGGTCAAAAGACCCAACACATAACATTAATATAATATAGATGATGTAGTCTCTTACATGTTGCCAAAGGCAAAGGCATGACTTGCATCAAAACACAAACAAAAAACAAACAACAAGCACACATGGTTTCATATGAACCATTACACGGACTCGACTTCGCATAAGGGTTACATAACTCATCCTACCCTAGGGATTATCAGATTTAAGGGGTGGAGTGCTCGGCCTCATACTCACGCTAATTTGGGTCTTCCTCCGGGTCATCATCTGTATGGGCATCATCTCCCGTTAAGGGGGTCGGCGGAGGAGGAACTCCACCCCGACGATGCTTCGCCGATGGATCGGTGAAGTGGTCACGATACTCCTTCACACTCATGCGATGATGATGTGTGGCTGCATATGTGGCTAGTGGTACTCCTCCTCTGTAAGAAATATCTCGTCCCTTGGGGGTCCATTCTTCTTGATCTTGTCTGGCTTCACCTTGTCTAGTCGGAGTAGTTCGCGAGTGTGGTGAAGTTCCTCGCGGGGCCTCACAGACTTGTTAATCAGGCGGCGAGCCAGACTTCGGTGGAGAGGTTGAAGTAGGTCTCGAATCTGAATGGTATTCCATCCTCCGCGGATGGGATCAACATCCAACTCTTGCCAATATTACCTTTCCTGAGAGGAAAGTGGTGAGTTGCCAGATTGTTAGCCATCTGTGGAATGATGTCTCGAAGGTGGACGAGTGCCTTTCGTGCAGCTGTTTCAACTGCTAATGCCAGCATCTCCATTTGTGGTCCTTCAAAGAACCAACTTGTCGGGGAGTCATTTCCCTTCATGACCACATCAACATGGTACTCCTTTCTGGTGCCATCGGCCCAGTACTCGTGGTAGAGGAAAATGGGTGATCCGTGGATCTGGCACTCCTCCAGGCTGTCCTCAAGGAGTAGGGAAAAGCCGGATGCTAGGAGGTCTTCGGGTATGACGACCATCTACATGGTTTAAGGGGAGGGTGTCACTAATGCCATTGAAGTAGAGTGGGAGAGTTGAGAAGTGCAGAAACTCCTAAGTATATGTATTAGATATAGTTTTGGAAAGGGGGTTCATCCTATCTAACACCCATGCTAACTAAGGCTTCCTACAGTCAGGATGGCTGTGATACGAGCTTTGTGGGGACCCCGACTCATAAGTCGTGATCACTAAATGTAGGTGTATAGTGATCCCAGAGATCAATGCTCACTAAACACACAAAATCTGAATAGCAAGAGTCTTACATCCATACATATCGTCTGATACAAATAGAGGTCATCAAGGTCTAGTCTAACATAGATCGGGGCTCAAAGGCTAACACACCAAACATAGCACGCAACGGAAATCTTGAACGAAAGCGTGAACCCATGCCATCTGCCTTAACCTACAAGCATTCTGAATGGGAAGCGTCCTAGTTCGCATGTTCGTCTTAGACGAACTCTTCTTCATATTCCTGCTCTTCCTTGCGTGGCCAATAAATAACCAGTGGCAAGGCAATGAGTACTTTTAATGTACTCGCAAGCAACCCATGATGTGGAACAAGGCAATAACAATGCATGGTATAGCACTAGTAGGTAAGTTTGCAAAAAGTTAATTTTGAGTGCAATGTCATGATCAATATTGTAAAAGCATGCATCAACATGTTGCGGACATCCATATGAACAAGTTATAGATGTCATCATAAGCAGGGGTTGAACGTCCCACGTTCATTTGTCATACCAAGTCATCTGACTGAGCTCAAGTATCATATTTCTCACACCATCACATTTCTCCCTCACACACACTTGGTTTATGTGAAAAAACGGAAGTAGTTTAAGCAGGATTACCCAACAGTCATTGACCGTGGACACAATTATTCAAATAGTTACACTCTATAGAGGTTTTCTCGTTGTACCTACAAGACTCAGGGAACTTCCGTGTCATCCACGACTCGAGGTATATTACATACCTGAGGCAAGCACCAGAACAATGCCTTTCCCCTGACGATACTAAACGAGGGGTCCACTGGTTGGTGACATCCCTCACGATGTACATCATACAAGCCTCGCTGTAGATGGTACCATCCATGAGGGCCCGCAACGGTGTGCCCGGTGCTAGTGAACATAGCTCATGGTCGCCCTGCCTCGCAGAACCCGTCTCGAGAGTGACCATGCCACTCTCGCCACTAGTAATGTGGGATCTCTGCTAGAATCATCCAAGGTAATAGACAAATCCCCGTCCCATAAGGGGTATCGTGCTTGCACATCTAAGTTGGGATGGTTAGCAAATCTTACATCTCTCCTATTTTTGAAACCACACACACCACTTGCCTCGATACACCACTTCTTTCTCAAGTCATTACCTAGCTCAACATTGTCTTCCTCGGGCATTAGTGGCGCCCTAAGGGGTTTTCTAAAAGTTTTGAAATATTTTCCTTCATCTTTACCATGCATGTTCCCATCCCATTTGTGTAGCATATACTAAAAACCTAACTACTTCCCACCCGCACAACAATCATAGGAAGGTAGGGTCATGCCTAGTGCGAGTATCAGCAAGGAGTCATCGAAAACAACCCACCAAGGTGGTCACCTGTCACATCCCTAACCCCTTAAGCAAGTTAGTCTTGTGCTCATGTCTTTACCCCATGCGTATTCTTGATCAAGCTGAGCGTACCACTCGACGTCGAAACCTCAAGTTTCTTAAAGTTCAATGGTCAAATCATTCTGAAAAGGAGGCAACCTGGGAAAGAGAGGATCGTCCCCGACTTGAGCATCCTGCGTTATTCCCGACGACTTCTAAATCTCGGGACGAGATTCCTTTGAGTGGGGGTGAGTTGTCACATCCCTAACACCTTAAGCAAGTTAGTCTTGTGCTCATGTCTTCTTTGCATTTGCATGTAAGAATCTTCAACAAGAACAAAGAAAGAGGTGAAGAAAAAACTCAAACCCTAGCCACTTCTTCAAATAAAGGAAATCTCAAAACTAGTTAAAATCAATGAACCCAAAATGGCCTCAAGAAAAGTTCAAACTTTCTGATAAATCATGAAAGTAAATGAGAAATGAAGAACACCATTTTCTTGACACTTTAAGCATTTTAAATAAATGCAAAAAGCTACTGGTTTCAAGTTTTAAATTTGAAATCAGAAACTTTAAATTTTCAAAAATGTTGAAAACTTTGGAAATGGTTGGGAATATTCCAGCAAATATTCAGGTGTGTTTAAAATAGTTTTTACAACCCATTTTGGAGCTGAAATAAATAGAAAAACAATAGTTAGCAAAACAGAAACAAAATAGAAAAGAAATAAGAGAAAGAAATAACTTACCTCTATTTGTCGCCGGCCCAGCCCACCAGGGGCTCCCCGGTCATCTTCCTCCTCCTCCGAGAAGGGAGGGGAGAAGATGAGCACGGCGGCCGAGCCGGCCACCTCCTGCCTGCCTGCTCGCTGCTGGAGGCCTCCAGGAGCGCCAGCGCGACGCCCGCGTCTTCTTATCCTCCTCCCCGCGGCTCTATCCTCTCCCCTAGGCCTCTCGATCCGCTTCCCCTCTCGGATCTCTCTCTCCCCGAAGCTCCGGTCGCCGTTGATCCGTCGTCTCCCGGTCCTCCCCGACCCTGCCGGCAGCCTCACAAGATCCGCCGTGAGCTCCTCTTCCTGTTCCCCCTCTTCTCGAGGCCTTCCCCCTCCTCTAACCACGTTAGCCGCCGGAGCCCGAAGGACCTCGTCGCCGGCCATGTCATTGCCGTCGTTGTGGTACTCGGCTTGCGAGGCCGAGCTCAGGAATGAGCTCCTCGAGCTTTGTAGATGGCGTAGGGCCTCTCTCCCAGCTCGCTAGCCCCCTGCATCGGCACTCTCGTCGACGCCCGAGCCGCAGCCGCCGCTGGCCTCGTCGCCGGCAAGGATTCCGGTGACCACCGGGTCCAGCTCCACCCCAGATAGATGCGGCGCTTCCCCAGCTGCATGTAGCTCTCTTCTGCGCCCAAAACCGACGGCCATAGCGCTGTCTGGCTCTCTCTGGCGAGCCCTCCGACGCGCCCGTGGTCGCCGCCGGCCATACTCCGGTGGGGGCCGACGTGGCCAAGCTAATCCAGTAATTAAAACGCTTAAACTCTCGCGGACAGTGGGCCCAAGGCCAAGTCAACCCAGTTAAGGGGCTGGTCAGCACGGGATTAGCCCCAGAGAGGCTGACCAGTGGGTCCCCCCTATCAGGTTTGACCTGAACAGGTCGGCTGACCTACTGATGTCAGGCTGACGCAATAAAGAGAATTTCCAGTATAGAAATAATTCCAGAAATGTTTAAAACTTCAAAAATTCATAGAAATTAATCTGTAACTCCAATGAAAATAATTTATATATGAAAAAGTATCAGAAAAATTCAAGGAATCTGAATATGCTATTTTCATTTATGTTTGAAAAAGTTATGGAACCCAAACATGTAGATTAATGATTAAGCCAATACTTATAAATACTTTATAAATGGAATTTGGAAAATATTCGAATTTCATTATGCTTGACATGATCAAGCATTAATCTAATAACAAACCAGTACCTTAAAATGAAATCTCATGCATGCTAACATCAAGTTGATCTGAGCATCAGGTCGAATCAATTAAATCGGTATCCGAGAATACCTCGTTTAAATTGATATTCGAATGTGATTCAAATCAACTTCAAACCTAACACATGTTGATTATAATGGTTTATCACCTTGCATTCTCATGCCATGTTCATGCATCATCTTGTTTGCATATGATTGTTATTGATTGTTGCCATTCATTTCGGTAGGCTCCGCACCCCCAGATTCCACCGAATATCCGTCTGACGGATATTGTGCCTCCTCTGAGAAACAAGGCAAGCAACCATTTTTGATCATCCCGATAAATCCCATGTTCTTGCTCCTGCACTTATTTATTGCATTAGGATCAAATGCTTCAACTGCTTTTGCCACGATTAGCTGAACCCACTTCCTTTGCATGACCTAACCTTGTCACAGTAAATAGCCGAACCTTGCAACCTAGCATACCTGGTAGTTGCTTGAGCCTTGATGTGCCTTATCCTGCTATGCATGCTATGCTTAGAGTTGTGTATGGTCTGTCATCTGGGATATGAACAGAATTGTGAGAATGTGTTCGGTAAGCGAAGGTTGTGTGTTGAACCTGATTTGGTAAAGGTACCGGTGAAAGGCTGTGTAGGAGTACATGGCGGGCTGTTTCATTGGAACCGTCATTAGGAACTGAGTTCCGTGTATGAAATCCAAGACTAGATACTACCACACGTTGGGATACTTAATTGACCCTCTCGACTTATTAATCGCTTTGTACTCGGTCCAGGAGTTGCAAGTAGTTTCTGGTGTTTATAGTAATGCTGGAGGCCGTGCATGGTTCTGACCTGAGAGGTGGGCTGTGATGCGGTAGGCAGTGGCACGGTGTACCAAGTGGCACCCGGATGGTGGGCTTGGGAACCCTGCGCACATCGTTTGAGGCCGTGGCGGAAACCTCGGCCGGACTTCCGTACGGGTTACTCTCAGATAGGCGATAAACCTGGACTAGGTACTAGTGTGGTTAACGGTCGTGGCCGACTCCCTCGCTGGCTTCCGCTTGAAGGTTGCCGAGGTGCATGACGTGCACATGGCGATAAGTGGCGAGAGCGTGTGTGACGAAGTACACCCCTGCAGGGTTATGATCTATTCGAATAGCCGCGTCCGCGGATATGGACTACCTGGAGACATATGTTGTTCATAGATAACTTCAATGGCTACTCATAAAATTATCAAGATAAGCATGAGTGTCGTGGACGGCATTTCCGTATGGAGACGGAATGATTCCACGATAGTGTATTGCTGTGGTGTTAGTGGACTCGTGTGCGAGAAATCAAGTTGTCAAAATTATTTAAAAATGCAAGTTGTCTAGCCACGAGTCAAATGCTGGCTTTCCGCATGAAACCCCACAATACCCTTTTGATACCTTGCATGAGTAGTTAGTTATCCTAAAGTCTTGCTGAGTACCTTCGTACTCATGTTTGCTTAATAAATGTTGCAGAGGTTGCTAATGACCCTAATGGAGGGTTCTTCGTAGACATCGACGACGACGAGTAGCTGGTGTCCCAGCTACGATCTGGCCCTACGTTGGATCTGTAGTATAGTCAAGCCATGTGCCTTCTAGTTGCCCTGTCTGTACTCAGACAGTTTAAACTCTTCCGCTGGCTTGTAACTGAATGACTGCTATTATGGGTCGTGAGACCCTTAATGTGTAATATTATGTGTGTGGCTCTTCCGAGCCTCTTAAATAAAGCTTGTATGTTTATGGTTATGTTGTGATGCCATCGATGTATCTATACATATCGGTATGCCATGCGTACGTGTGTCGTACTTGATATGTATGGGGTTCGATTACCTAGTCGTGAACTTTAGTAGCATTCCTTACAAGGAAATGCCCCTTTGTGATCCAACGAGCCTTGGTAGCTCGCTACTGCTCCGGACACATCGGTTGACCGGCATGTGTCCTTCTTAGCTGCTGTGTCTGTCCTCTTGGGGAAATGTCACGCGATGTAATGGAGTCCTTGTAGCTTGCTACGACTCGTCTACACTCGCTGGTGACCGACACCTGCTTTTTTGGGTCATGTATGCCTGTCCTTGTGAGGTACTGCCACTTTGGTTTATGACTAGACATGTCGATCCGGCTTCTTTGACATTGGAATGCTAGTGACACTATTGCATACGTGAGTCAAAAGACGCAAACGGTCCCGGCTAAGGTAAGGCTACAGCCGTGGAGTTAACCGTGCGTGAGACCGCAAAGGGATACGATGTGTTACAGGCTAGATTCCTATGGCTTAGGATCGGGGTCCTGACAGCGTTGGTATCAGAGCCTGACTGACTGAGAACCAAACTGGTCGAAGTTGAGTCTAGAATTGCTTTAGTTATATGTAAGGGAATTGTATGTGGAAGGGAACGTAAGACTCTTGTTCTCTTCTCAAGTTATTCTATTCTGGTCATCCTCATCTTTTCTGCGGGAATTAAGGACTAGGTTACTCATGTTCCTCTAGGCTCGTGTTTCTGATCGGTAGATTACAGGACTACCGGTCAAGAGATATTGGGTTTCTGTCATTCCTATGAAAAAGGAAGTAAGTTTGATGATCAGAGAGTTGAACTTGATAGTTGAGTGGTTACGCTATTCCATTTTGGGTTGTCTCAAAATTTGTTTTTGAGCATTTACATCCGTTATGCTGCCCAATTTTGCATTCAGAGCTCTAATGCTTTTGCATTACTCTCTATTTACAGATGCCTGGCCGTCCTTCTCATCAGGTGGTACGTCTGACCAGGTGCATTGATGTACCGGGTCATACGGCCATGCTGGTCAGGGTGATGTCGGTGTGCGGTTACCGCTGGTACCCCGAGTACACAGTGGAGGAACAGTACCGAGACTTCAACCAGAGCCAGTACATCTGCAGTGTTAGGGTATTTCCAGACTACCCTGGACCCGAGAAGCCAATCCATTGGTCCTATGGGTTGGGAGTCACTGTTGACATGGCAGTACAGGATGCTGCCTATTCAATGCTGACCATTATGAGAGCGAGACATGCATTGCTGCGGAATTCAGAGTTCTGCTATGTTCTGGCCTCTCAGCCTGGTGAAGAGGGATACCTCAGTGGAGTCTATTTTGATTCTTCTATGGAGGATCCACTACTGCAGTCCACTGTTGAGATGCTAGAGAACAGAGACAGGGATGCTCGTGCTCTCCGCATGGAGCTTTATGCTACCCGTGCCCGTCTGTGGACGGCTTTGACGCAGCTGGCACCGGTAGTCTAGACAGGGTATGGAGAGATGGAGATGTTGAACCCTGTTAGGACCCATCTTCCGGCTCACGTTGACTGGCCAGCTATAGGAGGAGTCACACCTCTTCGGTGACCCCTCTTACCTCCAGTCAGAGGACCAAGGCCACATCCGTGTCCTTATGGATCCCAGGGATCTCAGGCTAGAGTGTTTGCTGATCCGCAGGTTGAGCTTCCAGGTCATGGAGGTAATCTCCATGAGATGTTCTATGCGGATGCCTGAGCTGTGAGCGGAAGGATAGGATGGTAGTAGCCGTACGTTCACAGTCCTGCGTGACTTGTGAAGTATGCCTGTGATGTGAAATGAATTCCGGTGGCCTAGATAAATAATGTATAGGAAGCTTGTAAGCCTCTGATGAGTAGTTTCATAATTTGAGTAGTTTGCTCTTTGGTTAAGGTTGTAGTGAACTATGTAAGGGTGTGTATGAACCATGGTGTATATATAGCAGTTTCTTGCTACCATGCTGTTCGGATATTCATTTCCGCATTCGGTGTGTTCAGTACATTCTTAATCCATAGCTAGTATTGATATGATATTGGTCTAAGCTGTGAGTTTGTTTGTCAGGATGGTGTTCACCAGGTTGAACCGTGCCCTTGCTCATGAGCAAGGCGAGGGTAGTCAAGCGTCGCAGGAAGACCTGCCTCACCCGCCTTCTCTGGTGGAAGTGATGCTTGAGGCAGAGAGAAATAAAAGGGAGACCAACCGACTGCTAGAGCGTATTGAGCAGAATACGGCTCGTCAGCCTAGGAATGCTGCAGTGTCCCTTAATGACTTTGTGAAGTTGAATCCTCCAAAGTTTCATCATTCCGTCGATCCCCTCGACGCTGATGATTGGCTGTGCAGCATCTCACGCAAGATTCGCTCTGCGAATGTGTCTGAGGCCGACAAGTTGACCTTTGCGGCGTATTTCCTGGAAGGACCCGCCAAGCTGTGGTGGGAGAATTTTGAAGCAATGCGTCCCGCTGAACCAGCAGCCACATGGGCAGACTTCAGTGCAGCTTTTCGTCTGCACCATATTCCAGAGGGCCTGATGGACAGAAAGAGAGAGGAGTTATGTGCCTTCACACAGGGCAAGTTGTCTGTGGATGCCTATAGCCGCGAGTTTGGTAACCTCGCCCGCTATGCAACAGAGGAGGTGTCTACTGATGCCAAGAAGCAAGCAAGATTCCGTAAGGGCCTGAGCCCTGAGTTCCGTCGTGATCTGCGCCTCCATGAGTGTGCAAGCTTTCAAGCCGTAGTCAACAAGGCGATCAGTGCCGAGACTGGTCATACTGACTTCGAGGCCACAAGGAAGCACCCCCGTGATTTTGGCTCGTCTTCTTGTTCCGCATTTCCAAAACGCAGGCTGTGGGTTCCAAACAGTTCTCTACCGCCAAGATACACTCCGAGGCCATCCTACGTGGCGCCTCAGACGAATCAGGCCAACCCTCCAGCAAAAGCTTATGGTGGTCCAGCTAGCAATGCTGCACCACGTGCCAACCAAGTGATATGCTATAAGTGTGGAGAACCAGGGCACTATTCCCGTGAGTGTCCTCAGAATGTGGGTGCCAAGCAACCCGGAAAGTCCGTCGGGCAAGCCAAGTCGGGCAAAGCTTACTATGTAAAGCCAACTCCTGCACGTGGCCGTGTGAACTATGTGTCAGCAGAAGAAGCCGCAGAGGATCCCGACGTCATGCTGGGTACGTTTCTTGTTAATCATCACCCAGCATCCGTTCTCTTTGAAACTGGGTCTTCTCATTCCTTCATTTCAGAAAGTTATGCACAGTTGCATAACATGTCTTTTTGTGATATGCCAATCCCATTGGTTGTCCAAACCCATGGTAGTAAATGGCAAACCTCTAGGATTACCTATGACAATGAAATTCTAGTAGACAGGCTAGTTTTTCTAGCCTCATTAATAGCCTTGAAATCTTCGGATATTAATATCATCTTGGGCATGGACTGGATGTCAGCTCAGTATGCCAAGATTGATACTCATTCTAGAAATGTCCAGCTTACCCATCCCTCGGGTGAGATAGTAAATGTCTCTACTCGAGTTGCCAAATGCCAACTCTATTCCTTAAATGCCAACCCTATTCCGGTAGTCCGTGACTTCCCGGATGTCTTTCCAGAGGAACTGCCAGGAATTCCACCTGACAGAGATGTGGAGTTTGTGATAGATCTTGTTTGGGGAACTATCCCAATAGCCAGAAGACCATATAAGATGGCACCCCTGGAGCTACCCGAACTTAAGAAGCAACTATATGAGGCCTTGAACAAAGGTTTCATTTGTCCTAGCTCTTCTCCTTGGGCTTGTCCCGTCCTCTTCGTCAAGAAGAAAGACGGAACGGATCGGATGGTTGTATATTATCGACCAGTTAATCTGGTCACCATAAAGAACAAGTATCCGCTCCCCAGGATCAACGATCTGTACGATCAGCTCGCTGGATCCTCAGTCTTCTCCAAAATGGATTTGAGGTTGGGATACCATCAAATCAAGATCAAGAACGAGGACATTCCAAAAACGGCTTTTGTTACTCATTATGGCCAATACGAGTACACCGTCATGTCCTTCGGTTTAACCAATGCCCCAGCCACCTTCTCTCGACTGATGAATTCAATCTTCATGGAGTATTTGGATAACTTCGTCGTGGTATACCTCGATGATATTCTCATCTACTCGAAGAACGAACAAGAACATGCCGAGCATCTAAGGCTAGTATTGATGAAACTTCGAGAGCATCGCCTTTATGCCAAATTTTCAAAATGTGAATTCTGGTTACCAGAAGTGACCTATCTAGGACACGTAATCTCTGGTAAGGGTATTGCTGTCAATCCCGAGAGAGTTCAAGCTGTCCTTGATTGGACTCAACCTGAATCAGTTAAGCAAGTTAGGAGTTTTCTTGGTCTAGCGAGCTATTGTCGCCGCTTTGTCGAGAATTTCTCCAAGGTTGCAAAGCCTCTAACTGAACTCCTCAAGAAGGATAAAAAGTTCGAGCGGACACCATAGTGTGAGCATAGTTTTCAGGAACTGAAAATACGCCTGACTTCCGCACCTGTGTTGCTACCACCAGATTTTTCTAAGGACTTTGTTATCTACTGCGACGCCTCGCGACAAGGATTAGGTTGCATTCTCATGCAAGATCGTCATGTGATCGCATATGCGTCTCGACAATTGCATCCACATGAGGATAATTATCCCAGACATGACCTTGAACTTGCAGCTATGGTCCATGCACTAAAAACCTGGCGACATTACCTTCTGGGTAATCGTTGCGAAATATTCATTGATCACCAAAGTCTGAAATATATCTTCACCCAACCAGATTTGAATCTCAGGCAAAGACGGTGGGTTGAGTTGATCTCGGATTACGACTTAGGGATAACTTACACCCCGGGGAAGGCCAATGTTATGGCCGATGCACTAAGTCGTAAATCTTATTGTAACAATTTGATGCTACAACAAGGTCAACCACATCTCTATGAGGACTTTCGGAAGTTGATTCTTCATATTGTTCCTCAAGGATTCCTTTCTACCCTGGTGGCGAAGCCTACTCTTAGGGATCAAATCATAGCCGTGCAGGCTTATGATAAGGGTATATCCCGGATCAAGGGGAATATTGCTAGCGGTAACGCTAGGGATTTCTCCATCTATGAGAAAGGTGTTGTGTTCTTCCAGAACCGTTTAGTGGTTCCCAAGAGCAAACGTCTGCGGCAATTGATCCTTAAGGAGGCTCATGATTCTCCTCGCACCATTCATCCCGGTAGTACTAAGATGTATCAGGACCTACGCCAGAGGTTCTGGTGGACTAGGATGAAGAGAGAAATTGCTGAGTTCGTTGCTAACTGCGATGTTTGTCGTCGAGTTAAGGCAGAACATCAAAGGCCTGCTGGCACCCTTCAACCTCTAGCTATTCCTGAATGGAAATGGGAGAAAGTTAGCATGGATTTCGTTACCGAATTTCCCAAGACCAAGAAAGGAAATAATGCTATCTTTGTGGTCATTGACCGTCTTTCCAAAGTGGGTCATTTTCTTCCCGTTCGTGAGAGTATAACAGCCAGCCAGCTAGCAGAGTTATATATCTCCCGAATAGTGTCTCTTCATGGTGTTCCCCTCGAGATTAACTCAGACCGTGGAAGTATCTTTACTTCTCGCTTCTGGGAAAGCTTTCAAAATGCCATGGGGACTCACTTATCTTTTAGCATTGCTTTCCATCCCCAATCAAGTGGTCAAGTAGAAAGAGTGAATCAAATCTTAGAAGATACGCTCCAAACTTGTGTTATTTCGTTCGGTATGAATTGGGAGAAGTGCCTTCCATTCGCCGAATTCTCTTATAACAATAGTTATCAATCAAGCTTGGGCAAAGCCCCTTTTGAAGTTCTCTATGGACGAAGATGTTGGACACCTCTTGATTGGTCAGAAACCGGAGAGAGGCAACTCTTTGGTCCGGATATGATCCAGGATGCAGAAGAGAAGGTTCGCATTATTCGTGAAAAGTTGAAAACAGCCCAGTCTCGTCAAAAGAGCCAATATGATCGTCATCATAAGGCTGTGACCTTTGAAGTTGACGAGAAGGCTTACCTTCGGGTTACACCTTTGAAAGGTACCCATCGATTCGGTATCAAGGGCAAGTTGGCTCCTCGTTACATTGGTCCTTTTCGCATTCTTGCCAAACGAGGAGAAGTTGCCTACCAGTTGGAACTTCCTCCGCATCTTTCCAAGGTTCATGATGTCTTCCACGTCTCGCAACTCACGCGTTGCTTTTCGGAACCTATCCGTGAAGTGGACCACGAAACGCTTGATCTCCAAGATAACCTTTCATACCGAGAATACCCCGTGCGTATTCTTGATCAAGCTGAGCGTACCACTCGACGTCGAAACCTCAAGTTTCTTAAAGTTCAATGCTCAAATCATTCTGAAAAGGAGGCAACCTGGGAAAGAGAGGATCGTCCCCGACTTGAGTATCCTGCGTTATTCCCGACGACTTCTAAATCTCGGGACGAGATTCCTTTAAGTGGGGGTGAGTTGTCACATCCCTAACACCTTAAGCAAGTTAGTCTTGTGCTCATGTCTTCTTTGCATTTGCATGTAAGAATCTTCAACAAGAACAAAGAAAGAGGTGAAGAAAAAACTCAAACCCTAGCCACTTCTTCAAATAAAGGAAATCACAAAACTAGTTAAAATCAATGAGCCCAAAATGGCCTCAAGAAAAGTTCAAACTTTCTGATAAATCATGAAAGTAAATGAGAAATGAAGAACACCATTTTCTTGACACTTTAAGCATTTTAAATAAATGCAAAAAGCTACTGGTTTCAAGTTTTAAATTTGAAATCAGAAACTTTAAATTTTCAAAAATGTTGAAAACTTTGGAAATGGTTGGGAATATTCCAACAAATATTCAGGTGTGTTTAAAATAGTTTTTACAACCCATTTTGGAGCTGAAATAAATAGCAAATCAATAGTTAGGAAAACAGGAACAAAATAGAAAACAAATAAGAGAAAGAAATAACTTACCTCTATTTGTCGCCGGCCCAGCCCACCAGGGGCTCCCCGGTCATCTTCCTCCTCCTCCCAGAAGGCAGGGGAGAAGATGAGCACGGCGGCCGAGCCGGCCACCTCCTGCCTGCCTGCTCGCTGCTGGAGGCCTCCAGGAGCGCCAGCGCGACGCCCGCGTCTTCTTATCCTCCTCCCCACGGCTCTATCCTCTCCCCTAGGCCTCTCGATCCGCTTCCCCTCTCGGATCTCTCTCTCCCCGAAGCTCCGGTCACCGTCGACCCGTCGTCTCCCGGTCCTCCCCGACCCTGCCGGCAGCCTCACAAGATCCGCCGTGAGCTCCTCTTCCTGTTCCCCCTCTTCCCGAGGCCTTCCCCCTCCTCTAACCACGTTAGCCGCCGGAGCCCGAAGGACCTCGTCGCCGGCCATGTCATTGCCGTCGTTGTGGTACTCGGCTCGCGAGGCCGAGCTCAGGAATGAGCTCCTCGAGCTCTGTAGATGTCGTAGGGCCTCTCTCCCAGCTCGCTAGTGAATAATTTCTGAAAGAATTAGTTAATAGTTTTTGCTTGTGAAAAAAATTAGTTAATAGTTGTCCTCATTCTGATTTGGATATCTTGCTATCCATTTAAGTACAAGTCAAATTAAAAATGCCCAAATTCAATTGAAATGCTTGTTGTCCTTTTGAAGTTGTTGTCCGAATGCAATGAAAATGAAAATGAAATGCTCGCTATCCATTTGAAGTTTTGACGAGTTGTTGTCGAAACACTCAAATTGGACCACATACAATGTGTTGTGGGCCTTAGGCCGTTCTTGTTTGTAGGGAAACTCATTCTGCTTGGCCTATGTTTTGCCGGAATATTGATACATTTATGTTCAGACAAATTTCACGTGCTCGATATGTCCCATTTTTATCATACGTCATGTCTAAATTTTCCATGAATTTCGACATTACTTGTGCTTCAAAGTTGACATAACGAGTGCCAGAGATTTGGCGAGATGAGAATGAAATGACAGACACGCAAAACATATGCCATTTTTGCAACAATCATTTTTCATTTTACCATATAAAGCTCGAGAATTAAGCTACTATATTGAATCCTAGGTAACATGGGTGACAACGATGAAGCCGGAGGTTCTCGCACCCAAGATGGATAAGCTCACGCTTACCTCGACTATGTGGCTAGTGAGGAGATGGAGATGACCACTCTTGCCAACACCAATCACGCCGATGCTAACGACACTGATGCCAGCAACACTGGATTGAGACAGAGATGTATACTCATGGTACCTGTCAAGCGAGTTAAGGACCAAATTAGGCAAATAGGACACGCTGCCCAATAGTGGCAGTGACATACGACAACCAATTACCATGCATCCCAGAGGATACCGCTAACATTAATGACACAAAAATATGGAAGAATGAACATTTGCAACACCTGCTCCTAACTAGGTTGCACGCAAGATTCTTGTTCAACGGACAGAATGAAAAAGAAATCGAGCACTAGTGGAAGGATCCTGCCATGAAGAAAATAAACAACAAAGCCCTAACAAAGTTCAGCAACAACTTGAGCGCTTGGATAACAAGGGTGAAAAGGGCGATTGAAATAGACCATCAAACCTATGCCCGGATTAAAGAAGATAATCCAACAATTCCAGAAGAGGACTTTGAAAGTTCAAGGCGACTTGCGCTGAAGAAGGTGCCAAAGCTAGGTCAGATAAAGGCAAGGAGCCTCAGGAAAGGAACAAGGGGAACCATCACCTCGTAAGTCGTGGTTACACGGGAAAGAGGCCCGTGTGGGCTAAGGAGGACGTGGAACATGAACTTATGGGGCTCCCAGGCTAATTGGCTGAGTTCACCGACCAGCAGGAGCATGACTTCCTCAGGGCCCGGTTCAAGTGGGACCCTAGAAAGAAGGAATTTTACATGGACATGCCTACAAGGGAATTCATGATAATATTGCTAATTACCATTTTACCACCTTATTTTAGCTTTTGATCAAGTCGACTACGTTGTAATCACATTCATAATTGATTCACACTCATTTTACACAGAGAGCAACACAAGCGTGCAGCCGAAAGAGAATCGTCCACTCAATCATTGGCGTAGTACAAGTGTGACACCCCTTTCAACCAGGAAATGAACATAATGTATGGAAAACTGCTGGATAGGTGTCGTTACACTGATGGCTGGAGTCTCCAGTGCCCCGGACTAGTGCGCGGACACCGGCAGCCCCTCTGCAGCGGCAAGGTGCATTGCTGAAGCTTAGGGCGGAAGAAAGACACAGAAGCCACCAAGAACAGATTGCAAGCCCCCGACAAGCACTCGCTTGCTGGGAATGAAGAAGAGACCCCGACAGGAGCTCCCTCCCAGGGAGATAAACAATGCCACGATGGGACCCTCCTACCAAGGAATAAGAACTGAGCCCCGGCAAGCCATCCTTGATTAGAAGATTGACAAGGCCTCGGCAGACCATCACCTCCCTGCTGAGAGGAACAAGAAGAGCCCCCGACAAGGTAACCCTGTCGGGAAGGAAGAGAAGGCCCGAGGAGAGGCGCGGGCCCAGGGCGCCTTCGCGTCGTGTGAACACCTCCACTGACGAAAACGCCACCGCCGATGCATGGACCACGTGTCCGCCCACACGCCAGCACAACACCCTGAAGTTGCCACGTGTGGGTACCTGTCCAACCCCCCCCCCCCCCCCTGACGACGTCAGGGAAGTATGTCAAAGCATTTAATGCACTGTAGTAAAACTGTGGCTATCGTTCCGCGCTGTTCCACTTGTGAACCCACCGTTCACCCACTAAGCCACTGTGGTCACCCCGTCTCCTATAAAAGGAGGCCCGAGGCTCAGTAGTAGGGGCTTTTTGCCTATTCGACCAATCGAAAGGCTGTAAAAGGGATCGATCTACAGTAACCCAAAACGAATAACTAAAAACATGCACGAGTAGGGTTTTACGCACCACGCGACACGAACCTAGGTAAAAACGATCTTGCCGGGCCCTGACTGTTGGTTCTGCTCTTCCAGTGACCCCTCTCCCCGCCAAACCAGCAAAAGGGGACTGTTGTGCCCCCATAGGTGTCGATCCTTTCACCTTCATCTTTCGCGCGCTAGTTAGGGGGAAGAGGGTCGCGTCGACCTGATCTACTGGTCAGTGGTCGGATTTCTTCATCCACACCACCGCCATGGCTCCCAAGAGGAGGAGTGCGATGGTGGCCGAGACACCCACGCCAAGTGCACCTGCCACGTTGCAGGCCGGAGGGGGCATGGGTGCGGGAGTGGAGGTTGAGCCCCAAAATTCCCATAGCATTCCGGAGATCAGACGCGGGCGAGCGGGATCGTCCGCGGCCCTGGCGACCCCTCACGCATAGGAACGTCCAAAGACGGAGTTGCGCAGCCAACACATGGCGTGGCTACTTCTAAGGACACAGGAGGGCCCGCGGCGACGCCCACGTCGCGTCCTTCCCAGGCCACGCACGACGGACGACCCCGGGATGGTGATCCTTCGCCACCGTGACAATGAACCTGTGGTCCTCAAACCTAGGACACTCACGGGAGGCAGACGCGCAGCACAACGGGGAAGGGTCGTGCACGCTCACGTGGCCAAGGAGGGCCCCTTCTGGCACTGCCAGGAGCAAGAGCCCGTCGCGTTCCACCCACGTGTCGCCTCCCCCCTCGCGGGCGGAAGCGCTGAAGTGTGCGCAATTGCTCCTAGATTTTCCTCCCGCGACAGACAAGCTCAAGGAATCGAGGGCCTTTATTCAGAGCCTCATCTCCTTCGCCAACGAAGACGGGCCAGAGCGGCTGGAGACGTCGAAATGACCCTCCAACAGGCCTGCCCACGACCGCTCGGAGGAGGGCGGGGATACTGCCGCCATGATGCATTCCCCGCCGAGGCGGAGGCAACAGGTCGTCGTCTCCGACGACTCCACTGGATCCTCCGACCCGCGCACCCGCCGTGACCAGCGTCACGTCCTGCAAGAGACACGCAAGGAAGATGCTAGGACTCTCGTCGAGCGGCGGTGGATGACGTGCCGCTAGTCAGGCAAGCGAGCTAAGACTGTCACGGACGTGCCGTCCTCGGGGTACCCCGGCCCTCAACCCTAATAGGTGGGTTTCCCGGCCTTCTCCCCCGAGCTCCGACGAGTCCAGTGGCCCAGCTCCCGTACTTTCAAGCCGGAGATACCAGAGAAGTACGATGGCAAGACTCACCCGTCCGAGTTCCTCAGCATCTACACCATCGCGGTGCAGGCTGCCGGGGCACGGGACGACAAGATACTCGCCAACAACTTCTCGTTGGTGCTTAAGCCCAACGTGAGGTCTTTGTTGATGCACCTTCCCAAGAACTCCATATATTCCTCGAAGGACCTGTGCGAGGATTTCATCGGCGCCTTTACTGGCGGCCACCGAGCCCCTGGCCAAGAGAGCGACTTGCATATCATCCCCCCAGAAGGAGGGAGAAACTCTGTGCAAGTACATCCAGAGTTTTAGCCGCATTCGGCACAACATCCCAGATGTCCACCCAGCCGCCATCATCAGCGCATTCCATCATAACGTGCGCAACCGGAAGATGGGGGAGGAACTGAAAATGAACAAGTGCACGCGGGCAGAGGAAGGGAGGAGGCTTCCTGGCAAAGGTGCCAGTGTAGAAGCCGACTCCAAATACGATGACACTGACCCTCCATCGAGGAAGGGGAATGAGTGCAACAACAACAGGAAGAGAAAGGTTGTGTTTGTTGTCGAGAGTTTCAGCGATGTTAGCGCCTCTAATAAGGGTAAGGTGAAGACCCGTGATAAATGCGTTGTCGGGTGCGACTCCTGCCATGCCTTGGCGGCTGCCGACAAGCCGTACGGCTCCATCAAACAGTACTGCAAGATCCAGCGTACCAAGGGCCACGACCTCCAGGACTGCCGCCAAGTTGAGGAACTCGCCGAAAAGCAAAAGGCTGAGTACGAGCGGCGAGACAAGGAGAGGGACCGTGATGGTGCGGAGGGGTCCGGCAGGAAGAAGGGCGGCCCCGTAGGATACCCCGGCAAGGCTCGAAACAAGCGGGACGCGCCCGCGCGACGACGAGACAAGGAGGAAGATGAGGATGAAGGCGGCCCAGAGGACGACTCCAGCAACCATGAGTTTCAAAGGGCCACTGATATGTTGTGCCTCGACGGAGGCGCGTCTCTACACTCTTCCCACCGCCAACTAGAAAAGTGGGCGAGAGTAGTGAGCATGGCCGAACCCTCCGTCGGGGTCTATTACCCCCTGAAATGGTCGAGCACGCCCATCATCTTCGACTCTGAGGAGCACCCTGCCCGAGTTACCGCGGTTGGGTGTTTCCCATTATTGGTTTCGCCAACGATCCGCAACCTCAAGGTGACGAAGATGTTGGTGGATGGCGGATCCGGACTGAACCTCATCTCCCCGGACGTCATCCGGAGTCTGCAAATCCCAAGCAAGGATATCGGGGAAACGGGAGCGCTTCAAGGGACCAACCCTGGGAAGATCCACCCGAAGGGGAGATCACGCTGCCGGTAACCTTCGTCAGCCACCAGAACTACAGGACCGAGAAGGTCATCTTCGACAACACCGACAACCCATTCTCCTACAATGGGATCCTTAGGCGCCCCGCATTGGCTAAGCTCATGGGGGCATCACACTACGCCTACAATACGTTGAAGATGCCCGGTCCTAATGGCGTCATCAACGTTAACGTCGTCAAGAAGAATTCGCTTGTTTGCACCAACCGCCTCTACCAGGAAGCCGTCACGGCGTTCACCGACAAGGCACCCACTCCCTCCACCTCGGCTCCCGACAGTAGGAAGAGGAACACCGGCAAGGAGGCCTGTCAAGTAGGCCCCGGCAAACGCACCTCCTCAGAGTACAGCGCTTCCAGAGCAGAGGTGCCAGAGAGCTCTACCGGCAAGGATGAGAAGTCAAAGGCTGCCCTGCCTAAGACCAAGAAGGTGTTCGCCAAGGAGGATGGTATGGGTGGGACTTTCACCATAAGTTCCACCCTGGACAACAAATAGGGAAGCGCTCTCATCGCCTTCTTTCGGGCAAATCTCGATGTGTTTGCGTGGCAACCATCAGATATCCCCATTGTTCCCAAGAAGGTGATTGAGCACCACCTAGTTGTCTGCCCTCACGCGCAGCCGGTCAAGCAGAAGGTGAGGAAACAAAACGGTCAAGCTTTCTTCCATCCTTCCTAGCTCCTCGAGCTTGCACCCGCTCAAGCTCTGGAGCGGAAAGAGTTCATTGCCGAGGAGATCAAGAAGCTAGAAGCAGCAGACCTAGTTTGGGGAGTCATCCGTCCTACGTGGTTGGCCAATCTAGTCGTGGTGCGGAAGGCGAATGGGAAGTGGTGGTTGTGTATCGATTTCACCGATGTCAATAAAGCTTGCCCAAAAGACCCTTTCCCCTTGCTGCGCATCGACCAGATTGTGGACTCCACTACTGGCTGTGATCTGTTGTCCTTCCTCGACGCCTACTCGGGATATCACCAGATTTTCATGGTCGAGGAAGATGAAGAGAAGACCGCGTTCATTACCCCGTGCGGCACGTACTGCTTCGTGTGTGTGCCTTTCGGGTTGAAGAATGTCGGATCCACATTCGCGAGGGTGATCCAGATTGGTTTTGAGCCCCATCTCCACAGAAACTTGGAAGCCTATATGGATGACATAGTGGTCAAAACCAAGGACAAGGCGACGCTCATACAAGATTTGGAGGAGACAGTCACCAACCTACGCAAGATCAACCTCAAGCTCAACCCTGAAAAGTGTGTCTTTGATGTCCCATCCGGCTAGCTTCTCGGGTTCTTCGTGTCCCAGTGGGGAATTGAAGCTAATCCCGACAAGATCAAGGCCATCGAACAGATCGAGGCACCGAAACGCATAAAGGATGTACGGCGCCTAGCCGGCTGTGTCGCCGTTTTGAGCTGATTCATCTCCAAGTCCCCTGAGTGTGCCTTACCCTTTTTCAAGATCTTGAAAAAGGCAGGGGCCATGTAGTGGACCCCGGAGGCAGAAGCGGCATTGCAAGACCTGAAGAAGTATCTTTCCACTGCGCCAACCATGGTCGCTCCTAGGCCACATGAGCCGCTCCTCTTGTACCTGGCCGTTACCAACCAAGTGGTTAGAGCCGCTTTGGTGGCGCAGAGGAAAGAGGCTGAAGCTACGCCGGCGGAAGCTGCACCATCAGGCGAAGCAGGGCTGGCTCGCGAGCCAAGATCCCCAACACAGGAGGGGACCGGCGATGCCACAACGCCGCCATCCAACGATCCGACGCGGAAGAAGAAAGTGGTGCAGCGCCCCGTCTAGTTCATCAGCTCCCTCCTACAAGGAGCGTGGTCGAGATACTCGGGCTCGCAAACATTGCTCTTCGGCCTGCTCACAACCTCGAGGAAGCTGCGTCATTACTTCCAAGCACATGAGGTCACCGTCATCACCGGTTTCCCGCTACAGAGGGTTCTGCGGAACCATGATGCAACTGGCAGGATAGTGGAATGGGCATTGGAGTTATCCAGCTTCGGCCTAAAGTTCGAGAGCACATAATCCATCCAACGCAGAGCCCTGGCCGAATTTATTGTTGAGTGGACTCCTACACCCGACGACGACATTCAAGAATCAGCCCTCCCGGGCAAGGAAGCAAGCCAAGACTGGACCATGTACTTTGACGGTGCGTTCTCTCTCTAAGGGGCAGGGGCCGGCGTGCTGCTTGTCGCCCCCACTGGAGAACACGTGAAGTACGTGGTGCAGATATACTTCCCCCGGGAGCAGTCGACCAACAATAATGCCGAGTATGATGGGCTCCTTGCCGGTCTTAGGATCGCGGCAGACCTCAGAATCAGAAAGTTGGTCATCAGAGGCGACTCGCAGCTAGTCATCCGGCAAGTCAACAAGGACTACTAGAGCCAGCTGATGGAGGCATACGTCGAAGAAGTGAGGAAGCTGGAAGAGCATTTCGATGGTCTACAAGCAGAGCATATCCCCCGTGCCGAAAATACTATCGCTGACGACCTATCGAAGTGTGCAGTCCTTAAGTTAGCCGTGGAACCAGGGACTTTCGTGCTACGGCTGACCCAACCATCAATAACGACATCAGCCCGACAATAAAAGAGAAGGAAGTTGGACTCCGGTGAGTACTTCTCAGTAGACGTGCCGAGAAATTCTGGCAAGGGTCCTGCCAGGGGAGAGGTTGCCGGGGAAGACCTCCAGCCTACCGGGGGGATCCCACCCCGGCGGAGTACATGCCTTCAGTCCTTGTCGTCGAGCAACGCGCTCCGTCATGGGCACAGCAAATTGTGCAGTACCTTCAGACTGGGGACCTGCCCAAAGAATAGGAAGACGCAGAAAGTGTAGCCCGTCAGTCCAACATGTATCATTTCATCAACGACATTCTATACAAAAGACGACTGAATGGAGTTAAATTCAAGTGCATCCCCCAAGACGAAGGCCTGGAGCTGTTGGCCGAGATACACAGAGCATATGTGGCTCCCACATAGGGTCAAGAGTGCTTGCCAGCAAAGCATTCTGGCAAGGTTTCTTTTGGCCCACAGCTCTCCAGGATGCAACGACACTAGTAACCATGTGTGAAGCGTGTCAGTTCCATTTGAAGAAAGCTCATCAACCAGCTCAAGCAATCCAGACAATCCCTCTCCCTTGGCCATTTTTGGTCTGGGGGCTCGATATATTCGGCCCCTTTCCCCAAGCTGCCGGGGGCTTTGAGTACTTGTACATGGCAATTGACAAGTTCACAAAGTGACCGGAAGTGGAGCCAGTAAGGAAGGTGACTGCACAGTCAGCCATCAAGTTCTTCAAAGGAATAGTGTGCCATTTTGGTGTCCCAAACAGAATCATCACGGACAATGGCACCCAATTCACAAGCCGCGCCTTCATGTAATACACCCAAGATCTCAGAAGCCAAATATGCTTTGCTTCTGTTGCCCACCCAAGGAGCGACGGACAAGGAGAAAGAGAAAATGCTGAAGTGCTACGAGGACTGAAAATAAGAACTTTTGACAAGCGGCGCAAACATGGAAGGAGCTGGATTGATGAGCTGCTAGCGATTCTTTGGTCGATCAGAACGACACCAAATCGAGCCACCGGCCACACACCCTTCTCCCTGGTCTACGGGGCGGAGGCAGTTCTTCCCAGAAAACTCATTTACGGATCGCCCGGGGTGCTCGCTCACGATGAGTTTGAGCAAGAGCAACAACGCCAAGACGAAGCCGTGCTCCTTGAGGAAAGCCGTCTTCAGGCAGTTGTGCGAGCCTCTCGCTACCTGCAAGCCCTGCGCCGCTACTACAGCTGCAAGGTGCAAGACCAAAGTCTTGAGGAAGGAGACCTTGTACCTCGGCACGTTCGGTCGGCCAAGAACTCAAACAAGTTGACGCCGAAGTGGGAAGGCCCATACCGAGTAGTGCGAGTCACCAGGCCTGGCGCAGTCCGACTGGAGACAAAGGATGGAATTCCGATGAGCAACTCCTGGAACATCGAACACTTTTGCAAGTTGTACCCGTAGGGAGAGGCCAACGGGCATACCGGCGACCACCTTTTGTACAAGTCTTGCCGATGTTGCATTTAATCCTTTGTACAAAGCCAGGCGAAGACCGTGAGTGCAGTCAAATAAAGTTTAGCGTCATGCATCATCTAGATTTCTCATGATTAAGATCATGCATGCATATAATCTAGTATTTGGTGTAGCGAATAAACTGACAAGCACCAAGATATCTATGTCTATTTTTCTCTTCTTTATTACCACAAGGAACAGGTCTTCCTCCGCGCATAAGTTTGCCGGGGGGGGAGGGAAGGAGAAGAGGAGGAGGCATACAACTTACAGAACAAGACTGAGCCCGGAGTCAAAAGGAGAGTCGCGGTCCAAGTGATAGGTGACAAAAACTCCGAATAAACTCCCGGCTCAAGTTATAGCTCCTTATCACTGCCTTCAAAACTCTTATATGGTAAACTTGTGCGCCGAAGAGCCTAGCCGCTGGTGCCTTGAATAATATCTGGAAGCGTGCCTGTCGACTAGCGGCCCTTGATGGCCACCTCGTTGAAAAGAGGCATGCTCGATGGTGCGAAGGCAAAACATAGAAGCGGCAAGGCACCTCGCTGGTGGTGACGACCCCGACAAGGAAGCCAAGGCCTATCTGTCGTGGCATCCCCGTCAAGACAGGCCGATGGAAACACAACACAAGGCTAAACCATATAAAGAAAGTGTGGCTGAAAGGAAATCACACCTAGTCGAGAAAATAACGAGTATATTACAAACGCTGATAAGCGCATTTTAAGCTTAAAAGTGCCCATGAGTTTTAGATTGTAGTGACAGGGAACGCGGAGCCGTTAATCCCGGCGGGAGCCTTGCACTCTCTTGACTCGGTCCACCTTGTTGGCGATGGGAATGACGAGCTCTTCGGGCGCCTTGAGGTCCACACCCTTCGGTATGCGCCCTAGGGCGAACCTCATGTTGGGGTTTCATTACGCCAGTTTGGTGAGCACCTTCAAGAAAACGCCTCGGCAAAGGCCGCGGGACTCGTCAGCAAGGCGTGCTGACTCACCGGCCTAGCGCTGCTTCAAAGCATCGTCCACACATTCGAAGAACAAGGTCAGCCGGGCACTATGGGACCCCATCGGGTCCGAAGGGTAGCCGAAGCCCTGGATGCCCATGGCGGACATCTGAACGTCGACCCTTCTGGCCACGCCGACAAGACGCTTAGTCCACAACTCGACGTCGCGCGCATAAGATGCGCGGGCCGTGGAAACGGACTTGACCTCGTCAGCCTCGCCTTGGAGCTTCACGGCCAGGGCCTCCCTGCGAGCTCGACTGTCTTCGAGAGCTTGCTCCGAAGAGGCCAGTTTCCCTTGCAGCATGGAGATGGTGTTGTTGGAAGAGAGGAGCTTGGTGGAAGCGTCGGAGGCGGCATCTTGAGCCTCCGTGAAGCTAGGGAGGGTCTTTTACCTCTCGGTCCTAAGCTCCGAGGCCTCCTTCTTGAGTTCGGTGAGGTTTGCTTCCAGCTCCCTCGCTCGTGCGACGAGTTCCTCCTTCTCCCTTCGGCGGCAACGGCCCTCTCCGCTACCTTCTTCAACTCCCCACAAAAGTCGGAGGCCTGGGCGGCAAGGGCATTTTTGTGCTGGTCCGCCAACTCTTGGGTACGTTGCACCACAAGACGCTCGACCTCCTCGTCTTTTGCATGAAGGAGGCCATTGAGCGCCCTCTCGCGGCCAGCGATGTCCTCCTCTGCTGCGTCAAGGCTGATACGGAGGGAGTTGAGGCGGACCTCTTCGGCGGTGTGGCGAGTTTCTTCCTCCTCCTCCTCCTTATGGATGTTGTATGACTTTAGGAGGAGCTCCTCCCTTTTGGTCTTCGACTGGGCGCCCTCCTCCTGCAGCTCTTGGAAGGCTTTGGCGAGCTGTTCTTGCGCCTGTTCGAAGCACCGTTGGACCGCCTCCTCCCTCGCCTCAACAACTGCCGCCCGGGAGTCCAGTTTCTCCTTCCAGGCACGATAAAGGCCTGGAGGTGGCGCAAGTTGTCCTCCATGGAAAGGAAGAGTTGTTCCTCACTGAGCTTGCTATCGTCGGCCTCTAGCCCGGTAACGACCTCGATCCGGTCGGTGGTAGAGACCTCTCCATTGAGGGTCACTCCCGCCACAATATCACTCACACTAGTCATCCGAGGCGGGCTAACGAATTGCCCCTTGCGTGTACGGATGTACTCGTCAGAAGGAGGGACCGTTGAGGAGAAAGGATGGTCTCCTCCGGGCCCCTGGTAGACGAGCGGGGAGCCTGCGTGCGGCACAACCTCCTCTATGGAGGCAGCAGAGAAACTGCCAGCATGCCCTTCAGGTCCTGTGGCACTCTCCTCCATCGAGTCATGGGAGGTCTGGTCCCGCACCTCCGCCGCGCTCTCCCCGAAAGCATCGTTCTCGGCCTTGGCCGCGGCATCCAGTGCTATCTCCTCAATGAGGAGGTCAACATCTGCCTCGCCCAAGCAAAAAGAGAAGAGGGAAGGCCTGAGGTCCGGGAAGAAGAAGAAAGAAAGAAAGGGAATGGAAGCGCAGGTGTCCCCAGATAGGATACTCACCTTCGTCCAGCAGGGGCGGGATGGCTTCCCTCTCCCTCGCAACGTCGGCGGCCGGCATGAGGTGCTCAATGCTGATGCAACAAAAGACCTTCCAACGGCGTTAGAAACACGTGCTGACGGGAGACTGTTCTTGATACTCCTCAGCAACGGCACCAGGAATCCTTCTGCTACGGCTACGCCTTTAGGGACTTCCTAGGCAAATATGCAAAGGATTTCCCCGTGGCCTTGGAGCCTTGCGTTGGTGTTCCCTCGAAGCGTAAAGGGTGATGTAGCGTAGCGGTGGTAAGTATTTCCCTCAGTTTTGAGAAACAAGGTATCGATCCAGTGAAGGAGTATCACAAGTGCCTGCACTTACACAAAAAGCTTGATCCCAATGCTATGAAGGGGTTGTCAATCCCTTATAGATTGTTTGTCAAGTGAGAACTGAAAGCAACAAAGTAACAAAGCAATGTAAAACCGGAGGTGTAAAATATAGGTGTGAATAGACCAGGAGGCCGTAGTGTTTACTAGTGGCTTCTCTCATGAAAGCAAATAGACGGTGGGTGAACGAATTACTGTCGAGCAATTGATAGAACCGCGCAAAGTCGTGACGTCATCTATGGCAATGATTATATCAATAGGCATCACGTCCAAAACAAGTAGACCGATACTTTCTGCATCTACTACTATTACTCCACACATCGACCACTATCCAGCATGCATGTAGTGTATTAAGTCCAAAAGAACAGAGTAATGCCCTAAGCAAGATGACATGATGTAGATGGACAATCTCATATCTAGGACAAAGCCCACCTTGTTACCCTTGATGGCAACTACACGATGTGTGCCTTGCTGCCCCTACTGTCACTAGGAAAGGTCACCACACGGTAAGAACCCAAAACCAAGGACTTCTCCCATTGCAAGAATCATAGATCTAGTTGGCCAAACAAAACCCAAGACTCGGAGAGACTTACAAGGATATCAAATCATGCATATAAGAAATCAGCAAAGACTCAAATATATATCATAGATAATCTGATCACAAATCCACAATTCATCGGATCTCGACAAACACACCGCCAAAGAGGATTACATCGGATAAATCTCCATGAAGATCATGGAGAACTTTGTATTGAAGATCCAAGAGAGAGAAGAAGCCATCTAGCTACTAACTACGGACCCGTAGGTTTGAAGTGAACTACTCACGAGTCATTGGAGGGGCGATGATGTTGATGAATAAGCCCTCCAACTCCAAAGTCCCCTCCGGCAGGGCACCTAGAAGGGTCTCCAGATGAGATCTTGCGGAAAAAAAAGCTTGAAGCGGCAGAAAAGTGTTTTCGTGGACGCCCTGATTTTTTTGGATTTTTAGGGAATATATAGGCCAGAGACCTATGGCAGGGGAGCCCCAAGGAGGCCACAAGGTTGGTTGCCGCGGCCTCCCCCCTGGCCGCGACAACAGGGCTTGTGGGATCCCTGTGGGCCCACTTGCTTGTCCCTCAAGCCTCCTGATCTTCTTCCGTTCTGGAAAAAATCATTTTGGGGATTTTATTCCGTTTGGACTCCGTTCCAAAATCAGATCTGAAAAGAGTAAAAAACACAGAAAAAACAGGAACTGGCGCTTGGCACTGAGTTAATAAATTAGTCCCAAAAAAGATATAAAAGGTAAACAAAACATCCGAAGTTAACAAGATAACAACGTGAAACCATAAAAAATTATAGATACGTTTGAGACATATCAAGCATCCCCAAGCTTAACTCCTGCTCGTCCTCGAGTAGGGAAGTGATAAAGAATGAATTTTCGATGCTTTCATGCTACGTAGCATAGATGTCCTTTGTAACTCCTCTTATGTGACGTGAATGTTCAGATCCATTAGACTCAAAACAATAGTTTGCTATTGACGTGGAAACAGTAATACTTCAAGCAAACTAGCAAAGTAATCATGAACTTTCAAAATAACAAGGCCAAAAGAAAGTTATCCCTACAAAATCATATAGTCTGGCTATGCTCTATCATCATTGCACAACGAATTTAAATCATGCACAACCCCGGTATTGGCCAAGTAATTGTTTTCACACCTTTACTTTCTCAAACTTTTTCAACTCTCACACAATACATGAGCGTGAGCCATGGTTTTAGCACTATAAGTGGTGTGGAGTGTGGTGGAGGTTGCAAGACAAACAAGGAGAAGATGATCACATTAACTAGGCATATCAATGAGCTGTGGAGATGCTCATCAATAGATATCAATGTGAATGAGTAGGGATTGCCATACAAATGATACACTAGAGCTTATGAGTATGTGAAAGCTCTTAAAGAAAACTAGTGGGTGTGCATCCAACTTGCTTGCTCACGAAGACCTAAGGCAATTTTGAGGAAGCCTGTCATTGGAATATATAAGCCAAGTTATATAATGAAAAATTCCCACTAGCTATATGGTGGTGACAAAACGAGAGACTCTCAATCATGAAGATCATGGTGCTTAATATGCACAAGTGTGGAAAGGTGGTAGTATTGTCCCTTCTCTCTTTTTCTCTCATTTTTTTTGGATGGGATCTTTGGCCTCTTTTTTATTTATTTATTTTGGTGGGCATATTTGGCCTCTTTTATTTCCTCACATGGGACAATGCTCCATCAATGATGATCATCACACTTACAACTCAAAATTTAGAGCAACGATGACTCTATATGGAATGCCTCCGGTAGTGTACCGTGACATTGATCTAGCATGGCATAGACATAAATGGAAACATCATGCTAGCTAATTATGATCATGCAATGGCAATGTACACGTGGTGGCACATGTCATGGTGGTAGTTGCATGGCAATATATCTCGGAAAGACTTTGAAAAAGCCATAGTAGGTAGGTATGGTGGCTGTTTTGAGGGAAGCTAATGGTGGGTTTTGTGCACCGGCGAAAGTTGCATGGCACTAAAGAAGATAGTGATGGTGGAAGGTGAAAGTGCATCTAAACCATGGACTCAACATTAGTCATGAAGAACTCATATAATTGTTGCAAAAGTTTTATTAGTAATCGAAACAAAGCATTCAACGCATACTCCTAGGGGAATGGTTGGTAGGTATAAACCATTGCGTGATCCCGACTGCCACACAAAGGATGACAATCAAAAGTCTAATCATGCTCAGACTTCATCACATAGCGGTTCACCATACCTGCATGCTACGGGAATCACTAACTTCAACACAAGTATTTCTAGATCCACGACACCTTACTAATATAACTTCAATATTACCATAACCACAACTCAAAACTAGTTGAGATGAATCAAACTTCTCTAACTATGCAATGCACATATAGGCCAAAGACCTACGGCAGGGGAGCGCCAGGGAGGCCACAAGCTTGGTTGCCGCGGCCTCCCACCTGGTAGCGGTAATAGGGCTTGTGGGCTCCCTGTGGGCCCACTTTCTTGGCCCTCAGGCCTCCTCATCTTCTTCCATTCTGGAAAAATCATTTTGGGGATTTTATTCCGTTTGGACTCTGTTCCAAAATCAGATCTGAAAAGAGTCAAAAACACAGAAAAACAGGAAGTGGCGCTTGGCACTGAGTTAATAAGTTAGTCCCAAAAAAGATATAAAAGGTAAAAAAACATCCAAAGTTAACAAGATAACATCGTGAAACCATCAAAAATTATAGATACATTTGAGACGTATCACTCAACCTCCAGTCCTACTGGGCCCTCCTTGGCGAGACTGACCCCAGGAGGGGGATCGTCCCCGTCTGGCGTGGCCCTCGGAGATTCCGCCTGCTGCCGAGCCTTCCTTGCATGATGAGTAATGTTAGCGGTGAAGACCGCACTGCCGGTACTTGGCAAGGGGAAACAGACAGTGGACCCACGCTAGGGACTCTGCTCGGGGCTAACTAAAGTCGACTCCAGCGCCCTGGGGATGGTAGCCGAGGGTCTATCGCTCGCCGACACCTTTGCCCTCTTGGCCATCCTCTGTGCCAACGTCTCTATTTCCCTGCAAGAGGCCAAGGTCAAGACAAGTCTCATGAGAGATAACAAGAATGAAAGAATGAAGGCATGGATGTGTACTATTCTTCCTCCTCCGGGCTGAAGGTCGAGAAGTCGAAGTTCAGATCCTCCTCGCCGCCGGCGGGAGGCGACGGGCCTCTTCAGCGCTTGGCGGGGACGGAGACTCGGGTTTTCCACACCAGGAGCCCAGTGTCGGCGCGTCAAAGGACCCACTCGAGCCTTCGGTGGACCAGAGGCTCCTCGGCCTTTTCCTCCTCCTCCTCTGCCTCTTCAGGCACATGGACAATGGAGGGGCCCTGGGAAGAGGAGCTGCCGGCTTCCCCGGCAAGCGCATCCTCTGCCGCCGTCAACTCTCTGTCATATTTTTCTTCATCGAACGACCCGACCTCCCTCGCCGCCTCGGCAAGGGACCTCTCCTCGAGCCAGCTGGCTATGAATTCCACCTCCTCTTTGGTGTTGGGACGGATGCGAAGGACCTCCTCCATCCTGGCAACCTTCTCCGACAAGCAGTCGAAAAAGGACAAGATGTCCTCGTCTGATGGCTGAGCCCAGGTCGGAAGGACGCTATGGGCGTTGCACTCTGCCATCATTGTCGTGAGCGCGCTCAGGGACGTGTAGATAAACAGAGGAATAATGCCTGCCGAAAGCCGGAGCTTGGGGTCGAACTTGAACAGCTTGCCGCAGACGAAGGCGTGCTGCAGGACGGTCAGGTTGTTATACAACCCCGGCCGCATCCGCATTATGTCTGCCGCGTTCGAGTACGCCGACGCCAGCCTCCACCCTCTGTGCTGAAGGGGGGCGATCCTCATTCGGATGAAATCAGAAGCCACCATTTCCATCGTCAGCCCTGCGCCTCTCAGACGAAGGATCCTGATGACGGGGATGGCCAATTTCTCATCGTTTGGGTCGAGGCTGCTCCAGTCATCGCCCCGGGCCTCAATGTTGGTTTTCCTGGGCTCGCAGAAGTGCAGAAACCCCCTTTCCCGAATCCAATACCACTTCCCTCGCCACTCCTCCCACTTCTCCCGAAGAGTCCCTTCTAAATATGCCTCCTTGGACCCGGTCCATGGAATGCAGGTGATGGAGCCGGAAAGGGCGTCTCCTCTTTAGATATGAGGGATGAACTAGTGGCGGAAGAGGGCGGTGTTGGGGACGATGCCGACGAAGTTTTCGCAGAGCTGTGCGAATATCGACATGCACGTCACGACATTCGGCGTAAAATCCAGAAGCCGAAAGTCGTAGGTCAGCATGATATCAACGAAGAACTCCGAGAAAGGTGGGCAGAGCCTGCAATAGAAGAAATCAGCAAAGAACGGGTACTTATCCGGTTCTGGGCCCGATTCCCCGGCGTTCACGATGGTTGCCGAATGAGCCGTCGTCTTCAACGGGCCACATTAAATGGTAGTGGTTCGACAAAGCACGCGCCTCAATCCCCGGAGGGAAGAAGGCAAGCTCCTACCGTTTCTTCGCCATCTCCTTCTCCATGTTGGCTGGCTTTCCCTTTTTGGCTCTACTCCCATTCGGCAGCATGTCGACAGTGGGAGGGGCGACCACTAGGGGAAGTGGTTTCGGGAAGGAGAAGGGGGAAGGGGTGGAGGCTCGGTCTCGAGGAAGAAGATGACAGCAGCGGTGAGATTGGAGGAACAGGAAAGTAAGGAAGCAACCACGCCCCCGTTCTTTTCCTTTATGGGGAACGCGGGCCGGCCCTTGGTTGCTCAACTAACGGCTCCACACGCACATGGCTGCCTCAGCCACCGTGCGCACGCTGTGCACCCTCCCACTTCGCGCGTTCAATGCGTGACATGGGTAAAGAAAGTCTGTAACGGCTCGATTCCGGTAAGACCGACGCCTGCGAGTCCGCGCACAACTTTGGGCATGGCCCAACAACGTCTCGCATGCGTGTGTGGCCTAGGCCTGGGGGTCCTGTCGGTGCACTAAAGACTGGGGTCTCCAGTGCCCCGGACTAGTGCGCGGACACCGACAACCCCTCTGCAGCGGCAAGGCGCGTCGCTGGAGCTTAGGGCGGAAGCAAGACACATAAGCCACCAAGAACGGATTGCAAGCACCCGGCAAGCACTCCCTTGCTGGGAATGAAGAAGAGACCCCGGCAGGAGCTCCCTGCCGAGGAGATAAACAATGCCATGGCGGGACCCTCCCGCGAAGGAAAAAGGCTGAGCCCCGGCAAGCCATCCTTGTCAGGAAAATTGACAAGGCCTCGGCAGACCATCACCTCCCTGCCAAGAGGAACAAGAAGAGCCCCCGACAACGTAACCCTACCGGGAAGGAAGAGAAGGCCCGAGGAGATGCACGGGCCTAGGGCGCCTTCGCGTCGTGTGAACACCTCCACCGACGAACACGCCACCACCGATGCATGGACCATGTGTCCGCCCACACGCCAGCGCAACACCCCGAAGTTTCCACATGTGGGTACGTGTCCAACCCCCCCCCCCCCTAACGAGGTCATGGAAGTCTTACGAAGCATTTAATGCACCATAGTAACACTGTGGCTGTCGGTCGGCGTTGTTCCACTCGTGAACACACCGTTCACCCACTGAGCCACTGTGGTGACCCCTTCACCTATAAAAGGAGTCCCGAGGTCACTAGTAGGGGATTTTTGGCTTTTTAACAAATCGAAAGGTTGTAAAACGGCAGATCTATACTAACCCAAAACGAATAACTAAACACATGCTTGAGTAGGGTTTTACGCACCACGCAGCCCGAACCTGGGTAAAAACAATCTTGTCGAGACCTGGCTGTTGGTTCTGCTCTTGCCGCAACCCCTCTCCCTGCCAAACCAGCAAAAGGGGACTGTTGAGGCCCCCATAGGTGTCGATCCTTTCACCGACAATAGGCGGCCACAATGTGGACGTGTTCATGCCACCAGAGACACCGCAACGTGGAAGTAGTACTATAGGTAGGACGCCGAGGTCAAAAAGGAGAGAAAGAAGTTAAGTCAAGTGACTATTGACGAGAAGGCGGCGCTGGCGCTGGAGAAAAAAAGCTGAAACCGTAGAAGAAGCAAGAAGGACATTGTTAGATGCCTACAAAAATGATATGGAAGTTGCATGACAAGCTTGATTCGAAGTATGGTCAGTTGGGTGCAACAAAATTCAAACCGCCCCATCCGATTTTCCCATCCCCAACTTCAACCGGAGCAACTCATTAAACTTTGCACCCGCAGCCTTACATTATATGGAGATTGCATCCGCACCTATTGTAGCAGCACCGCCTGCCCCCACACCTGCTCCTGCACATGCACCCACTGATAGCAGACTGTGCTCAGTCTGTGTATTAAATGTTGGGCCATTGACATTGGCTAAGTTTGATGCCCGCACGGCAAACACGCGTCGCACGCTCATGATTATAACTAACAAATCTTCAGTTCCCGTTACCTTTGAGATCTCTGACGCCGCACACATGTCTTTGCAGGCTGACTCCATTCTATGCACCCTCCTCTACCACATGAACGACGACTTGGTGGTTGTGGGGAAGGCTACTGTAATGAAGCCCAAGGATCGCTTGTTCCATGGCCAACAGATGCTTGATAACGCCTTAAGTGTCTCCATGGCGATTGTGGTACAGGGCTACGAGGGTTTATGTCTTCCATAACAAATCAGGGCATAGGCTGATGGGACAACGACGCACCTCGGTGAATCCAAAAATTTGCCGATCGTGTGGCCAAAGAATCTTCTTCCTTTGGAGGTGGTATGGAGCACACCAGCAAGACCTGAGCAAGGTATGAACACAACCCCACCTACGCAATTATGACCATAGTGTGTGCTGTTGGGTGAGGGCGAGTGACACGAGGTAGGTGGTTCAACCATTCAGGTGCCGTCTGATCATGTTGCCCACATGGATGACCATATAGATCATGAAATGGAGAATGAGGTCCCTTACGAGTGGCTCAATACCGGCGCTTATGACGATGTAGTGATGAGTCATCCATACGAGCAACAGCTGGAGCCAGAGCGTCCTTGGGAGTGCAATAAGTCTTTGTTCATGCAAGCCTCACAGGACACCCCTCCAGATGTCGCCTCAACCCAAGCTCACCTAAGCCAAGATCATGCAATGCTGAGCCGAACAAAACTAGGGGCAATGGTCGGACATTGTTTGGTAGATCGACCAGCACCTAAGCACACCAAGAAGAAGCAGAGTAAGAGACCGACGAAGAAATTCCTGGCTATCGCCAAACCTGCCAAAGTAGCTTCTAGCAGCCAGTTGCCTCTGCATACCCGGGTTACAGACAGTGTACCGATCAAAGGTGTGCCATCTATCCATATCACGAGACAACCAATGTTACCGAAGGATGTGCTAGCCGCCATAACAAGGGATCTCAGGAGACTTCATGACCATGTGCCATCGACGGAGAAAAGCAAGGAGACTGTATAACTTGATGTTTTTGTAATTTTTCTCCTCGAATGATCCAAGATACCCGCTTTAGACGTCCATGTATCGTCGCATGGCAAGGAGTACGTCCACGACTGCCCTGCGGCCATGTTGTTCCTATGATTTGACTACATCTTCGAAATGTTACTAATGTGGTGGCTCAATTTTTGCGCTTCATATGAATACATCGTTAGGAGAGAGAAAATCAGTGGTATTATGGTCAAGGAACTGTACTACATGCGCGAGGGCTTCTTGTCAAACAACGAAGCCAACCGTAAATGTGCGATGTAGTACATTGAAGAGTTCATGGTTAACAATAAGGACAATGAAGCGATTCTGTTACCTTATCATCCGAGGTAAGTCATCCGCGGATAGCTACTATAACACATACATCCTTTCGTGCACTTGAATCATTACTTTGCACACATGTACACTAACTTGATCGTGTATTTGTTTTTCGCACCCACGAGAGCGCCATTCTCATTGTTCTTTAGCCGTGTTTGTCTCGCGCTCTGTGTTTGCACCCGTCCGTTACCATAGAGATGAAAGATTACACAGACATCAAGTATGTTCTGGACAGAGCACTGCTGTGCTTCATTATGCGGGGTGGCTTCTCCGAAATCAAGAAGACGTTTAGGGGCACGGTGTGTTTCAGCCATAATACTAACTTCTATTAATCCAGCGAGCGACAACAAGTAATAAGATCGTTGATAGGAAGGGAGTTGATAACCTTGTAGTAGATAACTTGTCTAGGATTTAAATTATTCTTGATGACCCACTCACTACAGGAATCAGCTTCTTTGCCTTCTGACATCACAGACGGCAAAGACTAATTCCCGGACGGCAAAGAATCTCACGGCCGGCAAAATTTCTGCGTCAGCCTACGACGGCATGGGACCTTCTTTGCCGTCTGTCCCCCCAAAGCGGACGGCAAAGCTCTTTGCCGTCAGCTTTCCATAGGAGCAGTCGGCAAAGTGCTCGAGACGGCAGCCGACAGGCATTTCCTCCGTTAGGGGTTAACGGAGGCTTTGTCGTATGCTTCCTCCTTATTCTTTGTCATCTGCCTCCCCCTTATTCTTTGCTGTCTGCTCCCCCTTACTCTTTGCCGTCTGCCTCCTCCTCCTCCCCCCTCCACTCTTTGCCGTCTGCCTCCTCCTCCCCCCTCCTCTTTGCCCTTTTCTTTGTCGTCTGCCCACCCTGGATGCAGACGACAAAGAGCCTATATAGACACCCCAGGATGCACAACTGGGTGCCATGTGGCACCTTTGCCATCTGCCAGCTGATGGCACATGTCTTTGCCATCAGCTGGCAGACGGCAAAGAGCCCATATAGTACCTGTTTTTTTTTGTTTTATATTATTTCACAGCGAATATATATATATATATATATATATATATATATATATTTTACATCACATTTATATAATTCACCACACATATATGATATATAGTTCACCACACATATACTTGCCAACACATATATATAATTCACCACACATATATGATATACATATAAATCAATGTACATCCCCATATATCGAACGAACCAACATACAAAGTATTGCACTGTTTATCCATATATACATATACATATAGTTCGACCTTTTTCATCAACTCAAATGAAAACTAGATGATATACATATAAAGTTGATCCATCGACATTGTTCAACTCCATGAATGCCAGCTTCCATGCATGTAGTATATCCAATCTACAAAAATGTGAATAAGAAACAAAATATGATATTTTTGAGCTAATTTTGTCATTTTTAGCGGAAAACAAGCTAAGAATATAATATTCATGAGCTAACCAAGGTTCTTATGCCATTTTTAGCTTATTATGGCATTTTGGAGCTAAATGGGTTAATCATGTCATTGTTGGGGAAATTAAAGCAAGGATAATATGAAAGAGGAGAAGAAAGAGGAGGAGGAGGAGAAGAAGAAGAAATCAAGAAGAAGGAGGAGAAGGAGGAGGAGGAGGAGGAGGAGAAGGACTAGAAGGTCCTTAGCCTTCTCCTCCTCCTGCTCCTCCTTCTCCTTCTTCCCTTCTTCTTCTTCTTTCTGTCTTTCTTTTCATTTTTCCTATTTATTCTCCTCTTCTCCTCTTGTTGGAGCTAAATTACCTAATTATGTCTTTTTGGAGCTATATGGGCTAATTATCCCATTTTAGAGGAAAAAAAGCTAAGAATATAATATTCAAGAGCTAACCAAGGTTCTTATGCCATTTGGAGCTTATTATGGCATTTTGGAGCTAAATGGGCTAATTATGTCATTGTTGGGGAAATTAAAGCAAGGATAATATGAAAGAGGAGAAGAAAGAGGAGGAGGAGGAGAAGAAGAAGAAATCAAGAAGAAGGAGGAGAAGGAGGAGGAGAAGGACTAGAAGGTGCTTGGCCTTCTCCTCCTCCTCCTCCTCCTCCCCGCCTTCTCCTCCTCCTCCTCATCCTCCTCCTCCTTCTCCTTCTTCTCTTCTTCTTCTTCTTCTTCTTTCTTTCTTTTCAGTTTTCCTATTTATTCTCCTCTTCTCCTCTTGTTGGAGCTAAATTACCTAATTATGTCTTTTTGGAGCTATATGGGCTAATTATCCCATTTTAGAGGAAAAAAGCTAAGAATATAATATTCATGAGCTAACCAAGGTTCTTATGCCATTTTGAGCTTATTATGGCATTTTGGAGCTAAATGGTCTAATTATGTCATTGTTGGGGAAATTAAAGCAAGGATAATATGAAAGAGGAGAAGAAAGAGGAGGAGGAGGAGGAGAAGAAGAAATCAAGAAGAAGGAGGAGAAGGAGGAGAAGGAGGAGGAGGAGAAGGACTAGAAGGTCCTTGGCCTTCTCCCCCACCTCCACCTTCTCCTCCTTCTCCTTCTTCTCTTCTTCTTCTTCTTCTTCTTCTTTCTTTTCATTTTGCGTATTTCTTCTCCTCTTCTCCTCTTGTTGGAGCTAAATTACCTAATTATGTATTTTTGGAGCTAAATGGGTCAATTATCCCATTTTAGAGGAAAACAAGCTAAGTATATATATTCATGAGCTAAACAAGGTTCTTATGCCATTTTGAGCTTATTATGGTATTTTGGAGATAAATGGGCTAATTATGAAATAATAGCAAGGATAATATGAAAGAGGAGAATAAAGAGGAGGAGGAGGAGAATAAGAAGAAATCAAGAAGAAGGAGGAGGAGGAGGAGGAGGAGGAGAAGGACTAGAAGGTCCTTGGCCTTCTGCTCCTCCTCCTTCTCCTTCTTCCCTTCTTCTTCTTCTTCTTCTTCTTCTTTCTTTTCAATTTGCCTATTTCTTCTCCTCTTCTCCTCTTGTTGGTGCTAAATTACCTAATTATGTCTTTTTGGAGCTATATGGGCTAATTATCCCATTTTAGAGGAAAACAAGCTAAGAATATAATATTAATGAGCTAACCAAGGTTCTTATACCATTTTGAGCTTATTATGGCATTTTGGAGCTAAATTGGCTAATTATGTCATTGTTGGGGAAATTAAAGCAAGGATAATATGAAAGAGGAGAAGAAAGAGGAGGAGCAGGAGGAGAAGAAGAAATCAAGAAGAAGACGGAGAAGGAGGAGGAGGAGAAGGACTAGAAGGTCCTTGGCCTTCTCCTCCTCCTCCTCCTTCTCCTCCTTCTCCTTCTTCTCTTCTTATTCTTATTCTTCTTCTTTCTTTTCATTTTGCGTATTTCTTCTCCTCTTCTCCTCTTGTTGGAGCTATATTACCTAATTATGTCTTTTTGGAGCTAAATGGGTTAATTATCCCATTTTAGAGGAAAACAAGCTAAGTATATATATTCATGAGCTAAACAAGGTTCTTATGCCATTTTGAGCTTATTATGGCATTTTGGAGATAAATGGGCTAATTATGAAATTAAAGCAAGGATAATATGAAAGAGGAGAAGAAAGAGGAGGAGGAGGATAAGAAGAAGAAATCAAGAAGAAGGAGGAGAAGGACTAGAAGGTCCTTGGCCTTCTCCTCCTCCTCCTCCTCCTTCTCCTTCTTCCCTTCTTCTTCTTCTTCTTCTTCTTCTTCTTCTTTCTTTTCATTTTGCCTATTTCTTCTCCTCTTCTCCTCTTGTTGGAGCTAAATTACCTAATGATGTCTTTTTGGAGCTAAATGGGTTAATTATCCCATTTTAGAGGAAAACAAGCTAAGTATATAATATTCATGAGCTAACCAAGGTTCTTATGCCATTTTGAGCTTATTATGGTATTTTGGAGCTAAATGGGCTAATTATGTCATTGTTGGGGAAATTAAAGCAAGGATAATATTAAAGAGGAGATGAAAGAGGAGGAGGAGGAGAAGAAGAAGAAATCAAGAAGAAGGAGGAGAAGGAGCATAAGGAGGAGGATGAGAAGGACTAGAAGGTCCTTGGCCTTCTCCTTCTCCTCCTCCACCTCCTCCTTCTCCTTCTTCTCTTGTTCTTCTTCTTTCTTTTCACATTTCCTATTTCTTCTCCTCTTCTCCTCTTGTTGGAGCTAAATAACCTAATTATGTCTTTTTTGAGCTAAATGGGCTAATTATCCCATTTTAGAGGAAAACAAGCTAATTATATAATATTCATGACCTAACCAAGGTTCTTATGCCATTTTGAGCTTATTATGGTATTTTGGAGCTAAATGGGCTAATTATGTCATTGTTGGGGAAATTAAAGCAAGGATAATATGAAAGAGGAGAAGAAAGAGGAGGGGCAGGAGAAGAAGAAATCAAGAAGAAGGAGGAGAAGGAGGAGGAGGATAAGGACTAGAAGGTCCTTGGCCTTCTCCTCCTCCTCCTCCTCCTCCTCCTTCTCCTTCTTCTCTTCTTCTTCTTCTTCTTCTTCTTTCTTTCTTTCTTTTCATTTTTCCTGCTTCTTCTGCTCTTTTTGGAGCTAAATTACCTAATTATATATTTTTGAAGTTAAATGGGCTAATTATCCCATTTTAAAGGAAAACAAGCTAAGTATATAATGTTCACGCGCTAACCCAGGTTCTTATGCCATTTTGAGCTTATTATGTCATTTTGGAGCTAAATGGGCTAATTATGTCATTGTTGGGGAAATTAAAGCAAGGATAAAATTAAAGAGGAGAAGAAAGAGGAGGAGGAGGAGGAGAAGAAGAAATCAAGGAGAAGGAGGAGAAGTAGGAGGAGGAGAAGGACTAGAAGGTCTCTAGCCTTCTCCTCCTCCTCCTCCTCCTTCTCCTTCTCTTCTTCTTCTTCTTCTTCTTCTTCTTCTTCTTCTTTCTTTTCATTTTTCCTATTTCTTATCCTCTTCTCCTTTTGTTGGAGCTAAATTACCTAATTATGTCTTTTTGGAGCTAAATGGGCTAATTATCCCAATTTAGAGGAAAATAAGCTAAGTATATAATATTCATGAGCTAACCAAGGTTCTTATGCCATTTTGAGCTTATTATGGCATTTTGGAGCTAAATGGGCTAATTATGTCATTATTGGGGAAATTAAAGCTAGGATAATATGAAAGAAGGGAAGAAAGAGGAGGATGAGGAGAAGAAGAAGAAATCAAGAAGAAGGAGGAGAAGGAGGAGGAGGAGAAGGACTAGAAGGTCCCTAGCCTTCTCCTCCTCCTCCTCCTCCTCCTCCTTCTCCTTCTTCTCTTCTTCTTCTTCTTCTTCTTTCTTTTCAGTTTTCATATTTCTTCTCCTCTTCTCCTTTGGTGGAGCTAAATTACCTAATTATGTCTTTTTTGAGCTAAATGGGCTAATTATCCCAATTTAGAGGAAAAAAGCTAAGAATATAATATTCATGAGCTAACCAAGGTTCTTATGCCATTTTGAGCTTATTATGGCATTTTGGAGCTAAATGGGCTAATTATGTCATTGTTGGGGAAATTAAAGCAAGGATAATATGAAATAGGAGAAGAAATAGGAGGAGGAGGAGAATAAGACGAAATCAATAAGAAGGAGGAGAAGGAGGAGAAGGACTAGAAGGTCCTTGGCCTTCTCCTCCTTCTCCTCGTCATCCTCCTCCTCCTCCTCCTCCTTCTCCTTCTTCTCTTCTTCTTCTTCTTCTTTCTTTTCATTTTTCCTATTTGTTCTCCTCTTCTTGGAGCTAAATTACCTAATTATGTCTTTTTGGAGCTAAATGAACTAATTTTCCCATTTTAGAGGAAAACAAGCTAAGTATATAATATTCATGAGCTAACCAACGTTCTTATGCCATTTTTAGGTTATTATGGCATTTTGGAGCTAAATGGGCTAATTATGTCCTTGTTGGGGAAATTAAAGCAAGGATAATATGAAAGAGGAGACGAAAGAGGAGTAGGAGGAGAAGAAGAATAAATCAAGAAGAATGAGGAGAAGGAGGAGAAGGAGGAGGAGGAGAAGGACTAGAAGGTCCTTGGCCTTCTCCTCCTTCTCCTTCTTCTCTTCTTCTTCTTCTTTCTTTATTTTCATTTTTCCTATTTCTTCTCCTCTTCTTGGAGCTAAATTACCTAATTATGTCTTTTTGGAGCTAAATGGGCTAATTATCCCATTTTAGCGGAAAACAAACTAAGTATATAATATTCATGACCTAACCAACGTTCTCATGCCAATTTTAGGTTATTATGGCATTTTGGAGCTAAATGGGCTAATTATGTCATTGTTGGGGAAATTAAAGCAAGGATAATATGAAAGAGGAGAAGAAAGAGGAGGAGGAGGAGAAGAAGAAGAAATCAAGAAGAAGGAGGAGAATGAGCAGGAGGAGAAGGACTAGAAGGTCCTTGGCCTTCTCCTCCTTCTCCTCCTCCTCCTCCTCCTTGTCCTTCTTCTCTTCTTCTTCTTCTTCTTTCTTTTCATTTTCCTATTTCTTCTGCTCTTCTTGGAGCTAAATTACCTAATTATGTCTTTTTGGAGCTAAATGGGCTAATTATCTCATTTTAGAGGGAAAGAAGCTAAGTATATAATATTCATGAGCTAACCAAGGTTCTTATGCCATTTTGAGCTTATTATGGCATTTTGGAGCTAAATGGGCTAATTATGTATTTTTGGGGAAATTAAGGCAAGGATAATATGAAAGAGGAGAAGAAAGAGGAGGAGGAGGAGAAGAAGAAGAATTCAAGAAGGAGGAGAAGGAGGAAAAGGAGGAGGAGGAGAAGGACTAGAAGGTCCTTGGCATTCTCCTCCTTCTCCTCCTCCTCCTCCTCCTCCTCCTCCTCCTCCTTCTCCTTCTTCTCTTCTTCTTCTCTTCTTCTTCTTCTTCTTTCTTTTCATTTTTCCTATTTCTTCTCTTCTTCTCCTCTTCTTGGAGATAAATTAGCTAACTATGTCTTTTTGGAGCTAAATGGGCTAATTATCTCATTTTAGAGGCAAACAAGCTAAGTATATAATATTAATGAGATAACCAAGGTTCTTATGCAATTTTGAGGTTATTATGGCATTTTGGAGCTAAATGGGCTAATTATGTCTTTTTGGAGCGAAATGGGCTAACTATGTCATTGTTGGGGAAATTAAGGCAAGGAGAATATGAAAGAGGAGAAGAGAAACTTACCGTAGTGGTCATCAAGGAGGAGAAACACCTAGAGAAGGGTCGTGCGATGCCGCTCAGGAGTTATTCTGCAGAATAGATATTTTGCAATGTCTCAGTTAGCATGATGACACTCAATTATTAATACTAGTTTATAATGAAACTCACCGTGCCAATCGAAGAGAAGACGGGCATCGGCGGAGGGACTTGACCGCTCTTCTCGAACAGACCCTGAAGAGTGGGTCGTATTAGTTAGTAAAGAAACAGACATTACACACATGATTTGGCTAATGTGGAAAAAAACTTACCACAAAAATCTCGTACACGGCCCGTTCACCCGCCTCATTCCGGGACGTCTCCTCCTCAATCAATCGTGCCGTGGTCTGGTCCCTCTCATCAAGAGCAGCCTGACTTGCCAATCTCTCTTTCTCAAGAGCAGCCTGGCTTGCCAATTTCTCTTTCTCCATAGCAGCCTGGTTTGCCAATCTCTCTTTTGGAAGAGCAGCCTGAAACACCATTCCTCGTTACCACAATAATGATCTATGGTGACACACATAATGAAATGGATGAAAGTGTTCTTAGTCCGTACAACTAACCTCGATGGCAAGTTCGACTGGCCATGGACGACGCATTATCTCAGGACAGCTGCTCGACTGGCGCGCCTTCATCTCCGGAAGTGTGAGTGGACAACGTATTATCCCATCTCCAATGGCTATCGATCCATGGGGCCTCCCGCCACCAGATATCATCACCAGCTCTGGATCCAAAGGTTCCTGGCTAGGGTTAAAGTCATCCCCTTTCGTAGCCTTCCCCGCGTCCCTGTATGCCACGAGCTTCTGGTGGGATGATATGTTGGTGAAGTTATTGGGATCATCCAGGTCAGACTCAGAGAATGCCTTCGCCTTCTTGTACGAGGCAGTATGGGCCATGACTTAAAGGTCGTACAAGGGTGGCATCTCCATCTTATTGTGATGCGCCTAAAAGAGAGGAACTAAATATTAGCATCAAGAATGAATTGCATGAATCATGAAGCAAATCACATACCCAGTTTCGTCCGAACTGAAGTAAGTTGGCGCTGCCTTGATGGTGTGGCACACCAACCATTTGGCTACACCGATCCGTCGCATTCTCGTGGACGGCTCACCAACTGCCTGTGCACCACTCATCAACCAACGCCTCCCAACAATCCATCTTATCCGCACACCATCTCGGGGGCACCTGTAAGTTATTAGAAAGAATTTTTAGCGCTACGCCTATGAATGAAATCAAGAAAACTATGTAGAAGGACTTAAGAATAGGTAATTACCTTCATGTATTGCTCCTTCTTCAGAAACTTTCTGCGGCAATCCTTCTTCGGTTTCTTAATACCATGCGTGGCGTAGTAATCTCGAATAGCCTACGGCCGAGCCTCATGGCGCAAGTTCTGTAGTCACCGCCTACACTCGGCCTCGAGAACCCTAGCTGCCTCCTCCACATATCCATCCTCACACCTATAGAAGGTCTGCAATCAAACGTGAAAACACCGATTAGTACAATAATTAGCTATATTGTTAATTTTAGATTCTGTAAAAGGATAATTTACCCAAAAGCTCTTGATCACCATCTCGGCCCTCGTGTGGCACAAGACACCATCTATAATCTCCTCCGGCGGGGCCTGCGCAGCCTCGTAGTGCTCCCAGAAAAATCCTAGTGTAGGAACCTGACCCTCACCAGGCAACGTGACAAACCCCGGGAAATTTGTCCGGCAAAGCACACCAAGGACAGAGTTCAGCCTGCGGACTCCAAGAGGGTGTACCCATCCCCTGCAGTATGATAAGGTCAATGCATTAGATATTTGAACAAACTACAAGGAAAAAGCTAAAAAAAGAGTAAATGTACTTACCTATCTCCTTCAGGTTTAATCACCGGCCCGTGCTCGCGGGTAGCCGGCGCGACCGGGTGACGTGTACTACCACGCTTGTACACGGTGGCCCCGTCCACCTGCACATCGCCCTCACTATCCGTAAGCTCATCCCCGCCATCCCCGCCCCCTGAGCCACCCGGACCTTCGGTCCAATCCGGCAACTCGGTACGATCCAGCCAGGTCTCCCATCCGGGCCTCTCCACGTCGGGTGAAGCCTACGGAACCGTAGTCTCTTCCGGCTGCTCCTAGGCCGAATGCAACTTGACCCGAGGCTACTCCTGGACCGGAGTCTCATGGGACGAATGCCCGTCAACAACAGGCTCCTGGAACGGAGTCCCCGTAGCCTCCTCTGCAAACGGGTCGGCCATACTATTCCTATGCTCGGGTGAATGAGCTGGTGGTGGTGGCGAGGACGGCTCAACAGTCCTCCTGGATCTTCTGCGGCCACCACCTCTCCCTGTACCCTTCCCCTTCTTCCCTACCCGACCAACACCTCTCCTAGTGGGCAATGCCGCCAACGAAGAAGAACCCACAGGTGGTGTCGACAGACTGTCTGCCAAGGCTCTACGGAGAGATAGGGGTGGAAGGGAAGTACCACCCCTCGTGCGGGGCGCCTCGGAAGAACCCTCGAGCGATCTGGACCAGCACCCACCATCTTTCCACACCTGGTGACCTGGCATGATAAAGATTAAAAGAAATTAGTACAACATAAAAAATTGAATAACTGACATGAATAATAATATGTACATGAATAATAAAGATTAAAATATATATAATTTAAGTTGTGAATCTTACAAACTAATAATCATCATCAATAAATGCATCATCATCATCACTATCACGCATGTCTTCATGAATGACGTGCTCGTCGGGTTCAACGGTGTGAAGTTGTGAAAGGCCTTCCTTTAATCGTTGAAGCATTGAGAGGTCATCTGCATCAGTAACCTCTACGAGTTCCAGGTCTTCTGGTTCCGGCTCAGGGGTGGAGTCGGATTCATTGTCGCTGTCTACTTCCATGTTCTTGGGTGAAGCACGGCGGTTCTTGAAACGTTTCTTGGAAAGACAGAAGAAATATATTTATATATAATTTAGCATTTATATTCATCGGTTAATTAGGTTCGCCATTCTTATTACGTTCAGGCAACCTGCACGCTAATAGGTAAAGATAGGTCCTAATCCCACCCGAGTATGTGTAGATTGGGTTTGTTTTCCCATGCTCTGATCCGGATCCAACGCAAATTTTCAGCAGCACCTCCCCGCTGTTCTCCTGATACACGTCTCCGCAATAAACAGAGAGGATGTGCATACGGAGAACAACAGGGAGGCACTGACGAAATTCCGCATCGGATCCAGAGCACAGCAAACGGGAAAACGAACCCAATCTACACATACTCGGGCTGTCCATGGATAATGTTGGACAATTCGAAAGGATGGCGGTTATAAATATGCAAAGACATGCATATTTATAGATGTCGCCCTTTCAAGCGGGAGACGCATACTGGTCACGCATACTCATGATTGAAGAAACCTATATATAGCTAGCAAGTTTCATCGGCACGAAGACCGGGACAGAGCAAATTAAGGGGGTAGGAGGAGAAGTCATTTGTGCTCACCAACAAACGTAGGGGCAGAGCTCGTCCAACGCACGTGGAGGTCATCGAACAACTACACATTGAAATTCACCCGATCAACACAAATATGAAGTTTTTATAAGATAATCAAAAAAATTGTGACCTAACTCTTATTTTCTTTTTTCTTTTTTCCTCTTATTCTTCTTCTTATTATTATTCTTATTTTCTTTTTTCCTCTTTTTCTTCTTCTCCTTCTTCTTCTTTTCTTCTCTTCTTCTTCTTCTTCTTATTCTTCTTATTTTCTTTTTTCTTTTTTCCTTTTATTCTTCTTCTCCTTCTTCTTCTTCTTTTCTTCTTGTCTTCTTCTTCTTCTTCTTCTTCTTATTCTTATTTTCTTTTTTCTTTTTCCTCTTATTCTTCTTCACCTTCTTCTTGTTTCCTTGTTCTCTTCTTCTACTTATTCTTATTATTATTATTATTATTATTATTATTATTTTCTTTTTTCCTCTTATTCTTCTCTTCCTCTCCTATTTTTCTTCTTCTTCTTCTTCTTCTTTCTTCTCCTTCCCTTCCCTTCCTTTTCCTTCTTCTTCTTTTTTTTCTTCTCCTTTCTCCTTCTTCTTCTTCTCCTTTCTCCTTCTTCTTCTTCTCCTTTCTCCTTCTTCTTCTCCTCATTTTCTCCTTTACTAAACAGGAAACTAACCTAACTAAACCTAAACCTAAACTAAACTAATTTAACAACCTAACTAACTAGCCCAACTAACCTAATAAACTAAAAAACTAACCTAACTAATTTAACATAAATAAAAATAAGGAAAAACAAAATAAAAATGGGGGGACTCACCGGCTGGGGCGGCTGGGGTGTCGGGGCGGCGAGGAGGACGGGTGCGACGGGGCAGTGGGGCGTCGCCGGGGGCAGTGCGGCGGCGGGGGGCAGTGGTCGCGGCGGGGGGCAGTGGTGGAGGCGGTGGGGTGTTGTGCGGCGGCGGGGGCAGTAGTGGCGGCAGTGGGGGCAGTGGTGGCGGCGGTGGGGGGCAGTGCGGCGGCGGGGGGTAGTGGTGGCGGTGGTGGGGGCAGTGCGGCGGTAGGGGGCAGTGGTGGCGGCGGTGGGCGTTGGGGTGAGAGAGAGAGAGAGAGAGAGACTAGGGTGGGGGCGGGATGGCCGTTAGTAGACGTTAGGGCTTTCCCGTCTGCTGGTGGACGGCAAAGAGTCTAGACTCTTTGCTGTCTGCCTCTGGCCTCTTTGTCATCCGCTAGCAGACAGCAAAGAAGGGACTCCAGATTGACCTACCATCCCCGCGGTCAGGTGGGCCCCCCTACAGCTTTGCCGTCTATTGTGCGGCCCTTTGCCGTCTGTGGCTGACGGCAAAGAAGTGGCTGATGGCACAGACCTTCTATGCCATCAGCCAATTCTTTGCCGTCTGCTTTGTGGAAGCTGGCGGCAAAGACACTCTTTGCCATCAGCTAGCAGGCGGCAAAGATTTGGCAGATGGCAAAATACTGATTTCCAGTAGTGACTTCCTATTGATGATAATTTTCCCGATGAGGAACGTTCTATTATAAACACTTCAAGTTGTACTTCTAGGTACGCGTATTATGCTAATTACATTGTTTCTAAATATATTCCACCCAGTTTCACCTATCAACAAAAGAAAAAAAATTCTATGATTTACGACATTACTTTTGTGATGACCCACATCTTTATAAAGGAGTAGATGGTGTTATAGACGTTGTATACCTGAGCATGAGCAGCAAAAAAATTCTACAGAAGTATCATTCCGATGCCTACGGAGGTCATCATGCTGGTGACAGAACTACACACAAGGTATTACGATCTCGTTTCTATTGGCCTATTATTTTGAAACATGCTCGTATGTACATCCTTCCTTGTGATGAATGCCAAAGAGTTGGTAATATTGGTAAACGTCAAGAAATGCCTATGAACTATTCACTAGGTATTGAACTATTTTATGTGTGGGGTTTTGACTTTATGGGACCTTTTCCTTCCTTGAATGGATATACTCATATTCTAGTTGTTGTTGATTACTTTACTAAATGGGTAGAAGCTATTCCAACTAGTAGTATTGATCATAACACTTCTGTTAAAATGCTTAAAGATATTATCTTCTCGAGGTTTGGTGTCCCTAGATATTTAATGACTGATGGCAGTTCACATTTTATTCATTGTGCTTTCCATAAATTGCTAGCTAACTATGATGTTAACCATAGAATTGCATCAGCTTACCAAAATTAATTTTCCGAAAGACTGTCGATAGGTCAAAATACTATCAATGCGCCACCTCCATCATTGCCCCCCTCCCTGATACTTGCCACCACGGGCCACCCTTGCCACTACCAGACCATCTCCGAACTCCGAGTTTCCTCTCCCAAGCCTCCCGATGTTATGGATATAGTCAAATCATGGCCGGTCATGTCTAGTCCACCCCTGCTCTCGAGCCATGGAATAATAGCCCCGCATGAGATCGAGATGTGTTGCATTGGGAGCGTCTCCGACTCCAGCCCACACATGGCATCTCCCTACACGGAGGGCAAGGGCATAGCAGTTAGGGTGGGTCTCCAATACAGCCCTCTTGGCGATCCAGTGCAGATAGGTCGGAGGAGGGATGGCGATGGTGACTTGCGGTGATGGGTTGGATGCATGGTGCCACTCCAGCGCCATCGTCCTCTACCCTTCTTGTTCTGTGGTGCAAATTAACAAAGCGCGACGGTAGCCATGAAGTTCCATCTTGTGTTTGCATTTCTACCATGTTCCTTTCTTTATTTCTTGTAGTGCAATTTTGACGAGCATCAAGGCATCGAGCAGGTAGAGATGCGTTTCGATTGCTCCATCCCTACGGTTTGGCTGGAATTAGAGGTGGTGCTCGCTGTTCCATGGAATTTCCTATGTGTTTCTGATTTTGCTATCGACCAGTTCATCAAGGATGCTGGTGCCTTGCATTTCACTATCTCCGAGGTGACCAGTGTAGGTTGTTTTATGAGTTTCTTTCTGTAGACCACTCCCGTTAGTATTCCTTTTTGTGTTGTGAATGTGATAGGTTAATTCCTGCAATATTGTCGATATATTGTATATGTTCGAGTGGTTCACTTGTTCATAGACCACGCAATCATCCTTCTCTTGAAGTTTGCTATGTTGTTGCGTGCAACAGTACAAAATGATTTGTTGCGTACGTGGCGTGCGAGTGAATGCTTTTCATGTTGCTTGTAGATCACTTTTGGTGCCCCTGCAGTTCTACAAAATAAGTGTACGTGAGTTGTTCGAAAAATCTGTAGGATTCTTGAAACGAATGGCTGAAAATTTGTGCAGTTTAATTTTTTTTGCATTGCAGTGCATAGAATAATAGAGGAAAAAGGTAGAAAATGTTTAGTTCAATTCGCTCGTGTTGGCATTCGATCTGTGGTGAAAAGAGGTCACGTTTTGTCTTGGAAAAAAGAGAAGCTATATGAAATTATGCAGTCCGCTCACTCAATCCTTGCAGTCCACATGCCTAGTTTATGAGCGTAAAAAATAATAAGTACGGAAAAAGAAAATAAAAACTCATGTGGTTTACTTTCTGTAGCGTCATGGTTCATTTTTGATAGTTTCACGATTCACTTACACCTAATGTGAAGTGTAGAGAAAATGCTACTGAAATGACAAAAAACAACAGAGTACACTTCTCGATATCCCTGTGGTTCACTTAGGTGTGATGTGAAATGTGATCCACTTCCTCGTCTAATAAAAGTTTACGTCCGACAAAAGAAAACCATGCAGCTCACTTGACCATACGATGTAGTGCAGTTTATAGTCTCAAGGATGCCACCCTATTCACGAGTGAGGAAAAGATCCACCACTACTATACCTTAAGTTGTTTCCTTTCTCGCTAAAGGATGATGCTAAGACCTGGTTCACTTCTCTTGCTCCTGGTTGTGTGCGTAGCCCCCAGGATATTACCTACTACTTCTCTAAGAAATATTTACCTACCCAGAAGAAGAAAGCTGCCTTGCAGGAAATATACAACTTTGCGCAAGTTGAAGAAGTGAGTCTCCCACAAGCTTGGGGGAGGCTCGTCTAGCTACTGAATGCTTTGCCTGATCACCCTCTTGAGAAGAATGAAATACTTGATATCTTCTATAATGGACATACCGATGCTTCTAGAGACCACCTAGATAGTTGGGTTGGTTGTGTTTTTAGGGAACGAACTGTAGAACAAGCTGACATCCTATTGAATAACATCTTGTGCAATGAGAATGCTTGGACTATTCCCGAACCACCTCCAAAGCCAACCCTGAAGAAAAGATATATTCTATTCCTCAGTCCTGAAGATATGCAAGAAGCTAAGAAATCTATGAAAGAGAAAGATATTAAATCTGAAGATGTCAAAAATCTACCACCTATCGAAGAGATCTATGATCTTGATAACCCGATACAGTTAGTAGAAGTAAATTCTCTGCGTAGATTCGATGAGAGTGATATTCCTTTTGATAAACCTGCTAGCTTATGCCTGGATGAATTTGATAACTTTGTTGCCAAACAACAGAGTTTCAATGATTATGTTAGCAAACAATTGGAACATAATGCTCATATGCCTAGTCATTTGAGTGCTTGTGTGGACAGAAATGTCAATGATCTTAAGCTTCTGAGTAAACATGCCTCTATGGTTACTACTCAAGTAGAACAAGTACCTAAGGCTCAGAATGACTTGCTCAATGAGTTGAATGACAATTCTGTCAGAGTCGTCACTAGAGGCGGTAGAATGACCCAGGAACCTTTGTATCCTGAGGGTCATCCTAAGAGAATTGAACAAGATTCTCAAGGAGTTAGCACAGATGCACCTAGTCATCCTCGAAAGAAGAATAAAGATGATAGGGATTTCCACGCTAGCAAGCCTTTAGCTGCTATACCTGAGAGTCCCAACGATGTCTCTGTCTCTGATGCCGAAACACAATCTGGTGATGAACATGAGCCTAATGATAATATCAATAGTGATGTTCATGATGATGCTCAACCTAGCAATGATAAGGATGTGGAGATTGAACCTATTGATCTTGATAACCCACAGCCTAAGAATAAGAGATATGATAAGAATGACTTTGCTGCTAGGAAGCATGGTAAAGAAAGGGAACCATGGTTTCAGAAACCTATGACCTTTCCTCCCAAACCATCCAAGAAAAAGGATGATGAGGATTTTGAGGGTTTGTTGAAATGATTAGACCTGTCTTTCTGCAAATGCGTTTGACAGATATGCTCAAGATGTCTCCGTATGCTATGTACATGAAGGATATTGTGACTAATAAGAGGAGGATACCCGAGGTTGAGATTTCCGCCATGCTCGCTAATTATACCTTCAAGGGTGGAACTCCTAAGAAACTAGGTGATCCCGGAGTGCCCACTATACCTTGCTCCATTAAAGGCAAGTACGTTAGAACTGCTTTATGCGACCTTGGAACTGTGTCATTGTTATGCCTCTCTCTCTTTATCGTAGACTTGAACTGGATAAGTTGACACCCACTGAAATCTCTCTGCAAATGGCCGACAAATCAACTGCTTTCCCTATCGGCATTTGCGAGGATGTGCCTGTTGTGTTTGCAAACGTCACTATCTTAACACACTTTGTTATTCTGGATATTCCCGAGGATGATGCCATGGCGGTCATCATTGGAAGACCCTTTTTAAACACTGCAGGGGCTGTTATTGATTGCAACAAAGGCAATGTCAACGGTAATGAGCATACGGTGCACTTTCTGAAGAAACAATATCGAGTACATTGCATCAATGCTATCGGATAAACTTCATCGATTCTCATTGGGAGCTTTGAATGCCCTATACCTACCGTCAAGATGAAGTATGATTTGCTTGTTGTGGAGATTCACATCCCCATTGAGATAACCTAGTGACTATTCAAAAATTCTCCGTTTCCTTTTGCGATTCGAAAAAGTTTGTCAAGGAGACTTGATCAACCTCATTGGCGGATTTCTTTCGATGACCATGAGTCACAAACCTCTGTTCCAAGATTTCACCTTCGCTTGCTTAGAAGAAAAATGATAGATTTAGTTTAGTTTTCCCTGTTTTCAGCTTTCAGCGTCCCGTAGAAAAGTACCCCGAAAATAAAAGTTCTCCGAATGCCGTGAAAATCAAGTATGATTTTTTCTGGAATTTTTGAAAAATTCTGAGACGGAGAGCTAGTCAGGGGGATGCACCAGTGGGCCACAAGCCCTGGAGGCACGGGCCCCCCCTGGCCGCGCCTACCAGGTTTGTGGGGCCCACGTGCACCCCCTCCACTCATTCTAGCTCCCATCTTCTTCTCCTACCTCCACGAAAAATCGTTTCGCAGCTCAAACCCGTGTTCTTGCTCTTCTTGCTAGGATTTTCGATCTCCTTGCGCAAAGCACCATTCACCAAACCGTTTTGGGGAAATTGCTCCTTGGTATGTGACTCCTCCATTGGTCAAATTAATTTTTGCTCTAGTGCCTTATACATTGTGTATTTTTGCTGCCTTGGTGACCTTGTTCTTGAGCTTTGCATGCTAATTTTAGCTGGTCCCAAGTAGTTTTGATGCGTGATATGGCCACTAGGCACTTGTGGGAGTAGTTGCTACGAGTTTAGTTGAGCCTTGTTCACTTTTCCTTAGAGTCACTGAAAATTTTGGAACAGGAAGATGTTCAGGAGAAACTATCATGGTGGTTCCCCAAGCAAGCGAGGTCCCCGTCTCGTCATTCGGGAGCCCGATCCTTACCAACCAAGGAACGCACAGGTACAGCCATGTGAATGGCCTTCTGATGAATTCATGATTGAGGCAGGTTTCAAAGACGAGTTTGATACACTTGTTCACAACGTCAGACTCGAAGAATTCATCTCCGATAAATGTGAACAGTATGTTACTCTCACTGCCTATTTTGTTCGTAGATTCAAATTTTCAGCTCGCGTGACACATTTGTACTATTTGATCTCTATGACAAATCGTATACCATGGATTTAGATGATTTCGATAGAATTTGCAAGATACCTGTTTGGGGTAGTCTCAGTGATCCTCCTAAATCTTCGGTTAGAGAATTTTTTCTCTTATATAACTGTCGGAGAAACTAGAGATATTACGTAGGCTACCATGGGGAGCATTCATTTTCCTGCCTTGCATTACTTTGCCCTCTTCATAGGCAGATGCATTCATGGCAAGATTGAGCATTGTCACCTCTACGCACCCGACCTTAGTATTCTTAAGAGCGCAGTAACGCGTGATAGAAGTTTCAACATGGGAGCTATAATAGCAAGGAGGTTGAATAATAATGCTTATTAAGGGGATTTCTTCGGTGGGATCTATGCTACTCGCATAGCAAATTTTCTTGGAGTGCCCATCCTTGAAGGAGATCCCCCACTCCATGTATCTTTCCTTGATCGCACCGCTTTGACACGCTATGAGTTCCTTGAAAGGGATGATGAATCCCTCCTATACCGTTTAATATTTAACCGGCAGCGTGTTTTCCATATTACCCTTCCTGCTCCTGTCTTCTTTGACTTTCAGGTAAAACGGAGATATTACATAACCAGAGGAGAGGCAGAGGAGTATGAGAGGGAGGCAAAGGCTGCTCGTCTCCGTGAGGCAGCTATCCAGGCAGTGCCTGCAGTGCTCCCGTATAACCCCCATTATGATTTTGCGTATCGCCCGGACCATCCATGGGAGTAGACCAACTTAGGCAAAAAGCCTAAGCTTGGGGGAGTACGTGTTTCTCACCGACTTCATATACTTGCTTACACTTTCACTTCGTTAGTCGGTGTTCACACTTTGCCACTGTATCATCCATGCTAGTTTATTTCTTTTTCTCTATTTCTTTTCGTCTGTTTGTATAGTTTGAGAAAACCCAAAAAGATTTCTCGTTCTTCTTTTGCTTGTTGGGAGCTTTCCCGTGTAAATAATTTTCTTTTTCTTTGGGTCAAGGTAGAAGACCATGGTTACAATGTTCAGTGGCTCGCGCATGCATATCAGTTTATCTGTCAAATTGCCATATTACTTTGTCTTCTCCTTTCTGTTTGCTTGCAGATTCCATCTTAGTCCAATGCACGAGCACTCTTATTATTGTTCACATCATTCGGTCGTGCAAGTGAAAGGAAATAATGACGATATATGATGAAGTGACTGAGCCTGGAAAAGCTGGTATGAACTTGATCTATTTTGTTTTTGTAAATATGATTAGCTCATCGTTCCTGATTCAGCTTTGTTGTGAGAGAAACATGTTTGCAATGACAACTTAGAGATCATAGTTTCTGATGCCATGCTTAATTAGCTAGGAGCTTATAATGGTTTCTCTTGGATGCCAACATGAATTTTGAGATGACTATGATGTAGTATGATAGGATAGTGTCATCCTTTGAATAATTCAAGTGGCTTGACTTGGCGCATGTTCACGCATGTAGTTGAAACAAAATCAACATATCCTCTATGATATTCATGTTCATGGTGATTTATGTCCTATTCATGCTTGCACTCAATGTTGGTTAATCTCAATGCATTTTGATGACTGTTGTCGCTCTCTAGTTGGTCGCTTCCCAATCTTTGCTAGCCTTCACTTGTACTAAGCGGGAATACTTCTTGTGTATCCACTTCCATAAACCCAAAAGTTGTTCCATATGAGTCCACCATACCTACCTATATGCGGTATCTACCTGCCGTTCCAAGTAAATTTGCATGTGCCACTCTATAAAACCTTCAAGAAATAATCTGTTTTGCATGCCCGAACCGCTCATGTGGTGACGGGGGCTATCAATATCTTCCATGCTAGGCGTGTTATCGTTGATATGTGTTTATTCACTATCATTCACGAGAAAGGGGCCGATAATTGGAATGCGCACTTCCATGCTCAAATCGAAAAGATAATTGCAAACAATACTCCCCCTGGATTGATGTTGGTATGGACGGCACCCGAGGATTCGGCTAGTCGTGGAGTGTGATTGATCGGTGGTGGGGGAGTCAAAACTTTACTTTTCTGTTTGGGAACCGCCTATAGCATGTGTAGCGTGGAAGATGGTGAAAACTCTTGGTCATTGCGTTGAAAATGAAAGCATGCCACCCAAAATTATTATCTCTGTTTTCAAAGCTTGAGCTCTAGCACCTCTGCAAATCAATGCTTCCCTCTGTGAAGGGCCTATCTATTTTTGTTCCTGTTGAGTCATCATCTTCTTATAAAAGCACCAATTAGAGAGCACCTCTATCATTTTTATGCTTTGCTTTTAACTGTGATTGAGTATGACTATGACTGGATCTTCTATGCCATGAATTACAATGTCTAGTCAGCCCTTGGTCTTTGAATGTGCTCTGCATTTATGTTTTGCGGTCTCAGAAAGGGCTAGCGAGATTCAGTTTTACCATCTGTTCGTACTGCTTCATGATTGTTTTGATTGAAGTGTTGACGTTTGAAACTCATTATTATTTGCTCGCTAGTTGATTATGCCATTGATATGAGTTTACCGTGAGACCTAGATGTCATTTGCTTATGTGGTTAGCTTGTGATCTTGCTGAAATTATGGTTATGAGTTAGACATAGTTGCAACAACAAGATCAAACAGAGTTTGTAAAAGTTTTTCTTTTGTGTCTTTCAGTTTGTCAACTGAATTGCTTGAGGACAAGCAAGGTTTAAAGCTTGGGGGAGTTGATACGTCTCTGTCGTATCTACTTTTCCAAACTCTTTGCCCTTGTTTTGGAATCTAATTTGCATGATTTGAACTAACCCGGACTAACGCTGTTTTCAGCAGAATTGCCATGGTGTCATTTTACGGAATGACCTGGAAATTTACGGGGATTTTTTATGGAAGATATAAAAAATACTCGCACAAGAATCAACGGAGGAAGTGGAGAGTGGAGCCCACAAGCCCACCAGGCGTGGGCCCCGCTGGCCGCGCTTGGCTACTGTTGCTACTGTTGCTATCACACTACTTTGCTACTGGTACTTTTTTGCAGATACTAAATCTTGCAGGTGTGGTTGAATTGACAACTCAACTGCTAATACTTGAGAATATTCTTTGGCTTCCCCTTGTGTCGAATAAATAAATTTGGGTTGAATACTCTACCCTCGAAAATTGTTGCGATCCCCTATACTTGTGGGTTATGAGAGGTCTTCAAGTGACACCTGGTTCAAGCCGCCTCCAGATTATCCTGCATCGAGCTTTCGCTGTCTTGGATCTGTAAGTCGCCCATTTTCCAATTGCAATTGGTTAAGCCATGGAACTCAGCCTCGTCTCTCAAGATGGTGGATGGGTCAGCATCAGAGTCAAAGGGATGCTTACGTTGCTGCGGAGTGAGAACTGTGATTTCATACGAGGGATAAGTAACACGCTTGTTGTGCTCATCATAAGCCGCCTGATACTTGTTTAAGTCCAGATTGGCTTCCAGTTGAGTCGCCGCGAAGCGAGATTCCTTCACACAATGATGGTAATCTTCTTTGGTAAATTCTGACTCGTCATCTTTGTATTCTGGAAATCCCCTAGTTATTTCCTCCGGCTTAATCTCAGGAGCATTAGCCAAGCACCAGCTCAGGGTGGTCAGTACTCCTTTGCGGGCGGCTGACATTTTCAGTTCTTCAATCACGGGTGGAAGTGTGGACAAGCATCCCAACATAAATTTGATTGACTTTATGGGCTCCTTGTCGCCCATGATGGCCTTAATAGCCATCACGCCCCCAGTATACAGTTGCTCTATCAAGGTATATATTTCCTTCAGTTTCAAGATGCAATCATCCTTAAGATTGGCTAATCGAGGACCTGCAGCAAGGATACGCGATCATAAGTCGCCGGTGTGTCTTACAACACGACTTTGGAAGTAAGGATAGTGGCAGATACTTACCAAACATGACATTGGCCATTTTTGAAATATAAAGTTTTAACCCAAACAGTTCCTACACGGCGACCCTCGTTTGTTCCTCGGCTTGCTCAACTCATTTCAGCAAGGCGGCTCGCTCAGCTTCGGCTTTCTCTTCAAGCTCCTTGTGATCCGCCTTCATCTTCTCGATGTCAACAAGTGCAAGGCGGAGCTTCTCTTCAAACTTAGCTCGAGCATCTTGTTGCTCCGTAGGATTTTCCTCAGGCCGTACACGGTTGAGTCGGCCTGGGTCAACGATTCCTGCAAACACCAGAAGATTATAACAAGTTTCATGCAGATTGCGAGCAATATCCCTGACACTTGGGGGTAATGTACGGTTCAATTTTTCCAAGGTAATACCTTAAAGAAAGACCCGACTCATCTTTAAAAAGATGACCCGGCCCTTGGGGGCTACAGGTTGAAACTTTCCTCAAATAACTGCTAAAGACCCGGCTCATCTTCAAAAAGATGACCCAGCCCTTGGGGGCTACAGGTTGAAGCTTTCCTCAAATAACTACTAAAGACCTGGCTCCTCTTTAAAAAACATGACCTGGCCCTTGGGGGCTACAGGTTGAAGATTTCATCAAATAATTGCTAAAGACCCACCTCATATTTAAAAAGATGACCTGACCCTTGGGGGCTACAGGTTGAAGCTCTCTTCAAAGTAAAAACTAGAAGACCTGGCTCATCTTTAAAAAGATGACCCGACCCTTGGGGGCTACAGGTTGAATTTTTTTACAAAGCTCGACTCGTCACAGATGACTCACCCTTTGGAGGGCTAATGGGAGTACATGTAAAGGAAGAAAACATGTATCATACCTCATGTTTTCTTTTCATCATATTAACCAAGCTTTTCTCCATTTCATGACTCGTCTCCAGGCGACTCAAAAAGCCAGAATATAATTCATGAAACTCCAGCTTTTCAAAGGTGGGAAGCTTCAATTTGGTAACGCCCTTCCCTACATGGATTGGGGCAACCTTGGGCGCATGCTTGGTCAACACTGTGGATGCAGGTTTGGAATAGCCTGTTCCAACGACGAAGACTGGATCTTGATCAGGCGTCACGTTTTCAGCCGTCTTTTGAAGGCTTGGCAGATTGGTATTTTCAGTTGATTCCTTCTGAGAGCTTGGTCGTGAGTCTCACCCGACTCATCTTCAACCTGTGGGATGGAAGCACTCATTCCAATCATCTTAGTCGCCTTGGGAGTGGATGATGACTCGCCGGTTTTCCTCTTCTTCGCTTGAGCCCTAGAACAGCTGGAAATTATGTTAAAATAGAAACATTGGCATCCAAAGAACATGTTGGGAAATGAACTTACCCCTGAAGGCATATTAAAGGGGGAAGAGTCGAAGCAGCTGAGTCGCCAGGTGAAGGAGGTGAAACCTGTTGGACATAAGATACCAAGGATTGTGTAAGCCATAAAGAAACGGTTGCACAAGAAAAGACATCTAGTGTAACACATACCTCGCTCTGTCATTTTGCAACCGGCCGTTCTCTCAGGCAACCCGAACAAAAGATCACCAGAATGGCTTCGAGTCTGATGTTTTGGTGTAAACTCGCCTTTTTGAAAAGGAAAATGGGATCCAGATGAGCATCCAGGTGAGACAGGGGAACTTTCCTACAGACTCGCCTTGCCGGCCTTGGAGGGGAAGAATTTGAGTCAGAAGAAATGGAAATTACCTTGATGTCTTCATCTTGGCTCTCCATGTCATCATCCTATAAAAAAACGGAAACGCTCAAGTATGGATCGAGACAGAATTAAAGGACAAAAAGCATTTACCTGTGAGGGATCCTCCGCTGCGCGAGACTCGCCCACAATACATGACTCTTTGGTGGCGGCTTTGACCTTGGCTTTCTTCTTCTTTGGGGCGGGTTTCATTATCGTCTTTTTGGCAAAAGTTTTAGATCTTCGCATCTCGAAAGGCGAGTTCTTCTCGTCAACATGATTGGAGGTCGGGTCAGAAAACGTGCTCAAAATTATAAATAGAACAAGACAGGCGAGTCAAGTTATTTTACCTCTGGAGCAGGGTTTAGACACATAACAACTTTATGCCAATCTTGGAGAAATTTTCAATTGGCTCACCACATTGTTTTTTCACAATATTGACAATGTCTTCCTCCGCAAGCATGACATTGTAGAAGCATTGCGGATGGTTTAAACTGCCATCGTATTCGCACATTAAGCCGCCCTCGCGGCTCAGAGGCATTATTCGCCACTCCGCCCAACTTCGAATCAGATCAATTCCAGTGAGGCCGTTGGCGGTCAAGGCCCTGAGTTTTGTGAAGACACGGGCGAGCGAAGCTTCTTCTTCATCATTCAGCTTCTCAGGCAACTCAAAATCCATGGGTAGACGTTCCTGCCTAAAACCTGGTAAAGTGTTCTCGGTGGCTGGAGTAGTGTCGCTGCAGTTGAACCAAGCCTTCCCCCAGTCCTTGAGGTGACTAGAGAGAGCGGCATCCGGGAACCCGCATTCTCGTCGTCTCTGAATATTTACCCCACCAAGTTCTTGGCAGGGGCCGTCGGCGAATTCGGTTTGGCGGTTCAAATAGAAGAATTTCCTGAACAAAAGGACAGTGGGCTCTATTTGGAATTGAGCCTCACAAAATACATGGAACTGACAAAGGTTGGTGATCGAGTTCGGGCCGAAGTCATGGGGATGGAGTTTGAAGAAAAGCAGTGTGTCTCTGAAGAATTTTGAGCCAGGCGGTGTGAAGCCTCGCTCGATATGGTCAGTAAAAAAAACGACCTCCCCATTGGCAGGTTGTGGGTGTTATTCTCCTAAGGCGGCTCGCCAACCGACAATTTCCTACGGAACTAAAGTTCACACTTTGACAAAATCTTCGAGGACTTCGTCGTTGACCTCTGACGGCAACCAATTACACTTGGAGATGTGACCCATGGACGCAAAGGCACAGAGGCAGAGATCTGCATAAAGGCGATTGGCGGGTCATAAGGACCTGTAGAAATATTAACTCGCCAATAAGTGGCTGGGGAAGCATCTAAAGAAAAATGGCAACTCGCCGCAGCCTGGAAGGCATTTAAACAAAAACAATGACTCGCCGCAGCCTGGGAGGCGTCTAGACGGAAATCTTGACTCACCACACCCTGAGAGGCGTCTAGACAAAAGTTATGACTCGTCGTAGCATAAGGACGAATTGCTTTTCAAGTTTTCCTTAGTAAATTTCCTGGATATGAGGCAAACATGTTTCTCACACGGTGCTAGGAAATATGGATCTATGGGTGCCCTAAATAAATGAAATATAACAATATACTCCGCGGGTCCTAAGAACACAAAGGATGCAGAAGCACCGCAGAGTCCTTGTGGCGATCTTATGAAGCCGTGGAAAATAGCAAAAGATCTACTGTTATTACTAAACGAATCTACTACGGCTTTTACTAAGCTACGGATTCAAAATGGCACCTACGAGGATTAATGGCGCACGCTACAGAGGATTGAAGAACTACAGCTCCGTCCTAGGAACTCAGATGATGGGTAAACTAGATCTAAAGAAGGAGATGATATTTACCTCCTGAATGCAGACGTTGGTGGAAGCGGCCCTGTTGAAGATCAGCGCCGAGCGCCATGCCCGAACGATCCAGGGGTAGTAGATTCGACGCACGAGCACTGTGGTGGCAGGGCACTCGCAACACCAGCTCGAGGAAGAAGAAGAGAAGCGAGAGTGCTGGCGAAGGAAAAGGCCCCCCTCCCGTGCGGCTATTTAAAGACCCCAGGCTGGAGCTGGAACGGAAGTCGTGGGAATCGAGGAGACACATTGAAAATCGACAATGATGGCGCATGGATCCCTAAAATGATGGGATAGATGATGTCACCTGTGAGTAATCTAGAGCTTTGGACTGTCACAGCCCTAGCTTTCATTTGTTTGCCAAGCATTCATGCATGCATTATCAAAACTTTGATGTTTAAATAGGAAGTGATCAAAGCCCCAAATATTTTGATCAATTAACAAGAAGGCAATAAAATTTAATACCTTAAATGGAACCAGAAAAATGTTCCAAAAACTTGGCAAAATTGTGACATAAGGTAAAATTGTCAAACCAAAATTCTAGGTCACAGGAACTTTTTTTAAAAAGGATTTTTGAGTTGACTAAATAGCTATTTGGAATGGAATTATTTTGATTCCTTCTATTTTAAAGTTTGAAAAATGTTGAAACTTTTATGTGGCATTGGACATTATTGTCTCTGTCACCTAATAACATTTTTGGGTTTTATATTTGGTCAAACTATATATTTTAAATCCTAAAAGTAAATGCCAGAAAGAAATAAAAGAGAAATGAAAAAAAAAACAGAAAAACTTACCTGTCGCCACCCTCCTGGCCCAGCCCACCAGAGGGGGGTCTCCCTGTCGTCTTCCTCCTCGTGCCAGAAGGCACTGGAGAAGGAAGGCACGGCGCCCTCGCCACCTCCTGCTCGCGTGGAGTTCCCTCCTGCCTCCACCGTGCCAGCACACGAGCCCGCTCCTTCCCTTATCCTCTCCACCCCCCTGCTCTCTGTCTCTCCTCTTTTTTCTGTCTCGAGTTCTTCTCGCCGCCATTGTCAGCCGCCCGAGCTCGTCGCTAGCTCCACCCCGGCCACCCCTCGCCTCCCTGAAGAGCTCCACTCCCCCGCCTCGACGAGATGCATCCCTCCATCATCTCCTCCGAGCACCCGAGCCCCCGTAGCGTCGCCATCGTCGCCGTTCTTCCTCCGGCCAGTGGATCTCGCTGCCGTCGAATCACCGGCCAGAGAGCCCCTCCAACCTCGCCGACGCCAGAAATGGAGCCCCCATGAGCCGCTGATTCTTTCCCCTCTCCTCCCATGCTCTGCCGTGCCCCGTAGGTCATTTCCCCACCATGGCCGAACTCCGGCGACCGCCCCTCTCATCGCCGGCACCTCTCCCGGCCACCCTAGCCCCAGCCGATGCTCTCGTTAGATCGGGCGCATCACCAGCATCCCGCAGCCGTCAACCACGCTTGTTTTGGACCTCGGTAGCGCAAGATAGCACAACTCCGGCGAGCACTCCACCGCGGCTCAGTCGCCGACGACATCTCTCCGGTAGCCGTCGACGTGGCCAACCCTTAGCGCTAACTAATCCTTCCGCAGTCGCTGACAGAGGGCCCCATGCCTGGTCAAACCTCAACTAGGGGCTGGTCAGTGCGGGGTTAGACTTTGGGTCACTAACCAGTGGACCCTACTGGTCAGGTTGACCTGGACCCGGCTGGTTGACCTGATGATGCAGGGATGACATCAGCCTGACGCAGTAATAGTTTCTGATTTAATTTAATTCCAGAAAATTGCCGAAACTTGTAAAAATCATAGAAATTTAAATATAACTCTGATGGAAATAATTTATATATGAAAAAGTATCAGAAAAATGCAAGGAATCCATTGGTGGCATTTATACCCATGTTTGTACATCTTAACCTTGCTGAATATGAAAAATTCACAATAGGCTTATAAATGATATAATTGGATTTTGAAAATGACTTATATAGATCAAATAAACTTCTTTCAACCTGTGATCACTTGCATTAGATGAAATCAGCATCATGATAACTTGCCATGCTCATGCATCATTGTGAAGCATTTGCCGTGATTAATTTCTTTCGTTTGATCAGTCAATAGACCTTGCGAGATGTAGTTATCACCAGCATCGAAGAATAGCTGAGTTCTTCCGATCAACAGGCAAGCAAAACCCCTTTGAACATTCCAACAAAATCCTATTCTCTCGCTCCTGCTCTCATTTCTATGCATTAGGACAAAATGATTCAATTGATAGTTGTATTACGATAGCTGCACCTATTCCTTTGCATGACCTGATTTTGATCACAGTAAATAGCTAAACCAATGCAACCTAGCATACCTGGTAGATGGTTGAGCCATATGTGCTTTACCCTGTTACGCTTGCTATGCTTAGGTTGAGTTTGGTCCGAGCATCAGAATGATATAATGGAATGATCATGTCCTATTGATGAGAGTTAAAGATGTGAAACTGTTCTGGTAAAGGTAGCGATGAGAGGCCATGTAGGAGTACATGGTGGGTTGTCTCATTACCGCCGCATTTAGGACCCGAGATCTTGTGTTGGTGTTCCAAGACTAGCTACTACCGCACATTGGATTCTCAGTCCAGAAGTCGCAGTAGTTCGAAACGCTCATAGGCTGTGGCACGGCCTACTAAGTGGATGAACGGCCCAGTCAGGACCGGCTTGGGGCCCTGCTCACATCGTTTGAGGCCATGTTGGAAACCTCGGCCGGACTTCCATTATGGGTTCCAACTCAGATAGGCGACTGTCTTGGGCGTGAGTCTTAGTAGGTTAACGTCCGTGGCCAACTCCCTCGCTGGGCTTCCGCTTGAAGGTTGCCGAGGTGCTGGTTTTTATGTGCACTTGGCGATAAGTGGCGGAAGCATGTGTGACGAAGTACACCCCTACAGGGTATCTATCTATTCGAATAGCCGCGTCCTCGGTTATGGACTGCTTGGATACTTACATGGTTCATAGATAACTTTAATGGTTACTCTAAAATGGTCTAGATAAGTGTGAGTGCTATGGATGGCTTTCTCGTAGGATGACGAGAGAGGATTCATGGTGGTGTATTGATGTGCTGGTTATGTGGACTCGTGTGCGCTCTCTCGTAAGGAGACGAGAGAAATAATAAAACTTTGTTGTAGAATAGGTTAGCCAAAGGTCAAAGCTGGCTTCTCTGCAATAAACCCCACAAATTCCGTTCATTGACACTTGATGCATATGTAGTTAGCACTGATGTAAGACTTGCTGAGTACCTTTGTACTCACTGTTGCTTATTCACATTTTTTGCAGAATAGACGCCGCTCTCTCTACGTTATCTCTTGAGGTTAACATCGATGGTTTAGTTTGGGAACCCAGACAGTGATCTCGCTCCTGTGGTAGGGTCGTTGTAGCTTTTAGGCTCTTCCAGCCGCTTTTAGTAGATGTCTGTACCCAGACATGTAACTTCCGCTTGATGCTTGTATGCTCTGAATGTTGGGTCATGTGACCCCTTTAATTTGTAACATTAAACTATGTTGGCTCTTCGGAGTCTATTAAATAAATGATGTGTTGTAGAGTTATGTTGTGATGCCATGTTGTATCTACACATATCGTGCATATTGTGTGTATGTTTGCAATGCATTGGTATGTGTGGGATTCGACACCTAGTTGTGTGCCTTGAGTAGTACTCCATACCGGGAAATGCCTCTTTGTGCTTCCACCGAGCCTTGGTAGATTGCTACTGCTCCGGACACATTGATTGACCGGCATGTATCCTTCTTGGTTGTTGTGTCTGTCCGCACGGGGAAATGTCATGCGGTGTAATGGAGTCCCTGTAGCTTGCTACGACTCGTCTACACTCGCTGATGACCGACACCTGCCTTGTTGGGTTATGTATGCCTGTCCCTGTACGGATGTGCCACTTGGGTTCATAACTAGCCATGTCGACCCATGTTCTTTGACATATGATTGCTGGCAACATAGTCATATACGTGAGCCAAAAGACGCAAACGGGCCCGGCCAAGGTAAGGTGGCAACCGGGGTGATTACCGTGCGTGAGGCCACAAAGTGATATGATGTGTACATGCTGGAGTTGTATGGCTTAGGATCGGGGTCCCGACATGGACGAAGCTTGGAGATTGGCGGCTTGTCATTTTTTGAGCAAAAAGTTCGAGTCAGAAATTCCATGTGAGTCGCCTAAGCCAGGAGTGAAGTTTTATTGGCGTGAATAAATTAAAGACAATATGGGGCCTAATGTTGGGGATATTACCCGCTGTGTGACCCGCCTAATTGGGCCACGTCAGGTTCAAGGCGACTCAAGGCCCAAGACCATAGGATGCGAGGGGTGATCTACATCCTTAGGGCCGGTTCAGCCCATGAGCCCTGAGGGCGACTTATGACCCAAGAAAAGGAAGACTCGGTGGGAGGTTTCCTTACTTGATAGACACGATGGGTTAGAGATATATCGGGTCACGATTCATTATGTGACCTGGTCTCGTGTAAACCTAGGGCCTCAACCTATATATAAAGGCGAGTCTCCAGGGTAGAAAGATTAAGTTACAATCCATCGAGAGCTAGGTCAGGCGAGTTACACACCCTTGCAAATCGATTCCACCATCAAATATACACAAAGCAGGACGTAAGCTTTTACCTCCATCGGAGTGGCCGAACCTTGGTAAACCCGAGTCTCGCTTTCGCTCAAGCCCTTTGGGTCGCCACCAAGTTGCGATGGCTCAATCACTAAGTCCTTTCACGAGGAAACCTGCCATGAAAAAACCATGAAAAGTATTCTACATGAAAAACTTGTGTCTCGTCGATATCAATCCAACGTGTACCATCTCCACCGTTCCGATGAGCGGTTTCGAAAATTCACGAATATACTCTCACAGCCAATCGTCGGCCGCAGCACCATTTTCAAAATTCATTTAAAACCATAAAGAATCTAAAAAAATTACCCAACATATGAAAGTTGCGCCTATTAGACAACTTTCGACGGTGTATCACACGCCTCGTTCCGACAAACGGTTAAAAAACTACAGTGAAAACCATAACAAAAAAATCAAAAAAATTGAAAAACAGAATTCTGTAGCTATCCGTTTTTGAAACTGCTCTTAATCCGTGGGGACTCTCTAAATGTGTTCAACATGAAGAAGTTGTGCATTTTCTGTAGCTATCCAACGGTATATTTTATGCCTCGTACCAACAAATGGTTTATAAATTGGAGCAAAAACGGTGCCAAATATTTGTGTGCCGTTTTTTTTTGCTGACATTACAATGCTCATTTGATAGGGATGCAGTGCACTCGCGTTAACCATGCAGTTATTCAGACATCTCTTCTAAACCTCCTCCGGAAGCTAAAATAATTGCACTGATAGCCAAAGTACACTGCAATGTTAACAGAAAAAATTGCACGTGTTTCTTCGGCAACGTTTTCATTCCTGTTTCTAAATCCTTTATCGGAACGAGGCATATAATATACCTTTGGATAGCTATGGAAAATGCGCAACTGCCCCACGTTGAAAATATTTCCATATTGCTCACGGTTCAAGAGTAGTTTCGAAAACGGTCAACGTGTGATGAGTGGCAACGAGCGTATTTTCAGACTTTTTCTAAACCGCTCGTTGGAATGAGTCAAATGATATGGTGTTGGAAATATATTTTCAAGGGGCAACTTATTCATGTAGATTATACTCTCTAATTATCTACTGTTTGAGAGTATTTTTAAATTTACCGAAAAATGAAATTCGGTTTTTCAATTTTTTTATTTTTCTTATGGTTTTTGCCGTTGTTTTCTAACCATTTGTCCGAATGAGACGTGTGATACATCGTTCGAAATCTGTGGAATAGACGCAAATTCATATGGTAGTAATTTGTTAAGATTACTCGCGGTTTGAATGAATCTTGAAAATGGTGCAGCGGCCAACAATTGGCAGCGGGCGTATTTTCATGAATTTTTCCAAACCACTCGCCGTAACGATGCAAATAATACAACGTTGAAGAGATACCAACGAGGCGCAACTTTTTTCATGTAGAAAACTCCCTCTAATTCTTTATGGTTTAAGAGTAGTACTGAAAGTAGTGAAATGCGGGCACTCTATTTTTTGCGACACCAAAATCGACGTGTGAACCGCATCATACAGAATAACGCATTGCTTCATACTGAGCAACACACGGCATAAAAAGGTAACTGAACTTCATGGTTTGTTTCGTGAGACGTAAATTTTCCAAAACGTGGAAGGGGACCGAGATTCACTCCATGCATAACTGAACCGCAACACTATCGGGAAGTGAACCTCATTAGTTTTTTTGTTGTTTCTATAGCATTTTAATGCACTTCACATTAGGTGTAAGTGAACCACGACACTACTGGAAGTGAACCGCATGAGTTTTGTTGATTTTTTTCAAATTTATTATTTTTTACGTGAATAGACAGGACAAATGTACATCCTAGACTGAGTGAGTGAATTATATGTGGTGAGAAACGAGGTTCTTTCGAGTGTTTTTGTTTCAGCTTACAAAGTGAACAACAGAGAAGTTTTATAGCAAACTGCGTGAGGGAAAAAGTGAGTTTCAAATCATAAATATACATTCATTATTTTTACACATCCACACAACCATCTACTACATAGCAGAATCAACAACCCAATACAAGACTTGCATATGTAAAATGACCATCCATTCTTACCACCTATTTTCTCCATGTTTCTCATAAACCACAAAATAAACTTCAATTGAACATCGATGTTCTCTTCTTTTTCTTACTTAGTGCACTGCAAACGATTTCCAAAAGAAAAATGAGTGAGCTGCAAAACCAAAAAAGAGTGAGCTACAAAACGACTGCAGTATGGTCACCGAAAAACTTCAGGACATGCATGATTAGCTGGCGAACCGCAAGTGCACATTAGAAGAGTTGCACGTTCTAGTTGAAAATGAACCGCAACACAATGTTTTGGAAATTTTCAATAGGGCCCCGCGTGGTGATACTCGTGATCTATGTTGGGTTTTCCATTAAGAGGAATGGGTTATTACAACACAAAGTGGGTAAGTATTTCCCCCTGTTATGATACAAAGGTTTATTGAACGATAGGAATATCAACCACAACCATCTTCAACGGCTTCACACAAAAGAACTAATAGCTTGCACCCAACGCGGGCAAGCGGGTTGTCAATCCCATTGCTCTCGTTATTTGCAAGCGAGTGAGGTGTATAGATAATTGTAAAATGCAAAATAAAGTACAAACGTATAAATGGCAGCAAGGTATTGATGGTTTTAGCAATATGTTGCGAATAGACCCCGAGGCTATATATTTCCCTAGTGGAATCTCTCATGAAAATACGCATACGGTGGGTAAACAAATTACTGTTGGGCAATTGATAGGAGAGCAGATAGTTATGCGATTTTCACCGCAATGATCATTTAAATATAGGCATCACGTCAATAAACAAATAGACTGACTCCTGCCAACGCCTATTACTATTACTTTGCTTCAAGAGCGCTTCTATGCTTGCCTCTCTACATATTAAGTTCATGACAAATAAAGTAGTGCTTTGAGTAATATGATATGATGTAGACAAAGTAAACTCAACCAGTATGAATAAACCTCATCGTTTTACCCTTACGAGAACAACACAAGGACACAGCTTTTCCGCTTTTGTCAATGGGATATATAAACTCGCAAGGTTGAACCTACTACAACGCACCTGTCTCACCGACGAAATATCAATCTAGTTGGCTAAACTAATTCAATAGATCAGAGAGAATTATGAAGATATCATAATCATGCGCATAAGAGTCATATTATATATCGAAGGATACTCAAATATTTATCATGAATGATCTTAACATAAACCCACAATTCATTAGATCCCAACAAACGCACCGTACAAAATAGTTACATCATATGGATAAAACGAAGATGCGATGATCGTTGTATTGAATATCAAAGTGGTGTATAGAGGCATTTAGGTACTGCTATGGACCAGTAGGTGTGTGGTGAACTACTCACGCATCATCATGAGGGCATCAAGGTTGTTGAAGAAGCCCTCCGTGATTCATGTCCCCTCTGGCATAGTGCTGGAACGGAGCTCTAGATGGCCTCCCGTCGTAACAGAGACTTGCGGCGGAGTAAAAAGTGTTTCATAAACTCCTTTGCAGGTTTTAGGGTAAAAAGAATTTATAGGCCATAGAATAGGTTGGGAGAGCCACGAGGCAGCCTCAACCCATTAGGCCACCCCCAGGCCATGCCCTGATGGCTTGTGGGGGCCTCGTGAGCCCTTTGGACTTATTCTCATGCTCCACGGTGTTGTTTTGTTCCAGAAAAATTCAAAAAAAGTTTCATGTCAATTGGGCTTTGTTAGCTACTCGAACCTGAAAAGTGAAAAAACATGCCAAAAAACAACTGGCGCTAGGCACGGGTTCAACAGGTTAGTGCTCAAAAATAATATAAATTGCTAGATAAGTGCCTAGAAGTGTTCTAAAATGAGAACATAATAGCATGGAACAATCTAAGATTATAGATACATTGGAGACGTATCAAGCATCCCAATGCTTAATTCATGCTCGTCATCGAGTAGGTAAATGATAAAAATAGAATTTTTGATGTGACATGCTATCCATGACATATTATTATTATTGAGAAATGATGAATTAAAAAATATTAAGACATAAATATTTATAAGCATAAGCAGCAAAAACAATTAATTTTTCAAAGTGTACGATCTTCAAAGATTGTTTCAACTCTATCCATATTCATTATATTAGCAAGGCATGGCTCCATCTTCACCACATAACTAGAAATGTCAAGCACCACAGTGCCCAACTTAGGCAATTGGATCATACTTTTTCAGTATGCATCAAGTTTTTATTCTTCACTTAATACATGAGTTTGAACCATTGTACATAGCATATAGGTGGAATAGAGTAAGGTGGTAGGTTTCACAGGTGTTGAAAAGTGGAGAAGATAGACTCGTGTTAACTAGAAGGCATACCAACGGATTATGGAGATACCCATTGATAGATATTGACACAAGGAGTAGGGATTGGAATGCAAATGATGCACTAGAGCTATAAGTGTACGAAAGCTCCACCGAAGCTAGGTGGGGTGTGCATCCAACTTGTTTGCTTATGAAGACCTTGAGCATTTGAGGAAGCCCATTATCGGAATATACAGGCCAAGTTTATAATTTTTTTATTCCCCCTAGCATATGACTTATATAACACGAGAGTCTCTACATGATGAACAAGGTGCCACTTTGAGGCACAAGTGTGGTAAAGGATAGTAGCAAAGTCCCTTCTCTCTTTTCCTCTTTTTTTTATTATGGTGGGTTCATTTGGCCTCCCCCATCTTTATTTCCTCACTGGGACAATGCTCTCATAATGATGATCATCACACTTTTACGTACTTACAACTCATGGATAACTCGATATGATGAATGAAGCAACATGACTCAAAAATGAATGGTTCTGACAGTGTACCTGGATGTGCAATGATCTAGCATGACATGTATTCGGCATATGATATTTGGTGGCTTTGCCACAAATCCTACAATGAATGGTCTCTGTGCCACAAATACTATGTCAGTTGTATATGATCATTCAAAGAAATATGATGATGAACGACTAGTCATGTGAAGTGACGAGGGAATTTGCATGGCAATATACCTCAGAATGGTTATGGAAGTGCCATAATAGGTATGTATGGTGCCTGTTTTGAGGAGGATATAATAATGTTTATGTGAAAAAGAGTGTATCAAGTCACGGGGTTTGGATGCACATGCGAATAATTCACCAATCCTCGAGGTGAGAATCGGCTATGTGCGGTACTACATAGGCTAGCAAATATGAGGACGTAAGATTGCGTATTTTCATGGTGTCAAATTAGTCATAGAGAACTCATATACTTATTGCAAATTTTAATTAGTCTTATCAAAAATCAAAGTAATACTCGCATGCCCTGATGGAGAGGGTTGTTAGGAGTTAACCATGGCGCGACTCTGACTCGAAACAACACCAGGATTCCAATGAGGAATAGAAATTCTCACACATCATCACCATGTCCTTTTAATTTTTTAGATGTTCAAGAAGTTTCAACATCTCTTTATATCAAAACCTCTAGGAATTAATGATTATGCACTCACACCTTTTGTATCACCATATCAACATCATTAACCACAATTTCTCTATATGTGCTACATGATGGTTTTAATTATCAATCATTGAGCACTTATTATTTTTGATCTAGTCTTATGACCCATGGAAATTACCATCACTGTTTATTAACTCTCAAACAGATATAAGTGAGGAACGAGATCATATTATTTATATAAAATCTACACGCTAACGTGCTCAAAAAATATATAAGTGAAGTAGTAGAGCAACTGCTAAGATCAAAAGATATAGGTGAAGCACATAGAGTTTTCTAACAAATCATGAGGATGGTGTCTCTCTCTCAGATATGTGTGTCCGGAAAACAATGATTGTTGAAAAATAAAAGTAAAATTAAACAAAAGCAAACAACACTCCAAGAAAAACTCATATCATGTGATGAATAAAAATGTAGCTCCAAGTAACATATCGATGGATTGAGACGAAAGAGGGGATGCTTTCCCGGGGCATGCCCAAGCTCACATGCTTATGTATTCCTAGAATATTACGTTGGGGTGCCTTAAGCATCCCCAAGATTTGGATCGTGCCACTTTGCATTCCTTTTTTCCATCGAGATAATAACCAAAACTTGAAAACTTCAATCACACAAAACTCAATAAAACATCATGAGATCCATTCGTATAGGCAACATAATAAACTCTTGTAGGTACTGATAGAAATTGATTCTTATTTTATTCTAGCATAAGGTACTGTATTCTAACTTCTCCGTGGCTTATACACCCTGATATAATCCATAGCATAATCAAAACAAGCAAACTATGCATGAAAAAACATAATCTGATTTAAAATAGAACAGTTTGTAGTAATATATATATATATATATATATATATATATATATATATAATTACCATACTTATGTAACTCCAAAAATTCTGAAAAATCAGGAAGACCTAAGGAATTTGTATATAAGTACTGTGTAAAATAATCAACATAAAAATACATTCCAGTAAAATCAGAGAAATTCTGTACTGGGCATCAAAGTTTCTATTTTTGCATCGTATCAATTCTACTCATCATACAAATCATCCCAAAGGCTTTACTTGTCACAAACACTAATATAAACATAAAAGTACAATTATTGCAGAGGCAATAATCATTTATCACACACTAATATAAAGTAAAGAAAAAAATGTAACCATGCACTTTCTCTAATATTACTTCTGAACCTCCTACGGAAGCTAAAAGAATTGCACACATAGCCAAAGTACACTGCAATGTTAACAGAAAAAACTGCACGTGTTTCTTCGGCACCGTTTTCTTGGCTGTTTCTAAATCCTTTATCGGAATGGGGCATATAATATACCTGTTGATAGCTATGGAAAATGCGCAACTTCGCCATGTTGAAGTCTTTTCCAGATTCCTCGCGGTTTAAGAGTAGTTTCGGAAACGGTGAGCGCCCAATGAGTGGCAGCGAGAGTATTTTCACGTTTTTTTTTCTAAACCGCTCATTCGAATGAGTCAAATGATCTGGTGTTGGAAATATATTTTCGAGGCGCACCTTATTCACGTAGATTATACTCTCTAATTCTTTACAGTATGAGAGCATGTTTATATTTAACGAAAAACGAAATTCCTTTTTTTGTTACTGTTTTCGTTGTTGTTTTTTAACCGTTTGTCCGAATGAGGTGCTTGATATGGAATTGGAAATATGTGGAATTGACGCAACTTCATATGGTGGTAATTTCTTGAGATTATTCACGGCTTGAATGAATCTTGGAAATGGTGCAGCGGGCAACAATTGGCAGTGAGCGTATTTTCATGAATTTTTCAAGAACACTCGTTGGAAGGATGCAAAAGATACGACGTTGAAGAGATATGAAAAAGGCACAACTTTTTTCATGTAGAACACTCCCTAAAATTCTTTATGGTTTTAGAGAAGTATAGAAATTAATGAAATGCGGACAATCTGTTTTTCGTGACACCAAAATTGACTCGTGAACCACATCATACGGAAGAATGCATTGCTTCACACTGAGCACCGCACTCCATAAAAAAGGTAAGTAAACTTCATGGTTTGTTTTGTGAGACATAAATTGTCCAAAACGTGGAAGGGGACCGAGATTCACTTCACGCGTAAGTGAACCCCAACACTATCGGGAATTGAACCTCATTAAAAAAATTGTCGTTTCTATAGCATTTTTATGCCCTTCACATTAGGAGTAAGTGAACCACGACACTACAGGAAGTGAACCACATGAGTTTTGTTGATTTTTTCAAATATATTATTTTTTACGTGAATAGACATGACAAATGTCCAACCTAGACTGAGAGAGTGTATTATATGTGGTGAGAAACGAGGTTCTTCAGAGTGTTTTTGTCTCGGTTTACAAAGTAAACAACGGAGAAGTTTTATAGCAAACAGCGGGAGGGAAAAAGTGAGCTTCAAATCATACATGTACATTCATTAATTTTACACATCTACACAACCATCTAGTGCACAGTAGAATCAACGACCCAATACAAGACTTTTTTTCTCCATGTTTCTCATAAACCACAAACTAAACTTCAAATGAACATCGATGTTCTCTTCTTTTTCATACTTAGTGCACTGCAAATGCTTTCCAGAAGAAAAAATTAGTGAGCTGCAAAACCAAAAAGGAGTGAGCTACAATAGGACTCCAGCATGGTCACCGGAAAACTTCAGGACATGCATGATTAGCTGGCGAACCGCAAGTGCACTTTTGAAGAGTTGCATATTGTGGTTGAAAATGAAACGCAACACAATGTTTCAGAAATTTTCAATAGGGCCCCGCCTGGTGATACTCGTGATCTGTGTAGGGTTTTCCATGAAGAGTAACGAGTTATCACAACACAAAGTGGGTAAGTATTCCCCCCAGTTTTGAAACCAATGTTTATTGAACTATAGGAATATCAACCAGAACCGTGTTCAGCGGCTGCACGCAAAAGAACAAACAGCTTGCACCCAACATGGGCAAGAGTTTTGTCAATCCCATTGGTCTCGTTAGTGAGGTGTGTAGATAATTGTAAAATGCAAAATAACATAAAACAAATAAATGGCAGCAAGGTATTGAAGGTTTTAGCAATATGTTGCGAATAGACCCGGGGGCCATAGATTTCCCTAGTGGCATCTCTCATGAAAATATGCATACGGTGGGTAAACAAATTATTGTTGGGCAATTGATAGAAGAGCGGATAGTTATGCTATTTTCACGGCAATGATTATTAAAATATAGGCATCACGTCCATAAACAAATAGGCCGACTCCTTCACCACCTATTACCATTACCTTGCTTCAAGAGCGCTTCTATGCTTGCCTCTCTATGTATTAAGCTCGTGACAAACGAAGTAATGCTTGGAGTAAGATGACATGATGTACGCAAAGTAAACTCAACCAATATGAACAAAGCTCATCGTTTTACCCTTGGTATCAGTAACACAAAGACACAACTTGTGCCCTTATGTCAATGGGATATAGAAACTCGCAAGGTTGAACCTAGTACAACGCACATGTCTCACCGAAGAAATATCTATCTAGTTGGCCAAACTAATTGAATAGATCTCAGAGAATTACGAAGCTATCATAATCATGCACATAAGAATCATATTATATATGAGAGGATACTCAAATATTTATCATGAACAATCTGAACATAAACCCACAATTCATCGGATCCCAACAAACGCATCGTACAAAAGAGTTACATCATATGGATAAAAGCGAAGATGCGATGATCGTTGTATTGAAGATCAAAGAGAGAGATAGAGGCATCTAGGTATTGTTATGGACTGGTAGGTCTGCGGTGAACTATTTACGAATCATCATGAGGGCATCAAGGTTGATGAAGAAGCCCTCCATGATCGATCCCCCTTCCAGCATAGTGCTCACCCTGTGGCCTCCCATTAGAACAAAGACTTGCGGCGGCGTAAAAAGTCTTTCGGAACTTCTTTGAAGGTTTTAGGGTAAATTAGAATTTATAGGCCATAGAATGGGATCGGGAGAGCCACGAGGCGGCCAAACCCCATCAGGCCGCCCCCAGGCCACTCCCTGATGGCTTGTGGGGGGCCTCGTGAGCCCTCCAGGCTTCTTCTGATGCTCCACGGCCTTGTGTTGGTCGAGAAAAATTCACAAAAAATTTTAGGTCAATTGGGATTAGTTTGGTACTCGAACCTGAAAAGTGGAAAAACATGCCAAAAACAACAACTGACACTATGCAGTTGGTCAATAGGTTAGTGCTCACAAATAATATAAATTTCTAGATAAGTGCCTAATAAGTGTTATAAAATGATAACATAATAACATGGAACAATCAATAATTATAGATACATTGGAGACGTATCAAGCACCCCGAAGCTTAATTCCTGCTCGTCCTCGAGTAGGTAAATAATAAAAATAGAATTTTTTATGTGATATGCTATCCATGATGTATTCTTATGCATGTATGCTCATGGAGAAACGTCGTATTAATAGATATTAACACAACAATATTCATAAGAATAGGCAACAAAAACAATTAATTTTTCAAAGTGTACGGTCTTCAAAGATTGTTTCAACTCTATCCATATTTATTATATTAGGAAGGCATGGCTCCCTATTCACCACATAACTACAAATTTCAAGCACAACGGTGCTCAAGTTAGGCAATTGGATTGTACTTTTTCAATATGCATCAACTTTTTATTCTTCATGCAATACATGAGCGTGAACCATTGAACATTGCATATTTGTGGAATAGAGTAAGGTGGTAGGTTTCAAAGGTGTTGAAAAGTGGAGAAGATAGTCTCGTGTTAATTAGCGGGCATACCAATGGATTATGGAGATACAAGGAGTAGGGATTGCCATGTAAATTATGCACTAGAGTTATAAGTGTATGAAAGCTTCACCAAAGCTAGCTGTGGTGTGCATCCAACTTGCTTGCTCATGAAGACCTCAGGCATTTGAGGAACCCCAGTATTGATGATCATCACACTTTTATGTACTTACAACTCATGGATAACTCGATATGATGAATGAAGCAACATGACTCAAACATGAATGCCTCTGACAGTGTATCGGGATGTGCAATGATCTAGCATGACATGTATTCATCATATGATATTTGGTGGCTTTTCCAGAATTCTTATTATGAATGGTCGCTTTGCCGCAAATACTATGTCAGCTATAGATGATCATTCAAAGCAATATGATGGTGAACAAACTAATCATGTGAACTGACGAGGGAATTTGCAATATACCTTGGAATGGCTATGGAAATGCCATAATAGGTAGGTATGGTGGTTGTTTTGAGGATTATATAATAAGGCTTATGTGCAAAAGAGCGTATCATGTCACGGGGTTTGGATGCACCTGTGAAAATTGCACCAATCTGTGAGGTGAGAATGGGCTATTGTGTATTTCCATTGTGTCACATTAGTCATAAAGAACTCATATACTTATTGTAAAGTTTTATTTGTCTTATCACAAATCAAAGTAATGCTCGCATGCCCCGAGGGAGAAGGTTGGTAGGAGTTAACCATCGCGCGACTCTGACTCGAAACAACACTAGGTGTTCAACGAGGAATTGAAATGCTCACACACCATCACCATGCCATTTTAATTTTTCAGATGTTAAAAAAGTTTCAACATCTCTTAATATCAACACCTCTGAATTAATGATTATGCACACACACCATTTTGTATCAGCATATCAACATCATTAACCACAATTTCTATATATGTGCTGCATTATGGTTTTAATTATCAATCATTGAACACTTATTATTTTTGGCTAGTCTGATGACCCATGCAAATTACCACCACTTTTTATTAACTCTCAAACAAATATAAGTGTGGAATGAGAGCATATTATTTCTATAAAATCTACACACCACCATGCTCAAAAAATATATAAGTGAAGTACTAGAACAACTGCTAAGCTCAAAAGATATAAGTGAAGCACATAGAGTATTCTAACAAATCATGATTATGGTGTCTTTCTCTTGCATAGGTGTGTCCGAAAAACAATTAATTCTGGCAAACTGAAAGTAAAAGTAAACAAAAGCAAACGACGCTCCAAGCAAAACTCATATCGTGTGATGAATAAAAATGTAGCTCCAAGTAACATACAGATGGATTGAGATGAAAGAGGGAATGCCTTCCCGGGGCATCCCCAAGCTTAGAAACTTATGTATTCCTAGAATATTGCCTTGGGGTGCCACTTCACATTTGTTTGTCCATCGAGATAATAAACAAAACTTGAAAACTTTAATCATACAAAAATCAACAAAATATTGTGAGATCCATTTGTATATGTATCGGGGAAAACCAACACCTATGGGAAACTCAAGGAGTCCCTTGATCGTTTGGCGGGGAGAGAGAGGTATGGCGTCAAGAAAGGAACTAGCGGTCAACACCGGCAAGATCCTTTTACCCACGTTTGGGTCGCTTGGCGCGTAAAACCCTAGTCCTGCTTACTTTGTATTGTGGGCTTACCGTAGGATTATTTTTCTATAGTAACTAAGTAGGTAATTAGGGAGTCTCTGATCCCCAAAAGGTCCAACCAAAAGTTCCCTAAGAATGAGCTTTGGGCCTCCTTTTATAGGCAAAGGGGTCACCAATAGTGTGCTCAAGGGATGCTCAGTGAACAGTGTTCACCGCTCTACTTCTTCGGTGGTCTCAGGGGCAGTAAATGCCTTGTATGACCCCTGACCTGCCGCAACATGGTTGCGACACGTACCTAGGTGAATCGACACCTGGGCCTTGCACTGGCTTACAAGAAATGTGCTGGAGCGGTCGGATTGTTGTAGAAACTGGTGGGGACACCTGGCAGGCGAACAGGGACTTCCTGGCCTGGAGTATCCATTGGGTGACTTAGTCACCTTCCCGGCAAGGAAGGCTTGCCAGGGGCTTGAATACTTTCCCGGCAAGGAGGGCTTGTCGTAGGCCTCTCTAGTTTGTGTGAGTCTTCCCGGCAAGGGAAACTTGCCGGGGTCTTGCTATTCTTCGGGTCGTCTTACCAGCGAAGCCTGCCTGCCGGGGCCTTGGGAATCTTTCCAGCAAGGAGGGCTTGCCAGGGCCTTGCGTTTGGAGCCTTTGTATCCCACGCCCCTGGGGAAAGGGGAAGGGCGTGGTCTTGGAATGCCTTGAGTTGCTTTCCTGCTCCTCTTCCCGGCACACTGCTATCGGGGGCGTTACCGATGCCCGTGCACAAGTCTGGACCACAAGTGTGGAGATGTTGCACGCGGCCCTTCCCCACGTCGTGCATTGATCGCTCGAAGTGGGGAGGTGTGTGCCTAGTGGCCAAGGTGTCCACGCATGCGCTGAGCCGTTGGTTGTGAACGCAAGGGTCGGCCGGCGCGCCTACCTTTCTTCTCATAAGGAAAGGAAACACAGTCGCACAAGGCCTTCGTTCCTTCCCAGTTCTTTTCAATCTCGAAAACGCCGCCGCCTCGCTCTTCCAGCCGAATCCCCCCCCCACACAAACCTACACTCTTGCCCTCGATGCCATGCTCTCAATGGCCGCAGCTTTCGCCATTGCCATGGCGCCCAAGGGATCAAAAGGCAAGAAGGGGAAAACTATCATCGGCGAGAAGGAGTTGGCGAAGATGCGGAAGGAGCTCGCCTATTTTCCCCCGGGGCCCGATGCGTTCTTCCTGAAGGAGCGCTATCAGCAGATGTGGGCGGCCAAGATGAAAGTGTATCCGGCCACCCAAGTGACCCTGGGAGAAGTTGGCGGTGCCCTAGACAAGTATCCCTTCTTCGTTGATTACTTTTATTGTGGGCTCTGTCCGCCCATCTCTGAGTTCTTCATTGACATCATGCAGACCTACGGCTTCCATCTTCTGGATTTTACGCTCAATGCGGTGACATGCATGTCCATATTCGTGCATCTCTGCGAGAATTTTTTCAAGATCACCCCCAACACTGCCCTCTTCCGCCACTATTTCATCCCCCGCATCCAGGGAGGGGACGCTCTTTCGGGCTCCATCACCTCGATTCCGAGGACCGGACGCAAGGAAATTTATCTGGATGGGGCCCTTCGGGAGAAGTGGGAGGAATGGCGCGGGAGGTGGAGGAGAAGTATCTACCCTTCTGTGAGCCTAGGACCGCCAACATCGACTCCCGCGACAAGTATTGGAGCGACCTCGACATTCATGATAAGAAGTTGATTGTGGCCATCAACAGGATCCTGCGTCTCCGGGCCGCAGGGCTAACAATAGAGATGGTGGGTGCCGATTTTATCCGCAGGCGCATTGCCCCCTCCAATATAGGGGAGGAAGGCCAGCCTCGGCCTATGTGAATGCTGCGGACATCATGCAACTGCGGACCGGCTACAACAAGAACGTGACGGTGATGGGGCATACCTCCATCTACGAGAAGCTGTTCAAGTCTAACCTGAGGCCTCGGCTGCCTCATGGCGTCGTTCCCTCGTGCAACAATTCCCCCCCTGAGTTCGCTTCTGGCAATGATGCCAGAGTGTAATGCTCACGGCATGGTTGCCACTTGGATAGAGCCTAGGGAGGAGGATGTCTTGTCCTTCGACTGCTTGTCGGAGAAGTCCATCAGAGAGGAGACTGGCCTCGTCCGCTAGACCACTGCCGAGGAGGTGGCGTATATTGCCAGCCGGGCCGAGGAGTGGTCCCTTGCCGAGGCGGCAGGGAGCATCGGCTTCTATGATGAGGGGGAGCACACTGACGAGGAGATGTAGGATGAGGAGCTTGCCGAAGAACCCAGCAACTCCGTGACCCAGGGCCCTTCGAAGGGGTGGGCGCCCGATATCGAGGAGGAGGAGGAGGAGAGGAGGAGCCTCTAGCTCATCAGAGGCCCAGGCGAGTGGTTCGACATGCCGGCTCCAACACCCCTGTCCGGCAAACTCCGCCCGCCGCGCATGCAAGCGTCCTAGATCCGCGTCTCCTGTGGTGGATGCCGAGGAGGACGTGGACTTTGATTTTTCTTCCTTCAGCTCGGGGGAGGAGGAGGAGTAAGTATTTAACTTTTACCCCCTTCGAAACCCCTCGCCTTGTGCTCTTACTCATCTGGTGCAGGTTCTTCGTCTCAAGGACACGGAGACGTTGGCCCAGAGGATGGCGAAGTGGGCCAGGGTATCGGCAGGCGGTGTTCCTTCGACGAGCGCCTCAGGGGTGCCACCGGCAGCTTCCACCGCTCCGGTGTCCGGCTCCCGGTGGAACCCCTAGCGGGAGTCACCAAGGCCTTCGGCACCCGAGGATCAGCCCCCAACAACTGATGTCGCTGGAGAGGGGACGACTGCCCCTCACCAGCTTGACGAGGGTGACTGTCCTAGCAGAGAACGCCCGGAAGCTTCTCCACCTGTCTTCTCGGATGCTTGCCTCATTCTAATCATCTTTTTCTTTATCTTATACCACAGGCTTCTCCTCGGCGGAAGAGACGAATGTCGACTTCATCATCAAGGAGACCACGCGGGACGCAGCTGTTGAGCCACATATCGTGCCATCTATCTCAGCCAACAACTATTGGGGAACGTCGCATGGGAAACAAAAATTTTCTACGTGCACGAAGACATATAATGGTGATGTCCATCAACAAGAGGGGATGTGTGATCTACGTACACTTGTAGACCGTACAACAGAAGCGTTAGTGAACGCGGTTGATGTAGTGGAACGTCCTCACGTCCCTCGATCCGCCCCGCGAACCTTCCCGTGATCAGTCCCACGATCTAGTGCCGAACGGACGGCACCTCCGCATTCAGCACACGTACAGGTCGACGATGATCTCGGCCTTCTTGATACAGCAAGAGAGACGGAGAGGTAGAAGAGTTCTCCGGCAGCGTGACGGCGCTCCGGAGGTTGGTGATGATCTCTTCTCAGCAGGGCTCCGCCCGAGCTCCGCAGAAACGCGATCTAAAGGTAAAACCGTGGAGATATGTGGTCGGGCTGCCGTGGCAAAGTTGTCTCAAATCAGCCCTAAAACCCCACTATATATAGGAGAGGGAGGGGGAGCCTTGCCTTGGGGTCCAAAGGGGTCGGCCGAGCCAAGGGGGGAAGGATTCCCCTCCCAAACCGAGTCCTACTTGGTTTGGAAGGTGGAGTCCTTCTTCCCTTTCCCACCTCCTCCTTTTTTTCCTTTCCTCTTTGATTTTCTTTCCAATGCGCATAAGCCTCTCATGGGCTGTCCCACCAGCCCACTAAGGGCTGGTGCGGCACCCCAAACACCTATGGGCTTCCCTGGGGTGGGTGCCCCCCCCGGTGAACTCCCGGAACCCATTCGTCATTCCCGGTACATTCCCGGTAACTCCGAAAACCTTCCAGTAATCAAATGAGGTCATCCTATATATCAATCTTTGTTTCCGTACCATTCCGGAAACCCTCGTGACGTCCGTGATCTCATCCGGGACTCCGAACAACATTCGGGAACCAACCATATAACTCAAATACGCATAAAACAACATCGAACCTTAAGTGTGCACACCCCGCGGGTTCGAGAACTATGTAGACATGACCCGAGAGACTCCTCGGTCAATATCCAATAGCGGGACCTGGATGCCCATATTGGATCCTACATATTCTACGAAGAACTTATCGTTTGAACCTCAGTGTCAAGGATTCATATAATCACGTATGTCATTCCCTTTGTCCTTTGGTATGTTACTTGCCCGAGATTCGATCGTCAGTATCCACATACCAATTTCAATCTTGTTTACCGGCAAGTCTCTTTACTCGTTCCGTAATACAAGTTCCCGCAACTTACACTAAGTCACATTGCTTGCAAGGCTTGTGTGTGATGTTGTGTTACCGAGTGGGCCCCGAGATACCTCTCCGTCACACGGAGTGACAAATCCCAGTCTTGATCCATACTAACTCAACGAACACCTTCGGAGATACCTGTAGAGCATCTTTATAGTCACCCAGTTACGTTGCGACATTTGATATACACAAAGTATTCCTCCGGTGTTAGTGAGTTATATGATCTCATGGTCATAGGAACAAATACTTGACATGCAGAAAACAGTAGCAACAAAATGACATGATCAACATGCTACGTCTATTAGTTTGGGTCTAGTCCATCACGTGATTCTCCTAATGACGTGATCCAGTTATCAAGCAACAACACCTTGTTCATAATCAGAAGACACTGACTATCTTTGATCAACTGGCTAGCCAACTAGAGGCTTGCTAGGGACAGTGTTTTGTCTATGTATCCACACATGTAAATGAGTCTTCATTCAATACAATTATAGCATGGATAATAAAAGATTATCTTGATACAGGAATTATAATAATAACTATATTTATTATTGCCTCTAGGGCATAATTCCAACAGTCTCCCACTTGCACTAGTGTCAATAATCTAGCCCTCACATCATCATGCGAATGACATTGTAATAAATCTAACACCCATACAGTTCTGGTGTTGATCATGCTTTGGCCGTGGTAGAGGTTTAGTCAGCGGGTCTGCTACATTCAGATCCGTGTGCACTTTGCATATATTTACGTCCTCTCCTTCGACGTAGTCGCGGATGAGGTTGAAGCGTCGTTTGATGTGTCTGGACTTCTTGTGAAACCGTGGTTCCTTTGCGAAGGCAATGGCACCCGTGTTGTCACAGAACAAGGTTATTGGATTCAGTGCGCTTGGCACCACTCCAAGATCCGTCATGAATTGCTTCATCCAGACACCCTCCTTAGCCGCCTCTGAGGCAGCCATGTACTCCGCTTCACATGTAGAATCTGCTACGACGCTTTTCTTGGAACTGCACCAACTTACCGCACCCCCATTAAGAATAAATACATATCCGGTTTGCGACTTAGAGTCCTCCGGATCTGTGTCAAAGCTTGCATCGACGTAACCTTTTACGGCGAGCTCTTCGTCACCTCCATACACGAGAAACATCTCCTTAGTCCTTTTCAGGTACTTCAGGATATTCTTGACCGCCGTCCAGTGATCCACTCCTGGATTACTCTGGAACCTACCTGCCATACTTATGGCCAGGCTAACGTCCGGTCTAGTGCACACCATTGCATACATGATAGAACCTATGGATGAAGCATAGGGGACGGAATGCATATGCTCTCTATCTTCATCAGTTGTTGGGCACTGAGTCTTACTCAATCTCGTACCTTGTAAAACTGGCAAGAACCCCTTCTTGGACTGTTCCATTTTGAACCTCTTCAAAACTTCATCAAGGTATGTGCTTTGTGAAAGTCCTATCAGGCGTTTTGATCTATCCCTGTATATCTTAATGCCTAGAATGTAAGCAGCTTCTCCTAGGTCCTTCATAGAGAAACTTTTATTCAAGTAATCCTTTATGCTCTCCAAAAACTCCACGTTGTTTCCAATCAGCAATATGTCATCCACATATAATATTAGAAACGCCACAGAGCTCCCACTCACTTTCTTGTAAATACAAGATTCTCCAACCACTTGTATAAACCCAAATGCTTTGATCACTTCATCAAAGCGTTTGTTCCAACTCCGAGATGCTTGCACCAGTCCATAAATGGATCGCTGGAGCTTGCACACCTTGTTAGCATTCTCAGGATCGACAAAACCTTCGGGTTGAATCATATACAATTCTTCCTTAAGGAAACCGTTAAGGAACGCCGTTTTGACATCCATCTGCCAGATTTCATAATCGAAAAATGCAGCTATTGCTAACATGATTCTCACGGACTTAAGCATCGCTACGGGTGAGAATGTCTCATCGTAGTCAACTCCTTGAACTTGTGAAAAACCCTTTGCCACAAGTCGAGCTTTATAAACGGTTACATTGCCGTCAACGTCCGTCTTCCTCTTAAAGATCCATTTGTTCTGAATAGCCTTGCGGCCTTCAGGCAGTACCTCCAAAGTCCACACTTTGTTTTCATACATGGATCCTATCTCGTACTTCATGGCTTCTAGCCATTTGTTGGAATATGGGCCCACCATTGCTTCTTCATGATTTGCAGGTTCATTGTTGTCCAACAACATGATTGATAAGACGGGATTACCGTACCACTCAGGAGCAGCACGTGGTCTCGTCGACCTGTGTGGTTCGACAGAAACTTGAACCGGAGTTTCATGATCATCATCATTAACTTCCTTCTCAACCGGCGTCGCAACGACAGAGGTTTCCCCTTGCCCTGCGCCACCATCTAGAGGGATGAGAGGTTCAATAACCTCGTCAAGTTCTATCTTCCTCCCACTCAATTCTCTCGAGAGAAAAGCTCCGTTTTTAGCAACAAACACTTTGCCCTCGGATTTGAGATAGAAGGTGTACCCAACTGTCTCTTTTGGGTAACCTATGAAGACGCACTTTTCCTCTTTGGGTTCCAGCTTTTCAGGCTGAAGCTTTTTGACATAAGCATCACATCCCCAAACTTTAAGAAACGACAACTTTGGCCTTTTGCCATACCAAAGTTCGTATGGTGTAGTCTCAACGGATTTTGATGGTGCCCTATTTAAAGTGAATGCACCTGTTTCTAATGCATAACCCCAAAACGATAACGGCAAATCGGTAAGAGACATCATAGATCACACCATCTCTAATAAAGTACGATTACGATGTTTGGACACACCATTACGCTGTGGTGTTCCAGGCGGTGTCAACTGTGAAACAATTCCACATTGTCTTAAGTGAGCACCAAACTCGAAACTCAGATATTCACCCCCACGATCAGACCGTAGGAACTTGATCTTCTTGTTACGATGATTTTCAACTTCACTCTGAAATTGTTTGAACTTTTCAAATGTTTCAGACTTGTGCTTCATTAAGTAGACATAACCATATCTACTCAAATCGTTAGTGAAGGTGAGAAAATAACGATATCCGCCGCGTGCCTCCACGCTCATCGGACCACACACATCGGTATGTATGATTTCTAACAAGCCACTTGCATGCTCCATTGTTCCGGAGAACGGAGTCTTAGTCATCTTGCCCATGAGGCATGGTTCGCACATGTCAAGTGAATCAAAGTCAAGTGACTCCAAAAGTCCATCGGCATGGAGTTTCTTCATGCGCTTTACACCAATATGACCTAAGCAGCAGTGCCACAAAAATATGGCGCTATCATTGTTAACTCTAACTCTTTTGGTCTCAATGTTATGTATGTGTGTATCACTATCAAGATTCAATATGAACAATCCTCTCACATTGGGTGCATGACCATAAAAGATGTTAGTCATAGAAATAGAACAACCATTGTTCTCTGACTTAAAAGAGTAACCGTCTCGCAATAAACAAGATCCAGATATAATGTTCATGCTCAACGCAGGCACTAAATAACAATGATTTAAGTTCATAACTAATCCTGATGGTAACTGAAGTGATACTGTGCCGACGGCGATTGCATCAACCTTGGAACCATTTCCCACGCGCATCGTCACTTCATCTTTCGCCAGCCTTCGTCTATTCCGTAGTTCCTGTTTCGAGTTGCAAATATGAGCAACAGAACCGGTATCGAATACCCAGGCACTACTACGAGAGCCGGTTAAGTACACATCAATAACATGTATATCAAATATACCTGATTTTTCTTTGGCCGCCTTCTTATCAGCCAGATACTTGGGGCAATTGCGCTTCCAGTGACCCATACCCTTGCAATAGTAACACTCTGTTTCAGGCTTAGGTCCAGCTTTGGGTTTCTTCGTCGGATTGGCAACAGGCTTGCCGCTCTTCTTCGAATTACCCTTCTTGCCTTTGCCGTTTCTCTTGAAACTAGTGGTCTTATTCACCATCAACACTTGATGCTCTTTAGGGAGTTCAGACTCTGCGACTTTCAGCATCGCAAACAACTCGCTGGGAGACTTGTTCATCCCTTGCATGTTGTAGTTCAACACAAAGCCTTTATAGCTTGGCGGCAATGATTGAAGGATTCTGTCAGTGATAGCTTCTTGCGGGAGTTCAATCCCCAGCTCAGCTAGACGGTTTGAGTACCCAGACATTTTGAGCACATGTTCACTGACAGATGAGTTTTCCTCCATCTTGCAAGCATAGAATTTATCGGAGGTCTCATACCTCTCGATCCGGGCGTTCTTCTGAAAGATAAACTTCAACTCCTGGAACATCTCAAATGCTCCATGACGCTCAAAGCGACGTTGAAGTCCCGGTTCTAAGCCATACAAGACTACACATTGAACTATTGAGTAGTCCTCCTTACGTGCTAACCAAGCGTTCTTAACATCCTGATCAGCCGTAGCGGGTGGTTCATCTCCTAGCGCAACATTAAGGACATAATCCTTCTTCCAAGCTTGTAAGATTAGCTTAAGATTATGAGCCCAGTCTACAAACTTGCTTCCATCATCTTTCAACTTAGCTTTCTCTAGGAACGTATTAAAATTCAAGATGACTGTCGTGTGAGCCGTGATCTACAACACAAATATATTCAAAGTGGACTTAGACTATGTTCAAGATAATTAGAGTTTAACTTAATCAAATTATTCGCTAAACTCTCACTCAAAAAGTACATCTCTCTAGTCATTTGAGTCGTTCATGATCCACTTACACTAGCTCAAGTCTGATCATCACGTGAGTTGAGTATAGTTTCAGTGGTAAGCATCCCTATGCTAATGATATCATCTATATCATTCATGATCGACATTTCCGTCTCATGTGTTCCGAGGCCATGTCTGCACATGCTAGGCTCGTCAAGCTTAACCCGAGTGTTCCGCGTGCGCAACTGTTTTGCACCCATTGTATGTGAACGTTGAGTCTATCACACCCGATCATCACGTGGTGTCTCGAAACGACGAACTGTAGCAACGGTGCACAGTCGGGGAGAACACAATTTCGTCTTGAAATTTTAGTGAGAGATCACCTCATAATGCTACATTCGTTCTAAGCAAAATAAGGTGCATAAAAGGATTAACATCACATGCAATTCATAAGTGACATGATATGGCCATCATCACGTGCTTCTTGATTTCCATCACCAAAGCACCGGTACGATCTTCTTGTCACCGGCGCCACACCATGATCTCCATCAACGTGTCGCCATCGGGGTTGTCGTGCTACTCATGCTATTACTACTAAAGCTACATCCTAGAAAAATAGTAAACGCATCTGCAAGCACAAACGTTAGTTATAAAGACAACCCTATGGCTCCTGCCGGTTGCCGTACCATCGACGTGCAAGTCGATATTTTCTATTACAACATGATCATCTCATACATCCAATATATCACATCACATCGTTGGCCATATCACATCACAACCATACCCTGCAAAAACAAGTTAAACGTCCTCTAATTTTGTTGTTGCATGTTTTACGTGGTGACCATGGGTATCTAGTAGGATTGCATCTTACTTACGCAAACACCACAACGGAGATATATGAGTTTCTATTTAACCTCATCCAAGGACCTCCTCGGTCAAATCCGATTCAACTAAAGTTGGAGAAACTGACAACAGAGTTACTCGTAGCGATGAAACCAGTCTCTCGTAAGCGTACGAGTAATGTCGGTCCGAGCCGCTTTGATCCAACAATACCGCGGAATCAAGAAAATACTAAGAAGGGCAGCAAAACGCACATCACCGCCCACAAAAACTTTTGTGTTCTACTCGAGAAGACATCTACGCATGAACCTAGCTCATGATGCCACTATTGGGGAACGTCGCATGGGAAACAAAATTTTTCTACGCGCACGAAGACCTATCATGGTGATGTCCATCTACGAGAGGGGATGTGTGATCTACGTACCCTTGTAGACCGTACAGCAGAAGCGTTAGTGAACGCGGTTGATGTAGTGGAACGTCCTCACGTCCCTCGATCCGCCCCGCGAACCGTCCCGCGATCAGTCCCACGATCTAGTGCCGAACAGACGGCACCTCCGCGTTCAGCACACGTATAGCTCGACGATGATCTCGGCCTTCTAGATCCAGCAAGAGAGACGAAGAGGTAGAAGAGTTCTCCGGCAGCGTGACGGCGCTCCGGAGGTTGGTGATGATCTCGTCTCAGCAGGGCTCCGCCCGAGCTCCGCAGAAACGCGATCTAGAGGTAAAACGGTGGAGATATGTGGTCGGGCTGTCGTGGCAAAGTTGTCTGAAATCAGCCCTAAAACTCCACTATATATAGGAGAGGGAGGGGGAGCCTTGCCTTGGGGTCCAAGAACCCCCAAGGGGTCGGCCGAGCCAAGGGGAGAAGGATTCCCCTCCCAAACCGAGTCCTACTTGGTTTGGAAGGTGGAGTCCTTCTTCCATTTCCCACCTCCTCCTTTTTTTTCCTTTCCTCTTTGATTTTCTTCCCAATGCGCATAAGCCTCTCTTGGGCTGTCCCACCAGCCCACTAAGGGCTGGTGCGGCACCCCAAACACCTATGCACTTCCCCGGGGTGGGTGCCCCCCCCCCCTGGTGAACTCCCGGAACCCATTCGTCATTCCCGGTACATTCCCGGTAACTCCAAAAACCTTCCGGTAATGAAATGAGGTCATCCTTTATATCAAACTTTGTTTCCGGACCATTATGGAAACCCTCGTGACGTCCGTGATCTCATCCAGGACTCCGAACAACATTCGGTAACCAACCATATAACTCAAATACGCATAAAACAACGTCGAACCTTAAGTGTGCACACCCTGCGGGTTCGAGAAGTATGTAGACATGACCCGAGAGACTCCTCGGTCAATATCCAATAGTGGGACCTGGATGCCCATATTGGATCCTACATATTCTACGAAGAACTTATCGTTTGAACCTCAGTGTCAAGGATTCATATAATCACGTATGTCATTCCCTTTGTCCTTCGGTATGTTACTTGCCCGAGATTCGATCGTCAGTATCCACATACCAATTTCAATCTCGTTTACCGGCAAGTCTCTTTACTCGTTCCGCAATACAAGATCCCGCAACTTACACTAAGTCACATTGCTTGCAAGGCTTGTGTGTGATGTTGTATTACCGAGTGGGCCCCGAGATAACTCTCCGTCACACGGAGTGACAAATCCTAGTCTTGATCCATACTAACTCAACGAACACCTTCGGAGATACCTGTAGAGCATCTTTATAGTCACCCAGTTACGTTGCGACGTTTGATACACACAAAGTATTCCTCCGGTGTTAGTGAGTTATATGATCTCATGGTCATAGGAACAAATACTTGACACACAGAAAATAGTAGTAACAAAATGACACGATCAACATGCTACGTCCATTAGTTTGGGTCTAGTCCATCACGTGATTCTCCTAATGACGTGATCCAGTTATCAAGCAACAACACCTTGTTCATAATCATAAGACACTGACTATCTTTGATCAACTAGCTAGCCAACTAGAGGCTTGCTAGCGACAGTGTTTTGTCTATGTATCCATACATGTAAATGAGTCTTCATTCAATACAATTATAGCATGGATAATAAACGATTATCTTGATACAGGAATTATAATAATAACTATATTTATTATTGCCTCTAGGGCATAATTCCAACAACAACTCCATCCCTTCCTCTTGGGGAATGCATTTTAGTTTCACGTCGTTAACGCGTCTTCTGTATAGGGCATCGTCCACGAATTGGTACATGTTGGACTCATGGGCTACTCTTTCCACTTCTTCCTGTCCTTCGGGAAGGTCCCCAGTGTGGAGGTAATGGACTATGTGTTGCGCTTATGTCGGAGCCTGAGGTTCGACGGCACGGACTAAAGGCATCCCTTCTGCCATGATAGTGTCCTCCCCGGCAGGCTTTGTATCTCCCCCGGCTGCTTCCTTTTTGGCAAGGTCCTTGCCGGGGTCTCTTGGCAGGTTCGTAGGAAAGTACTTGCCAGAGTTTAGCCTTCTCCTCTTTTCTGGCTTGGTGGATGGAGATACAGAAGGTTGAGTTAGTCGTAGCACAAAAGTTCCTGGTTCCACAGGTAACTTAAGAGCTGCGCGCTTCGACAAGTCATCGGCGATGGTGTTTTCGACACGGGGAACGTGCTCTGCCTGTAGACCATCGAAGCGCTCTTCCAACTTCCTCACTTCCTCGAGGCCATCAGAAGGCCGAAAAGCAGTTTCTGCATCCCGGAGTATCTCGACCTGCCCCCCTGCAGGAGGGAACTAACAAAATAGGCCGGCGTTGCACCATCTTCTTCTTCTACACTAGCTCGTCCATTGGAGGGGTTCCTCCTGATTACCCCTGGATTCTACCGGGGCTCCTTGATTGCCGGTGTTTGCTTCCTCATCTGGTTGCGTCGCCTTGTCTTGGGTACCTTTGTCATCCTCCCTCTGTGCCACCAGGGTGGCGCTAACCACCTGGTTGGTTGCCACTAAGTATAGGAGCATCGGTTCTCATGGTTTGGGCGCTACCAGGATTGGCACAGAGGAGAGGTATCGCTTCAAGTCTTGTAGTGTTGTTTCCGCCTCGGCAGTCCACTCCATCGGTCCCTCCTTCTTCCAGATTTTAAAGAAAAGCAGGGTGCGCTCGGCGGACTTGGAGATGAACCTGCTTAGGGCGGCTACACAGCCGACAAGGCGTCGCACATCCTTGACGTGCTTCGGTGCCTCGATCTGTTCAATGGCCTTGATCTTGTTGGGGTTAGCTTTGATTCCGCATTGAGACACGAAGAACCCAAGAAGCTTGCCGGACGGGACACCGAAGACACACTTTTCGGGGTTGAGCTTGAGGTTGATCTTGCGCTAGTTGGCAAATGTCTCTTCCAGATCTTACACGAGTGTTGAACTTTCTTTGGTTTTGACCACTATGTCATCCATGTAGGCTTCGAGGTTCCTGTGGAGTTGGGGTTCAAAACCAATCTGGATAACTCTTGCAAAGGTGGAGTCGGCGTTCTTCAGCCCGAAGGGCATGCGTACCAAGCAGTACGTTCCACAGGGGGTGATGAAAGCGATTTTCTCTTCATCTTCCTCAGACATGTAAATCTGGTGATATCCTGAATAGGCATCGAGGAAGGGCAGCAGGTCACAACCACCGGTCACTACAGGAATCAGACTCTTTACCGTCTTCCATAATGGACGGCAAAGGGGTGATCCACCAACGGCAAAGATCTTTGCCATGAGCCTCCTGTCGGCAATGTTCCTACGACTACTTTCGACGTCATATCACCTTCTTTGCCGCCAGTCTTCCTGAAGCGGACGATAAAGACCTTTGTCGTCAGTCTATGGCTCCGAGCAGACGACACACATGCTTAGACAGTAGCCGACAGGCAATGCGTCCGTTAGGGCTAACGGAGGTTTGCCGACGGCCTCCCTCCCTCTCGGTGTCGTCTGCCTCCCTGCCTCTTTGTGTCGTCTGCCTCCCTCCCTCTCTGTGTCGTTTGCCTCCCTCCCTCTCTGTGTCGTCTGCCTCCCTCCCTCTCTTTGCCGTCTGCTTCTATGGGCCAGGACATGAATCATCCCTTTGCCGTCAGCCTCCCTCCCGCTGTGTCATCCGCCTCCCAAGGCAGCGGGCGGTAAAGAGACTATATTTATAGCCGCTGCTGCCCCGAGTTGCACAGCTGGGTGCCACGTGGCACCTTCCTCGTCTGCTGCCTGATGGCAAAGGCCTTTACCATCAGCTCGGGATGACAAAGATCCCATATTGTCATAGTTTTTTTTGTTTATTTGACAACACATATACATATACATGGCACATATAATTCATAGCATATATATAGGTCACAACACATATACATAGCACATATATAGGTCACAACATATATTCATAGCACAAAGTTTCATCCATATATATACATATACATATAGTTCCACATATACTGTTCATCCATATATACATATACATATAATTCCACATTGTTCATCAACTCAAATGAAAACTAGAACTAAAGAACTCCATCAATGCCAACTCCCATGCATGTAGTACATCCAATCTGCAAAATGGGAATAAGAAAGTCAGAAGAAGAATAACAACAACATGCATATGATAAATAAGCTAAATTGAAGAAGAAGGAGAAGAAGCAAGAAGAGAAAAAGAAGGAGAATAAAAACAACAAGAAGGAGAAGGAGAAGGAGAAGGAGGAGGAGAAGAAGAAGAAAAGAAGAAGAGAAGAAGAACGAGAAGAAGGAGGAGAGAAGAAGAAGGAGAAGAAGAAGGAGGAGAAGGAGGGATCCTTCTCCTTCTTCTCCTCCTTCTCGTTCTTCTCTTCTTCTTCTCCTCCTCCTTCTTCTTCTTCTCCTTCTCCTTCTCTTCTTCTTCTCTTCTTCTTCTTCTTCCTTCTTTTCATTTCTCCTCTTCTCCTCTTCTTGGAGCTAAATTATGTAACTATGTCTTTTTGGAGCTAAATGGGCAAATTATGTCATTTTAGAGGAAAATAAGCTAAGTATATAATATTCATGAGCTAACCAAGGTTCTTATGCCATTTTGAGCTTATTATGTCTTTTTGGAGCTTAATTAGTCATTTTAATGAGCTAACCAAGTTTCTTATGATGTTTTGACCTAAGTAAGCTAATTATCTCATTTTTGAGGATAATTATTGAAGTATGTCTTTGTTGGGGGAAAATAAGCTAAATTGAAGAAGAAAGAGAAGAAACAAGAAGATAAGAAGGAGAAGAAAAAGAAGAAGGAGGAGGAGGAGGAGAAGGAGTAGGAGGAGGATAAGAAGAAGAAAAGAAGAAGAAAAGAAGAAGAAAAGAAGAAGAGAAGAAGAAGGAGAATAAGAAGGAGAAGGAGGAGGAGAGAAGAAGAAGCAGAAGAAGGAGGGCTCCTTCTCCTTCTTCTCCTCCTTCTCCTTCCTCTCTTCTTCTTCTCTTCTTCTTCTCCTCCTCCCCCTTATTCTTCTCCTTCTCCTTCGCTTCTTCTTCTCTTCTTCTTCTTCTTCCTTCTTTTCATTTCTCCTCTTCACCTCTTCTTGGAGCTAAATTACCTAACTATGTCTTTTTGGAGCTAAATAGGCTAATTATGTCATTTTGGAGGAAAACAAGCTAAGTATATAATATTAATGACCTAACCAAGGTTCTTATGCCATATTGAGCTTATTATGTCTTTTTGGAGCTTAATTACTCATTTTAATGAGCTAACCAAGGTTCTTATGATGTTTTTACGTAACTAAGATAAATATGTCATTTTGGAGGATAATTACCTAAGTATGTCTTTGTTTGTTGGGTAAAGTATGCTAAATTGAAAAAGAAAGAGAAGAAGCAAGAAGATAAGAAGGAGAAGAAAAAGAAGAAGAAGGAGGTGGAGGAGGAGAAAGAGAAGGAGGAGGAGAAGAAGAAGAGAAGAAGAAGAGAAGAAGAAGGAGAAGAATAACGAGACGATAAGAAGAAGGACAAGAAAAAGGAGGGCTCCTTCTCCTTCTTCTCCTCCTTCTCCTTCTTCTCATCTTCTTCTCTTCTTCTTATCCTCCTCCTTCTTCTTCTTCTCCTTCTCCTTCTCTACTTCTTCTCTTCTTCTTCTCCCTTGTTTTCATTTCTCCTCCTCTCCTCTTCTTGGAGCTAAACTAGCTAAATATGTCTTTTTGGAGCTAAATGGCCTAATTATATCAGTTTATAGGAAAACAAGCTGAGTATATAATATTAATGAGCTAACCAAGGTTCTTATGCCATTTTGAGCTTATTATGTCTTTTTGGAGCTTAATTAGTCATTTTAATGAGCTAACCAAGGTTCTTATGATGTTTTACCTAACTAAGCTAATTATGTCATTTTGGAGGATAATTAGCTAAGGATGTCTTTATTGGGGAAAATAAGCTAAATTAAAGAAGAAAGAGGAGAAGCAAGAGGAGAACAAGGAGAAGAAAAAGAAGAAGAAGGAGGAGGAGGAGGAGAAGGAGAAGGAGGAGGAGAAGAAGAAGAAAAGAAGAAGAAAAGAAGAAGAGAAGAAGAAGGAGAAGAAGAAGGATAAGGAGGAGGAGAGAATAAGAAGGAGAAGAAGAAGGTGAGAAGAACAAGGAGAAGAAGAAGGAGAAGAAGGAGGGCTCCTTTTCCTTCTTCTCCTGCTTCTCCTTCTTGTCTTCTTCTTCTCTTCTTCTTATACTCCTCCTTCTTATTCTTCTCCTTCTCCTACTCTTCTTCTTCTCTTCTTCTTCTTCTTCCTTCTTTTCATTTCTCCTATTCTCCACTTCTTGGAGCTAAATTAGCTAAGTATGTCTTTTTTGAGCAAAATGGGCTAATTATATCATTTTAGAGGAAAACAAGCTAAGTATATAATATGAATGAGCTAACCAAGGTTCTTATGCCATTTTGAGCTTATTATGTCTTTTTGGAGCTTAATTTGTCATTTTAATGAGCTAACCAAGGTTATTATGATGTTTTTACCTAACTAAGCTAATTATGTCATTTTGGTGGATAATTAGCTAAGTATGTCTTTGTTGGGGAAAATAAGCTAAATTGAAGAACAAAGAGGAGAAGCAAGAAGAGAAGAAGGATAAGGAAAAGAAGAAGAAGAAGAAGGAGAAGGAGAAGGAGGAGGAGAAGAAGAAGAAAAAGAATAGAAGAAGAAGGAGAAGAAGTATGATAAGGAGGAGGAGAGAAGAAGAAGGAGAAGAAGAAGGAGAAGAAGGAGGGCTCGTTCTCCTTCTTCTCCTCCTTCTCCTTCTTCTCGTCTTGTTCTCCTCCTCCTCCTTCTTCTTCTCTTTCTCCTTCGCTTCTTCTTCTCTTCTTCTTCTTCTTCCTTCTTTTCATTTCTCCTCTTCTCCTCTTCTTGGACCTAAATTACCTAACTATGTATTTTTGGAGCTAAATAGGCTAATTATGTCATTTTGGAGGAAAACAAGCTAAGTATATAATGTTAATGACCTAACCAAGGTTCTTATGCCATATTGAGCTTATTATGTCCTTTTGGAGCTTCATTACTCATTTTAATGAGCTAACCATGGTTCTTATGATGTTTTTACCTAACTAAGCTAAGTATTTCATTTTGGAGGATAATTACCTAAGTATGTATTTCTTTGTTGGGGAAAATAAGGTAAATTGAAGAACAAAGAGAAAAAGCAGTAAGATAAGAAGGAGAAGAAAAAGAAGAAGGAGGAGGAGGAGGAGGAGAAGGAGAAGGAGGAAGAGAAGAAGAAGAAAAGAATAAGAGAAGAAGAAGCAGAAGAAGAAGGAGAAGGAGGAGATAAGAAGAAGGATAATAAGAAGGAGAAGTAGGAGGGCTCTTTCTCCTTCTTGTCCTCCTTCTCCTTCTTCTCATCTTCTTCTCTTCTTCGTATCCTCTTCCTTCTTCTTCTTCTCCTTCACCTTCTCTACTTCTTCTCTTATTCTTATTCTTCCTTCTTTTCTCCTCTTCTTGGAGCTAAATTAGCTAAGTATGTCTTTTTGGAGCTAAATGGGCTAATTATATCAATTTATAGGAAAACAAGCTGAGTATATAATATTAATGAGCTAACCAAGGTTCTTATGCCATTTTGAGCTTATTATGTCTTTTTAGAGCTTAATTAGTCATTTTAATGAGCTAACCAAGGTTCTTATGATGTTTTACCTAACTAAGCTAATTATGTCATTTTGGAGGATAATTAGCTAAGTATGTCTTTGTTGGGGAAAATAAGCTAAATTGAAGAAGAAAGAGGAGAAGCAAGAAGAGAAGAAGGAGACTAAAAAGAAGAAGGAGGAGGAGGAGGAGAAGAAGAAGAACAGAAGAAGAAAAGAATAAGAGAAGAAGAAAGAGAAGAAGAAGTATAAGGAGGAGGAGAGAAGAAGAAGGAGAAGAAGAAGGAGAAGAAGGAGGGCTCCTTCTCCTTCTCCTCCTTCTTCTCCTTCTTCTCTTCTTCTTCTCCTCCTCCTTCTTCTTCTTCTCCTTCTTCGTCGCTTCTTCTTCTCTTCTTCTTCTTCTTCCTTCTTTTCATTTCTCCTCTTCTCCTCTTCTGGGAGCTAAATTACCTAACTATGTCTTTTTGGAGCTAAATAGGCTAATTATTTCATTTTGGAGGAAAACAAGCTAAGTATATAATATTAGTGACCTAACCAAGGTTCTTATGCCATATTGAGCTTATTATGTCTTTTTGGAGCTTAATTACTCATTTTAATGAGCTAACCAAGGTTCTTATGATGTTTTCACCTAACTAAGGTAATTATGTTATTTTGGACGATAATTACCTAAGTATGTCTTTCTTTGTTGTGGAAAATAAGCTAAATTGAAGAAGAAAGAGCAGAAGCAAGAAGATAAGAAGGAGAAGAAGGAGGAGGAGGAGGAGGAGGAGGAGAAGTAGAAGGAGGAGGAGAAGAAGAAGAAAATAAGAAGAGAATAAGAAGGAGAAGAAGGAGGAGATAAGAAGGACAAGAAGAAGGAGAAGAAGGTGGGCTCCTTCTCCTTCTTCTCTTCTTCTTCTCTTCTTCTTATCCTCCTCCTTCTTCTTCTTCTCCTTCTCCTTCTCTTCTTCTTTTCTTCTTCTTCTTCTTCCTTCTTTTAATTTTTCCTCTTCTCCCCTTCTTGGAGCTAAATTAGCTAAGTATGTATTTTTGGAGCTAAATGGGCTAATTATATCATTTTAGAGGAAAACAAGCTAAGTATATAATATTAATGAGCTGACGAAGGTTCTTATGCCATTTTGAGCTTATTATGTATTTTTGGAGATTAATTAGTCATTTTAATGAGCTAACCAAGGTTCTTATGATGTTTTTACCTAACTAAGCTAATTATGTCATTTTGGAGGATAATTACCTAAGTATGTCTTTGTTGGGGAAAATAAGCTAAATTGAAGAAGAAAGAGGAGAAGCAAGAAGAGAAGAAGGAGAACAAAAAGAATAAAAAGGAGGAGGAGGAGGAGGAGGAGAAGAAGAAGAAAATAAGAAGAAGAGAAGAAGAGAAGAAGAAGGAGAAGAAGTATAAGGAGGAGGAGGGAAGAATAAGGAGAAGAAGGAGAAGAAGAAGGAGAAGAAGGAGGGTTCCTTCTCCTTCTTCTCCTCCTTCTCCTTCTTCTCTTCTTCTTCTTCTCCTTGTTCTTCTTCTTCTCCTTCTCCTTCGCTTCTTCTTGCTTCTTTTCATTTCTCCTCTTCTCTTCTTCTTGGAGCTAAATTACCTAACTATGTATTTTTGGAGCTAAATAGACTAATTATGTCATTTTGGAGGAAATCAAGCTAAGTATATAATCATCATTAATAAATGCATCATCATCATCACTAACACGCATGTGTTCATGAATGACTTGCTCATCGGGTTGAACGACATGAAGTTCTGGAAGGCCTTTCTGTAATCGGTCAAGCATTGACAGGTCATCCGCATCAGTAACCTCTTCTACTTCCAGCTCTACTGGTTCCGGCTCAGGGGTGAAGTCGGATTCATTGTTTCTGTCTACTTCCATGTTCTGGGGTGAAGCACGACGGTTCTTGAAACGTTTCTTGGAAAGAAGTGTTTCTTGGAAGAATTCTCCAACATATGTGTCGGGGTTATTGTGAGGTTCATAATCATGTTCATTTGGGGGAGGTGGTCTAACACGTGGCGGCACTTCATAAACAACATACCAACCTTCCATATTCTTATCAGTTTGGCATGCCCACGGTAGATAGAAAACTTGGGTCGCCTGTTGTGCCGTAATATAGACATCGGGAACATCTAAATGGGTGTTTGGATTGATTTCGACTAGTCCTATATGTTCATGAGTCCTTCTAGTCTCCTTCGGCTGGAACCAATAATATTTGAGGACTACCATGTTCAGTGAGTTTTCACCATAGAATCGAAGTTCATAAATTACTTCAACTCTTCCATAATACTCGATACCACCTTCGCCGATAGCAGAGACACAACAATTTCTAGATTTCCGGTCGGTCATAGAGAGCTCTTTGCCAAAGGTACGAAAGAGATACTCGTTGATGTTGTATTTCTCAAATGAACGAACCTTATAGTCAAAACCATTAGCGGCTTGTCTCAATTCGGCGTCCATAGACTCTGAATTAGCCTACAAGTTTAATATGAAACGATTGTTGCATTAGCCGCAAGTTAGGCCAAGAAATGAAATAGTCCATTATTGATAATTACCATTTGTTTGAACCAAGATATGAAACTGGGATAGCAGCCTCCATGCTTTGCGAGAAGCTCATACTCTTCGACAAAATCATTTTGGATCACCGCTCCATCCAAGAATTTGGCGACGTAACGGCTGTATGAAATATCCGGGAATAAGAGCAGTTTAAAGGAATTAGAAGTTATGGAAAATGTGCCGAGAACTTACTCGATGTACGGCCGCACTTCTGTTAGGTTGTCGAAGATATACAATGAAATGTTCCGCCATTCTTCGAGATCAAATGTTATTGGTTTCGAAGCACCGGTTGGTGCGAGTTTCCTTTGAATAGGCTGAGGTTGGATCCACCTTTTTTAGGGTCTGCATCATTGTACCGAGGCTTCGTATTATGCAAATGATGATTTTTGGCTTCATAGTGTGATGTCACAAAGTTTGCCACCTCCTTAGTAATGAATGCCTCAGCCATCGATGCTTCAATTCTACGCTTATTTTTACATTTAGCTCGAAGCGTCTTCTGCATCCTCTCAGTTGCATAGCACCAACGATTTTGTACAGGCCCACCCAATCTTGCCTCGGTCGCTAGATGTAAAATCAAATGCTGCATTGGATTAAAGAAGCCCAGCGGAAAGCTCTTCTCTAACTTGCACAACAACTCCAGTGCAAACTCCTCCATGTCATCTACGACGCCAGGCGACAATTCTTTCGTACAAAGGACACGGAAGAAATAGCTCAGCTCCGCCAGTACTAGCTATTCATCCTCAAGAATAAAGCCACGTGACATCACCAACATTACCCGCTCAAGCCATATGTGCCAATCATAACTCTTGAGACCAACTATTTTTATTTTTTCAAGACTCGCTCCCCTCTTTAGATTCGCCGCATCCCATCGGGGAACATCAAGTGCATTTTGACCCACAAGATAATTTCCCTTATAGCTGGCCTTCCAAGATTGAACTAGGCCTTTAGCTTCGACCACTTCTGCTTTCCTTTGCCTTCTCGCATGTTTTGTAACGGTTTTTGACATATTGTCTCTTGATCGACTCTAACCTTAGTATTATCCTTTGTCTTCCCATCTATGTCGAACAATGTACCTAAAATAGCCTGTCCGATATTCTTTTCAGTGTGCATCATGTCGATACTGTGTGGAAGAAGGAGGTCTTCGAAGTAAGGCAGATCCGACAAGCATGGCCTGTGAGTCCAGGCGTGTTTTGAATTATACCCCTTGAAATACCCTTGACGCTCTGGATCAGGCTCGAGGGCGTTTAACTGATCGAGGATCTGTTGGTCTGTCAATGCAGGTGGTGCCAAGTTTTTGACAACTTTACCTTTGGTAAAGTTCTTCTTGTCTTTTCTGCACTGATGGTGGGGATCCAGGAACTGTGTATGCAAGTCAAAGAAAGAATACGTCTGACCCTCTTGCAACCAATGAAACTGAAGAGCTGCCTTGCATGTGGGGCATGGGAACCTTCCATGCACACACCATCCAGACAATAGTTCATACACCGACAAGTCATGCATAGAGTATATGTACCACACATGCATTTTGAAGTTTTCTTTTTTAGCGGCATCGTATGTCTTGACACCATTAACCCAAGCTTCTTGCAATTCATCCTTAAGTGGTTGCATATACACATTCGTATTCCTCCCCGGCTAATTGGACCCTGGAATTATCAACGTCATAAATATGTTCTTTCTTTGCACAATCTGCCCACGGGGGAGATTGAGTAGAATGACAAATACAGGCCAACTACTGTTTTAGGTTACCGTCATGCCGAAGGGATTAAAACCATCCGTGGCGATGCAGACTCGAGAATTCCTTGGATCTACCGCTTTATCGCGATGCAATCCATCGAAATGTCTATGTGTGTACCGCCATCTTATTCCCATCCACATCTAGTTCGGTTCTTTTGCCCATTTTGTGCCATGTCATCTGTCTAGCTGTCCCTTCGACCATGAAAAGACGTTGAAGCCTTGGTATGATTGGCATATACCGAAGAACACTAACTCGATTTTGGTTTGCCTCTTCTCACCCATACCGTTGTCTACAACAAGATACCTGCAAGACTCCCAATTGGGACAATAGTCCAAGTGTTCATACTCCTTCCTAAATAAGACACATCCTTTCTCACATGCATCTATCTTCTCATAGGGCATCTTAAGTACACAAACTATTTTGTCCGACTGGTACAGGTTTGCACGCATGACATGGCCTTTGGGTAGAAAGCGTCCAAATAGTGTCATCATCGCGTCGTAGCATTCTCTTCCCAAGTTGAACTGAGCATTCAGAGCCATTACTTGTGCAATGGCATCTAGCTGACAAAGCTCACTGTGCTTGTGGAGAGGACTGATACGTCTCCATCGTATCTACTTTTCCAAACTCTTTTGCCCTTGTTTTGGACTCTAATTTGCATGATTTGAATGGAACTAACCCGGACTAACGCTGTTTTTATTATAATTGCCATGGTGTTGTTTTTGTGCAGAAATGAAAGTTCTCGGAACGTCCTGAAAATTTATGGACAATTTTTCTGGAAAATATGAAAAATAACTGCACAAAGATCCACCGGAGGGGATGTGCCAGTGGGCCACAAGCCCTGTTGCCGCGACCACCCCCCCAGTCGCGGCAACCAAGTTTGTGGGGCCCATGTGGCTCTACCGCCCCCAAACTCAGCTCTATAAATTCACTTTCATCCAGAAAAAAAATCAGAACAGAAGATTTCATCGCGTTTGCGATACGTAGGCGCTGCCACATCATGTTCTTCATCTAGAGGACAGATCTCGAGTCCGTTTTGGGCTCCGGAGAGGGGAAATCGTCGCCATCGTCATCATCAACCTTCTTCCCTCTCCAATACCATGAGGCTCTTCATCGTTCGTGAGTAATCTATTCATAGGCTCGCTGGGCGGTGATGAGTAGGATGAGATCTATCATGTAATCGAGTTTGTTTTGATGGGGATTGATCCCTAGTATTCACTATGTTCTGAGATTGATGTTCCTACTACTTTGCCATGCTTACTGCTTATCACTAGGGCCCGAGTGCCATGATTTCAGATCTGAAATTATTATGTTGTCACCAATATATGTGTGTTTTAGATCCGATCTTGCAAGTTGTAGTTACCTACTATGTGTTATGACCCGACAACCCCGGAGTGACAATAACCGGAACCACTCCCGGTAATGACCATAGTTTGAGGAGTTCATGTGTTCACCAAGTGCTAATGTGTTGTTATGGTTCTTTATGAAAGGGAGAACCTTAATATCCCGTAGTATCCTTTTGGACCCCGCTGCCACGGGAGGGATGGACAATAGATGTCATGCAAGTTCTTTTCCCTAAGCACGTATGACTACACACAGAATGCATGCCTACATCACATTGACGAACGGGGGCTAGCCACATATCTCTCCGTGTTATAACTGTTGGATAATGAATGTCATCCAAACAAATCACCGACCCATTGTCTACGAGTTTGTCCCACTGCTGTCGCTACTTGTTTTTCTCTGCTACTGTTACAGCTTTTACTTGTTTTGCTCTGCTGTTGTTACTACTGTTACTTGTTTTGCTCTACTGCTGTTACCACTGTTGCTTGCTACTACTGCTACTTTCTACTGTTGCTACTTGCTACCGCTATCACTACTGCTGTTCCTCGCCACTGTTGTTACTCGTTACGCTGCTGCTACCCGCTACAATACTTTTTCTCGCGCTGTTGACGGGAAAGAATATTTTCCGTCCACGGTCAACTTCTGGCGCCATTGATATGATAGTTAGGAATAGTCTGCCTTGTCAACGAATCGTTTCTGACACCGTTGTTATCATACTACTTTGCTACTGATACTTTGCTTGCAGATACTAATCTTTCAGGTGTGGTTGAATCTGACGCATTCAGCTGCTAATACTTGAGAGTATCCTTTCACTTCCTGACAGGCGAACCAAAAAATTTGGGTTGAATACTCTACCCTCGAAAACTACCGCAAACCCACGCGCTGGTGGGCCATTGCAAGACAATTGCTAATTGTTGAGCAACTAGGAGCAGTTCTGGCTCTGTTGTCGCGAAGGCATCAAGTCAGGAACACGTCAACAACATTCTTCTAGTGTCGTTGCCAGGGACTGCCGTCAGCAGCATTTTTCTGGCGCCGTTGCCGGGGAAGGATTGCTATATTCTCTGAGTCACTTGGGATTTATATCTGCTGATAACTATGAAGAATCTGAAAGATCCAAAAACCAAAGTCTTGCCCTCAACTACGAGGGGAGGTAAGGAACTACCATCTAGCTCTGCACTCGATTCACCTTCAGTTATGAGTAAGTTTCTAACATCACCTCCTGCTAGAAATCTTGATATGTCGCCTGTGCTTAATGATGCTATGCTTGATACTGCTAGAGATGCTATGCCTGATACTGCTAGAGATGCTATGCCTGATACTGCTAGAGATGCTATGCTTGATACTGCTTTGCCTCATGATGCTAGAGATGCTACTTTGCCTGATGTGCAACTAGGGATATTCCTTGATGCTCATACTGCCAATGCTCGTGATGCTTCTGAAACTGCCGATACTATTGAGATAGAACCTACTTTTGCTCCTGCTAGATCTAGCTCTCCTAGATATGAATTTCCTGATATACCTGAGGGTTACGTTATGGAGGGAGAGATAGCTGAGGATTTTCTTGTGTGTAAGGATGCCTATGACGCTGAGAAATTACTTCTCAAGTGGAAGGAAAAATCTCTAAAAGCTAGGATGAAATACGACCCGAAGTTCGCCACGTCACCTATCTTTATCACCGATAAGGATTATGAATTATCTGTCGACCCTGAGATAATCTCTCTAGTCTAATCTGATCCTTTCCACGGTTATGAGTCTGAGACGGTCATAGCCCATCTTACCAAACTACACGATATAGCCACCCTTCTCACTAGTGAGGAGAAGATCCGCCACTAATATATACTTAAGTTGTTTCCTTTCTCTCTAAAGGATGACGCTAAAGCCTGTTTCACTTCTCTTGATCCTGGATGTGTGAGTAGTCCCCAGGATATGGTCTATTACTTCTGTGAGAAATATTTCCCTGCCCATAAGAAAAAAGCTACCTTGTAGGAAATATATAACTTTGCTCAACTCAAAGAAGAGAGTCTCTCACAAGCTTGGGGAGGCTCGTCCAGCTACAGAATGCTTTGCCTGATCACGCTCTTAAGAAGAACGAGATACTTGATATCTTCTATAACGGACTTACCGATGCTTCTAGAGACCATCTAGATAGTTGTGTCGGTTGTGTTTTTAGGGAACGAACTGTAGAACAAGGTGAGACTATACTGAATAACATCTTGATCAACTATAATGCTTGGACTATTCCCGAACCACCTCCTAAGCCAACTCCTAAGAAAAGAGGTATTCTATTCCTCAGTCCCGAAGATATGCAAGAAGCGAAGAAATCTATGCAAGAAAAGGCATTAGATCTGAAGATGTCAAAAATGTACCACCTATCGAAGAGATCCATGGTCTCGATAACCCGATACAGGTAGTGGAATTAAATTCTATGCGTAGGTTTGATGAGAGTGATATTCCTTTTGATAAACCTGCTAGCCTATGCTTTGATGAATTTGACAACTTTGTTGCCAAACAACAGAGTTTCAATGATTATGTTAGCAGACATTTGGAACAAAGTACTCGTATGCTTAGCCATTTAAGTGCTTGTGTAGACAGAAATGTCAATGATCTGAAGCTTCTGAGTAAACATGCCTCTATGATTACTACTGACGTAGAACAAGTACTTCAAGCTTAGAATGACCTGCTCAATGAACTAAATGACAACTCTATCAGAGTCATTACTAGAGGAGGCAAAATGACTCAGGAACCTTTGTATCCTGAGGGTCATCCTAATAGAATTGATCAAGATTCTCAAGGAACTAATGCAGATGCACCCAGTCATCCTAAGGAGAATAAGAAGGATGATAGAAACCTGCATGTTAGTTCACCAAATATTGTCACACCTGAAGAACCAAATGATATTTCTGCGTCTGATGCAGAAACACAATCTCGTGATGAACATGAACCTGGTGACAATATGGACAATGACGTTCATAATAATGCTCAACCTTGCAATGATGAGGATGTGGAGATTGAACCTACGGTTAATCCTGATAACCCACAACCTAAGAGATACGATAAGAGTAACTTCACTGCTAGGAAGCATGGTAAAGAAAGCGAGCCATGGGTTCAGAGACCTATGCCCTTTCCTCCTAAGCCATCCAAGAAAAAGGATGATGAGGATTTTGAGCGCTTTATTGAAATGATAAGACCCGTCTTCCTGCAGATGCGGTTAGTTGTTATGCTCAAGTTGCCTCCGTATGCCAAGTACATGAAAGATATCGTGACCAATAAATGGAAGATACCAGATCTTGAGATCTCCACCATGCTTGCCAATTACACTTTCAAAGGTGGAACTCCTAAGAAACTTGGTGATCCCGGAGTGCCCACTATACCTTGCTCCATTAAAGGAAACTATGTAAGAACTGTCTTATGTGACCTTGGAGCCGGTGTTAGTGTTATGCCTCTCTCTCTCTTTATCGTAGACTTGAACTGGATAAGTTGACACACACTGAAATTTCTCTGCAAATGGCCGACGAATCAACTGCTTTCCCTGTTGGCATTTGCGAGGATGTGCCTGTCGTGGTTCCTAATACCACTATCTTAACAGACTTTGTTATCTTGGATATTCCTGAGGATGATGCCATGGCTGTCATCCTCGGAAGACCCTTTTTAAACACTGCAGGGGCTGTTATAGATTGCAACAAATGCAATGTCACTTTCCATGCCAATGGTAATGAGCATATCGTGCACTTTCCGAAGAAACGATATCAAGTACATTGCATCAACGGTATTGAAAAAACTTCATCGATTCTTATTGGGAGCTTTGAATGCCCTATTCCTCATGTCAAGATGAAGTATGATTTGCTTGTTGGGGAGATTCATATCCCCGTTGAGGTGACTTAGTGGCTATTCGAAAATTCTCCGTTCTCTCTTGCGATTCGAGAAAGTTTTGTCATAAGGATTTGATCAAACCCATTGACGGATTTCTTTCGATGACCATGAAATGGATGGATCAACGAGTCACATACCTCTGTTTTAAACTTTCACTTTCTTTTGCTTAGAAGAAAAATGATAGGTTTAGTTTAGTTTTTCCTGTTTTCTGTTTTACCATCTCGGAGAAAAATACCCCGAAAATAAAAGTTCTCCAATGGTCCTGAAAATCTAGTATGATTTTTTCTCGAATATTTGAAAAATACTGGGACTGGGAGCTGGCCTAGGGGCCACACCAGGGGGCCACCAGCCCCGTCAGCACGGCCACCCCCCTGGCCATGGAAAGCAAGCTTGTGGGGCCCACGGGGGGCCCCTCCACTCATTCCAGCTCCCATCCTCTTCCTCTAACTCTAGAAAAAATTGTTTCGCAGCTCAAACCCGTGTTCTTGCTCATTTGGCTGTGATTTTCGATCTCCTTGCTCAAAGCATCATTCTCCTAACCGTTTTGGGGAAATTACTCCTTGGTAAGTGACTCCTCCATTGGTCCAATTAGTTTTTGCTATAGTGCTTTATCCTTGGTGACCCTGTTCTTGAGCTTGAAATGTTGATTTTAGCTGGTCCCAAGTAGTTTTAGCGCGTGATACAGTCTCTAGGCACTAGTAGGAGTAGTTGCTACGAGTTGGGTTAATCATTATTCACTTTTCTTTCGAAGTCTCTAAAAATTTCAGAATTTTGCAGAGCTAGAAAAGGAAAAATATGAGGAGGTTCTTGAGAGGCTCTTCAAGCCGTAACCCCAAGGAGGATGAGAAGAACCACCCCAAGTACATGGTTCCTCGAGTCACAGAAGTTCGAGCGTGCGAGTGGCCAAGTGATGAATTTTTGCGTGCCGCCGGGCTTTATGAAAACTTTTATTACTTGGTGGAGAACGCAGGTCTTACCGCGTTCGTTGAAGATAAGTGCTCACAATACCTCTTCCTCACCAATATTTTCGTTCAAAGCTTCAACTTTTATCCGAGGAAGAATCCTCCCATGGTTGAGTTCATGTTGTATGATATCCCCCAGTGCATGACACTAGAGGATTTTTGCAATGCATGCAAATTACCTTATGTTATGGATATTCATGATCCTCGTCCACGGGACTTGGAGGATTTCATAGGTACTATTGCTGTTGGAGAGGAGAGAGGAGTGTCTCGCGCTATAATTGCTAGCATACATTTTCCTGTGCTTTGGTACTTCTCATTATTTGTGGGAAAATGTTTGATTGGCCGTGGGGAGGCTGGATCACTTAGCTCTCTAGACCTTGCGGTTTTGCGCGAAGGCCTTTATAGCACTAAGACTTATAGCCTAGGTGCTATAGTAGCTCAGCGGTTGAACACAAACCGTTCCAAAGGTGTCATCTATGGAGGTATCTATGCTACTCGTCTTGCTAGACGCTTTCAGATACCTATTAGACTTCGCGAGGAAGAAGAGATGCTTCTTCCTGAGAAATATCTGGATTATGACAGCATGCTTCGCCATGACTTTTTGGATAGAGATGCTAGTAGACGGATGATTGATAACCTGGTATTTAGTCAGGGTACTCGAGAGACTATTACTTTGCCTACTCCTTCTTTGTTCGATCTTCATGCAGGCAGGTACACTATTATGCCCTTGGACATCTACGCATATTGGGGCTTAGCCCAACCACAGGTGCCCGTGCCCGAGCCGCCAGTCGAGTACCAGACGGAAGTTTATCAGTGGGAACCAGAGGAGCTCACAGAGCAGTGGCATCCACAGTCCGCTCCAGAGTATCCCGGAGCTGGTTATTTCCCTCCTTGGGAGTATACCAAGCTAGGCCAAAAGCCTAAGCTTGGGGGAGTATGTGTTCTGACCGACCTTACATTCATGCTTATGCTTTCACTTTGTTCATCGGTGTTTACACTTTGCCATTGTATTATCCATGCTAGTTTATTTTCATTTTCTTGTTCTCTTGTTTTTTGTCCTTCTCAGAAAACCCAAAAAGATTTTCCTTTCTTCTTTTGCTTGTTGGGTGCTTTCCTTTTTAAATAGTTTTCTTTTTCTTTGGGTCAAGGTAGAAGATATTGGTTACAATGTTTAGTGGCTCTTGCATGCATACCTGTTTAGCTTTCAAAGAGCCATATTACTTTGTCTTCTTCTTTGTGTTTGCCTGCAGATTCAGCTTACTCCAATGCATGAGCACTCTTATTATTGTTCACATTGTTCGATCGTTCAAGTTAAAGGCAATAATGATGATATATGGTGAAGTGACTGAGACTGGAAAAGCTGGTATGAACTCTATCTATTTTGTTTTTGTAAAAATGACTAGCTTGTCGTCCCAGATTTAGCTTCGTTGTGAGAGAACCATGTTTGCAATGACAACTTAGAGATCATAGTTTCTGATGCCATGCTTATTTAGAAAGGACCTTATAATGGTTTGTCTTGAATGCCAACACAGATTTTGAGGTGACTATGATGTAGTATGATAGGATGGTATTCTCCTTTGAATGATTCAAGTGGCTTGACTTGGCGCATGTTCATGCATGTAGTTGAAACAAAATCAACATAGCCTCTATGATGTTCGTGTTCATGGTGATTTATATCATGTTCATGCTTGCACTCCATGTTAGTCAAACTCATTGCATCTTGATGACTATTGTCGCTCTCTAGTTGGTCGCTTCCCAGTCTATTGCTAGCCTTCACTTGTACTAAGCGGAATACTGCTTGTGCATCCACTTCCATAAACCCAAAAGTTTTCCATGAGAGTCCACCATACCTACCTATTTGCGGCATTTACCTGCCGTTCCAAGTAAATTTGCATGTGCCATTCTCTAAACCTTCAAGAAATAATCTGTTTTGCATGCCCGAACCGCTCATGTGGTGACAGGGGGCTATTGGTATCTTCCTTGTTAGGCATGTTATTCTCGACATGTGTTTATTCACTGTCATTCACGAGAATGGGGCTGGTAATTGGAATGCCCAGTTCCACGCTTAAATCGAAAACATAACTGTAAAACAGGACTCCCCCTGGATTGATGTTAGTATGGATGGTACCCGAGGATTCGTCTAGCCGTGGAGTGTGATTGATTGGTGGTGGGGAGTTAAAACTTTACTTTTCTGTTTGGGAACCGCCTATAGCATGAGTAGCATGGAAGATATTGAGAACTCTTGGTCATTGCATTGACAATGAAAGCATGCCACCCAAAATTATTATCTCTGTTCTCAAAGCTTGAGCTCTGGCACCTCTGGAAATCAATGCTTCCCTCTGCGAAGGGCCTGTCTATTTATTTTCCTATTGAGTCATCCTCCTCCTATATAGGCACCAATTAGAGAGCACCTCTGTCATTTTTATGCTTTGCTTTTGATTGATATTGAGTATGACTATGACTGGATCTTCGTTGCTATGAATTACAATGTTTAGTCAGCCCTTAATCTTTGAAAGTGCTCTGCATTTATGTTTTGCGGTCTCAGAAAGAGCTAGCGAGATACCACCTAATCATATTGCTTCATGCCTGTTTTGATTGAATTGTTGGTATCTGAAACTCATTATTATTTGCTCGCTAGCTGATTATGCCATTGATATTAGTTTACCGTGAGACCTTTGTGTCACTTGCTTATGTGGTCAACTTGTAATCTTGCTGAAATTCTGGTTACGAGTTAGACATAGTTGCAACAACAAGATCAAACAGAGTTTGTCAAAGTTTTTCTTTCTCTTTCAGTTTGTCAACTGAGTTGCTTGAGGACAAGCAAGGTTTTAAGCTTGGGGGAGTTGATACGTCTCCATCATATCTACTTTTCAAAACTCGTTTGCCCTTGTTTGGGACTCTAATTTGCATGATTTAATGGAACTAACCCGGACTGACGCTGTTTTCAGTAGAATTGCCATGGTGTTGTTTTTGGGCAGAAATGAAAGTTCTCGGAACGTCCTGAAAATTTACGAAGAATTTTTCTGGAAAATATGAAAAATACATGCGCAAATATCCACCGGAGGGGATGGGCCATTGGGCCACAAGCCCTGTTGCCGCGGCCACCCCCTGGCCGCGACAACCAAGCTTGTGGGGCCCACATGGCTCTACCGCCACCAAACTCAGCTCTATAAATTCACTTTCGTCGAGAAACAAATAAGAAGAGAAGATTTCATCGCGTTTGCGATACGGAGGCGCTGCAAGATCCTATTCTTCATCTGGAGGACAGATCTGGAGTCCGTTTTGGGCTCCACAGAGGGGAAATCGTCGCCATCGTCATCATCAACCTTCTTCCCTCTCCAATTCCATGAAGCTCTTCATTGTTCGTGAGTAGTCTATTCGTAGGCCCGCTGGGCGGTGATGAGTAGGATGAGATCTATCATGTAATCGAGTTAGTTTTGACGGGGATTGATCCCTAGTATCCACTATGTTCTGAGATTTATGTTGCTACTACTTTTCCATGCTTAATGCTTGTCACTAGGGCCCGAGTGCCATGATTTCAGATCTGAAATTATTATGTTGTCACCAATATATGTGTGTTTTAGATCCAATCTTGCGAGTTGTAGTTACCTACTATGTGTTATGACTCGGCAACCCCGGAGTGACAATAACCGGAACCACTCCCGGTGATGACCATTGTTTGACGAGTTCATGTGTTCACCAAGTGCTAATGCGTTGTTCCGGTTCTTTATTAAAAGTAGAACCTTAATATCCCGTAGTATCCTTTTGTACCCCGCTGCCACGGGAGGGATGGACAATAGATGTCATGCAAGTTCTTTTTCCTAAGCACGTATGACTACACACGGAATGCATGCCTACATCACATTGATGAACGTGAGCTAGCCACATATCTCTCCGTGTTATAACTGTTGCATGATGAATGTCATCCAAACGAATCACCGACCCATTGCCTACGGGTTTGTCCCACTGTTGCTACTTGCTACCGCTGTCACTACTGCTATTCCTTGCCACTGTTGTTACTCGTTACGCTGCTGCTACCCGCTACAATACTTTTTCTCGCGCCGTTGACGGGAAAGAATATTTTCCGTCGATCGTCAACTTCTGGCGCCATTGATACGACAGTTAGGAATAGTCTGCCTTGTCAACAGATCGTTTCTGACACCGTTGTTATCATACTACTTTGCTACTGATACTTTGCTTGCAGATACTAATCTTTCAGGTGTGGTTGAATCTAACGCATTCAGCTGCTAATACTTGAGAGTATCGTTTCACTTCTTGACGGGCGAACCAAAAAATTTGGGTTGAATACTCTACCCTCGAAAATTGCCGCGAACCCACGCGCTGGTGGGCCATTGCAAGACAATTGCTAATTGTTGAGCAACTGGGAGCAGTTCTGGCTCTGTTGTCGCGAAGGCATCAAGTCAGGAACACGTCAACAACATTCTTCTACTGTCGTTGCCGGGGACTGCCGTCAGCAAGGATGTTTTGAAGACTCAAATATTTCCTTGAAGGCCTTTGTAGATTCCTCCTTCTCATCTTCCGAATCCCGAGCATCATCAAAGTCTTGCACCACGTCTTCGATCCCGGTACCATGCTCGTCGGTGCGACGTCGAACCTCCTCAGCTCTATTGCGTTGTATAGACTCACCATGAAATGTCCAAGTTGTATAACTAGGCTTAAAACCCCTCCTCTGCAGGTGTTTAATCAATAAAGCCTCTGTCCTCTTTTTATAGTTGTCGCATTCGGGACAAGGGCACCAATTTGTTTCCTAGCCATTTGCAAATGCGGCTTTCACAAACTCCTTGGTTTTTAGAAACCATTATTCCGTCATCTCTTTCAGACTAGGGTGACCGGTGTGCATCCACACACGATCACTCATCTTGCCTAACTACTAAACACACAAGAAATACATTTGTATATAATTCAGCATATATATTCATCAGTTAATCAAGTTCGCCAGTCTTATTACGTCCATGCAACCTACACGCTAATAGGTAAAGATAGGTCCAAATCCCACCCGAGTATGTGTAGATTGGGTTTGTTTTCCCATGCTCTGCTCCGAATCCAATGCAAAATTTCAGCAGCACCTCCCCGTTATTCTCCCGATACACGTCTCCACAATAAACATAGATGATGTGTATCTGGAGAACAACAACGAGGCACTGACGAAATTATGCATCGGATCCGGAACAAAGCATACGGGAAAACGAACCCAATCTACACATACTCGGGTTGTCCATGGATAACGTTGGACAATTCGGAAGAATCACGGTTATAAATATATGCAAATGCATGTTTATTTATAACTATAATCCTTTCGAACGGGAGACGCATACTGGTCACGCATACTGATAAATTAATGTAATCACCTATATCTAGCAAGTTTCATCCGAAGACCGACCAACATCAAATGAAGGGGCGAGGAGGAGATGACATTTGTACTCACCCACGAATGCAGGGGCGGAGGTCGTAGAACGGAGGTCTTCGCACAGCAGACCTCACAGCAACGACACAACTGTCACATGTAAATCTACCCGATCAACACAAAAATTTTGTGTTCATTAATAAAATCAAAAATATACGACCTAACACAAATATATGACCTATATAGATGTCATCTAGGGTTCCATAAAAAAATATTTCGTGTCGGGGTGTCGTCGAGATGTCGTGTCGGGGCGTCATGTCGCGGTTTCGGGGCATCGTGTCGGGTGTCAGGGGTGTCGTCGAGATGTCGTGTCGGTGTGACAACTACTATTGCGATCTATTTTGGCGTCCACACCATGGTCTACTGCAAGCCACCCACCATTGAACCTTTGAGATCCATCGGTGTTCTTGTGGGTATAGATGCGATGGTGGCTGGTGTGGGAATTGTTCAACCTCCTTTGCCTCATCTCATGCAACAGTGCTCATCCACTCAATTCTTCTTCCCCACCGGTGCCACTGGTGCCTCAAGTGGAGCCTAGCCGAGCAGTTGTGGTATTCTCGGTGTTGTAGTGGAATATCACCGGTGCCTGAAGGGGGTGGTCCCAGTAGTAATGTTTCTGCACCGACCTCATGGGGGTGGTTGCAGCAGCATCGTTGTTGCAGCCCGTGAGCTCGATGGCGTCTTAGCCATGGCAGGTGTGTGACAAGCTCACCGACGTTTCCTAACGGTGTGGCTAGTGCAAGCATAGGCGGCGATGAGAGGGCTCTACACGGGCAACTACTAACCTAACAACTAACCTAACACACAGTAGGTAATTAACAACTAACCTAACAACTAAGCTAACTAACCTAATTAACAGTAGGTAATTACCACTAACAACTAACCTAATTACCACTAACAACTAACAACTAACCTAACTAACCTAACTACCAGTAGGTAACCACTAACAACTAACCTAACTAACGTGACTATCCTAACTAACATTAGGTAATTAACAACTAACCTAACTAACCTAATTAACAAATTGAACGAAAAAAGGAAAAAAAATAAGGACTCACCGAAGGGGGGCGGCCGGGCGATGAGGACGGCATAGGGAGGACGACCGTAGAGGAGGAGGGAGCGCAGGGAGGAGGTGGTGCGCTGGGAGGAAGGGGCCAGTAGTGGTGGAGGACAGGCAGCATGAAGGTGAAGGAGGGGGTCGTTGGGATGAAGATGGTGCGGTGGTGGAGGAGAGGGCGGTGGTGGCGGAGGGGCGGTGGTGTAGAAGGGGTGAGCTTCGGCAGCGGTGGTGGAGGAGGAGTTCCCGGGGAGGAGGAGGGGGCGTGGTGGAGGAGGGGCGTTGGGAGGAGGAGGGTGCGGTGGTGGCGCAGGGAGGAAGAGGATGGGGTGGCGTAGGGAGGAGGAGGGCACGATGTCGCAGGGAGGAGGAGGGCGCGACGGCGTAGGGAGGAGGAGGGCGCGGCAGCGGTGGTGGTTTTGGGGGTGAGAGAGAGGTGTGTGGGGTGGGGCGCGATGGCCCTTAGGGGAGAGAGGCGTGTGGGGGTGGAGGCGATGGCTGTTATGGCGCATCCTCTTTGTCGTCTGCCCCCCGACGACACAGAGGAGAAAAGCAGACGGCAAAGGAGAGGCCGTTAGGGGGGAGAGAGGGGGTGCGGGGTTGGCCGCCCGTTCTCTTTGTCGTCTGCCTGAATGCTCTTTGTCGTCTGCTAGCTGACGGCAAAGAGCTGGCTGATGGCAAATAGTATATTTGCCGTCTCGTTTTTGGTGGCTGGTGGCAACGCAAAGAATGAGCAGATGGAAAATTCTATGATTGCAGTAGTGGGTGGAGTCGACAATCTGGTCGATGCGCGGCAAAGGAAAAGGGTCTTTTTGGCAAGCTTTATTGACATTGCTAATATCGATACAGAGCAACCATTTTCCGTTTGCCGTGCGGACTACAACCGGATTGACCAACCAGTTGGGATGGATGACTCCCTTGACGAGTCCTACTGCTTCTAACTTCTTGATTTCTTTGGCGATGAACTCTTGCCGCTCCAAGGCTCGCTTCCTCACTTTCTGCTTGACTAGCCACGCGTGAGGGCACACAGCGAGGTGGTGCTCAATCACCTTCCTGGGAACATCGGGGATATTTGATGGTTGCCATGCAAAAACGTCAAGATTCACCAGTAGGAAGGCGATGAGCGCGCTTTCCTATTTGTTGTCCAGGGCAGAACTTATGATGAAAGTTCCACCTGTGTTGTCCTCCCGGGCGGGTACCTTCTTGGTCTCTGGTGGGGCGGCCTTGGACTTCTTGTTCTGGGTAGTGGAGCTTTCCGGCGCGTCTTCAGCGGCAGCGAGGTAGTCCAGAGACACGTGCTTGCCGGGATCAACGTAGGAAGCCCTCTTTCCAGGGGATAGTGTCTTGGCGGCACACGCTGCCACTGGATCCTCGTAGAGGCGGTTGGTGCACACGACCGCGTCCTTCTTGTCTACATTGATGACGATACTACAAGGAATATGCTAGTACACGACGCTATTTTTTCGTCGCTACATCGTCATGGTTTTTCATTTACGACGATCGCACGACGAAAAACCAAGCGTCGAAAACGGAGCGTTAGAAATGAACAGCAACAACGTTTTGGTCAAAATCGTCGTAACTTTACGACGATTCCTGGATTGTCGTAACCTTTACGACGATCCTAATTCATCGCTGACAATCAAACCCAGTCCTACGTGGCAGTCCTACGTGGCAAAATTACGACAAAATCAAAACGTCATGGCTGAAATCAGCCCAACCCATTTCAATTGATCACATGGGCTCGTTTTATTTTTTTTGGGCTTTTCTTATTGGGCTTCTTTTGGGCCTTGGCCTATTTTCAGCCACTTTAGTTTTTTTCAGATTTTTTTTATCATTCTAATTTGGGCTTCTTTTGGGCCTTGGCCTTTTCATGCCCAAATACATTTGTTCCATTTTCAGTTTTGGCCTTTTTTCATTTTTGAATTCAGCAACTTTTTTTTCTAGAACTTGGTTTCATTTCTATTTATTGGGCCTTTTTCAACAAATTATTTGTCCAATATTGAATGCAGCACTATTTCATATTCAAATCAAGAAAACTCCAAGTCGAATTAAAATCATCCATCATATAACATCACATAATACATCTCCCAGGTTTACATAACACAATAACTCATCTGATTCACAGTTGACAATTAGATACCAGTTTTCACAGCTCAAGGATCAACCGAGAAGAATCTCAAAAGATAATACAGAAATTAGCACTCGCTGTGAAGAAGTCCTCCTGCTCTTGCTTCCCCACTCCTAGTTTTGCATCCCTGATACCAGCTTTTATGGGCTCTAGTATACGTGCATCCAAACAAAGTAATGTATTGTTGAGGCACAGGAACTAGATGGCAATGCTAAATTGTAAAACGACTTTTGAAGAACAAAATATCATCTCAGGTGAAACTGTAGTGTAAGTTTAAACAAAATATGAGGCAGAAATAAAAGAAAATGTTCAGATGTTCAGTAATATGAAGTAACAAATATACTCTCGTTACCAAAGTTGGCGAGAAAACTATTGCAGATTAATCTTCTCTGGGTTCTTTTAGAGTAGAATAAAGCTACAGTATGTGTTGTGAGCCTGTGATGGTGGTAGCATACTTATGTACTTCAGGGCATTAAAAAAGACAGAGACACTTTGACTGGAACTTGCTTTACATTACCACCACCGCATGAGATCACAACTCACCACCGCACTGGACTATAGGACATGCATGAACTATAGGGTATGCGTACACAGCAGCACTACACCAATTAATTTGTAAGCATTGTCTGCTATTGGATTGATAGCCACTATTAACAAGTCAAAATCCCTCCCAGCATAAGTATATAACACGAACCATTACCAAACCGTGTAGCATGCAGTGATAAAAAAAGGCCCAACACAGAGTTGCAAGAGACCAAAATCATCCACAGGATATATCAGTCGTCGTTCATTCACAAAAGAAAAAATTGAGATTACGGCAGACACCATCACCAACGCCCCAAACCCAACCCAAGAAATTTCCATGGCACGATGGCCAGTATACAATTACCACAGCTCGATGGCTGTGGACGAGAGTAAGCATGCATAGGAAAGGAAGCGAGTGGCTCACCTAGGCCGTAGTCAGAGAAGAAGTATTCACCGGAGGCGTCGGAGGAGGAAGGGGGCTCCAAGGAGAGCAGGAGTGATTTTGCATCACCTCCCAACTCCGATATGGCCTAGCAAATAATAGAAATTGTTGAGCTACATTTGATCAGGTAGCATAGCAAAATAAAAGAAGTGCACATTTTTTAGCTAGGATAGCAAACAATTGACAACCAAACATAGAGCAAGACTGCAATACTTGCTGTTTCTGACAAAATAGAAAGACATTTAAACAGAGAAGAGATGTAGCATGGAGCCATCATATGCATATATAATATATACTCCCTCCATCGCATAATGTAAGACGTCTTTTCACACTACACTAGTATCAAAAACATCTTACATTATGGGATGGAGGGCGTAGGGGATAAATAAATGAGCTAAGAGTCAACATATAACTTGGTAACAAGTGATTTGGTGCGCTCTCTAAGTAAAGAGCATGAAACTAAGAGAGGACACCAAACTTGTGAGCAATCTTATCCATAAAAATATAAGATCCAACTACTGGCGCCAACACGTCAGCCAACTGCCAGCGCCAACACAAAGATACAGGTGTATAACAATGGTAGTTAGAAATTGATCCAGTACCAGGTGCACCATATTCATATATCATCCATCAAACGACAATTGGCCTGAGTATCTATTAAAGCTGAAGTGCCTTTTGGTGACATGAAAAAAGTCAAATAATTTCTCTTGTGTATCTCTAGTCAATACATCCATGGACAGAAGAATCACACAAGTGTCAAGTGTTTGTGACTAGTAGTACCATCCAGACTCTAACAAAGGGATACGTACACAGGATCCATCAAGTGAAAAAATCATGGCTGCACCGGTAGGTTAACCAGTTTGCATCCCATCACTGGGAGTGTGGGAGTAACAAAATAAGCCGGTGCTCCACGGGGATTGGCAAAGGCATGTTTAACTGCTACACGGCAAGAAAAATTGCTGGAAGCTTACCTGCCAAACAATCTCGTCGAGGCACAGACAGATCCTCCCGTACTTGTCCAGGAAGAGGCGCTCGGTGGGTGGTTTTGCACACACATCCTTCACCGCCGACGTAATAGCGAAGATCACCTCCGACACTACAAAATATCCATACAGTATATTACTACCATGCATAAGGCAAAAAGCAAGGTTAGATAATCAAGGTTTCAAAACAGGATACGCTTATAACAAGACCAACGTCTGAAACTCAATGACACTCACGAACAAGCTCATCATATTCATCCTTGCCAACAATGTACAGGCAGACGTCCCCAATCATGGTATACACAATGTAGACCTACATGGGAAAGCACCAACAATCACATATTTTAATGGGGAGTTAAAAGGAACATATGCTTGGTTCAGATTGAAGTCATGGCAACCATGGAACTGGAGTTGAAGATGCAGATGTAGCAGCTCGAATTCTCTATCATATGGCTGATTGTACAGATGCCTAAAGGAAGGTTACTTTGAAAAAAAAAACGTGCAATTTACTGGGCTATCAACAGCTCATAATACGAACATCGTCACACAAGAAGCTAGGAGTAATAATGAAAATGACAAATCAAGAATGTCTGATCCAGTAACAAGTCAGGTAACCGCACGTCGGTCAACTACTGGCGCCAATACACAGATACAGGTGCATAGCAATGGTAATTAGAAGCTGATCCAGTACCAGGTGCACCATATTCATATATCATCCATCAAACAAACGACAATAGGCCTGAGTACGTATCTATTAAAGCTGAAGTGCCTTTTGGTGACATGAAAGGGGTCAAATAATTTCTATTTCGGAGATAGATAGACATCATCAAGGAGCAGGGGCTAATAATGGTCATGTTTAATCTAGACATCTCCGAGCTCTATGCTGCTTCCACCACTGACTCAGCAGCACCTAGTACTCCCTTATTAGTCCTAAATTGGCATGAGAATGGCAGTTGGTGTTGCTGTGGAGCATATGTGTGTGTACTACTAGTAGCAACGAAATGAAGTGGCTTTTAGAGGAAATGCTACTAGGTGGTGGAACAACGGATAGCAAGCTACCAATGCAAGTGGCAAGCTGACAAACCGCTGTGTGGAGCCGTTCTGCTTAAACGGAAAATGCTGACATGGGGTGAATCACAAACAGCATTGATTCTACGTGGTCGGTTCCCAGATAACAGGAAGAGAGCAAATCACATGATGCAAATGAATATCAAGATCAGAAACAGTGAACTCACAATGCCAAGCGAAAAGCCTGCAGACCGCTAGCAGCAGGGGAGGGTAAATCCCAACGGATTTTACTATGTTCACGCGGTCTGTCGCCAGACAGCGGGAAGGGGCGAATTCGCCAGATAAACTCGTCACACAAATTGCCTCGGGCTATGCCGGAAATGCCACTGCGGGGAATCGCTAACGAGAATTCTATCATATCACCGCCTGTGGTGGGTCACAGGACAAAGGGGAAATCGCCGACCAACTCACCATGACGACGCGGGCGAGCGAATCTATTTGTCTACGCAGAATCGCCACCCAGGACTCTCCGAGCCGAGCTGCCGGGGATTCCTCCCGCACTAGCGCATCGCACCAGGCCGTACCGAGCGGGAGCGACGGCGTAGAGGTGAACGCAACAAAAACGACAGAGAGAGCGGGAGGGGGGCGATGGAGGGGGAAAGGGCAAACTCACGGCGTCCTCCATGGTGGTTCGCCATCCCTGCATGGAGGCGAGGCCGTAGCAGACGCGGGCGCCCTCGCCGTCCGCGGATTGCTTTTCTGTCTTGGGTGTGCTGAGGTACGTCCCCATGGCGGCGCGCCCTCCGCCTAGCCCTCGAGCCCGGCGGCACCTGCGTCAACCAGCAACAACAACAACAACCCTCACCGTCACTGCCACCGCCCTGTCTCGGCCTCGTCCACGATCCCGGTGACCCCGACCCGCGAGATTGCACCAATTGTGGCCTCGCGGCGGTGGCGGGGGACGGAGGGACTCGCTGCGGTCGCGGCGGGCGGGCGGGCGGTGGAGTGGTCGCGCTGGATCTCCTTCCTTCCCTCTCTGTGTCGTCTGATGTGAGCAGGGGAGGGGAGGAGTGGAGGAGGCCATGGCCGCCGGCGAGGTAGGTGTCTGCTGTGGGAGAGGGAGACGGCGGTGAGGTAGGTGTTTGCTGTGGGAGAGGGAGGAAGTGGCGGCGGCGAGGAGATGGGGAGGAGGGAGGGGTCTGAGATAGGGTTTGGGCTGTGGGTGGGGTTTTCTTTTTTTTTATTTTATTTCTATAGATACGTGGATGGATGGATGTAAGATGGTGAGATAGATGGATAGATGGATGGGCGCCATGTCACCGATCCGTGGGAAGAAATCTGATTGGTTCGAAAAATCAGTGATTTACAATAGTTTTCGAGTACTAAAATATAGAGGTATTGAGCTCAAATTTGGAGGAGGAGGATAATTTGGGCACGTTTAGGGCACTATAAAAATTTCATAAAATTTGGATAAACAAAAATTGTACTTCCTTCACAATGCTCTCGACTGAACAGAATATTGGGAAAAATATTGAGGGAAACTGACTGAATTAAATGAGCTAAAATTTGGTGGAGTGAGGTTATATGGTCGGTTTCATCCCGTGTTAAATTTTCATCAACTATAAAGCAATATAAATTGTAGTTGCTTCACAAAATGAAAATATTACCAGAAACAAATATTGGATGATAAGCTCACATGGATTGTTAGATGGGGCTAAAATTTTGTGGAGAGCTATCTTTTGGGCACATAGAAGATGTGGAAAAAATTCAACTCATCAGGATATTCCTATCTAGTACTTCCTTCACAAAGCTATTAGCTGAACACAAACTTTAGAAAATTGCTGAGAAAGATTTACTTGGCAAATCATTACGAAGGTTTTCACGAGGCAATGATTTGGATAGGAAAGAGTGCCCAAAAAATATGAGGGTAATCAAAGAAATAGAAATAGAACTTCCTTCACAAAGTGCTATTCTCAACAGAATAGGAAAATGTATATTGCAGAATTATTTTTGAACTATGGAAGGAAGGGTTTTCCCATATTTGAGGAATATATGATCCAAAGTATTTGTGAGAATTTTTAGACAATTTTTGGAATGATAGAATAGTAGGTTGTTTCACAAACTACGATGAGGTGGGATAGAATGGACCCACGAGTGACATGTGAACATAGTTAGAACATGTTACGACATTTTTATAATTGTCGTAAAAGTTATGACGATCTCATTTTATGCGGTTACAACGTTTTTGACTCACATCGTCGTAATTTATATGTAGATTTGATCCCCTTAAACGGTTTACGATGATCGCGGATGAAATCGTCGTAGATTTATGACGAATTCATCAACGACATTCTAAAAAACGTCAAGTATGAGCATATTTCTTGTAGTGCGATGATGCTGACCGGCCCGGGCATCTTCAGGGTGTTTTAGGCGTAGTGGGAGGCCGCCATGAACTTAGCCAGTGCAAGGCGCCCGAGGATCCCGTTGTAGGCTAATGGGTTGTCAGCAACGTTGAAGACGATCTTCTCCGTCCGGTAGTTTTGGTCGCTACCGAAAATCTCCGGCAGCGTGATCTTTCCCTTCGTTTGAATCTTCCCCGGGTTGATCCCTTGGAACGCTCCTGTTTCCTCGAGATCTTTGTCGGGGTTCTTTAACCTTCGGATCATGTCGGGGGAGCTGAGGTTTAGGACTGACCCGCCATCCACCAAAATCTTCGTCACCTTGAGGTTGCGGATCGTTGGGGAGACCAACAATGGCAGACATTCGACTTATGTAACGCGGTCTGGGTGATCCTCTGAATCGAAGATGATCGGTGTGCGTGACCACTTCAAGGGCCTATGAGTGCCGATGGAGGGCTCTGCCGCGCTCACCTCACGTGCCCATTTCTTTAGTTGGCGGTGGGAAGAGTGAAGCGATGCCCCTCCATCGAGGCACATCATGTCTGTTGCCTTCTGGAACTCGTGGTCACTGGAGTCGTCGTCTGGGCAGTTTTCGTCCTCATCTCCTTCCTTCCTTTCCCACGCTGATGCGGGCTTCGTCTTCTTATTCTTGAACTTGTCGGGGGAGCCCCTTGGACGACCTTCTTCTTGCCTGATCCTTAGCCACCATCTCGGGCCTTTTCTTTGTCGCGTCTCTGGTACTCCGCCATCTGCTTCTCGGCAAGTTGTTGGACTTCCTCGGAGTATTGCAGGTCGTGACCCATGGTGCGATGGATCTTGCAGTACAGGGCGTCGGAGCCCTACGACTTGTCGGCAGCCGCAAAGGCCTGGCAAGAGCGCATGCATCATCATCTTTGTCGGGAGCCTCGGCCTTCGCGTTCTTGGAGGCGTCACCGCTGCCGGATGTTTCGACGGCGAACACGGTTTTCCCCTTCTGTTTCTTGTTGCGCCGCTTCCCCCTCTTCGTGGGGGCATCCGCGTCCTCATCTTTGGAGTCGGACTCTGCACCGGCGTCTTCGCTGGGAAGCCTTCTCCCCTCTTCCGCTCGAGCACACTTGTATGCCAGGGCTTAAAGCTCGGCGACGTCGTGGAATTTGTTCATCGCAAGCTCCTCATGCATCTTCCAGTTAAGCACGTTCTGATGGAACGCGTTGATGACTACGGCCGGGTGAACATCCGGGATGTTGTGCTGTATGTGGCTGAATCTCTGGATGTACTTGCGCAGAGTATCACCTTCCTTCTGGGGGATGATGTGCAAGTCACTTTCCTGGCGAGGGGCCCGATGTCCGCCCGTGAAGGCGTCAACGAAGTCCTGGTAGAACTCCTTCCAAGAGGAAATGGAGTTCTTGGGTAAGTGCATCAACCACGACCTGACGTTGGGTTTGAGCACCAACGGGAAGTAGTTATCCAATATCTTGTCATCCCGACCACCGGCAGCATGCACCGCGATGGTGTAGACGCTCAGGAACTCGGACGGGTGGGTCTTGCCATCGTACTTCTCCGGGATTTCCAGCTTGAAGGTACTAGAGCTGGGCCACTGGACCTGCCGCAACTCGCGGGTGAATGCTGGGCAACCCACCTCGTAAGGTAGGTCGCCGAGATAACCATATGCGGGATAGTCCGTAGCGGCCCCCGCTCGTCTGTCTGACTGATGGCGTGTCTCTCACCGCCACTCAATGAGAGTGCGTGCATCCTCCTTGCGTCGCTCGTGAAGGACATAACATTGATCGTGGCGGTTCTGTGGGTCGGAAGACCTAGTCGAATCATTAGAGACGACAATCCTTTGTCGCCGCCGTGGAGGAGAGTGCACCATGGCGGTGGCAGGTCCAGTCTTCTCGGTCCGGGCGTGGGCGCGTTTGCTGGAGTGTCGTTTCGATGTCCCCGCCTACTGGGGCCGATCCCCATTGGCGAGGGTGATGAGACTCTGGATGGTAGGCCTCCATTCCTCAAGCATGTCTACCGTTGGTGAGAAATCCAAGAGCAGTTGGGCCCGCTTCAAGGCTTCCGCCGGCGTGGGCGGTGGCAATATGTACAAAGACCGTGAGGGGCTCTTACTTCTAACCGTGTGAAAAGGAGAACCCCCTTGGTCTCGCGGTGGCGCGCCACCTTGGCCGGTCGCGGAGCGAGCATGTCGGCCTTGTGAATCTTGGGAACGAGGCCACGGAGTCCTTTATGGGGGCGGTGACTCGCCACCGATCGGGCGTGGTCCGCTGTGTGCGCCTTGGGAAGGCCGTGGTGGGTATGTCCGTGTCGTCGTCCTCGAGGATGTCCTTATGCCCTTCGGGTAAGCGACGCCACCCGTGGGCTGTGCGACATCATCTTTCGATGTCCTGGGGCATGGATGGTTGCCGTGGTTGCGCACGACACAACTCGCCCGGGTCTGCTCTCCAGAGTGTTGCGGAGGTTCAGGACCTCCGCCTCCTTGTCCTACGCCCACACCCTCGCCTGCCCACGCCAAAGATATCGGGAAAAAACCAACACCTATGGGAAACTCGAGGAGTCCCTTGATCGTTTGGCGGGGAGAGAGAGGTATGGCGTCGAGAGCGGAAGTAGTGATCAACACCGGCAAGATACTTTTACCCAGGTTCAGGCCGCTTGGCGCGTAAAACCATACTCCTTAGTTTGTATTGTGGGCTTACTGTAGGGTGGTTTTGATACAGTAACTTAGTAGGTGATGTCGGGACCCCGATCCTAAGCCATAGGAATCCAGCATGTAACACATCGCATCCCTTTGCGGTCTCACGCACGGTTAACCACACGGCTGCCACCTTACCTTAGCCGGGACCGTTTGCGCCTTTTGACTCACATATGAAATTGTGTCGCTAGCATCCCAATGTCAAAGAACCCGGGTCGACATAACTAATCATAAACTCAAGTGGCTCAACTGTTAAAAGAGATAGGCATACATAACCGAGGAAAGCAGGTGTCGGTCATCAACGAGGGTAGACGAGTCGTAGCAAGCTACAAGGACTCCATTACACCGCGTGACATTTCCCGGTAGGGACAGACACAACAGCTAACAAGGATACATGCTGGTCAATCATACGTCTCAAACGTATCTATAATTTTTGATGGTTTCATGTTGTTATCTTGTCTTATTTGGATGTTTTATGTACCTTTTATATCTTTTTTGGGACTAGCTTATTAATTCAGTGTCAAGCGCCAGTTCCTGTTTTTTCTGTGTTTTTGACTCTTTTCAGATCTGATTTTGGAACGGAGTCCAAACAGAATAAAAACCCCGAAATGATTTTTTCCCGAATGGAAGCAGATCAGGGGGCCTCTAGGCCAAGCCAGGTGGGCTCCAGGGAGCCCACAAGTTCCCACTTCGCCACCAGGGGGGAGGCGGCGGTGTCAGGGCTTGTGGCCTCCCTGACCGCCCCCTGACCTAGATCCTTGGCCTATATATTCCCAAATATTCAGCAAAAAATCAGGGGAGCCTCGAAAATACTTTTCCGCCGCCGCAAGCTTCCGTTTCCGCCAGATCTCATCTGGAGACCCTTCCCGGCGCCCTGCCAGAGGGGACTTTGGAGTTGGAGGGCTTCTTCATCATCATCCTCACCCCTCCAATGACTCGTGAGTAGTTCACTTCAGACCTACGGGTCTGTAGTTAGTAGCTAGATGGCTTCTTCTCTCTCTTGGATCTTCAATACATAGTTCTCCATGATCTTCATGGAGATCTATCCGATGTAATCTTCTTTGGCGGTGTGTTTGTCGAGATCCGATGAATTGTGGATTTGTGATCAGATTATCTATGATATATATTTGAGTCTTTGCTGATTTCTTATATGCATGATTTGGTATCCTTGTAAATCTCTCCGAATCTTGGGTTTTGTTTGGCCAACTAGATCTATGATTCTTGCAATGGGAGAAGTGCTTGGTTTTTGGTTCTACCATGTGGTGACCTTTCCCAGTGACAGTAGGGGCAGCAAGGCACACATCAAGTAGTTGCCATCACGGGTAAAAAGATGGGGGTTTTATCATTGGTTTGAGATTATCCCTCTACATCATGTCATCTTGCTTAAGGCGTTACTCTGTTCTTATGAACTTAATACACTAGATACATGCTGGATAGCGGTCGACGTGTGGAGTAATAGTAGTAGATGCAGAAAGTATCGGTCTACTTGTTTTGGACATGATGTCGATAGATATAATCATTGCATATATATCGTCACGACTTTGCGCGGTTCTATCAATTGCTCGACAGTAATTTGTTCACCCACCGTCTACTTGCTTTCATGAGAGAAGCCACTAGTAAACACTACGGCCCCCGGGTCTATTCACATCCATCGTTTACACCTCCGCTTTTACTTTGCTTTGTTACTTTGTTGCTTTCAGTTCTCACTTGGCAAACAATCTATAATGGATTGACAACCCCTTCATGGCGTTGGGAGCAAGCTTTTGTGTTTGTGCAGGATCTTGAGATACTCCTCCACTAGATTGATACCTTGCTTCTCAAACTGAGGGAAATACTTACCGCCGCTACGCTACATCACCCTTTCCGCTTCAAGGGAACACCAACGCAAGGCTCCAATGCCACGGGGGAAATCCTTTGCATAGTTTCCTAGGAAGTCCCTTAAGGCGTAGCCACAGCAGAAGGATCAAGCCAAGTATTCTCCCGTCGACGTGCCTATTTCTGGCGCCATTGGAAGGTCTTTTGTTGCAGTAGCAGTCAACCAATGTGTCCGGAGCAGTAGCGAACTACCAAGGCTTGGAGGAAACACAAAGGGGCATTTCTTTGTATAGAGAGCTACTAAGGGCATATGACTAGGTGTCGAATCCCATACATATCAAAGTGCATCACACGTACGCATGACATACTTGATATGCATAGATACAACAATTGCATCACAACATAACCATACAACCACACAAAATTTATTTAAAAGACTCGGAAGAATCTTACATAATAAGTTCATACAGATAGGGGTCACACGACCCGGCACTCAAGTCATAAAAGCAAAGTCATCAAAACCAAGCGGAAGCATTAAAGTTGTCTGAGTATAGACGGTTGAAAGGAAAAGGCATAAAGGCTCACTATCTACAGATCCCTTGTGAAAGGGCCAGGTCGTAGCTGCGACACCAGCTACTCATCATCATCGAGCTCTAGATAGAACCCACTTGTTGGCTCGTGGTTATCTTATGCAACATTTATTAAACAAACATGAGTACAAAGGTACTCAGCAAGACTTTAGAACAGATCTATCTACTCAGGCACATGTATCAACAAAAGGGGGTTGTGGGGTTTCATGCAGCAAGCCAGCTTTGACTCTTGGCTAGACTAAACTACAATTTTAAATAGTTTTAAACAACTTTGATAAGTCGTACATGAGTCCATTACCACCACAGCAATACACTATCATGGATTCCTTTCCGTCTCCCTATGGAAATGCCATACATGATACTCACACTTATCTTGGTACTTTTATGAGTAGCCATTAAGGTTATCTATGAACAACATATGTCTCCAAGTACTCCATATCCGCGGACGCCACTATTCGAGTAGATCATAACCCTGCAGGGGTGTACTTCTTCACACACGCTCTCGCCACTTATTGCCATGTGCACGCCATGCACCTAGGCAACCTTCAAGTGGAAGCCCAGCGATGGAGTCGGCCACGACCGTTAACCACGCTAATACCTAGTCCAGGTTATCGCCTATTTGAGAGTGAACCCGCACGGAAGTCCGGCCGAAGTTTCCCCTACGGCCCCAAACGATGTGCGCAGGGTTCCCAAGCCCACCATCCGGGTTCCACTTGGTACACCGTGCCACTGCCTACTGGGTCATAGCCCACCTCTAAGGTCAGCACCATGCATGGCCTCCAACATGACTATAAAACCAAAAACTACTTGCAACTCCTGGACCGAGTACTAGGCGATTAATAAGTCGAGCGGGGTCATATTTGAGGGCCCAGCATGTGGTTGTAACTAGTCTTGGATTACATACACGGAACTCGGTTCCTTAGGACGGTTCCAATGAAACATCCCGCCATGTACTCCTACATAGCCTTTCATCAGTACCTTTACCAATCAGGTTCCACACTTATTCTTTGTCACTAGAACACATTCATCCATTCCTGTTCATCACCCATATGAAACAGACCTGACACAACTCTCGGCATAGCAAGCATAGCAGGATAAGACACATCATGGCTCAAGCAACTACCAGGTATGCTAGGTTGCAAGGTTTGGCTATTTACTGTGACAATGACAGGTCATGCAAAGGAATAGGTTCAGCTACCGAAGTAACGCATTTGAAATATTTTGTCCTAATGCAATAAGTGTGAGCAGGAGCGGGAACATGGGACTATATCGGGATGATAAAAAGGGTGCTTGGCTTGTTGCTCAGCATAAGGATTAAATCCGTCAGTCGGATATTCGGAAGTATCCGGAAGGGCACAGCCTACTGAAATAATAACGACAATCAGTAACATTCATATGCAACAATATGATGCATGAACATGGCATGAAATGTAATGTAGCATGAGCTAGTGTGGATATCAAACCTTTGGTTTGATGCTGATTTGAATTCAAGTTCAAATATTATTTAAAGTGGGACATTTATTAAATACATTTAATTGATTTGACCTGATGATGTTTCATAACTTTGTTTGTCATGCATGAAAGTAGCACCGTTGTGTTCATTGAATTTTTCTGATAATTTTACATATATTATTTGTCAAATTGGAGTTATATTTAATTTTCTATGAATTTCCAAAGTTTTGAACTTATTCTCGAATTTTTTTAAAACAGAAATAGTATTACTCCATGAGCATGACATCAGCACGTCAATCTGGCCATTGAAAGTCAAACCTGACCAGTGGGACCCACTGGTCAGTGACTCTTGTTAGTTTTTAGATAAACTTTAAGTTAAATAGCTAATTAGCAGTGGCTGGCCCACATGTCAGTGACTGATTAGTGTTTATTATTTTCTTTAATTCTTATTAGGTTAGTTCTAATTAACCAGGGGCTGGCCCCACTTGTCAGTGACTTTGGGGAGTCAACCCACCGGCGATGAGCCACCGGTGGCTCCAGGGACCGGTGGAGGGCATCGGGAATGCTCCTCCGGCGAACAAACATGCGGCAAAAGGCACCAGAGGAACGACCCTTCGCCCGCGAGCTCATTTTTGCATGTCTTGGGGGTTGAAACGGCCGGAGTCGACGCCGACGACGAGCTCGGCGGCTGCCAGAGCTCAGGCAACGTCGAGGTCATCGAAACAGAGCGCAAATGGGTCGTGGTTTGGCTCCTACAACATCTACGCGGCACGCTGAAGCTTCCAGTGGTGTTAGATGGACCAATCCATCACCGGCAACGAGCTCTCGTGGCGGATCTCATCGGGCTCCGGTGGAATCGGGTGCTAGGGCTCGGGATCGATAGGGAAAAGAGGGGGAAAAGCATCCAGGGCTCACGGGGATTGCACAGGCGTCGAGAGCGGGCTCGGGGAGGGAGAACGACGGCGGCGAACATCGGCGATTCGAGGAAGAAGACGACAGCGTTAGGGCGATGCAGGGCTCGGGAGCTTGATTCCGTGGGCGTGGACGACGTATCGACGAGGCGGAGAGGATGAGGCACTCGGAGGGGCTTGCTATGGCCGGAGACGACGGCTAGCTCAAACTCGAGCTCCTCTCTTATGGCGACTGAGAGGAGGGGGAGCAGGAGAGCGAATGCGGAGAAGGAGAGGATCCGAATGGGGTCAGGAGGGTTATCCCTTCGCGGCCAACGCGACGGAGCGGCCAGGCAGGCACCAGGTGCATGGCCGCGCTGGAGGAAGCGGCGACCACCTCCTGCTGCACACTGGCGAGAAGGAAGACGACAGGAGATGTGCTACTGCAACAAAAGACCTTCTAATGGCGCCAGAAATAGGCACGTCGACGGGAGAATACTTGGCTTGATCCTTCTGCTGCGGCTACGCCTTAAGGGACTTCCTAGGCAAGTATGCAAAGGATTTCCCCCGTGGCCTTGGAGCCTTGCGTTGGTGTTCCCTCGAAGAGGAAAGGGTGATGTAGCGTAGCGGTGGTAAGTATTTCCCTCAGTTTGAGAACCAAGGTATCAATCGAGTGGAGGAGTATCTCAAGGTCCTGCACAAACACAAAAGCTCGCTCCCAACGCTATGAAGGGGTTGTCAATCCCTTATAGATTGTTTGCCAAGTGAGAAGTGAAAGCAACAAAGTAACAAAGCAAAGTAAGAGCGGAGGTATAAACGATGGATGTGAATAGACCCGGGGGCCGTAGTGTTTACTAGTGGCTTCTCTCATGAAAGCGAGTAGATGGTGGGTGAACAAATTACTGTCGAGCAATTGATAGAACCGCGCAAAGTCATGACGATATTTATGCAATGATTATATCTATAGGCATCACGTCCAAAACAAGTAGACCGATACTTTCTGCATCTACTACTATTACTCCACACGTCGACCGCTATCCAGCATGCATCTAGTGTATTAAGTCCATAATAACAGAGTAACCCCTCAAGAAAGATGACATGATGTAGAGGGATAATCTCAAACCAATGATAAAAACCCCATCTTTTTACCCTTGATGGCAACTACTTGATGTGTGCCTTGCTGCCCCTACTGTCACTGGGAAAGGTTACCACATGGTAGAACCCAAAACCAAGCACTTCTCCCATTGCAAGAATCATAGATCTAGTTGGCCAAACAAAACCCAAGACTCGGAGAGACTTACAAGGATATCAAATCATGCATATAAGAAATCAGCAAAGACTCAAATATATATCATAGGTAATCTGATCACAAATCCACAATTCATCGGATCTCGACAAACACACCGCCAAAGAAGATTACATCAGATAGATCTCCATGAAGATCATGGAGAACTTTGTATTGAAGATCCAAGAGAGAGAAGAATCCATCTAGCTACTAACTACGGACCCGTAGGTCTGAAGTGAACTACTCACGAGTCACTGGAGGGGCGATGATGATGAAGAAGAAGCCCCCCAACTCCAAAGTCTCCTCCGGCAGGGCGCCGAGAAGGGTCTCTAGATGAGATCTCGCGGAAACGGAAGTTTGTGGCGGCGGAAAAGTATTTTCAAGGCGCCCCTGATTTTTTGCTGAATATTTGGGAATATATAGGCCAAGGATCTAGGTTAGGGGGCGGCCAGGGAGGCCACAAGCCCTGACACCGCCGCTTCCCCCTGGTGGCGGAGTGGGAGCTTGTGGGCTCCCTGGAGCCCACTTGGCTTGGCCCAGAGGCCCCCTAATCTTCTTCCGTTCGGGAAAAAAAATCATTTCGGGGTTTTTATTCTGTTTGGACTCTGTTCCAAAATCAGATTTGAAAAGAGTCAAAAACACAGAAAAAACAGGAACTGGCACTTGGCACTGAATTAATAAGTTAGTCCCAAAAAAGATATAAAAGGTACATAAAACATCCAAAGAAGACAAGATAACAGCATGAAACCATCAAAAATTATAGATACATTTGAGACGTATCAAGCATCCCCAAGCTTAACTCCTTCTCGTCCTCGCGTAGGGAAGCGATAAAGAATGAATTTTTGATGCTTTCATGCTACCTAGTATAGATGTAATTTGTAATTCCTCTTATGTGACGTGAATGTTCATATCCATTAGATTGAAAACAATAGTTTGCTATTGACGTGGAAACAATAATAATTCAAGCAAACTAGCAAGGTAATCATGAACTTTCAAAATAACAAGGCCAAAAGAAAGTTATCCCTACAAAAGCATATAGTCTGGCTATGCTCTATCATCATTGCACAACGAATTTAAATCATGCACAACCCCGGTATTGGCCAAGTAATTGTTTCACACCTTTACTTTCTCAAACCTTTTCAACTCTCACGCAATACATGAGCGTGAGCCATGGTTATAGCACTATAGATGGTGTGGAATGTGGTGGAGGTTGCAAGAAAAAAAAGGAGAAGATAGTCACATTAACTAGGCATATCAATGAGCTGTGGAGATGCTCATCAATAGATATCAATGTGAATGAGTAGGGATTGCCATACAAATGATGCACTAGAACTACGAGTATGTGAAAGCTCTTAAAGAAAACTAGTGGGTGTGCATCCAACTTGCTTGCTCACGAAGACCTAAGGCAATTTTGAGGAAGCCTATCATTGGAATATACAAGCCAAGTTATATAATGAAAATTTCCCACTAGCTATATGGTGGTGACAAAACGAGAGACTCTCAATCATGAAGATCATGGTGCTTAATATGCACAAGTGTGGAAAAAGTGGTAGCATTGTCCCTTGTCTCTTTTTCTCTCATTTTTTTATTTGGCGGGCTCTTTGTCCTCTTTTTGTTGTGGGCTTCTTTGGCCTCTTTTATTTCCTCACATGGGACAATGCTCCATTAATGATGATAATCACACTTTCAACTCAAAACTTAGAGTAACGATGACTCTATATGGAATGCCTTCGGTAGTGTACCGTGGCAATGATCTAGCATGGCATAGACATTAATGGAAACATCATGCTAGCTATCTTACGATGATGCAATGGAAATGTAGACGTGGTGGCACATGTCATGGTGGTAGTTGCATGGCAATATATCTCGAAATTACTTTGAAAAAGCCATAGTAGGTAGGTATGGTGGCTGTTTTGAGGGAGGCTAATGGTGGGTTTTGTGCACCGGCGAAAGTTTCACGGCACTAAGAAGATAGTGATGGTGGAAGGTGAAAGTGCATCTAAACCATGGACTCAACATTAGTCACGAAGAACTCATATAGTTGTTGCAAAAGTTTTATTAGTAACCGAAACAAAACATTCAACGCATACTCCTAGGGGAAGGGTTGGTAGGTATAAACCATCGCGCGATCCCGACCGCCACGCAAAGGATGACAATCAATATACTAATGATGCTCAGATTTCATCACATAGCGGTTCACCATACGTGCATGCTACGGGAATCACAAACTTCAACACAAGTATTTCTAGATCCACAACACCTTACTAGCATGACTTCAATATTACCATAACCACAACTCAAAACTAATTGAGATGAATCAAACTTCTCTAACTATTCAATGGACATGAAGGTGGAAGTTTTCGTATCCCTTTGGATAACTACCTCTTTTGAGACTACTTTCAAATCATAGATCAACTACCAAGCCACGCACCGCTGTGCTCTAAAATATATAAGTGAAGCACATAGAGCAAAAGTATCTAGCTCAAAAGATATAAGTGAAGCACACGTGAGCTGAATTGTCTACCAAAAGATATAAGTGAAGCTCGACAAAATCATGGTGAGTGCATGTCTCTTTCTCTAGGTGTGCAGTAAGGATGATTGTGACATAACAAGAATAAAAGACTCCTACGATACAAGACGCTCCAAGCAAAAACACATAACATGTGGTGAATAAAAATATAACCCCAAGTAACGTTACCAATGGATTGAAGACGAGAGAGGGGATGCCTTTCCGGGCGTCCCCAAGCTTGAGATCTTGCCACTCTTTATCTTTTTGTCCATAAGAACTTCACCCAAAGCTTGAAAACTTCACAACACGAAACTTAAACAGAAACTCGTGATAACATTAGTACAAGAAAGCAAACCACCACTTCCTTAGGTATTGTAGCAACCTTAAATTATACTTGTGCTGATGTTGGGTTACTGTACTTTCAATCTTCCATGGCTAATACCCCCCGATAATATCCATAGTTTCATCAAAATAAGCAACCAACACAACAAAAACAGAATCTGTTAACAGCAGACCAGTCTGTAGCAATATGTATATTTCGTATACCTCTGTTACTTCAACAATTCTGAATAATTATGATAGTTTGAAGAATTTACGTAGAAATCAACAGCAAAAAGAATCAACTCAAAAGCTCTTACAGAAAAATAAAATGAAAATTGTTTTCGTGAGCAGAAAGTTTCTGCCTTTTCCAGCATGACCAAACGATCATCCCCAAGACTAATCATAACGGTTTTGCTTGGCACAAACGCAAAAAAACACAATCATAACAAAATTATGAGAGTGTGGAAAACACAAAACAGAAAGAAAAAGGATAGATTCATTGGGTTGCCTCCCAACAATCGCTTTTGTTTAACGCCCTTAGCTAGGCAAAAAGTGATGGAATCACGTATAGTCATCTTTGGTGCCCAAACCATAAGTAGTGTGATCATTTATCATCTTAAGATTTTTCATCTTTATTAGATGACTCACCACTAGCTTTAGGAACAAAAACAGGCTTGACGATCTTTTTGAGAGTAAGATTTGGAGTATTTTGCACAGCGACAAAAGCGGAACCCAAGTTGGTTATGACATCTTATAATTTGCCAATTCTAGAAGAATCATTAACTATAAGTTCCTTCTCCTTTAAATTTTTCAAAAAGTTTCCCACTTTGGATCCGTACTGAGTAATTTGATTGTGGATCTTTCTATCCAAAGCCTCAATAAGTTCAACTGTGGCAATTATATTTTCAATAGCGTCAAGCCTTCGCATCACGTGTTCCAAGGTCAAGATAGTTCCATTAACCATGAGCGGGGGTGAGCCTACCAAATTAATGATAGCTCTATAGGAGTCAACAGTATGGCTCCCCAAAATGTTCCCGCCTACAATGGTATCAAGGATATACCTATTCCAAGGAGAAATTCCAACATATAAAATGTGAAGGAGGACGGTAGTGGATTGCTTACGAGTAGATCTACTTTGAGCATTGCAAATCCTGTACCAAGCGTCCATCAAATTTTCTTCCTCATTCTGCCTGAAATTGAGAACTTCATTTTCAGGGGTGTCGTTTGGAGTGGTGGGTCTATCCATTGATGGACTATCTCACACACAAACGAGCAGGAAGAGAGAGTGAAACAGGCAAAAGAAAACGGCAAAAAGGCAAAAGAAAACGGCGAAGGAGAAAGGCAAATGAAAACGGCAAATATGAAGTGGGGGAGAGGAAAACGAGAGGCAACTGGCAACAAAAGTACATGCAAGAGAAGAGTTTGTGAGACCTACTTGGATAGATCTTGATTTCTCCTCCCCGGTAACGGCGCCAGAAATACTTCTGCTACTGCAACAAAAGACCTTCCAATGGCGTCAGAAATAGGCATGTCAACGGGAGAATACTTGGCTTGATCCTTCTGCTACGGCTACGCCTTAAGGGACTTCCTAGGCAAGTATGCAAAGGATTTCCCTCATGGCCTTGGAGCCTTGCGTTGGTGTTCCCTTGAAGCGGAAAGGGTGATGTAGCGTAGCGGTGGTAAGTATTTCCCTCAGTTTGAGAACCAAGGTATCAATCCAGTGGAGGAGTATCTCAAGATCCTGCACAAACACGAAAGCTTGCTCCCAACGCTATGAAGGGGTTGTCAATCCCTTATAGATTGTTTGCCAAGTGAGAACTGAAATCGAAAAAGTAACAAAGCAAAGTAAAAGGGGAGGTGTAAACGATGGATGTGAATAGACCCGGGGGCCATAGTGTTTACTAGTGGCTTATCTCATGAAAGCAAGTAGATCGTGGGTGAACAAATTACTGTCGAGCAATTGATAGAACCACGCAAAGTCATGACGATATCTATGCAATCATTATATCTATAGGCATCACGTCCAAAACAAGTAGACCGATACTTTCTGCATCTCCTACTATTACTCCACACGTCGACAGCTATCCATCATGCATCTAGTGTATTAAGTCCATAAGAACAGAGTAACGCCTTAGGCAAGATGACATGATGTAGAGGGATAATCTCAAACCAATGATAAAAACCCCATCTTTTTACCCTTGATGGCAACTACTTGATGTGTGCCTTGCTGCCCCTACTGTCACTGGGAAAGGTCACCACATGGTAGAACCCAAAACCAAGAACTTCTCACATTGCAAGAATCATAGATCTAGTTGGCCAAACAAAACCCAAGATTCGGAGAGACTTACAAGGATATCAAATCATGCATACAAGAAATCAGAAAAGACTCAAATATATATCATAGATAATCTGATCACAAATCCACAATTCAACGGATCTCGACAAACACACCGCCAAAGAAGATTACATCGGATAGATCTCCATGAAGATCATGGAGAACTTTGTATTGAAGATCCAAGAGAGAGAAGAAGCCATCTAGCTACTAACTACGGACCCATAGGTCTGAAGTGAACTACTCACGAGTCATTGGAGGGGCGACGATGATGATGAAGAAGCCCTCCAACTCCAAAGTCTCCTCCGGCAGGGCGCCGGGAAGGGTCTCTAGATGAGATCTTCCGGAAACGTAAGCTTGTGGTGGCGGAAAAGTATTTTCGAGGTTCCCCTGATTTTTTGCTGAATATTTGGGAATATATAGGCCAAGGATCTAGGTCAGGGGGCGGCCAGGGAGGCCACAAGCCCTGACACCGCCGCCTCCCCCTGGTGGCGGAGTGGGAGCTTGTGGGCTCCCTCGAGCCCACCTGGCTTGGCCCAGAGGCCCCCTGATCTTCTTCCGTTCGGGAAAAATCATTTCAGGGTTTTTATTCTGTTTGGACTCTGTTCCAAAATCAGATCTGAAAAGAGTCAAAAATACAGAAAAAACAGGAACTGGCACTTGGCACTGAGTTAATAAGTTAGTCGCAAAAAAGATATAAAAGGTACATAAAACATCCAAAGAAGACAAGATAACACCATGAAACCATCAGAAATTATAGATACGTTTGAGACATATCAAGATGCTGGGATGGGCCAAGGTGAGCGACACGTAAGAGTTTTTCCATGTTTTTTTTCATTTCTGATTTATGTTAAATCATTTCTGGCATTTATTTTATTTTATTTTGACTCCAAACTATTCCTACAAATAATGAATAAAACTCTGGGGTGTTATTTGGAATATCTCCAAGCCCATATAAATATTTCAACATTTTATGATATTCTGAAATATTTAAAATCACATATTTGGGTGATTTCAGTAGCTTTTAGGATTTAACTAAAATGACAAAAGTATTTTAAAATTAAGTTCTTGTTTCCAATATTTATCAAAAAGGGTGGGCTTTTAAGAAGGCCATTTTGGGTTCATTTATTTATCACAAGATTTGAATTGAGTTAAATATATAAGTGCTAGGGTTTTCCTTTGATTTCTATTTTCATTTTTAATGCAAGAATAAAACATGAGCACATTCTTGCTAAACATCAAATGGAAGCTAGGGATATGACAGGTGATTAGGGAGTCTCTGATCCCCGAAAGGTCTAACCAAAAAGTCCCCTAAGAATGAGGTTTGGGCCTCCTTTTATAGGCAAAGGGGTCACCAATAGTGTGCTCACGGGATGCAAGTGAACAGTGTTCACCGCTCTACTTCTTCGGTGGTGTCAGGGGCAGTAAATGGCTTGTCTGACCCCTGACCTGCCGCAAGATGGTTGCGACACATACCCATGTGAATCGACACCTGGGCCTTGCGCTGGCACATGAGAGATGTGCTGGAGCGGTCAGATTGTGGTAGAAACTGGTGGGGACACTTAGGGGGCGAACATGGATTTGCTGGCCTTGAGTCTCCATCGGATGACTTGGTCACCTTCCCGACAAGCAAGGCTTGCCGGGGGCTTGAATACTTTCCCGGCAAGGAGGGCTTGCCGGAGGCCTCGCCAGTCTGTGCGAGTCTTCCCGGCAAGGGAAACTTGCCGGGGTCTTGTTATTATTCGGGTCGTCTTCCCAGCAAGCGTGCCTGCTGGGGCCTTAGGAATCTTCCCGGCAAGGAGGGCTTGCCGGGGCCTTGCGTCTGAAGCCTTTGTATCCCACTCCCCTGGAGAAAGGGGAAGGGCATGGTCTTGGACTGCCTTGGGTCGCTTTCATGTTGCTCTTCCCGGCACACTGCTATCGGGGGCGTTGTCGATGCCCGTGCACAAGTCTGGGGCACAAGGGACCCCAGTCTCTAGTGCACCGACAATAGGAAACGTAATAAACACTTGTAAATACTATTAAAAATTGATTTTTATTTTTTTCAAGCATAAGGTATTGTATTCTAACTTCTCCGTGGCTTATACACCCTAATATAATCCATAGCATAATAATAACAAGCAGACTATGCATGAAAAAACAGAATCTGTTTAAAAATAGTACATTCTATAGTAATATATATAATTGCGATACTTATGTAACTCCAAAAATTCTAAAAAATTAGGAAGGCCTGAGGAATTTGTATATAAGTACTATGTAAAATAGTCAGCTTATAAAGACGTTCTAGTAAAATGAGAGAAATTCTGCACTCGGCATCAAAGTTTCTATTTTTGCACCATATCAATTCCACTCATCATACAAATCATACAAAAGGCTTTACTTGTCACAAGCACTAATATAAACATAAAAACACAATTATTGCAGAGGCAATAATCATGTTATCACACACTAACATAAAGTAAAGAAATTTTCTTAAAGATAACTATTGGGTTGCCTCACAACAAGTGCTATTGTTTTACGCCCCTAGCTACGCATATTGCATAGTTTCAAGTGTTGACATCCTTGAAATTAAATCCATAAGTAACCCTCATGATAGATTCATAAGGGTGTTTGATTCTCTTTCTAGAGAAGTGTTCCATCCCTTTCATTAATTGGAATTGGAACCTTGTGTTGCCCTCTTTCATATCATTGATGGCACCTATGGTTCGTAGGAAAGGCCTTCCAAATATAATGCGACAAGTAGAATTGCAATCAATGTCAAGCACAATAAAATCTAATTGACATCATTTTTGTTTTAAATGATAAGAACATCATTAATTTGACGTAAGGGTTTCTTAATGGAAGAATCCACAAGATGCAAGTTAAGGGAACATTCCTCAATATTAGTGAGACCAAGCATATCACATAAAGCTTTGGGTATAGTTGAAACACTAGAACCAAGGTCACACAAAGCATTGCATTCATATATATTTATTTTAATTTTTACAGTATCTTCCCACTAATCATGCAACTTTCTAGTAATAGAAACTTCAAGCTCAAGTTTCTCATCATAAGCTTTTACCATTTATGCTACTATATGTTGAGTAAAAGCTTTATTTTGTTCATAAGAATTGGGTGAGATAATAATGGATTCAACAAAGGAAATACAATCTTATAAATAGAAATTATCATAATTAAAGTCCTTGTAATCCAAGATAGTGGGCACATCACTAGTTAAAGGTTTGACCTCTCAACCCCACTTTTTTCAATTTTATCATCGGATTATCACCCTGCAAGCAAACGGGGTGCTCCTTAACTAAAGTTGACACATGTTTAGTCCCTTTATCGTTAGTATTCAGAGAAGTAAACAAACTTTCAATAGGATAAGTAGCAATCACTTTAAGGTCTTCATCATGATTACGATTAAAATCCGGTGGAAGAGCCTTTTCTGTGAATCGTTGCTTAGCTTTCAATTTAGTGGTCCTCTCCTTACTATAATTCATTGAAACTTGGACAGATTTAATAGTCTCATTGCAATCATGCTTAGGAGGCTATTTATTTGTCAGAGTTTCTACGTCAAGAGCAACTCTATCCACATTCTTAGCCAAAGGATCGATGATATGCAATTTTTCCTCTACCATACTATTGAAAACCTTTTAAGAATTAATGAATTCCTTAATTGTGTTCTCAAGATCAGATGGTATCCCATTCTAATTTATAGAAGAATTTCCATAAGAATTTCCATAGTTATTGGAAGAAATACCGGGATACAACCTAGGATTGAAATTACCTCTATAAGCATTGTTGTTAAAATTATTTTGAGAGACAAAGTTAACATCAATAACATCATTATTTTTAGTGGCAACGAAGTGCATAAGAGAATCCATTTTTTCACTCGAAGTAGAGATTTCCTCAACAGAATAATTGACCATGTTGTTGTCCAGAAGTTGAGTGACCTCTCCTAGCATCACCTCCCTGAAGGTACCACCTACGGCAGAATCTAGAAGATTTATGGATGAAAAGTTTAGTCTCACATAGAAATTTTGAAAATAGTCCATAAGTTTAAACCATGAGTTCGACAATTTATTATCATCAACTTCATCCTCTCCTAAGCTTGAGAAACATGTTCATGTTCTTGCTATTTAAAATTCATTATTTGATTTCTTAGGGAGATGATCTTAGCAGGAGGAAAATAATTGGCAATGAAAGCATCTTTACACGTATCCCACGTTCCAATACTATTACGTGGCAAAGATGAAAACCAAACTTTTGATTTATCTCCTAGTGAAAAAGTAAATAATTTTATTTTCATAATATTATTGTCTAGGTCCTTTTTCTTTTGCATACCACAAAGTACCACAAAAGTATTGAGATGTGAAGCGGGACCTCATTAGGACTTCCTGAAAATTGATCTTTCATGACAAGATTTAGCAATGAAGCATTAATATCAAAAGCATGCCCACTAGTGGCGGATGGTGTAGGAGTAATAATAAAATCATTATTATTAGTATTCGAAAGGTCTCATAACTTAGTAGTATCTTGAGACATGGTGACTATGTGAGCAAAGTGACAAGTATAACAAGCAAACTAGAGTCTAGTGACAAGCTAAGCAAGCAAAGATAAGAACTATTGTATTTTTATTTTTTATAAGACATACTAAATATACCAGCAAATAAAAAGAGAAACAAGTGAATGAAATTTAGTGTGGATTTACTTGATAGTTGGTGATGATATTCCCCGACAATGGCACCAGAAATCCTTCCTGATACTCGTGATCTGCATTGGGTTTTCCGCGAAGAGGAACGGGTTATCAAAACACAGAGTGGGTAAGTATTTCCCTCAGTTATGAAACCAAGGCTTATCAAACCAATAGGAATATCCACCACAACTGTTTTAAACGGCTGCACACAAAAAACAAACAGCTTGCACCCAACGTGGGCAAGAGGGTTGTCAATCCCCTTGATCTCTTTATTTGCAAGCAAATGAGGTGTGTAGATAATTGTAAAATGCAAAATAAAATAAAATAAAATAAATGGCAAAAAAGTATTGGAGGTTTTAGAAATATCTTGTGAATATACCCGGGGGCCATAGCTTTCCCTAGTGGCATCTCTCATGAAAAAAATCATACGGTGGTTAAAAACTTACTGTTGGGCAATTGGTAGAAGAGCAGACAGTTATGCGATTTTCACGGCAATGATCATGTAAATATTGGCATCAAGTTGATAATAAATAATAGGCCGACTCCTGTATGCACCTATTACTATTACTTCACTTCAAGAGCGCTTTGATGGTTCCCTCTTTACGTATTAAGTTCATGACAAACGAAGTAATGCTTGGAGAAAGATGACATGATGTAGACAAAGTAAAATCAACCAATATGAATAAACCCTATCATTTTACCCTTAGTAGAAGCAACACAAAGTCTCAACTTGTCCCCTTATGTCACTGGGATATAGAAACTTGCTAGGTTGAACCTACTACAATGCACCTCTCTCACCGAAGAATTATCAATCTAGTTGGTAAAACTATTTCAATAGATCGGATAGAATTAAGAAGATATCTAAATCATGCTCATAAGAATCATATTATATATCGGAGGAGACTCAAATATTTATCATGAATACACTGAACATAAACCCACAATTCATCGGATCCCAACAAGCGTACCATACAAAAGAGTTACATCGTATGGATCAAAGCAAAGATGCGATGATCATTGCATTGAAGATAAAAGAGAGAGAGAGACATCTAGGTCTTGCTATGGACCCGTATGTCTATGGTGAACTACTCACACAACATCATGAGGGCAGCAAGGTTGATGAAGAAGCCCTCCATGATAGATCCCCATCCGGTACAATGCCGGTACGAAGAGGAGACTTGCAGAGGCGCAAAAAGTGTTTCAGGACCTCCTCTGAAGGTTTTCGAGTAAATAAGAATTTATAGGCTAGAGAACAAGGTCGAGAGAGCCATGAGGCGGCCAGAAGCCATTAGGCCACCCCCAGGCTACGCCCTTATGGTTTATGGGGGCCCCGTGAGCCCTCCAGCCTTCTTCTGATGCTGCTCGGTCTTGTTTTGGTCTAGAAAAATTCACAAACAATTTCAGGTCAATTGGGCTTAATTTGGTAGTCGAACCTGAAATGTCGAAAAACATGTAGAAAACAACGACTGGCAATCGGCACTGGGTCAATAGGATAGTGCTAAAAAATAATATAAATTGGTATATAAGTGCCTACAAAGTGTTCTAAAATGATAGTATAATAGCATGAAAAAACAGAACTTATAGATATGTTGGAGACGTATCAGCTGGTACAGAAAATCCCTCATAAACAAATATTAGGCCCTGAAAACCTCCAGCAATGCGAGCAGTTCACTCCGCAATGAAAACGCGCACCAGGGTGACGTAATGCATGAAGTGGCAGTGAGTTTCTTCCTACAAAAAATAGAAAAAAATGAACTGCATGAATTGTGAACCAAACTGCATGAATTAGAGTAATTTCACTGAATTGACAAACAGAAGAACATCGCACATGATCCTCCATCCAGCTGGAGGTTGCACATCCATCGTTGGAGATCTGATGGATCCATTGCCGGGTCAGGTCGCTGGATCTTGACAGGGACAGTAGTGAGAGACATGCTGGAGGGCTCGTCAAAGGCAAATTGCACTAGAGGAGCAAACAAATTGCATGGAGTCCAAGATGAACCTCGCCCGGGTCGAGGTGGAATTCCTCTCTCTCGTTGGCGACGAGGTGGATTTAAACTGTTGTTAAAAGAGGGGGAGAGGAGGGGCCACCGGTGGTTCCCATGCATGGACGAATGAACCCATCTCGGTCAAGGCCCTAGCCGCCGATTAGTTTGACAGGGAGGATTTGGCAGGACTAGTTCTTGACGCTTTGGTGGAGTCGACCCACAGTGCGTCGACATAGGGAGTGTGCTTGGACAAGGTTGACCCTTAATTCCCGAATGCAAAGGTTAGATCCATGCTCAAGGCCGGATCCAAACTAGACACCATCCCGTACGCGAGGTCGGGGAAGTTACCAAGTCAAGGATTTAGGATTTCCGGGCTCTTCTGCTGAACACGAGAACGTGACGAGGACCAGATCGCCTTGGGAATGAGCGACATAATCTAGGCCGCCGAACTTGATTCCTTAGCCCGGGACAAACCCCACGATTTGACCATGGATGATCGCTTCGACATGTGGGACAATGCTGTCGAATGCACAGAGTTGTCCCGGGACAAAGATATCTCCAGTGTTAATGCCTTCGCTGGTGACCAAGTGAGCCATGAATCCTTGAGGTAATCCTTTAGTGGAACTCTCAATGAAAGCACAAATGTCGGTGTCCAAACCGAAAGATCTCGGGTAGGGTGTCCGAACTGTGGATCTTGGATCGATGAGTAACAAGAGACAAAGGAGACGGTGTTTACCTAGGTTTGGGCACTCTTGATGGAGGTAAAACCCTACGTCATGCTCTTGTTTATATTCATGGTGGAGTAGCAAGTACAAAGTTGATCTACCTCGAGATTGTATGTTGTGGTATAAACCCTAGGAATAATGATCTTATCTTTCCTATGAACTAAAGCCCTCCCGCTTATATACATACCACGTTACATTAATGAGGAAACATGCCGATTACCACGTGGCCATGAGGTGCCCGCTAAGTCTTAGGAAGAGTCCTTCTTGGATACAACATCGCTTTATTTATCCGGAGTCCCAAAATTGTAATAGAACGACCTAAGAGTCCTACCCATAGAAATAGGTAAGTGACCCGAGGATCCCTTAGTCCTCGACTCCCTCAGCTGACTTGGTGATGGCACCTTGGGAGTGAGCTGGTTTGTAGGTAGCACGTCGTGGCGGGCTGTGGCTGGCTAGATCCGCTAATGGTGCATCACAGGAGGTCATGGATGGTTGGATCCATGGGTGGCGCGTCGCGCGGGCCATGGTTAGCTGGATCCGGAGGTGCTGGCGATGGTCGGAGGAGGTCCGAGGCAATGAGGGGAGGAAGAACGAGGCTATAGAAGGAAGATGGTGGGGCGATAGTGGTGTGACGACCACGGTGTGGCGGCGGCGGAGGAAGGTATGGAGTGGTGATTTGGTTGGGGTTAGGGGAAAATGAAGGAAGGTGGGGTGGGTTGGTGTGGGAAACGTGGGGGTGGTGGGTTTTTTCTGGTTATAGGTGGTTTGATTAGTGCAATGAGTTGGTTCGGTGTGAGAATAAGACTCTTGAGGGGTGGTGTAAAAATAGACACACCCTGATATATATATATATATACAAAACCCCCTAAGAGTCTTATTCTGCATACACAGAGCTTATTCTGCCAACACGTGCGACCTAAGACGAACCTCCCAGTATATATATATATATATATATATATATATATATATATATATATATATATATATAACCCCCTAAGAGTCTTATTCTGCATACACAGAGCTTATTCTGCCAACACGTGCGACCTAAGACGAACCTCCCAGCCCGTCGCCCCACCTACGGATCCGGCCTCCACCGTGACGGCCGGCCTCCTCCCCGACCCCTCGTCCACCTCCTCAGTGATGGGCCACCCACGTACGGCGATGAACCGGGCACCCACGTGCACCAGTGAGTGGTCGGCGACGGATCTGGGAGCCCCCTTCACCCGTCGATTCACCCCTCGCCGACGTTGCCCCTCGCCCTTGGAGAGGCCATGGATCCCCTCGCCCCCGGAGCGTCCATGGAAGTTACATGGTCGAGGTATTCCTCCGCCATGGCCGCATCATCCTTCGTCGCGGCGTCCTACGATCGGATCTGGCTCTGACGAGCCGATGGGGGCCTCGACGGGGCTTTGGGCCGTAGCCAGCGGTTGGTCATGGCACCCCTCCCCCTCCTGGCGCATCCAAATCAGGCCACCGACCCAGTGACCCCCGCAATGGATCCATCGATCCCGCCACCGATCCGGAGACACAAGGAACGGATCCATCGATCCCCACTCATCCGCGCCAGATCCGTGTGACCTCGGGAACGAATATGTCGATCCCGCCACCGATCACAGCTCTTGAGGCCTTGTTTGGTTCCACGGGAACTAATCCCCTAGTGGAACTAATCCACCAGGGGATTGAGTTGATCCCTTCCTGTCACCAATCCACTATATGCCAATCCATGTCAAACCTCCTCTTCTCAGATCTTATTTGGTTCTGCCGGTGGACGCATGTTGTACTGTGAGATGCAGGAGAAAAGGAATAATCAGAGGAGGAGGAAAAGGAGTAGAGAAGGGAAGGAGAAAGAGGTAGAGGCTTAAGGGAAGAGAAGAAGAGACGGCCATCATCGTCGGAGGCGCCTCCACTCGGCTCAGTTTCTTGCGCCGCCGCTGCTCTCCTCGATAGGGTTTGCTGTGTCGCCAATCACCACTCCGTCTCTCATCGTGGATCTGTTTCAAGAGGGCTAGACAATTCTTTTGGCCCGTATTGGGCTTGGATTATCCATGACTTGGTCCAAAGCAAACGGTTAAATTATGATCCACGTTAATTTATTACCTGCGTGGATGACCCCCGTGGATCGGGTCATGATCCCTTCCAATACACGTGGTTTAGCCTCTAACCAAACAAGGCCTGATGGGGATCGGGATGACCCGGTGGTGTGCAGCTCATCGGCTTGTTTACTTGCAGCTCTTGTGCTGATGTTTTTGCACCTCACAAAAAGTGTTTGTTGAAGTACACCGAGCTCGCAGCTTGAAGTACACCGGGGATTGATTTGGGTGAATTCAATGGAGTAAAAAAATCTAATGCAGTTTGATAATTCTCCCTATGTAGTTCGGCTTGCGGCGGCATGAGGTTCAGCCAGCCCCTGCATGTAGTTCGCCATGGTAGCCTCGATGCACTTGATGTGGTGTAGTGAAGTGTGGATGGTCTGTAGCACAAAACTCGTGATGTAGTTCGTTCAGAAGTTCATAATGCGTTGTATTGGGCTTCATAGAGTTTGATTGGGGTCCTCCTACAATAATTTATATAAAAAAATATTTGTTTAGATTTGCAGTACAATGCATAGAGCAGAGAAGAGTTCTTTGTGTAAAAATATTACAGTATATTGCATAGTATATAGTATAGAGGAGTTCACTTTGTAAAAAAGTGTACAAAGGAGTTTGTTTTTATTATTTTTGCATAGTATATAGTATATTTTTTTCCAATTTGTACGGACATAGTTTATAATTTCTTTAAAACATTGAAGTCCATTGAGAAAACCATGGCGTTACACTTTGTAAATTGATGTGGTTCGTGTACGTCGGATGTGAAGTGCACTCACATTCCTTGTCTTGCGAAAATCACGTGGGACAAAAAAAACATGCAGTTTTCTTGCTCATAAGATGCAGTACGGTCTTTAGTCCGAAGGAGTGCGTTTTTCATTCTGATGCGGTTCATGCTTCAAATTACATTCAACAAAAGATACCATGAAGTCCACCTGTATGTCGGATGCAGTGCGGTCTTCAAAATATTACGTTCAACAAAAGAAATCATGAAGTCCACTTGTGTGTCAGATGCAGTGAAGCACTGCGGTTATTTGTTTGATGCAGTTCCCTCGTTGAGTTTGGTGTTGCAAAAAAAACAGAGTGTCCGCATTTTGGTAAACTTAAAACTGCTCTTAAACCGTAAGGAATTAGAGAGAGTGTTCTTGATGAAAAATATGTGTTTCCTCGATTCTTTTTCAATGCCATATCATTTGCTTCGTTCGGACAAGCGGTTTGGAAAAATTTACAAAAATACGCTCGCCGCAATTCTCAGACAGCGACACCATTTTTAAAATTCGTTTAAAACCGCGAGGAATCTCAACAAATGACCAACATATGAAAGATGCTCCTATTACACAGATTTTCAACGCCATATCATACTCCTCTTTCCGACGAACGGTTTTAAAACTGTAGCAAAAAACGTACAAATTTTTTGAATATTTTGGAAAAACACGATTCCATTTTTCAGTAAATTTGAAATTAATCTCAAACCTTAAGTAATTAGAGAGATTAATCTACATGCAAAAGATGACGCTCGATGATATCTTTCCAAATCCATATTGTTTGCTTCATTCCTACAGGCGGTTCAGAAAAAATCGCAAAAATACGCTTGTTGCAGCCTGTCATGCGCCCACCATTTTCGGAACTTCTCTCAAACTGCGAGGAATTGCGAAAAATGTTCAACATGAAGGAGTTGTGGATTTTCCATAGCAATCCAATGGTATATAACACACCTTATTCAGAAAAACGGTTTAAAAACTGGAGCCAAAACGGTGTCAAAAAAGTGCGTGTCGTTTTTCTGGTGACATTGCAGTGTTTCGTTTGATTGGGAAGCAGTGGACTAATGTTGAGAGTGCAGTTGAGAAGTGTGTGCATAATAACTATTGTGCTAATATTAGCAGAATAGACGGGCTATATAGGACAAATTTTATCTACCACCGGTGGTAGTTACCTACACTTGCGTTTTGTATGTTGTAGGTAGTATTTATCAAATCGGAGAGTATATACGTGTAGTACGTAGTATATAATAATGTTTAGGTAGTATATATACTATTTTTTGGTAGTATGTATCATCTTTTCTGTATGTTCTTTTTTACATACAAAAATATATGTATTTCACCAATATAATAAAAACTATGATCTAACTTGTAATTTTTTCATGTAACTCACTTTGGAAAATCTTATATATAATATATAAACATAATAAAAATAATAAATTAATATATATACTATCGCATGATAGTATATGGAACATGTGGGGTAACTATCCGTGGGTGGTAGGACGTATTTTTCTTATATATATATATATATATATATATATATATATACTATCACACGTATTTTGTTTGACTATTTTTTCAAACAAAATACCAACTTTCATGGCGCCAAGATGTTTAAGATTTCTTACCATTTATTGCATGGAGACTAAACATGAACCCAAGGGCACATATTATTTCATATCATTTGTTGCATGGGGACTAAACATGAAACTGATATATGAACTTTTTTATTTTAAAAAGGGTTCATATGTCTCGTCTTTACTCCATAAAGTAGTTTGACGCACCTTGAAGTGGTTGTTTTGGTGGTGATATAATACGTCTTCAACGTATTTATAGGTATTGATTGTTCGATGCTATAATATTATCATTCTAGGATGATTTTTGGGCATTTATTTTCCAACTCATATTATATGTTAGCACTAACCTATTAACCCACTGCCAAGTGCGAGTTGTTCTTTTCTGCATGTTTTTTGCTTTTCAGGTTTATAGTACCAAATGGATTCCAAATACCACAAAAAATTTGACGATTTTTTCTGGACCAAAAGAAGACACGTAACCTTTGAGAGAAGGCCGGGGGCCGCACTAGGGCCCCATGAGCCAACAGGGCGTGCCTAGGGGTAGCCCCGTCTTGCTAGGTCGTGGACCCCTCATGGCTCTCCCCACCTCATTCTCTGGCTTATAAATTCTCATATTCCCCCAAAATCGTAGGTGAGCCCCCAAACACTTTTTCCGCTGCTGCAAGTCTATGTTCCACCGTGTGCCCATCTGAAGCCCGTTCCGGTACCCTGCTAGAGTGGGGATCGATCATGGAGGGCCTCTACATTATCCTCGTTGCTCCCATGGTGATGTGTGAGTAGGTGTTAGGGCATATTTTATGCCTAAGTAATTTTGGTGATTGATGGCAGTACCGCAAAGGACTAATCGTGTGTGTTAAGATTTCAGATGACACATGTCAACGGCACAAGACGACTCGCCCCCTCTTTCCATGGAACAGAAGCACAGTGTACTCTACGATTCTCCTTCTTTGAGTGATAGGAACGCCGTACTATTAAGAGGGGACCCATAGTGGAAAGGTTTGGGTGGAATCAATTTTGCACGCACAAACTTTATCTCCTTTCCCTTTACCTGCAACTTTGGAGTGGCTCCCGCCTCTATTTTTATCTCATCTAAGCAAAAGGTCCCTCAGCGGTAGTACCGCTGTGCCTAGCGGTGGTACCGCTAGAACTGGCGGTCGTACTGCTAGCCCTAGCGGTAGTACCGCTTGTTGGGGAGAAGAACGTGGAAGTCCCGAGTCGCCGCAAGCAATCGACCCGTCACTTGGGGGCTAATGTCGGGGATATACCCCGCAGTGTAACCCGGCTTGGAGTATGACCCGCCAAAGGACTTGGCGACTCACCGGCGACTCAGCAGTGACCTGGCGGGCAACTCATACTTGTCCCCACAGGCGACTTAGATAAATGACGAAGGCCCAAGGCCCAGTGTGCACCCTGGCATAAGGCGGCTCATAGAGAGGCCAGGAGGGCTGGCTCACAAGAGAAGGCCCAAGAAGAGGAGAGACTCACTCACAAAGGGAACAAGACCCGGATTAGGATTCAAGAGAGACTAGTCCTAGTCCTACTTCTAGTAGGACTCTACATGTAAACCACCCCTTCCACCTATATAAGGAGGGGTAAGGCGCCCCAAGAGGGACGAGATTCAAAACTTAGGTCTAGACAAGACAAATCATGAGATAGACAGATTAGACACCCACGAGATTAGAGGTGGCGAGTCTGCGCCCTTGTAATTGAGATCATCATCTTCATCAATGAAGCACAAGCAGGACGTAGGCTTTTACCTCCATCGAAGGGGCCGAACCTAGGTAAACTCGCGTCTCTCGATTCCGACCAACCCCTTCAAGCCACCACATGGTTGCGATGGCCTCACACCTAAGTTCTCTCACGGGGACATCTGTCGTATCAAAACCACGACAGTTGGCGCCCATCGTGGGGCGATCGCACGGTGGAATTGTGTTCTTGAAGGGATTTTCTTTTAGGGATCGAGAAGCTTATGATCCGTTGAATTCCTAAGACCCGGCACGAAGAGGTCTACATCAACTTTCAGTTCATCAATGAAGACGCCGCAGTCCTTGTCAATCCTGCGATGTCATCAAGTCGCCAGAGTTTTTGGTAATTCTGCGCCGCCATCAAAACTGCCGCAGTCAGCCCTCAATGAACCAAGCAATGAAGCATGCCAGATCCGATTTTCCCGTGATTCTACTCGCTCGTATAAGAAAAGTACAAATCGCCGGCAGCGTCCAGCTAGGCCACAGGCGGTTGAATCGGGCTTACAGTTACACGTGCAACTCAATCTGGAGCAAGGGCTAATCTTTGTGTCCGTTTCAAACAAAAAAAGGTTGTTCCTTGTCGGAAGAAAGCCTCGACGAAAACGCGGACTTAGTCTCGACCAAAATTATGTTGGTTCGTCTCGCGGCTGTGACGGCTCCTCCGTGCCACACGCGCGCGCCGATCCAGCCGCCCCCACGCAAGCCTTCGCTTGCATTATCGTCAACGTTGCACTGGCTCCGTCCCGTTGCAGTGCCAGCCTCGCCTCATATCATCTCTTCGAGCTGCCTCTGCCATGGATTGAGTTGCCACATCGGCTCATCCTCTACTCTACCTCCACCAGCTCATCTCCGAGTCGAGATTTTAGTCAACCTCGTTTACGAGTCGTCGCCCCAGCATCTCCCGTCTTGGACTCAACCGCGTCTCAAGCCGCCGTGGCAAACCCCGGGAGCTACAGGTTGTTTCCGCTCGAGCTGTCATCAACATCAAGTTAGTTTCGGATTACAACTTTGCAGCTTGCATCGCAGACACCTACCTCCACCTCTGTTGTGCCCGTGCAAGCCACCGTCCGCCTTGCCGGCCACCTCGCGTCATTAGTACGCCTACCTCCACCACGCCTGCGCTTCCACCTCGGTCCCGCCCGCTGCATCGCGTCCGCGCCGGTCCCGCGCCGATCTGCGCCGGCCGGGCCACCCCGTGCGCCCGCCTCGTCGGCCTCCCCGCGTCGCTACGCGTCGTCCGAGTCAACGCCGTCTTGCTTGCCTCAATAGCTGGATGGATGCGTGGGTTATGTAAGTAGAATTGTAGATGATGGATGGCTCCTGTGTGATGGATTGATCTGTGGCTGCCTTGGCAGAGGGACATTGAGAACGATGGATAGCATGCTCTGACTTATGTTGCCATGACGCGCCCCATCCGACTGCGCCGTGAGTCACACGTCTGCATCGTTCCGACCGCCCTCGCACAAGCCTGCATCCTTGCTGGATTCGCCTCGTCTGCGCCTGTAGCCGTCGCCGACCCGAACCGGGCTCACCAGCCGCCAAACACACTCAGCAAGCCTCACGGTGGGTCGTGATCGAATAATGGTTGCCTTTCCCATCAGAACGAAGAAAAGAAGAAGAAGAGGGCACTACGTGAAAAAGCTTGGAAGATGTACATGAGCTAGTTCTACTCACATATGAGGCGTATGGGTGCGCCATGCATATGTGCGCCGAGCTGCAAAAACACTCTATACCACTCATCAGCTGTCAAACACCAAGGACATCTCTAAAAATCTGAAGCGAGAGGCAGTACCTGCATACAGAGGAAAATTCAACTGGCTGCTATTCCAATGCTCTCGTTCGATTCTCTCGAGCATTATCAAACACCAGCGTCTGGGTTCACCTGACAAAAATATCAGGTGATATTCATCCTATCTATTTTTTCACATACATATTAATTCATCCAAGAACAAATTACTCTGGCGTATAGTATTTTTTACGCAGGACAATTACTCATTACAAAAATGACGTTATATTATGAGTACGAAACACGTGTCAATCAAAGCCACGGGCGACTCACTATCCTTGTCGGCCTACAATACCATGGGTGATTCACCGTCTACGGCGGTCTACAACAACACGGGCGACTCACCATCCAAGGCGACTTACAATGACGCGGCCAACTCTTACATCCGCGCAACCAAGACGGCTTGAAATGATGCGGCCAACTCTTACGTCCGCGCAACCAAAACAGACAGACGCAAGACGCCGCCCTTACGGCCCGGATTATGACAACACGCCGGTACAGAGCTCGCCTATACGAGCCGCCCAAGAGACGGACGCAAGTCGCCGCCCCAACGGTCCGTTTCTATCAACCGTCGGTGCAGTGCTCGCCTGTACGAGCCGCCCAACAGAAGGACGCAAGTCGACACCCTCACGGCCCGGATTACATCAACCTACTGGTGCAATGCTCGCCTGTACGAGCCGCCCAACACAAGGACGCAGGTCTACACCCTCACGGTCCGGACAACATAACCTTGCCGGTGCAGTGGCTTTATATCTCAGAGATGGAGCGAGTACCAGTATCTTTTCTCTACCGGTTTATGCCACAATCAAGTATGGGGACTCTCAAGCCTCCTCCTTGAGTCGACTTAAGACTCGGGGGCTACATGGACATGGCTCGGCAGACTTAACTGGGATGAATAATTCAAGAACCCCGGGTCATTACAGAAAAATTAAGCCGGTCTCGGGGGCTGATGCCTCATTGACGAGAAGATTTAAGAATCGCCAAGAAGACAAGTCACCATGATGCGACCGCCCAAACATGGGTGCCCGGCTTTATTGGCGGATGATTCATAAAGTCGTTCAAGCATGGACGCTATCAGTATCAAAGAGCATAAGTCGCCATGCTGCACTTATTTCGAACTGGATACTGGTAAGCCAAAGAGGACCAAAGTTGCCACGTTGCACGGTTCCAACATGGGTGCCTTATATGATTCTGAGGATTAGGCCGGCTTACTTAGGGGCAATCTGTTCCTAAGTCGTTTTCTGGTAATAGCGTATATGCTTCTACAATCCTATGACGGTCTTTCCCTTAATCATAGGTCACTTGGGGGCTTCCTCTCACTGAGATCAGCCTTACTACCCATTTGGCCTGCGAAAAGTTACCGCATTACAAATGGTTATACTGGACTGCGTGTTGGCCGAATCGCCATATGGACCCATGAACTCTTGGCGAGTTATTCCGCTCATGGACCCTGAACTTGCCTTGGTTAAAACATGTCTGGTACCGGCAAGCGCCTCACATAGAAAATAGAGAAACCATTGGTTCATTGAACCCGCTTCACTGAAGCTTGACTTGTGCCTGATCAGCTGGTCTAAATACTTGAGCTTTTGATACAAGAGTCTCCCTTGGGTGGCGCTTGAGTTTATTTAACTCGCCCTATCCTATCGCGACCTGATGAGCCGACGAAATTGCTATTTTTTACCTTCCTGGCACTGCCACAAGGTTTCACAGATTTATGAGACTCGCCGTGGCTCACTGAGCCGGACGCTGTGACTCACTGAGCCGGCTTTTTTAAAATAGCTTGATGCCATACTTATCATATCATATACATGCATCATCTTGCATTGCATCATGCATCATACATACATATCATGCCGGTCTTCAAACTGAGTCAAAGCATAAATTCTTGCAGGTGCAAATAAATCTTTGAATAGCCAAATTGGCTGGATTTTCATCATGGTTTATCATAACCGGTGTTAAATGATTGGGGTTTTTAAGCCAGCTCAGAAGAATTGACTATTGTCGAAGAGCCGCCCCATCACATATAATGCCGAGTCATCTAATTGACCGGCCCTTGGATTTCTTCAATTTGTGCTCTATAGTAGACTACAACACTTATGGATTTCTCAAACATATGGATTTCTCAAGGATATATTTGCCGGGTTACATTGCAACCACGGTAAAGGATTTCCTTTATCATAAAGGCATCATCAGCTCACAGAGTGGATATGATTTTATTTTACAATGGAAGGAATAGTCCCAAGTCGCTGCAGGCACGCAACCCTGCACTTGGGGGCTACATTATTCAAATCAAGATTACATCAAATTATGAAAGTCCCATATCACTCCAAGCATGCACCATGACACTTGGGGGCTAATGCAATCCGCTTTTCAAATCATCACATCATCAACAGACCCGGCTACCTCAAGGAGATAAGCCGGCCCTAGGGGCTACATATCGCCCTTTATTCAAGTATGGACTCAAGGAAGAACCGACTCATCATTTTTATAATGACCCGGCCCTTGGGGGCTACACATTGCTGCTCAAGGAGAAGAACGTGGAAGTCCCGAGTCGCCGCAAGCAATCGACCCGTCACTTGGGGGCTACACTATTCAGATCATAATTTCTAAGTCCCAGGTTGGTGCAGGCTAGACAACCCGGCCCTTGGGGGCTACATCACTAAGTTGTCTCATAGATCATGAGGTTCAAATTGGAGACCCGACCCATCACACACTGATGACTTGGCCCTTGGGGGCTACAGGTAATATGGATATATCAAAAAATTGAAGAGCACATTTCATTATGTCATGGAGGTGAAGTATTGGGAGACCGGCTCAACATCACACGGATTTCTTTATCCCCAATAATTTGATATAGTCAATTGGAGTTCAGTTGTTTGACGGGGCACTACCAATAATCATGACCCGCCATTAACAATCATGACCCGCCATTGTCAATCATAACCCGCCGAAGTAGGAGAAGTTGGTTCAACATTGTGTGGATTTCTTATTCCCAAATTTTCATCAAGCCAAAGCATTGGAGGCCGACTCAATGGCATATGTATTTTATTGCAAAGGACACATACCAACAAGATGATTGTGAAGACGGCTCGTTTTTATGAAGAAGAAACACGGATTTTTCAAGGAGACACTTCAGTAAATCAAGTCGGCCAGAGGAGCAGGCCGGTCCCTTAACTTATTTATTATTCTTATTTCAGGAGCTTACCATGAATAAATTCAAGCTAACCTTGGGGGCTAATGTCAGGGATATACCTCGCAGTGTAACCCGGCTTGGAGTATGACCCGCCAAAGGACTTGGCGACTCACCGGCGACTCAGCAGTGACCTGGCGGGCGACTCATACTTGTCCCCACAGGCGACTTAGATAAATGACGAAGGCCCAAGGCCCAGCGTGCACCCTGGCATAAGGCGGCTCATAGAGAGGTCAGGAGGGCTGGCTCACAAGAGAAGGCCCAAGAAGAGGAGAGACTCCCTCATAAAGGAAACAAGACCCGGATTAGGATTCAAGAGAGACTAGTCCTATTCCTACTTCTAGTAGGACTCTACATGTAAACCTACCCCTTCCACCTATATAAGGAGGGGTAAGGCGCCCCAAGAGGGACGAGATTCACAACTTAGGTCTAGACAAGGCAAATCATGAGATAGACAGATTAGACACCCACGAGATTAGAGGTGGCGAGTCTGCACCCTTGTAATAGAGATCATCATCTTCATCAATGAAGCACAAGCAGGACGTAGGCTTTTACCTCCATCGGAGGGGCCGAACCTGGGTAAACTCGCGTCTCTCGATTCCGACCAAGCCCTTCAAGACGCCACATGGTTGCGATGGCCTCACACCTAAGTTCTCTCACGAGGACATCCGACGTAACAAAACCACGACACCGCTAGTGCTGGCGGTAGTACCGCTGTGCTGGCGTTGTACCGCCCCAGGTCAGCGGTAGTACCGCTCCAGGAGCTTAGTACCGCCTTCCTAGCGGCTGTACTTCGTCGGGCCTTTTTGCAAAGATTTTCTTGTAGGTGGTTGGCCCGGTAGTGCTTCTACACTACCATGGGCCCAGCGGTAGTACCGCTGTAGCCAGCGGTAGTACCGCTGCAGTGCTAGCGGTAGTACCGCTAGGCTCGGGCTGTGAGTGGGAAAACGGTTGGATTCCCCCCCCCCACTATATAAGGGGTTCTTCTTGCTGTAGAACCCTACCTTTGACCCTCCCAAGCTCCATTGTTGCTCCCTAAGCTCAAAAGTGCTCGATCTCTCTCCCTAGCCAATCAAACTTGTTGATTCTTTAGGGATTGGGTGAGAAGGCCTAGATCTACACTTCCACCAAGAGAAAAGTTGATTCCCCCTCCAATCCCTTGCGGATCTTGTTACTCTTGGGTGTTTGAGCACCCTAGATGGTGGAGGTCACCTCGAAGCCACATTCCATTGTGGTGAAGCTTCGTGGTCTTGTTGGGAGCCTCCAAGCTTTGTGTGGAGTTTGCCCAACCTTGTTTGTAAAGGTTTGGTCGCCGCCTTCAAGGGCACCTATAGTGGAATCACGGTACCTAGCAACGTGTGAGGGCGTGAGGAGAATATGGTGGCCCTAGTGGCTTATTGGGGAGCATTGTGCCTCCACACTGCTCCAACGGAGACATACTTCCTGTCAAAGGGAAGGACCTTCGGTAACACATCCTCGTCTTCATTGGTTCCACTTGTGGTTATTTCTTACCTTTACTTCGTGTATGCTTATGTTGTTGTCTATCTCTTACTTGTCTTGGTTGTTCTTGTTGTTAGCATTATATAGGTTCACCTCGTTGTTGCTATTTTAGTGAACCCGTATGTTGCTTACCCTAACTTGTTAAGTTTAATTAAAAAGTGGTTGTTGCCTATTCACCCCCCCTCTAGTCAACCATATCGATCCTTTCAATTGGTATCAGAGCCACGTCTCTTTATTAAGGGTTTAACCACCCGAAGAGTACGGAAGATGATGAGGGAGTTCCCCGTGCACAAATCGAGGGCATGGACTTGACTTTGATCACAAGGGACGCCTTGAATACGGCTATGGCCGCACTCAAGACGTCCATGACGAACGAGGTCAAGACCATGCTTAAAGAGTTAATTGAGGGAATTAAAAACTCTCCCGAACCAGCATTAGTGGTTAAACCCACCACCACGGATTCGGTGGCCAATTCCGTTAGGGAAACGGCTAAAGGTATGCAACCTTCCCGTCTTCTCGAAAATGATGGGAATGGGACGTATGCATCTGTTCCACCACCCTTAGTCTGTGGAGGACCGGTTCCCACACCGTGTCTTAATCCTGTTGGTCCTCCTCCTAAGCTTGTGAAAGGTGATTTTGCTAACTGGCTATTTTCTATTAAGTCTCATTTGAATCACAGCTCAACAAGTTTGTGGAGAATCATCGAGCAAGGATATTATCCCCATGATCCAAGCAACCTCACTCCAAGAGAAGAAGCGGGCAATCAATATAATCACTCTGCTTTGTTTATTCTCCAGTCCGCAGTGCCACCTGAAGATCTTCCTCACTTGCGTCCCTTCACTTTGGCCTATGACTATTGGGTGCACATTATGGTGTTGTACAAGGGAAGCTCAAGCATTCAACGGTCCAACTATGAAGTGGTACTTGATAAGGCCGATGAGTTTGTGATGAAGGAAGACGAGGACCCTCGTGACCTCTATCGGAGGGTGACTACTATTGCGGTGTGATGGGGTTATAGTCCTAGGGTAGGGTCATAGGCCTGCCCTATAGGTCCTACCCAAGGACTACCCTTCATAAGGGACAAGGCCCTTTAGTCAGTTCTGACTGAATTAAGGACTTCCCATCATCCAGTCGGTGACGATTCCTCCATCATCCAGTCGGAGATGAGCATTCGGAACGTATCAAACTTACCGACTGGATTCCACTCTGTACATCCTAACCCCCCTCGAGGGCAACGGTCATACGTTTTCATCTACCATTATTAGCATTTAAGGCATACGTTACCTGTAGCTTAGGCATTTATTCGCCACTACACCACCCCTGTGCACCGAACCGTTGTGAAGGGCAGTGCACTCTATATAAGCCACCCTTTCCCACTGGTGCAGGGGTTAGCATTTCACGGTAATCCATATTCCACTCGACATCAAGCTCCTGAGAGCACTGAGATGTAGGGCTTTTACCTCCACCATAGAGGGGCCCGAACTCTTACAACCTCGCCGTACCTAACGATCTGCCCATCCTTTCGTACCCTACACATCTACTGTCAAACTTATACCCACGACAGTTGGCGCCCACCATGGGGCAGGCGTCTAAGCGACTTCCGACGAGTTTGCAACTACATCTTTTCATCATGTCATCCGGTGGAGATTTGTGCTTGGGTCATGAGATCCTCTTCGGCGCACTCTCCTTCATCGTCGACGATTCGGCATGGCTTCGGGATGCCCCTCTCGACGTCGAGGCGCTCCCCAGTCGCGGGGCTACGCACTTCCGTGCAGGCGCCCGCGGAATCCTTCTTCTCCAGCAGTCAGCTCCGGTGGCGATCTTCGCCCCTGTCATGCGCCGCAACAAGCGGTCTCGCCATCCGCGGCTCTAGCGTTGGGTGCGACACGCCCAGGCGCGCCACAACGCGTCCTCTCAAGTGGCGTTCCTCGAGTCGGTTGTGGTTGCACCGCCGTCCCAGCGCTCGGGCTCAGTTTTGACTGAGTTGCCTTCCGAGTACTTGGGTCGCGGGCCTGCAGCCGAGGTTCACATGGCCAATTCCCATGAAAGTCCCCGCCAAACTGGTCGGAACGAGCACGAGGTCGGCGAGACATCCGGCGCTCGCCGTCAGCCCCGCCGTTCCGCCAGTCGACGCACTCGTCAGAGTAACGTGGAGGTGTTCCGCACACCCGTCCTCAACTTGGCTGCCGCCGCCAAGATAGGCGATTCCCTCCAGCCAACTGATTCAGAGGCTGGCATAGGGATCGAGCAGATTCGTGCCCTGTTGCACACGGCTCAACAGCAGAATTCGGCGGTCTCCAAGTCGCACAACAGGATCCACAACGGTTCTGTTCACGCGAACACGCATCGGTCAGTTTTCATCCCCGATTCTCATCAGCGACACAGAGGAGGCAGCCGTTCCATGAACCCCGAAGATCGTCGTCGTTCACGCACCCCTCCGCGGGGTGGGCCCTACGGGCCCCGACATCATGATGATCGGCGTTCGATCGGTGACACTTATGATCCAAGGCCCGACGCAAGAGGATACATCGCCCAGAGGAAGGTCGACAGGAGCCGAGCTCACTATGATGGTCACGATAGAGACCGCCCGAGTGGAAGCAGGACCATCGTCTCTGGTCCTGAGTGTTTCAGTCGGTCCATCCGCTCGGCTGACATCCCTCCCAACTTCCGATTGGCGACAGGGATCATCAAGTTTACAGGAGAATCCAAGCCAGAAACGTGGCTGGACGACTACCGAGTGGCAGTCCAGATCGGTGGCAGAGATGACCAGGTTGCCATGAAACATCTCCCCCTGATGCTCGACGGCTTGACACGGGCATGGCTGAACCAGTTAGCCCCTTCAAGCATCTACAGCTGGGCAGATCTGGCCCGAGTCTTCATCAGGACCTTCGAAGGGATGTGCAAACGCCCTGCTGGTCTCGTGGAGCTCCAGCACTGTGTCCAGAAGCAGAATGAACCCCTGCGCGACTTTATCCAGCGTTGGACAACCCTCTACCAAACGGTGGAGAACGTCACAGAGCACCAAGCAGTCTGCGCTTTCAAGGCAGGCGTGCGGTACAGAGATCTGTACCTGAAGTTCGGTCGGACAGGCGACATCTCCATGAGCAAGATGATGGATATAGCAGCACGCTATGCCAATGGCGAAGAAGAGGATCGCATTCGTAGCGGCAAGCATAAAGCAGTCGCCGATGGAGATGGGAACATCACACGGAAGCAGAAGCAGAAAGCATCGTCCACTCCACAGGCGGAGGCCGCAACCGTTACCAATGCCAAGTTCAAGGGCAAGGGAAAGGCTCAGTTCACCCCCAAGAAGAAGCAGTTCGGAAACCACATCCTGGACAGCCATGTCCGATCCACACGAATATGGATGAAGAAGGCAACGCCATATTTCCGAAGCACATCACTCGGCAGTGTGGCCTCCTGATCCAAGGGTTCGGCGAAGGGCAGTCGAGTGAAAAGGACATTGAATAGGATGAGGAGGACAAGGAGGATCCGTTCCCCCAAGTCCATGCAAGACCGATGATTTTTGCTGACGTGGAAAGCAAGAGTCGACTGAAGCTGGTGAAAAGGGAGGTGAACATGGCCACCCCAACCAACCCCACGTTCCTCAAATGGTCTCAGACTGCGATCACCTTTGACCAGTCGGATCATCCAGCACACGTACCCACCCCAGGGAGGCAGACTCTACTCATCGACCCGGTGGTGGAAGGAGTCCGACTGCACAAAGTCCTCATGGACGCCGGCAGCGGCTTGAACATCATGTACACCGACAGTCTCAAGGGGATGGGGATTCCGATGCCCAAACTTAGCGAGAGCAGCATGCAGTTCCATGGAGTCGTCCCTGGACGAAAGTCCAAGTCACTCGGCCAAATCGCGTTGGACGTCGTCTTCGGCTCCGACAAGAACTTCCGCAAGGAAAAGCTGACATTCGGGGTGGTGGAATTCCAGAGTGCATACCATGCGATTCTCGGCTGTCCAGCGTATGCGCGTTTCATGGCCCGTCCATGTTACATATACCTGAAGCTGAAGATGCCAGGTCCCAAAGGTGTGATCACTATCACAGGCAATCGGCAACGGGCCGAAGAGTGTCTGCAACAGGGTTCGAGGATCGTCGATCAACAAATGGCTGTCCTCGAGCTCGATGAGTACAAGAAGACAGCCGACCCCGCTGACTTGATGCGTTCGAAGAAGCCAGCTTCGGAGTCCGCATTCCAGTCGATGGGAGAAACGAAGAAGGTTAGCATCCACCCGACGGACGACACCGTTGCCCCGACGAACATCTCCACCACCCTCGATCCAAAATAAGAAGTCGAGCTCATCCAATTCCTCCGTGAGAACTGGGACATTTTTGCATGGAAGCCCACTGACATGCCAGGTGTACCCAGGGAGTTGGCTGAGCACCGACTGCATGTGGATCCTGCTGCTCGGCCTGTCGGAGAACGCCTGCGTCGGTCCGCCGCGCACAAGAGGAAGGCAATCGGAGAAGAGGTGGCTAAGCTTTTGGCAGCTAACTTCATTTGCGAGGTACACCACTCCGAGTGGCTCGCCAATGTTGTCATGGTGCCCAAGAAGGACAAGTCTCTCCGAATGTGCATCGACTTCAAGCATCTCAATAAGTTTTGCCCAAAAGACCATTTCCTGCTACCCCGCATTGATCAAATTGTCGATTCGACTGCGGGTTGCGAACATTTGTCATTCCTTGATGCCTACTCGGGCTATCATCAGATCCGTCTGTATGGCCCCGATGAATTAAAAACAGCCTTCATCACCCCATTCGGGTGCTTCTGCTACATCACTATGCCGTTCGGTTTGAAGAATGCTGGAGCAACTTTTATGCGCATGATCCAAAAATGTCTCCTTGACCAGATCGGTCGAAATGTGGAAGCTTATATGGATGATATCGTAGTCAAGTCACGCAAAGGTTCCGACCTGCTGACTGACTTGGCAGAAACATTCGCCAACCTTCGTAGGTACGATATCAAGCTCAACCCTCCCAAGTGTTCATTCGGTGTTCCCAGCGGCAAGTTACTCGGTTTCTTTGTTTCCGAACAAGGGATCGATGTCAACCCCGAAAAGATCGGGAACATCGTCCGAATGGAGCGGCCGGTCAGAATACACGATGTTCAAAGGCTCACAGGTTGCCTAGAGGCTTTGAGTAGGTTTATCAGTCGACTTGGCGAGAAGGCACTACCTCTGTACCGACTCATGAAGAAATCAGATACTTTCGAGTGGACAGACGAAGCCCAAATCGCATTCGACGACCTCAAAGTCCTACTTTCCACCCAGCCGGTTCTTACTACTCTGCTCAGTAAAGAACCCCTTGTTCCGTATATCACGGCTACAAATCAAGTCATCAGCACTGTTCTCACAGTCAAACGCGAAGAAGAAGGCAAAGCATACAAGGTTCAGCAGCCAGTGTATTATGTCTCCGAAGTCCTGACTCCTTCCAAGCAGAGGTATCCCCACTATCAAAAACTTATTTACGGGATTTACATGACTGCGAAGAAGGTGGCTCATTATTTCCAAGATCACTCGGTGTCTGTCGTTTCCGATGCTCCGTTGTCGGAAATCCTCCACAATCGGGATGCATCAGGCCGAGTGGCAAAGTGGGCAATAGAGATGTTATACTGCGACATCAGGTTTGAGGCCAAGAAATCTATAAAGTCTCAAGCTCTGGCTAACTTCATAGCAGAATGGGTAGAACAACAGCAACCGACTCACATCTACTCGGCTCATTGGACAATGTTCTTTGATGGGTCCAAGATGTTGAATGGCTCCGGCGCTGGCGTTGTGATCATATCGCCAAAGGGTGACAAGCTTAAGTATGTGTTGCAGATACATTTCGATTCCTCCCACAACGAGGCAGAGTATGAAGGTCTCCTTTATGGATTGCGCATGGCCATCGCACTCGGTGTCCGTCGCCTGATGGTCTATGGCGATTCAGATTTGGTGGTTAATCAAGTGATGAAAGAGTGGGATGTAAGGAACCCCACCATGACTACATACTACAACGCGGTGAGGAAGCTCGAGAAAAAGTTTGAAGGTCTGGAACTCCACCATGTTCCGCGACTGAAAAACCAAGCAGCTCATGAATTGGCGAAACTTGGATCCACTCGGAGACCAGTACCGAGTAATGTCTGCCTCGAGCACCTACACCTTCCCTCAGTTAAAGAAGATCCCTTCACAGAGCAACCAGTACAACCAAAAAGCTCGACAGACCCGACTGAAGTCGAGGTCCCCGCTGTGGTTGATCTGATCATGGAGATTCTCGCTGTCATCCCCGAGTGGACTGTGCCGCTCATTGCGTACATCCTAAGGCAAGAATTACCAGAAGATGAGGTCCAAGCCAGGAAGATCGTCCGCAGGTCGAAGTCATTCACCGTCATTGATGGCCAGTTGTACAAAGAATGTGTTTCAGGCATCCTTCAACGATGCATCTCCCCTGAGGAGGGGCAGTTAATCCTGGAAGAAATTCACTCGAGAACCTGTGGTTATCATGCCTCCTCAAGAGCAATCGTCGCCAAAGCATTCAGAGCTGGTTTCTTCTGGTTGCAGGCAAATGAAATGGCGAAGGAAATGGTCGACCGATGCGAAGGCTGTCAATTCTACTCGAACAAGTCTCACAAGCCAACATCCGCGCTGAAGACAATCCCTCTTGTCTAGCCGTTTGCAGTATGGGGATTGGATACAGTCGTTCCATTCAGGACAGGCCAAGGGGGATTCACACATCCGTTGGTGGCAGTCGACAAGTTCACAAAGTGGATTGAAGACAAGCCCATCAAGAAGCTCGACGCCCTTACGGCAATCAAATTTGTGAGGGACATCATCTCCAGATTCGGAGTACCGCACAGCATAATCACTGACAATGGCACAAACTTTGACTCGGACAGATTCAAAGGTTTCTGTACAGGTCAGGGTATCCGAGTGGATTTTGCATCTGTGGCGCATGCCCAAACAAACGGACAAGTAGAGCGGGCGGATGGACTTATTCTTCAAGGATTGAAGCCTCGACTCCTACGAGAAGTTGGACATGCTGCCGGCGCATGGGTCACCGAGCTGCCATCGGTGCTGTGGGACCTCCGCACAACTCCAAACAGATCTACAGGGCCATCCCCGTTCTTCCTCGTTTACGGAGCAGAGGCAGTCCTCCCGAGTGACTTGCTTCACAACGCTCCACGAGTCGAAGTCTTCTCCGAAGCTGAAGGAGAGCAAGCCAGGCAAGACGGAGTGGATCTTCTAGAAGAGGAGCGTGATTTGGCACTGACTCGCTCAACCATTTATCAACAAGATCTGCGGCGATTTCACGCGCGGCACATCAGGAATCGTACATTCCAAGCAGGCGACCTGGTGCTCCGAGTGGATCAGCATAGACCTCACAAGTTGGCTCCTGCTTGGGAAGGAACCGTCATCATCTCCAAGGTGCCGAACAACGTAGCATATCAACTCTACAACCTCGACAGGGAAACGGATGAGCCGCGAGCATGGAATGGAGATCTCGTGAAGCGCTTCTACACGTGACCGCCGACTGGGGCAATGTAAAGAACAAGTATCATTGAAGTAATACAAAGCAGATTGATTTTTTGCAGATTCAAGATTCTTCCGCGTTGGCAGACTCCAGTCTATAAAAAAAACTTACTTCGAGTGTGCACTACACGTCACACTCGGGGACTTAGCTGCGATCCAGAATCGCCTAAGTACAAACTTACTCCGAGTGTGCACTAAACGTCACACTCAGGGACTTAGCTGCGATCCAGAATCGCCTAAGTACAAACTTTCTTCGAGTGTGCACTACACGTCACACTCGGGGACTTAGCAGCAATCCAGAATCGCCTAAGTACAAAGTTTCTCCGAGTGTGTACTAAACGTCGCACTCGGGGACATAGCTGTGATCCAGAATCGCCTAAGTACAAACTTTCTCCGAGTGTGTACTAAACGTCGCACTCGGGGACTTAGCTGCGATCCAGAATCGCCTAAGTACAAACTTTCTCCATGTGTGCACTAGAAGTCGCACTCGGGGACTTAGCTGCGATCCAGAATCGCCTAAGTACAAACTCTCTCCAAGTGTGCACTAAAAGTCGCACTCGGGGACTTAGCTGTGATCCAGAATCGCCTAAGTATCAACTTTCTCTGAGTGCGCACGAGATGCCGCACTCGGGGACTTAGCTGCGATCCATAATCGCCTAAGTAATAAGCTTCCTTCGAGTGTATCCTCGAGATCCACTCGGAGGCTTAGCAGAACCTCATCGAGGCTCATGTGGATGTCAAGACAACTGACAACTACATGAGTATCAACTCGCTCCGAGTGCGCACGAGATGCCGCACTCGGGGACTTATCTACGATCCAGAATCGCCTAAGTAAAAAGCTTCCTTTGAGTGTATCCTCGAGATCCACTCGGAGGCTTAGCAGAACCTCATCGAGGCTCATGTGGATGTCAAGACAACTGACAACTACATGAGTATCAACTCGCTCCGAGTGTGCACGAGATGCCGCACTCGGGGACTTAGCTGTGATCTAGAATCGCCTAAGTAAAAAAGCTTCCTTCGAGTGTATCCTCGAGATCCACTCGGACGCTTAGCAAAACCTCATCGAGGCTCATGTGGATGTCAAGACAACTGACAACTACATGAGTATCAACTCGCTCCGAGTGCGCACGAGATGCCACACTCGGGGACTTAGCTGCGATCCAGAATCGCCTAAGTAAAAAAGCTTCCTTCGAGTGTATCCTCGAGATCCACTCGGAGGCTTAGCAGAACCTCATCGAGGCTCATGTGGATGTCAAGACAACTGATAACTACATGAGTATCAACTCGCTCCGAGTGCGCACGAGATGCCGCACTCGGGGACTTAGCTGCGATCCTGAATCGCCTAAGTAAAAAGCTTCCTTCGAGTGTATCCTCGAGATCCACTCGGAGGCTTAGCAGACCCTCATTGTGACTCATGTGGATGTCAAGACAACTCACAACTACATGAGTATCAACTCGCTCCGAGTGCGCACGACATGCCGCACTTGGAGACTTAGCTGTGATCCAGAATCTCCTAAGTAAAAAGATTCTTGGTGTCAGAAAACGCCAAACAAAAACCACGGGCTCAAATCGTGTTAGAAAATAAACTTGGCGAAAGAACAGCCAAATATTCTATTCGAATTCAACGTTGGATCTACGATAGTCGGCTCGGTGTGGATCAAGCTTATCCACACCGAACCACGAATGTGATGGCCAACAGCAGTGGCCAAAGTTTGATACAAATACCACTCGGCATACCGAGATTAAGTTTTTCAAGCGTCGTCAGCACTGGCAGGCTCCACGAAAGTGTCGAGGTCGATCCCGTCTGCGATGCGAGTGGCGCTCTCAAGGAAGGTCTCCATGAAATCTTCGAATTGAAGCTTCTTGGTGTTGGCGGCCTGCAACGCCTTCAGCTTCTCTTCGCGAGCTTCCTTCCAGTGCACTCGGACCAGCGACAGCGCCACGTCCGCACCACAGCGAGCAGCAGACTTCTTCCAGGCCTGCACTCGGTTCGGGATATCCTCCAGCCGAGTCATCAACCCTTCTATCTCCCGCCGGGACTCGTCCTCGGGCCATAGCTCCTTGTCGATTCGGCCGACGACCTCTCTCAGGCGACCGATGAAAGGTCCCACTTTGCCAAGGCGAATGTGCGCTCGGAGCATGTCTCGATTGGCGTCGTCGCCAAGTGGGACGTTCGGAATAACCGACTGCTCAACATCAGCTGCTTCAGCCTCAGCGTCCATACAAAAATCCGCAAAGACAAGACGAACAAAAAGTAAGCGTAGAATGAAATACAAAGTCAACAAGCACTTGGAATAAACTTACCACCGAGCAGCGCAATCATCTTCCTAGCCCAGTCACTGACGTACTTCTCTTGCGATATGCATCGACTGTTCATCACCTTCATCTGACCCATCAGCTCAGTTCTTTGCTTCCCCATTTTCTCAATTTCGGCCACCAATGCCTTGTTTGCCTCACGGGACTCCTCCAAGGACTCCTCTCGTTCAGCAAGAGCACCCTTCACGCCAGCTAAGTCATGCACAACTGCCTCTAGTTCCGCAGCAAGCTGAATCTTTTCAACCTTCAGAGCGTTGTACGCTGATCCCATCTCGCAAGTCTTCTAGATATCAGCGCGAAGAGAAGATCAGACAAATTCAATAAAACCTCAAAGTTCTTCAGACCACTGCCGACGCAAGCAGTCGACAGCGGTCTCGGGGACTACACGTAGTGGGTTCACTAGGAGTGACCCCACTGGCTGAAGCTCGAACAGGTCCGCCCTATTGAGCTACATAACAAAAAAAAGCCTATGAGGCCGCTACTACCCGACCTGAGTAAAATTACTCTCGGAGACTACTTCTAGTAGGTGCACTCGGAGTGCCCCCACTGGCACCATTCGGACAGATTAGTTTTCACCAGATCAAGTCAAAGACAATGTATATAAAGACAACTGTCGGTGCAAGCACTCGACAGAAGTCTCGGGGACTACACCCACTGGGTTCACTCAAAGTGAACCCACTACAAAATAATCCTACTGTATCCGAGTGTATCGCTTAAACCCCCAGTGGGTTACAAGAGAAAAGCAAATACTTACTAGAGCACTTACTCGGATATCGTCCCGGAGCTCCAAGCTTCTCTTGTACAAAGATGCGATGGAGTCATATGCCCCCTTCGCATCACCCGCCATCAACTCCACCTGCACCATAGCCTCCTTGGCGGCTCCCACTTGATCTTCCGGGAGGTGTCGGGCGTTGTACTGGACAGTCGACGGGCCCGGCACCACGGGAGAATCCTTGGGCATCCCAAGTCCTGCTCCAGTCCGTTCAGCCGCGACGAGCAACGTTTCAGTCGACGGCATCGTCTCGGTTGGCGGCGCGTCCATGGCGGGAGCGGTAGCAGATGGAACGACCTCAAGGACAGGCACCGAAGCTTGCCTGGACCTCTTCTGGTCGTCCTCCTCCAGTTGAATCACCTCTGAAGGAAGCCCAACTGAACGACGTGAGACCACAGAAAAAAGGGCAAGATCAAAGACAGAATTCGCGAAACAATAATGTAAGCTCTCGGAGTCTTCACGACGTACCTTGCTGGGAGGTGGCAACATTGTCCGTATCCATGGGATCGTCTTCCTGGCATGGCGGAGAAGTGGCGGAGGTAGCAGCTCTGTCGAGTAAAATCCACTCGACCAATAAGCATGAGTCGAATCAAATACTGAAAGAAGATAGGAGAGCAAGACAATTTAGCTGACGGGAATGACGATCCTCATCCGAGGTTTGGATCCACTCGGTTTAGCCACCTTGGGAGGTTGGCCCGCGGGCTCAACAGCAGTGTCCCTGGTCCTCTTTGTGCTCCGAGCACTCGGAGCCACGGGAGTAGCTGGCAAGGCACTCGGAACCACGGGAAGAGCTGTCGGGGCATTCGGGGCCGCTGGAGGAGCCGACGGAGTCACGGGTTCGTGATGGTGTTTAGTTCGAGGCTCTGGTGGTGGGGGTGGCGAGCTCTGCTCCTCATCTTCCCCCTCCTCCTCTTCGGACTCCTCCTCCGTCTCCCCACTATCGGAGACGTACTCGGCGCTCTCCACGCTGCCCTCCTGGCTGCCTTCCTCTTCCTCAGCCGGATTCCCGTTCGAGACGGGAGAAAACCAGTTAGTCCACGGCTGCACGAGATACAGTCGACTACATCAGACGTCAGACAGTGATGCAAGAAAAAGCAATAAATCTAAGAGAATTGTAAGCACTCGACAAGATATACACACCTCATTCGGAGGAGGGTTGTCAGCGCGGAAGGGCTTCACTCGTCGGGCTCCTCTGGGTTATCACAGGCGCCTGTGATGCGGCGGACCCACGCCGTCACAACCTCCCCGGTCATGCACTCGGGGTGTGTCCGAGTGGAGTCCGGAGGCCCCGTGTAGTGCCACATGGCATGGTGTCGACCTTGCAAAGGCTGGATGCGCCGACCCAGAAAAATCTCCACCAGATCCGTGTCGGTGACTCCCTTGCGGATGACATCTATCAGCGCTTCGACCAGAGGCTGAATATGGATCTTCTCCATCTTCGTGAGCGCAAGGTGCCTGGGCGGAGCCGGTCGGTCTAGGCTAAAAGGTGGCAGTCCACTCGCGGCATTCGGGCAGGCAACATCCTTGCAATAGAACCAAGTCGACTGCCAATTCCTAACGGACTCGGATAACTGGAGAGCGGGATAGCTACTTTTGGTTTTCTTCTGGAAGCCTAAGCCTCCGCAGAGCTGGAGGATATGACTTTTGTCATCTGACTGACTAAGTCTTTTGACGGTTTGGGATCTAGCGGAGAAGATGTACTTGAAGAGCCCCCAATGGGGAGGACAACCGATAAAACACCCGCAAAGCACGACGAAGGAAGAAAGATGAGCTATTGCGTTGGGAGGAAAATGGTGGAGCTGCGCCCCGAAGTGGTTCATGATACCTCTGAAGAAGGGATGAGGACGCGGAGAGAAGCCTCGGTACACGTGACTGAGCAGCAAGACGCGCTCCCCCTCCTGGGAAGCCGCCTCCGTCTCGCCCTCCGCTGGCAGCCTCCACGACTTGTTCTCGATCATACCTTGCTCCACCAGCTCCAGCATGTCGTTCTTCGTCACCGTGGAGGGGAGGAAATCCCCCTGGATCCAACCCGCCGGCAGTGCCCGCTGTCGCCGCTGAGCAGGAGCCGCCGTCTTCTTCTTCTTCTGCGCCTCGAGCTTGCTCGTCTGCCCCTTCGTCATGGTGGAGGCTGCAGATCCGCGGGGGAGGAGAAGAAGGAAGGAGCTTGGGGTGCGCAGGAAGCCACGGGAGAAGCGGGGCGAGTGCGAGTTATCAGGCGAGCGCAACGAGAAACCCTCACTATCAGGTGGCCCCAAAATCTTATCCCCCGACCGGTTGCTGCGATATTAGTGGACGAGATGAAGGCGCGGTAATTGAGGCGGCAGAAATTACTCGATGACGATGTTGTCATCCCCGATGAGCGTGCGGCAACCGAAATTTGAGGATCCCAGAAAATCCGCAGCTGTCAGTTGACCGGTCACGTCCGACGATTCTGCGGAAGCACTCGGTCTCTAACGGTTCGTTTCACAGACAAATCTACTCGGATCACTGGTCAAGAGGATAAAATGGATCAAGGCAAACAACGCCAAAGTCGCATCCATACCAGTCGGATCCGTACACCAAGCATCGCCTCGTCGTTCCAACCCCGATCCATTCGGGGACTAATGATGGGGTTATAGTCCCAGGGTAGGGTCATAGGCCTGCCCTATAGGTCCTACCCAAGGACTACCCTTCATAAGGGACAAGGCCCTCAGTCAGTTCCAACTGAATTAAGGACTTCCCATCATCCAGTCGGTGACGATCCCTCCATCATCCAGTCGGAGATGAGCATTCACAACGTATCAAACTTACCGACTGGATTACACACTGTACATCGTAACCCCCCTGGAGGGCAACGGTCATACGTTTTCATGTACCATTATTAGCATTTAAGCCATACGTTACCTGTAACGTAGGCATTTATTCGCCACTACACCAGCCCTGTGCACCGAACCGTTGTGAAGGGCAGCGCACTCTATATAAGCCACCCTTTCCCACTGGTGCAGGGGTTAGCATTTCACGGTAATCCATATTCCACTCGACATCAAGCTCCCAAGAGCACTGAGATGTAGGGCTTTTACCTGCACCCTAGAGGGGCCTGAACTCATACAACCTCGCCGTAGCTAAGGCTCTGCCCATCCTTTCGTACCCTACACATCTACTGTCAGACTTATACCCACAACACTGTGGCACTCAAGGACCATGGGAGCAAGGATGTGGATGATACATGGGTCAAGCGCAAGTTTCTCAAAGCCATTATGCCTTTCAATAAAGCCATGTCAACTGTCATTCGTCAGCGACCAGACTTCCACTACTTGTCTTCCAGTGAGGTGATGGATAAATTCATTGCAATGTCAATCATGAACGAGACAGCTGACAATGCACTTGCTCGTGTTCGCTCAAAGACAGCTTCACCCAACCTTGCGTTAAAGGCAAAAGAAACTGTTTAAGAAGAAGAAGAGGATGAGGAAGAGGAGAGCTGCCCTGAAGACACGAAGTATGCTTATCATGAGCACATGGCTCTTGCGTCAAGGCAATTCTGGGGCAACAAGAGGAACTCAAGACCCACCTTCACCAAGAACAACTCAAGTGGGTTCAAACCCAAGCAACGAGTGAGGACATGCTATAATTTTGGTAACATGAGTCACTTCATGGCCAAATGTCCCAATGAGAAAAGGGAAGACAACGGGGGCAAGCTCATTCGCACAGACAAAACCAAGTCATTCCCAATCAAGAACAACTTTGTGAAGAAACCCCACCCAAAGGGCATGGTGGCCCTTGAAGAGTACCCTTCCGATGATGATGATGATGATGATATGGTGGCAACGACAACTGTTGCTATTGCCACCCCTCTCCCAAGAAGGTGTCTCTCTTCAACGCCCCCAACGAGAACCACATCGCCAAGTGCATCATGGCAAAAGGTATCAATCAGGTAACCCCCATCATTAAGACCAACATTGCTACTGCTCCTTCATTGTTAAATTGTGTTGATGGTAGTGATGTTGGGGAACTTAATGAGCATGATCTTGACAAATTTCTGTGCACTATTAAGTGAGAATCCAAGAAGCACTTGGTTGCTCTCTTGGAACAACTGGGTGAGGCCAATGACCTCATCGAGTCTCATGAGGAGGCCATCTCCGAGCTTCAGGGACATAGTCGTGACTATGCCGATGAAATTGCTGAATTATCTATTGCTCTAGAAAAGGAGCGTACTCTTCGTTTGGCTATTGAGGAGTCATACAATGATGACTGCGCTAAAATGCAAAAGAAACTAGATCATGATACTGTTCTTACTCGTATGTTTAAGTCTGAAAAGTATGCTCTTGGGGTTGGCCATGACAGACTCAAAGTGGAGTTTGACACACTTGACAAGGCTCACAAAGTCTTGAAAGGTGTTCATTTCTCTCTGAAAGAGTCTCATGATCAACTCCAAGCAAAGCTTACCAAGGAGATCTCTACTTGTCCTCCCTTTGTGTTAATTGATAATGCTTTTACAACTAATCCTTGTTGTGAGCATGTACATCTTGTGGAGGAAAATGCCAAGTTAAAGGAGAAACTTGAGAAGGGTCTTGTGGCATGCATACAAGGTGAGAAGAGCATGAACGACCTCTTGAGCAATCAAAAGGGTGTTGTAGGAAAGGAGGGACTTGGACTTACCTCCAAGTCAAAAGGAAAAAGGAGGAACATGAACAAACGATCCCCTACCCTCATGGACATCTTTGTCAAAGAGGGCGAAGGGACTCACGAGGTGAACAGGAATAAGGTGGACGATGGTAACGTCAAGAAGGGCAAAACCATTCCTACTAACACAACCGGCAAACTCAATCCTTCCTATGTATTATGTCGTGTTGGTGATGGACATGTTTATGCCAGATTTGTTGGTTCTTACTATGAGTCCATTGAATGGGCTATCTGGGTTCCTAAGACCCTTGTCTCTAACATTAAAGGACCCATTAAAAATGGGTACCTAAAACCAAGCCTTGATCTATTGCAGGAGTTTGCTTCCCGTGGGGTGTCATGGTTGCTCGATAGTGGAGCAACAAATCATATGACCGGAACCAAGGACTTAGTGGTGGATGTGTATCCTTCTCCATCTATGCCCACCCATGTCCAATTCGCCGATGCATCCTCGTCAAAGGTATTGGGATTTGGTAAGGTGGTCATCTCTCAAGAGTTATCTACTGAGAAGGTCATGCTTGTTGATTCTCTTGCCTACAATTTACTTTCGGTTCGTCAACTTGCAATTATGGGTTTTTTCACTTTCTTTAATCTTGATACTGTGGTCCTCCTGTGGAGCAAGACTCTTAAAGTAGCCTATGTTGGATATGTTGAAAATGGTCTTTATGTGGTGAACTTCTCAAAGCGACCCACTAAGACTGCGACGTGTTTAATGGCTAAAGTTGATGTGGGCTGGCTTTGGCATCGCCGACTAGCTCATGTCAATATGAGATCTTTGCAAAGTCTTCTCAAAGGGTCCATATTCGTGGACTAACAAATGTGAGTTTTGCTAGAGATCGTGCTTGCAGTGCCTGCATTGAAGGAACGATTCATGAAACTGCTCATCGTCCAACGACTCTCATTTACACTAAGAGGCCAATGGAGCTCCTCCATATGGATCTTTTCGGTCCTCCATCATTTGATAGTCTTGGAGGCAGAAAGTACTGCTTGGTGATTGTTGATGACTACTCAAGGTACACCTTGGTATATTTCTTCAAAAGGAAGAGTGAGACTCAACAAACTATCATCAACTTTGCTAATGAAGCTCAACGTCAACATGAAGCAAAGATCTTGATGATTATAAGTGACAACGGCACCGAGTTCAAGAACTACACCTTGGATGAGTTTCTAGGTGATGAGGGAATAAAACATTAATATCCAGCAGCATATAGTCCTCAACAAAATGGCGTGGCGAAAAGGAAGAACCGGACTTTGATGGATGTTGCAAGAACAATGATGGCGGAATTCAAATCTCCATATAACTTTTGGGCCGAGGCCATCAACACAGCATGTCATGCGTCCAATCGGCTCTATATCCGCAAAGGCTTGAACAAGACTCCATATGAGATTCTCACTGGAAACAAACCCAATCTCAAGTACTTCCGGGTATTCGGTTGTAAGTGTTTCGTTCTCAAGAAAGGTGCACATTTAGCTAAATTTGATTCTAGAGCACAAGAGGGCATCTTTGTTGGTTATGCTACAAACTCTCATGCTTACCGTGTCCTCAACAAGTCCACCGGACTCATTGAGGAGACGTGTAACGTGGAGTTTGATGAAAATAATGTCTCCCAAGTGGAGGAAAGTGGTCTTTCTGATGTAGGTGATGAAATTCCTCCCCAAGCCATAAGAAGAATGGGGATTGGTCAAATACTCCCCATTGAGGAACCCCTTGTGGCCGAAGGAGAAGGACAATGCTCTACTCAAGTGGAGCCATCACCCCCACAAGCCCCACACGCTTCCGATGAACAAAGAGAAGACTCTCAACAAGTTGAACAAGCTCAAGGTCAAGATCAATTGCCCAACGATGGTGATGTGTCCCATAATGTTCAAGCACTTACCCAAGGTTCCGAACCTGCTCAAGATCAAGATCAAGTGCAACTACAAGATCCAGACCAAATAGAAGAACAAGATCAAGATCAAGAGCAACCACAAGTACAAGGACAAACAAGTGAACCTGCTCAAGTCGAAAGTCAAGATTATCAGGATACTGTCTCGCAATTCCCTTTTGCAGCACCAACAACCGGTGCCAAGGGAGGTTCAAGACGCAAGGGCAAGCAAAGTAAACAAGTCGATGCTTCCCAGTTATCCAATGAAGAACTCTTGGAGCGTCGACCAGCCAAGATTGAGAACGAGCTGAGAGTCAAGTCACATCTTATGAAGGATGTACTTGGCAGTTTAAAAAAGGGAATATCCACCCGTCAACAGATTTGGAATTATTGTGAGCATCACGCGTTTGTTTCGTATTGTGAACCTCAACAGGTACAGGAAGCACTCGATGATGAGGATTGGCTTATGGCCATGCATGAAGAACTCAACAACTTCGAGCGTAATCAAGTCTGGGATTTAGTGCCAAGACCAAAGGAGGAACATAATGTCATCGGGACCAAATGGATTTTCAAAAACAAGCAAGATGACAATAGGATTGTGATTCGAAACAAGGCAAGATTGGTGGCTCAAGGCTACTCCCAAGTCGAGGGTATCGACTACGGTGAAACCTTTGCCCCTGTTGCTCGTCTAGAATCTATTTGCATGCTGTTTGCATTTGCTTCTCATCATAATTTCAAATTACAGCAAATGGATGTGCAAAGTGCCTTTCTTAATGGTCCTTTAAATGAGTTGGTCTATGTCAAACAACCCCCAGGATTCGAACATCCCAAGCTCCCCAATCATGTGTACAAACTTAATAAGGCACACTATGGCCTTAAACAAGCCCCACGTGCATGGTATGAGTATCTTACTGAGTTGTTATAAGATCGTGGGTTTGAAATTGGGAAGATTGATCCCACTCTTTTTACTAAGAGTGTTAAAGGGGATTTGTTCATATGCCAACTATATGTTGATGATATCATTTTTGGTTCTCCTAACATTTTCTTCAATGAAGAATTTGCTGCACTAATGACCGAGAAATTTGAGATGTCCATGATGGGAGAGTTGAAGTTCTTCCTTGGATTCAAGATTAAACAAGGCCTAGAAGGGACCTTCATCAAACAAGCCAAGTACACTCAAGACATGCTCAAAAGGTTCGAGCTTGTCAAACCGGTTAAGTTCCCCATGCCAACAAGATGCAAGCTTGATAGTGATCCAAATGGTAAAGCAGTGGATCAAAAGGTATATCCCTCCATGATTGGATCACTCCTTTACCTTTGTGCATCTAGACCAGATATTATGTTGAGTGTAGGGATATGTGCACGGTTTCAATCCGCACCAAAAGAAAGTCATTACATGGCTGTTAAGCGAATCTTTTGATATTTGGCTCATACCCCAAACTTTGTTCTATGTTATCCCAAAGGAGCAAACTTCAACCTAGTGGGCTATTCTGACTCAGATTGGGCAGGAGATTGTGTGGAGAGGAAGTCAACTTCCGGAGGATGCGAATTCCTTGGTCGCTCACTTGTAAGTTGGTCTTCAAAGAAGCAGAATTGTGTCTCAATATCATCCACCGAAGCTGAGTATGTGGCAGCTGCAAGCTGTTGTGCACAATTGCTATGGATGAGGCAAACTTTAAAGGATTACGGTGTCACTTGTGACAAAGTGCCTCTTCTATGTGACAATCAAAGTGCTATCAAGATTTCCCTCAACCCAGTGCAACATAGCAAGACCAAGCATATTGATATTCGCCATCACTTCATTCGTGAACATATCAAGCTTTGTGATATTGAGGTTCACTTCATCCACACTGAAGAGCAACTTGCAGACATTTTCACTAAGCCCCTAGATGAAGCAAGGTTCCGGGAGTTAAGGCATGAGCTAAATATCATTGATTCAAGTAATGTGGATTGAAGCTAGGCACTTTGCACCTCACGTTGCATTCGATCTTGTTCTAGATGTAGGCATGTACATAGGGGGAGTGTTGTTCTCTCAATGAACTTTTCCTCCCCCCATTATGCATAAATTGATCAAGTCTTTCACTTTAGCCATTACCAAATGGCACTTGTGCTTCAAAGACGAGCGTTGGTCATGAACCCAAGGATAATTCTTCGCAGTGTCATACCTTTGTCTCAAACATAGGTGGCCTCGGCCACCGCCCCCACCTTTCTCTCATATGCAAGAAAGGATACAAAATGACGAGTCAGTATATCTTGCTGGTGCTATCTTCTTATTACACTAACTTATAGTTTGCCCACGTCTTTATCATCAAATCATATGTCTCATTGTGTCATTTTTAGCGGTACTACCGCCAGGGGTAGCGGTACTACCGCTAGGACCCCAGCGGTACTACCTCCAGGGGTAGCGGTACTACCGCCAGGACCCCGACGGTACTACCGCTCGGGATAGCGGTACTACCGCCAGGACCCCAACCTACCACGACCTGACTAGGGCTTTTAGGGATGTCTCAAGGGGGAGTGGTACTACCGCCAGGGGGAGCGGTACTACCACTACAGGTAGTGGTACTACCGCCAGGGGTAGCGGTACTACCGCCAGGACCCCAGCGGTACTACCGCTGGCCCGTACCCCTTGGACTATATAAAGGAGGGGGAGCCCGTATTTCGTGCCCTCTTTCTTCTTCCTCGTGGCTCTCCCTTCCCCAACCCCGAACTCCCCTATTTGGATCTCTATCTGTGGAGCCCCTTCTCTCTGTTGAGTTGGAGGGTTTGCTCCACTCCTCCTTCCTCCACCAAGTGCCATGGACTCCGGTAAAGCTCCTCCCTCTATTCTCTTGATTGGTATTTTATTGTTCTAGGGGTAGGAGCATTGGTGATTTGGATCCATGACTAAGGTTTTGTGCTTCGTTCTTGGATGGAACGAAGGAGATATTCTAGGGGAGTGTAGGTCCTATGATTCATTGCGTTTATACTGATATGCTCAAGGTTCTTCATGCTTTAGATCAAGCACTTTTTCTCTTATTTTGGATTAGATCTAAAACTTGGATCCTCTTGACTAGGCATGTCTTTATCTAGATGATTCTTGAGATCCTCATGTGTTTAGGGCTATGGTGGTTTTTGTAGTGATTCTATGCAGTACCCATGGCCCTCGTAAATCCAATCTGGCCGTTCCTATGGGTCTTTTTCTATTCACATCTGAAAGTCAACCCCCCAGCGGTACTACCGCCAGGGGTAGCGGTACTACCGCTAGGACCCCAGCGGTACCGCTAGGGGTAGAGGTACTACCGCTACGACCCTCGCGGTACTACCGCCAGGAGGATATTTTTCTTCTTTTCCATTTTCTTGGCAATGTGAGTTTACTTTTATGCTTCTTTTTGTTCATTGCCTTGACTCCTCTTGGCGCTCTTTTTCGGTGTGTGTCTTGTGTGTCACAGGTGGTGCTTGCCGCTCGAATCCCCCATGGGACACCCAGCCGAAGCAGTATCGCACTCCAGATGCTCCAGAGGGCTCCGCCACTTCCGGCCTGCCTCCGAAAAAGAAGTCTTTCAAGAAAACAGCTCACAAGGACAAGGGGATCAACGTTCGCACTATGCCCCCTAAGGAGTTTCTGCGGTTCCGCACCCGCAATCACTATCTAGAAGAGAAGGCTCAGATCAAGGATGTCGAGCATGTTTGGTCACGGGATCACTGTAGGATCTATCGCGACATCATCAACCACTTCAAGAAGATGTTTGTTCCAGTTCAGTGGATTGACTTGGCTCACCTTTAGCGGAACCCGGATTACTTTGGTGAGGCTCTCTCTTTGATTGACAAGCTTGGCATTAAGGAGATCATCACCTTCAAGCGTGACTTTGATCCAGATGTTGTGGCCCAATTCTATGTCACTGTTCACTTCTCACCTGATGAAGAGCACACCATGACTTGGATGACTGGTACTCAGAAGATGACAGGTTCCTGGTCAGAATTCATGAGGATTCTCAAGGTCGACTTTCAGGGAGCTGACAATCCTCTTGGGTTGCGTCCTCATGCTCCATCTTCATCTACTGCCACCCCCAAGGACAGGCTGCAACAACTTTATGTGAAGAAAGGTGTGCTCCCCAAGCATCTGGATATCATGCATCGGATCTTCCGCAACACTCTCTTTCCTCACATTGGCAACTTTGACGAGGTGCATGGTTATCTACTTGAGATGCTTCTGCTTTGTGAGGAGGCTAGGACTAAGGAATCTGCCCCTCTTGATATTTTTGACGTGATGTTCAATGAGCTCTGTAAATGCATCATGAACCGCAAGGTTCGTATCTACCGGCCCTACTTGTTTGCCTATATTCGCCAGAGGTGGCACGAAGTCTATTTGATTGATGAGTTCCACCTTCAGGCTGATTACTTTGTGCACGATCCTATCGGGCTCCGCATCAAGGACAAATGGGCCAACCCATCCACTTCGTCTTAGCACATGGACACTGACACAGAGACTGCTGCTGAAAGAGGCCCCGCTTCTCAGTCCCACTCTTCTGCTATGCCATCTTAGGCAATGAAACTGAAGGATAAAATGAAGACTCTCTTCTGTATGCAGGCCAAGGGACAGTACCAGTCTCATGTGGCCCAGAAGGAGAACCGTCAGAGGCACAAGCGTGTACTGAGGACACTTGATGTTGATATCTCCAGCGGCTTAGAGGACGACATCACTCCAGAGTCTGATTGGATGCGGGCTCAAGGTTATCAGTGGTCTGATGCAGAGGAGGAGGCGTCTGAGGAGGACAATGAGGAGGAGCAGGATGATCCGGATGCCACGGATGAGTCTGGGGCTGATGAGGATGAGAAGTGACCACCTGTGTCATTAGGTGTGCCCCTTTTTCGTGTCTTGTGCCAAAGGCGGAGAGAGTCTAGGAGCTGGATTTGAGATTTGAGCTTTGCTTATCTTATCGTGTTTGCTTTGAACTTGGTTTGCTTTTATTTGCTATCTTTGCTTTGTGTGATGTGAGACTTGAACTAGTGTGAGATTTATTTCTATCAGATGTTGTGAGTCATATGCTCCTTAATTTTCTATACCACTATCTTTATGTTCACATGCTTTTCACTGTGCAAATCCTGTATTGTCATCAATCCACCAAAAAGGGGGAGATTGTTAGGGCATATTTTATGCCTAAGTAATTTTGGTGATTGATGACAGTACCGCAAAGGACTAATCGTGTGTGTTAAGATTTCAGATAACACATGTCAACGACACAAGACGACTCGCCCCCTCTTTCCATGGAACACAAGCACGGTGTACTCTACGATTCTCCTTCTTTGAGTCATAGGAACGCCGTACTATTAAGAGGGGACCCGTAGTGGAAAGGTTTGGGTGGAATCAATTTTGCACGCACACACTTTATCTCCTTTCCCTTTACCTGCAACTTTGGAGTGGCTCCCGCCTCTGTTTTTATCTCATCTAAGCAAAAGGTCCCTCAGCGGTCGTACCACTGTGCCTAGCGGTGGTACCGCTGGGCCTGGCGGTGGTACCGCTGGAACTGGCGGTCGTATCGCTAGCCCTAGCGGTAGTACCGCTAGTGCTGGTAGTAGTACCGCTAGTACTCGCGGTAGTACCGCTGTGCTCGCGGTAGTACCGCCAGTGGTCAGCGGTAGTACCGCTCCAGGAGCTTAGTACCGCCTTCCTAGCGGTTGTACTTCGTCGGACCTTTTTGCGAAGACTTTTTTGGAGATGGTTGGCTCGGTAGTGCTTCTGCACTACCATGGGCCCAGCGGTAGTACCGCTGCAGCCAGTGGTAGTACCGCTGGAGTGCTAGCGGTAGTACCGCTGCAGCCAGCGGTAGTACCGCTAGGCTCGGGCTGTGAGTGGGAAAACGGTTGGATTCCCCCCACTATATAAGGGGGATCTTCTTGCTGTAGAACCCTACCTTTGACCCTCCCAAGCTCCATTGTTGCTCCCTAAGCTCAAAAGTACTCGATCTCTCTCCCTAGCCAATCAAACTTGTTGATTCTTTAGGGATTGGTTGAGAAGGCCTAGATCTACACTTCCACCAAGAGAAAAGTTGATTCCCCCAGCAATCCCTTGCGGATCTTGTTACTCTTGGGTGTTTGAGCACCCTAGACGGTTGAGGTCACCTCGGAGCCACATTCCATTGTGGTGAAGCTTCATGGTCTTGTTGGGAGCCTCCAAGCTTTGTGTGGAGTTTGCCCCAACCTTGTTTGTAAAGGTTTGGTCGCCGCCTTCAAGGGCACCTATAGTGGAATCACGGTACCTTGCATCGTGTGAGGGCGTGAGGAGAATACGGTGGCCCTAGTGGCTTATTGGGGAGCATTGTGCCTCAACACCGCTCCAACGGAGACGTACTTCCTGTCAAAGGGAAGGAACTTCGGTAACACATCCTCGTCTTCATTGGTTCCACTTGTGGTTATTTCTAACCTTTACTTCGTGTATGCTTATGTTGTTGTCTATCTCTTACTTGTCTTAGTTGTTCTTGTTGTTAGCATCATATAGGTTCACCTCGTTGTTGCTATTTTAGTGAACCCGTATGTTGCCTACCCTAACTTGATAAGTTTAATTAAAAAGTGGTCATTTCCTATTCAACCCCCCTCTAGTCAACCATATCGATCCTTTCAGTAGGCTGCCATAGACCTACACGTGCATAGCAAGTATCTCTCTCTCTCTCTCTCTCTCTATGTTCTTCAATACAAAGTTCGCCGCATCCTTGCGATAGTTCAATGTAATCACTTTGCGAGATGTGTTTGTTGGGGTCCTATGAACTATGGGTTTATGTTCAGATTATTGATGAAAAATATTAGAGTCCTCTCTGAATTATATGGTTCTTCTTTGCATGATTTTTATAACTTCGTAAATCTCTCCAATCTATATATTTGGTTTGCCATCTAGATTAATCTTTCTTCAGTGAGAGGTGTGCATTGTAGTGGGTTCAATCTAGCGGTGCTCTATATCCCAGTAACAGAAAGAGACAAGGCACGTCTTTGTATTGTTGCCACTAAGGATAAAACTATGGGGTTAATTCATATTAATTGGATTCTCTTTGTCTGCATCATGTCATTGTTCTCCTAGCATTACTCTGTTTTACATAATACTCTAGATGCATGTTGGATAGCGTTTGGTGGGTGGAGTAATAGTACTAGGTGCATACAGGAGTCGACCAATTTGCTTATGGGTGTGATGCTTATATACAGGTGATCATTGTCGTGAATAAATATTGCATAACTATGCGCTTTTCTATCAATTGCCCAATACTCATTTGTTCACCCGTCGTATGCCTACTTCGAGAGAGGTGCCACTAGAGAACAATATGGTCCCTGGGTCTATTCACATATAAATTTACAAATTCTATTATTTACTTGATCCATTTTATTATTTATTTTTACTTTTTATATTTAATGTATTTAAACTATCTATGTACGCTACTTATCTGCTTGCAAGTAACGAGTTCAAGGGGATTCAAAACCCTCTTACCAGTGTTAGGTGTAAGTAATTTCTCTTTTGTGTGCGGGCATTAAAGATGGGGGTTGCATGGTCATCCTTTTGGTTCGATAACCTTGGTTATCACTGAGGTAATTAAGTTATCTATATTGTGCTACATCACTAGTTCGTCTTCACGGGAAAAACGCAACGTAGATCACAAGTATCAGGAAGGATTTCTCATGCTGTTGCCAGGGAGTATCACCAACCTACCATCAAGTACCTTAACACAAATTATTTTTCACGTGTTCTACTTTTCAATTTCTGCTATATTTTTTTCCTATAAAAGTAAAAAATACAGAAATATTTACCTTTGCTAGTTTGCTTGTTTGCCTCCTTTACTTGCTAGTTTTCTTGGTTCGCTTGTTACTTTGCTTGTTGGTCACCATATAGATAATACCAAGTTGTGTGACTTCTCGAATACTAATGTTGCATTGCTAAATCTTGTGATGAAAGAACAATTTTTGGAAGTCCTAATGAGGATTCAGATACGCATCCCAACACCTTTGTTGAATTGCGTGACATGCAAAAGAAAAAGGATATGGATAATGATGTGGTTAAATTAAAGTTATTTCCTTTTTCACCAAGAGATAAAGCTAAGGCTTGGTTTTCATATTTACCACGTAATAGTATTGAAACATGGGGTAAATGCAAAGATGCTTTTATTACCAAGTATTTTCCTCCTGCTAAGATCATGTATGTAAGAAATCAAATTATGAAATTTAAGCAACATGACCAATAACTATGGATGATTATTAACTTTGGCTTGAACAAATGGATGATTATACAAAATTTCTATGTCGTACTGAACTTTGTGTCTAGAAACCTTATAGATTCTGTTGTAGGTGGTACCTTCATGAAGGTGAAATTAGAGAGGCCACCAAACTTCTGGACAACATCATGACAAACTATTCTCAATGGCGTAACAAATGAGCTCCAACTAGTAAGAAGGTAATTTATGTTGAAGAAATCACTACTTCGAGAGAAAAAGTGGATGCTCTTATGAATATGGTTGCTAGTAAAAATACTCAACTTTATCCAAATGATATGCCTTTGTCAACCTTGATTGAGAAAAATGATGATGCTATTGATGTGAACATTATCTCATGAAACAATTTCAATAATAATGCTTACATAGGAAATATCAATGCTAGACCGTATCCTCATAATTACTCTAATAATTATGGAAAGTCTTATGGAAGTTCTTCTACAAATCCTAATAATATATCAAGTGACTTGAGAACACAACTAAATAATTCATTAGTTCTCAAAAGACTTTTACTACTATGGTAGAAGCAAAGTTGAATAAAGTTCATGATTCAGTGAGGAATATGGATAGAATTTTCTTGATGTGGAAACTGTTAGAAATATATTTTTTCCATCCAAGCATAGTATTAGTGAAACTAAAAAATCTATCCAAGTATCTATTGATGAGAGTAAGTATAGGACCGTGAGGTTGAGAGCCAAAGGATAATTCTAAGAAAAGGCTCTAGCATCCCGTTTTTTCTGCAATCATAATGAAGATCTTAAAATGATTGGTACTTCTCCTATTGAATCTTTGTTTACTAATGTGAAAGTAGATGATAAATGGACTAGAGATGAGTAAACTCTAGGTAGAATGCATACCATATATTCAGAGGGTGAATATTATAGTGAAACAATTGATAAAAGTGGGCTTGGAGAAGTCAAAACTTTAACTAGTTATGTGCACACTATCTTGTATCACAAGGACTTTAATTATGAAAGTTTCTCCTTAGTAGAATGTATTCCATTGCTGCAATCCATTATTCTCTCACCCAATGCTTATGAACAAAACAAATATTTGACTAAACATATAGTAGAAGCTATGGTGAAAGCCTATGATAAGAAACTTGAGCTGGAAGTCTCCGTCCGTAGATGCTTGCATGACGAATGCGAACCTACTATTAAAATTAAACTCAAAGAGTATGAACGCAATGATTTGTGTGACCTAGGTGCTATTGCCTTAACTATACCAAAACCTTATGTGACGTACTTGGTCTCACCGCACTAATGCAGGAGTGCCTAGAAGTGTCGGGCGCATAAAACCTAGTAGTGGCAGGCGAGGCTCTCAGAGCCGCCTGCCACCGACCTCCTGCCACTTCTATTTTGCCATCAGTTGCAGGCAGGTCACTTGCCACTGGTCGATCCGTTCAGTGTCGGGCGCTCTGCACTACTCGCCACGGGTTATCCTCTAGAAGTGCAGAGCAATACATCTGTGCTCTCCACGACTTGTTCATGTTGCAATGGCGTGCACAGTCCGCCACTACATGCATACTGATGGCAGCAACACAAATTGTGCTACCATCGATATGTTTTGCACAAATCATATAAACAACAAATGAAGCACACAATGTATGCTTAGGAATGCAAGTTCACAAGGTAATTAATACTCTTCATAACAACTAGTAACACTTCAAGTTTTTCGAGTTAACAAACTAACATCAAAATATTACATGCATCTTAACTAAAACTAAGAATTCACCGGCTAGGAGATATTTCACTCGACCTTATTACTAAATAAGATCTGCAACAACCATCATTTGGAAGTTGTTGTTCCTGTTGTTCCTTATTGTGATGACCGCTCTTGTGTCAACCATTAGTCGCCCTCTCTTTCCCTTCAAGAATTCCTACCAGCCAACCTCATAGAATGATATGCGTCCGTCCGTGTCCGTCCATGTCGGCGGAAGGGTTGTCCTTGGCCCAAATCATCTTCATAGATAATTTTCATAATTCCTGTGATTAAAAACAATATAGATAGAGCATGCTATGTTAGACATCTTGCCATATTGTGTTATGAACAGGAAAAAAAAGATACAAAACATACCATGGTGTGTTTCACGATATTGGTCTTGGTAAAACGATGCACAAACGGCCTCCCCAAGTATTGCACACTTGATGGTAGGATCGCGATGTGTTTGGCATTCTCATCCTCATTAAGCTCGTTCATTCTTTGAGAGAAAATTTCATAATTGTATGGAGCATCATTGTCATCACCTTCCTCATCCTCCTCCTCATGCTCCTGGCTTCTATCGTCATCCTCGCTAGCATCATCATCATCTTGGATCTCATCATAATCATCATCATCCTGGGAATCCTCAACATAGTCCACATCAAGCTCATCATCTTGGTCGGAGAAATACTTAATTCTTAACTTGCTGACCGCTTACTTCAAGTAAAATCCTATGTACTCTCCCCGTGTGTGCTTATTATTTGAAATGTACTTGGTCCATCTGTCTCCTCCTATGATGGTTTTATCCTTTTGTTTACAAACGTCAATTTTTTACGATTACCCTTGAAAATCTAAAAAGTAGAAAATCTAACCAATTAAATTATTGAATTGGACTCTTACATTGCATGGGATACAATATGGAACCATTAAGAGTAATGCAATTAGTAATTAACGGCACAACAAGTAAACAACTGGTTAGAATCGAATGATGAAGAGAACATTGTTACCACATATTTTTTAAATCCATCCCTCAAGATGAGCGCAAATTCTACTCCACGTGATAAACTAACCCTCATGGATTTTTGCAGACATTGCAGACCTTAAGCACCATGATCCCCTCCTTGAAAAAGTTAAATACTATTACCATTGGTGCTATGACATGAAAGTAATATATATATATAGGACGACAGTTTGGGACACCTAGGTGCATGAGCACCTTGCGTATCTGCCATTGGATCGTCTGTAAACGTTGATTTGGAAACCAATATAAATGTCTGAATTACTAGTTAATTCGGTAGGTTTTAATTTGTTGACCATCGCATGCATGCATGAAACATTATAAAAAATAGGAGATTAATTAACATTTATTACTTTCTTATGTAACATTTATTGATTCCTGAAATAAATAATTGAGTATATGCATATCCACGTATATATATTATTCAAAATATTCATGTGCATACATAATTAGGCATATATATAACAGCATATATGTAAATAATTTCATCTGTAGGTATACACATACCCATGGATGTACATTATTTCATAAATAGGTATATATATACCCGCATATGTACATTATTTTGTCAGTAGGCATATCATATATAGGTATGTACATAATTACCTTAGTAGGCATATAGATATATCCGCATATGTATATAATTTGTTTACAAGGTACAACCTAAAATACTGGGTATATCTCTATAATCTGGATTAGATGCATAAATTTTGGGTTTAGATAATAAATTTTTTTTTTCATGCATATCTAATGAAATAATCAGTATATGTATATACATGTATTCATCTATGCGTAGAAGGTTCATTGACCTACGAGTCACATTATGCGTACATGCATGTATACCTTGATCTAAAAAAAGCATGTAAACATGTATATCCTTTTCCTTTTATTTTTTATTATCACTCTCAATTAATGTGTCTTATAATTATGTTCAAATCAATAAATGACAATGGATTGACATCCAAACTAATAAATGCTAGGTGCCCACGCATCTAGGTGCCCCAAATATATATGACATGACTATTTTGTTACCTGTAACAAAATATTATTTTGTCACTATCGGGGTGACGAGTCTATTAGAAACTAAGGAACCAGCTTCCGAGTGCCTCCGCTTCCCGTCGCCCCGCCTCTCACCTCTCGCCACCGCGCACCACCGCCATATCCTGGTGTCGCGAGCCAAACCCACCTCTCATCTCTCTCCACCACACGTCGCCCGCATCCCGCCACCGCGCGTCGCCGTCATCTGTGGTTGCTGCTTCCCACCGCCGCGTGCCGTCCCCACTTCTCGTCACCGTATGCCGTGCCGCCATCCTGCCACCGCGCTAGCCTTGCATCCCACCAGAGGTCATCTTCACATCGGTTCAATTTGGACATTTAGGGTAGTTCCGGTCACAAAACGAGAGAAGTCCAAAACATCATTGCAAAACAATGAGTTCATAAAAAAGCACGCCACATTTTGTTTTTGAAACAATTATCATTCAGTTCAATGATATAATCCATGCAAGTTCAAGGACGATGATACCATAAAATGTTAAAAGGTTAATAAGGGAATAGTTTCAAAAAAAAGAAGCAGAGTAAAGTCCAATCCGTTAACATAGCTGAGAACAAAGACACACATGCATTAGTACGAGTACTCTGCTTTTTGAACGTGCAAACATCAAGATAGGTCTCACCGTATTCAAAATTACTCTTAAATGGTTGCTAATTTGAGAAAACTGTCGACATGACTAAGTTTCGTGATTCTGATAGCTTTCCAACGGTATATTATTTGCCTCATTTAGAAAAACTATTAAAAAACCCATGTACGAAACTAACTTTCACCAAATTTGAATTTGAACTTAAACCGTAAAGAACTAGAAAAACCTGTCAATACAAAAAGTTGTGCATTTTCCATAGGTTTCCAATACCGTATCGTTGCATCAATCCGACAAACCGTATGTGAAAAATCACGAAAATAAGTTTTGCCCAGAATTTTACCCTTTTTCGAATTACTTTTAAATCATATAGAATTTGCAAAAACAATCTATATATTGAAGATGAGTATTTTTACCAGCTTTCCAACGCCATATCATTTTCTCAATTCCGACAAACCGTTTGAAAATTAACACCAAAATACGATTCACGTTTACGGTTTTGAAAAAAAAACTGCTCTTAAACCATGATGGTTTTGCGAAAAAATTCTATATGATTGTAATCTAGATGTCAAGATATTTCCAAAGATATATTACAAGCTCCGTTCTGATGAAAAAGTCATGAATTTTTTTTGAACTAAAGAAAACGATGAGTTCAACAAAATGACAACATTAGTAGAACTGATCGAAGTCATTAGTTCGAAAATAGTAACATAATAATATTCTGTTACGCAAAACGTCATAGCTCGGATGCATATACTACTAAGCAGGCTTATCATGAATTCACCAACATATATAGTACGCCATAGCAAGATTCATAAGTACTACATTAAAGGTTCAAACATCTAAAGCACGAAGTTATATGACTAGGCACGATATACAAATTAACTCCTAATCTAATTCTTGATGTCCTGCTGGGCGAGGGCATCCCAGTCTATTGGGTCATCCTCGGCATCCTTCTGGTTTCGTGCGGTGATCAACAGCGCATTGTCAATGCCGTAAAAATGCGGATCCTTCCGAAGATACTGTTCCACCAAGGGGTTGGTGCTCTGACATTCACGGGCCCATTGGTGCTCCTCAGCCTTGTAGACTATCCTTGTGTTAGGAGGCACTATCTCACTCGCACACCAAGCATCATGAGGAAAGTTGAGTTGGGCCCTGCTTTGCCCCTCGTACTCGAGCGCCTTGGCATCGTAAGCGCATGTTGCGTCGTTAGTAAAGTTGAATGTGACGAGCCATTATTTCTTGACAGTGACGGGGTTCTGGATTTGTGCGGCCCACTTCCCCTAGGGCCTCTGGAAAACACCATGGTATGTGTCGTTGTCCGCCATTTCTGGAACCGAAGAAATCTTCAACAACACAATCTGTACTAAAAATAAACAAAAAAAATTGGGCATGACCTTTGCATAAAAGTGGACAAATTTTCGGGACCCCGATCCTAAGCCATAGGAATCCAGCCTGTAACACATCGCATCTCTTTGCGGTCTCACGGACGGTTATCCCCACGGCTGCAGCCTTACCTTAGCCGGAACCGTTTGCGCCTTTTGACTCACGTATGCAATTGTTTCGCTAGCAATCCAATGTCAAAGAACCCGGATCGACATGTCTAGTCATAAACTCAAGCGGCAGTTCCGTACTGGGACAAGCATACATGACCCAGCAAAGCAGGTGTCTGTCATCAGCGAATGTAGACGAGTCGTAGCAAGCTACAAGGACTCCATTACATACGTGTGACATTTCCCAAAGGGACAAGCACATCAGCTAACAAGGACACATGCCGGTCAACCAATGTGTCCGGAGCAGTAGCGAACTACCATGGCTCGATGGAATCACAAAGGGGCATTTCCCCGTAAGGAGTGCTACTAAGGCATACGACTAGGTATTCGAACCCCATACATATCAAGTACAACACATGTACGCATGGCACCGATATGTATAGATACATCGATGGCATCACAACATAACCATAAACATACAAACTTTATTTAGCAGGCTCGGAAGAGCCTCATACATAGTATTACACATATAGGGGTCTCACGACCCATCATCACAAGTCATACACACAAGTCTTACAAGCCAGCGGAAGATTAAAACAGTCTGAGTACACACAGATGGAAAGATAAAGGCACATGGCCTGACTATCTACAGACCCAACCTAGGGCCAGATCGTAGCTGGGACACCAGCTACTCATCGTCGTCAACGTCTAGAAAGAACCCTCCATTAGGGTCATTAACAACCTCTGCAACAATTTATTAAGAAAACGTGAGTACATAAGTACTCAGCAAGACTTTAAGATAAACTATCTACTCATGCAATGTATCAACAAGGAGTTGTGGGGTTTCATGCGGAAAGCCAGCATTTGACCCTTGGCTAGACAACTTACATTTTCAAATAACTTTGACAACTTTGATTTCTCGCACACGAGTCCACTAACACCACAACAATACTCCATCATGGAATCATTCCGTCACCCTACGGAAATGCCATCCACGACACTCACACTTATCTTGACAATTTTATGAGTAGCCATTATAGTTATCTATGAACAACATATGTTTCCAAGTAGTCCATATCCGCGGACGCGGCTATTCGAGTAGATCATAAGCCATGCAGGGGTGTACTTCTTCACACACGCTCTCGCCACTTATCGCCATGTGCACGTCATGCACCTCAGCAACCTTCAAGCGGAAGCCTAGCGAGGGAGTCGGCCACGACCATTAACCACTCTAATACCTACTCTAGGTTTATCGCCTATCTGAGGGTAACACGCAGGGAAGTCCTGCCGAGGTTTCCGCCACGGCACCAAACGATGTGCGCAGGGTTCCCAAGCCCACTATCCGGGTGCCAATTGGTACACCGTGCCACTGCCTACTGCATCATAGTCCACCTCTAAGGTCAGCACTACGCACGGCCTCCAGCATGACTATAAACACCAGAAACTACTTGCAACTCCTGGACTGAGTACTAAGCGATTAATAAGTCGAGAGGGTCAATTAAGTATCCCAACGTGTGGTAGTATCTAGTCTTGGATTACATACACGGAACTCAGTTCCTAAGGCGGTTCCAATGAAACAACCCGCCATGTACTCCTACATAGCCTTTCAATGGTACCTTTACCAAATCAGGTTCAACACACAACCTATAGTAACTGAACACATTCTCACGATCTTGTTCATCACCCAGATGACAGACCATACACAACTCTAAGCATAGCATGCATAGAAGGATAAGGCACATCATGGCTCAAGCATCTACCTGGTATGCTAGGTTGCAAGGTTCAGCTATTTACTGTGACAAGGATAGGTCATGCAAAGGAAGTGGGTTCAACTAACGTGGTAAAATCATTGAAAGCATTTTGATCTAATGCAATAAGTAAGAGCAGGAGCGAGAACATGGGATTTATCGGGATGATCAAAATGGTTGCTTGCCTTGTTGCTCAGCAGAGGGGTGATATCCGTCAGTCGGATAATCAGATGTATGCGGAGGGGCGGAGCCTACCGGAATAACAGCAATCAATCAATATCAAACATATGCAACAAAATGATGCATGAAATGCAATGTAGCATGGTTTGAGATGACTAATGAAACCTTTTGGATGATCTTGATTTGAAATCATAATTCAAATATCATTTGAATTATAATTTAGAAAATTCTTTTAATTGATTTGACCTGATGCTGTTTCATAACTTTGTTTTTCATGCATGAAAATAGCACCATTGGATTCCTTGAATTTTTATGATCATTTTACATATATTATTTGTCAAATTTGGAGTTATATTCAATTTTCTATGAATTTCCAAAGTTTTGAATTTATTCTGGAATTTTTTTAAACAAAAATTGAGTTATTGCATCAGCATGACATCAGCAAGTCCAGCTGGCTGATGGGGTTATAGTCCCAGGGTAGGGTCATAGGTCTGCTCTATAGGTCCTACCAAAGGACTACCATTCATAGGGGACAAGGCCCTTAGACAGTTCCAATTGAACTAAAGACGCCCCCATCATCCAGTCGGCGACGGTCCACTCGGAGCATATCTAACGTGCCGACTGGAATCCACTATGTACATCGTAACCTCCCAGGAGGGCAACGGTCATACGTTTTCATACACAATAACTAGCATTTAAGGCTTACGTTACCAGTAACGCCAGCATTTACTCACCACTACTCCACCCCTGTCCACCGGACCATTATGAAGGGCAACGCACTCTATATAAGCCGCCCTTCACCACTGGTACAGGGGTTGGCACTTGCTGTAATCCCTTAACACACTCGACACAAAGCTCCCAAGAGCACTGAGACGTAGGGATTTTACCTCCACCGTAGAGGGGCCTGAACTCATACATCCTCGCCGTAGCTAAGGCTCTGCCCATATACTTTCGTACCCCGTACTTCTACTGTCAGACTTAAACCCACGACAGTTGGCGCCCGCCATGGGGCAGGCGTCTAAGCGACTTCCGGCGAGTTTGCGATTTCTTCTTTTCGTCATGTCATCTGGCGGAGATGTGTGCATGGGTCATGAGATCCTCTTCGGTGCACTCTCCTTCATCGCCGATGATTCGGCATGGCTTCAGGATGCGCCCCTCGACATCGAGACGCTTCCGAGTCGCGGGGCTACGCACTTCCGTGCCTGTTCCTGCGGCGTTCTTCTTCTCCAGCCATCGACCCCAGTGTCGACCTTCGCCCCCGTCACGCGCCGCAACAAGCGATCCGGTTGTTCGCGGCTCTAGCGTTTGGTGCGACACGCCCTAGCGCGACAAAACATGTCCTCTCAAGTGGCGGTGCTCGAATCGGTTGTGGTCCCGCGGTCATCCCAGTGCTTGAAGTCAGTTCCGACTGAACTACCTTCCGAGTATCAGGGTCACGGGCCTGCAGCCGAAGTACTCATGGCCGATTCCCACGAAAGTCCCTCCGGGACTGGTCGGAACGAGCGTGAGATCGGAGAATCATCCGGCGCTTGTCGTCAGCACCCTCGTTCTTCTAGTCACGCGTTTGCCAGAGCAACGTCGAGGTGTTCCGCACACCCATCCTCAACTTGGCTGCAGCCGCCAGGATCGCAGATTCTCTCCAGCAGACTGATTCGGAGGCTGGTAGAGGAATCGAGCAGATCCGTGCCTTGTTACATATGGCGCAGCAGCAAAACTCGGCGGTCTCCCAGTCGCACAACAAGATCCACAACAGTTCCGTTCAAGCGAACACACATCGGTCGGTTTTCAGTCCCGTCTCTCACCAGCGTCGCAGAGGGGGCAGCCTCTAGAAGGATCGTTCTAGGGACCAGAGTCGGAATCCGCCTTCCATTCGGTCTCATCCCGAAGATCGTCGCCGTTCACGTACTCCTCCGCGGAGTGGGTCTTACGGACCCCGACATTACGATGATCGTCGTTCTGGCGGTGACGCGCATGATCAAAGGCCTGATGCAAGAGGGTATATCACTCAGAAGAAGGTTGATAGAAGTCGAGCCCACCATGGTGGTCATGATAGAGATCATCCGAGTGGAAGCAGGACCGTTGTTTATGGTCCCGAGTGTTTCAGTTGGGCCATTCGCTCGGCTGACATACCTCCCAAATTCCGATTGGCGACGGGAATCAACAAATTCACACGAGAGTCCAAACCAGAAACTTGGTTAGACGACTACAGAGTGGCGGTCCAGATCAGTGGCGGAGATGACCATGTCGCCATGAAACATCTCCCACTGATGCTCGACGGTTCGGCTCGAGCTTGGCTAAACCAGTTAGCTCCATCAAGCATTTAAAGTTGGGCAGATCTGTCCCGAGTATTCATCAGGACCTTCGAGGGTACGTGCAAACGCCCTGCTGGTCTCACAGAGCTTCAGCACTGTGTCCAGAAGCAAAATGAGCCCTTGCACGATTTCATCCAGCGCTGGACAACCCTCTACCACACGGTGGAGAATGTTACAAAACACCAAGTAGTCTGCGCCATCAAGGCAGGCGTTCGGTACAGAGATCTATACTTGAAGTTTGGTCGGACATGCGACATCTCCATGAGCAAGATGATGGAGATAGCCGCACGCTCTGTGAATGGCGAAGAGGAGGACCGCATACGTAGCGGCAAGCATAAGTCAGTCACTGACGGAGATGGGAGCAGCAGTCGGAAGCAGAAATAGAAAGCCCAATCCACTCCGCAAGCACAGGCGGCAGTCGTTACAAACGCTAAGTCCAAAGGCAAGGGGAAACCATAGTGCACCCCCAAGAAGAAACAGTCAGGAAATTCCATCCTAGATGAACCATGTCCAATCCACACGAAGACGGATGAAGAAGGCAATGTCATATTGCCGAAACATACCACTCGGCAGTGTCGCCTCCTGATCCAAGGATTTGGTGAAGGACGGCCGAGTGAGAAAGACACCGAGCAAGATGATGAGGACAAGGGGGATCCATTCCCTCAAGTCCATGCAACGTTTATGATTTTTGCTGATGTAGAAAGCAAAAGTCGACTGAAGCTGGTCAACAGGGAGGTAAACATGGCAACCCCATCCACTCCCACGTTCCTCAAGTGGTCACAGACTGCAATCACTTTTGATCAGTCAGACCACCCAGCACACGTACCCACCCCAGGGAGGCAAGCTCTGGTCGTTGACCCGGTGGTGGAAGGAGTTAGGCTGCGCAAAGTCCTCATGGACGGCGGCAGCGGCTTGAATATCATGTACGCCGATACTCTTAAGGGAATGGGCATTCCGATGTCCAAACTTAGCGAGAGCAGTATGCAATTCCACGGAGTCGTCCTAGGAAGAAAGGCCAAATCACTCGGCCAGATTGCGTTGGATGTCGTTTTCGGCTCTGACAAGAACTTCCGCAAAGAGAAGTTAACATTCGAGGTGGTAGACTTCGAGAGTGCATACCATGCCATTCTGGGCCGTCCGGCATACATGCGTTTCATGGCCCGTCCATGTTACATATATTTTAAGTTGAAGATGCCTGGTCCCAAAGGCGTGATTACTGTCACAGGCAATCGGCAGCGGGCCGAGGAGTGTCTGCAGCAGGGGTCGAGAATTGCACACCATGAGATGGCTGTACTTGAGTTGGATGAGTACAAGAAGATTGCCAGCCCCGCCGACCTGATGCGTTCAAAGAAGCTAGCTTCCGAGTCCACATTCCAGTCGGCGGGAGACACGAAGAAAGTAAGCATCCACCCGACGGATGCCACCGCCGCCCCAACAAACATCTCCACCACCCTTGATCCAAAATAGGAAGCCGAGCTCATCCAATTCCTCCATGAGAACTGGGACATTTTTGCATGGAAGCCTGCTGACATGCCAGGTGTACCCAGGGAGTTGGCTGAGCACCGACTGCATGTGGATCCTGCCGCTCGGCCCGTCCGAGAATGCCTGCGTCGGTCCGCCGCGCACAAGAGAAAAGCAATCGGAGGGGAGGTAGCTAAACTTATGGCAGCCAACTTCATTCGCGAGGTACACCATTCCGAGTGGCTCGCTAATGTTGTCATGGTGCCCAAGAAGGACAAGTCTCTCAGTATGTCCGTCGATTTCAAGCACCTTAATAAGGTCTGTCCGAAAGACCACTTCCCGCTCCCCCGCATTGATCAAATCGTTGATTCGACTGTGGGTTGCGAGCGCTTATCCTTTCTTGATGCCTATTCGGGATATCATAAGATCCGTCTGTATGGTCCAGATGAATTAAAAACATCTTTCATCACCCCATTCGGGTGCTTCTGTTACATCACTATGCCATTCGGTTTGAAAAATGTACGAGCAACTTTTATGCGAATGATGCAAAAATGCCTCCTAGACCAGGTTGGACGAAATGTGGACGCATATATGGACGATATCATAGTCAAGTCATGCAAAGGTTCCGACCTGCTGATTGACTTGGCAGAAACATTTGCCAAGCTACATAGGTACGATATCAAGCTCAACCCAGCCAAGTGTTCATTCGGCGTTCCCAGCGGTAAGTTACTCGGTTTCTTCGTTTCCGAACGAGGGATCGACGTCAACCCCGAAAAGATCGGGACCAGTGTTCGAATGGAGCGGCCAGTAAGAGTACGTGATGTACAAAAGCTCACATGTTGCCTAGCGGCTTTCAGCAGGTTTACCTCTCGACTCGGCGAGAAGGCGTTACCTCTGTACCGACTCATGAAGAAGTCGGATACCTTCCATTGTACAGACGAAGCCCAAACGGTATTCGACGTCCTCAAAGCCCTGCTTTCCACCCAGCCGGTTCTTACTGCCCCGCTCAGTAAAGAACCCCTTCTTCTGTACATCGTGTCTATAAATCAAGTCGTCAGCACCGTTCTGACAGTCGAACGCGAAGAAGAAGGCAAAGCGTACAAGGTTCAGCGGCCAGTATATTATGTTTCCGAAGTCCTGACTCCTTCCAAGCAGAGGTATCCCCATTATCAGAAGCTTATTTATGGGATCTACATGACTGCAAAGAAGGTGGCTCATTATTTCCAAGACCACTCGGTATCTGTCATATCTGATTCTCCGTTGTCGGAAATCCTCCACAATCGGGATGCATCAAGCCGAGTGGCAATGTGGGCAATGGAGATGCTATACTGCGACATCAAGTTCGAAGCCAAGAAAGCTATAAAGTCTCAAGCTCTTGCTCACTTCATAGCAGAATGGGTAGAACAACAGCAACCAACTCACATCTACTCGGCTCATTGGACCATGTTCTTCGATGGGTCCAAGATGTTGAATGGCTCCGGCGCCGGCGTAGTGCTCATATCCCCGAAAGGTGACAAACTCAAGTATGTGTTGCAGATCCATTTTGATTCTTCCAACAACGAAACAGAGTACGAAGCTCTCCTTTACGGGTTGCGCATGGCCATCACACTCGGCGTCCGTCGCCTGATGGTCTATGGCGACTCAGATCTAGTGGTTAATCAAGTAATGAAGGAGTGGGATGTAAGGAACCCCACCATGACTGTATACTGAACGCAATAAGAAAGCTCGAAAAGAGGTTCGAAGGTCTGCAACTTCACCATGTTCCCCGACTGAAAAACCAATCAGCAGATGAATTGGCAAAACTTGGATCCACACGAAGACCTATCCCGAGTGATGTCTGCCTCGAGCACCTACACCTCCCCTCAGTAAAAGAAGATTCTTTTACAGAGGAACCTGTGCAACCAAAGAGCTCAACAGATCAGACTGAAGTCGAGGTTCCCACTGTGGTTGACCTGGTCATGGAGATTCTAGCTATCATTCCCGAATGGACTGTGCCATTCATTGCGTACTTCCTGAGGCAGGAGTTACCGGAAGACGAGGTCCAAGCTAGGCAGATCGTTCGCAGGTCGAAGTCCTTCATCGTCGTTGATGACCAGTTATACAGAGAAACTGTTTCAGGCATCCTTCAGCGGTGTATCTCTCCTGAGGAGGGTCGGTTAATTTTGGAAGAAATTCACTCGGAACCTGCGGCCATCATGCCTCCTCAAGGGAAATCGTCGCCAAAGCATTTAGAGCTGGTTTCTTCTAGTTGGAGGCAAATGAAATGGCAAAAGATATTGTCGACCATTGCGAAGGTTGTCAGTTCTATTCAAACAAGTCCCACAAGACAACGTCCGCGCTGAAGACAATTCCCCTTTCTTGGCCATTCGCCATGTGGGGATTAGATACAGTCGGACCATTCAGAACAGGCCAAGGAGGATTCACCCATCTGCTGGTAGCAGTCGACAAGTTTACCAAGTGGATTGAAGCCAAGCCAATCAAGAAGCTTGACGCCCTTACGGCCATCAAATTTGTCAGAGACATCATCTCCAGATACGGGGTTCCACACAGCATAATCACCGACAATGGCACAAACTTTGACTCGGACGAGTTCAATGGTTTTTGCGCAGGCCAAGGTATCCCAGTGGATTTTGCATCCGTTGCGCACCCCCAAACAAATGGACAAGCGGAGGGGGCGAATGGACTCATTCTTCAAGGGTTGAAACCTCGACTCCTGCGGGAAGTTGGACATGCCGCCGACGCATGGGTCACCGAGCTGCCTTCGGTGCTGTGGGGCCTCCGAACAACTCCGAATAGATCGACACGACGATCCCCGTTTTTCCTCGTTTATGGAGCAGAGGCAGTCCTTCCGAGTGAATTGCTTCACAACTCTCCACGAGTCGAACTCTTCTCCGAAGCCGAAGCAGAGCAAGCCAGGCAAGACGGAGTAGACCTTTTAGAAGAGGAGCGCGAGATGGCATTGATCCGTTCAACAATTTATCAGCAAGATCTACGGAGATTTCATGCGTGGCATTGATCCGTTCCAAGAAGTCGACCTGGTGCTCCGAGTGGATCAACAGAGACCACACAAGTTGGCTCCCGCCTGGGAAGGACCGTTCATCATTTCTAAGGTGCTGAACAACGGAGTGTATCGACTCTACAACCTCGACAGGGAGTGTATAGTAGTCTCATAGTGTTGTTGGTTTGCTATGGAGCTCAATGGGACTAACCTGTTCGAGCTTCATACCAGTGGGGTCACTCTCAGTGAACCCACTTGGTGTAGTCCCCGAGACCGCTGTCGATTGCTTGCGTCGGCAGGGGTCTGAAGAATCTTGAGTTTTGATTGTTTTGTCATATCTGTCGAGACTTTTTCCTTGTTGAATCTGGCTGATCCTCCCTTTGTGTCTCTTTGACAGAAGACTTGTGAAGTGGGATCGGCCTATAATGCTCTGATGGCTGAGAAGACTCAACTTGCTGCCGACTTGGAGGTAGCTGCGAATGATATGGCTGGCATGAAGAAGGCTCTCGCTGAACGAGAAATTTCTTTGAAGGAATCTCGGGAGACTAACAAGGCACTGTTAGCAGAGTTAGAAAATAAGAAGAAGGAGAGATCTGAATGGGTGGGCCAGCTGAAGTCAATAAATGCTCGGTGCAAAGCGCAGGAGAAATACGTGGGCGACTGGGCGAAGAAGATGGTCGCACTGCTTGGTGGTAAGTTGCTTGCCGAGTACTCTTTGACTTTGGAGTTCACTCCGGGCTTATTTTCTCACTGTCTTCTCTTTGTAGATTTCTGTCGGGACGTTGAAGCTGAGACCGCCGGAATTGAAACGGCGCTTGGGCAACCGAATGTTCCACTCGGTGATGAAGCTAACCGAGACATGTTCCGACTGAATTCCCGCCTTAACAAGGTGGGTCCTTTCGTTGGTCGCCTGAGAGAAGTTGTCGGCCGAATTGACAAAGAGTTGTGGCCTGAAATGACTCCCGGAATGAGATAGAGGGGTTGATGACTCGACTGGAGGATGTTCCAAGCAGAGTGCAGGCATGGAAGAAGTCTGCCGCTCGGTGTGGCGCGGATGTGGCGCTGTCTCTGGTCCGAGTGCATTGTAAGGAAGGCCATGAAGACAAGCTGAAGACGTTGCAGGTCGCCAACACCAAGAAGCTTCGATTTCAAGACTTCATGGAGACCTTCCTCGACACGGCCACTCGGATTGCAGATGGAATCGACCTCGACACCTTCGTGGAGCCTGCCAGCCCTGGCGATGCTTGATTGACTTTATGCTGAACGTGCATTTACCTCGGTATGCCGAGTGGAGTTTGTATTAAACTTTGGCCACTGCTGTTGGCCGGTACATTCATGGCTCAGTGTGGATAAACTTGATTCACACCGAGTCTACTGATCCGTGAACTCAATTTGAATTCGAACCAGATCTTTTTCTCTTGTTTCGCTGAATTTTTTTAAAACACGATTTTGGCTCGTGGTTTTTGTTTGGGCGACTCAGCTAAGTCTCTGAATGTAACTTGTGTGCCCACTCGAAGGAAGCTCTTTACTTAGGCAACTTTCTTTCGAAGCTAAGTCCTCGAGTGTGACTTTTGGTGCACACTCGGAGCAAGTTGTTTACTTAGGCGACTGTGGGTCACAGCTAAGTCCCTGAGTGTGACTTTTGGTGCACACTCGGAGCAAGTTGTTTACTTAGGCGACTCTGGGTCGAAGCTAATCCCCGAGTGTGACTTTAAATGCACACTCGGAGAAAGTTGTTTACTTAGGCGACTCTGGGTCGCAGCTAAGTCCCCGAGTGTGACTTTAAATGCACACTCGGAGAAAGTTGTTTACTTAGGCTACGCTGGGTCGCAGCTAAGTCCCCGAGTGTGACTTTAAATGCACACTCGGAGAAAGTTGTTTATTTAGGCGACTCTGGGTCGCAGCTAAGTCCCCGAGTGTGACTTTAAATGCACACTCGGAGCAAGTTGTTTACTTAGGCGACTCTGGGTCGCAGCTACGTCCCCGAGTGTGACTTTTCGTGCACACTCGGAGCAATTTGTTTACTTAGGCGACTCTGGATCGCAGCTAAGTCCCCGAGTGTGACTTTTGGTGCACACTCGGAGCAAGTTGTTTATTTAGGCGACTCTGGGTCGCAGCAAAGTCCCCGAGTGTGACTTTTGGTGCATAGTCGGAGCAAGTTGTGTAATTAGGCGACTCTGGGTCACAACTAAGTCCCCGAGTGTGACCTTTGGTGCACACTCGGAGCGAGTTGTTATTTAGGGGACTCTGGGTCGCAGCTAAGTCCCCGAGTGTGACTTTAGATGCACACTCGGAGCAAGTTGTTTACTTAGGAGACTCTGGGTCGCAGCTAAGTCCCGAGTGTGACTTGTGGTGCACACTCGGAGCAATTTGTTTACTTAGGTGACTCTGGATCACAGCTAAGTCCCCGAGTGTGACTTTTGGTGCACACTCGGAGCAAGTTGTTTACTTAGGCGACTCTGGATTGCAGCTAAGTCTCCGAGTGTGACTTTTGGTGCACACTCGAAGCAAGTTGTTTACTTAGGCGACTCTGGGTCGCAGCTAAGTCCCGGAGTGTGCCTTTTGGTGCACACTCGGAGCAAGTTGTTTATTTAGGAGACTCTGGGTCGCAGCTAAGTCCCCGAGTGTGACTTTTAGTGCACACTCGGAGCAATTTGTTTACTTAGGCGACTCTGGATTGCAGCTAAGTCCCCGAGTGTGACTTTTGCTGCACACTCGGAGCAAGTTGTTTACTTAGGCGACTCTGGGTCGCAGCTAAGTCCCCGAGTGTGACTTTTGGTGCATAGTCGAAGCAAGTTGTCTACTTAGGCGACTCTGGGTCACAACTAAGTCCCCGAGTGTGACTTTTGGTGCACACTCGGAGCGAGTTGTTATTTAGGGGACTCTGGGTCGCAGCTAAGTCCCAGAGTGTGATTCAAATGCACACTCGGAGCAAGTTGTTTACTTAGGAGACTCTGGGTCGCAGCTAAATCCCCGAGTGTGAGATTTGGTGCACACTCGGAGCAATTTGTTTACTTAGGTGACTCTGGATCACAGCTAAGTCCCCGAGTGTGACTTTTGGTGCACATTCGGAGCAAGTTGTTTACTTAGGCGACTCTAGATCACAGCTAAGTCTCCGAGTGTGACTTTTGGTGCACATTCGGAGCAAGTTGTTTACTTAGGCGACTCTGGGTCGCAGCTTAGTCCCGGAGTGTGACTTTTGGTGCACACTCGGAGCAAGTTGTTTACTTAGGCGACTCTGGGTCGAAGCTAATCCCCGAGTGTGACTTTAGATGCACACTCGGAGAAAGTTGTTTACTTAGGCGACTCTGGGTCGCAGCTAAGTCCCCGAGTGTGACTTTAAATGCACACTCGGAGAAAGTTGTTTACTTAGGCTACGCTGGTTCGCAGCTAAGTCCCCGAGTGTGACTTTAAATGCACACTTGGAGCAAGTTGTTTACTTAGGAGACTCTGGGTCGAAGCTAAGTCCCCGAGTGTGACTTTTGGTGCACACTCGGAGCAATTTGTTTACTTAGGTGACTCTGGATCGCAGCTAAGTCTCCGAGTGTGACTTTTGGTGCACACTCGGAGCAAGTTGTTTACTTAGGCTACTCTGGGTCGCAGCTAAGTCCTCGAGTGTGACTTTTGGTGCACACTCGGAGCAAGTTGTTTACTTAGGCGACTGTGGGTCACAGCTAAATCCCCGAGTGTGACTTTTGGTGCACACTCGGAGCAAGTTGTTTACTTAGGCGACTCTGGGTCGAAGCTAATCCCCGAGTGTGACTTTAAATGCACACTCGGAGAAAGTTGTTTACTTAGGCGACTCTGGGTCGCAGCTAAGTCCCCGAGTGTGACTTTAAATGCACACTCGGAGAAAGTTGTTTACTTAGGCTACGCTGGGTCGCAGCTAAGTCCCCGAGTGTGACTTTAAATGCACACTCGGAGAAAGTTGTTTACTTAGGCGACTCTGGGTCGCAGCTAAGTCCCCGAGTGTGACATTTGGTGCACACTCGGAGCAAGTTGTTTACTTAGGCGACTCTGGGTCGAAGCTAATCCCCGAGTGTGACTTTAAATGCACACTCGGAGAAAGTTGTTTACTTAGGCGACTCTGGGTCGCAGCTAAGTCCCCGAGTGTGACTTTAAATGCACACTCGGAGAAAGTTGTTTACTTAGGCTACGCTGGGTCGCAGCTAAGTCCCCGAGTGTGACTTTTGGTGCATAGTCGGAGCAAGTTGTGTACTTAGGCGACTCTGGGTCACACCTAAGTCCCCGAGTGTGACTTTTGGTGCACACTCGGAGTGAGTTGTTATTTAGGGGACTCTGGGTCGCAGCTAAGTCCCCGAGTGTGACTTTAAATGCACACTCGGAGCAAGTTGTTTACTTAGGAGACTCTGGGTCGCAGCTAAGTCCCGAGTGTGACTTTTGGTGCGCACTCGGAGCAATTTGTTTACTTAGGTGACTCTGGATCACAGCTTAGTCCCCGAGTGTGACTTTTGGTGCACACTCGGAGCAAGTTGTTTACTTAGGCGACTCTGGATTGCAGCTAAGTCTCCGAGTGTGACTTTTGGTGCACACTCGGAGCAAGTTGTTTACTTAGGCGATTCTGGGTCGCAGCTAAGTCCCGGAGTGTGACTTTTGGTGCACACTCGGAGCAAGTTGTTTATTTAGGAGACTCTGGGTCGCAGCTAAGTCCCCGAGTGTGACTTTTGGTGCACACTCGGAGCAATTTGTTTACTTAGGCGACTCTGGATCGCAGCTAAGTCCCTGAGTGTGACTTTTGGTGCACACTCGGAGCAAGTTGTTTACTTAGGCGACTCTGGGTCGCAGCTAAGTCCCCGAGTGTGACTTTTGGTGCATAGTCGAAGCAAGTTGTCTACTTAGGCGACTCTGGGTCACAACTAAGTCCCCGAGTGTGACTTTTGGTGCACACTCGGAGCGAGTTGTTATTTAGGGGACTCTGGGTCGCAGCTAAGTCCCAGAGTGTGACTTCAAATGCACACTCGGAGCAAGTTGTTTACTTAGGAGACTCTGGGTCGCAGCTAAGTCCCCGAGTGTGAGATTTGGTGCACACTCGGAGCAATTTGTTTACTTAGGTGACTCTGGATCACAGCTAAGTCCCCGAGTGTGACTTTTGGTGCACACTCGGAGCAAGTTGTTTACTTAGGCGACTCTAGATCACAGCTAAGTCTCCGAGTGTGACTTTTGGTGCACATTCGGAGCAAGTTGTTTACTTAGGCGACTCTGGGTCGCAGCTAAGTCCCGGAGTGTGACTTTTGGTGCACACTCGGAGCAAGTTGTTTACTTAGGCGACTCTGGGTCGAAGCTAATCCCCGAGTGTGACTTTAGATGCACACTCGGAGAAAGTTGTTTACTTAGGCGACTCTGGGTCGCAGCTAAGTCCCCGAGTGTGACTTTAAATGCACACTCGGAGAAAGTTGCTTACTTAGGCTACGCTGGGTCGCAGCTAAGTCCCCGAGTGTGACTTTAAATGCACACTTGGAGCAAGTTGTTTACTTAGGAGACTCTGGGTCGAAGCTAAGTCCCCGAGTGTGACTTTTGGTGGACACTCGGAGCAATTTGTTTACTTAGGTGACTCTGGATCGCAGCTAAGTCTCCGAGTGTGACTTTTGGTGCACACTCGGAGCAAGTTGTTTACTTAGGCGACTCTGGGTCGCAGCTAAGTCCTCGAGTGTGACTTTTGGTGCACACTCGGAGCAAGTTGTTTACTTAGGCGACTGTGGGTCACAGCTAAATCCCCGAGTGTGACTTTTGGTGCACACTCGGAGCAAGTTGTTTACTTAGGCGACTCTGGGTCGAAGCTAATCCCCGAGTGTGACTTTAAATGCACACTCGGAGAAAGTTGTTTACTTAGGCGACTCTGGGTCGCAGCTAAGTCCCCGAGTGTGACTTTAAATGCACACTCGGAGAAAGTTGTTTACTTAGGCTACGCTGGGTCGCAGCTAAGTCCCCGAGTGTGACTTTAAATGCACACTCGGAGAAAGTTGTTTACTTAGGCGACTCTGGGTCACAGCTAAGTCCCCGAGTGTGACATTTGGTGCACACTCGGAGCAAGTTGTTTACTTAGGCGACTGTGGGTCGAAGCTAATCCCCGAGTGTGACTTTAAATGCACACTCGGAGAAAGTTGTTTACTTAGGCGACTCTGGGTCGCAGCTAAGTCCCCGAGTGTGACTTTAAATGCACACTCGGAGAAAGTTGTTTACTTAGGCTACGCTGGGTCGCAGCTAAGTCCCCGAGTGTGACTTTTGGTGCATAGTCGGAGCAAGTTGTGTACTTAGGCGACTCTGGGTCACAACTAAGTCCCCGAGTGTGACTTTTGGTGCACACTCGGAGTGAGTTGTTATTTAGGGGACTCTGGGTCGCAGCTAAGTCCCCGAGTGTGACTTTAAATGCACACTCGGAGCAAGTTGTTTACTTAGGAGACTCTGGGTCGCAGCTAAGTCCCGAGTGTGACTTTTGGTGCGCACTCGGAGCAATTTGTTTACTTAGGTGACTCTGGATCACAGCTAAGTCCCCGAGTGTGACTTTTGGTGCACACTCGGAGCAAGTTGTTTACTTAGGCGACTCTGGATTGCAGCTAAGTCTCCGAGTGTGACTTTTGGTGCACACTCGGAGCAAGTTGTTTACTTAGGCGACTCTGGGTCGCAGCTAAGTCCCGGAGTGTGACTTTTGGTGCACACTCGGAGCAAGTTGTTTATTTAGGAGACTCTGGGTCGCAGCTAAGTCCCCGAGTGTGACTTTTGGTGCACACTCGAAGCAATTTGTTTACTTAGGCGACTCTGGATCGCAGCTAAGTCCCTGAGTGTGACTTTTGGTGCACACTCGGAGCAAGTTGTTTACTTAGGCGACTCTGGGTCGCAGCTAAGTCCCCGAGTGTGACTTTTGGTGCATAGTCGGAGCAAGTTGTCTACTTAGGCGACTCTGGGTCACAACTAAGTCCCCGAGTGTGACTTTTGGTGCACACTCGGAGCGAGTTGTTATTTAGGGGACTCTGGGTCGCAGCTAAGTCCGAGAGTGTGACTTCAAATGCACACTCGGAGCAAGTTGTTTACTTAGGAGACTCTGGGTCGCAGCTAAGTCCCCGAGTGTGACATTTGGTGCACACTCGGAGCAATTTGTTTACTTAGGTGACTCTGGATCACAGCTAAGTCCCCGAGTGTGACTTTTGGTGCACACTCGGAGGAAGTTGTTTACTTAGGCGACTCTGGATCGCAGCTAAGTCTCCGAGTGTGACTTTTGGTGCACACCCAGAGCAAGTTGTTTACTTAGGCGACTCTGGGTCGCAGCTAAGTCCCGGAGTGTGACTTTTGGTGCACACTCGGAGCAAGTTGTTTACTTAGGCGACTCTGGGTCGAAGCCAATCCCCGAGTGTGACTTTAGATGCACACTCGGAGAAAGTTGTTTACTTAGGCGACTCTGGGTCGCAGCTAAGTCCCCGAGTGTGACTTTAAATGCACACTCGGAGAAAGTTCTTTACTTAGGCTACGCTGGGTCGCAGCTAAGTCCCCGAGTGTGACTTTAAATGCACACTTGGAGCAAGTTGTTTACTTAGGAGACTCTGGGTCGCAGCTAAGTCCCCGAGTGTGACTTTTGGTGCACACTCGGAGCAATTTGTTTACTTAGGTGACTCTGGATCGCAGCTAAGTCTCCGAGTGTGACTTTTCGTGCACACTCGGAGCAAGTTGTTTACTTAGGCGACTCTGGGTCGCAGCTAAGTCCTCGAGTGTGACTTTTCGTGCACACTCGGAGCAAGTTGTTTACTTAGGCGACTCTGGGTCACAGCTAAGTCCCCGAGTATGACTTTTGGTGCACACTCGGAGCAAGTTGTTTACTTAGGCGACTCTGGGTCGAAGCTAATCCCCGAGTGTGACTTTAAATGCACACTCGGAGAAAGTTGTTTACTTAGGCGACTCTGGGTCGCAGCTAAGTCCCCGAGTGTTACTTTAAATGCACACTCGGAGAAAGTTGTTTACTTAGGCTACGCTGGGTCGCAGCTAAGTCCCCGAGTGTGACTTTAAATGCACACTCGGAGAAAGTTGTTTACTTAGGCGACTCTGGGTCGCAGCTAAGTCTCCGAGTGTGACTTTAAATGCACACTCGGAGCAAGTTGTTTACTTAGGCGACTCTGGGTCGCAGCTACGTCCCCGAGTGTGACTTTTCGTGCACACTCGGAGCAATTTGTTTACTTAGGCGACTCTGGATCGCAGCTAAGTCCCCGAGTGTGACTTTTGGTGCACACTCGGAGCAAGTTGTTTATTTAGACGACTCTGGGTCGCACCTAAGTCCCCGAGTGTGACTTTTGGTGCATAGTCGGAGCAAGTTGTGTACTTAGGCGACTCTGGGTCACAACTAAGTCCCCGAGTGTGACTTTTGGTGCACACTCGGAGCGAGTTGTTATTTAGGGGACTCTGGGTCGCAGCTAAGTCCCCGAGTGTGACTTTAAATGCACACTCGGAGCAAGTTGTTTACTTAGGAGACTTTGGGTCGCAGCTAAGTCCCCGAATGTGACTTTTGGTGCACACTCGGAGCAATTTGTTTACTTAGGTGACTCTGGATCACAGCTAAGTCCCCGAGTGTGACTTTTGGTGCACACTCGGAGCAAGTTGTTTACTTAGGCGACACTGGATTGCAGCTAAGTCTCCGAGTGTAACTTTTGGTGCACACTCGGAGCAAGTTGTTTACTTAGGCGACTCTGGGTCGCAGCTAAGTCCCGGAGTGTGACTTTTGGTGCACACTCGGAGCAAGTTGTTTATTTAGGAGACTCTGGGTCGCAGCTAAGTCCCCGAGTGTGACTTTTGGTGCACACTCGGAGCAATTTGTTTACTTAGGCGACTCTGGATCGCAGTAAGTCCCCGAGTCTGACTTCTGGTGCACACTCGGAGCAAGTTGTTTACTTAGGCGACTCTGGGTCGCAGCTAAGTCCCCGAGTGTGACTTTTGGTGCATAGACGGAGCAAGTTGTCTACTTAGGCGACTCTGGGTCACAACTAAGTCCCCGAGTGTGACTTTTGGTGCACACTCGGAGCGAGTTGTTATTTAGGGGACTCTGGGTCGCAGCTAAGTCCCCGAGTGTGACTTTAAATGCACACTCGGAGCAAGTTGTTTACTTAGGAGACTCTGGGTCGCAGCTAAGTCCCCGAGTGTGACTTTGGTGCACACTCGGAGCAATTTGTTTACTTAGGTGACTCTGGATCACAGCTAAGTCCCCGAGTGTGACTTTTGGTGCACACTCGGAGCAAGTTGTTTACTTAGGCGACTCTGGATTGCAGCTAAGTCTCCGAGTGTGACTTTTGGTGCACACTCGGAGCAAGTTGTTGACTTAGGCGACTCTGGGTCGCAGCTAAGTCCCGGAGTGTGACTTTTGGTGCACACTCGGAGCAAGTTGTTTATTTAGGAGACTCTGGGTCGCGCTAAGTCCCCGAGTGTGACTTTTGGTGCACACTCGGAGCAATTTGTTTACTTAGGCGACTCTGGATCGCAGCTAAGTCCCCGAGTGTGACTTTTGGTGCACACTCGGAGCAAGTTGTTTACTTAGGCGACTCTGGGTCGCAGCTAAGTCCCGGAGTGTGACTTTTGGTGCACACTCGGAGCAAGTTGTTTATTTAGGAGACTCTGGGTCGCGCTAAGTCCCCGAGTGTGACTTTTGGTGCACACTCGGAGCAAGTTGTTTACTTAGGCGACTCTGGATCGCAGCTAAGTCTCCGAGTGTGACTTTTGGTGCACACTCGGAGCGAGTTGTTATTTAGGGGACTCTGGGTCGCAGCTAAGTCCCCGAGTGTGACTTTTGGTGCACACTCGGAGCAAGTTGTTTACTTAGGAGACTCTGGGTCGCAGCTAAGTCCCCGAGTGTGACTTTTGGTGCACACTCGGAGCAATTTGTTTACTTAGGTGACTCTGGATCGCAGCTAAGTCTCCGAGTGTGACTTTTGGTGCACACTCGGAGCAAGTTGTTTACTTAGGCGACTCTGGGTCACAGCTAAGTCCTCGAGTGTGACTTTTGGTGCACACTCGGAGCAAGTTGTTTACTTAGGCGACTCTGGGTCACAGCTAAATCCCCGAGTGTGACTTTTGGTGCACACTCGGAGCAAGTTGTTTACTTAGGCGACTCTGGGTCGAAGCTAATCCCCGAGTGTGACTTTAAATGCACACTCGGAGAAAGTTGTTTACTTAGGCGACTCTGGGTCGCAGCTAAGTCCCCGAGTGTGACTTTGGTGCATACTCGGAGCAAGTTGTTTACTTAGGCGACTCTGGGTCGCAGCTAAGTCCCCGAGTGTGACTTTTGGTGCACACTCGGAGCGAGTTGTTATTTAGGGGACTCTGGGTCGCAGCTAAGTCCCTGAGTGTGACTTTAAATGCACACTCGGAGCAAGTTGTTTACTTAGGAGACTCTGGGTCGCAGCTAAGTCCCCGAGTGTGACTTTGGTGCACACTCGGAGCAATTTGTTTACTTAGGTGACTCTGGATCACAGCTAAGTCCCCGAGTGTGACTTTTGGTGCACACTCGGAGCAAGTTGTTTACTTAGGCGACTCTGGATCGCAGCTAAGTCTCCGAGTGTGACTTTTGGTGCACACTCGGAGCGAGTTGTTATTTAGGGGACTCTGGGTCGCAGCTAAGTCCCCGAGTGTGACTTTTGGTGCACACTCGGAGCAAGTTGTTTACTTAGGAGACTCTGGGTCGCAGCTAAGTCCGCGAGGGTGACTTTTGGTGCACACTCGGAGCAATTTGTTTACTTAGGTGACTCTGGATCACAGCTAAGTCCCCGAGTGTGACTTTTGGTGCACACTCGGAGCAAGTTGTTTACATAGGCGACACTGGATTGCAGCTAAGTCTCCGAGTGTGACTTTTGGTGCACACTCGGAGCAAGTTGTTTACTTAGGCGACTCTGGGTCGCAGCTAAGTCCCGGAGTTTGACTTTTGGTGCACACTCGGAGCAAGTTGTTTATTTAGGAGACTCTGGATCGCAGCTAAGTCCCCGAGTGTGACTTTTGGTGCACAGTCGGAGCAATTTGTTTACTTAGGCGACTCTGGATCGCAGCTAAGTCCCCGAGTGTGACTTTTGGTGCACACTCGGAGCAAGTTGTTTACTTAGGCGACTCTGGGTCGCAGCTAAGTCCCCGAGTGTGACTTTTGGTGCATAGTCGGAGCAAGTTGTCTACTTAGGCGACTCTGGGTCACAACTAAGTCCCCGAGTGTGACTTTGGGTGCACACTCGGAGCGAGTTGTTATTTAGGGGACTCTGGGTCGCAGCTAAGTCCCCGAGTGTGACTTTAAATGCACACTCGGAGCAAGTTGTTTACTTAGGAGTTTCTGGGTCGCAGCTAAGTCCCCGAGTGTGACTTTTGGTGCACACTCGGAGCAATTTGTTTACTTAGGTCACTCTGGATCACAGCTAAGTCCCCGAGTGTGACTTTTGGTGCACACTCGCAGCAAGTTGTTTACTTAGGCGACTCTGGATCGCAGCTAAGTCTCCGAGTGTGACTTTTGGTGCACACTCGGAGCAAGTTGTTTACTTAGGCGACTCTGGGTCGCAGCTAAGTCCCGGAGTGTGACTTTTGGTGCACACTCGGAGCAAGTTGTTTCCTTAGGCGACTCTGGGTCGAAGCTAATCCCCGAGTGTGACTTTAGATGCACACTCGGAGAAAGTTGTTTACTTAGGCGACTCTGGGTCGCAGCTAAGTCCCCGAGTGTGACTTTAAATGCACACTCGGAGGAAGTTGTTTACTTAGGCTACGCTGGGTCGCAGCTATGTCCCTGAGTGTGACTTTAAATGCACACTTGGAGCAAGTTCTTTACTTAGGAGACTCTGGGTCGCAGCTAAGTCCCCGAGTGTGACTTTTGGTGCACACTCGGAGCAATTTGTTTACTTAGGTGACACTGGATCGCAGCTAAGTCTCCGAGTGTGACTTTTGGTGCACACTCGGAGCAAGTTGTTTACTTAGGCGACTCTGGGTCGCAGCTAAATCCTCGAGTGTGACTTTTGGTGCACACTCGGAGCAAGTTGTTTACTTAGGCGACACTGGGTCACAACTAAGTCCCCGAGTGTGACTTTTGGTGCACACTCAGAGCAAGTTGTTTACTTAGGCGACTCTGGGTCGAAGCTAATCCCCGAGTGTGACTTTAAATGCACACTCGGAGAAAGTTGTTTACTTAGGCGACTCTGGGTCGCAGCTAAGTCCCCGAGTGTGACTTTAAATGCACACTCGGAGAAAGTTGTTTACTTAGGCTACGCTGGGTCGCAGCTAAGTCCCCGAGTGTGACTTTAAATGCACACTCGGAGAAAGTTGTTTACTTAGGCGACTCTGGGTCGCAGCTAAGTCCCCGAGTGTGACTTTAAATGCACACTCGGAGCAAGTTGTTTACTTAGGCGACTCTGGGTCGCAGCTACGTCCCCGAGTGTGACTTCTCGTGCACACTCGGAGCAATTTATTTACTTAGGCGACTCTGGATCGCAGCTAAGTCCCCGAGTGTGACTTTTGGTGCACACTCGGAGCAAGTTGTTTACTTAGGCGACTCTGGGTCGCAGCTAAGTCCCCGAGTGTGACTTTTGGTGCATAGTCGGAGCAAGTTGTGTACTTAGGCGACTCTGGGTCACAACTAAGTCCCCGAGTGTGACTTTTGGTGCACACTCGGAGCGAGTTGTTATTTAGGGGACTCTGGGTCGCAGCTAAGTCCCCGAGTGTGACTTTAAATGCACACTCGGAGCAAGTTGTTTACTTAGGAGACTCTGGGTCGCAGCTAAGTCCCCGAGTGTGACTTTTGGTGCACACTCGGAGCAATTTGTTTACTTAGGTGACTCTGGATCACAGCTAAGTCCCCGAGTGTGACTTTTGGTGCACACTCGGAGCAAGTTGTTTACTTAGGCGACTCTAGATTGCAGCTAAGTCTCCGAGTGTGACTTTTGGTGCACACTCGGAGCAAGTTGTTTACTTAGGCGACTCTGGGTCGCAGCTAAGTCCCGGAGTGTGACTTTTGGTGCACACTCGGAGCAAGTTGTTTATTTAGGAGACTCTGGGTCGCGCTAAGTCCCCGAGTGTGACTTTTGGTGCACACTCGGAGCAATTTGTTTCCTTAGGCGACTCTGGATCGCAGCTAAGTCCCCGAGTGTGACTTTTGGTGCACACTCGGAGCAAGTTGTTTACTTAGGCGACTCTGGGTCGCAGCTAAGTCCCCGAGTGTGACTTTGGTGTATACTCGGAGCAAGTTGTTTACTTAGGCGACTCTGGGTCACGGCTAAGTCCCCGAGTTTGACTTTTGGTGCACACTCGGAGCGAGTTGTTTACTTAGGCGACTCTGGGTCGCAGCTAAGTCCCCGAGTGTGACTTTAAATGCACACTCGGGGCAAGGTGTTTACTTAGGCGACTCTGAGTCGCAGCTAAGTCTCCTAGTGTGACTTTTGGTGCACACTCGGAGTTAGTTTTTTAGACCAGAGTCTGCAAACGCGGAAGAATTTTTAGTCGGCAAGAAATTAATCCGCTTGTATTACTTCGATGACATTTGTTCTTTACATTGGCTCTGTCGGCGGTTATGTGTAGAAGCGTTTCAGTAGATCTCCATTCCATGCTCGCGGCTTGTCTGTCACCCTGTCGAGGTTGTAGAATCGATACGCTCCGTTGTTCAACACCTTAGAAATGATGAACGGTCCTTCCTAGGCGGGAGCCAACTTGTGTGGTCTGTGTTGATCCACTAGGAGCACCAGGTCGACTGCTTCGAACGTGCGGCTCCTGACGTGCCGCGCATGAAATCGTCGCAGATCTTGCTGATAAATTTTTGAACGGATCAATGCCATCTCGCGCTCCTCTTCTGAAAGGTCTACTCCGTCTTGCATGGCTTGCTCTGCTTCGGCTTCGGAAGGACTGCCTCTGCTCCATAAACGAGGAAAAACGGGGATCGTCCAGTCAATCTATTCGGAGTTGTTCGGAGGCCCCACAGCACCGAAGGCAGCTCGGTGACCCATGCGCCGGCGGCATGTCTAACTTCTCGCAGGAGTCAAGGTTTCAACCCTTGAAGAATGAGTCCATTCGCCCGCTCCGCTTGTCCATTTGTTTGGGGGTGCGCAACGGATGCAAAATCCACTCGGATACCTTGGCCTGCGCAAAAACCTTTGAACTCGTCCGAGTCAAAGTTTGTGCCATTGTCGGTGATTATGGTGTGTGGAACCCCATATCTGGCGATGATGTCTCTCATAAATTTGATGGTCGTAAGGGCGTCAAGCTTCTTGATTGGCTTGGCTTCAATCCACTTGGTAAACTTGTCGACTGCTACCAGCAGATGGGTGAATCCTCCTTGGCCTGTTCTGAATGGTCCGACTGTATCTAATCCCCACACGACGAATGGCCAAGAAAGGGGAATTGTCTTCAGCGCGGACGTTGGCTTGTGGGACTTGTTTGAATAAAACTGACAACCTTCGCAATGGTTGACTATATCTTTTGTCATTTCATTCGCCTGCAACCAGAAGAAACCAGCTCTGAATGCTTTGGCGGCGATTGCCCTTGAGGAGGCATGATGGCCATAGGTTCCCGAGTGAATTTCTTCCAAAATTAACCAACCATCTGCAGGAGAGATACACCGCTGAAGGACGCCTGGAACACTTTCTCTGTATAACTGGACATCAACGACGGTGAAGGACTTCGACCTGCGAACGATCTTCCTAGCTTGGACCTCGTCTTCCTTTAACTCTCTCCTCAAGATGTATGCAATGAATGGCATAGTCCATTCGGGAATGACAGCTAGAATCTCCATGACCAGGTCAACCACAGCGGGAACCTCGACTTCAGTCTGATCTGTTGAGCTCTTTGGTTGCACAGGTTCCTCTGTAAAAGAATCTTCTTTTACCGAGGGGAGGTGTAGGTGCTCGAGGCAGACATCACTCGGGATAGGTCTTCGTGTGGATCCAAGTTTTGCCAATTCATCTGCTGCTTGGTTTTTCAGTCGGGGAACATGGTGAAGTTCCAGACCTTCGAACCTCTTTTGGAGGTTTCTTAATGCGTTGCAGTATGCAGTCATGGTGGGGTTCCTTACATCCCACTCCTTCATTACTTGATTAACCACTAGATCTGAGTCGCCATAGACCATCAGGCGACGGACGCCGAGTGTGATGGCCATGCGCAACCCGTAAAGGAGAGCTCCGTACTCTGCTTTGTTGTTGGAAGAATCAAAATGGATCTGCAACACATACTTGAGTTTGTCACCTTTCGGGGATATGAGCACTACGCCGGCGCCGGAGCCATTCAACATCATGGACCCATCGAAGAACATGGTCCAATGAGCCGAGTAGATGTGAGTCTGTTGCTGTTGTTCTACCTATTCTGCTATGAAGTCAGCAAGAGCTTGAGACTTTATAGCTTTCTTGGCTTCAAACTTGATGTCGCAGTATAGCATCTCCATTGCCCACTTTGCCACTCGGCCCGATGCGTCCCGATTGTGGAGGATTTCCGACAACGGAGCATCAGATATGACAGATACCGAGTGGTCTTGGAAATAATGAGCCACCTTGTTTGCAGTCATGTAGATCCCATAAATAAGCTTCTGATAATGGGGATACCTCTGCTTGGAAGGAGTCAGGACTTCGGAAACATAATATACTGGCCGCTGAACCTTGTACGCTTTGCCTTCTTCTTCGCGTTCGACTGCCAGAACGGTGCTGACGACTTGATTTGTAGCCGCGATGTACAGAAGAAGGGGTTCTTTACTGAGCGGGGCAGTAAGAACTGGCTGGGTGGAAAGCAGGGCTTTGAGGTCGTCGAACGCGGTTTGGGCTTCGTCTGTCTAGTCAAAGGTATCCGAATTCTTCATGAGTCGGTATAGAGGTATCGCCTTCTCGCCGAGTCGAGCGATAAACCTGCTCAAATCCGCTAGGCAACCTGTGAGCTTTTGTACGTTATGTACTCTTACCGGCCGCTCCATTCGAACAATGGTCCCGATCTTTTCGGGGTTGACATCGATCCCTCGTTCGTAAACGAAGAAACCGAGTAACTTCCCGCTGGGAACGCCGAATGAACACTTGGCTGGGTTGAGCTTGATATCGTACCTACGTAGGTTGGCGAATGTTTCTGCCAAGTCAGTTAGCAGGTCAGAACCTTTACGTGACTTGACTACGATATCGTCCATATATGCCTCCACATTTCGACCAACCTGGTCTAGGAGGCATTTTTGGATCATTCGCATAAAAGTTGCTCCTGCATTTTTCAAACCGAATGGCATAGTGATGTAACAGAAGCACCCGAATGGGGTGATGAAAGATGTTTTTAATTCATCTGGACCATACAGACGGATCTGATGTTAGCCCGAATAGGCATCAAGAAAGGGTAAGCACTTGCAACCCACAGTCGAATCAACGATTTGATCAATGCGAGGGAGCGGGAAGTGGTCTTTCGGACACACCTTATTAAGGTGCTTGAAATCGATGCACATACGGAGAGACTTGTCCTTCTTGGGCACCATGACAACATTAGCAAGCCACTCGGAGTGGTGTACCTCGCGAATGAAGTTGGCTGCCAGAAGTTTAGCTACCTCCTCGCCGATTTCTTTTCTCTTGTGCGCGGCGGACCGACGCAGGCTTTCTCAGAAGGGCCGAGCGGCAGGATCCACATGCAGTCGATGGTTAGCCAACTCCCTGGGTACACCTGGCATGTCAGTAGGCTTCCATGCAAAAATGTCCCAGTTCTCACGGAGGAATTGGATGAGCTCGGCTTCCTATTTTGGATCAAGGGTGGTGGAGATGTTTGTTGGGGCGGCGGTGGCATCCGTCGGGTGGATGCTTACTTTCTTCGTGTCTCCCGCCGACTGGAATGCGGACTCAGAAGCTGGCTTCTTTGAACGCATCAGGTCGGCGGGGTCGGAAATCTTCTTGTACTCATCCAACTCGAGTACAACCATCTCATGGTTTGCAATTCTCGACCCCTGCTGCAGACACTCCTCGGCCCGCTGCCGATTGCCTGTGATAGTAATCACGCCTTTGGGACCAGGCATCTTCAGCTTCAAATATACGTAACATGGACGGGCCATGAAACGCACGTATGCCAGATGGCCCAGAATGGCATGGTATGCACTCTGGAAGTCTACCACCTCGAATGTTAACTTCTCTTTGCAGAAGTTCTTGTGAGAGCCTAAAACGACATCCAACGAAATCTGGCCGAGTGATTTGGCCTTTCTTCCTGGGACGACTCCATGGAATTGCATACTGCTCTCGCTAAGTCTGGACATCGGAATGCCCATTCACTTAAGAGTATCGGCGTACATGAAATTCAAGCCGCTGCTGCTGTCCATGAGGACTTTGCGCAGCCTAACTCCTTCCACCACCGGGTCAACGACCAGAGCTTGTCTCCCTGGGGTGGGTATGTGTGCTGGGTGGTCTGACTGATCAAAAGTGATTGCAGTTTGTGACCACTTGAGGAACGTGGGAGTGGATGGGGTTGCCATGTTTACCTCCCTGTTGACCAGCTTCAGTCGACTTTTTCTTTCTACATCAGCAAAAATCATTAACGTTGCATGGACTTGAGGGAACAGATCCCCCTTGTCCTCATCATCTTGCTTGCTGTCTTTCTCACTCGGCCGTCCTTCACCGAATCCTTGGATCAGGAGGCGACACTGCCGAGTGGTATGTTTCGGCAATATGACATTGCCTTCTTCATCCGTCTTCGTGTGGATTGGACATGGTTGATCTAGGATGCAATTTCCTGACTGTTTCTTCTTGGGGGTGTACTGTGGTTTCCCCTTGCCTTCGGACTTAGCGTTTGTAACGACTGTCGCCTCTGCTTGCGGAGTGGATTGGGCTTTCTGTTTTTGGTTCCAACTGCTGCTCCCATCTCCGTCAGCGACTGACTTATGCTTGCCGCTATGTATGCGGTCCTCCTCTTCGCCATTCGCATAGCGCGTGGCTATCTCCATCGTCTTGCTCATGGAGATGTCGCCTGCCCGACCAAACTTCACGTATAGATCTCTATACCGAACGTCTGCCTTGAAGGCGCAGACTGCTCGGTGTTCTGTAACATTCTCCACCGTGTGGTAGAGGGTTGTCTAGCGCTGGATGAAATCGCGCAACGGCTCGTTTTGCTTCTGGACACAGTGCTGAAGCTCTGTGAGACCAGCAGGGCGATTGCACGTACCCTTGAAGGTCCTGATGAAGACTCGGGACAGATCTGCCCAACTGTAAATGCTTGATGGAGCTAACTGGTTTAGCCAAGCTCGAGCCGAACCGTCGATCATCAGTGGGAGATGTTTCATGGCGACATGGTCATCGCCGCCACCAATCTGGACCGCCACTCTGTAGTCGTCTAACCAAGTTTCTGGTTTGGACTCTCCTGTGAATTTGCTGATTCTCGTTGCCAATCAGAAGTTGGGAGGGATGTCAGTCGAGCGAATGGCCCGACTGAAACACTCGGGACCAGAAACAACGATCCTGCTTCCACTCGGATGATCTCTATCGTGACCACCACGGTGGGCTCGGCTTCTATCAACCTTCTTCTGAGTGATATACCCTCTTGCATCAGGCCTTTGATCATGTGCGTCACCGCCCGAACGACGATCATCGTAATGCCGGGGTCCGAAAGGCCCACTCCGCGGAGGAGTACGCGAATGGCGACGATCTTCGGGATGAGACCGAATGGAAGGCGGATTCTGACTCTGGTCCCTGGAACGATCGTTCCAGAGGCTGCCCCCTCTGCGACGCTGGTGAGAGCGGGGACTGAAAAACTAACCGATGTGTGTTCGCTTGATCGGAACTGTTGTGGATCTTGTTGTGCGACTGGGAAGCTGGTGAGAGTTTTGCTGCTTCGCAATATGTAACAAGGCACGGATCTGCTCGATTCCTCTACCAGCCTCCGAATCAGTCGGCTGGAGAGAATCCGCGATCCTGGCGGCTGCAGCCAAGTTGAGGATGGGTGTGCGGAACACCTCGACGTTGCTCTGGCGAACGCATCGACTGGAAGAACGAGGGTGCTGATGATGAGCGTCAGATGATTCTCCGATCTCACGCTCGTTCCGACCAGTCCCGGAGGGACTTTTGTGGTAATCGGCCATGAGTACTTCGGCTGCAGGCCCGTGACCCTGATACTCGGAAGGTAGTTCAGTCAGAACAGACTCCAAGCACTTGGATGACCGCGGGACCACAACCGAAATCTGAGACGGACGAGCCGCGAGCATGGAATGGAGATCTACTGAATCGCTTCTACACATAACCGCCGATAGAGACAATGTAAAGAACAAATGACATCGAAGTAAAACAAAGCAGATTAATTTCTTGTCGATTCAAAATTCTTCTGCGTTTGCAGACTCCGGTCTAGAAAACTAACTCCGAGTGTGCACCAAAAGTCACACTCGGAGACTTAGCTGCGACCCAGAGTCACCTAAGTAAACAACTTACTCCGAGTGTGCACGAAAAGCCACACTCGGGGACTTAGCTGCGACCCAGAGTCGCCTAAGTAAACAACTCGCTCCGAGTGTGCACCAAAAGTCACACTCGGAGACTTAGCTGCGACCCAGAGTCGCCTAAGTAAACAACTTGCTTCGAGTGTCCACCAAAAGCCACACTCGGGAACTCAGCTGCGACCCAGAGTCGCCTAAGTAAACAACTCGCTTGGAGTGTGCACCAAAAGTCACACTCGGGGACTTAGCTGCGACCCAGAGTCGCCTAAGTAAACAATTTGCTCCGAGTGTGCAGCAAAAGTCACACTCGGGGACTTAGCTGCGACCCAGAGTTGCCTAAGTAAACAACTTGCTCCGAGTGTGCACCAAAAGTCACACTCGGGGACTTAGCTGCGATCCAGAGTCGCCTAAGTAAACAAATTGCTCCGAGTGTGCACCAAAAGTCACACTCGGGGACTTAGCTGCGACCCAGAGTCTCCTAAGTAAACAACTTTCTCCGAGTGTGCATTTAAAGTCACACTCGAGGACTTAGCTCCGACCCAGAGTCGCCTAAGTAAACAACTCGCTCCAGGTGTGCACCAAAAGTCACACTCGGGGACTTAGTTGCAACCCATAGTCGCCGAAGTAAACAACTTGCTCCGAGTATGCACCAAAAGTCACACTCGGGGACTTAGCTGCGACCCAGAGTCGCCTAAGTAAACAACTTGCTCCGAGTGTGCACCAAAAGTCCCACTCGGGGACTTAGCTGCGATCCAAAGTCGCCTAAGTAAACAAATTGCTCCGAGTGTCCACCAAAAGTCACACTCGGCGACTTAGCTGCGACCCAGAGTCGCCTAAGTAAACAACTTGCTCCGAGTGTGCATTTAAAGTCACACTCGGGGACTTAGCTGCGACCCAGAGTCGCCTAAGTAAACAACTTTCTCCGAGTGTGCATTTAAAGTCACACACGGGGACTTAGCAGCGACCCAGAGTCGCCTAAGTAAACAACTTGCTCTGAGTGTGCATTTAATGTAACACTCGGGGACTTAGCTGCGACCCAGAGTTGCCTAGGTAAACAACTTGCTCCGAGTGTGCACCAAAAGTCACACTCGGGGACTTAGCTGCGACCCAGAGTCGCCTAAGTAAATAACTTGCTCGAGTGTGCACCAAAAGTCACACTCGCGGACTTAGCTGCGAACCAAAGTTGCCTAAGTAAAGAGCTTCCTCCGAGTGGGCACACAAGGTACATTCGAAGACTTAGCTGAGTCGCCCAAACAAAAACCACGAGCCAAAATCATGTTTAAAAAAAACTCAGCGAAAGAAGAGCAAAAGATCCGGATTGAATTCAAATTGAGTTCAACGATTAGTCGACTCGGTCTGAATCAAGTTTATCCAGACTGAGCCACGAATGTACCAGCCAACAACAGTGGCCAAAGTTTAATACAAACTCCACTCGGCATACCGAGGTAAATGCGCGTTCAGCATAAAGTCAATCAATCATCGCCGGGGCTGGCAGGCTCCACGAAGGTGTCGAGGTCGATTCCAATTGCAATCCGAGTGGCCGTGTCGAGGAAGATCTCCATGAAGTCTTCAAATCGAAGCTTCTTGGTGTTGGCGACCTGCAACGTCTTCAGCTTTTCTTCACGCGATTCCTTACAATGCACTCGGACCAGAGACAACGCCACGTCCATGCCACACCGAGCGGTAGACATCTTCCATGCCTGCACTCTGCTTGGAACATCCTCCAGTCGAGTCATCAACCCCTCTATCTTATTCCGGGAGTCATCTTCAGGACACAGCTCTTTGTCAATTCGGCCGACAACTTCTCTCAGGCGACCAACGAAAGGACCCACCTTGTTAAGGCGGGAATTCAGTCGGAACATGTCCCGGTTAGCTTCATCACCGAGTGGAACATTCGGTTGCCCAAGCGCCGTTTCAATTTCGGCGGTCTAGGCTTCAACGTCCCGACAGAAATCTGCAAAGATAAGACAGGGAGAAAATAAGCGCGGAGTGAACTCCAAAGTCAAAGAGCACTCGGCAAGCAACTTACCACCAAGCAGTGCGACCATCTTCTTCGCCTAGTCGCCGACGTATTTCTCCTGCGCTTTGCATCGAGCGTTCATTGACTTCAGCTGGCCCACCCATTCAGATCTCTCCTTCTTCATATTTTCTAACTTGGCTAACAGTGCCTTGTTAGTCTCGTAAGATACCTTCAAAGATATTTCTCGTTCAGTGAGAGCCTTCTTCATGCCAGCCATATCATTCGCAGCTACCTCCAAGTCGGTAGCAAGTTAAGTCTTCTAAGCCATCAGAGCATTATATGCCGATCCCACTTCACAAGTCTTCTGTCAAAGAGACACAAAGGGAGGATCAGCCAGATTCAACAAGGAAAAAGTCTCGATAGATATCACAAAACAATCAAAACTCAAGATTCTTCAGACCCCTGCCGATGCAAGCAATCGACAACGGACTCGGGGACTACACCCAGTGGGTTCACTGAGAGTGACCCCACTGGTATGAAGCTCGAACAGGTCGGTCCCATTGAGCTCCATAGCAAACCAACAACACTATGAGACTACTATTACTCGACCCGAGTAACACTACTCTCGGGGACTACACCCAGTGGGTGCACTCGGCGTGCCCCCACTGGTACCATTCGGGCAGATCATCTCTGATCTGTAGCTGTTATGGAAAATACATATAAAGACAACTGCCGGTGCAAACACTCGGCAGAAGTCTTGGGGACTACACCCACTAGGTTCACCCGGAGTGAACCCACTGGAAAATTAACCTATTGTATCCGAGTATGCAGCGAAAAGCCCCAGTGGGCACCAAGAGGAATGTAAACACTTACTAGCGCACTTACTCGGATATCATCCCGAAGCTCCAAGCTCTTCTTGTACAGGGACGCAACGGAGTCATATGCTCCCTTGGCTTCGCCCACCATCCGCTCCACTTGTACCATTGCGTCCTTGGCGGCTCCTACTTGATCTTCCGGGAGGCGTCGGGCATCATAGTGAACAGTCGATGGACCCGGTGTGGCAGAAGGCGCCCTAGACATCCCGAGCTCCCTAGGCATCCCAAGCTCTGCTCCAGTCGGTTCCGCCGTGAAGGCCACCGTCTCAGTCGGCGGCACGCTCATGGCGGGGTTGGCAGCAGGTTGGATAACCCCAGGGACAGGCGCCAAAGCTGGTTCCGACCCCCTTTGATCGTCGTCGTCCACATGGATCACCTCCGAAGGAAGCCCGACTGAACAAATTAATAATATAGAAAAAGATCAAGATCAAAGACAGCACTCGCGAAATGGTAATACAACTCCCGGAGTCGTGACAACGTACCTTGCTGGGACGTGGCGGCGTCATCAGTGTCCATGGGATCGTCACCCTGACGCGGCAGAGAGGTGGCGGAGGTAGCAACTCTGTTGAGTGAAATCCATTCAACGGGTAAACATGAATTCCCAAAAAGAAGAGTCCAATCGGATACTGAAGGAAGATGGAATAGCAAAGATACTTACAATGAGGCGACCGGAATAGGGATCCTCATCCGGGGCAAAGCTTTCTCAGGTTTAGATCCACTGGGTTTAGCCACCTTGGACGGCTGATCCACGGGCTCGGCACAAGAACCCCTGGTTCTCTTCACACTCCGAGCACTCGGGGCCACGGGAGGAGCCGGCAGAACAGCGGGGTCATGACGGTGCTTGGTTCGGCGTTCTCGTGGTGAGGGTGACGAGCTCTGCTCTTCACTCTCCTCCTCCTCCTCTTCTGTTTCCTCCTCCGTCTCCCTACTGTCAGAGACGTACACGGCAGTACCCGCGCTACCCTCCATGCTGCCTTCTTCTTCCTCGACCGGATCCCACCTGAGACTGCAGAATGCCAGTTCATCCACTCCTGCACAAAACACAGTCGGCAACGTCAGTCGGCGAGACAAGAAAAGCAATAAAACTGAGAAGGTTAAAAGCACTCGACAACATGTACTCACCTCGTTCGGAGGAGGATTTTGGGTGCGGAAGTCCTTCACCCGCCGAGCTCCCACGGGGTTATCACATGTGCCCGTGATGCTGCGGACCCACGCACCCACGGTCTCCTCGCTCACGTCTTCAGGATGGGACCAAGTGGTATACGAAGGCCCCGAGTAATGCCACATTGCGTGGTCTCGGGCCTGGAGCGGCTGGATACGTCGACCCAGAAAAGTCTCCAAGAGGTCCATGCCGGTGACTCCGTTTCGGACGACGGTTATCAGCGCGTCGATCGAAGGCTGGATCTGGGTTTTTCTCCCTTAGAGAGCGCTAGCTTCCTGGGAGGTCCCGGACGGTGTAAACTAAAGGGCGGTAACCCACTCGAAGCATTTGGGCAGGCAATGTCCTGGCAATAGAACCAGGACGATTGCCAGTTCCTAACCGACTCGGATAGCTGAAGGGAGGGATAACTACTTTTCGCTTTCTTCTGAAATCCTAAACCCCCGCAGAGCTGGAGGATGTGTGTCTTATCATCAGACTGGCTAAGTTTCTTAACCGTTTGAGATCTAGCAGAGAAAACATATTTGAAGAGCCCCCAGTGGGGAAGACATCCTATGAAACACTCGTAGAGGGTGATGAATGCGAAAAGATGAGCTATCGCATTCGGCGGAAAGTGATGGAGCGGCGCCCCGGAGTAGTTCATAATACCTCGGAAGAAATGATGGGGAGGCAGGGAGAAACCTCTGGCCACGTGGCTGAGCAGCAGGACGCGCTCCCCCTCCCTCGGCGCCGGCTCCGTCTCGCCTTCCGGCAGCCTCCAAGACTTATTGACGACCATGTCGTGCTCCACCACCTGCAGCACATCGGTCTCCCTCACCATGGAGGGGAGGAAGTCCCCCTGGATCCAGCCCGCCGGCAACGCCCGCTTCTGCTGCATAGTGGAGGCCGCCCCCTTCTTCTTCTTCTTCGCCTCAAGCTTGCTGGTCTGCCCCTTCGTCATGGCGAGGGCGACGGATCCGCAGAGGAGGAGGGGAAGGAGGTGGCTAGAGGTGTGCAGGGAGTTGCGGGGGGGCGGGGGGGTCGAGATCAATGGGAGGAAGACAAGCAGGGCAACACGAAGGTCCGCCAGCCTCCGACTGAGTCACCTACATGTGGGCCCAAGATCTTATCCTCCCAACCGGCCGTTGCAAGATTAGTGGAGAAGATCGCGGCGCGGTAATCGAGGAGGCGAAATCTACTTGATGGCGCTGAAATATGAGAATCCCAGAAAATCCGGCGCTGTCAGTATGACCGGTCTCGTCGAAAGATTCCGCGGAAGCAATCGGTCCCTCACGGTTCGTTTCACTTGCATATTCACTCGGATCACTAGCCGCAAAGATAAAATGGATCGAGGCAGACAACACTAAGATCACCTCAATACCAGTCGGCTCCAAACACCGGACATCACTTCATCGTTCCAGCCCCGATCCATTCGGGGACTAATGATGGGGTTATAGTCCCAGGGTAGGGTCATAGGTCTGCTCTATAGGTCCTACCCAAGGACTACCCTTCATAGGGGACAAGGCCCTTAGATAGTTCCGACTGAACTAAGGACGCCCCCATCATCCAGTCGGCGACGGTCCACTCGGAGCATATCTAACGTGCCGACTGGAATCCACTCTGTACATCGTAACCTCCCAAGAGGGCAACGGTCATACGTTTTCATACACTATAACTAGCATTTAAGGCTTACGTTAACAGTAACGCCAGCATTTACTCGCCACTACTCCACCCCTGTCCACCGAACCATTATGAAGGGCAGCGCACTCTATATAAGCCGCCCTTCACCACAGGTACAGGGGTTGGCACTTGCTGTAATCCCTTAATACACTCGACACAAAGATCCCAAGAGCACTAAGACGTAGGGCTTTTACCTCCACTGTAGAGGGGCCTGAACTCATACATCCTCGCCGTAGCTAAGGCTCTGCCCATATACTTTCGTACCCCGTACTTCCACTGTCAGATTTATAACCACGACACTGTTTGTTGAAAGTCAAACCTGACCAGTAGGACCCACTGGTCAGTGACTCTGGCGAGTTTAATTTAAATTTAAACTTAGTTAGTTAATTAATAGAGTAGGACCCACATGTCAGTGTCTGTTTAAGTTAATTAAATAAGTTTTTTTTTATTTTTAATAAACTTAATTAGACAAGGCCTGGCCCCACATGCGAGTGACTCAGGGGAGTCAGATCCACCGACAGCGAGGTGGATCTCACCCGCGATGAGCCTCCAGCGACCACAGAGACGGCGGAGGGGTTCGCGATTTTCATTCCGGCGACCAAACTTCATGCGGAGGGCACCAGACGAACGACACTTCACCCGTGGTTCCATTTTTGCACGCCGTAGGGGGTGAAATGGCCGGAGATGACGCCGGCGACGAGCTCGGCGGCGGCCGAAGCTCGGGCATCATCGAGGGCACTGCTACGAGGCTCAACATGCGCGGGGCTAGGCTCCTATAGCACCTACGCAACGCACTGAAGCCATTGGTGGCCTCAGATTGACCAGCCGATCACCCGAGGGCTACCGACGACGAGGTCCCAAGGCGGATCTCGTCGGGCTCTGGTGGAATCGGGGCCTAGAGCTCGGAATCGAAGGGGGAAATGAGGGGGAAAGAACCCTGAGCTCACGGGGAGTGCAGAGGCGACGAGAGCAGGCTCGCGGATGGTCTGAGGAGGAAGAACGACTGACGAACATCGGCGATCCGAGGAAGAAGACGATGGTGTCACGGCGTCTCAGGGGTTCTTGGCGTCGCGCGACTGGCTGGAGATCTTTAGGGGACCAAGGCGAAGCTAACGCGCAACTCATGTGAGAGGGAGAAGGGCTGGAGTGACAGCGAGCTCGAGCTCAGCTCGGGCTCTAATGGCGGACGAGAGGGGGAATGAGCTGGGGGCGAATGGCGATGGGATGAGCACGGGAAGGTCTTCTGGGAGCTTATCCCCTTTGCGCCAGTGCGATGCGGTGGCCAGGCAGGCACGCATGTGCGTGGCCGCGCTGGAGGGAGCGGCGGCCACCTCCCGGTGCCGACTGGCACAAGGAAGACGACAGGCGCTGAGGTGGGCTGGGCCTCAGGTTAGCGACATGTAAGGGTTTTCTTATTTATTTTCTTTTCTGTTTTTTGTTTTATTCTTACTGACTTTGTTTTGTTTTATTTTTGGCTCCAAACTATTCCTAAAATAATTTGAATGATATTGGAGTGTTAGTTGGAATATTTCCAACCACATATAATGTTTTCAACATTTTTGGAAGCTTTGAAATATTTGAAATCAAATATATAATTGATTTCAATAGCTTTTAACTTAAATTTGAAATTCCAAAAGTATTTTGAAAATATGTTTCACCTCTCATATCTTGTTTTCAACATTTATCTAAAATATTGAACTTTTATGAAGGCCATTTTGGGTTCATTGATTTGGCACTACTTTGTTTTTCTTTTGAATATAGAGTTTGTTGAGGTTTTGCTTTGATTTCCTTTCCTTCCTTGAGTGCAATTTAAATTCTTAAGATGCAATGGAAGAAAACATGAGCTCAAACTTGCTAAACCCTAATGGGGATCAGGGATGTGACACAAATTAAGATATACTCCTTGTAAATTTGGCGAAATGAAAATAAATCAACGTTTCGCCAGAACTTTAGCACTTATATTATGAACCCTTGTAAAGAAATGAACACAACTACTACAACATAATATAAAATTATTGATTCCGTGTTATAAATTGATATTGTCCTATCAACTTTTTTCGGTGATAACCCGAAAAAACACTAGATCTTTGCATCCCAAGAATAGATCATGTTATGTCATTCAATGTTTAGGAATACTTTAATTGATCAATACTTATTTTACGAAAGTGCATACAGCTCACAATGGAAATGTTATATTATGAATATTTTAATGCGCTTCCTTTATTGAATATTTTTAACTAGGCTATCAATGTATAAGTGTTACTAATTACATGTCCAAGATTGACATGTATATAATGTAACCGTTTCTTAAATGTCATCTACATTTCGACAGTGTGTGCATGTCCAGCTGCAGTACATAAAAAGTTGTAGAAAGCGAAAATTTGGATTCATATGAAATCTTCTAATGGTTCATGCTATGCTACTGAAATTTCACTGTGTCACTTATCTAAACGATGAAGTATACCCTAATCCTAGTCATGTGTGTGGCTGCTGGCCCGACTGTCCGTGTGCGTGGAGATGCGATCACGGGTGGCGGTGAGGAAAGCTACGAGAGAGAGGCGGGGAAGGCTGGGATGTTGATCTATTATCGAGTGATAGCGACGGGGCGGGTCAGGGTGACGGCGGTAGTAGACAACGACGGTGATTGGGCGGACCTAGGAGACGGAGGCAGCGAAAAGCAACGACAATGGGGAGGATTAGAGTTGGGTGATGGTGGCAGTAGAGGATGACATGGGAGAGTGGGAGTGAGAGAGAGTGAAGTTGTGCCGCCACCGATGGGGGAGAGTGAGAGTGAAGTGAAGTAGGGAGGGTAGCATGCGCATGGGTAAGTTGAGAGACTGCGACGGGAACGTAACAGTCCCGCCACTTCAAATTTGGGGTGGCGGGTGGCCAATCTATTTTTAGTTATCTACTGTTGCACACACCAAGCTGTGGCGAGGAGTGGTGTGTGCTCTCCATTGCTAACTTCCTAATCAGTGGCGGGTGCTGTCGTCCAGCCACCACTCATAACATTGAGTATGTGGCCATACTCAGAGGTGCTGATTTGTGGCGGGTCTTACATAGCACCCACCACTACATGAGTACAAGCTCTGGTGACTGGTGGTCATTATTTGTCACCCGCCACAACGAGAAAGCAGTGGATGGTGACAAGGCACGCCCGCCACAAATTAGGGTTCACCTATAAGCCTTTTCCTAGTTATTCCTATGCACGAGTGTTTCCTTAATTTACATCTTACGGACTCTACTATCAAGAAACCATTGGGAAGAATAAATGATGTTCTTATAATTGCTAATAGAAATTATGTGCTTGTAGATTTCATAGTTATTGACATTGAATGCAACCCATCTTGTCCAATAATACTTGGGAGACCATATGTGCAATAATTGATATCAAAGTGGGAAACATAAGGTTCAAGTTCCCACTAAAGGAAGGGATGGAACACTTGCCCGGAAAGAAAATCACACCACCTTATGAGACTATCATGAGTGCTACTTATGATGGAATCATATGCATTATGCATAGCTAGGGGCGTAAAACAATAGCGCTACTTGGGAGGCAACCCAATAGTTATCTTATTTTCCTGGTTTTACTTTCTGTTTGCATGTGGTAATATGATTATTACTACTATATTTATTGTCTTTTATGTTTAAATTAGTGTTTGTGCCAAGTAGAGCCTTTTGGATGATGTGAATGATAAGTAGAATTGATACGGTGCAAAAACTGAAACATCTATGTCCACTGCAGAATTTATTTGATTTTACTGCAACTTCTTTTTTATCTGAATATTTTACACAGTATTGTCTTAAAATTTCCTCGGGTTATCTTAATTGGTAGGAATTTTCGGAGCTACGGAAGTAGGGTATATTTGCTAATCACTACACATTGTTCTGTTTTTGCTTGCACAGTTTTCTTGTTTTGATGATGATATGGATTATATCTAGGGGTATAAGCCATGGTGTAGTTAAAATAAAGTACCTTATGCAATAATTAGATATGAATCAATTTATAGAAGTACCTAATTTCTATGGTTCGCCTATATTACTAACGGATCTCATGCATTTTCTGTTGAGTTTTGTGTGCTGAAGTTTTCATATTTTGGGTGTTATCATGATGGGTGAAGGAATAAGGAGCAGAAAGAGCCTAATCTTGGGGATGCCCAACACATCCCAAGATAATATTCTAGGAATATTCAAGCTTCTAAGCTTGGGGTTGTCCTGGAAGGCAGTCCAATGCAACACTAAAAAATGCGTAATTACATATATAAATATGTCTGGGCCTTAGGAATTCGTTGTTTTTTCAAACACCCTCTCACATGGTTATTAGCGTCACACCCATTCATGCGTGCGTGGGTCGTCACTTTGATTGTCGGCATTAGAGATGTTTATTTGACCATGGTAGATTCTTCTAGTTGTTATGTGTTACTGTACACAGTGGACATGCATTGAGATATGTAACAAAAATCCAAACGCATGCGTACACACTGAATCCCTCCCACTAGCTCTATGTGTGGGTGGGGGAATATTATGGGTTGTGAACCTCCGTACGGGGGACATTCTTGTTTGCAAGACTCATGTGATGAAAGTTATGCGTTTGGTATTTGAAAAAATCGCACAACACTTTCATACATATTTCTTTGGGGCCACATGCACACGATGGTGTTTTCTTCGGACACTCCCTCGTGTGGTTATGGACGACATGCCAATGTATGGGCCTGCGTGTCCTGTCACTTAAACCATCACATATTACGGGTTAATTTGACCAAGGTGGGTATAGCCTTCTAGGTATTTGTTATGATATAGTTCATGGTGAGATTTTAGACCAAAATTTGAGTGCATACGTACATATATACATAGATGAATCATCAACCCTCCCACTAAAACCGACGCATACTACGGACCGTTTACATCTGTAGTTGTACTTTTTGGTTTGCGGGGATGTTGGTGTGCATGTGTCACGTCAAAGTTGTGTATATTTTGTATTTAAAAATCCCACAAACACTTTTGTACATATGCCTTCTAGATAGCTTAAAGTGGAAATTATGTGTTGTCATGGATGACACACACCATCCATGTGCCCACGTGGGATGTCACTTTAGTTGGCAACAAGATGGTGGTATACTATGCATCTGCGCTCTCGATCGATGGCTCAAAGTTGGTGGGGGAAGGGGAGGTAATTTGACCAATCTATCTAGATCTTGGTTTGTGTTACGATATATCTAGGTCATGCTGATATGCCCTCCCGGCAGCTTGAAGCGTGCGTGTGTCGGGTGGGGTGGGGGAAGGGGGAGGGGCAACACCATAGTACATATACACGAAACCTTCGTGAGGTCATGTACTTTTCGAGTTCTGGGAGGCATGTGCCACATCAAAAATTAATGCATATGGTATTAAAATATCAGACCACCTTAGTTGGGCCACACGCAGGTGGTCACGGTATCAACCATATCATGATTTTTTCGAGACACTCCCATTCGTGGACCCACATAGTCTACCCTCAAACATAAAACACGAGGGGTGGTGGTAGGGTGCTTGATCATGATGACTTTCTATTGGTTTTGTGTTACAGTTGGGTGAGATAGAAGACCTAGTATAATTAAGTCCATACGTTCATATATTGTAGCTACCATTCCTTCTCGCCAACTCGCAGTGTGGGGCGAACAGACCAACAATACCGTGCGCTCTTCAAGACATGCGTGTCACATGAAAATTGTGCATTCTGTGTTTGAACATCACAACAACCTTACCATACATACATTTGGTCCACATGCAGGTGTGTTTTTGTTCTGACCCTAATTTTCTTGCGTTTATTTTCCAATTTTTTATATAAATGGAAGATAAGTCTTTTTTTAACTTAAACAACAGACGAGTCGAGCGAGACAACTGTGTGCGCGGTTGTGGAGGTAGTAGACACGGTTCGCGCATGATAACTATGTGCCATGCCCGTGGTTGTCACATGAGTATAGTCCACCTTTGCACAAACCCGCGTAGAGCAATCTTAAAAATAGCTAATCGCCTTGATCAATTTAAAATTGGTGGTTCCGCGACTTTTTCTCTTTGAATTGCACATACATATTATGTCTGACCGTGTGCGATGTTTGTTCCTCCGGCGCCACGTCAAACACTTCATATAAATACGAGTTGTCTCAACTTTTCACTCCCTCCAAGTAAAACTTACTGTAGCTGTGGCATTTCCTCAAACACCACCTGTGCCCCTCCTACCCCACCCCACAAAATTCCTCCCTCGCTTGGGCCCTAGCTAGCTCGCCGCCCCCTGGCCCCACCCCGCTTGCACAGTCAACCTCTCTTGCTCTCCCCATGTAGTTTAGCAACCCATCTCTGTACCCTTACGACCCTGAATTTCCTAGATGGTGCCTGCTAAACACCTCCTTTCTCATAGATCCACATACTCCAACATAGTTTGTCGCAGCCTAATCCTAGCTACGCTTCCCAAGGAGCTCAAGGGGTTAATGGACAAAAGGAGGTATTAGGCGGCCTGGCCACCGGACGATGGTGAGGTGGCCGGGGAAGATGACTATGATGACAAGGTGACCGCCGAGACCACTAGGTAAGGTGACTAAAATGTTGAGGTGCCACCGAGGCCGCCAAGGAAGCTGAATACGATGACGAGGTGGCCTACAGGGAATCTGACGACAACGAGGCTTCAGAATAGCAAACTCGCATATGGATTTATATCTACGCAGTCGCCTACGACATCGAGCTCATCAACAGAAATGGCTTGACGCGGTTTATGTCATAGGTGAAGTGTCCCACCCCAATCCCTCGGGTTCAACCCCGTCGACTTCATGCAAGTCCCAACCGCTGATGTCCTTTGCTTTGCTTTCAAGAATTTGCCTTCCTTCATCTACATTGAGCCCCTTTTGTCATTTCTAAAGGACAAATTCTATGGCGGTGGCTGAGCATCATTAGCTACCAAGTCAGACCTCGTCGATGATAACGGCAACAACGCTGACAAGGGAACTCTATCCGTATCTTCCAAGGGGAAAGAGCCCATCCGCGACATATGGGAGAGTATCCTGCAGTCGTGCTCTTACAAGGGTAAGGAGCCCATCCGTGACACCAGGGAGGACACCCTGCATTCATGCTCTTCCAAGGGGAAGGAGCACACCTGTGACATGTGAGGTAACCCATGTTATGTTTAATTACGTTTCTCATGCAAAATGTATGGATTGTGCAGTTGATTTCAATAATACTCGTTTGAACAACCATATGTGGTTCCTGTTAAACCTGGTCTACTTAACACATATACTCTTTGGTTCAGTTTTTTCATATATGATATTCATTTATACAATTTGATGTTTAAGCACCAGCTATGTTCTATGCAATTTCACCAGTACACTATGAATGACTGTATTTTGTTGCTATTAATCCTGTTGTAGTGAGCATATGCCTGGTTTAACTATTTTTCCTTGCTCGGTTCATTGTTGTGGGCATATGTCCACATTCAATTGCTATATAGTATGCCTTGTTTGTTTCAGTTATTCACATTATGAAATTCTATATGTGCAAGTATGTACTTTCTAGTTCAATGTCATCATACCAATTTCAACCACCAAATGTGGTTCTTGTTAAGCTTCGTGTAGTTAACACGTCAATTGTTTATTTCAGTTTTTTCACAATATGATGTTCACTTATATAATTTGACATTTAAGCACCAGCTATGTTCTATGCAATTTCAACAGTATTGGTATGAATGACTATATTTGGTTGCTGTTAAGCCTATTGTACTAAGCATATTCCTTTCCATTTTACGTAACCGTAACTAGTGTGCTTAAACCTGCAAAATACTAGTTTGAATGACTATATTTTATTGTTATTAATTGTTAAGCCTATTGAAGTTAACATATCTCTCCTTTTTTTTATTTTCTCAGCTAGCATGCTTAAACCTGCACACTGAAGCTATCATTATGAGATCATGTTATTTACCATGCAAAATACTAGTTTGAATGACTATATTTTATTCTTGTTAAATGTTAAGCCTATTGAAGTTAATAGACCTCTCCACTTTTTATTTTCTTACCTAACATGCTTAAACCTGCACACTAAAGCTATCATTTTGAGATAATGTTATTTACCATGCATATATTTGGTTGATGTATATCCTATCATACTTAACATGACTTTCAATGCACTTACCCCACACAATATTGATAACGACTATTGTTTTCCATCGAGGTTAGTTTCATCACATGGCTTATGTATACTCCCGCCGCCCCATATGTATAAGATCTTAATACATCAAATATGTGAGTATTTTGGATGTAATAAGATGTTATATACTAGGACAGAGAATACTATATTACGTCATTGTGTAATAATATTAACTTGTTGCTTGTAGGTACATATGTCACTCATAAATATGCGCACGTCGACCCTTTTTTACGTATGGGGAAATGAGATATTGATGAATCAGCATCAAGTAAGGAAATTAGTAAATATTGTTAATAAATTGGAAAAAATATGGCAATTAAAATATTTCTTTACACCTTATCCAAGACAATATTGAACTGCAGGGTGGTAACTAAGAACTCCATGCTCTTCTTTTTACTGTCGATAATGAATTGTTAGCTTACAAGTTTACAATGTTTGAATCCTTTTTTTTGTAGTGATTCCCAAAGCAGTTTATTCAAGATTACCTCTCAAACTACATGATTGGTGGATGTGCAAATGTTTAAGTATATCTACTAGGCCACGCTGAGTATCTAGATGTCCTCATCAAGACAAAGAAGGATGGGCGATCCGCAATCACAGGGGGCTGGACTAGTCGTCCGTGCGTTATGCATGGAGGAGGACACAATATGGGCATTCTACTTCACCTTGTATAGTTACCAGAATACCTTGTACCTCTTTCTTTACCTAATTTAATAAAATTATGCAACCGTTGTTCATCAATCTTTATTTGGTCCTCATGTAATTATTATTTCCTGATGTAATTCTTGAACATATGTACCTTTGAATGGACTAATGCATTGGTTATTGAACCTATATCTATATAAGATGGATACGAAAAATGGTATAGCCTACTTTCAAATTCATACTCTACAGAATTTTAAATTGCGGTCATTAAATTAGCATAAAAATATACTCTCCTGAACATTACACTTCACACGTTTTGTAAAGAAAAACATGTGTCATATAGCTTATGATTGACACGTTTCAGAGAGAGAAACTATGTGTGACAATGCACATAGTGCCGTTTGTAAAACGTATGTGATGTTAAACAATATCAGAAATTATTGAACTTACTTGAATGTTTTTTAGAGTCTCCTTATCATACATGCTTTGTAATATTGAAATATTTATTATGTCGTATGCATCCGACACGAGTATTATAGTTTGAGCGTTTGGGAGTCTTGATATATCGGAAATTACGCGGTAGGACAAAATGTGTGTGTAGCATCCTTATCATACATGCTTTTATAATTGCAAATTGTTTGTGTTGTGGCGCACATCATAAATGGTGCACCAAAGAATTGTGCGTGCAATGGAAATGTTATCTCACATGAGTAGCAAAGATGGGTTGCATGTGAAATATGACATATCTGAAATGGTTGACAATAACTTAGTTTTGTGATTGATGCGGACATCCCATACGCTTAGTTTTCCCAATCATTTGCATTCATTGGTCACCATCGCCGATGATTTTTCCATGTCGTATGGGATGGACCCCCTATCGCTCACACACGCGAGGTGACGGTTCAAAACTACGTTGTAGAAAGGGGTTAAAAACCATTTGTATCGGACATCGCTGCACTAGTGTAATTTGCCAATGTGAAGTTGATACGTCTCCATCATATCAATAATTTTTGGTGGTTTCATGCCAATATTCTACAACTTTCATATCATTTTGGCAACATTTTATATTATCTTGGGGACTAACTTACCTATCCAGTGTCGAGTGCCAGTACCCATTTTTTGTGTTTTTTGTTTGGTAGAAAATCCATATCAAGCAGAGTCCAAACGCGATAAAATTTTACATAGAGTTTTTGTTTGTAACATATGTGAATTTTGGGAAGAAGAATCAAAGCAACAAGGGGCCGAAGTGCCCCACAAGCCAACACAACATGGTCAGTGGGTGGTCGCGCCCTTATAGCTTGTGGCCACCCCTTAAGTTGGTTGGAGACCTACTTTCGCCGTAAGAAATATAATTTCCCAATAAAATCCCCTCTAGATTTCAGACCAGTTGGAGTTACTGATCTTTGAATATTTAAGAAATGATCAAGGTCAAAAGAACAGCAGCAAAAACATGAGAGAAACAAAGAGAGAGACCCATCTCGGAGGGGCTCTTACCCTCCGGGAGCCATGGAGGCAATGCACCAGAGGGGATACTCTCGTCTCATCTAGGGGCGACCAACACTACTTGGGAAAAGCTTATACATAGAATAGCAAGAGTAGCATTGCTTTAAACAAACACGCTACTATTAATTAGTAGTAGCGCTGGCCCCAAAACGCGCAACTAGTAACCAAAACAACATTACGTCTAGTGCTAGGAGGTGCTATTAATAAGTGCGGCATACTGTTCGCACACGGGCAAGCCATAGTAGTAGTGCCATCCCACGAAAGGTGCTACTGCTAATAGTCTTAGCAGTAGCACCGTCCGTTAGCCGGAGCTACTACTATGGCTAACTGGGCCCACCTATGCTCCTCCAAGTTAATAGTAGCACCCATCCCCAACAAGCGCTGCTACTAGGTCGTACATTTATTCCCTCCCCCCGCCCCTCACTCCTCACTCCTCACTCTCTCCTTTGGATCCACTATGTCCCTCGCGCCGGCTCCCCTCCCCCATCCCGGAGGCCCACCCCGTCTGGGCCCTCCCCACATGGCCTTCCAACGTGGCGACCCTCCCCTTCCCTGCCATCCATGCAACGGTAGCTCTCCCTCCTTCCTCTCTCCCACTCTCCCCCTTCTCCCTCCCCCTCTATGTTTGCACTTCTAGACAAAATGAATGGATGGATGAATTGATGCATTTAGATGGCTATGAATTGATGCATTTAGATGGTTATGAATGGATGTGCTTAGATGGTTAGATGGATGGATGTATGCATTTAGATGAATGTGTGCATTTAGATGAATGGATGCATTTAGATGGATCGATGGTTACATGAATGGATGGATGCATTTAGATGGATATTAGTACTTCATCATGATAATATTGATATAGAATTTTTTGCATCATTTCGTTACTGCTACTTGTATCATTTTGTAGAGAGCACCTCTTAGTTCCTATGTTTTGCGGGAATGTTGATTCATTGACATTTCGGCAAATTTCAAGCGCTCGATATGTCCTATTTTAGCAATGTCCATTCTTTATGTAATGTTATTTGACTTATGATATGGGTGACTTTTGGTCTGTTGGATCTCCTCGTGTATCTTTGAAAACGTTCTTGATGGAGGAATACTAACTGTTGCCGTGGGGGTTGCTTCCTCTTCTTCTCTTCTTGCGATATATGCCTCGGTAGAATGCACAGGGAGAGAAGAAGAGGTGTGACTATCACCGACGGTCAAAATATTAGTGTGAGGGAGACAATAAGAGGACGAACTGATGAGCACTGACGGTCGAAATGTAGGAGCAAGAATCCCTACTGTTGTCCTAGGGGCCGCTTCCTCCTTCATTCCCGTGTGCTAGAGATTTTGGTAATGCACGCGGGAACGAAGGGAGGAGCGGTCATCACCGACGGTCGAAATAGTAGTGTGAGGGCGTGTCCACCAACATACACCACCATCTCAGTGTGAGATAGTGTGCACCATATACACCATGAGATATGAGAGTTTTTCAAGGAATCCTTGACAGACCAAAACTCAACCCATGTTGATTTTTCAGACATCAATAGTTGTTGTTAATTTTTAATCTTTGAATCATGAACACAGGAAATGTCGTATGGCGACGAGGGGATCCCTGAGTGTGATTATTGCGGCAAAGATCGGGTCTGTGCGATGATGCCAACTGTTCTTCCCCTTTGCAACAGCACCAGAAGAATGTTGTTAGCACTCTCCGGCAATCGAAACTAGAAGAATGTTGTTGACGGCCCACAAGCGCATGGGATCGCAATAGTTTTTGAGGGTACAGTATTCGACCCAATTTGTTGGTTTACCAGACAGGAGGTGAGAGGATACTCTCAAGTATTAGCAGCTGAATGTGTCAGATTCAACCACACCTGAAATATTAGTATCTGCAAGCACAGTAGTAACAACAAAGTAATATGATAACAACGGCGTCAGAAACGATCTGTTGACGGCAGACTATTCCTAAAGATTGTATAAGTGGCGCCAAGTTGCTTCGTTTACGGAAATTGTCAGTTCCCATCAACGACCAGCGAACCAAAATTGTAGCAGGTAGCAGCAGTGTAACGAGCAATAGCAGCGGCAAGGAAAAGCAATAGTGACAGCAGTAGCAAGTAGCAACAGTAGCAAGTGACAGTAGTAGCAACAGTAGCAGCAGAGCAAAACAAGTAACAGCAGTAGCAACAGTAGTAGCAGCAGCAGAGCAAAACCAGTAACAGCAGTAGCAACAGTAGTAGCAGCAGCAGAGCAAAACCAGTAACAGCAGCAGTAGGACAAACTCGTAGGCAATGGGTCGGTGATTTGTTTGGACGATATTCATCATGCATTAGTTATAACACGGAGAGATATGTCGCTAGCTCCCGTTCGTCAATGTGATGTAGGCATGCATTCCGTGTGCCGTCATACGTGCTTAGGGAAAAGAACTTGCATGACATCTATTGTCCATCCCTCCCATGGCAGCGGGGTCCAAAAGGAAACTACGGGATATTAAGGTTCTCCTTTTAATAAAGAACCGGACAAACGCATTAGCACTTGGTGAACACATGAACTCCTCAAACTATGGTCATCACCGGGAGTGGTTCCGGTTATTGTCACTCCGGGGTTGCCGGATCGTAACACATAGTAGGTAACTAGAACTTGCAAGATCGGATCTAAAACACATATATATTGGTGACAACATAATAATTTCTGATCTGAAATCATGGCACTCGGGCCCTAGTGACAAGCATTAAGCATGGCAAAGTAGCAGCAACATCAATCTCAGAACATAGTGGATACTAGGGATCAATCCCCATCAAAACTAACTCGATTACATGATAGATCTCATCCTACTCATCACCGCCTAGCGAGCCTACGAATAGATTACTCACGAACGACGAAGAGCTTCATGGAATTGGAAAGGGAAGAAGGTTGATGATGACGATGGCGACGATTTCCCCTCTCTGGAACCCAAGACGGACTCGAGATCTGCCCTCCAGATGAAGAATAGGTGGTGGCAGCGCCTCCGTATCGCAAACGCGGCGAAAACTTCTATTTTTATTTTTTCTGGGACGGAAGGGATCTTATAGAGCTGGAATGGGGGTGGCAGAGCCGTGTGGGCCCCACAAGCCTGCCCACCGCCACCAGGGGGGTGGTGGAGGAGCCAGGGCTTGTGGCCCACTGGCCCACCCCCTGAGGTGGAACTTGGCGCAGATATTTTTCTTATTTTACAAAACTGCTCCCCGTAAATTTTCAAGAAGTTTGGAGAACTTTGATTTCTGCACAAAAATAACACCAAGGCAATTATGCTGAAAACAGCGTCAGTCCAGGTTAGTTCCATTCAAATCATGCAAATTAGGGTCCAAAACAAGGGCAAAAGAGTTTGGTATTGTAGATACGATGGAGACGTATGAACTCCCCCAAGCTTAAAACTCCCTCAAGCAACTCAGTTGACAAACTGAGAGAGAAAGAAAAACTTTGACAAACTCTATTTGATCTTGTTGTTGCAACTATGTCTAACTCATAACCAGAATTTCAGCCACATCACAAGTTAACCACATAAGCAAATGACACAAAGGTCTCACGGTAAACTAATATCAATGGCATAATCAGCTAACGAGCAAATAATAATGAGTTTCAAATACCAAAACTTCAATCAAAACAAGCATGAAGCAATATAAATAGATGGTATCTCGCTATCTCTTTCTGAGACCGCAAAACATAAATGCAGAGCACTTCCAAAGATCAAGGGCTGACTAAACATTGTAATTCATAGCAACGAAGATCCATTCATAGTCATACTCAATATCAATCAAAAGCAAACATAAAAATGACAGAGGTGCTCTCTAATTGGTGCTTATATAAGAGGAGGATGACTCAATAGGAAAATAAATAGACAGGACCTTCGCAGAGGCGCCAGAGCTCAAGCTTTGAAAACAGAGATAATAATTTTGGGTGGCATGCTTTCATTGTCAATGCAATGACCAAGAGTTCTCAATATCTTCCATGCTACTCATGCTATAGGCGGTTCCCAAACAGAAAAGTAAAGTTTTAACTCCCCCACCACCAATCAATTACACTCCATGGCTAGCCGAATCCTCGGGTACCGTCCATACTAACATCAATCCAGGGGGAGTCTTGTTTTACAGTTATGTTTTCGATTTAAGCGCGGAATTGGGCATTCCAATTACCGGCCCCTTTCTCGTGAATGACAGTGAATAAACACATGTCGAGGATAACACTCCTAGCATGGAAGATACCAATAGCCCTCTTTCACCACATGATCATTTCGGGCATGCAAAACAGATTATTTCTTGAAGGTTTAGAGAATGGCACATGCAAATTTACTTGGAACGGCAGGTAGATACCGCAAATAGGTAGGTATCATGGACTCTCATGGAAAAACTTTTGGGTTTATGGAGGTGGATGCACAAGCAATATTCCTCTTAGTACAAGTGAAGGCTAGCAAAAGACTGGGAAGCGACCAACTAGAGAGCGACAACAATCATCAAGATGCAATGAGTTTGACTAACATTAAATGCAAGCATGAACATGATATAAATCACCATGAACACGAACATCATAGACGCTATGTTGATTTTGTTTCAACTACATGCATGAACATGCGCCAAGTCAAGCCACTTGAAACATTCAAAAGAGAATACCATCCTATCATACTACATCATAGTCATCTCATAATCTATGTTGGCATTCAAGACAAACCATTATAAGCTCTCAGCTAAATAAACATGGCATCAGAAACTATGATCTCTAAGTTGTCATTGCAAACATGGTTCTCTCACAACAAAGCTGAATCAGGCATGACAAGCTAGTCATATTTACAAAAGCAAAATAGATAGAGTTCATACCAGCTTTTCAGTCTCAGTCACTTCATCATATATCATCATTGTTGCCTTTCATTTGCACGATCGAACGATGAAAACGATAATAAGCGCATTGGACTAAGTTGAATCTGCAAGCAAACACAAAGGAGAAGACAAAGTAATATGGCTCTTTGAAAGCTAAACAGGTAAGCATGCAAGAAGCAATAAACATTGTAACCAATATCTTCTACCTTGACACAAAGAAAAAGAAAACTATCTACACGGGAAAGCTCCCAACAAGAAAAAGAAGAAAGAAAAATCTTTTTGGGTTTTCTGAAAAGGACACAAAACAAGAAAACAAGAAAACAAAAATAAACTAGCATGGATAATACAGTGGCAAAGTGTAAACACCGGCTAACAAAGTGAAAGCATAAGCATGAATGTAAAGTCGGTGAGAACACGTACTCCCCAAGTTTAGGCTTTTGGCCTAGCTTGGTCTACTCCCAAGGTGGGAAATAACCAGCTCCGATATACTCTAGAGCAGACTGTGGATGTCACTGCTGTGTGAGCTCCTCTGGCTCCCACTGATAAATTGGCGTCTGGTACTCGACTGGCGGCTCGGGCACGGGCGCCTGTGGTTGGGCCAGGCCCCAATATGCGTAGATGTCCGCGGGCATAATAGTATACCTGCCTGCATGAAGATCAAACAAAGAAGGAGCAGGAAAAGTAATAGTCCCTCGAGTACCCTGACTAAATACCAGGTTATAAATCATCCGTCTACTAGCATCTCTATCCAGAAGATCATGGCGAACCATGCTGTCATAATCCAGATATTTCTCAGAGAGAAGCATCTCTCCTTCCTCTCCTAGTCTAATGGGTATCTCATAGTGTCTAGCAAGACGGGTAGCATAGATACCTCGATAGACAACACCTTTAGAACGGTTCAGGTTCAACCGTTCAGCTACTATAGCGCCCAAGCTATAAGTCTTATCATTATAAAGGCCTTCACGCAGAACCGCAAAGTTTGGAGAACTAAGTGATCCAGCCTCCCCACGGCCAACCAAACATTTTCCCACAAATAATGAGAAGTACGAGGCACAGGAAAATGTATGCTAGCAATTCTAGCGCGAGACACTCCTATCTCCTCTCCAACAGCAATAGAACCAACGAAATCCTCCAAGTCCCGTGGACGAGGGTCATGGATATCCCCAACATAAGGTAATTTGCATACATTGCAAAAGTCCTGCAGCGTCATGCACTGGGGGACATCGTATATCATGAACTCAAGCATGGGAGGATTCTTCCTCGGGTAAAAGTTGAAGCTTTGAACGAAAATATTAGTGAGGAGGAGGTATTGTGGGCACTTATCTTCAACGAACGCAGTAAGACCTGCGTTCTCCACCAAGTAATAAAAGTCTTCATAAAGTCCGGCGGCGCGCAAAAATTCATCACTTGGCCACTCGCACGCTCGAACTTCTGTGACTCGAGGGACTACGTACTTGGGGTGGTTCTTCTTGTCCTCCTTGGGGTTACGGCTTGAAAAGCCTCTCAAGAACCTCCTCATCTTTTCCCTTTTCTAGCTGTGAACAATTCTGAAATTTTTAGAGACTTCGAAAGAAAAGTGAATAAGGATTAACCCAACTTGTAGCAACTACTCCTACTAGTGCCTAGAGACCGTATCACGCGCTAAAACTACTTGGGACCAGCTAAAATCAACTTTTCAAGCTCAAGAACAGGGTCACCAAGGTAGCAAGAATTCACGAAGGATAAAGCACTAGAGCAAAACCTAATTGGACCAATGGAGGAGTCACTTACCAAGGAGTAATTTCCCCAAAACGGTTCGGAGAATGGTGCTTTGAGCAAGGAGATCGAAAATCACAGCCAAATGAGCAAGAACACGGGTTTGAGCTGCGAAACAATTTTTTCTGGAGGTGGAAGAAGAGGTTGAGAGCTGGAATAAGTGGAGGGGGTGCCTGTGGGCACCACAAGCTTGCACTTTGCCACTAGGGGGTAGGTGGCGGTGGCAAGGCTTGTGGCCCGCTGGTCTGGCCCCAGGCCAGCTCTCAGCCCAGTAATTTTCAAAAATTCTAGAAAAAATCATACTAAATTTTCAGGACCATCGGAGAACTTTTATTTTCGAGGTATTTTTCTCCGGGACGCTAAAATAGAAAATAGGAAAAACTAAACTAATTCTATCATTTTTCTTCTAAGCAAAAGAAAATGAAGACTCAAAACAGAAGTATGTGACTCTTCGATTCATCCGTTTCATAGTCATCGAAAGAAATCCGTCAATGGGATTGATCAAGTCCTTATGACAAAACCTTCTCGAATCGCAAGAGAGAACGGAGAATTTTCGGATAGACACTAAGTCACCTCAATGGGGATATGTATCTCCCCAACAAGCAAATCATACTTCATCTTGACACGAGGAATGGGGCATTCAAAGATCCTAATGAGAATCGATGAAGTCTTTTCGATAGCATTGATGCAATGTACTTGATATCGTTTCTGCAGAAAGTCACGGTGTGCTCATTACCGTTGACATGGAAAGTGACATTGCCTTTGTTGCAATCTATAACAACCCCTGCAGTGTTTAAAAAGGGTCTTCCGAGGATGACAGCCATGGCATCATCCTCAGCAATATCCAAGATAACAAAGTCAGTTAAGATAGTGGTGTTAGCAACCACAACAGGAACATCCTCGCAAATGCCGATAGGGAAAGCAGTTGATTTGTCGGCCATTTGCAGGGAAATTTCAGTGGGTGTCAACTTATCCAATTCAAGTCTACGATAAAGAGAGAGCGGCATAACACTAACACCGGCTCCAAGGTCACATAAGGCAGTCCTTACGTAGTTTCCTTTAATAGAGCAAGGTATAGTGGGCACTCCGAGATCACCATGTTTCTTAGGAGTTCCACCTTTAAAAGTGTAATTGGCAAGCATGGTGGAGATCTCAAGATCTGGTATCTTCCGTTTATTAGTCACGATATCTTTCATGTACTTGGCATACAGAGACATCTTGAGCATATCAGTTAACCGCATCTGCAAAAAGACGGGTCTTATCATCTCAACGCAACGCTCAAAATCCTCATCATCCTTTTTCTTGGATGGCTTAGGAGGAAAGGGCATAGGTCTTTGAACCCATGGCTCTCTTTCTTTACCATGCTTCCTAGTGGTGAAGTCGTTCTTATCGTAGTTCTTAGGTTGTGGATTATCAGGATTAACCGTAGGTTCAAACTCCACATCCTCATCATTGCTAGGTTGAGCATTATTATGAACATCACTGTCCATATTGTCACCAGGTTCATGTTCATCCCCAGATTGTGTTTCTGCATCAGACGCAGAAATATCATTAGGTTCTTCAAGTGTGATAGTATTTGGTGAACTGGCGTGCAGGTTTCTATCATCCTTCTTCTTCTCCTTAGGATGACTGGGTGTATCAGCATTGATTCCTTGAGAATCTTGATCAATTCTCTTAGGGTGACCTTCAGGATACAAAGGTTCCTGAGTCATTTTGCCTCCTATAGTAATGACTCTGACAGAGTTGTCATTTAATTCATTGAGCAGGTCATTCTGAGCTTTAAGTACTTGTTCTACCTGAGTAGTAATGATAGAGGCATGTTTACTCAGAAGCTTCAGATCGTTGACATTTCTGTCTACACAAGCACTTAAATGGTAAGCATACGAGTACTTTGTTCCAAATGTCTCCTAACATAATCATTGAAACTCTGTTGTTTGGCAACAAAGTTGTCAAATTCATCAAAGCATAGGCTAGCAGGTTTATCAAAAGGAATATCACTCTCATCAAACCTACGCAGAGAATTAACTTCTACTACATGTATCGGGTTATCGAGACCATGGATCTCTTCGATAGGTGGTAGATTTTTGACATCTTCAGATCTAATGCCTTTCTCTTGCATAGATTTCTTGGCTTCTTGCATATCTTCGGGACTGAGGAATAGAATACCTCTTTTATTCGGAGTTGGCTTAGGAGGTGGTTCGGGAATAGTCCAAGCATTATCGTTGATCAAGATGTTATTCAGTAGAGTCTCAGCTTGTTCTACAGTTCGTTCCCTAAAAACACAACCGGCACAATTATCTAGGTGGTCTCTAGAGGCATGAGTAAGCCCGTTATAGAGGATATCAAGTTCATCTGAAGAGGGTGATCAGGCAAAGCATTCTGTAGCTAGACGAGCCTCCCCCAAGCTTGTGGAAGACTCTCTTCTTGGAGTTGAGCAAAGTTGTATATTTCCTGCAAGGCAGCTTGCTTCTTATGGGCAGGGAAATATTTCTCACAGAAGTAATAGACCATCTCCTAGGGACTATGCACATATCCAGGAGCAAGAGAGGTGAGCTAGGCTTTAGCATCATCCTTTAGAGAGAAAGGAAACAACTTAAGGATAGAGTAGTGGCGGATCTTCTCCTCATTAGTGAAAAGGTTGGCTATATCGTGCAGTTTGGCAAGAAGGGCTATGACCGTCTCAGACTCATAACCGTGAAAAGGATCAGATTCGACTAGAGAGATTATCTGAGGATCGACAGAGAATTCATAATCCTTATCGATGACAAAGATAGGCGAAGTGGCAAACTTCGGGTCATATTTCATCTTAGCTTCCCGAGATTTTTCTTTCCACTTGAGAAGTGATTTCTCAGCGTCATAGGCATCCTTACACGCAAGAAAATCCTCAGCTATCTCTCTCTCCATAACGTAACCCTCAGGTATATCAGGCAATTCATATCTAGGAGAGCTAGATCTAGCAGGAGCAAAAGGAGGTTCTATCTCAATAGTATCGGCAGTTTCAGAAGCATCACGAGCATTGGCAGTAACTCTAGCAATATGAGCATCAAGGAATACCCCTAGTGGAACATCATGCAAAGGAGTATGTCTAGCAGTATCAAGCATAGCATCATCAGGCATAGTATCTCTAGCAGTATCAGGCATAGCATCTCTAGCAGTATCAAGCATAGTATCATCAGGCAAAATAGCATCTCTAGCATCATCAAGCAAAGCAGTATCAAGCATAGCATCTCTAGCAGTATCAGACATAGTATCAGGCATAGTATCATCAGTCATAGTATCAAGCATAGCATCTCTAGCAGTAGCATCATAAGCATCATCAAGCACAGGCGACATATCAAGATTTCTAGCAGGAGGTGATGTCGCAAACTTACTCATAACTGAAGGTGAATCAAGTGCAGAGCTAGATGGCAATTCCTTACCTCCCCTCGTAGTTGAGGGCAAGACTTTAGTCTTCGGATCCTTCAGATTCTTCATAGTGATCAGCAGATATAAATCCCAAGTGACTCAGAGAATATAACAATACCTCCCCGGCAATGACGCCAGAAAAATGCATGATGCCAACTGTTCTTCCCCTTTGCAACGGCACCAGAAGAATGTTGTTAGCACTCTCCGGCAAACGAAACTAGAAGAATGTTGTTGACGGCCCACAAGCGCATGTGATCGCAGCAGTTTTCGAGGGTAGAGTATTCGACCAAATTTGTTGGTTTACCAGACAGGAGGTGAGAGGATACTCTCAAGTATTAGCAGCTGAATATGTCAGATTCAACTACACCTGAAAGATTAGTATCTGCAAGCACAGTAGTAACATTAAAGTAATATGATAACAACCGTGTCAGAAACGATCTATTGATAGCAGACTATTCCTAACAATTGTATCAATGGCGCCAAGTTGCCTCGTTGACGGAAATTGTCAGTTCCCATCAACGACCAGCGAACCAAATTCATAGCAGGTAGCAGCAGTGTAATGAGAAATAGTAGCGGCAAGGAAAAGCAGTAGTGATAGCGGTAGCAAGTAGCAACAGTAGCAAGTGATAGTAGTAGCAACAGTAGCAGCAGAGCAAGACAAGTAACAGCAGTAGCAACAGTAGTAGCAGCAGCAGAGAAAAACCAGTAATAGCAGTAGCAACAGTAGTAGCAGCAGCAGAGCAAAACCAGTAACAGCAGCAGTAGGACAAACTCGTAGGCAATGGGTCGATGATTTGTTTGGATGATATTCATCATGCAACAGTTATAACACGGAGAGATATGTTGGTAGCTCCCATTCGTCAATGTGATGTAGGCATGCATTCCGTGTGTCGTCATACGTGCTTAGGGAAAAGAACTTGCATGACATCTATTGTCCATCCCTCCCGTGGCAGCGGGGTCCAAAAGGAAACTACGGGATATTAAGGTTCTCCTTTTAATAAAGAATCGGACCAACGCATTAGCACTTGGTGAACACATGAACTCCTCAAACTATGGTCATCACCGGGAGTGGTTCTGGTTATTGTTACTCCGGGGTTGCCGGATCATAACACATAGTAGGTAACTACAACTTGCAAGATCGGATCTAAAACACAGATATATTGGTGACAATATAATAATTTCAGATCTGAAATCATGGCATTCGGGCCCTAGTGACAAGCATTAAGCATGGCAAAGTAGTAGCAACATCAATGTGAGAACCAAGTGGATACTAGAGATCAATCCCCATCAAAACTAACTCGATCACATGATAGATCTCATCCTACTCATCACCGCCCAGCAAGCCTACGAATAGATTACTCATGAACGACGAAGAGCTTCATGGAATTGGAGAGGGAAGAAGGTTGATGATGACGATGGCGATGATTTCCCCTCTCCGGAGCCCAAGACGGACTCCAGATCTGCCCTCCAGATGAAGAACAGGTGGTGGCGGCGCCCCCATATCGCAAATGCGGCGAAAACAGGACGAAAGGGATCTTATGTAGTTGGAATTGGGGGCGGCAGAGCCGTGTGGGCCCCACAAGCCTGCCCACCGCCACCAGGTGGGTGGTGGCGGAGCCAGGGCTTGTGGCCCACTGGCCCACCCCCTGAGGTGGAACTTGGCGCAGATATTTTTCTTATTTTCCAAAACTGCTCCCCGTAAAATTTTAGGACGTTTGGAGAACTTTGATTTCTGCACAAAAATAACACCAAGGCAATTCTGCTGAAAACAGCGTCAGTCCAGGTTAGTTCCATTCAAATCATGCAAATTAGAGTCCAAAACAAGGGAAAAAGAGTTTGGAAAAGTAGATACGATGGAGACGTATCATGCGACCACCAGCCTCACCTACAAAATGGCAGGTTCTTCACCATCAAGCCTGACAAGACTTTTGATGTTTTTACGGTACGCAACGACGACCACTATTTTTTCTTATTTTCTTTTTGTTTCTTTGGTTCAACGTGCAATTTCTCTTTTTTAAAATTCGACTAGTGCATCCCCTGCCATGCAAGACTGTATGTCTTGAAGAAGCTCGGTTTCTAGGAAGTGGAGAATATAGAGACGAGGAGAGATCACCTAAGGACTAAACATGGTTTCACATTTGTGGTTACACTATACAATGCAATTAATCACTCTCATTTTGGTTTCTCAACTTGGGAAGCCCTAGGCAAGGCATATGGATTTTGGAGGATATGAAAATAACCTTCGGTATTCGTCCTGAAGATGATATTGAAGGTAATATCGACATTTGAGTTTTACCTCAATGTGAGTTTGGAAACCATATTTGTTAAGTGATTTTCATTGTGTATTTAAAAATAGTTGGTGTTCGTACCTACTTAACTTGTTTATTTTTAATTGACAGCTTATTTTCTCTCTTCAAGTGAAACACAGAAGCTAGTAGATAGGACACACTACACTTAGGGATCACATCTAACTTGGGAGGGGAAGGATTTTCTTGTCACCTTTGTTAATGGTTGCCTGTGTACTAGTGACGACACTAATTATGGAGCTGGCCCAAATTATACATTATACATGCAACTACTGCATAGGTTGAGAGCTGATGACATTCGCGCAAGTATCTTGATAAGAGTTTCTAACTACTCCACTATTAAGTAAATTACATTGCTAATTATGCTACTATTACGTATATTGCATTGCTAACTAGGCTACTATTATGTTCTTTAAGAGAAACTTCAAAATGATGTTGTGCCTATATTGATGCATGGTGAAGGTGAGATGGTAATAACAAGCCGTCCGTGCGTGACTTTTATATTTAAATACTCGACTGAGTGCATACCACGAGGAAAACTTCAAATTGAAGCATTGGGAGTAATAAGGAAGGGTCACAAGCCAGAAGTTGGAGACCGTAGGATCTCTTTACTTCATAATGGAAACTTAGGTGTTTTCCGTTTTGTAACATTTTACCTAGGAGAGAGGATTAGGTGCTATATCGTGATTATATATAATGAGATGACATGATTTCTGTGGATGATGTGATGATATGATGAGACTATTATGTGTATGATATGATGACCATATTGCATGTTTATGATATGATTAGAATATTGTATAAAACCTGTACAAATATATCAAAAATATGTAGTAGAAAAAATGTGTAAATATAGAAGTAGCGTTGGTGGGACCAATGGTACAGCTATGTACGAGTAGCGCTGGTTGGACCAACGCTACTGCTAAGTAGGCATAGCAGACGCGCTGGGAAACCAACACTACTGCTCCAAGATAGTTGTAGAGCTATACTTGTAGCGATGGCGCCCTCGCTACTGGTAGCCCCAAAACCACTGCTACTAGTAGGATTTCTCCTAGTAGTTCAAGGAAGAATAAGAAGCAAGGGGTCCCTCTCCCCCACTCTCCGGCTGGCATCGGAGCGCCGCTGGGGCAACCATCTTGATGACGGTCTACACCAATAACTTCGCCTCCATCACCACCAACTCTCTCCCCTCTATGCAGCAGATTAAACCCTTTTTTCCTGCTGTAATCTCTACTTAAACATAGCGCTTAATGTTATGTATTGTTGTCCAATGATGTGTGACTATCTTATGATGTTTGAGTAGATCTCTTTTGTCCTACGGTATAATTGTGGTATGGCGTGAATGATATGAGTTGTATGTTAAATGGTGTTGTCCTAATGTGCGTTCCATTTCGTGCACACATGAGGGAATCCTGCTGGAGGGTGTTTCAACATGTTTATGATTCACTTATAGTGGGTGGCTAGAGTGTCACAAGCTTACACCTGAGTAAGGGGTTGTTTATGTATGGGAGTAAAGGGGACTTGATGTTTAATTCTATGGTTGGGTTTTACCTTAATGATCTTTAGTAGTTGTGGATGCTTGCTAGAGTTGCAATCATAACTGCATATGATCAAAGTACAGAAAGTGTGTTAGCGTATGCCTCCCCCTCATTTCATATGAGAAGTATCTATCGTGTTATATTCAATTTCCTATGGACAATCTTTCTCTTTCATTACACAAAAAACTTTCTACCAAACAACTAACTTAATTAAACTTTTCCAAAACAGACCCTAACTTTTATTACTTCTCATTTATTACCTTGCAAAACTATCTATTACACCTACTAAGTACTTCTAGTTTCCTTCCGGCAAAGTAGTTTCATACTTGTTCTAGGTAAAGTAAGCATTAGCATGCATAGAGTTGTATCAGTAGTCGATAGAATTTCAGAGAATATTAATTCTGCATTTAGCCCCTCATTGGGTTCGACACTCTTACTTATTGAAAAGGCTACAAACTATCCCCCGCACTTCTGGGGTATCAAGACCATTTTCTGGCGCCGTTGCCGGGGAGCAATAGCGTAGTGGTCGATATTCTCGTGTGTGCATGTTTGCTTTATCGCTAAGTAATTTTATTTTCTATTCTAAGTTCTTTTATATCTTTAATTATGGATATGGAACACCAAAGAACAAAAATATTAGTTGTACTTGTCACTCATGGAGATGGGGAACATCCTAAAACCCTCGATGCTAGTTATGGGAAAACATTAAATACTATGTTGATAATCCTAAGAAATCACCATTCAACTTGATAATAGGAGACACATTGAACCAATGTGGGTATTTTAGGGACTATCACTTGTCCCAAAAAGAGAAACACTTATGGGATCAAATTAAAATGTTGTGTTGGTATGATTGGAGTTTATGATTGAGATGTGATTATACTTGTTTCTCTAAGATTGGGAATCTACACCTTCCCTTAAAATATGAATTTAATAATAATGAAAGATTGTCTTCTTATGCTAATGGTATATATGATTACTATGATGTGGACAAAATAGAAGAATTTGTTGCTTTTAACGATGCTTACGAAATTGAATAGTTCTTTGAAAAATATGATAACTACGATGATGCTTTTTACAGGCCTAAATTTTTTGCCATACTTAAATACTGCTATGAGAATTATGAATACAAGTCATATATTAATGAATTTATTGACGGCCTTGGAAGAGACTAATATTTTGCAGGGATCTATGGAAGAAGAAGTTGCTGAAAGTGTGATCTTATTAGATGAAAAAGATGAGGAGGAGAGCGAAGAACAAAAGGAGGAACAACAGATTGATCACCCTTGCCCAACTTCTAATGTCAGTAACTCTTCAACTCATACATTGTTTAATTTCCCTTTGTACATGTCGAAGGATGAATGCTATGATGATTGCTAAGATCCCTTGAATTCAATTGAAATATCCCTTTTTGATGAACTTGATGCTTGCTATGCTTGTGTCCATGATGCCAATATGAATTTTGCTTATGGATATGAATTTTCAATAGTTCCTTTTGTTAAGAATGAGATTCTTTCTATTGCACCCAGAGATGATAGTCCTATTTTATTTTTGAGTTCTCCCAACTACACCATATCAGATAAGTTTTCATTTATTAAGGATTATTTTGATCGGTTGCGGTTTCCCATTACACATGATGATTTTAATGAATATAATATGCATGTGCTTGGTGATCCTACTTGCAGTTATTATGAGAGAGGAACCAAATCTTCATCTCTCTATGTTTCCAATACGATAAAATTCCAAGAAACTACTTATGCTATGTATTGTCATTTACTTTGTGTGAATGAATTGTTCTTATATGACATGCCAATGCATAGGGAAGAGAGTTAGACTTTGTTTTCACATGATATATATCACTTTTTCCTCACTTCTTCATTACAAATCATTGTTAATTAAAATTGTCTTTGATATACCTTGGGATTTGGGTGGATCAATTACTTGAGCAGTATATGCCTAGCTAAATAGCTTTAAAGAAAGCGCTGCCAGGGAGACAACCTGTAAGTTTATAGTAAGTTTATTCTATTGTGTGCTTTGAAAATAATTAAAAACAACAAAATAAAGTGGGGAAAGCAAAACGGTTTAAAAAAGAAAGGTTAAAGTGAGAAAGATGAGCACCATTCAAGTGGGGGCTAGCCTTGAACTTTATTCATGCCCATGGAAGCTTTGTGAATCTTGATTACATAAAATTTTCATCAAAATTAATTATCCCCTTATACAAATCAAATGTATTATAAAAATATGTGCCAGGATTTACCTTTTGGATGATTAAATTTCTTGTTTAATATGTGTAGTGTAGGAATAGAAATTTGCATGGTTGTAGTGTTTGACTTTTCATATTTTACCAGAATGTCAAAAGTTTCTGAAATTTTTACACAATACTTCTATATTTTTTACCAATTCCTAATTTTGTAGAAAATTTCGAGTTACATATTTATATGTATCATTTGCATCTTTACAAATTATCCTGTTTTTCATGGATTGTTGTTTGACTTCTCGTTGAGCTCCATTGACTTGGGATCCATAGAACTTTTATATGATAAATTAGGTAATTTTATATTACAATTATACAATAATGTGATGGAAGGGCATGGTGGGATTTTACGTTACATGTACTAACCTTTCTAATGAAAGTTATGTTAAGTATTGTGTGGATGATGTGTTCGAAGATCAAAGAGATATCGATATTATAGAATAAGTAGAGGAAGGAGTTTAGTCTTGGGGATTCCAAAGGCACCCAAATAAATATTCAAGGAGACTCAAGAGTCTAATCTTGGGGATGCCCCGGAAGGCATCCCATCCTTCTTTTTCAACAATCATAGGCATGTCTCAGTTTTTGTTTTGTTCACATGATATGCGTAAATTCTTGGAGCGTCGTGTGCCTTTTATTCTACTTTTAGCAATGCACCATGATGGTATGGGATATTCGATCGTTGATTTATATAATGCATTTTGCACATCACTTATATCTTTTGAGTATGGCTTTATAGAATCCTTCATGTGCTTCACTTATATCATTTGGAGTTGGATGCCTGTTTCTCTACATATAGAAACCCATTAATTGTAGAATGCTCTTTTGCTTCACTTATATTTACTAGGGCTGGTCTTTTGTAGAAATAATTAAATTCTCATGCTTCACCAATACCGATTAAGAGAGTCAACGAGAATTGGACATTTACATGGTTAATCATAAAATCGTACACAATACTTGTAGATCACTCAATATGATATGTTTGATTCCCTGCAATAGTTTTGCGATATTAAGATGGTAATATGTGGGGGTACTAGTGAATGATTGTGGTCTATTAAGAATATTCAAGTAAAGTTTTGTGATTGCCGAAGCATGTGCGTATAGTCTCTTGTTATGCAATGAAGTTGGAGCATAATTTATTCATGATTGAAATCCTTTGTGCTGTTATAATCGGGGGTACGTGATGGTTAACTACTACCACCCTCGTAGGGGCATGCGAGTAGTACTTTGTTTAGATAGAGCTAATAAAACCTTGTTGTTAGTATTTGAGTTATTTATGACTAATGTGAATCCATGGATGTACGCACTCTCACCACCTCATCTTTTCTAGCCTCTTCGGTACCATGCATCGCTCATTCTCACCTCGAGGAATGGTGCGAACTTTGCTAGTGCATCCAAAACCCACGACATGATATGTTCTGTTTCACATAACCCATCTTATATCTTCCTCAGAATAGACACCATAGCTACCTATCATGGAATTTCCATAGCCATTCCGAGATATATTCCCATGCAACTTCCACCGTCACATCATATAGCCGAGGTGATGCGAGACTTTCTTCTCCACTTTTACCCTTTTGGAACCCACCACCATATTCTATTCCACCTATATGCTATGCCCATGGTTTATGCTCATGTATTGAGTGAGTAATGAAAAGCTAAAGTGTGTTAAGAAGTACGGTCCAATGGCTTGGCTTGATACCGAGATGCTCATGATTTATACTTCATTCTAGGAAGACCAAGCATGATAGGCTATATGATTTTGTAGGGGTATCGTTCTTTATCATTGTTACTTTCAAAGGACATGATTGTTTGCTAGTAAACCTAAGTATGGATGTCTTTTTGTCAAATAATGAACTATTTCCTTGAATCACTTCTAATCCATGCCATGATTAGACATTTGTTCCAGAATATGTTAGGTAGAATTCCACATTAAAAATAATCTTTTATCATTTATCTACTCTAGGAAGAGCAGGAATTAAACTTGGGGATGATGCGTCTTTGTCGTACCTATAGGTTTTGATTGTTTCATGCCAATATTTTATAACTTTCATATACTTTTGGTAGCATTTCATATTATTTTTGGGACTAACTTACTTATCCTATGCCCAGTAAATTTCCTGTTTTTTGTGTGTCTTTTGCAGAAAATACATATAAAACGGAGTCCAAACGTGATAAAATTTTACAAAGATTGTTTAGGGAGTATATGTGAATTTTGGGAAGAATGATCAACACAACACGGTGCGTAAGGACCCCACAAACCAACAGGGCGCGTAGGGTGGCGGGAGCGCCCTGATCGCTTGGGCCACCCCTTAAGTTGGTCGTGACCATACTTTCGGCTTATTAAATATTATTTCCCGATAAAAATTCCTTCAAAATTTCAGGCCAATCGGATTTACGAATCTCCTAATATTTAAGAAGCAGTGAAGGGCGAGAAAACATCACTAAAAACATGAGAGAAATAGAGAGAGATCCAATGTCGGAGGGGCTCTTACCCTCCGGGAGCCATGATGGCCACCGACCAGAGTGGAAACTCTTCGTCCATCTAGGGGCGCAATTAATAAGAATAAGGAGGGGGTATATGCCTCCTCTCTCACAGTGGCGGCGGAGTGCCGCTAGGGTAACCACGCGACGGTGATCTACAACAACAACTTCACCGCCGCCACCACCAACTCTCTCACCTCTATGCATCGGTATGAACCATATTTTACCCGCTGTAATCTCTACTTAAACATGGTGCTTAATCGTATATATTATTATCCAAGGATGTGTGGCTATCCTATCATGTTTGAGTAGATCTCTTTTGTCCCAAGGGTTAATTGCGGATGGCGTGATTGTCATGAGTTTTATATTAATATCGTGTTGTCGTAAGGTGCCTTCAGTGCCGAACACACATGAGGGATTCCTCCTATATGGTGTTGAAATATTTTATAATTCACTTATATTGGGTGGCTAGATTGACAGAAGCTTACACCCGAGTAAGGGGTTGTTAACGTACGGGAGTAAAGGGGACTTGATGTTTACTGCTATGGTTGGGCTTTATCTGAATGATCTTTAGGAGTTGTGGAATCTTGCTAGAGTTAAAATCATAAGTGCATATGATCCAAGTACGGAAAGTGTGTTAGCCTAAGACTCTCCCTCATTGCATAAGATAAGCATCTATCATGGTATGTTCAATTTCCTATGGACAATCTTTCTCTTGTGTTAATCAAAACTATTTCTATGAAACAACTAACTTACTTAATAAAGTTCTAAACAACCCCTAACTTTTATTTACATGTCCTTTATTACCTTGCAAAACTATCTATTACCCGTACTAAGTACTTCTAGTTTCCTTCCCTCGAAGTAGTTTCATACTTGTTCGAGGTAAATAAGTGTTGTATTGGTGGTCGATAGAAATTGAGAGAATATTAACATTACCTTTAGCTCGTCATGGGGTTCGACACTCTTACATATCGAAAAAGACTACAAACGATCCCCTACACTTGTGGGTTATCATAAGTACTATAGCTTTTACAAAGTTTACATGAGATATTTTAACCTCATTATTTGTTCGTAACTTAGGTCGTAGCAGTTCTTGCATAGATTTATAACAACACACAATCAATTCGGACTCCTTGTGATCAACTTTTGAAATCAATCCCGAGTGATTCAGCGATAAACAATTTAACCATAATTCCCAAGAATTATACTTACTTGAGAAACTTTTGCTAGATCTCATAACAATATGAGTTTCATACGTGAGCTAGACATTTCAGCCTTCTTTCTTTTTGCCTTTTTACTTTGTACAGTTTTACTTTCAATATGTATCCTACTCAGAGAAGAAGCATCCAAATTTAAGACTAGCATGGGCCCCGAACTTACCTAGGCATCTAAGTCTCATTACATCCTTTAGATTTTATTATTTCTCCATAAGTTCTCATCAGCAACACACGAATGGCGTTCTTTCGTATCGTATGTATTATAGTCTTAAACAAAGTTGAACAGTTTACTAGAACTTGAAAAAAAAACACTTCTTTAGATACCACACATATTTTAGCCATTAAATTTTTTTTTCTAAAAATAATTTCAGTTCCAAGAATATTACATGAATATCCCACGCATTATGAAGTTCAAGTTTCTTAGAAGCAAATATAACATAATGGGGTTCTAGCCTTTTGGATCGAAGGATGTGAGTCTCATCATCCACACAATCTCCAGGTTAATATTGTAAGCATGCAATAAGACAAAATCCTTCTTGACACTAGAGGACAATCCTCTCGTTACATTTACCAATCGTCAAGACTCAACTAGATAATAAAAATAGCTAATCAATTTCAACAGGAAATGTGAAACCACGAGCCATTATTTTATAACCATAATGCAAACTACACATAGAGAATGATCATAATTGATTACGCAACTAATTAATCTTAATTAATTCATAATTTTGATCCCACTCAAACCAATATATCTAATAATTTATTTAAGTGATTCAAGAACCATATCTAATTCACCACCATTGATGTGGACATTAGTGATGACGCCAACTTCAATCGGTAGGCCAACTTGTCGATTACATATCCATGCAACTCTCGTTTATCTTTTGATGCTTTATGCTCCGAGCTTAGAATTCTACCTCCAGAACTTCAAGACAACCGATTGTTCTTGATGTGAGGTCTCATGTTCACCCGTCTTACACCTCACGATCCGTTACCACTCATGTGCACATGACGTAACCCAAAAAAGATACATGGTATAAATGGTTGCTACACTAGGAAGAGCACTAACAACTTCACTACCCGAATTAGAGAATTTTATGTTAGTTAAATCTTTACCGTGTGCTTGCTGATGGCAAAGAACTACTTTGCTATCCTCTTCCTCAAAACAGACGACAAAGGAAAGACCGATGTCAAATATACTCTTTGCCATCAGTCCTTTCGTTGCTGTTAGCCAACACAACGACAAAGCCCCTAAAGGCAGCAGCAAAGAGCCCATCTGGGCCCCACTGCATTGTGGGGCTGGCTAGGTCAACGGATGCCGTCCCCTGCGACTTTGCCGTATGCCTTGAGGGTCTTTAACATCTGCTCGCGGACGGCAAAGCCCTTCTCTATCTAATAGCCATCAGCCCCCACCCCGACCCCTTTCTCTTTCCCCTATATCTCTCTCCCGCCCCCACACACCACAACCATCGCGACAACACCCCTTCCGCATCGCCGACGCCACCCCCTTCCCCCACCATCGAAGCCACCCCCTTCCCCCACCGCGGTGCCCCCCTCCCCACAGCGCCACCACCCTAGCCCACTGTCGGCACCACCCCCTCCCTCCATCGCGGCGCCACCGCTTCCCGAGGTGAGCCCCCCACCCCCCCCCGCCAGAGCAAGCCCGCGGCACCACTGCTCCCTCACCGTGGCCCTCCTCCACCATGGCGGCGCCCCACCTCCGGTACCGGTGAGTTCATCCACTTGATTTTTTTGATTTTTTTCATTTCATTGCATCTAGGTCAATTAGGTTTGTTTAGGTCACTTTTAGTGTTAAATAGGTTACTGTTAGTTTAGGTTAATTAGGTTTGTGCAAAAAAGAAGAAAATAAGAATAATTAAGTAGAAGAAGAGGATAAAGGAAAAAAGTAAGAAAATAAAGAAAGAAGAATAAGAAGAGGGGAGAAGAAGAAGAAGAAGAAGAAGAAGAAGAAGAAGAAGAAGAGATAGAAGAGAAGAGGAGGAGGAGGAGGAGGAGGAGAAGAAGAAGAGGAGGAGTAGGAGGAGAAAAAATAAGAAGGATAAGAAGAAAAAGACGAGATGAGGAGAAGAAGAAGAGGAAAAAGGAAAAGAAAAAGAACAACAAGAGTAGGAAAAGAAAGAAAAAGAAGAAGAAGAAGAAAATGAAGAAGAGGAAGAAGAAGAGGAAGACGAAAAGGAAGAAAAGTAAGAAAAGGAAGAATTAGAAGAATAAGAATAAAAGGAAGTAAATGTAGAAGAGGAAGGAGAAGAAAAGGAAGAAGAGAAAAAAAGCAGGAAAGGAAGAAGAGAAAAACGACACCCTAAAACCATGAAACAACACCCGAACGCCCATATATGACGCCCTAACAACCCGACACGACACCCGGGCGACGCCCCTCCGGTGAGCCCCCTGCACGACACCCCCGGCACAACACCCCCAGCAAAGCCCGTCTGGTGAGCCCCCTGCACCACACCCCTGCACCACACCCCTGCACCACACCCCGGCACAACACCCCGACAAAACCACGACTCAACATCCTGGCAAAACACCACACACCTGTACCTATGGGTGGTGACGAGAAGATGTAACTGATAGATCGCCAATCAAGTCCCCCACGCAGGTGTTAATACGCCGCCCTCGGAGCCACTCACCCCGGCCCCGACACCTCTTCGGCTTCCTATTGACCGAAAAGGTGCTCTTAGGCCGACGGGGTCATAGTTTTGTAAATTATGAGTTAGGTGATATATTTTCCGATTTTGTTATAAAAATAAAATAATTTTCTTGATCGGGTGGAATACATGTGAAGTTGTTTCATCACTGCAAGGTTCTGGTGTTCGGCGACCTCCACGTGCGTTCGACGAGCTCCGCCCCGTGTGTTTGTGGGTGAGCACAAATGACATCTCCCCCCTTCATTTGTTCTATTCTAGTCTTCGTGTCGATGAAACTTGCTAGATACAGGTACATTAAATCATCATTATGCGTGACCAGCATGCGTCTCCCGTTTAAAAGGGCTACATTTATAAATACGCATGCATTTGCATATATTTATAACGGTGATTCTTTCAAACTATCCAATGTTATCCATGGAGAGCCCGAGTATGTGCTGATTTGGTTCGTTTTCCCATATGCTCTGCTCCGGATCTGATGCATAATTTCGTCATTTCCTCCATGTTGTTCTCCGGGTACACATCCTCTTTGTTTATTGCCGTGGCATGTATCAGGTGAACAGCAGGGAGGTGCTGCCAAAATTTTGCGTCGGATCCAGAGCAGAGCATGGGAAAACGAACCCAAGCTACACATACTCTGGTGGGATTAGGACCTATCTTTAGTTATTAGCGTTTAGGTTGCATGGATGTAATCAAATTGACAAACTTGATTAACTCATGAATATATAAGATGACTTATATATATATATGTATATTTGTTGTGGTTTAGTAGCTAGGCAAGATGAGTGATCGTGCGTGGATGTACACTGGTCACACTAATGAGAAAGAGATGACCGAAGAACGGTTAAGAAAAACCAAGGAGTTTGTGAAAGCCGCATTTATAAATGGCCAAATAACAACCTGGTTCCCCTATCCTGGGTGTGACAACTTTAAAAAGAGGACATAGGATGAAATGGGTAAACACCTGCAGAAGAGGGGTTTTGCGTTTGATTATATGGTGTGGACATTTCACGGTGATTCTGCCCAACGTACGTCGTATCACCGACACGCATGGTACTGGGATCGATGACATGGTGCAAGTCTTTGATGATGCTCGGGATTCGGACGATGAGATGGAGGAATCTGCAAAGGCCTTGTATGAAATGTTGGAGACTTCACAATGTCCTCTCCACGATCACACTAAGCTTTGTGAGCTGGATGCCATTGTATAAGTAATGGTTCTGAAGGCTCAATTCAACTTGGGTAGAGAATGCTACGACGCGATCATGACACTATTTCGACGCTTTCTACCCAAAGGCCATGTCATGCCTCCAAACCTGTACCAGTCGAACAAAATACTTCGTGTTCTTAGGTTGCCCTATGAGAAGATAGATGCATGTGAGAAAGGATGTACCTTATTTGGGCGTCAATATGCGGACTGAATTGTTTTCCCATTTGCAAGTCTTCCAGGTATGTTGTGGTAGACAATGGTATGGTTGAGAAGAGGCAGACCAAAATTCTAGTTAATGTTCTTCAGTATATGCCAATCATACCAAGACTTCAACGTCTTTTCATGGACGAAGAGACAGCCACACAAATGACATGGCACAAATTGGGAAAAAGTACCGAACAAGATGCCGATGGGAATAAGATGTTGGTACCCACATCGAATGCGGAAGCGTGGAAGCACTTCGATGCATTACATTCGGATAAAGCGACAGATCCAAGGCATCCTCGAGTCTGCATCGCCATGTGTGGGTTCAATCCCTTTGGTATGACGGCAACCCAATATAGTAGTTGGCATGTATTTGTCATTCCACTCAATCTCCCTCGGACATATTATGCAAAGAAAGAACATATTCCTGACGTTGATAATTCTAGGGCCCAACTATCCGGGGAATAATATGAATGTGTACATGTGGCCTCTTAAGGATGAATTGCAAGAAGCTTGGGATAATGGGTTCAAGACATATGTTGTCGTTAGAAAAGAAAACTTCAAAATGCATGTCTGGTACATGTACTAGATGCATGACTGGCCGTCGTATGCGCTATTTGCTGGCTGGTGTGTGCATGGAAGGTTCCCGTGTCCCACATCCAAGGAAGCTCTTCAGTTTCATTGGTTGCAGCCGGGTCAGAAGTATTCTTGCTTTGACTTGCATAGACAATTCGTGGATCATTGCCAGCAGTTCAGAAAAGATGAGAAGAACTTTATCAAAGGTGAAGTTGTCAAAAACTCGGCACCACCTGCATTGAATGGCCAATATATCCTGGATCAGTTAAATGCTCTCGAGCCTAATCCTGAGCGTCCAACATATTTCAAGGGGTATAATTCAGAAAACGCCTAGACTCAAAAGACATGCTTGTGGGATCTACCTTACTTAAAAGACCTCCCACACAACATCGACATGATGCAGACTGAAAAGAATACAGGAGAGGCCATTTTTGATACATTGTTCGGCATAGAGAGGAAGTCCAAGGATAATCCTAAGGCTAGAGTCGATTAGGAGACTCTATGTGGTAGATTGTTACAAAACATGCGACAATCGAAAGTAAAGTAGAATTGGTCGAAGCCAAAGGCATGGTTCAATCTATAAAGGGGAGCTGTGAGGGAAATTATCTTGTGGGACAAAATGTAGTTAATGTTCCCCGATGGGTATGCAGCAAATCAAAAGAGGGGAGAGAGTCTTGAAAAAATGGAAATATTTAGTCTCAAGAGTAGTGATTGACGCATATGGCTTGAGAGGTAATGTCGGTGATGTTGCATGGCTTTATTCGTGAGGATGAATGGCTAGTACTGGCAGAGCTGAGTTATTTCTTCCATTTTTGTTGTGGGGAAGAACTATAGCCTCACGTGGTAGATGACAAGGAGGAGTTGGCGTCGGAGTTGCTCTGCAAGTTAGAGAAGATCTTTCCACAAGGATTATTTAGTCCAATGCAACGTTTGATTTTACATCTCCCGGCCGAGGCAATATTGGGTGGGCCCGTGCAAAATCGTTGGTGCTTTACAACTAAAAGGATGCAGAAGACGTTTCGAGCAAAGTATAAAAATAAACATAGAATTGAAGCATCGATGGTCGATGCATTCATTATTAAGGAGGTGGCAAACTTCCTGACAACACACTACCAAGCTAGAAATCATTATTTGCATAACCTGAAGCCTCGGTACAATGATGGCGACCCTGAAAATGGTGGATCTAACCTTAGCCTATTCAAAGGGAAAATGGTGCACAAATCTTTTATTAGACAATCTTTGCACAATATTATGCAGATTATTATACAATCTTTTATTACTGTCGTAACTGAACTATTTGCACAAATCTTTTATTAGACAATCTTTGCACAGTATAATGCATATTATTATACAATCTTTTATTACTGTCGTAACTGAACTATTTGCACAAATCTTTTATTAGACAATCTTTTGCATAGTATAATGCGGATTATTAGACAATCTTTTATTACTGTCGTAACTGAACTATTTGCACAAATCAGGAAACAATAGTTATCCAATGTGAAGAGCGGATCAAAACGCTTATCCTTAAAGGACACACAGTTAAGATGCAAAAAGCAAATCCCCAGTTCAGTTCTACTCAAAGAAAAATATGATGATACAGATTCTAAGCTAGCTGGCACATCTACACAAAAAACCAGCATGACAAATGCAAGGAAACCGGAGATAAATCTTCGGCTAAGATTGAAGAAACAAAATAGGATGAGCTCACCTTTGATCTGCATATCACATCGAGGAATAAACAATTTCTTCCTTAATCATGTGAGTGCCCAGGACAAAATAATCTTCTAGTTCGTTGGTGAGCAACCCTTCTGAGGCTCCTACAAAGAGAAAATTTAGAATGGTACGTAATAAAGAGCAACTATAGGATAACAGCATCAAAAAACAACTGCAGAAATAAAGGAAAATGTAACAATGCACCACGTAAAAAATTAGTCGCCGAAATGATTGGATGACCAACAAAATTCCATGTACATGCTTCACCTGATTACAGAACGGTAGTAGTAGTAATAAACCGATAGCTATATACAAAGTTACAAACTGCAATAATGATACTCAAATTTTTTCACAAAACTGAATTCATGCCACCCCGAAAGTCAGTGTCGTCTGCTTTTAGCCCACTGAGCAGCACCAAGAGCAGAGCACAAAGGAAAAGAAGCCTTTGAAGAGGGTTCTAGGGAGGGGATACAATTCCCAGGGCCACCGCACACACAGCTCTACTGTCTGTAAGCGGGCATCAATGTCCGGAAAGCAAAGGCGACTTCCATCTTTTCTGGTTTACACGGCCTTAAAAATTGGCCGGGAGACCCTAGCAAGAACCAGATTCGGTTTGGCACTAGCAGCAGCAACTTGGCCATGGCGCCCTCCCTCCTCGGAGCTGCTAGTTCCAGTTCACACTCACCAAGACTCGTTCATGAATTCATTCAGTAATCAGTACTGTACTAGTAATAGTAAATCCTAGAGCAGATAGTCACCAAAAGCAACAGGAGGAAGCTAGCGAGCAAGCATTTCTTTCTTTCTCCCCCCTGATTTGCTGCTGCTACTAATTAATTGTGCACCAAGTAAGAAAGTACAACATCAGCGATTTAACCTCTCTATGGCAAATTAACAGTTCAAGCGTGCTAAATGATGTAACTGCCAAAGTGGCAACCTTCTGGACAAGGCTATTGTCCTTGACAGGACTGGATGAAGACGGTCAACCTGCACTTGATAAATGTTTGGAGCCAACAAGCAACAAAGTACTGGAAGAAAGCGAGGCACTTGAAGAAAGCGAGGCACGCGGCCGGAGCTACCGCCGCTCGTCTGAGTGAGGTCTACCGGGGGCAGATCTAGGCGGCGCGCCCGAGATTCGCGGGCGGCGGCGAGGGCCTAGCTAATCGCTGGAGCTCGTACCTCGGGATCGGACGGGGTGGGCAGGCACGACGACGCAGTACGCGGATGCGCATGAGAGGCGGGGGAGGGAACGAGGGGCCGGAGCGTGAGGCCGCTGGCGGAGAAACGCGAGGAACGGAGGAACTGGTCGTGTCCCCGCCGCGGTCGCCCGCGTCGGCATCCTCTCACCACGAGACTATTGGTAGGTCATCGGTGGGGGTAGGGGAGAGGTGGCCACCGAGGACCTCCTTGATGGACTGGACGGTGGAGTCGACCTCCGTATGCGCCGCGCGCGCCGCCTTGGTGCCGGGGGGTGGATCGTCGAACTCTACGCCGGGGGTCGTGGGGGAGGTGCCTTGGATCACCACCGGGTGTTGAAAGCTTTTGAAGGTACAATTGACCCAATAATGCAGCGTAACTCATGTTCTATTCGAAATATTATTCAGTCAGCATAATTCTAATAATAGTACGGTAGTGCGAGGATATGATAACACAGTAGAATTCTCATGTTTAGTTTAAATAAGACCCAATCTACAGAAAACTAGGTATTGCAGCAGCAAACTATTGTAGAGTTCATCACCATGAAATTATGAACAAATTTCTTCTAAGACACATCACGATCACACACAGAGTTCCTAGGGGATAAAAGGCCTAATGCAACCATGTAATTTGGGCTTACTTTGATCTGTAGCTGCAAAAACTTAACGTAGAGGACTGCCTCCTCGAGCATAGTGCTGAGATCCACCTATGAAGAAATTTTACAGCAGTCAAAAAGTACCAATGCCAATAACTAGCTCAATCTATAGCTCAGTTTGCTTCCTAGATTTTTCTTTTTTGAAAAGGAGTTTGCTTCATACATAGAGTAGGAAAAAGAGGATGGACCCACTTTGGTTCCATTGGGCACCAGGTTCTGCAAAACCCGAAGCTTGTCATTGATCTTCTCCCTTCTTCTCTGCATTGGACAAAACAAAAGTCTGAATCAGTCCACTGAGACGGTCACATTGAATTGACGTGCAGGGCTGCACATGCATTCAGCTCACCTTTGCATACAAGTTCTGGGGGTCGCTCGCCGGTCCGCGGCCGGCCCGAGCTTTCACGATGCAGACGACTCCGATGGTCCATCTGCCAAGACAACAATTATGTTTTCATACCAAGTTGAAAATATAGTCCAAGTAATGATTAAGATTGTGTGAAAATAAATATCCTCTGTCGGTCCATCTGCCAGTCAAGGAAAATAGTGAAGACAATATCAACATCTAACGCTTTGACGATCGTTAATTACAACTCATAATAGCACAGAAACAGAGCATACTACATAAGCATCCTCCTGCCATAATCAAACCTGTCATGGATCATAATGTTGATCAGGCTACGCCATCACCGGAAGGAAAACAGACACACAAGCGGAGGAGGTTCTCTCGACGTCGAGCCAAGATAAGCGCACCCGAGCGGACATGTTAGCAGGCGATGGCGTTCGAGCAAGCAACGCTGGTTTCCTCAATGTGTTGTGGTGCCAGCGTCGTCGCGTGGGTGTTGGATTTATAGACTCTGAACCTATCTCCCCTCTGCTTCTATCTAACCACCACCACTACTCTACACTAAAACTGTAATCCTGTTCTTGAGCTCTATGTAGTCCAGCCTAGTTGATGCTACTCTATCCAGGTCCATGACAAAAACAGAGTCTCCAACTTGAAAATTGGAATCGAGAAGCTTCAGCTTTTCAAGGAGCAATCAGACAGTGTGCGTGTGCCGTCCAATGTACACGGGCCTAGGTTCCACTCGGGGGGCTGACCGGCGAAGTGTCGGCACGGCCACACGAGCAGGCAGGCCGTTGTTGCGGCACAGCTTGCCGCGGTGGAATTTGTCAAACGGCATACGCCTTGTCCCCCTGTGAAAAAGGGATCAAGCTTTCCACGATTGAACGGAATCTGATGCTGTTGCAAAAGGTGCATGGAAACTATGGTCTTCCTAGTGGACAGGAGAAATCGGATAGCCATCACCGCCAACAGTTTCAAAGGAATAATCACCTGAGCTTAGCCGCCATGTTCGTGTGCGTCGTGTCCCAGAGGAATCTGGGAACAGCAAACTGATCAAAAGGGCGGCGCCGCACCTAACCCTAGCGGCGACTGAGAAGGTCAGAACGGAGAAGCGGGGGCCTCCAGGGAACCGATACGGCGAAGAACCCTAGACCAAAACGGGATGGAGGGGGCAGGGGGAAAGCGGGGAAGGGGAGGGGAACCTTGGCCTCGTAGAGGAGGGGCCCGTGGTAGGCGAGCACCTTCTCGCCCTCCGTGAAGGAGACCGAGGCGCCCTTGCCCTTGTCCCTCTCCTTCCCTCCGCCGCCACCGCCGCCGCCGCCGCTCATGGTCGTGGTCGTGTTGGAGCTGACGTCCATCGGATCCAGCGATCTGGCAACGAGGTCCACCACGGGTGAGGGTTGCGGGCGCGAGAGATGGATCTGACGGGAGGGGAGGAGAGAGTAGCGCGAGGGGACCCCGGAGGTGTGCTGCGCACCGGCGAGAGCCGCGTCAACTCGTCGGAATCGAGCGGCATAGGTGACGGCGGCAGAGGAGTCGCGGGAGGGGGACAGAGAGAGGGCTCGCAGTGGGAGAAGGGGGCTAGTGGTTTTCTTTAGATTAGGTCAAATGAGAGACGTTGGATCCGTAGGGTGTGGACGGCCTAGATCGGCTACAATGTGGTGATCCGTGGGAGGGTGCTTTCTACCTCGTGATTGGTTCAAAATATGTGTCATTGAAAATGGTTTTTAGTGCTATAAACACAAGAAATTTTGTGAAGCAGCTACCAAAAATAATTTACAAAATGACAACATTAAAATTTTCACTAACGTTAGGCCATGTTTTATGGATGATCACCAATGCGTATGCAGTTGTGATATTTCTAGCTATTTTCAGTCATTCAAACGGTTTTCTATCGAATCACATGGAACCGGGTTCAGAAACTAGGTTGAGGTGGGATAGAATGGACCGACGAGTGACATGTCAACATAGTTAGAACATGTTACGACATTTTTATAATCGTCGTAAAAGTTATGACGATCTCATCTTATGCGGTTACGACGTTTTTTACTCAGATCGTCGTAATTTATATGTAGATTTGATCCCCTCAAACGGTTTACGAAAATCTCGAATGAAATCGTCATAGATTTATGACGAATTCATCAATGACATCTTGAAAAACATCATGTATGAGCATATTTCTTGTAGTGATCCATCCACGACAATGCGAAGGACTGACGTGCCCAAATGATTGGTGTGCCATACCATCAAGGCAGCACCAACTTATATCAGTTCGGGCGAAACTGGGTATGTGATTTGCTTCATGATTCATGCAATTCATTCTTCATGCAAGCTTAAGCATTTTACTAATACTTTGTTCCTCTCTTTTAGGCGCATCACAATAACACAGAGGTGCCAGAGGTGTACGAACTCTATGCCATGGCCCATACTGCCTCCTACAAGAAGGCCTTGGCATTCTCTGAGGCTAACCTCGATCATCCTGAGAAGTTCAGTGACATCTCCTCCCACAACAAGATTGTGAGATACAAGGAGGTGGGGAACGCGAGGAAAGCACTACAAGAATACTGCCTATGAAGCAACACATATCCTACAACGTTTTAACTATATGTTATAAATTTCACAATAGATACGGATATAAGTATAGTAACATATTCGTTGCAGTATATATATATATATATATATATATATATATATATATATATATATATATATATATATTACAACCGGCCACGACTCTAAATAAAGCCCAACACACTTAGTCTCTTATCCAGCCCAACCCATGTTAGCTTTACGATTAATCTAGGTCATTCTCTGTCTCATTCTCCCCTATTCTAATCCATCCTATAGGCTCCCGTGCCGGCTGCCGCCTGCCGCCCGCCGCCCCTCGATCGATCTACACCCGGAGCGTCGCCGCACACCCTCCCCTTTTATCCACCGTCCCGGAATGCCGCCCCACACCAGATCCATGCGACCCTCCATCCCGGCACGCCGCCCCTCGGCAACACTCCCTTGCAACCCTGCTTCTGTGGTGCGCCGTTCCTCGTCACTCCTCCCCTACGGCCAACTGCGTCTACTACCTCTAGATGGGGTCCTGCGGCTATGGGGAGAGTTGCTGCTACAACCACCCTCACGATCAAGCTGTCGGGGTGAGCCGGGCAGCTCCTCTTCTCCCAATTTTATTACTCCATCTTGCTTTGGTTGACTTACGACTTGCGAGTCCCTGATGATGACTAACAGGTTGAATTAGAGCTAGTTGTTGCGAAGGGGAGATTCCAGCTGAAGCCTCTTGTTGTGACTGAATTGATACAGTTTTTCATAGATTTTTTTAAAGATACAGAAAGATTCTAGCTGAAGCCTCTTGTTGTTTAGGCCTGATCGATCACTATGTCATACAATCATATTTCTGTTGGGAAGATCCTATTTTTTATCACAGTATTACAACTCAAGTAGGTAGTCATGCTCACTTGTTCCAGTGAGTTGTAGAAGTGAAAACATCCGCGACTCTTGTATCACATATAGCCATCTACTCAGGTCTAACCACCATAACTTTGATGCTTGTTAGTTGTTATGCAATGGGCTCACTTCTTTCTAATCAAATATGCTTGGTGGACTAATTGGTCGCATTGCCCTGCCTCCACTCATGATGTAAGCACTAGGTCTACTAAATTGCATGCATAACAATAGCCTAATTAAGTTGAATGTGTGATGCTTGAGTTTGTGTGCCAATGCCTACATGGGTGTAGGTCCACGATTAGTTTAATATGAGCATGGTGGCTATTTCCTTATACTAAGCAGTTTATATAATTATATACGTACATATAGTTAGCCGGTGTGATGCATGTGCGAAAGCAAAAGCTGTTAGCATAAAAATTATGATGGTCCTTAAAGTTTAGATTTTTTTGTATCTTTCTTAATATTTTGAGGTACATCCCAAATTATAATTATTTATGCAATTTATAAAATGTTGTCACTATGTATGAGAGAAAACATATGTTGTCCTATTGTATTTGCAACACACAAATTATCGCGGTTTCTTTTCAGTTACAAAGAAAACAAATGTTTACTTCAGCTAATTAGTACTGTGTACCAGTGCAGGTATGTGGCATGCAAGCAGAGCAAAGGATGAACTTAACAATTACCAAATCTACATCATTTGATCTGATAAGGTCAGTTTCTTCATAGTTTGTTTCGTTAAATGTGAAAATATATGGGCCGTCAGGCATACTTAGTGTTTTCTATGATTATATTGACTCTTTAAAACTTAGATCTAATTTATTGCAATTCCTAATGACATATGAATCTTTGTGTCTATGGTCTGTAATTCTAAGAAATTGCTCACCAAACATTTTCAGTGTCTTTTCCTAACTACATCACACCAAGACCACCGTCATGAGAATGAGTGTGCCAATTAGAAGCTGGTGGACATGGTCTTGGCTTAACTCATGAATAACAATGTTTTGAGGCTTTAAGAATGCTTCCCTTGAGGAAGGACAAATACATCAATAATTATATGTGGTGGTGATAATTTAATAGGTCATGTAGAAGGTTAGCCAAAATAGTTTTATGGCTTCGTTAATTAAGATCCTAGACAGCGCTAGCAACACACACGCATGCATGTTAACCCGTCGTGGCAAGAATACATATTGCTTGCCAACCTCTCAATTAACAATCCTTCTAGCCTTACCTAGCACTGGTGGAAGTAATATTTGTGCCATGCACAAGTATTTATGGAAAGAAGTTTGCACATGTCGATTTCATCTCTCTTTTTCTCCTACAACTTCACATGTTATCCTATTATTGTGCTAGAGTTTTCTACCATGTGATAACATAATTAAACTCATTGACGTGTCCTTTGGTATATATATACATATGCAACGGATTTATAGGGTGCTGACAGTGTACTTTACTTAAAAAAGAGACAATGTACATGGCTCACAGAAATCCTATCGTGTAAAATATACAACATATTTGATATGTATCTAGATTCGAATATCCAGTAGTATATATACATTAAGAATTTTGCAGCCCATGTCACTAATATAAGCTACATATTGTTAAATCTTGGGCTTGATATCCAACATAATCCCCATTAACTATGTCGTGATGGTCTTATATAATTTCTACATGTATCAATTTCTCAGCAAGGGTGTGTTGCTAATTACGTATTCACTATCAAATTTTACTCAGGAATCGTTTTGGGTAGTTTTTGTTTGATTGTATCATGACTTTGAAGTGACCAAGCATCCTAATAAGTTTTGACTTATTCTGCAGCACCTCCTTTCTCTAACGTGATCAGTTGGGGTGGCACCTGGTCTCCAAGCAGCATACACAATTTCTCTCCAATTTCGTCATTTTTCTTAAAGAGAAATAGCATAAGGAGAAACCATTACCGATGTCACATCTAGCTAACAATTTCTGGTCACCATAATAGTTTTTTCTAGCTACCAATGTGAAACACAAGATTGTTAGCCCGTGTATGGGTTGATGACTACTGTGCATAGTAGAATAACCTTACTAGCCTTTTTTACAATGTTCGAAGAAACTTTTGCCTTCTATGTTGCAAAGGCTGGGAGGAAGATGCTTGCATTGTCTAAAAACACTATAGTTGTGATTTTCTGTTGTACCACGATCGGAACTTAAATCACAAATAAAACATTTACTATCTAAGCTTTTGCAGTTCATTAATGGTTACAACTGTAGTAATATTTGTTATTTTTATGTAGTGTGCAATGGATTTACAATCCACCAAATTACTATTGCGATTTCCTAGAGAAAGTCCTCATTTCTCAGCCGATGTAGATGAACTTCTGGAGTTTGCATATAGAGATATACTTGTAGATACAATGCTAGTAGCCCGCCTCTATCACTTCTTGCATCATGTCAATGCATTGTACCTTAATAGTTCATTTGTGTTTTTTGTATGTAGATTCAAAAGATAAATGGATGATTATATGGGTGCATGGAAACTATACAACAATGATGAAGACGATGTTCCTGTTCATGATGATGATGATGATGATGATGATGGAGGCTTTCAGTTTTAATTAAGTTGTAGGGATGGACTTCTTGCTAGATGATGTTCCTCGTTAAGTTTTAGATAAGTTGTACGAATGTTGATGGATGCTTCGAGTTTAAGTTTTCTTGTGAAGAAAATATTTAGATTGCACATCACATTTGGATGATGTTCCTCATGTAATATCATTATTGTAATCCAACAATTTTATCTAATATATGATTTCTTCCTCTCTTGATTATATTCTTTTGTTTTGTGTTGAATTGGAATATATAATTATCATTATTACATGGAATATTAATTTAATTGCTTGCAATATATATATAATAATAATAATATCCACATTACATACCAACACATGAAGCGTTGCAACTTCTTGGTTGCAAAGCAATGTGAACCTAACTCCTGTGCAATAAGCACCAACGTATCTAAGTGTTGCTCAAGTATGTTTTATGTGTTGCATTCTAGCAACGATCCCTTTTACCAACGGATGTATAAGCGTTGTATTAAGCGCTAGCAACACTGGATAAGGCTACGCATCCCAAACCGTTGTAGAAGAGTTTTAGATACAGAAAAATGCGTTGCTATAGGTAGGGTCATGTTGTAGTGAAGGGGAGGACTTTAACCCGAGCCAGGAACCTTTGGATCAAGAGCTGGTGATGATATCTGGTGGTGGGAGGCCCCATGGCTCGATAGCCATTGGAGATTGGCTGATACATTGTCCTCTCCCTTTCCCGGAGATCAAGGCTTGCCAAACGAGCTCCTATCCTGATATAAGGCCTCGTCCATGACTAGTCAATCGCGCCATCGAGGTTGGTTATACATCTCAGAAATTTTTCCTCCATTACATTGTGTGTGTGGCCATGGATGATTACAGTGCTCACGAGGAGTGGTGTTGCAGTCTGTTCTTCAGAGAGAGAGAGATAGGGATAGAGAGAGAGAGAGAGAGATAGAGAGACAGAGAGAGAAACAAGGCTGCTCTTGAGGAGCTTCTGCAGGAGAATGACGGGGTGGCGGTGGAGCGGGCCGTGGAGGAGAAGACGGCTCAGTTGTTGGAGGAGGAGAGGGCACGGAATGAGGCGGCTCACCGGGCCATGTACGATGTCCTTGTGGTAATTTTCTTCTTGATATTAGCCAAATCATGCATATAATGTCCATTACATTACTAACTAATATGACTACCTCGTCAAAACCTAATGTGAGGCTATGTGCGAGAATACCAGTCAGAACCCTCCGTCGATGCCAGTCATTTCTGCAGTTGGAACGGTTTGTTTCACTTGAATGGTTATTAGTTACTAGTATTAACATTTGAGTGTCATTATGCTAACACGACATTGCAAATAATCTTTGTTGTGGAATAACTCTCGAGCCGCATCGCACAACCCTTATTCAGGGCAACCTTCTCGAGGTGAAACCATCTCGGTCTACCCCGGTGATTCACATCCGTGATGATAATGACGGTAAGTTTTCTCTAGTGTTCTCCTTAACAAATGAATACTTTTCGTACATCCTAGTTAGCATTATTATGCCACATACTTGTCTTATTTTCCCCAAGAAAGACATACTTAGCTAATTATCGTCCAAAACGACTTAATTAACTTATTTAGTTCGTTCATGACATAATTAGCTTAGTTAGGTCAAAAATGGCATAATAACCTTGGTTAGCTCATAAATTTCATGTACTTAGCTTATTTTCCTCCTCATCATCATCATTATCACCATCTTCTTCTTCTCCTCCTTCTTCTCCTTCTTCTTATTCTTATTCATTGTCATCGTCATCATCATCATCATCTTCTTCTTATTCCTCCTCTTCTCCTTCTCCTTCTTCTCTTTCTCCTTTTCTTTCTCCTTCTTCTTCTTCTCCTTCTTCTCCTTCTCATTCTCCTTCTCCTTCTCCTCCTTCTCCTTCTCCTTCTCCTTGTTCTTCTCCTCTTTCTTTTTCTTCTTCTTCTTCTCCTTCTTCTTCTTCTTCTTCTTCTTCTTCTTCTTCTTCTTCTTCTTCTTCTTCTTCTTCTTCTTCTTCTTCTTCTTCTTCTCCTCCTCCTCCTCCTCCTTCTCCTTCAGCTTCTCCTTCTCCTTCTCCTTCTTCTCCTTCTTCTTCTTCTTCTCCTTCTTCTCCTTCTTCTTCTTCTTCTTCTTCTTCTCCTTTTTCTTGTCCTCATCCTTCTTCTTCTTCTCCTTCTTCTTCTTGTCCTTCTTCTTCTTCTTCTTCTTCTTCTTAGCTAATTATCTTCCAAAATGACATAATTAACTTATGTTGTTCATTTATGACATAATTAGCTTAGTTTGGTTAGCAATGGCATAAGAACCTTGGTTAGCTCATAAATGCCATATACTTAGCTTATCTTCCTCCAAAATGATGTAATTAGTTTAGTTAGGTCATAAATGGCATAAGAACCTTGGTTAGCTCATAAATTTCATATACTTACCTTCTCTTCCTCTAAAATGACATAATTAGCTTAGTTATGTTAGAAATGGCACAATGACCTTGGTTAGTTCACAAATGTCATATACTTAGCTTGTTTTCCTATAAAATGACATAATTAGCATAGTTAGGTCAAAAATGGCATGAAAACCTTGGTTAGCTCATAAATGTCATATACTTAGCCATTTTCCTCCAAAATGGTATAATAAGCTAAAAGTGGCATGGAAAGACGGGTCAGAAAGAACAGAAGAGGAAAGAGGAGAAAAGGAAAGAATATAAGAAGAAGAATGAGCCTCTTTCTTTCTTCTTCTTCTTATTTTCCTTCTCTTTCTTCTTCTTCTCCTAGTCTTCTTCTTCTTCTTCTCCTTCTAACTTTCTTATTCTCATTTTGCAGATTTGATTCACTTCATGGAAGCTGGTGTTGATGGGTTGCTATTGTTTTCTTTTCATTTCGATTTGTATGGAAGAACAGTGTGATGTTTGAAACTATGTGTATATATGGATGAACTATGTGAAAATATTTGTTGTCTTGCTCAATATCTTCATAATGATGTTGGATACACGTCCTATGCTTCTTTTATGATCTTTGAAACTACCTACGATGTTTAAAATTATATATATCATAAAAGTATTCTCAAAAAGCAGAGAAATAACCGAAAACAAAAAAAGTGGCAAAACAGGCATTTTTCCGTCTGCCAGCTAACAACAAAGGCTTTTGTCGTTGGCCAGCTGGCTGCAGAGGGGCCACGTGGCATCTACCTGTGCAACCTGGCAGCAGCAGGTCTGACCTATATGATCACTTTGCCGTTGGGTAGAGCAAGGCAGGCGACAAAGGGGTGTTGGGGAACATTGCATGGGGAACAAAAAAATTCCTATGCTCTCCAAGATCAATATAGGAGATGCACATCTACGAGAGGAGAGATTGAATCTACATGCCCTTGTAGATCTCTAAGAGGAAGCATTAAAGAACATGGTTGATGTAGTGGTACATCTTCCCGATCCAATTATGACCCGTCCCATGAACTCCCGATCGAGTACCGAACGGGCGGCACCTCCACGTTCAGCACACGTACAACTTGATGATGTCTCCGTCTCGTCGATCCTGCAAGCGAGGGCGGAGTGGTATATGAGTGTGCTGGCAGCACGAGGGCATGACAGTGGCGGTGGAGTAGCTGTCCCGGCACGGCTTCGCCAAGCAACACTAAGATAAACTAGAGGAGGAGATGATCTAGAGGGGCTGCACCGTGGCGTGTGTGTTGCAGCCCTCCCTCCCCTCTCATATATATAGGAGGAGAACAGGGGGCAGCTCGGCCAGGGTTTCCCCTCTTGGGGGCGGCGGCCAAGGGGTTGGGCGCGGCGGCCCCATAGGGTGCCTTGCCACCCAAGGCAACATTGGTCGACCCCTATGTTGGCTTAGCCCCCACCTACCACCACATTGTCCTTGGTAAGAGGGGCGTCCAACCCACGAGGGGCTAGTGTGCCCCCTCTCTTTGAGCCCATGGGACCCTCTGGGGCAGCTGGACCCTCCTGGTGGACCCATGGAACAGTTCTGGCACTCCCATCACAAAACTGACAAGTTCTGGAACTTTTTCGGAGCTTCAAAACCAACTTCCTATATATCAATCTTCACCTAGAACCATTCCCGACCTCCTCGTTACATCCGAGATCTCATCCAAGACTCCAAACAACTATCGGTTATCACCACACATAACTCATTAATAACCAAACATCACCAAACCTTAAGTGTGCACACCCTGCGGGTTTGAGAACTATACAGATATGATAGAGACACCTGATGACTCACAAGTATAAGGGGTCAATTGTAGCCATTTCAATAAGTAAGTGTGTGGAACCCAACGAGGAGCACAAGGAAATGACAAGTGGTTTTCAATAAGGTAATGTCTGCAAGTGCTAAAATTGTAAGTAGCGGAGGAGTTTGATAGCAAGATAATTTGTAACGATCAAGTAACAAAAGTAGTGACAAAAGTGCAGCAAGGTAGTCCAATACTTTTGAGGCAAAGGACAGGCCAAAAATGTCTCATATGATAAGCAAAGTGTTCTTGAGGGTACACAGTAATTTCATCTAGTCATTTTCATCATCTTGGCTTAATTCGTGTTCACTACTTTCATAAATAGGGTTTGTGGGTGGACCGGTGCTTAGGTGTTGTTCTTACTTGAACAGACCACCTACTTATGATTAACCCTCTCGCAAGCATCTGCAACTACGAGAAAAGTATTAAGAATAAATTCTAACCATTGCATTAAACTTTTGGATCCAATCGGTCCCTTATGAAATAGCGCATAAACTAGGGTTTAAGCTTCTGTCACAATCGCAACCCATCATCTAATAACTACTCCACAATGCATTCCCTTAGGCCCAAATATGGTGAAGTGTCATGTAGTCGACATTCACATGACACCACTAAGGGAATCACAACATACATATCATCAAAATATCAAACACATATCAAATTCACATGATTACTTTCAACATGATTTGTCCCTTAACCTCAAGAACAAAAGTAACTACTCAGAAATGATAATCATGCTCAAGATCAGAGGTGTATTAAATAGCATAATGGATCTGAACATATAATATTCCACCAAATAAACCATATAGTAATCAACTACAAGATGTAATCAACACTAGTAGCCACCCACAAGGACCAGTCTATAGTTCCGGTACAATGATTGAACACAAGAGATAAACTAGGGTTTGAGAGGAGTTGGTGTTGATGAATATCTTGATGAATATAGCCATCCCCAAGATGGGAGAGTTGTTGGTGATGATGATGACGATGATTTCCACCTCCGAGAGGGAAGTTCCCTAGGCGGAATCACTCCGCCGGAGGGCAAAAGTGCTCCTGCCCAAGTTCCACCTCGAGATGGCGTCGCTTCATCCCGAAAGTCCTCTCCTCCTTTTTTCTAGGTCAGAAAGACTTACATACCAGAAGAGGGGCACCGGAGGTGCGCCTGGGTGAGCACAACCCACCAGGGCACGCCTGGGCTCCCTTGCTCGCCCACGTGGGTTGTGCACACCTGTTGGGCCTCCTCTCGTTTTTATTTTCTCCAATATTCCTCAAATATTCCACCAAAGTTCCTCGTAAAGTTTCATATTATTGGAGTGGTGCAAAATAGGTAGCCTGACGTAGCTTTTTCAGGTCCGGATTTCCAGCTGCCACAATTCTCCCCCTATGTGGATACCTTGCATATTAGGAGACAAAAGGCATTAGAATTAATCCAAAAAGGATTATTGATCAATAAAACAACATAAATAATATAGGAAACAGATGATACAAAATGGACGTATCAACTCCCCCAAGCTTAGACCTCGCTTGTCCTCAGGCGAAAACCAAAATGGAGAAACATGTCCACATGCTTAGAGAGAGAGAGGTTACTTATTATAACAGCAACAAACTTTCACATAAGCTTTTTTCATAGAAATTTTATAATGGGCTTCTCATCAAAAGTGACAATTCATCACAACATCAAACTATAAAGCATAAACTATATTGGAAACCAACAAACTATGTTTTGAGTCAACTTTGCAACTACAATTCATCATCATTTGAGGAAGGGTCACATATCGGAGCCTTTAGGCAAGTCCACATACTCAACCATCATTTGGTATTCTCTGATTGCTAACACTCACCGCGTACATGTGAGCAAAACATTTCAACCGGACACATAGAAAGATAGGGGCTTATAGTTTCGCCTCCCAACAAATTCACCTCCAGGGTGATGTCAACAATAATAACTCATGCTACCCATATTCAACTGGATATATGTGCCTATATCTTTCCTCACCACATCATGCTTGCCAAAGGAGGAAATAAAAAGGAATAGAGTGAAAAACTTTGACTCTTGCATGAAAGTAAATACATAAAAGTAGGCCCTTCGTAGAGGGAAGGAGAGGTTGCCATGCGCTTTTTGTTTGTATGCTCAACCCCTTAGTGCAAGGGAACGTCACGTTATATTGCCCCTTGTGATGGAAACCTTTATTATGTTGTCTGTTTCTTTTATTCTTCACCATCACAAGTTTGTACAAGGCTAAATTTTCCCTTACACTAAATGATCTTACAGTTTTCAAAGAATTTTTATTGCCCTTTTTGCACCGATGACAACTTACTTGAATGATCTTACTCAATCCATAGGTAGGTATCGTGGACTCTCAAACAAGATTTGGGTTTAAGGGTTTTGGATGCACAAGTAGTATCTCTACTTAGCGCGGAGTTTTTGGCTAGCAAAGATAGGGGCAAGCACCACATGTTGAAGGATCCATGACAATATAACTTCTATGTGAATATGAACAAACATAATTCATTACGTTGTCTTCCTTGTCCAACGTCAACAATTTTGGCATATATTATTTTGATGGGTGCTTACAATCACAAAATATTTCCACGATAGTGTATTTGCATGTGAATCTTCTCTTCCCTTATTAATTCTTTCATGAGTTGCATCATTTATCAATGCTATGTTTATCAATCTACAATAAAATTTTCTAGTTATACTTCTCCATGTGTAATGTCATCACTTACCATAAGATTAGCATATGTTATTTTTCATTTATTTCCTTTATTTTTATTGAAACAAGAAAGTAAAGAAGGCAAAACTCAAACTAAACTTTATTATATATCTTGCACACGGTTGCATAGATTGATCACTAAGCAAACTCTTGGAAAGAAAGGATCGAACTAAACTTTTATTCATCTAAAGCAAAAGATAACCATGGATCGAACTAAGAAAAGTAAAGGCAAAAGATAGTGGAGATGATACGATACCGGGGCACCTCCCCCAAGATTGGTGAAAGCCAAGGCGAGTGCCCATACCCTATACTCAATTTTATTTTGGTGATGAAGAAGGAGGTGGTGGTGATGAAGTAGAAGCAATCTTGTCCTCTAGTTTCCATGGCAGAGGCTCATCATCATAAGAGGAAGAGTGAGTCTCTCGGATCCTCCAACTGGCTGCCAAACTCATACCTTTAAACCTGCCTCATATTCAAAGACTTGGCTTTGAAGGTCGTGGATCTTGCAATGGAGGAAGTTGATTTGCTCGTTGAGGGAGAAGACGGTGTCCTTCATGGACTTGCCATCCACCTTGAGATCACGGGTGTAGTCCGCGATCATGAGGTGATTGGAATTGAGCCCACGTTCCACCATCCCCTTGCACCGAAAGAATTCTTGTACCATATATTCAAGCCTGGCTTCCACGGATCCAGTCCCATTGGGTCCTTGCACATCATGGATGTGTAGAACCCCATCACACATCTAGTTAGCTTGAGGGTGTTGCATCACTTCCCGCAGATATGGGTTGATGACGTTGTGGAAGAACTTGTCCTTAGAGGAGCTTAAAGCGGCCATGGTGGATTGGATCTGACAGAAAATGCAAGAAAAGAAAATAGGACATTTCTCCGTGATACGGAGGTCAACAAGTTCGGGGGTGTATAAAGATTTTTTTTATCTTGGTGAACAAGCAGAACAGAAGAAAAACGGAGTCCGGAAAGTACCCGAGGTGGGCACAACCCACCGGGGCGGGTGCCCTGGTGTATCGTGCCCACCATGGTCACTTTCCTAGAAGTTTCTTATTTTCCTATTTTTTTAAATAATCCAAAACTAAAAAAAAATTGTGGATTTTTCGGAGTCCGTTTACTTACCGTACCACGTACCTCCATTTTTTCACAATTCTGGAGTATTCCAAAAGGTTTTTTATGTGTTCTTCCGGTGTCATAGTTTGGATAATATTGCTTTCAACATTAATGGGCGTAGCCAAGATATAATGTTTTATTCGTTGCCCATTGACAACCTTTGGGTTAGTACCTTCAACATTATTTATTTTGATAGCTCCGGATCGATGGACCTCCTCGATAACATAGGGTCCTTCCCATTTGGAGAGGAGTTTTCCTGCAAAGAATCTGAAATGGGAGGTGTACAAAAGAACATATTCTCCAACTTTGAACTCACACTTTTGGATTTTTTGTCATGCCATCTTTTAACTTTTTCTTTAAGTAACTTTGCATTTTCATAAGCTTGGGTTCTCCATTCATCTAATGCGCTAATACCCAATAACCACTTTTCACAAGCAAGTTTGAAATCATAGTTGAGTTCTTTGATTACCCAATATACTTTATGTTCTAACTCAAGAGGCAAATGACAAGCTTTTCCATAAAACATTTTATAAGAAGACATACCCATAGGATTTTTATATGCTGTTCTATAAGCCCAAAGTGCATCATCTAATATCTTAGACCAATTCATCCGGGACCTAGTGACAATCTTTTGCGAGATTAGTTTTATTTCTCTATTGCTAAGTTCAACTTGACCACTAGACTGAGGATGATAAGGTGATGCATTTCTATGGTTAACATCATACTTAGCAAGAATTTTACGGAAAGCACCATGAATAAAGTGTGAACCACTATCCATTATTAAATATCTAGGGACTCCAAACCTTGGAAAATAACTTCCTTAAGCATTTTAATAGAGGTGTTGTGATCAACACTAATAGTTGTAATAGCTTCTACCCACTTAGTAACATAATCAACAACAACCAAAATATATGTATACCCATTAGAGGAAGGAAAATGTCCCATGAAATCAAATACCCAAACATCAAATGGTTCAATAACAAGTGAATAATTCATAGGCATTTCTTGACGCTTACCGATATTACCTATTCTTTGACATTCATCACAAGATGAGACAAACTTACGGGCATCCTTGAAAAGAGTAGGCCAATAAAAACCAGATTGCAATACCTTATGAGCGGTTCTGTCTCCCGCGTGATGCCCTCCATAAGCTTCGGGGTGACATTTCCATAGTATTTGTTCCTTTTCATGCTCAGGTACACAACATATGATAATACCATCTACTCCTTCTTTATAAAGATGTGGGTCATCCCAAAAGTAATGTCTTAAATCATGACATAATTTTTTTCTTTAGTTGGCATGTGAAGCTAGGTGGTATGTATTTAGCAACAATATAATTAACATAATCAACATACAGAGGTGTACTATTAGAAACATTTATCGCAGCTAATTGTTCATGAGGAAATCCCATAAAAAGAAAAGTCATCCATGAAAACCTCAACAATGTTTTTACAGAAATTAGAGAATATACCAGTCATACATCTTTGAAAGGTAGCAGATGCATTACATAAACCAAAAGGCATACATCTATAAGCATAAGTTCCAAAAGGACAAGTAAAAGTGGTCTTTCTTGATCAGGTTGTGAAACAGGTATTTGTGAAAAACCATAATATCCATCAAGAAAGCAAAAATGTGTGTGCTTAGATAGTCTTTCTAACAGTTGATCAATCGAAGGCAGAGGGTAATGATCTTGTCTCGTTGCTTTGTTTAATTTTCTAAAATCATTTAACATTCTATAGCCTGTGACAATTCTTTGTGGAATAAGTTCATTCTTATCATTAGTAACAACAGTAATACCTCCCTTCTTAGGGACACAATGAATAGGACTTACCCATCTACTATCAGCTATAGGATAGATTATACCTACTTCCATAAGTTTCATTATTCCGCTCTTACCATTTCTTTCATTTTCGGATTTAACCAACATTGGTGATGAACAATGGGTTTAGCATCAGGTTCCATATTAATCTTGTGCTGACATAGAGTGGGACTAATGCCCTTAAGATGATCAAGAGTATGTCCAATAGCAGCTCGGTGCTTCCTTAGAACTTTCAATAATCTTTCTTTTTCATGTTCTGAAAGGTTAGCACTAATAATAATATGATATATCTTTTAATCATCAAGATAAGCATATTTCAAAGTGTTTGGCAATTGTTTTAATTCAAACATAGGATCACCTTTAGGTGGAGGGGGACCTCCTAGAGTTTCAATAGGCAAATTGTGCTTAAGCAGAGGTTATTGTTCGAAAAAGATTCTATCTATTTCATTTCTTTCACGCACATGCAAATAATTTTTATGGTCTAGCAAATATTGTTCTAGAGGATCAGCCGGAGGGACATCAATAGAAGCAAGACCAATAATTTCATCCTTACTAGGAAAATGTTTCTTATGCGGTTGTCTACTAAACTTGGAAAAGTTAGATTCATGAGATTCATCACCAAAGCTAACACCGACAGTCTGTTTCTTACATTCTATTTTGGCATTGACGGTGTTCAAGAAAGGTCTACCAAAGATAATGGGACAAAAGTCGTCTTGTGGGGAGCCTAGAACAAGAAAATTAGTAGGGTATTTTATCTTCCCACAGAAGACTTCAACATCTCTGAGAATCCCAATTGGTGATATAGTATCTCTATTGGCAAGTTTAATAGTAACATATATGTCTTCTATTTCAGCAGGTGCTATTTCATTCTTAATTTCTTCATATAAGAAAAAGGAATATCACTCACACTGGAAATTCTAGAAGCTTCATCACAGAAGTAAATAACATGCCCATCGATATTATCGACCAAGAGATCTTTAATCATAGAAACACTAGGTTAAACTCTGATTTGTTCAGCTGGTTTTGGTGTTCTAACATAAGTTTTGTTAACCACAGTTGAAGCTTTAGTATGTTCCTTCATCCTAACAAGGAAAGGTGGTTTTTCAATATAAGCACTGGGAACAAGTGGATCAACATTGTAAATGATAGTTTCTTCTTTAGCTTTTACCGGTTATTTAATTTCTTTTTTAATAGGTGGGTGACATCTAAACGACTTCTCCTTAGGGAGATCAACATGAGTAGAAAAAGATTCACAAAAGGAAGCTACTATCTCAGAGTCAAGTCCATATTTAGTGCTAAACATTTGAAAAGCATCGGTATTCATAAAATCTTTAACACAATAAAACTTAGGTTCAATACCTGACTCTTTACCTTCGTCTAGTTCCCAATCTTCAGAGTTGCATTTAATTCTTTCTAAAAGATCCCACACAATTCAATAGCCATCTTTATAAAAGAACAAGTACAAGAAGTATCGAGCATTGATTGATCAATACAAGAAAGCCGAGCATAAAAATTCTGAATAATAATTCCTCTTGAGAGATCATGATTGGGGCATGAATACAACATTGAGTTAAACCTCCCCAAAGCTAGAAAGGTACTTTGTCCTTCACGAGGCCAAAAATTATATATATAATTCCGATCACGATGAACTAGATGCATAGAATAATTTTTTTGATGGAATTCCAGTTTCAACCGACTCCAGTTCAAGATCCAATATCATCACATAGCCTATACCATGTAAATGCTTTTACCTTCAAAGATAAACGGAAAACCTTCTTCTTAGCTTCATCTCCGGGTAAACCTGCAAGCTTAAAAAATCCACAAATTTCATCCACATATATCAAGTGCATATCAAGATGTTCGGTTCCATTTCCTGCATAAGGATTAGCTAGCAGTTGTTCTACCATACCCGAAGGAATTTCATATTGACTCTTTTCAGTAGGTGCATTAGGTTGAGGGGAAACTAATTGTGGTGCCGGTCAAGGTGAAGCTACCCCGTACAAACCCCTCAAAGGATTGTTTTCCATAGTAGCAAGTGACAATAAAGTTCAGCACGTAGTAATAATGTTTCCTTACCAATTTCCACTTACCAAGAGTGCTTCACTACCCGGCAACGGCGCTCGAAAATAGCCTTGATGACCCACAAGTATATGGGGTCAATTGTACCCTTTTCGATAAGTAAGAGTGTCGAACCCAATGGGGAGCAGAAGGAAATGTCAAGTGGTTTTCAGCAAGGTAATGTGTGCAAGTGCTAAAATTGTAAGTAGCGGAGTAGTTTGATAGCAAGATAATTTGTAACGAGCAATTAACGAAAGTAGTAACAAAAGTGCAGCAATGTAGCCCAATCCTTTTGAGGCAAAGGAAAGGCCAAAACGGTCTCTTATGATAAGCAAAGTGTTCTTGTGGGTACACAGGAATTTCATCTAGTCACTTTCATCATTTTGGCTTAATTCGTGTTCGCTACTTTGATAATTTGGTATGTGGATGGACCGGTGCTTAGGTGATGTTCTTACTTGAACAAACCTCCTACTTACGATTAACCCTCTCCCAAGCATCCGCAACTACGAGAAAAGTATTAAGAATAAATTCTAACCATAGCATTAAACTTTTGGATCCAATCAGTCCCTTACAGAATAGCGCATAAACTAGGGTTTAAGCTTCTATCACTCTTGCAACCCATCATGTAATATCTAATCCACAATGCATTCCCTTAGTCCCAAATATGGTGAAGTTTCATCTAGTCGACATTCACATGAAACCACTAAGGGAATCACAACATACATATCATCAAAATATTGAACACGTATCAAGTTCGCATGATTACTTGCAACATGATTTCTCCATTGACCTCAAGAACAAAAGTAACTACTCACATATGATAATCATTCTCAATATTAGAGGGGTATTAAATAGCATAATTGATCTGAACATATAATCTTCCACCAAATAAACCGTATAGTAATCAATTACAAGATGTAATCTACACTACTAGTTACCCACAAGCACCAATCTATAGTTCCGGTACAAAGATTGAACACAAGAGATGAACTAGGGTCCGAGAGGAGTTGGTGATGTTGAAGATGTTGATGAAGATAGCCCTCCCCAAGATGGGAGAGTTGTTGGGGATGATGATGATGATGATTTCAGCCTCCGGGAGGGAATTTCCCCAAGCGGAATCGCTCCGCCGGAGGGCAAAAGTGCTCCTGCCCAAGTTCCACCTCGAGACGGTGGCGCTTTGTCCCCAAAGTCCTCTCCTCCTTTTTTCTAGGTCAGAATGACTTATATACCAGAAGAGGGGCACGTGAGGTGGGCCTGGGTGAGCACAACCCACTAGGGCGCGCCTGGGCTCCCTAGCTAGCCCAGGTGGGTTGTGCCCACCTAGTGGCCCCCCTGTGGTACTTCTTTGCTCCAATATTCCTCAAATATTCCATAAAAATTCCTCGTGAAGTTTTATCTCATTTGGAGTTGTGCAGAATAGGTAGCGTGATGTAGCTTTTTCAGGTCCAGATTTCTAGCTGTTAGATTTCTCCCCCTTTGTGTATACCTTGCGTATTATGAGAGAAAAGGCATTAGAATTACTCTAAAAAGCATTATTAATCAATAAAACAACATAAATAACAGTAGGAAAACATGATGCAAAATGGACGTATCAACACTTTTCGGTCAATAACCAATAGCGGGACCTGGATGTCCTTATTAGATCCTACATATTCTACGAAGATCTTAATTGGTCGAACCACGATGTCAAGGATTCAATCAATCTTGTATACAGTTCCTTTGTCCATCGGTACGTTACTTGCCTGAGATTCAATCGTCGGTATCTCTATACCTAGTTCAATCTTGTTACCGGCAAGTGTCTTTATCCATTCCGTAATACAAGATCCTGTGGCTAACTCTGTAGTCACATTGATTGCAAGCTTCTTTATTTTTTGATAACATGATTGCAAGCTTGTTGTGATGTTGTATTACCGAGTGGGCCCTGACATACCTCTCCTTCACACGGAGTGACAAATCCAAGTCTTGATCCATGCTAACTCAACAGACACCCTCGGAGATATTTGTGGAGCACCTTTATAGTCACACAATTATGTTGCGACATTTGATACACACAAGGTACACCTCCGGTGTCAGTGAGTTGCACGATCCCATGGTCATAGGAACAGATACATAACATGCAGAAAACAATAACAATAAACTGACACGGTCATATGCTATGTTCATTGTTTGGGTCTTGTCCATCACATCATTCTCCTAATGACGTGATCCTGTTAACAAATGACAACTCATGCCTATGGCCAGGAAACATTGACCATCTTTGATCAACAAGCTACTCCATTAGAGGCTCACTAGGGACACAGTATTGTCTATGTACCCACACATGTATTTGAGTTTCCAATCAATACAATTCTAGCATGGATAATAAATGGTTATCATGAAAAAGGAATTATAATAATAAATATTTATTATTGCTTCTAGGGCATATTTCCAATAGTCTCCCGCTTGCACTAGAGTCAATAATCTAGTTCATATCACTATGTGATTAACACTCAATGATTTCTGGGGTTTGATCATGTTTTGCTTGTGAGAGAGGTTGTAGTCAACGGGTTTGCAAAATTCAGATCCGTGTGTACTTTACATATATCTATACCACACTATAGATATTGCTATCACGCACCACATGGAACTATTAAAAATGATTGCTCCACTATGCGAATACGGTTTGCTACTCAGAGTCTTCCAGATTGGTATCAAAGCTTGCATCAACGTACTCCTTTATGACAAACTCTTTTATGACCTCCATAATCAAGAAACATTTCCTTATCCTCAAGTTACTAAGGATAATTTTGACCGTTGTCCAGTGATCCACTCCTGGATCACCCTTGTACCCCTTGACAGACTCATGGAAAGGCACACACCAGGTGCGGTACACATCGGGGCGTACTATAGTGTCTATGGCTAAGGCATAGGGGACGACCTTCGTCCTTTCTCTTTCTTCTACCATGGTTAGGTTTTGAGTCTTTCTCAAACTTCCAACTTACAATAAAGTCAAGAACTCCTTCTTTGACTAATCTATTTTGAACACCTTCAAAATCTTGTCAAGTTATGTATTCATTGAAAAATTTACCAAGCGTCTTGATCTATCTCTATAGATCTTGATGCCCAATGCTCAAGTAGCTTAATCTAGGTTTTCCTTGAAAAACTCCTTTCAAACAACCCTATATGTTTTCCAGAAGTTCTATATCATTTCTGGTCAACAATATGTCAATCACATATACTTATCAGAAATTCTATAATACTCCCACTCACTTTATTGTAAATACAAGTTTCTCATAAACTTTGTATAAACCCAAAAACTTATATCACTCATGAAAGCACTTATTCCAACTCCGAGATGCTTGCACCAGTCCATAAATGGATTGCTGGAGCTTGCATGCCTTTTAGAATTCTTAGACTCGACAAAACCTTCTAGTTGTATCACATACAACCTTTCCTCAAGGAACCCATTAAGGAAACAATGTTTTGACATCCATTTGCGAGATTACATAATCCAAAAATGCAGCAAGTGCTAAGATATTTCCAACAGACTTTAGCATTGCTACGGGTGAGAAACAGGCATCGTAGTTAACTCCTTGAACTTGTCGGAAACTTCTTTGCGACATGTCAAGCATTCTAAATAGTAACATTCACCATCGTCGTATGTCTTCCTTTTAAAGATCCATTTGTACTTAATAGCCTTACGACCATCAAGTGTTTCTTTCAAAGTCCACACTTTGTTTTCATACATGGACCCTATATCGGATTTCATGGCCTCCGGCCATTCATCGGAATCCGGGTCCACCATCGCTTCTCCATAGCCCGTAGGTTCATCGTTGTCCAACAACATTACCTTCAAGACATGATTACCGTACCACTGTGCAGTAGTGCAAGTCCTTATCGACATACGAGGTTGTTAGTAACTTGATCTAAAGCTTTATGATAACCATCATTAGCTTCCTCTTCAACTGGTGTAGGCGCCACAGGAATATCTTCATGTGCCCTGCTACTCTCTCGTTGAAGTGCGGTTCAATAACCTCATCAAATTCCACCACCCTCCCACTCAATTATTTTGAGAGAAACTTTTTCTCGATAAATGACACGTTCTTAGCAACAAACACTTTGCCTTCAGATCGGAGATAGGAGGTATACTCAACTGTTTCCTTTGGGTATCCTATGAAGATCCATTTACCCGCTTTGGGTTCGATCTTATCAGGCTGAAGCCTTTTGATATAAGCATCGCAGCCGCAAACTTCAAGAAACGACAGCTTATGTTTCTCCAAACCATAGTTCATACGATGTCATATCAACAGAATTATATGGTGCCCTATTTAAAGTGAATGTGGTTAACTCTAATGCATAACCCCAAAATTATAGTGACAAATAAACAAGAGACATCACAGTACGCACCATATACAATAGCGCACTGCTATGACGTATGGACACACCATCATGCTATGGTGTTCTAGGTGGTATGAGTTTTGAAATAATTTCCACATTGTATTAAACGTATACCGAACTCGCTTTCAGTGTCAAAACCAACAGATCCCGGGTAGGTGGTCCAGAATTGTGGACCTTGGATCGATGGGTTGCAGGAAGAGGGGGCAGCGGTTTACCGAGGTTCAGGCCCTCCTATGAAGGAAATAACCTACATCCTCCTTGATTGTATTGATGAAGATGATTACAGAGTAGATCTACCTCGAGATCGTGTATGCTAAATCCTAGATGATTCAGCCTCCTCTACACGGATAGGGCTCTCTGGTTTATATAGATACCAGGGACCCTAGGGTTTACAAGATACCGACTATATTCGAGAATAGATGAGCCGACCTAGTCCCTCTAAGCTTGAAGTACACACAAATCGTTGGTGCCTTCCTTCCTTCATATGAAGTCATCAATTATCCAGACTATGATGATCCGGTCCATGGGCTGGCGCCCCGTGGACCCCTTAGTCAATGACTCCCTCAGTAGCCCCGAACTAGCCTTCAACGCCCTTGTTTATAGTCTTCGACAATTTCACACGTTTGGTAATTGGCTTGAAAGGCGAGTTCCTCCTCCAATTTATAACATGACGAACTAGTCTTCGGCAAATCCACGAATATCGAAGCATCGCGGGACCCATAACTTTTAATCATGTCCCTAAATTTTAATAACCTGTTGAGCACCGCGCATCTTAAAGTTGGCACATGTCCCCATGATTCAACGGAACCGTGTCTTACAGACGTGGGGGAGAGGAGAGATTTCTTTATACATAAATAGGGGCCTAGGTCCAAGGCTATATCACTATTCCCACCCCCTCAAGTGAGGCCAAGGAAACCCTAGAATCCTAACACCTAGATCCACAACGAGCTCCTCTTCTCGTCCCTTCGACCCTGAATCGGGCGACTGGGCCAGTTGCTCCGTCTCACAGCTTCGACTGCAGGACCTTGAAGTCCAATGGTACCTTCCATCTTCTTATATTGCACCCACGCACACCGGCCTAACCTCCTACAACAGCGAGGCCCTTGCAGAAAAATCCCATACTTCGCAAAAAGGTGAAAGGGTCTGTTTTACTTCCTTCCTACTGTGTGCGCTGGGATTTGATAACCCACAAGTATAGGGGATCACAACAATTTTCGAGGGTAGAGTATTCAACCCAAATTTGTTGATTCGACACAAGGGGAAGCCAAAGAATATTCTCGAGTATTAGCAGTTGAGTTGTCAATTCAACCACACCTGAAAAACTTAGTATCTGCAGCAAAGTATCAGTAGCAAAGTAGTGTGATAGCAATAGTAGCAACGGTAACAGTAGCAGCAGTGACAGCAGTAGCGGTAACAATAGCAGCAGTGACAGCAGTAGTGGCAAAGTAACATAGCAAGGACCAGTAGGAAAAGACTCATAGGCATTGGATCGGTGATGGATAATTATGCCGGATGACATTCATCATGCAACAGTTATAACATGGGGAGATATGTAACTAGCTCCAGTTCATCAATGTAATGTAGGCATGCATTCCGTATATAGTCATACGTGCTTATGAAAAGAACTTGCATGACATCTATTGTCCATCCCTCCCGTGGCAGCGGGGTCGTAATTGAAACTACGGGATATTAAGGTTCTCCTTTTAATAGAGAACCGGAACAAAGCATTAGCACTTAGTGAATACATGAACTCCTCATACTATGATCATCTCCGGGAGTGGTTTCGGCTATTGCCACTCTAGGGTTGCCGGGTCATAACACATAGTAGGTGACAACAACTTGCAAGATAGGATCAAGAACACACATATATTGACGAGAACATAATAGGTTCAGATCTGATCATGACACTCGGGCCCTAGTGACAAGCATTGAGCATGGAAAAGTAGTAGCAACATCAATCCCAGAACATAGTGGATACTAGGGATCAATCCCCATCAAAACTAACTCGATTACATGATAGATCTCATCCAACCCATCACCGTTCAGCAAGCCTATGATGAGATTACTCACGAACGGTGAAGAGCATCATGGAATTGGCGCTGAAGGAAGGTTGGTGATGACGACGGTGACGATCTCCCTTCTCCGGAGCCCAGAACGGACTCCAGATCTGCCCTCGAGAGGAAGAACAGGTGGTGCTGGCGCCTTCGTATCGTAAAACACGATGAACTCTTCTCTTTAATTTTTTTCTGGACGAAAGGGACTAAATAGAGCTGGAGTTGGAGGCGGCGGAGCCCCGAGGTCCCAACAAGCCTGCTAGGCGCGGCCAGGGGGGCCCGCGCCTCCTAGGCTTGTGGTCTCCTCGCTCCACGTCTCCGGTTGATTCTTGCGCCAGTATTTTTTATATATTCCACAAAAAATCCTCGTAAATTTCCAGGTCATTCTGAGAACTTTTATTTCTGCGCAAAAACAACACCATGGCAATTCTGCAGAAAATAGCGTTAGTACGAGTTAGTTGCATTCAAATCATGCAAATTAGAGTCCAAAACAAGGGCAAAAGACTTTGGAAAAGTAGATACGATGGAGACGTATCAACTCCCCAAAGCTTAAAGCCTTGCTTGTCCTCAAGCAATTTAGTTGACAAACTGAAAGAGACAAAAGAAAAACTTTTACGAACTCTGTTTGATCTTGTTGTTGTAATTATGTCTAACTCATATTCAGATTTTCAGCAAGATCATAAGCTAACCACATAAGCAATGACATTTAGGTCTCAAGAGGAACTCATATCAATGGCACAATCAACTAGCGAGCAATAATAATAAGTTTCAAAGGTCAACACTTCAATCAAAACAATCATGAAGCAACATGAATAGGTGGTATCTCGCTAGCTCTTTCCGAGACCGCAAAACATAAATGCACATCACCTTCAAAGACCAAGGGCTGACTGACATTGTAATTCATGGCAAATAAGATCCAGTCACAGTCATACTCAATATCAATTAATAGCAAAGCATAAAAATGACGGAGGTGCTCTCTAATTGGTGCTTTTTGAAAGAAGAGGATGACTCAACAGAAACATAAATAGATAGGCCCTTCGCAGAGGGAAGCATTGATTTGTAGAGGTGCCAGAGCTCAAGCTTTTAAAACAGAGATAAATAATTTTGGGTGGCATGCTTTCATTGTCAACATGATGACCAAGATTTTTCACCATCTTCCATGCTACACATACTATAGGCGGTTCCAAAACAGAAAAGTAAAGTTTTGACTCCCCCGCCACCGATCAGTCACACTCCACGACTAGCCGAATACTCGGGTGCCGTGCATACCAACAACAATCTAGGGGGAGTTTGGTTTGCAATTATCTTTTTGAATTGAGCATCGAACTAGGCGTTCCAATTACCGGCCCCTTTCTCGTGAGTGATAGTGAATAAACACATATCAAGGATAACACGCCTAGCATGGAAGATACTGATCGCCCCTTGTCACCACATGAACGGTTCGGGCATGCAAAACAGATTATTTCTTGAAGGTTTAGAGAGTGGCACATGCAAATTTACTTGGAACAGCAGGTAGATACCGCGTATAGGTAAGTATGGTGGACTCATATGGAACAACTTTGGGTTTATGGAAGTGTATGCACAAGCAGTATTCCCGCTTAGTACAAGTGAAGGCTAGCAAAAGATTGGGAAGCGACCAACTAGAGAGCGACAACAGTCATCAATATGCATTGAAATTAACCAACATTGAGTGCAAGCATGAGTAGGATACAAGTCACCATAAACATGAATATCATAGAGGCTATGTTGATTTCGTTTCAACTACATGCGTAAACATGCGCCAAGTCAAGCCACTTGAATCATTCAAAGGAGGATACCATCCTCTCATACTACATCATAATCATCTCAAAATTCATGTTGGCATCCAAGACAAACCATTATAAGCTCCTAGCTAATTAAGCATGGCATCAGAAACTATGATCTCTAAGTTGTCATTGCAAACATGTTTCTCTCATAACAAAGCTGAATTAGGAACGATGAGCTAGTCATATTTACAAAAACAAAATAGATCGAGTTCATACCAGCTTTTCCATGCTCAGTCACTTCATCATATATCGTCATTATTGCCTTTCACTTGCACGACCGAAAGATATGAACAATAATAAGAGTGTTCATGCATTGGACTAAGCTGGAATCTGCAAGCAAACACAAAGGAGAAGACAATGTAATATGGCTCTTTGACAGATTAACAGATATGAATGCGAGAGCCACTAAACATTGTAACCATGGTCTTCTACCTTGACCCAAAGAAAAAGAAAACTATTTACACGGGAAAGCTCCTAACAAGAAAAAGAAGAACGAGAAATATTTTTGGGTTTTCTCAAACAAGACAAACACACAAGAAGAAAGCGAGAAAAAGAAACAAACTAGCATGGATGATATAGTGGCAAGGTGTGAACACCGACTATCAAAGTGAAAGCGTGAGCAAGAATATAAAGTCGGTGAGAAACACGTACTCCCCCAAGCTTAGGCTTTTGGACTAAGTTGGTATACTCCCAAGGAGGGAAGTAACCGTCTCCGGGGTACTCCAGAGTGTACTGAGGGTGCCACTGCTGGGTGAGCTCCTCTGGCTCCCACTGATAAACTGGCATCTGGTACTCGACTGGTAGCTCGGACACGGGCGCCTGTGGTGGCGCCTGATATGTCTCAAGTGTATCTATAATTTTTGATGGTTTCACGCTGTTATCTTGTCATCTTTGGATGTTTTATGTACCTTTTATATCTTTTTTGGGACTAACTTATTAATTCAGCGCCAAGTGCCAGTCCCTGCTTTTTCTGTGTTTTTGGCTCTTTTCAGATCTGATTTTGGAACGGAGTCCAAAAGGAATAAATCCCCGAAATGATTTTTTCGAATGGAAGAAGATCAGGGAGCCTATGGGCCAAGCCAGGAAGACTCCTGGGAGCCCACAAGCCCCCACTCTGCCACCAGGGGGAGGCGGCGGTGGCAGGGCTTGTGGCCTCCCTGGCCGCCCCCTTGGCCTATATATTCCCTAAAATACAGCAAAAAATCAGGAGAGCCTCGAAAATACTTTTCCGCCGCCGCAAGCTTCCAGTTCCGCGAGATCTCATCTGGAGACCCTTCCCGGCACCCTGCCGGAGGGGACGTTGGAGTTGGAGGGCTTCTTCATCATCATCATCGCCCCTCCAATGACTCGTGAGTAATTCACTTCAAACCTACTGATCCGTAGTTAGTAGGTAGATGGCTTCTTCTCTCTCTTGGATCTTCAATACAAAGTTCTCCATGATCTTCATGGACATCTATCCGATGTAATCTTCTTTGGCGGTGTGTTTGTCGAGATCCGATGAATTGTGGATTTGTGATCAGATTATCTATGATATATATTTGAGTCTTTGCTGATTTATTATATGCATGATTTGATATCCTTGTAAGTCTCTCTGAGTGTTGGGTTTTGTTTGGCCAACTAGATCTATGATTCTTGCAATGGGAGAACTGCTTGGTTTTGGGTTCTACCATGTGGTGACCTTTCCCAGTGACAGTAGGGGCAGCAAGGCACACATTAAGTAGTTGCCATCGAGGGTAACAAGATGAGCTCTGTCATTGATATGAGATTGTTCATCTACATCATGTCATCTTACTTAAGGCGTTACTCTGTTCTTTTGGACTTAATACACTAGATGCATGCTGGATAGCGGTCGACCTGTGGAGTAATAGTAGTAGATGCAGAAAGTATCGGTATACTTGTTTTGCACTTGATGCCTATAGATATAATCATTGCCATAGATATCGTCATGACTTTGCGCGGTTCTATCAATTGCTCGACAGTAATTTGTTCACCCACCGTCTACTTGCTTTCATGAGAGAAGCCACTAGTAAACACTACGGCCCCCGGGTCTATTCACATCCATCGTTTACACCTCCGCTTTTACTTTGCTTTGTTACTTTGTTGCTTTTAGTTCTCACTTGGCGAACAATCTATAAGGGATTGACAACCCCTTCATAGCGTTGGGAGCAAGCTTTTTGTGTTTGTGCAGGATCTTGTGATACTCCTCCACTGGATTGATACCTTGGTTCTCAAACTGAGGGAAATACTTACCACCGCTGTGCTACATCACCCTTTCCGCTTCGAGGGAACACCAACGCAAGGCTCCATAGCCGTAGCAGAAGGATTCGTGGTGCCGTCGACACGACTATTCCTGTCGCCATTGCCAGGGAAGCACAGCTGACATCAGAAGTATTTCTGGTGCCGTTGCCGGGGAGGAGAGATCAAGATCTATCCAAGTAGGTCTCCCAAACACATCTCTTGCATTTACTTTTGTTGCCAGTTGCCTCTCGTTTTCCTCTCCCCCACTTCACATTTTCCGTTTTTATTTGCCTTTCTCGTTTTCCTTTTTGTTCGCCCTGTTTCTTCGCTTGCTTTCTATTCGCTCGTGTGCCATGTGCCTTCATTATGCTTGCATCTTCGCTTGCTGAAAATCTATTGATATGGATCCTCATCCACTAGCCAATCTCTTTAAGAGACCCACTTGTGTGGAATGAATTGCTAGTGAGTTGAGTACACTTGACTATCTTTATGGAGTTTTTCTTGAGATGCGTGAATCTGAAAATCGTGATGAAGAAACTTATGAAGTGATTCACGAGGGCTGCTTGGATGAAAAGCATGATTGCAATGGTTTCACTATAAATTCTATTAGTGACAATCATGCTAAAAATATGCAAAACCCTAAGCTTGGGGATGCTAGTCTTGCTATGACCACTACTTATTGCAAAGATCATGATTGGGGTGATGATTTTTCTTTTGATCTTGAACATTTTTTCAAGCCTCAAGATGAATAAGATATTTGCAATATTATTGAAAGTGGGTTTGGAGAAGTCATGACTTTAGATGATAATCCCACTATTTTTTATGAGAGTCAACTTTGCATGCATGTGGATCATGAAAAGAATATCCTTTCTAATAGTTACATTGTTGAAATCGAATATGATCCCACATGTAATTATTATGAGAGAGGAAAATATGGTGGTAGAAACTTTCATATCACTAAATCACCTCTCGTTATGTTGAGATTGCTATTGTCTCTTTCTTCTTCCTTGCATATGGAAACTATTGGTTGTCTTGACAATCTGTTTTCCTATAAAATGCCTATTCATAGGAAGTATGTTAGACTTAGATGTAATTTTCACATGTTTTATGGTGCTCTCGTTGTGCTTCAACTCTTGTCTTTTGTGTGAGCATCATAGAATGCCTAGCTAAGGGCGTTAAACAATAGCGCTTGTTGGGAGGCAACCCAACGAATCTATCCTTTTTCTTTCTATTTTGTGTTTTCCACACTTTCATAATTATGTTAGGATTGTTTTTTTGTGTTTCTTTTTGCGTTTGTGCCAAGAAAAACCGTTATGATTAGTCTTGGGGATGATCGTTTGGTCATGCTGGAAAAGACAGAAACTTTCTACTCACGAAAATAATTTTCATTTTTTTCTCTAAGAGATTTTGAGTTGATTCTTTTTTCTGCTGATTGCTACGCAAATTCTTCAGACTTCCGTAATTTTTCAGAATTTTTGAAGTAACAGAGGTATACGAAATATACAGATTGCTACAGACTAGTCTGCTGTTAACAGATTCTGTTTTTGTTGTGTTGGTTGCTTATTTTGATGAAACTATGGATAGTATCGGGGGGTATTAACCATGTAAGATTGAAAATACAGTAACCCAACATCAGGATAAGTAGAATTTAAGTTTGCTACAGTACCTAAGGAAGTGGTGGTTTGCTTTCTCATACTAATGTTATCATGAGTTTCTGTTTAAGTTTCGTGTTGTGAAGTTTTCAAGTTTTGGGTGAAGTTCTTATGGACAAAAAGATAAAGAGTGTCAAGAGCTCAAGCTTGGGGATGCCCAAGGCACCCCAAGAGATTCAAGGATGCCGTAAAAGCCTAAGCTTGGGGATGCCCCGGGAAGGCATCCCCTCTCTCGTCTTCAATCCATCGGTAACGTTACTTGGGGCTATATTTTTATTCACCACATGTTATGTGTTTTTGCTTGGAGTGTCTTGTATCGTAGGAGTCTTTTATTTTTGTTGTGACACAATCATCCTTGCTTCACACCTAGAGAGAGAGACATGCACTCACCGTGATTTTGTCGAGCTTCACTTATATCTTTTGGTAGACAATTCAGCTCACATGTCCTTCACTTATATCTTTTGAGCTAGATACTTTTGCTCTATGTGCTTCACTTATATCTTTTAGAGCGCAGCAGTGTGTGGCTTGGTAGTTGATCTATGCTTTGAAAGTAGTATCAAAAGGGGTAGTTATCCAAAGGGATACAAAAACTTCCACCTTCATGTGCATTGAATAGTTAGAGAAGTTTGATTCATCTCAAGTAGTTTTGAATTTGGTTTTTGCTAATATTGAAGTTATGCTAGTAAGGTGTTGTGGATCTAGAAATACTTGTGTTGAAGTTAGTTATTCACGTAGCATGCACGTATGGTGAACCGCTATGTGATGAAATCTGAGCATGATTAGTATATTGATTGTCATCCTTTGCGTGGCGGTCGGGATCGCGCGATGGGTTATACCTACCAACCCTTCCCCTAGGAGTATGCGTTGAATGCATTGTTTCGATTACTAATAAAACTTTTGCAACAAGTATATGAGTTCTTCATGACTAATGTTGAGTCCATGGTTGAGATGCACTTTCACCTCCCACCATCACTAACTTCTTAGTGCCGTGCAACTTTCGCCGGTACACAAAACCCACCATGAGCCTCCCTCAAAACAGCCACCATACCTACATACTATGGCTTTTTCAAAGTCATTCCGAGATATATTGTCATCCAACTATCACCATGACATGTGCCACCACATCTACATTTCCATTGCACGATCGTAAGATAGCTAGCATGATGTTTCCATTAATGTCTATGCCATGCTAGATCATTGCCATGGTACACTACCGAAGGCGTTCCATATAGTCATCGTTGCTCTAAGTTTTGAGTTGAAAGTGTGATGATCATCATTTATGGAGCATTGTCCCATGTGAGGAAATAAAAGAGGCCAAATATTCCCACCAAAAAGAAAAGAGGCCAAAAGAGCCCACCAAAAAAAATATAAAAAAAATTAGAGAAAAAGAGAGAAGGGAGAATGCTACCACTTTTTCCACACTTGTGCATATTAAGCACCATGATCTTCATGATTGAGAGTCCCTCGTTTTTTCACCACCATATAGCTAGTGGCAAAATCTTCATTATGTAACTTGGCTTGTATATTCCAATGATAGGCTTCCTCAAAATTGCCTTAGGTCTTCGTTAGCAAGCAAGTTGGATGCACACCCACTACTTTTCTATAAGAGCTTTCACATACTCTTAGCTCTAGTGCATCATTTGTATGGCAATCCCTACTCATTCACATTGATATCTATTGATGAGCATATCCACAGCTCATTGATATGCCTAGTTAATGTGACTATCTTCTCCTTTTTTGTCTTGCAACCTCCACCACATTACACACCATCTATAGTGCTAAAACCATGGCTCACGCTCATGTATTAAGTGAGAGTTGAAAAGGTTTGAGAAAGTAAAGGCGTGAAACAATTACTTGGCCAATACCGGGGTTGTGCATGATTTAAATTCGTTGTGCAATGATCATAGAGCATAGCAAGACTATGTGCTTTTGTAGGGATAACTTTCTTTTGGCCTTATTATTTTGAAAGTTCATGATTACCCTGCTAGTTTGCTTGAATTATTATTGTTTACACGTCAATAGCAAACTATTGTTTTGAATCTAATGGATCTGAACATTCACGTCACATAAGAGGAATTACAAAGGACATCTATGCTAGGTAGCATGAAAGCATCAAAAAATCATTCTTTATCACTTCCCTACTCGAGGACAAGCAGGAGTTAAGCTTGGGGATGCTTGATACGTCTCAAACATATCTATAATTTTTGATGGTTTCACGCTATTATCTTGTCATCTTTGGATATTTTATGTACCTTTTATATCTTTTTTGGGACTTACTTATTAATTCAGTGCCAAGTGCCAGATCCTGTTTTTTCTGTGTTTTTTGGCTCTTTTCAGGTCTGATTTTGGAACGTAGTCCAAACAGAATAAAATCCCCGAAATGATTTTTTTCCGAACGGAAGAAGATTAGGGGGCGTGTGGGCCAAGCCAGGAGGGCTCCTGGGAGCCCACAAGCCCCCACTCCCGCACCAGGGGGAGGCGGCGGTGGCAGGGCTTGTGGCCTCCCTGGCCGACCCCTCACGTAGATCATTGGCCTATATATTCCCTAAAATACAACAACAAATCAAGAGAGCCTCGAAAATACTTTTCCGTCGCCGCAAGCTTCCGTTTCCGCGAGATCTCATCTGGAGACCCTTCCCGGCACCATGCCGGAGGGGACTTTGGCGTTGGAGGGCTTCTTCATCATCATCATCGCCCCTCCAATGACTCATGAGTAGTTCAGTTCAGACCTACGGGTCCGTAGTTAGTAGCTAGATGGCTTCTTCTCTCTCTTGGATCTTCAATACAAAGTTCTCCATGATCTTCATGGAGATCTATCCGATGTAATATTCTTTGGCGGTGTGTTTGTCGAGATCCGATGAATTGTGGATTTGTGATCAGATTATCTATGATATATATTTGAGTCTTTGCTGATTTATTATATGCATGAATTGATATCCTTGTAAGTCTCTCCGAGTCTTGGGTTTTGTTTGGCCAACTAGACCTATGATTCTTGCAATGGGAGAAGTGCTTGGTTTTGGGTTCTACCATGTGGTGACCTTTCCCTGTGAGAGTAGGGGCAGCAAGGCACAAATTAAGTAGTTGCCATCAAGGGTAACAAGATGGGCTCTGTCGTTGATATGAGATTGTTCATCTACATCATGTCATCTTACTTCAGGCGTTACTCTGTTCTTTTGGACTTAATACACTAGATGCATGCTGGATAGCGGTCGACATGCGGAGTAATAGTAGTAGATGCAGAAAGTATCGGTCTACTTGTTTTGGACGAGATGCCTATAGATATAATCATTGCCATAGATATCGTCACGACTTTGCGCGGTTCTATCGATTACTCGACAGTAATTTGTTCACCCACCGTCTACTTGCTTTCATGAGAGAAACCACTAGTAAACACTACGACCCCCGGGTCTATTCACATCCATCGTTTACACCTCCGCTTTTACTTTGCTTTGTTACTTTGTTGCTTTCAGTTCTCACTTGGCGAACAATCTATAAGGGATTGACAACCCCTTCATAGCGTTGGGAGCAAGCTTTTTGTGTCTGTGCAGGATCTTGTGATACTCCTCCACTGGATTGATACCTTGGTTCTCAAACTGAGGGAAATACTTACCACCGCTGTGCTACATCACCCTTTTCGCTTCGAGGGAACATCAACGAAGGGCTCCATAGCCATAGGAGAAGGATTCCTGGTGCTGTCGACACGACTATTCCTGTCGCCGTTGCCAGGGAAGCACAGCTGACATCAGCGCTATGCCTCAATATGCCTAGATGTACGAGGGCATAATAATGTACCTGCCTAGATGAAGATTGAACAAAGGAGGAGCACGCAAGGTAATAGTCTCACGAGTACCCTGACTAAATACCAGGTTATAAATCATCCTCTTATTTATATATTTATCAAGAAATTCATGGCGAACCATGCTATCATAATCTAGATATCTCTCAGGAAGAAGAATCTCTTCTTCGTCGTGCAGTCTAATAGGTATCTCAAAATGTCTAGCAAGACGGGTAGCTTAGATACCTCAATAAACATCGCCTTTAGTAGGGTTCATGTTCAACCGTTGAGCCACTATAGCGCCCAAGCTATAAGTTTTATCATTATAAAGAGCTTCACACAAAACCGCAAGATCTGGGGAGCTGAGAGCTCCAGCTTTCCCACGGCCAATCAAATATTTTCCCACGAATAATGAGAAGTACCGAAGGACGGGCAAATGTATGCTAGCAACTCTAGCGCAAGATACTCCTCTCTCCTCTCCTACAACACTAGTATCTATAAAAGCCTCCAAGTACCGTGGACGAGGTTCATGAATATCCCCAACATAAGGTAATTTGCAAACATTGCAAAAATCCTGAAGTGACATGTGCTGGGGGATATCATAGAACTTGAACTCAACCATAAGAGGACTCTTCCTTGGATAGAAGTTAAAGCTTTGCACGAAAATATTAGTGAGGATGAGGTATTGTGGACACTTATCTTCAACGAATGCGGTAAGTCCTGCGTTCTCCACCAAGTAATAAAAATCCTCATAAAGACCGGCGGCACATAAGAACACATCGCTTGGCCACTCGCACGCTCGAACTTCCGCAACTCGGGGGACTGGATACATGGGTTTCTTCTTCTCATTTTCATCATCCTTGGGGTCACGGCTTGAAGAGCCTCTTAGGAATCTCCTCATCTTTTCCTTTTCCTTTTTTCTGAAAATTTCTGAAATTTTTGGTGACTCAAAGGAAAAGTGAACAAGGCTCAACAAAACTCATAGCAACTACTCCTTCAAGTGCCTAGAGGCCATATCATGCATCAAAACTACTTGGGACCAACTAAAATTAGCATGCAAAGCTCAAGAACAGGGTCACCAAGGCAGCAATAATACACAATGAATAAGGTACTAGAGCAAAAACTAATTGGACCAATGGAGGAGTCACATACCAAGGAACAATTGCCCCAAAACAGTTGGGTGAATGGGGCTTTGCACAAGGAGATCGAAAATCGCAGCAACAAGAGCAAGAACATGGGTTTGAGCTGTGGAATGATTTTTTCTGGAGGTAGGAGAAGGAGATGGGAGTTGGAATAAGTGGAGGGGGGCAACGTGGGCCCCACAAGCCTGGTAGGCGCGGCCAGGGGGGTTGCCCGCGCCTCCTGGGCTTGTGGCCCACTGGTGCATCCCCTTGACTAGCTCTCCATCTCAGATTTTTTTCAAAAATTCCAGAAAAAATCATACTTGATTTTCAGGGCATTTGAAGAACTTTTATTTTCGGGACTCTTTTCTAAGGGACGCAAAAAGTAGAAAACAGGAGAAATTAATGCTAAATTTATCAATTTTCTTCTAAGAAACCGAAGGTAAAAGTTTGTAAGAGAGGGTTGTGACTCCTAGATTCATCCATCTCATGGTCATCAAAAGAAATCCGTCAATGAAGTTGCTCAAGTCTCCTTGACAAACTTTTTTTGAATCGCATAAAACCGGAGATTTTTCGAATAGTCACTAGGTTACCTCAATGGGGATGTGCATATCCCCAACAAGCAAATCATACTTCATCTTAACAGTAGGTATAGGGCATTCAAAGCTCCCAATAAGAATCGATGAAGTTTTTTCAATAGCATTGATGCAATGTACTCGATATTGTTTCTTCGGAAAGTGCACCATATGCTCATTACGATTGACATGGAAAGTGACATTGCCTTTGTTGCAATCAATAACAGCCCCTGTAGTGTTTAAAAAGTGTCTTCCAAGGATGACCGCCATGGTATCATCCTCGGGAATATCCAGAATAACAAAGTCTTTTAAGATAGTAACATTAGCAACAACAATAGGCACATCCTCGCAAATGCGGATAGGGAAAGCAGTTGATTTGTCGGCCATTTGCAGGGAGATTTCAATGGGTGTCAACTTGTCCAATTCAAGTCTACGATAAAGCGAGAGAGGCATAACACTAACACCGGCTCCAAGATCGCATAAATCAGTTCTAGCGTAGTTTCCTTTAATGGAGCAACGTATAGTGGGCACTCCGGGATCACCTAGTTTCTTAGGAGTTCCACCCTTGAAGGTGCAATTAGCGAGCATGGTGGAAATCTCAACCTCAGGTATCCTCCTCTTATTTGTCACAATATCCTTCATGTACTTAGCATAAGGTGACATTCTGAGCATATCTGTCAAACGCATTTGCAGAAAGACAGGTCTAATCATTTCAACAAAACGCTCAAAATACTCATCATCCTTTTTCTTGGATGATTTGGGAGGAAATGGCATGGGTTTCTGAACCCATGGTTCTCTTTCTTTACCATGCTTCCTAGCAATGAAGTCATTCTTATCGTATCTCCTATTCTTCGGTTGTGGGTTATCAAGATCAAGTGGTTCAATCTCCACAACCTTATCATTGCTAGGTTGAGCATCATCATGAACATCACTATCGATATTATCATTAGGCTCATGTTCATTACCAGATTGTTTTTCGTCATCAGAAACAGAGACATCGTTTGGATTCTCGGGTGTAACAGCAATAGGGTTGCTAGCATGCAAGTTCCTATCATTTTTCTTTTTCTTCCTAGGATGACTAGGTGCATCAGTGCTAACTCCTTGAGAATCTTGTTCAATTCTCTTAGGATGACCCTCAGGATACAAGGTTTCCTGGGTCATTCTACCGCCTCTAGTGACGACTCTAATAGAATTGTCATTCAACTCATTGAGCAAGTCATTTTGAGCCTTAAGTACTTGTTCTACCTGAGTGGTGACCATAGAGGTATGTCTACTCAAAAGCTTAAGGTCATTGGCATTTTTATCCACAAAACCACTTAAATGACTAAGCATACGAGCATTCTGTTCCAATTGTCTGCTAACATAATCATTGAAACTTTGTTGTTTGGCAACAAAGTTATTAAATTCATCTAAGCATAAGCGAGCAGGTTTATCAAAAGGAATATCACTCTCATTGAATCTACGAAGAGAATCTACGAAGAGAGTTTATCAAAAGGTTTATCAAAGCATGTCGTATTATCAAAACCATGGATCTCTTCGATAGGTGGTAGATTCTTGACATCTTCAGATTTAATGCCTTTCTCTTGCATAGATTTCTTAGCTTCTTGCATATATTCAGGACTGAGGAATAGGATACCTCTTTTCTTTGGAGTTGGCTTTGAAGGTGATTCCGGAATAGTCCAATCATTCTCATTGCATAAGATATTATTCAATAGAACTTCAGCTCGTTCCACAGTTCGTTCCCTAAAAACACAACCAACACAACTATCTAGGTGGTCCCTAGAAGCATCGATTACTCCATTATAGAAGATATCAAGTATTTCATTCTTATCAAGAGGGTGATCAGGCAAAGCATTCAGCAGCTGGACAAGCCTCCCCCAAGCTTGTGGGAGACTCTCTTCTTCAACTTGCACAAAGTTATATATATCCTGCAAGGCAGCTTGTTTCTTATGGGCAGGAAAATATTTCTCAGAGAAGTAGTAGATCATATCCTGGGGACTACGCACACAACCAAGAGCAAGAGAAGTGAACCAAGTCTTAGCATCACCCTTTAGCGAGAAAGGAAACATCTTAAGGATATAGTAGTGTTGGATCTTTTCCTCACTCGTGAATAGGGTGGCTATATCGTGCAGCATAGTAAGATGTGCTACAACCGTTTCAGACTCATAACCATGAAAAGGATCAGATTCGACCAGAGTGATTAACTCAGGATCAACAGAGAATTCATAATCCTTATCGGTCACAAAGATAGCTGAAGTAGCAAACTTAGGGTCATATTTCATCCTAGCGTTCAGAGATTTTTCTTTCCACTTGCGCAGTAATTTCTGAGGATCATAGCTATCCTTACAAGCAAGAAAGTCCTCAGCTATCTCTCCCTCCATAACTTAACCCTCAGGTATATCAGGAAATTCATACCTAGGAGAGCTAGTTATAACAGGAGAAATAGCAGGTTCTACTTCAATAATCCTAGCAGTTTCAGAAGTATCATCACATTCAGTAGCAACTCTAGCAATTTGTGCATAAAGAAATGCACCTAGTGGCAAAGCAGTATCAAGCAAAGCATCATCACAAGGAACATGGATAGCAGAAGTAGCATTATCAAGCACAGGCGACACACCAAAATTTCTAGCAGGTGGTGGTGTCGAAACTTACTCATAACTGAAGGTGAATCAAGTGCAGAGCTAGATGGCAGTTCCTTACCTGTCCTCTTAGTTGAGGGCAAGACTTTAGTTTTTGGATCTCTCGAATTCCTCATAGTGATCAACAGACGTAAATCCCATGTGACTCGGAGAATAGAGCTATGCATCCTCGGCAACGGCGCCAGAAAATAGTCTTGATAACCCACAAGTATAGGGGATCGCAACAATTTTCGAGTGTAGAGTATTCAACCCAAATTTGTTGATTCGACACAAGGGGAAGCCAAAGAATATTCTCGAGTATTAGCAGTTGAGTTGTGCATTCAACCACACCTGAAAGACTTAGTATCTACAAAAAAGTATCAGTAGCAAAGTAGTGTGGTAGCAACAGTAGCAACGATAAAAATAGCAGCAATGACAGCAGTAGCGGTAATAGTAGCAGCAGTGACAGCAGAAGCGGCAGAGTAACGTAGCAAGGACTAGTAGGAAAAGACTCGTAGGCATTGGATCGGTGATGGATAATTATGCCGGATGACATTCATCATGCAACAGTTATAACATGGGGAGATATGTAACTAGCTCCAGTTCGTCAATGTAATGTAGGCATGCATTCCGTATATAGTCATACGTGCTTATGAAAAGAACTTGCATGACATCTATTGGCCATCCCTCCCATTGCAGCGGGTCCTAATGGAAACTATGGGATATTAAGGTTCTCCTTTTAATAGAGAACCGGAACAAATCATTAGCACTTAGTGAATACATGAACTCCTCATACTATGGTCATCTCTGGGAGTGGTTCCGGCTATTGTCACTCCGGGGTTGCCGGGTCATAACACATAGTAGGTGACTACAACTTGCAAGATAGGATCAAGACCACACATATATTGACGAGAACATAATAGGTTCAGATCTGAAATCATGGCACTCGGGCCCTAGTGACAAGCATTAAGCATGGCACAGTAGTAGCAACATCAATCTCAGAACATAGTGGATACTAGGGATCAATCCACATCAAAACTAACTCGATCACATGATAGATCTCATCCAACCCATCACCGGCTCATGGTTGTCTGACCATCGTACAAGTGATGGTCACCGTAATCACTAGGTGCGTTCAACCGATTCAGAAGTGCATACATCCTTCATGGGATTACAGCAGGACAGATGACTCGACGCGTGGCAAGCAGCAAGGACCGGACACCCGTGATCGATTATTAGCAATTTTGGATGATTTTTTCAAGGGGGAAAGGAAGCTTTCGGCCGTCTCGCCTTCCGAGAAGGCTTCACGTTGTACAACCCCATCTCGTGGGTAAGTACAGACATATCGATAGTTATCTTGCTCGATCGTGTTACCGATAAACGTAAACATCTTGATCCTTTACTCGTAGGATTGGAGGCACTGGATCGAAACAATGAGCTGCCCTGCTCCACAGCCTGAGGACTATTCTTGGGACAACGACCCTCGATTCCACGAAGATCCAGAAATCTCCATTATCTTTGAAGATGGGGTATTTTATCAGAAGAGCCTCGACAAACAGGTAGTGACCCTCGTGGCCACTGGTGGCAGGACTGCTCCAAAACGTCACCGGAGCACGTGCCGAACAACATCCTGCGTTCCTCTGGCCGGGGTCGCGTTCGTCCCTTCAACAAGTTCCTCCTTGGGAGGTGGCTGGCAATACCGCATCCGTCCCTTCAACCAGGTACTTATATCCACCAATTGTTTTTACAACAACGTTAGTTTCGTTGGTGTACTTTCAATCCCTTTTGTTGGTAATTGTAGAAAACGAGCGTGAACCACTTTTCCCAGAAATGGGGCCAAGGATTGGAAAGCCAGCCAAACCCACAATATTCAGCCAACGTGGGCGCTCCGAATACTTGCCTGGCGCCCGGTCGTGCCAATGATGTTTCAACGACGAACTGCAGAAACGATAGTGCTATGAATCACCGACATCACAAGGAGTTATTACGACACCCTATATTCTTCGAGTGGCAGTTTAATGCTCTGAATTATGCAGATGCCTATATTGGCGTTGCACGGAACAGCCTCAAAGAAGTAGCTTTGCATAGGTCGGCCCAACTACAACTATTTATCGCTCCTTTGGTAATTTGAACCGAAGTTCATGTCTAGTGGCCCCCGAGCCTTAATTTGGTCGGAACGACCGAGTTAAGCCTCGGCCTGACTGTTGATTTTTTGCCTGGCTTTGAAGTAGGAAAATAATAAATTTTCTGAAGGTATGCAGCGAACGCAAACCAAACTTCAAGCTAGTAGGGCAGAGCTCAAGGATGTAAATAAGTTTACCAGGGAATCTCATGGTAAAGGTAATTTGGTTGATGGTGTGCTGAAATGCATAACACCAATTAATCCCAAAGGATTCTTTGATATAGCAGGCGAATCCATAAACCATATTGAAAGGGATCTAGACTCAGCTCATGATTCTCAAAGGTACGCTGAATCCCAGCTTGAAGTCGGTCAAGGTCTATTAACAAGATGCCACGAAGAAAACAACCAACTAAGGGAGGAGAAGAAAAATCAGGCCGAGGAGATTGAAGCATTAAAATCTCAACTAGCACAGAGAAATGAAGATAAGCAACACTTAAAGAGCAGTTTATTTTGTAAGTAAAAATCCCTGACCTGTTTGTTTGATAAATCACTATATGATGACGGTATACTGAAAAACTTCCGTTTTTTTACTTTTAAAAGGTCTTTTGACCGGGCTCTCCATGACAGAAGTTGATTACTTAGGTGAGAATATGCTACAAGAGCTTTCCGTTGTTCAAGAGCGGGCTCGAAAATCCTTGCTGAATATGATCCAAGCTCTATGGACGAACCAGACTCCGCCGCAAGGGATGACTGAATTGTCCGAACTCTTTAAAAGAGCCCGGAGCCGTTTCAAGCTGTGAAAGATTTCAGCCTGTCAAGAAGGAGCTCGGGAAGCGTGGGCCATGGTGAATACCCACTTCACCTGTCTTGATCACGAAGACATGGCCCAAGTTAGTCTAGCAGGCTCTTATGGCGTGGAGATACCTATACATCTGGTGTACAACCAAGTGATGCCAGCTGCGTGATACGTCTCCAATGTATCTATAATTTTTGATGGTTCCATGCTATTATCTTGTCAATTTTGTATGTTTTATATGCATGAATATGCTATTTTATATCTTTTTTGGGACTAACATATTAACTCAGTGCCAAGTGCGAGTTTCTGTTTTTTCCAAGTTTTTGACCTTTTTCAGAAAAGAATATCAAACGGAGTCCAAATAGAATAAAACTTTCGCGATGATTTTTTTGGACCAAAAGAGACCCCCGAAGCTTTGGAAGAAGGCCAAAAGAGCCACGAGGGAGTCACAAGCCAAAGGAGGCGTGGCCCCCCAGGTCGTGCCTAGTAGGCTTGTGACCTCCTCGTGGGCCAAACCGACGTAATTCAACCGCCATAAGTTCCTATAAATACAGAAACCCCTAAAAAGAAACCTATATCGGGAGTTCCGCCGCTGCAAGCCTCTGTAGCTACCAAAAACCAATCGGGAGCCCTTTCCGGCACCATGTCGGAGGGGGAACCCATCTCCGGTGGCCATCTTCATCATTCCGGCGATCTCTATGACGAGGAGGGAGTAGTTCTCCCTCGGGGCTGAGGGTATGTACCAGTAGCTATGTGTTTGATCTCTCTCTGTCATGTTCTTGAGATGTCTTGATCTCGATGTACCGCGGGCTTTGCTACTATAGTTGGATCTTATGATGTTCTTCCCCCTCTCCCTTCTTGTAGTGAATTGAGTTTCCCCTTTGAAGTTATCTTATCGGATTGAGTCTTTGAGAACACTTGATGTATGTCATGCACGTGTCTATCGGTGGTGACAATGGGATATTCATGTGAGTACTTGATGTATGTTTTGGTCATCAACTTGCGGGTTTCGTGACATTGGGAACCTATGCATATGTGTTGGCACACGTTTTGACTCTCCGGTAGAAACTTTGGGGCACTCTTTGAAGTTCTATGTGTTGGTTGAATAGATGATTCTGAGATTGTGTGATGCATATCGCATAATCATGCCCATGGATACTTGAGGTGACAATGGAGTATCTGGGTGACATTAGGGTCTTGGTTGATGTGTGTCTTAAGGTGTTATTCTAGTACGCACTCTAGGATAGATTGAACGGAAAGAATAGCTTCATGTTATTTTACTACGGACTCTTGAATAGATAGATGAGAAAGAATAACTTTGTGGTGGTTTCATACCCGACAATAATCTCTTCGTTTGTTCTCCGCTATTAGTAACTTTGTAGTGACTCTTTGTTGCATGTTGAGGGATAGTTATATGATCCAATTATGTTATCATTGTTGAGAGAACTTCACTAGTGAAAGTATGAACCCTAGGACTTGTTTCCACGCATTGCAATACCGTTCGTGCTCTGTCGGGACCCCGATCCTAAGCCATGGGAGTCCAGCCTGTAACACATTGCATCCCTTTGTGGTCTCCCGCACGGTTAACTCCACGGCTGCAGCCTTACCTTAGCTGGGACCGTTTGCGTCTTTTGACTCACGTATGCGAAGGTGTCGCTAGCAATCCAATGTCAAAGAACCCGGATCGACATGTCTAGTCGTAAACCAAAGTGGCAGTACCGCACAAGGACAGGCATACATGACCTAACAAAGCAGGTGTCGGTCATCAGCGAATGTAGACGAGTCGTAGCAAGCTACAAGGACTCCATTACATCGCGTGACATTTCCCAAAAGGGGACAGACACAGCAGGTAAGAAGGACACATGCCGGTCAACCATTGTGTCCGGAGTAGTAGCGAACTACCAAGGCTCGTTGGATCACAAAGGGGCATTTCCTTATAAGGAGTGCTACTAAAGTTCACGACTAAGTAATCGAACCCCATACATATCAAGTACGACACACGTACGCATGGCATACCGATATGTATAGATACATCGATGGCATCACAACATAACCATAAAGATACAACCTTTATTTAAGAGGCTCGGAAGAGCCACACACATAATATTACACAGCAAGGGTCTCACGACCCATAATAGCAGTCATTCAGTTACAAGCCAGCGGAAGAGTTTAAACTGTCTGAGTACAGACAGGGCAACTAGAAGGCACATGGCCTGACTATACTACAGAGCCGACGTAGGGCCAGATCGTAGCTGGGACACCAGCTACTCATCGTCGTCGATGTCTACGAAGAACCCTCCATTAGGGTCATTAGCAACCTCTGCAACATTTATTAAGCAAACATGAGTACAAAGGTACTCAGCAAGACTTTAGGTGAACTAACTACTCATGCAAGGTATCAAAAGGTATTGTGGGGTTTCATGCGGAAAGCCAGCATTTGACTCGTGGCTAGACAACTTGCATTTTTAAATAATTTTGACAACTTGATTTCCCGCACACGAGTCCACTAACACGACAACAATACACTATCATGGAATCATTCCGTCTCCGTACGGAAATGCCGTCCACGACACTCACGCTTATCTTGGCAATTTTATGAGTAGCCATTGAAGTTATCTATGAACAACATATGTCTCCAAGTAGTCCATATCCGCGGACGCGGCTATTCGAATAGATCATAACCCTGCAGGGGTGTACTTCGTGACACACGCTCTCGCCACTTATCGCCATGTGCACGTCATGCACCTCGGCAACCTTCAAGCGGAAGCCCAGCGAGGGAGTTGGCTACGACCGTTAACCACACTAGTACCTAGTCCAGGTTTATCGCCTATCTGAGAGTAACCCGTACGGAAGTCCGGCCGAGGTTTCCGCCACGGCCTCAAACGATGTGCGCAGGGTTCCCAAGCCCACCATCCGGGTGCCACTTGGTACACCATGCCACTGCCTACCGCATCACGGCCCACCTCTCAGGTCAGCACCATGCACGACCTCCAGCATTACTATAAACACCAGAAACTACTTGCAACTCCTGGACCGAGTACTACGCGATTAATAGGCCGAGCGGGGTCATATTTCAGGGCCCAGCATGTGGTAGTATCTAGTCTTGGATTACATACACGGAACTCAGTTCCTAAGGACGGTTCCAATGAAACAACCCGCCATGTACTCCTACACGGCCTTTCACCGGTACCTTTACCAAATCAAGTTCAACACACAACCTTTGTTCACCAAACACATTCCACAATTCTGTTCATCTCCCAGATGACAGACCATACACAACTCTAAGCATAGCATGCATAGAAGGATAAGGCACATCACAGCTCAAGCAACTACCAGGTATGCTAGGTTGCAAGGTTCGGCTATTTAGTGTGACAAGGTTAAGTCATGCAAAGGAAGTGGGTTCAACTATCGTGGCAAAAGCAGTTGAAGCATTTGATCTTAAATGCAATAATTAGGTGCAGGAGCAAGAACATGGGAGTTATCGGAATGATCTAAGGGGTTGCTTGCCTTGTTGCTCAGAGGAGGAACGATATCCGTCAGACGGATATTCGGTGGAATCCGGGGGTGCGGAGCCTACCGAAAAGAATGATAACACTCAATAACAATCATATGCAATCAAAATGATGCATGAGCATGGCATGAGAATGCAAGGTGATAAGTTATTATAATCAATATGTATTAGGTTTAGAGTTGATTTGAATCACATTCGAATATCAATTCCAAACGGGGTATTCTCGGATACCGTTTTAATTGATTCGACCTGATGGTCAGATCAACTTGATGTTAGCTTGCATGAGATGTCATGTTATGGTACTAATTTGTAACTAGGACAGTGTGTGATCATTGCATTCGTAATGAAAATTGAATAATTTTCCAAATTCCATTTAAAAGTAATTATAGGAATTGAATTATTCCTTATTCCACATTTTAGGGTTCTGTAACTTTTTCAAACATAGTTGAAAATAGCATAATCAGAATCCTTGAATTTTTCTGATACTTTTTCATATATAAATTATTTTCATTGGAGTTACAATTAATTTCTATGATTTTACAAGTTTTAGCAATTTCCTGAATTAGTTTTATACTGGAAATTCTATTTATTGCATCAGACTGACGTCAGCAGGTCAGCCAACCTGTTCAGGTCAAACCTGACAGGGGGGACCCACTGGTCAGCCTCTCTGGTACTAATCCCGCGCTGACCAGTCCTAATTGAGGTTTGACCTGGCCTTGGGCCCACTTGTCAGCGAGTGATTAAGTCCTGAGCTGCTGGGTTAGCTTTGCCACGTCGACCCCCACCGGAGGGTGGTCGCCGGCGACCAGGCCCGCGGCGGAGGGCTCGCCGGAGGCGACCTAAACGGCGCTGCACATTACCAAAACGCACGCGGTTTGCAGCTATGGCACGCTGGCGAAGTGGCCGATCTGGTAGGAGCATCAGGGGAGGCTAGGGTCGCTGGAAAAGGCACCGGCGACGAGCTGGAGCGGCGGCCGAAGCTCGGCCTTCCATGAGAGACGGCTCTAGGACACGGGGAGGGCAGCTGGAGGGCTCGACACGCTCCTGGAGGCTCCAGGTGCTCGAATCCTAGCTCGAGCGCGTGGATCGGATACCACAGCGACGGTGACGACATGGCCGGCAGCGAGGAGCTCTCGGCCTTGGTGGGGAACGAGGCTACGATGCACGGGAGAGCGTGGGGCGAGAGGGAAAATGACGACGAGCTCACGGCGGTTCCGATGGTGTTGACGAGGGGCTCGGGGATGCGCCGAAGGGAGCGAATCGACGGGAGAGGTCCGGCGGCCGGAGGTGGAAGACGACGGCGTTGGGGGCGATGCAGAGCTTGGGGAGACGTCGGCTTCTACAGGGATGACCAGGGCGACGAGGCGGAGGTAACAGACTACGCGGAGGAGGGTTCCCATGGCTAGAGGTGCTGCGGCTCGAGCTCGAGCTCGGCTCCAATGGCGGTAGCAGGAGGGAGGGCGAGATCCGAGAGGGGAGGAAGAACGGTGCTGGGGAATGGATAGGGGAGGCCTCAGGGGGCTTATCCCCGGCCTTGCCAGCGCGAGGCGGCGGCCAGGCAGGCGCACAGGTGCGTGGCCGCGCCGGAGGAGGCGGCGGCCACCTCCTGCTGCCTACTGGCGCGAGGGAGGGGACGAGCGAGGGAGAGGGGCCGGGCCAGGCTAGGCGACAGGTAAGGGTTTCCCATTTTTTTTCTGTTTTTGTTTTTCTGTTTTGCTAACAATTGTTGTGCTAATTATTTCAGCTCCAAAACAAAAATTAAAAACTATTTTAGACCTCCTGAAATATTGTTATAACATTCCCAACCATTTCCAAAGTTTTCAACATTTTTGGAAATTTATAGATTCCGATTTCAAATTTAAAGTTTGAAACCAGTGGCTTTTGTATTAATTTAAAAATGCTTAAGGTGTCAAGAAAATAGTTTTCTCCAATGTTCATTTACTTTCATGATTTATCAGAAAGTTTGAACATTTCTTGAGGCCATTTTGGGTTCATTGATTTGAACTAGTTTGAGATTTCCTTTAAGTGAAATAGTGGCTAGGGTTTTTGAGTTTTCCCTTTGCCACTTTGTTGTTTTTGTTGAAACTTCTTAGATGCAAATGCAAAGAAGACATGACAACTCACCCCCACTCAAAAGAATCTCGTCCCGAGATTTAGAAGTCGTCGGAAATAACGCCGGATATTCAAGTCGGAGACGATCCTCTCTTTCCCAAGTTGCCTCCTTTTCAGAATGATTTGACCATTGAACTTTGAGAAACTTGAGGTTTCGACATCGAGTGGTACGCTCAGCTTGATCAAGAATACGCACGGGGTATTCTCGGTATTAAAGGTTATCTTGGAGATCAAGCATTTCGTGGTCCACTTCACGGATAGGATCCGAAAAGCAACGTCTGAGTTGCGAGAGGTGGAATACATCATGAACCTTGGAAAGATGCGGAGGAAGTTCCAACTGGTAGGCAACTTCTCCTCGTTTGGCAAGAATGCGAAAAGGACCAATGTAACGAGGAGCGAACTTGCCCTTGATACCGAAACGATGGGTACCCTTCAAAGGTGTAACCCGAAGATAAGCCTTCTCGTCAACTTCAAAGGTCACAGCCTTATGATGACGATCATATTGGCTCTTTTGACAAGACTGGGCTGTTTTCAACTTTTCACGAATAATGCGAACCTGCTCTTCTGCATCCTGGATCATATCCGAACCAAAGAGTTTCCTCTCTCCGGTTTCTGACCAATTAAGAGGTGTTCGACATCTTCGTCCATAGAGAACTTCAAAAGGGGCTTTGCCCAAGCTCGATTGGTAACTATTGTTATAAGCGAATTCGGCGAATGGAAGACACTTCTCCCAATTCATACCGAACGATATAACACAAGCTCGAAGCATATCTTCTAGAATTTGATTCACTCTTTCTACTTGACCACTTGATTGGGGATGAAAAGCAGTGCTAAAAGATAAGTGAGTCCCCATGGCATTTTGAAAACTTTCCCAGAAGCGGGAAGTAAAGATACTTCCACGGTCCGAGTTAATCTCTAGGGGAACACCATGAAGAGACACTATTCGGGAGATATATAACTCTGCTAGCTGGCTAGCTGTTATACTCTCACGAACAGGAAGAAAATGAGACACTTTGGAAAGACGGTCAATGACCACGAAGATAGCATTATTTCCTTTCTTGGTATTGGGAAATCCGGTAATGAAATCCATGCTAACTTTATCCCATTTCCATTCAGGAATAGCTAGAGGTTGAAGGGTGCCAGCAGGCCTTTGATGTTCTGCCTTAACTCGATGACAAACGTCGCAGTTGGCAACGAACTCAGCAATTTCTCTCTTCATCCTAGTCCACCAGAACCTCTGGCGTAGGTCCTGATACATCTTAGTACTACCGGGATGAATGGTGAGAGGAGAATCATGAGCCTCCTTAAGGATTAACTGCCTTAGATGTGGGTTCTTAGGAACCACTAAACGATTCTAGAAGAACACAACACCTTGATCGTTCATGGAAAATTCTTTAGCGTTTCCGCTAAAAATATTCTCCTTGATCCGTGATATACCCTTGTCACGCTTTTGGCCAGCTATAATTTGATCCTTAAGAGTAGGCTTCGCCACCAAGGTAGAAAGGAATCCTTGAGGAACAATATGAAGATTCAACTTCCGAAAGTCCTCATGGAGATGTGGTTGATCCTGTTGTAGCATCAAATTGTTACAATAAGATTTACGACTTAGCGCATCGGCCATAACATTGGCCTTCCCCGGGGTGTAAGTTATCCCTAAGTCGTAATCCGAGATCAACTCAACCCACCATCTTTACCTGAGGTTCAAATCCGGCTAGGTGAAGATATAATTTAGACTTTGGTGATCAGTGAATATTTCGCAACGAGTACCCAGAAGGTAATGTCGCCAGGTTTTTAGTGCCTGGACCACAGCTGCAAGCTCAAGGTCATGTGTGGTATAATTATCCTCATGTGGACGCAACTGTCGAGATGCATATGCGATCACATGACGATCTTGCATGAGAATGCAACCTAATCCTTGTCGCGAGGCGTCGCAATAGATAACAAAGTCCTTAGAAAAATCTGGTGGTAGCAACACAGGTGCGGAAGTCAGGCGTCTTTTCAGTTCCTGAAAACTATGCTCACACTGTGGTGTCCACTCGAACTTTTTATCTTTCTTGAGGAGTTATGTTAGAGGCTTTGCAACCTTGGAGAAATTCTCGATGAAGCGGCGACAATAGCTCGCTAAACCAAGAAAACTCCTAACTTGCTTAACCGATTCAGGTTGGGTCCAATCAAGGACAGCTTGAACTCTCTCGGGATTGACAGCAATACCCTTACCAGAGATTACGTGGCCCAGATAGGTCACTTCTGGTAACCAGAATTCACATTTTGAAAACTTGGCATAAAGGCGATGCTCTCGAAGTTTCATCAATACCAGCCTTAGATGCTCGGCATGTTCTTGTTCATTCTTCGAGTAGATGAGAATATCATCGAGGTATACGACGACGAATTTATCCAAATACTCCGTGAAGATTGAATTCATCAGTAGAGAGAAGGTGGCTGGGGCATTGGTTAAACCGAAGGACATAACGGTGTACTCATATTGGCCATAACAAGTAACAAAAGCCGTTTTTGGAATGTCCCCGTTCTTAATCTTGATTTGATGTTATCCCAACCTCAAATCCATTTTGGAGAAGACTGAGGATCCGGCGAGCTGATCGTACAGGTTGTTGATCCTGGGGAGCGGATACTTGTTCTTTATGGTGACCAGATTAACTGGTCGGTAATCTACAACCATCCGATCCGTTCTGTCTTTCTTCTTGACGAAGAGGACGGGACAAGCCCAAGGACAAGAGCTAGGACGAATGAAACCCGTGTTCCAGGCCTCATCTAGTTGCTTTTTAAGTTCGTCTAGCTCCAGGGGTGCCATCTTATAAGGTCTCCTGGCTATTGGGATAGTTCCCGGAACAAGATCTATTACAAACTCTACATCTCTGTCAGGTGGAATTCCTGGCAGTTCCTGTGGAAAAACATCCGGGAAGTCACGGACTACCGGAATGTCTTCAAGTTCCGGAAGAGGGTTGGCATTTAGGGAATAGAGTTGGCATTTGGCAACTCGAGTGGAGACATTTACTATCTCACCCGAGGGATGGGTAAGCTGGACATTTCTAGAGTGAGTATCAATCTTGGCATAGTGAGCTGACATCCAGTCCATGCCCAAGATGATATTAATATCCGAAGATTTCAATGCTATCAATGAGGCTAGAAAAACTAGCCTGTCTACTAGAATTTCATTGTCATAGGTTATCCTCGAGGTTTGCCATTTACTACCAGGGGTTTGGACAACCAATGGAGTTGGCATATCACAAAAAGACATGTTATGCAACTGTGCATATATTTCCGAAATGAAGGAATGAGAAGACCCAGTGTTAAAGAGAACGGATGCTGGGTGATGATTAACAAGAAGCGTACCCAGCATGACGTCGGGATCCTCTGCAGCTTCTTCCGCTGACACATAGTTCACACGGCCACGTGCAGGAGTTGGCTTCACATAATAAGCTTTGCCCGACTTGGCCTGCCCGACAGACTTTCCGGGTTGCTTGGCACCCACATTCTGAGGACACTCACGGGAATAGTGCCCTGGTTCTCCACACTTGTAGCATATCACCTGGTTGGCACATGGTGCAGCATTGCTAGCTGGACCACCATAAGCTTTTGCTGGAGGGTTGGCCTGATTCGTCTGAGGCGCCACGTAGGATGGCCTCGGAGTGTATCTTGGCGGCAGAGAACTGTTTGGAACCCACAGCCTGCATTTTGGAAACGCGGAACCAGAAGACGAGCCAAAGTCACGGGAGTGCTTCCTTGTGGCTTCGAAGTCAGTATGACCAGTCTCGGCACTGATCGCCTTGTTGACTAGGGCTTGAAAGCTTGCACACTCATGGAGGCGCAGATCACGACGGAGCTCAGGGCTCAGACCCTTACGGAATCTTGCTCGCTTCTTGGCGTCGGTAGACACCTCCTCTGTTGCATAGTGGGCGAGGTTACCGATCTCGCGGCTATAGGCATCCACAGACAACTTGCCCTGAGTGAAGGCACATAACTCCTCTCTCTTTCTGTCCATGAGGCCCTCTGGAATATGGTGCAGACGAAAACCTGCACTGAAGTCTGCCCATGTGGCCACGGGTTCAGCGGGACGCATAGCTTCAAAATTCTCCCACCACAGATTGGCAGGTCCTTCCAGGAAATACGCCGCGAAGGTCACCTTGTCGGCCTCAGACACATTCGCAGAGCGAATCTTGCGTGAGATGCTGCACAGCCAGTCATCAGCATCGAAGGGATCGACGGAATGATGAAACTTTGGAGGATTCAGCTTCACAAAGTCATTGAGGGACACTGCGGCATTCCTAGGCTGTCGAGCCGTATTCTGCTCAATACGCTCTAGCAGCCGGTTGGTCTCCCTTTTGTTTCTTCCTGCCTCAAGCATCACTTCTACCAGAGAAGGTGGGTGAGGCAGGTCTTCCTGCGACGCTTGACTACCCTCACCTTGCTCATGAGCAGGGGCACGGTTCAACCTGGTGAACACCATCCTGACAAACAAACTCATAGCTTAGACCAACATCATATCAATACTAGCTATGGATTAAGAATGTACTGAAAACACGGAATGCGGAAATTAATATCCGAACAGCATGGTAACAAGCAACTGCTATATATACACCATGGTTCATACACACCCTTACATAGTTCAGTACACCCTTAACCGAAGAGAAAACTACTGAAATTGTGAAACTACTCATCAGAGGCTTACAAGCTGCCTATACATTATTTATCTAGGCCTCCGGAATTTATTTCACATCACAACCATACTTCACAAGTCATGCAGGACTGTGAACGTACGGCTACTACCATACTATCCTTCCGCTCACAGCTCAGGCATCCGCATAGAACATCTCATAGAGATTACCTCCATGACCTGGAAGTTCAACCAGCGGATCAGGAAACACTCTAGCCTGAGATCCCTGGGATGCATAAGGACACGGATGTGGCCTTGGTCCCCTGACTGGTGGTAAGAGGGGTCCCCGAAGAGGTGTGAGTCCTCCTATAGCTGGCCAGTCAACGTGGGCCGGAAGATGGGTCCTAACAGGGTTCAGCATCTCCATCTCTCCATACCCTGTCTGGACTACCGGTGCCAGCTGCGTCAAAGCTGTCCACAGACGGGCACGGGTAGCATAAAGCTCCATGCGGAGAGCACGAGCTTCCCTGTCTCTGTTCTCTAGCATCTCAACAGTGGACTGCAGAAGTGGATCCTCCATAGAAGAATCAAAATAGACTCCGCTAAGGTATCCCTCTTCACCAGGCTGGGAGGCCGGAACATAGCAGAACTCTGAATTCTGCAGCAGTGCATGTATCGCTCTCATAATCGTCAGCATTGAATAGGGAGCATCCTGTACTGCCATGTCAACGGTGACCCCCAACCCATAGGACCAATGGATTGGCTTCTCAGCTCCAGGGTAGTCTGGAAATACCCTAAGAGTGCAGATGTACTGGCTCTGGTTGAAGTCGCGGTACTGTTCCTCCACTGTGTACTCGGGGTACCAGCGGTAACCGCACACCGACATCACCGTGACCAGCATGGCCGTATGACCCGGTACATCAATGCACCTGGTCAGACGTACCACCTGACCAGAAGGACGGCCAGGCATCTGTAAATAGAGAGTAATGGAAAAGCATTAGAGCTCCGAATGCAAAATTGGGCAGCATAACGGTTGTAAATGCTGAAAAACAAATTTTGAGACAACCCAAAAATGGAATAGCGTAACCACTCAACTATCAAGTTCAACTCTCTGATCATCAAACTTACTTCCTGCTTCCTAGGAATAAAATAAACCCAATATCTCTCGACCCGTAGTCCTATAATCTACCGATCAGAAACACGAGCCTAGGAGAAGATGAGTAACCTAGTCCTTAGTTCCCGTAGAAAAGACGAGGATGACCAGAATAGAATGACTTGAGAAGAGAACAAGAATCTTACGTTCCCTTCCACAAACATTTCCCTTATACATAACTAAAGCAATTCTAGACTCAACTTCGACCAGTTTGGCTTAGTAATCCTACAGTCAGTTAGGCTCTGATACCAACGCTGTCGGGACCCCGATCCTAAGCCATAGGAATCCAGCCTGTAACACATCGCATCCCTTTGTGGTCTCACGCACGGTTAACTCCATGGCTGCAGCCTTACCTTAGCCGGGACCTCTTGCGTCTTTTGACTCACGTATGCGAAGGTGTCGCTAGCAATCCAATGTCAAAGAACCCGGATCGACATGTCTATTCATAAACCAAAGTGGCAGTACCGCACAAGAACAGGCATACATGACCCAACAAAGCAGGTGTCGGTCATTAGTGAATGTAGACGAGTCTTAGCAAGCTACAAGGACTCCATTACATCGCGTGACATTTCCCCAAAGGGGACAGACACGGCAGCTAAGAAGGACACATGCCGGTCAACCATTGTGTCCGGAGCAGTAGCGAACTACCAAGGCTCGTTGGATCACAAAGGGGCATTTCCTTGTAAGGAGTGCTACTAAAGTTCACGACTAAGTAATCAAACCCCATACATATCAAGTACGACACACGTACGCATGGCATACCGATATGCATAGATACATCGATGGCATCACAACATAACCATAAACATACAACCTTTATTTAAGAGGCTCGGAAGAGCCACACACATAATATTACACATCAAGGGTCTCACGACCCATAATAGCAGTCATTCAGTTACAAGACAGCGGAAGAGTTTAAATTGTCTGAGTACAGATAGGGCAACTAGAAGGCACATGGCCTGACTATACTACAGAACCGACGTATGGCCAGATCGTAGCTGGGACACCAGCTACTCGTCGTCGTCGATGTCTACGAAGAACCCTCCATTAGGGTCATTAGCAACCTCTGCAACATTTATTAAGAAAACATGAGTACGAAGGTACTCAGCAAGACTTTAGGAGAACTAACTACTCATGCAAGGTATCAAAAGGTATTGTGGGGTTTCATGCGGAAAGACAGCATTTGACTCGTGGCTAGACAACTTGCATTTTTAAATAATTTTGACAACTTGATTTCCCGCACACGAGTCCACTAACACGACAACAATACACTATCATGGAATCATTCCGTCTCCGTACGGAAATGCCGTCCACGACACTCACGCTTATCTTGGCAATTTTATGAGTAGCCATTGAAGTTATCTATGAACAACATATGTCTCCAAGTAGTCCATATCCGCGGACGCGACTATTCGAATAGATCATAACCCTGCAGGGGTGTACTTCGTGACACACGCTCTCTCCACTTATCGCCATGTGCACGTCATGCACCTCGGCAACCTTCAAGCGGAAGCCCAGCGAGGGAGTCGGCCACGACCGTTAACCACACTAGTACCTAGTCCAGGTTTATCGCCTATCTGAGAGTAACCCGTACGGAAGTCTAGCCGAGGTTTCCGCCATGGCCTCAAACGATGTGCGCAGGGTTCCCAAGCCCACCATCCGGGTGCCACTTGGTACACCGTGCCACTGCCTACCGCATCACGGCCCACCTCTCAGGTCAGCACCATGCACGGCCTCCAGCATTACTATAAACACCAGAAACTACTTGCAACTCCTGGACCGAGTACTACGCGATTAATAGGTCGAGCGGGGTCATATTTCAAGGCCCAGCATGTGGTAGTATCTAGTCTTGGATTACATACACGGAACTCAGTTCCTAAGGACGGTTCCAATGAAACAACCCGCTATGTACTCCTACACGGCTTTTCACCGGTACCTTTACCAAATCAAGTTCAACACACAACCTTTGCTCACCAAACACATTCCACAATTCTGTTCATCTCCCAGATGATAGACCATACACAACTCTAAGCATAGCATGCATAGCAGGATAAGGCACATCACAGCTCAAGCAACTACCAGGTATGCTAGGTTGCAAGGTTCGGCTATTTACTATGACAAGGTTAAGTCATGCAAAGGAAGTGGGTTCAACTATCGTGGCAAAAGCAGTTGAAGCATTTGATCTTAAATGCAATAATTAGGTGCAGGAGCAAGAACATGGGAGTTATCGGAATGATCAAAGGGGTTGCTTGCCTTGTTTCTCAGAGGAGGAACGATATCCGTCAGACGGATATTCGGTGGAATCCGGGGGTGCGGAGCCTACCGAAAAGAATGATAACATTCAATAACAATCATATGCAATCAAAATGATGCATGAGCATGGCATGAGAATGCAAGGTGATAAGTTATTATAATCAATATGTATTAGGTTTAGAGTTGATTTGAATCACATTCGAATATCAATTCCAAACGGGGTATTCTCGGATACCGTTTTAATTGATTCGACCTGATGCTCAGATCAACTTGATGTTAGCTTGCATGAGATGTCATGTTATGGTACTGATTTGTAACTAGGACAGTGTGTGATCATTGCATTCATAATGAAAATTGAATAATTTTCCAAATTCCATTTAAAAGTAACTATAGGATTGAATTATTCCTTATTCCACATTTTAGGGTTCTGTAACTTTTTCAAACATAGTTGAAAATAGCATAATCAGAATCCTTGAATTTTTTTGATACTTTTTCATATATAAATTATTTTCATTGGAGTTACAGATTAATTTCTATGATTTTTACAAGTTTTAGCAATTTCCTGAATTAGTTTTATACTGGAAATTCTATTTATTGCATCAGACTGATGTCAGCAGGTCAGCCAACCTGTTCAGGTCAAACCTGACAGGGGGGACCCACTGGTCAGCCTCTCTGGTACTAATCCCGCGCTGACCAGTCCTAATTGAGGTTTGACCTGGCCTTGGGCCCACTTGTCAGCGAGTGATTAAGTCCTGAGCTGCTGGGTTAGCTTTGCCACGTCGACCCCCAACGAAGGGTGGTCGCCGGTGACCAGGCCCGCGGCGGAGGGCTCGCCGGAGGCGACCTAAACGGCGCTGCACATTACCAAAACGCACGCGGTTTGCAGCTACGGCACGCTGGCGAAGTGGCCGATCTGGCCGATCTGGCAGGAGCATCAGGGGAGGCTAGGGTCGCCAGAAAAGGCACCGGCGACGAGCTGGAGCGGCGGACGAAGCTCGGCCTTCCATGAGAGACGGCTCTAGGGCACGAGGAGGGCAGCTGGAGGGCTCGACACACTCCTGGAGGCTCCAGGAGCTCGAATCCTAGCTCGAGCGCGTGGATCAGACACCACAGCGACGGTGACGACATGGCCGGCGGCGAGGAGCTCTCGGCCTTGGTGGGGAATGAGGCTACGATGCACGGGAGAGCGTGGGGCGAGAGGGAAAACGACGACGAGCTCACGGCGGTTCCGATGGTGTTGACGAGGGGCTCGGGGATGCGCCGAAGGGAGCAAATCGACGGGAGAGGTCCGGCGGCCGGAGGTGGAAGACGACGGTGTTGGGGGCGATGCAGAGCTTGGGGAGACGTCGGCTTCTGCAGGGATGACCAGGGCGACGAGGCGGAGCTAACAGACTACGCGGAGGAGGGTTCCCATGGCTAGAGGTGCTGCGGCTCGAGCTCGAGCTCGGCTCCAATGGCGGCAGCAGGAGGGAGGGCGAGCTCCGAGAGGGGAGTAAGAACGGTGCTGGGGAATGGATAGGGGAGCCCTCAAGGGGCTTATCCCCGGCCTTGCCAGCGCGAGGCGGCGGCCAGGCAGGCGCACAGGTGCGTGGCCGCGCAGGAGGAGGCGGCGGCCACCTCCTGCTGCCTACTGGCGCGAGGGAGGGGACGAGCGAGGGAGATGGGCCGGGCTAGGCTAGGCGACAGGTAAGGGTTTCCCATTTTTTTCTGTTTTTGTTTTTCTGTTTTGCTAACAATTGTTGTGCTAATTATTTCAGCTCCAAAACAAAAAGTAAAAATTATTTTGGACCTCCTGAAATATTGTTATAACATTCCCAACCATTTCCAAAGTTTTCAACATTTTTGGAAATTTATAGATTCTGATTTCAAATTTAATGTTTGAAACCAGTGGCTTTTGTATTAATTTAAAAATACTTAAGGTGTCAAGAAAATAGTTTTCTCCAATGTTCATTTACTTTCATGATCTATCAGAAAGTTTGAACATTTCTTGAGGCCATTTTGGGTTCATTGATTTGAACTAGTTTGAGATTTCCTTTAAGTGAAATAGTGGCTAGGGTTTTTGAGTTTTTCCTTTGCCACTTTGTTGTTTTTGTTGAAACTTCTTTGATGCAAATGCAAAGAAGACATGAGCACGACACTAACTTGCTTAAGGGTTAGGGATGTGACATGCGCGCTTTTACTATTAGTTACCTTGCTGTTGTTGTAATTTCAGATTACAAAAACCTATATCTACTATCCATATTGCACTTGTATCACCATCTCTTCGCCGAACTAGTGCACCTATACAACTTACCATTGTATTGGGTGTGTTGGGGACACAAGAGACTCTTTGTTATTTGGTTGCAGGGTTGCTTGAGAGAGACCATCTTCATCCTACGCCTCCCGCGGATTGATAAACCTTAGGTCACCTTCTTGAGGGAAAATTGCTACTTCCCTACAAACCTCTCCACTTGGAGGCCCAACAACATCTACAAGGAGAAGGTTGCGTAGTAGCCATCAAGCTCTTTTCTGGCGCCATTGCCGGGGAGGTTAGCGCTTGAAGGTATATCTTTAGAGCTTGCAATCGGATCTTTTTGTTTCTTGTTTTATCACTAGTTTAGTCTATGAAATAAAACTACAAGAAATGGAATTAAGGTTGCCTCATATGCTTCATCTTTTTAATGTCTTTCGTGAAAATGATGGGAAGGAAAATTGTGCTCAAGTGCTAGAAGAGGAATTACGTAGAATGCTTGGCATAAAATATGTGAATGATGAGCATGATTGCAATGTTGTTAGTATGAATTCTTTGAATAGCCATGATGCTAATGATATGCAAAGCCACAAGCTTGGGGATGCTATGTTTGACGAGAATGACATGTTTGAGAATATATTTGCTACAATTAAAGTTTGTCCAAAGCTTGGGGATGCTTCGTTAAATCAAGATGATCCTTTTAGTCTCCCCACTTTGAGTGATCAAATTTACTAAGACTATTGCATATCTCCAATGTATGATGATTATTGTGATGATACTTATGCTATAAAGAAGAATGATGATAAAACTTGTCACAATTATGAATACCCCTTTGCTAAACCTTGTTTTTTCAATGTGGAAACTATTTGTAGTATTCAAGTCTTTTATGGTACTCCCACTATTAGTCATGAGAATAAATTTGCTTATGTGGAGAGTAGTAAAATTTCTATGCTTTTGGATCATGAAAAGAATGTTGTAGGTGCTGGTTATATTGTTGAATTCATTCATGATGCTACTGAAAATTATTATGAGAGAGGATCATATGCTTCTACATATTGCAATAATATCAAGCTTCCTGTCCATGTGTTGAAACTTTTGAAGTCATGCTTGTTTTATCTTCCTATGCTAGTTGATTTTTTCTGCAATAAATTGTTTGATCACAAAATCCCTATGCATAGGAAGTGGGTTAGACTTAAATGTGCTAGTCATATGCTCCATGATTCTTCCATTATGTTTCAATCCTTATCTTTTATGTAAGCATCATTGAAATCATCATGCCTAGCTTGAAAGGCATTAAAGAAAAGTGCTTGTTGGGAGACAACCCAATATGTATCCTTACTATTTTTGTGTGTTCACTTGATTAAGCTACTGTGTTAATCATGTTTTATTGCCTTAGTTTCAATAAAGTGCCAAGTAAAGCCTTTATGATTAGTTTGGGTGATAGTTGTTTGATCATGCTGAAAAAGACAAAAACTTTCCGCTCGTGAGGTTGATTCTTTTTGCTGCTGATAGATATACAAATTTCCTTAATTTTCATAATTGTTCTAGATTTTTTGGAAGTGCAGAAGTATGGTTATTATTCAGATCATTACAGACTGTTCTGTTTTTGACAGATTCTGTTTTCAATGCATACTTTGATTGTTTTGGTGTTTCCGTAGATTATATTGAGTAATATAAATTGTGGAAATAGTAAGATACAGTAGGCATTGTGTGAAAATAATTATGAGTATTTTTTTGACAGTACCCAAGTGATTAATTTGCTCGTTATCATACTAACCCATCTCACGAAGTTCTGTTATGTTTTGTGTTGTGAAGTTTTCGTGTTTGGGTTAGAGTTTCGATGGACTATGGAACAAGGAGTGGCAAGAGCCTAAGCTTGGGGATGCCCAAGGCACCCCAAAGCGAAATTAAAGGACACCAAAAAGCCTAAGCTTGGGGATGCCCCGGGAAGGCATCCCCTCTTTCGTCTTCAATCCATCGGTAGCGTTACTTGGAGCTATATTTTTATTCACCACATGATATGTGTTTTGCTTGGAGCGTCGTGTATTATAGGAGTCTTTGCTTTTTATTTTGTCACAATAATCCTTCCTGCACACCTTTTTGAGAGCGGCATGCACTCATCGTGAATTTGCTAGAATACTCAATGAGCTTCACTTATATCTTTTGAGTTAGGCAATTTAGCTCGCATGTGTTCCACTTATATCTTTTGAGCTAGATAATTTTGCTGTAGTGCTTCACTTAAATATTTTTAGAGCACGGCGGTGTCATATTTTGTAGAAATAAAAACTCTCGATCTTCACTTATATCTTTTTGAGAGTGCTCTCTCTAAGTAACTTGGTAATTGGCGTGTGCTATGAAATTAGTCCTAAATATGATAGGCATCCAAAGAGGATATAATAAAAACTTCCATTTTCAAGTGCATTGATCAGTAAGAGAAGTTTGATTCCTCACAATTAGTTTTGAGATATGGATATGGTAATACTAGAGTCATGTTAGTAGGGTGTTGTGAATCTAGAAATACTTGTGTTGAGGTTAGTTATTCCCGTAGCATGCACATATGGTGAACCGCTATGTTAGAAAGTCGGAGCATAATTGATTTACTGATTGTCATCCTTTGTGTGGCGGTCGGGATCGTGCCATGGTTAACACCTACCAACCCTTGCCCTAGGAGTATGCGTTTAGCACTTTGTTTCGATTACTAATAAAAACTTTTGCAATAAGTATATGAGTTCTTCATGACTAATGTGAGTCCATGGTATAGATGCACTTTTACCTTCCACCATTGCTAGCCTCTCTAGTACCGCGCAACTTACACCGGTGCACAAACCCACCATATACCTTCCTCGGAGCAGCCACCATACCTACCTATTATGGCATTTTCATAGCCATTCCGATATATATTTCCATGCAACTCCCACCGTTCCATCTCATGACATGTGCCGTAACTTTCATATTGCCATTGCATGATCGTAAGATAGCTAGCGAGATGTTTCAACGCCATACGCTAAGCTAGATCGTTGCACATCCCGGTACACTGCCGGAGGCATTTCATATAGAGTCATCATTGTTCTAAGTATTCAGTTGTAACTAAATAAAAGTGTGATGATCATCATTATTAGAGCATTGTGCCATGTGAGGAAATAAAAAAATGAAAAAAGAGGCCAAAGAGCCCAAACAAAAAAATGAGAGAAGGGACAATGCTACTATCTTTTTCCACACTTGTGTTTCAAAATAGCACCAGGTTCTTCATGATAGAGAGTCTCTTGTTTTGTCACTTCCATATACTAGTGGGAATTTTCATTTTATAACTTGGCTTGTATATTCCAGTGACGGGCTTCCTCAAAATTGCCCTAGGTCTTCGTGAGCAAGCAAGTTGGGTGCACACCCACTAGTTTTTTTTGAGCTTCCATACACTTATAGCTCTAGTGCATCCGTTGCATGGCAATCCCTACTCATTCACATTGATATCTATTGATGGGCATCTCCATAGCCCATCGATACGCCGAGTCAATGTGACCACATCTCCTCCTTTTTGCCTCACAACCTCCACCACACTCTATTCCACCTATAGTGCTATATCCATGGCTCATGCTCATGTATTGAGTGAGAGTTGAAAAAGTTTGAGAAAGTAAGAGTGGAAAACAATTCCTTGTCCAATACCGGAGTTGTGCATGATTTAAATTCGTTGTGTGGGGACGATGGAGCATAGCCAGACTATATGATTTTGTAGGGATAACTTTCTTTGGCCTTGTTATTTCAAAAGTTCATGATTACTTTGCTAGTATGCTTGAAGTATTATTGTTTTCATGTCAATAGTAAACTATTGTTTTTAATCTTACGGATCTGAACATTCATGCCACAAGAAAGAAGTTACAAAGGACAAATATGTCAGGTAGCATTCCACATCAAAAATTTGGTGTTTATCACTTCCCTACTCGAGGACGAGCAGGAGTTAAGCTTGGGGATGCTTGATACGTCTCCAATGTATCTATAATTTTTTATGGTTCCATGCTATTATCTTGTCAACTTTGGATGTTTTATATGCATGAATATGCTATTTTATATATTTTTTGGGACTAACCTATTAACTCAGTGCCAAGTGCGAGTTTCTGTTTTTTGTGAGTTTTTGACCTTTTTCAGAAAAGAATATCAAACGGAGTCCAAATGGAATAAAACTTTCGCGATGATTTATTTTGGACCAAAAGAGACCCCCGAAGCTTTGGAAGAAGGCCAGAAGAGCCACGAGGGCGTCACAAGCCTATGAGGCGCGGCCCCCCTAGGCCGCGCCTAGCAGGCTTGTGACCTCCTCGTGGGCCCAACCGACGTAATTACACCGCCATAAATTCCTATAAATATAGAAACCCGCAAAAAGAAACCTAGATCGGGAGTTCCGCCGCCGCAAGCCTCTGTAGGCACCAAAAACCAATCGGGATCCCTTTCCGGCACCCTGCCGGAGGGGGAATCCATCTTCGGTGGCCATCTTCATCATCCCGACGATCTCCATGACTAGGAGGGAGTAGTTCTCCCTCGGGGCTGAGGGTATGTACCAGTAGCTATGTGTTTGATCTCTCTCTCTCATTTTATTGAGATGTCTTGATCTCGATGTACCGCGGGCTTTGCTACTATAGTTGGATCTTATGATGTTCTTCCCCCTTTCCCTTCTTGTAATGAATTCAGTTTCCCCATTGAAGTTATCTTATCGGATTGAGTCTTTAAGAACACTTGATGTATGTCATGCACGCGTTTATCTGTGGTGACAATGGGATATTCATGTGAGTACTTGATGTATGGTTTGGTGATGAACTTGCGGGTTTCGTGACATTGGGAACAGATGCATATGGTTGGCACACGTTTTGACTCTCTGGTAGAAACTTTGGGGCACTCTTTGAAGTTCTATGTGTTTGTTGAATAGATGATTATGAGACTGTGTGATGCATATCGCATAATCATGCCCACGGATACTTGAGGTTACAATGGAGTATCTAGGTGACATTAGGGTCTTGGTTGATGTGTGTCTTAAGGTGTTATTCTAGTACGAACTCTAGGATAGATTGAACGGAAGGAATAGCTTCGTGTTATTTTACTACGGACTCTTGAATAGATCGATCAGAAAGAATAACTTTGTGGTGGTTTCGTACCTGAGAATAATCTCTTCGTTTGTTCTCCGCTATTTGTGACTTTGGAGTGACTCTTTGTTGCATGTTGAGGGCTAGTTATACGATCCAATAATGTTAGCATTGTTGAGAGAACTTCACTAGTGAAAGTATGAACCCTAGGCCTTGTTTCCACGCATTGCAATACCGTTCGTGCTCTCTTTTACTATTAGTTACCTTGCTCTTTTTGTAATTTCAGATTACAAAACCTATATCTACTATCCATATTGCACTTGTATCACCATCTCTTCGCCAAACTAGTGCACCTATACAACTTACCATTGTATTGGGTGTGGTTGGGACACAAGAGACTCTTTTTTATTTGGTTGTACGGTTGCTTGAGAGAGACCATCTTCATCCTACGCCTCAAGAGGATTGATAAACCTTAGGGCACCTACTTGAGGGAAAATTGCTACTGTCCTACAAACCTCTGCACTTGGAGGCCGAACAACGTCTACAAGGAGAAGGTTGCGTAGTAGACATCACTGCCCACCTATCGCAGGAAGACTGCGCTCTGGACACTATAATAGATGATCTTGACCAACCAAGGGTGTAACCATGTAATTTTTATATTTCGTGTGCCAAGACACTTCCCATCAAATTTGTAACGTTTGTCATAACCGACATCTACTTCTACCTCCCGTGTTATGAAGAACCTCGGAGTGTTTCATACTTTGTACCCGATGATATTGGGAATCAATTTCTGAGAACAAGGCAATCCGGCCATAAGGTATGAACAGACAAAGACGGTATGAGGGTATTATGTTATATCACGATGAAGCGCAAGAAACATCTTCCGAAAAAAATAGTTCCTTAATGGGTTCCTTTTTTCAGGTTGCTACATAGCGTGTAGGTGTGTAGTATGTTTTTCCAATTGACTCGAGCGTGCGATGGCGAGTACTGCCAATCGTTTGACCATGTTCGCTGCTGACCAGATAGTATATTAAGAATGCTAGCTTTCGGCTTCACCCGTCTGAGGTACGAATCTAGGCGAGTTGGCCGTATCAATCACAGAGGTGCTCCCTTTACTCTCTAGCCGAATAGATTGGGAACGTAGAAAGTAAGCATAGGAGCGAAGCAACCCGGCATTGCAAAGATCTTATGTCCAATTGGTGCATACCATCGAGCGAATTTACTTTAAGTCGAGGTTTATACATGACAGGTATGTTTAAACATATATGGTTGCTTCGTTACAAAGCCCCCACGTGTTGTGCTGGGATATATGAATTTACATGAGTATTCGGAAAAAAACACTCTTTGGTTAACCCGAACTCATCTGGGAGTAATCTGGGAAGACCCTACAAAGAAAGAAGAAACATAAAAGTTCGAAAAAGAAAGGGAAAGGAAGAGAAAAGATGCTAGCCTAGCCGTAGAAATGCCGAAGGCAAGTCGCGTTCCATGGGTTTGGCTCCATGCGGTTGTTTCCTGGATTGCGCAGACGATAAGCTCCTCCCGTTAGCACGGCATCGATTATGAAGGGGCCTTCCCATTTTGGGTGAAGTTTATGCTTCTGTTTTTCTAGGAGGCGAAGCACTAGTTCGCCCGCATTGTACGCCTTGGCCCAAACTTCTCTGCTTTGATTTCGCCGAGCTTGCTGCTCGTAAAATGTTGATCGGGCCCGAGCTATGTCATGCTCACCTTCTAGGGCGTCCAAATAGTCCCGCCAATCTAACTCGGCTTCCTGTTCCTCGTACATATAGGGAAGGACCACTTCGGCCCTGCATACCATAAAAAATGGCGTGTATCTTGTGGACCAATTTCGGATGGTACGCAAGCCCCATAGTAGGAAATCGAGTTCCTCCACCCAAAGATAGTCGGATTCTGTAAGAGAGCATACCAAATGTGGTTTAATACCACTCATGATGAGTCTGTTAGCTTGTTCGACCTGGGCATTGGTTTATGGGTGGTATACTCAGGCGTAATCGATCTTGATGCCTAGATTTGCACACCAATCCTTCAACTCCTCGGCAGTAAATTGGATCCATTGTCGGTTATTATACTGTGCGGGACACCATAACGGTGCACAAGGCGAGATATGAAATTGATGATTGGTTTGGCCTTGGCGGAACTGACCTTCTTTGCCTCGATCCACTTGGTGAATTTTTCGACCATTAACATGAGATATTTCTTTTTGCTTGGTACCCCTTTAAGTGGGCCGACCATGTCTAGACCCCAGACCGCAGAGGGCCAGGTGATCGGAGTCGTACGAAGGGCTGTGGGAGGCATATGGGTTTGATTTGCAAACGGTTGGCATCCGTGCATCATTGAACGAGTGCGTGGGCGTCTTCTCGAGCTGTAGGCCAGAAGAAACAGGCTGGAAAACCCTTGTTGACCAAGGCCCGGGCTGCCGCATGATGGCCGCCCATGCCAGTGTGTACCTCAGCCAATAGTTGTTTCCCTTCTTCTTCGGATATGCACCATTGAAATATCCGGTGGTGCTCTTTTTATACAGCTCTCCCTCATGGATCTTATAGGCCTTAGATGAGCGAATAATGTGTCATTCCTCAGTTTGGTCCTCGGGGACCTCCTTGCGTAATAAGTAGGCAAGGAATGGTTCAGTCCATGCAGCGATTACTGCCATGACCTCACGTGCTGAGAGTGTTTCCTCAATAGAGGGCCCCCTGATGACTTTGTCGTCTTGATGGGCTATGGAGGGGGGCGTGGGGGGACGTCTGCGGCTTGATTATTATCCCTTGAGACGTGATGGAAGTCCAGCCCCTCAAATCATGATGATATTTTGAGGATGGCATCTCTATATCTTACCATCTTCGCGTTTTTGGCATCGAATTCGCCATTAATTTGTGATATGGCGAGGTTGGACTGTCCTCGTACCTCAAGCCGTTGTATGCCCATTGAGACCACCATTCGAAGACCATGCAACAAGTCTTCGTATTCCTCTGAGTTATTGGAGTCGGCATACATAATGTGTATCACCTATCGCACATTCTCTCTAGTAGTATATGTGAGGATTACTCTGGCTCCTAGACCGGCAAGGGATTTGGATCCGTCGAAGTACATAATCCAATGAACGTAGGTGTTGTATTCATTGGGGAGTTCGGCCTCCGTCCATTCGGCAACGAAGTCAGCGTGCACATAAGATTTGATAGATCTCCGTGGCTTATAGGTGATCTCAAACGACAAGAGCTCGATGGCCCACTTTGTGATCCGTACCATGGCATCCTTCTTGTTGATTATATTGTTCAGGGGTACTTTCGATGTCACCGTGAGTGTGCACTCCTGAAAGTAGTGTCTAAGTTTGCGCGATGCCATGAACATTGTGCAAGCGATATTCTAGTCGTTTGGGTATTACGTATTGCATGGGGTAATGTCACACCCTGTTTTCACATCACTTTGTCTCTTGTGTCTTTCATTCAATATTTGGTATAAATTAAAACTTTTTTAAGTAAATGCTATGAGTGTCTTGTTTGTCATTGTTTGTATGTTTCCTTGTGAATATATATCTAAGAACATTTTTTATAAAATTTTATTTCCAGAAAAAATCATTTTTAATTATTTTCGTAACCCAAAACGTTTCTTTGGGGTTTGCACTACAAGTCCGTGAATTTAAAGGAGTGCCTTCACGCAAAGATTGTATTCTAATTCTAATATTAATATAACTCTTCAAAACCATAAAATAATTATTTTTAAAGTCAGTTTTCTATTTTATTTATATGTCCTTTTCTAAGGCCAAGAATGATATTTTTGGGTGAAAAAATATTTTTCTACATTAAAAAATCTTAGAAAAATTGGGAATACTCACAGGACATATATTTTTCATACATAAGAGTTTCAACCCCTACTCTTGTTCAAAATATTAGAGAAAACCTTCCAAAACCAATTATGTCTGTTTTGACCTTTTGAAATATTTCCAAAGGAAATATTCTCAATAAATTCCCAGAAACTTCTAGCATGTCCCACATGCTATATTTTGTGATCATGCCAAGTTTCACCTCCATCCAAGGTGATTTGGTTCACCAAATAATTCATAAACTTTTTTTTGTCCAAAATCAAGTTGGAGCAACTCTACATTGCCAAGTTTGTCCATTTGCTCTCAAACTTTGCACGAGTGGTCAATACCCCAAATAAGGAGATCATGCCAAGATTTGGATTTGTGGGAATTGATTTGCTCACATCTTCTCACAAGATTGCAGATCTACCCATTCGTGGGTATTTTCAAGTTTACATTGTCCAACTTGTCCAATGGATACCTTTCAATGCATTTGGAGGAGGTTAACTCCCCCAAAACCAAATCATGTTAACTTTCAATGCATTTGGAGGAAGTCAACTCCCCCAAACATGCATCAAACACCTTGTGCCAAATTTGAAAATCAGGATCTAGCACCCTCCACACTTACTACCTTCAGTCCAAACTCATGACACAGACCGCCTGTGCCTCTCCAAAACTACAAACGAGAGGCCCAACACTGGTTCAATGAGAAGGAGCCCAAATTCCCATTTTAGCTCCTGAATCAAGACTCACAACATCACTTTACCTCTCTCTCCTTGGCCAGCTTGATTCCTCTCGGACCCTAGCATCGAAGGAGCATCTAACCCATCTCCCAGACCCCGAGGCATGGCCAAGATGCGCCAGAGCGCGCCAGCATGTCGTGGCATGCCAAAGTTGCGCTATGAACGCGCTACAAGGCGCACCCGAGCCCAAGGGGGCCAGCGCCGGCCAATTCCTGCCTCCTTCTGTTGCCCACTTTGACCACAACGACTACCGAGTCCAGGGCAACGTCAGGCCCCTCTTCTTCCCCTCTCCTCTGCCCCTGGAGAAGCGTGCCCGCGTGGCAGAAGCGGCCAGAAGAACCCGACCACCTCGACGCACCAAGATACTACCCCCGCTCCTCCTGAAGATGCTGCGCGGTCTAAAACCGTGTCCGCAATACCACGGGTTCACTCCTGAGCTCTCTCTCCCGCTCCTGCAGCCGCAGCAAAACCACCGGCGCACCACAGTTCGGGACTCGTCGCCCGCCTATTTAAAGGATCCCCTCCTCTCCCCCGCAACACCAGAACCTCCCTGTCCTCCCCAATTCACCACCCCGAGCACCCCTTTGAGCTAGAAGAGCCCTAGTACACGAGATCGACTAAGGCGCCGAAGCGTTGGTGCTCCGTCAATCTCGGGCTACAGGCACGCTCCAGCGCTCCTTTCACTTCCCCTGTGCCCGCAAAGACCTTCTGAACCTTCTCCATCACTCCCCCTATTGGAAATATGCCCTAGAGGCAATAATAAAATGGTTATTATCATATTTCCTTGTTCATGATAATTGTCTATTGTTCATGCTATAATTGTATTAACAGGAAACAGTAATACATGTGTGAATAAATAGATAACAATGTGTCCCTAGCAAGCCTCTAGTTGGCTAGCTCGTTGATCAATAGATGATCATGGTTTCTTGATCATGGACATTAGATGTCATTGATAACAGGATCACAGCATTGGGAGAATGATGTGATGGACAAGACCCAATCCTAAGCATAGCTAGATCATGTTGTTCGTATGCTAAAGCTTTTCTAATGTCAAGTGTCTTTTCCATCGACCGTGAGATTGTGCAACTCTCGGATACCGTAGGAGTACTTTGGGTGTATCAAATGTCACAACGTAACTGGGTGACTATAAAGGTGCACTACGGGTATCTCCAAAAGTGTCTGTTGGGTTGGTACGAATCGAGATCGGGATTTGTCACTCCGTGTGACGGAGAGGTATCTCTGGGCCCACTCAATAGAATGTCATCATGAGATCAGTTTGACTAAGGAGTTAGTCACAGAATGACGTGCTACGGAATGAGTAAAGACACTTACCACTAACGAGATTGAACAAGGTATAGGTATACCGACGGTCGAATCTCAGGCAAGTTCTGTACCGACCGACAAAGGGAATTGTATACGGGATTGATTGAATCCTTGACATCGTGGTTCAACCGATGAGTTCATCATGGAACATATGGGAGCCACCATGGGTATCCAGACCCCGCTGATGGTTATTGGTCGGAGAGATGTCTCGGTCATGTCTGTATGCCTCCTGAACCCGTAGGGTCTACACACTTAAGGTTCGATGACGCTAGGGTTATAGGGAATGGTTATACGAGGTTACCGAAGGTTGTTCGGAGTCCTTGATGAGATCCCGGCGTCAAGAGGAGCTCCGAAATGGTTCGGAGGTAAAGATTGATATATAGGATGGATGGGTTTGGACACCGGAAATGTTTCAGGCACCACCGGCAAAGTACCAGGACCACCGGAAGCGTTCTGGAGGCCCACCGGGAGAGGCCACCATCTCAGGAGGCTACATGGGCCAAGTGTGAGAGGGAAGCAGCCCCTCGGTAGGACGGTACGCCCCCCGCGCCCAGCCCATGGCGCCTAAGAGGGGGAAGGGGGGAACCCTAGCGCGGGTGGGCCTAAGGCCCACCAGATGGTGCGCCACCACTGCTCCCCTCTTGGCCGCCACCCCCTCACCCCATCTAGGGCTGCCACACCCCTTAGGGGTGGGAACCCTAAGTGGGGGCGCCACCCTCCCTTCCCCCTATATATATCAGGGGCTTTGGCCTTTAGAGATACGGTTTTCCTTATCTCTCTCGGCGCAGCCCTGTCTCTCTTCTTCCTCCTCTCCCACGGTGCTTGGCGAAGCCCTGTCGGGATACCTCGTCTCTCCATCGACACCACGGCGTCGTGCTGCCGAAGATCTTCCCCAACCTCTGCCTCCTCCTTGCTGGATCAAGGTGTGGGAGACGTCACCGGGCTGCACGTGTGTTGAACGCGGAGGTGCCGTGGTTCGACACTAGGTCGGAATCACATTGCGATCTGAACCGCCGCGAGTACGAGTCCATCAACCGCGTTCTAGCAATGCTTCCGCTTAGCAATCTTCAAAGGTATGAAGATGCACTCTCCCCTCTCTCGTTGTTGGTCTCTCCATAGGAAGATCTGAATATGGCGTAGGAAAATTTTGAATTTATGCTACGTTACCCAACAGTGGCATCCGAGCCAGGTTTTCTATGCGTAGATTCTATGCACGAGTAGAACACAAAAAGGTTGTGGGCGATGATTTTGTCTATTGCTTGCCGCTACTAGTCTTATTCCTTTCCGGCGGTATTGTGGGATGAAGCGGCCCAGACCGACCTTACATGTACGCTTACGTGAGACAGGTTCCACCGACCAACATGCACTAGGTGCATAAGGTGGCTAGCGGGTGTCTGTCTCTCCCACTCTAGTCAGATTGGATTTGATGAAAAGGGTCCTTATGAAGGGTAAATAGCTTTGGCATATCATCGTTGTGGCTGTCACGTAGGTAAGAAGGCGTTCTTGCTAGAAACCCAAATCAGCAACGTAAAACTTGCAACAACAATTAGAGGACGTCTAACTTGTTTTTGCAGGGGTTTGACATGTGATGTGATATGGCCAAAGGATGTGATGTTACATGTGTGATATATGACATGATCATGTTCTTGTAATAGGATTCACGACTTGCATGTCGATGAGTATGACAGCCGGCAGGAGCCATAGGAGTTGTCTTAATTTATTGTATGAGATGCAACGCCATATGTTTACTATTTTTACTTCATTGCTAATGATTAGCTATAGTAGTAGTAGTAGTAGTTGGCATGACAACTTCATGGACACACGATGATGGAGATCATGATGATGGAGATAATGGTGTCACTCCGGTGCCGATGATGATCATGTGATGCCCGAAGATGGAGATCGAAGGAGCAAAGATGATAATGGCCATATCATGTCACTATATGATTGCATGTGATGTTTATCATGTTTTTCATCTTATTGCTTAGAACGACGGTAGAATAATAAGATGATCCCACATAAAATTTCGAGAACGTATTCCCCTAAGTGTGCACCGTTGTGAAGGATCGTTCTCTCGAAGCACCACGTGATGATCGGGTGTGGTAGATTCTAACGTTCGCATACAACGGGTGTAAGCCAGATTTAGACACGCGAAATACTTAGGTTGACTCGACGAGCTTAGCATGTACAGACATGACCTCGATTACAAGAGACCGAAAGGTTGAACATGAGTCGTATGGTTGAATACGATCAGCATGAAGTTGCTCACCATGACGACTAGTCCGTCTCACGTGATTATCGGACACGGGTTAGCCGACATGGATCATGTATCACTTAGATGACTAGAGGGATGTCGATTTAAGTGGGAGTTCATACTTAATTTGATTAAATGAACTTAATTATCGTGAACTTAGTCTAAAAATTGTCTTTACAAATATTGTAGATCCAATGGCCAACACACCTGTCAACCTCAATTTCAATGCGTTCCTAGAGAAAAACAAGCTAAAAGATGATGGTAGCAACTATGCGGACTGGGTCCGCAACTTGAAGCTCATCCTCATTGCATCCAAGAAGGCTTATGTCCTTGATGCGCCGCTAGGTGACCCCCCTATTCTCGCTGCAGCCCAAGATGTTCAGAACATCTGGCAAGCGCGGTGTGATGAGCAACAGTTATACAGTTTAGAACCGGGGCTCCAAAGGCGTTTTGAGCAACACAGAGCATATGAGATGTTCCAGGAGCTGAAGCTAGTTTTTCAAGCTCATGTCCTGGTCGAGAGATATGAAGTCTCCGACAAGTTCTTTAGCTGCAAGATGGAGGAGAATAGTTCTGTTAGTGAGCATATTCTCAGAATGTCTGGGCTGCACAGACGTCTGACTCAGCTTGGAGTCGAACTTTCGGATGAAACTATAATTGATAGAATCCTCCAGTCTCTCACACCAAGCTACAAGGGTTTTGTGCTAAACTACAACATGCAAGGGATGGTGAAGACCATTCCCAAGTTGTACTCGATGCTAAAATTTGCAGAAGTGGAAGTCAAGAAAGAGCATGAAGTGTTGATGGTCAACAAGACCACCACTTTCAAGAAGGGCAAGGGTAAGCAGAACTTCAAGAAAGACGACAAAGCCATTGTGGCGCCCGGTAAGCCAGATGCCGGGAAGAAGAAAAATAATGGACCCAAGCCTGAGACTGAGTGCTTCTATTGCAAGGGCAAAGGTCACTGGAAGCGGAACTTCCCCAAGTACTTAGCGGATAAGAAGGCCGACAACGTTAAAGGTATATATGATATACATGTTATTGATGTGTACCTTACCAGCGCTCATAGTAGCTCCTGGGTATTTGATACCGGTGCTATTGCTCACATTTGCAACTCAAAGTAGGAATTGCGGAATAAGCGGAGACTGGCCAAGGACGAGGTGACCATGCGTGTCGGGAATGGCTCCAAGGTCGATGTGATCGTCATCGGCACGCTGCCTCTACATCTACCATCGGGATTAGTTTTAAACCTTAATAATTGTTATTTAGTACCATCTTTGAGCATGAACATTGCATCAGGGTGTTGTTTAATGCGAGCTGGCTACTCATTTAAGTTAGAGAATAATGGTTGTTCTATTTATATGAGTGATATGTTTTATGGGCATGCTCCGCTGGTGAATGGTTTATTCTTGATGAATCTTGAACGTGATGTTACACATATTCATAGTGTGAATACCAAAAGATGCAAAGTTGATAATGATAGTCCCACATACTTGTGGCACTGCCGCCTTGGTCATATCTGTGTTAAGCGCAAGAAGAAACTCCATACTGATGGACTCTTAGAGTCTCTTGACTTCGAATCATTTGACACATGCGAGTCGTGCCTCATGGAGAGAGCAACCGACTTATTGGAAATAATACATACTGATGTGTGTGGTCCACTGAACGTTGAAGCTCGCGGTGGCTATCATTATGTTCTCACTCTCACCGATGATTTGAGTATGTATGGGTATATCTACTTGATGAAGCACAAATCTGAAACGTTTGAAAAGTTCAAGGAATTTCAGAGTGAGGTTGAGAATCAACAGGACAGAAAAATAAAGTGTCTACGATCTGATCATGGAGGAGAATATTTGAGTCACGAGTTTGGCACACACCTAAGGAAGTGTGGAATTGTTTCACAACTGACGCCGCCTGGCACACCGCAACATAAGGAGTGTCTGAACATCGTAATCGCACCTTATTAGATATGGTATGATCTGTGATGTCTCTTACCGACTTACCGCTATCATTTTGGGGATACACATTGGATGCTGAAGCATTCACTTTAAATAGGGCACCGTCTAAATCCGTTGAGACGTCATCATATGAACTATGGTTTGGCAAGAAACCTAAGCTGTCGTTTCTTAAAGTTTGGGGTTGCGATGCTTATCTGAAGAAACTTCAACCTGAGAAGCTCGAACCCAAAGCGGAGAAATGCGTATTCATATGATACCCTAAGGAAACTATTGGGTATACCTTCTATCTTATATCCGAAGGTAAAACCTTTGTTGCCAAGAATGAATCCTTTATAGAGAAAGAGTTTCCCTCGAAAGAAGTAAGTGGGAGGAAAGTAGAACTTGATGAGGTAATTACGCCCCCTCTCGAACCGAAGAGTAGCGCAGCGCTGGAAATTGTTCCCGTGGCGCCTACGTAAACTTGAGAGGCAGTTAATGATGATGATCATGAAGCATCGTATCAAGTTGCTACTGAACCACGAAGGTCCACAAGGGCACGTTCCGCACGAGAGTGGTACGACAACCCTGTGATGGAAATCATGTTGTTAGACAACGGTGAACCTTCGAACTATGAAGAAGCAATGGCGGGCCCGAATTCCAACAAATGGCTTGAAGCCATGAAATCCGAGATAGGATCCATGTATGAGAACAAATTATGGACTTTGGTGGACTTGCCCGATGATCGGCGAGCCATAGAAAATAAATGGATCTTCAAGAAGAAGACTGACGCAAATGGTAATGTGACCGTTTACAAAGCTCGACTTGTCGCAAAGGGTTTTCAACAAATTCAAGGAGTTGACTATGATGAGACTTTCTCTCCCGTAGCGAAGCTAAAGTCAGTCCAAATCATGTTAGCAATTGCCGCTTTTCATCATTATGAAATTTGGCAAATGGACATCAAAACAGCGTTCCTTAATGGGTATCCTAAGGAAGAGTTGTATATGATGCAACCAGAAGGTTTTGTCGATCCTAAGAGTGCTAACAAGGTATGCAAGCTCCAGCGCTCCATCTATGGGCTGGTACAAGCATCTCGAAGTTGGAACAATCGCTTTAATGAGCTGATTAAAGCGTTTGGGTTCATACAGGTTTATGGAGAAGCTTGTCTCTACAAGAAAGTGAGTGGGAGCTCTGTAGCTTTTCTCATACTATATGTGGATGACATATTATTGACGGGGAATAATATAGAGTTATTGGAGGGCATAAAGGCCTACTTGAACAAGAGTTTTTCAATGAAGGGCCTTGGAGAAGCTGCATACATATTAGGCATCAAGATCTATAGAGATAGATCGAGACGCCTCATAGGTCTTTCGCAAAGTACATACATTGACAAGATATTGAAGAAGTTCAATATGGAAAACTCAAAGAAGGGGTTCTTGCCAGTTTTGCAAGGTATGAGATTGAGTAAGACTCAGCCATCGACCACGGCAGTAGATAGAGAGAAGATGAGTAATGTCCCCTATGCTTCAGCCGTGGGCTCTCTAAGGTATGTCAGGCTGTGTACCAGACCTGATATATACCTTGCCATAAGTTTGGTAGGGAGGTACCGAAGTGATCCCGGTATGGAACACTGGACAACGGTCAAGAATATCCTTAAGTACCTGAAAAGGACTAAGGAGATGTTTCTCGTTTATGGAGGTGACGAAGAGCTCGTTGTAAAGGGTTACGCCGATGCTAGCTTCGACACAGATCCGGATGACTCTAAGTCACAAACCGGATACGTGTATGTTTTGAATGGTGGGGCAGTGAGCTGGTGCAGCATCAAGCAAGATGTCGTGGCAGCATCGACATGTGAAGCGGAGTACATAGCTGCTTCGGAAGCGGCTCATGAACGGATCTGTATGAAGGAGTTCATCACCGACCTTGGAGTGGTTCCAAGCGCGTCAGGTCCGATGACACTCTTATGCGATAACACTGGAGCCATTGCCATAGCGAAGGAGCCCAGATTTCACCGGAAGACCAAGCACATCCAATGCCGCTACAACTCCATCCAAGACCAGGTCCAGAGAGGAGTAATACATATTTGTAAAGTACACACAGATCTGAATATTGCAGACCCGTTGACTAAACCTCTTCCTCGAGGAAAAGATGATCATACCACAATGCAATGGGTGTTCAACACATCACAATGTAACTAGATTATTGACTCTATTGCAAGTGGGAGACTGTTGGAAATATGCCCTATAGGCAATAATAAAATGGTCATCATCATATTTCCTTGTTCATGATAATCGTCTATTGTTCATGCTATAATTGTATTAATAGGAAACAGTAATACATGTGTGAATAAATAGATAACAATGTGTCCCTAGCAAGCCTCTAGTTGGCTAGCTCGTTGATCAATAGATGATCATGGTTTCCTGATCATGGACATTAGACGTCATTGATAACGGGATCACATCATTGGGAGAATGATGTGATGGACAAGACCCAATCCTCACCATAGCACTAGATTGTGTTGTTCGTATTCTAAAGCTTTTCTAATGTCAAGTTTCTTTTCCTTCGACCGTGAGATTGTGCAACTCCCGGATACCATAGGAGTGCTTTGGGTGTATCAAACGTCACAATGTAACTAGGTGACTATAAAGATGCACTACGGGCATCTCCGAAAGTGTTTGTTGGATTGCTACTAATCGAGATCGGGATTTGTCACTCCGTGTGACGGAGAGGTGTCTCCGGGCCCACTCAGTAGAACATCATCATGAGCTCACTGTGACTAAGGAGTTAGTCACAGGATGACGTGCTACGGAACGAGTAAAGAGACTTACCAGTAATGAGATTGAACAAGGTATAGGTATACCGACGGTCGAATCTTGGGCAAGTTCTATACCGACAGACAAAGGGAATTGTATACGGGATTGATTGAATCCGTGACATCGTGGTTCATCCGATGAGATCATCGTGGAACATGTGGGAGCCACCATGGGTATCCAGACCCCGCTGATGGTTATTGGTCGGAGAGATGTCTCGGTCATGTCTGCATGCCTCCCGAACCCGTAGGGTCTACACACTTAAGGTTCGATGACGCTAGGGTTATAGGGAATGGTTATACGAGGTTACCGAAGGTTGTTCGGAGTCCCGCATGAGATCCCGGACGTCACGAGGAGCTCGGGAATGGTCCGGAGGTAAATATTGATATAGAGGATCGATGAGTTTGGACAACCGAAATGTTTCGGGCACCACCGGCAAAGTACCGGGACCACCAGAAGGGTTTCGGAGGCCCACCGGGAGAGGCCACCAGCCCCAGGAGGCTACATGGGCCAAGTGTGAGAGGGAACCAGCCCCTGGGTGGGCTGGTGCGCCCCCACAGCCAGCCCATGGCGCCTAAGAGGGGGAAGGGGGGAACCCTAGCGTAGGTGGGCCTAAGTCCCGCTAGGGGTGCGCCACCCCCTTCTCCCCTACTGTCCTCCACCCCCTCCCCCCATCTAGGGCTGCCGCATCCCTTAGGGGTGGGAACTCTAAAGGGGGGCGCCACCCTCCCTCCCCCCTACAAATATCGGGGGTTTTGGCCATTGGAGATACGTTTTTCCATCTTTCTCTCGGCACAGCCTTGTCTCTCTTCTTCCTCCTCTCCCACGGTACTTGGCGAAGCCCTGCCGGGAGACCTCGTCTCTCCATCGACACCATGCCGTCGTGCTTTCGGAGACCTTCCCCAACCTCTCCCTCCTCCTTGTTGGATCAAGGTGCGGGAGACGTCATCAGGCTGCACGTGTGTTGAACGCGGAGGTGTCGTGGTTCGACACTAGATCGGAATCACACCGCGATCTGAATCGCCGCGAGTACGACTCCATCAACCGCGTTTTAGCAATGCTTCCGCTTAGCGATCTTCAAAGGTATGAAGATGCACTCTCCCCTCTCTTGTTGCTGGTATCTCCATAGGAAGATCTGAATATGGCGTAGGAAAATTTTGAATTTATACTACGTTACCCAACACCCCCGTCCTTCTTCCCACTCGGAGCACCGTTCCCAGCACCTTCCCGAAAGGTCTCCGCCATGGCTTTATTGTCGCCAGCAACAGAGGCCACCTCTGTCATCCCTTCGACCCCGATCCGGTAGGCGAAAGTGCCACGAGCCTACTCTCGTGCTCGCCTGGCCTCAAGGACCCCGGAGCTGCCGCCGGGGAGCCGCCCCGCACCTCTGTCTAGAGGTAGAGACGACCCCGACAGGTGCGCCCCACCTGTCGGCGGCCTCTCTCTCCCCTCCCTCTCCTCTCTGTCACTGGCTGTAGGGGCCCACGCGTCAGTTTGAACGTGACGGAGCGCGTTCCTGGGCTAGCTTGCTGGCTGGCCGACCGATTGGCCAGCTGGGCCGGCCCAGCTGCTGGCCGAGCCAGGCTAGTGAGCTGGTTCCACTTCATTTATTTTTATTTCTGGTTTATAAAAATAAATCCACAAGATTAATTCCTTATCCAAACTTAAATATTTTTTTGGCAATAATTCATGTAAAGTTATGTAGTATTTAATATTACTGCTTGTGGAATTTTTATGAAAACTTTTATGCACAGGTTTATTTTAAAACCTAGTTTAAGTATTTTTATCTTCTGTTAAAAAGACTTCAAAAATACTTTTTCATTCCAAAAACAGAAACAAATATTTTGATAAATAATAATAGGATTTTACAAAATAGGGTAACATTTTTTATGTGAGTTTTACTCTGTTTTTGGTTGTGGTCCTTATTATTATTATTATTATTATTATTGCTATTACGATGATAGATCACGCGTTTGACGAAGGACTTGGGCCCGAAGACCTCGAATACCTTGGATACCTAGCTAATCAAGGAAAGCAGCGCTTTGACCATGCCTGAGAAAATATTTGTATGCATGCCATGTTGATTATTTTATCCCGATGCATATGATCATGATTAATCGGTAAACCCTCGATACGGTGTTACCGATGGCTTCTCTGAGCACTTGCATTTGAGCATGGCCTTACCATCTATGAGGGTCGTCCATAATAAAGTTGACAGGTAGATAGTAGTGCTACGCATAGGATGAGCATATGCATGGTGATAGTAACACAAAGGTAATAACAAAGGTTTTTTGAAAACCCCGTCGGGTGCCACTAATGCCTGATGGTCATGGTGTTGAGCTGGAGGACCACTTGAGAACGAAGTGCTGTACCGAAAAGGTTTTGTGTGAGTGGTTTCCGAAATGGGATTAGATTTAAGATTTGTAGACCGTCCCAACCTTACATGTGTGACCACGATACCCCTTTATGGGACGGGGCTCTGCTGATTACTCTGGTCGTGCTAGCTAGGATCCCACATTACTAGTGGCGGGAGTGATATGGTCACTCTCATGACCGGGTCGTTTCAGGTATGGCGACTATGCCATTTTTACATGTTCCAGGCACACTGTTGGTCCCTTCAAGGATGATACGGTCTAGATTTGGTGCTCGTAAGACATACATCATGTGGGTTGGCTACCAACCGGGTGGTCCCTTTGTCTAGTGCTATCAGGGGAAATGCATTGATCGGGTACTTACCTCGGGTATGTTATATACCGCGAGTCGTGGATGGCACGGAAGTTTCTCGGATCTCGTGGGTACAACGCCCAACCTCTGCAAAGTGTAAAACTATTCAAATATCCGGGTCCAGAGTCAAGGACAGTTGGGTGGTGATGCTTAAACTATGTCTAGTGTTTTCCGTATAACCCAAGTGTGCGTGTGTACAAAGGTGTTACATGAGAAAGTGTTACTTGGGTCAAGTTTGGTGACTTGGCATGGAGGGTGAGCATGAGGTGTTCAGGCCTCGGAATATTTTTGTTGATATCTGTAACCTGTTCTTATGGTTACTATTTACCTAGTGATGCATGACCATCTAAACACTTGACCATGTTTATGCATTAATAAAAACTTGTTGTCCACAAAGGCTGCATTATACTTCATATTGCACTCAATTACATCCTCCGCATCATGGGTTGTTTCCGAGTACATTCAAAGTACTCATTGGCTTGCCACTGATTATCTTATTGACAAGACATGAAGGAACCATAATATGGAGAAGAATTCATCATCGGAGGCGGTCACGCGAACTAGGGGCTTCCCAGTCAGAATGCCTGTTGGTTAAGGCTGATGGCACGGGTTCACGTTTACTACCAAGATTTCCTATATTAGTTGTGTTGGTGTGATTAGACTTCATGGCCCTATCTATGTAAGACTTGACCATAATGGTCATTATCTGTATCACACGTTATTCATGGATGTAAGACTCTTGTTATTCAGTATGTGTGTGTTCAGTGAGCATTGATCTCTAGGATGAGTGTACACGTTCATTCTGTGGTCTCGACTCGTATGTCGGAGTCCCCATAGGCAAGCACCTCGGATATGTAGTAGACAGGTTTTGCACTCGTAACTAGTGGCTATCTTCTTCTTGTTCTACGACGAGCACCGCACTGACCACCTAGTTTGTGGCTGCGATGTATAGCAACATCGGTTTCCCTAGGTAAGGTGGAGCGAGTATAGGGTTAGTGGCCAGCAGTGGTTTGATTTCCTCCAAGTTCGTTGTGGCCTCCTTGGTCCATTGGAAGTTTTTAGTCTTCCTCAGCAACCTATATAGAGAGAGGGCCTTCTGGCGCGAGGTGGGACGGCTTAAAGCCGGCATACAACCTGCCATTTTTTGGACGTGCGGTAGCTTTGTCGGGATACCGATTTCGGACAATGCTCGGATTTTGGCCGGATTGGCCTCAATTCCATGCTGCGCCACCATAAACCCAAGGAGTTTCCTGAATGGGACTTGATACGTCTCAAACGTATCTATAATTTTTATGGTTTCATGTTGTTATCTTGTCAACTTTGGATGTTTTGTATACCTTTTATATCTTTTTTGGGACTAACTTATTAATTCAGTGCCAAGTGCCAGTTCCTGTTTTTTCCGTGTTTTTTACTCTTTTCAGATCTGATTTGCGAATGAGGTCCAAACGGAATAAAATCCCCAAAATATAGTTTTCCAGAACAAAAGAAGATCGGAGGACTTGAGGGCCCAGGCAGGGGGCCCACAGGGAGACCATAAGCCCTGTTGCCGCGGTTAGGGGGGCCCGCGGCAACCAGGCTTGTTGCCTCCCTGGCGCTCCCCTGCCCTAGCTCTTTGGCCTATAAATTCCCTAAAATCGCAGAAAAAATCAGGGCATCCACGAAAACACTTTTCCTCTGTCGCAAGCTTCCGTTTCTGCGAGATCTCATCTGGAGACCCTTCCCGGTACCCTGCCGGAGGGGACTTTGGAGTTGGAGGGCTTCCACATCAACATCATCGCCTCTCCAATGACTCATGAGTAGTCCACTTCAGACCTACGGGTCCGTAGTTAGTAGCTAGATGGCTTCTTCTCTCTCTTGGATCTTCAATGCAAAGTTCTCCATGATCTTCATGGAGATCTATCCGATGTAATCCTCTATGGCGGTGTGTTTGTCGAGATCCGATGAATTGTGGATTTCTGATCACATTATCTATGAATTATATTTGAGTCTTTGCTGATTTATTATATGCATGATTTGATATCCTTGTAAGTCTCTCCGAGTCTTGGGTTTTGTTTGGCCACTAGATCTATGATTCTTGCAATGGGATAAGTGCTTGGTTTTGGGTTCATACCGTCCGGTGACCTTTCCTAGTGACAGAAGGGGCAGCAAGGCACGCATCGTGTAGTTGCCGTCAAGGGTAACAAGATGGGCTTTCATCATAGATTTGAGATTGTCCATCTACATCATGTCATCTTGCTTAAGGCGTTACTCTGTTCCTCTGAACTTAATACACTAGATGCATGCTGGATAGCGGTCGACGTTTGGAGTAATAGTAGTAGATGCAGAAAGTATCGGTCTACTTGTTTTGGACGTGAAGCCTATAGATATAATCATTGCCATAGATAACGTCACGACTTTGCGCGGTTCTATCAATTGCTCGACAGTAATTTGTTCACCCACCGTCTACTTGCTTTCATGAGAGAAGCCACTAGTGAACACTACGGCCCCCGGGTCTATTCACAACTATCGTCTCCACTTTCACTTTTACTTTGCTTTGTTTACTTTTTGGTTTCAGTTCTCACTTTGCAAACAATCTATAAGGGATTGACAACCCCTTCATAGCGTTGGGTGCAAGCTCTTTGTGTTTGTGCAGGTAATTGTGACTTGAACGCTCCTCCTTCTGGATTGATACCTTGGTTCTCAAACTGAGGGAAATACTTACCGCCGCTGTGCTACATCACCCTTTCCTCTTACAGGGAACACCAACGCAAGGCTCCAAGGCCGTGGGGAAATCCTTTGCATATTTGCCAAGGAAGTCCCTATAGGCGTAGCCCGTACCAGCAGGATTCCTGGCGCCGTTGCCAGGGAAGGTCTGTTGTTGAAGTAAGAGAAGGATTTCTGGCGCCGTTGCCGGGGAGGAGAGATCAAGTCAAGATCTATCCAAGTATGTATCACAAACTCATCTCTTGCATTTACCATTTTTGCCAATTGCCTCTCATTTTCCTCTCCCCCACTTCACATTTGCCAATTTCATTTGCCTTTCTCCCTTGCCGTTTTCTTTTGCCTTTCTCCTTTGCCGTCTTCTTTTGCCTTTTTCCATTTTCCTTTGCCCGTTTTCCTCGCATGCTCTTGGGCTTGTTCGTGAGAGATCTTTCCTCATGGCCAAACCAAACTATTTCAGAAGGTTGGAAGAGATTGAAACTAGTGTCAAAGGTTTCATGTCTTCTCAGTTTGACCAAAATAGTTACTTCCGTAGGGAATTAAAGGAGCAAAGTTCTTTTATGGCATGTTTGAATAAAGATGTTGATGTTATGGCCAAAGAATTCCTTGCACTAAATTCTTAGCTTGTTCACCTTGAAAAATAGGTGGCCCAAATTTCTAACAAGCAGGCTACCATAGTCAATAAGATGGTAGCTAAACCTGAAATTTGTGATGCAGATCACGAAGATCTTAAAGTGCTTGGTGTGAATCCTCTTGAATCTTTGTTTTCGCATGTCAAACCTATTGATGAAGGGGCTGGATATGAATCCACTTTGGTTGAAAAACGCCCTAATGATTCGGAGCCCACCTATCTTGATGATAAACATGTGGAGAGTGGAGTAGAAGAAATCAAAATTTTGGGTAGTAATGAAACCCCCACTTTGGATTTCAAGGAATTCAATTATGATAGTTTCTCTTTGTTTGAATACATTTCCTTGATGCAATCCATTGCAAACTCTCCACATGTTTATAGCCAAAGCAAAGCCTTTACCGCACATATTGTAGATGCTATGACGAAATCTCTTGAAGAGAAGCTCGTATTAGAAGTCTCTATACCTAGAAAACTTCATGATGAGTGGGAACCTACTATCAAAATCAAAATCAAAAACTATGAATGCAATGCTTTGGGTGATTTGGGTGCTTGTGTTTCCGCGATTCCAAAGTCTTTATGTGATATTCTTGGTTTTCATGAGATTGAAGAGTGTTCTCTTAATTCGCATACTGCGGATTCTATTGTCAAGAAACCCATGTGAAGGATCGATGATGTTCTTATTGTTGCAAATAAGAACTATGTACCCATGGATTTCATTGTACTTGACAAAGATTGCAATCCTTCATGTCCCATTATTCTTGGTAGACCTTTCCTAAGGACTATTGGTGCTATCATCAATATGAAGGAAGGGAATATTAGATTTCAATTTCCCCTAAATAAGGGCATGAAGCATTTTCCTAGAAAGAAAATAAGATTGCCTTATGAATCTATGATGAGGGCTACTTATGGTTTGAGCACCAAAGATGACTATACGTGATTCCATCACCTTTTGTCCTAGCTAAGGGCGTTATACAATAGCGCTTGTTGGGAGGCAACCCAACGAATCTATCCTTTTTATTTCTGTTTTTTTGTTTTCCACACTTTCATAATGTTGTTATTATTGTCTTTTTTGTGTTTTTTTTGCGTTTGTGCCAAGCAAAACAGTTATGATTAGTCTTGGGGATGATCGTTTGGTCATGCTGGAAAAGACAGAAACTTTCTGCTCACGAAAAGAATTTTCATTTTTTTTCTGTAAGAGCTTTTGAGTTGATCATTTTTTTTGTTGATTTACAAACAAATTCTGCAGAAGGTCGTAATGTTTCAGAATTTTTGAAGTACCAGAACTATACGAAGTATATAGATTGCAACAGACTGGTGTGCTGTTAACAGATTCTGTTTTTGTTGAGTTGGTTGCTTATTTTGATGAAACTATGGTAGTATCAGGGGGTATTAGACATGGAGGATTGAAAATACAGTAAGCCAACATCAACATAAGTAGAATTTAAGTTTTCTACAGTACCTAAGGAAGTGGTGATTAGCTTTCTTATACTAATGTTATCACGAGTTTCTGTTTAAGTTTCGTGTTGTGAAGTTTTCAAATTTTGGGTGAAGTTCTTATGGACAAAAAGATAAAGAGTGGCAAGATCTCAAGCTTGGGGATGCCCAAGGCACCCCAAGTTGATTCAAGGATGCCGTAAAAGCCTAAGCTTGGGGATGCCCCGGGAAGGCATCCCCTCTTTCGTCTTCAATGCATCGGTAACGTTACGTGGGGCTATATTTTTATTCACCACATGTTATGTGTTTTCCTTGGAGCATCTTATCATAGGAGTCTTTTATTTTTGTTGTGTCACAATCTTCCTTGCTGCACACCTAGAGAGAGAGACATGCACTCACCATGATTTTGTCGAGCTTCACTTATATCCTTTGGTTAGACAATTTAGCTCACATGTGCTTCACTTATATCTTTTGAGCTAGTTGATTTTGCTCTATGTGCTTCACTTATATCTTTTACAGCACGGAAGCGCGTGGCTTGGTTGTTGATCTATCCTATGAAAGTAGTCTCAAAAGGGGTAGTTATCCAAAGGGATATGAAAACTTCCACCTTCATGTGCATTGAATAGTTAGAGAAGTTTGATTCATCTCAATTAGTTTTGAGTTGTGGTTGTAGCAATATTGAAATAATACTAGTAAGGTGTTGTGGATCTAGAAATACTTGTGTTGAAGTTAGTGATTCCCGTAGCATGCACGTATGGTGAACCGCTATGTGATGAAGTCTCAGCATGATTAGTATGTTGATTGTCATCCTTTGTGTGGCGGTCGGGATCGCGCGATGGTTTATACCTGTCAACCCTTCCCCTAGGAGTATGCGTTGAATGCTTTGTTTCGATTACTACTAAAACTGTTGCAACAAGTATATCAGTTCTTCATGACTAATAATGTTGAGTCCATGGTTTAGATGCACTTTCACCTTCCACCATCACTATCTTCCGTAGTGTCGTGCAACTTTCGCCGGTGCACAAAACCCACCATTAGCCTCCATCAAAACAGCCACCATATCTACCTACTATGGCTTTTTTCAAAGCTATTCCGAGATATATTGCCATACAACTACCACCATGATATGTGCCACCACTTCTTCATTGTCATTGCATGATCATAAGATAGCTAGCATGATGTTTCCATTAATGTCTATGTCTTGCTAGATCATTGTCACGGTACACTACCGAAGGCATTCCATATAGAGTCATCATTGCTCTTAGTTTTGAGTTGTAAGTGTGATGATCATCACTGATTGAGCATTGTCCCATGTGAGGAAATTAGAGAGGCCAAAGATGCCCACCAAAATAAAAAAATAGAAAATAGAGGCCAAAAAGCCCACCAAAAAAATGAGAAAAAAAGAGAGAAGGGACAATGCTACCTCCTTTCCACACTTTTGCATATTAAGCACCATGATCTTCATGATTGAGAGTCTCTCGTTTTGTCACCACCATATAGCTTGTAGGAAATTTTCATTATATAACTTGGCTTGTATATTCCAATGATAGGCTTCCTCAAATTTGCCTTAGGTCTTTGTGAGCAAGCAAGTTGGATGCACACCCACTAGTTTTCTTTAAGAGATTTCACATACTCTTAGCTCTAGTGCATCAATTGTATGGCAATCCCTACTCATTCACGTTGATATCTATGGATGAGCATCTCCATAGCTCATTGATAAGACTAGTCAATGTGACCATCGTCTCCTTGTTTGCCTTGCAACCTCCACCACACTCCATTCCACTTATAGTGCTCAAACCATGGCTCACGCTCATGTATTGCGTGAGAGTTGAAAAAGGTTGAGAAAGTAAAGGTGTGAAAACAATTACTTGGCCAATACCGGGGTTGTGCATGATTTAAATTCGTTGTGCAAGGATGATAGAGCATAGCCATACTATATGATTTTCTAGGGATAACTTTCTTTTGGCCTTGTTATTTTGAAAGTTCATGATTACCTTGCTAGTTTGCTTGAAGTATTATTGTCTCCACGTCAATAGCAAACTATTGTTTTGAATCTAATGGATCTGAACATTCACGTCACATAAGAGGTGTTACAAAGGACATCTATGTGAGGTAGCATGAAAGCATCAAAAATTTATTCTTTATCACTTCCCTACTAGAGGACGAGCAAGAGTTAAGCTTGGGGATGCTTGTCAAACGTATCTATAATTTTTGATGGTTTCATGCTGTTATCTTGTCAACTTTGGATGTTTTGTATACCTTTTATATATTTTTTGGCACTAACTTATTAATTCAATGCCAAGTGCGAGGTCCTATTTTTTCCTGTGTTTTTGACTCTTTTTAGATCTGATTTTGGAACGGAGTCCAAACGGAACAAAGTTCCCGAAATAATTTTTTCCAGAACGGAAGAAGATCGGAGGACTTGAGGGTCAAGGCAAGGGGCCCACAGGAAGCCCACAAGCCCTGCTGCCGTGGCCAGGGGGCCCGTGAGAACCAGGCTTGTGGCCTCCCTGGCGCTCCCCTGCCCTAGCTCTTTGGCCTATAAATTCCCTAAAATCGCAGAAAAAATATGGGCATCCACGAAAACACTTTTCCGCCGCCGCAAGCTTCCGTTTCCGTGAGATCTCATCTGGAGACCCTTCCCGGTGCCCTGCTGGAGGGGAATTTGGAGTTGGAGGGCTTCTACATCAACATCGTCGCCTCTCCAATGACTCGTGAGTAGTCCACTTCACACCTACGGGTTCGTAGTTAGTAGCTAGATGGCTTCTTCTCTCTCTTGGATCCTCAATACACAGTTCTCCATGATCTTCATGGAGATCTATCCGATGTAATCCTCTTTGGCGGTGTGTTTGGTGATATCTGATGATTTGTGGATTTGTGATCAGATTATCTATGAATTATATTTGAGTCTTTGCTGATTTCTTATATGCATGATTTCATATCCTTGTAAGTCTCTCCGAGTCTTGGGTTTTGTTTGGCCAACTAGATCTATGATTCTTGCAATGGGAGAAGTGCTTGGTTTTGGGTTCATACCGTGCGGTGACCTTTCCCAGTGACAGAAGGGGTAGCAAGGCACGCATCATGTTGTTGCCATCAAGGGTAACAAGATGGGTATATATTTGAGATTGTCAATCTACATCATGTCATCTTGCTTACGGCGTTACTCCGTTCCTTTGAACTTAATACACTACATGCATGATGGATAGCGGTCGACGTGTGGGTAATAGTAGTAGATGCAGAAAGTATCGGTCTACTTGTTTTGGACGTGATGCCTACAGATATAATCATTTCCATAGATAACGTCACGACTTCGCGCGGTTCTATCAATTGCTCGACAGTAATTCCTTCACCCACCGTCTACTTGCTTTCATGAGATAAGCCACTAGTGAACACTACGGCCCCCGGGTCTATTCACCACAACCGTCTCCACTTTCACTTTTACTTTGCTTTGTTTACTTTTCGGTTTCACTTCTCACTTTGCAAACAATCTATAAGGGATTGACAACCCCTTCATAGCGTTTGGTGCAAGCTCTTTGTGTTTGTGCAGGTACTTGTGACTTGAACGCTCCTCCTTCTGGATTGATACCTTGGTTCTCAAACTGAGGGAAACACTTACCGCCGCTGTGCTATATCACCCTTTCCTCTTCAAGGGAACACCAACGCAAGGCTCCAAGGCCGCGGGGAAATCCTTTGCATATTTGCCAAGGAAGTCGCTATAGGCGTAGCCCGTAGCAGCAGGATTCCTGACGCTGTTCCCCGGGAAGGTCTGCTGTTGCAGTAGCAGAAGGATTTCTGGCGCCGTTGCTGGGGAGGAGAGATCAAGTCAAGATCTATCCAAGTAGGTGTCACAAACTCATCTCTTGCATTTACCTTTTTTTTCCAGTTGCCTCTTGTTTTCCTCTCCCCCACTTCACATTTGCCATTTTCATTTGCCTTTCTCCCTTGCCGTTTTATTTTTCCTTTTTGCCTTTCTCCTTTGCCGTCTTCTTTTGCCCCTTGCCCGTTTTCCACGGTTGCTCTTGGGCTTGTTCGTGAGAGACCTTTCCTCATGGCCAAACCAAACTATTTCAGAAGGTTGGAAGAGATTGAAACTAGTGTCAAAGGTTTCGTCTCTTCTCAGTTTGACCAAAATAGTTACTTCCGTAGGGAATTAAAGGAGCAAAATTCTTTTATGGCCTGTTTGAATAAAGAAGTTGATGTTATGGCCAAAGAATTCCTTGCACTAAATTCTCAGCTTGCTCACCTTGAAGAATTGGTGGGCCGAACTTCTGACAAGCAGGCTACCTTAGTCAATAAGATGGCAGCTAAACCTGAAATTTGTGATGCAGATCACGAAGATCTTAAAGTGCTTGGTGTGACTCCTCTTGAATCTTTGTTTTCGCGTGTCAAACCTATTGATGAAGGGGCTGGATATGAATCCACTTTGGTTGAAAAACGCCCCAATGATTCGGAGCCCACCTATCTTGATGATAAAGGTGTGGAGAGTGGAGTAGAAGAAATCAAAATTTTGGGTAGTAATGAAACTCCCACTTTGGATTTCAAGGAATTCAATTATGATAGTTGCTCTTTGTTTGAATGCATTTCCTTGATGCAATCCATTGCGAACTCTCCACATGCTTATAGCCAAAGCAAAGCCTTTACCGCACATATCATAGATGCTATGATGAAATCTCTTGAAGAGAAGCTCGAATTAGAAGTCTCTATAGCTAGAAAAATTCATGATGAGTGGGAACCTACTATCAAAATCGAAATCAAAAACTATGAATGCAATGCTTTGTGTGATTTGGGTGCTAGTGTTTCCGTGATTCCAAAGTCTTTATGTGATATTCTTGGTTTTCATGAGATTGAAGAGTGTTCTCTTAATTTGCATCATGCGGATTCTACTGTCAAGAAACCCATGGGAAGTATCGATGATGTTCTTATTGTTGCAAATAATTACTATGTACCCGTGGATTTCATTGTACTTGACATAGATTGCAATCCTTCATGTCCCATTATTCTTGGTAGACCTTTCCTAAGGACTATTGGTGTTACTCTGTTCCTTTGAACTTAATACACTAGATGCATGCTGGATAGCGGTCGACGTGTGGAGTAATAGTAGTAGATGCAGAAAGTATCGGTCTACTTCTTTTGGACGTGATGCCTATAGATATAATCATTGCCATAGATAATGTTATGACTTTGCCCGGTTCTATCAATTGCTCGACAGTAATTCGTTCACCCACCGTCTACTCGCTTTCATGAGAGAAGCCACTAGTGTACTCTACGGCCCCCGGGTCTATTCACAACTATCGTCTCCACTTTCACTTTTACATTGCTTTGTTTACTTTTTTGCTTTCAGTTCTCACTTTGCAAACAATCTATAAGGGATTGACGGCCTGCTTCTGGATTGATACCTTGGTTCTCAAACTGAGGGAAATACTTACCGCCGCTGTCTACATCACCCTTTCCTCTTCAAGGGAACACCAACGCAAGGCTCCAAGGCCGTGGGGAAATCCTTTGCATATTTGCCAAGGAAGTCCCTATACGCGTAGCCCGTAGCAGCAGGATTCCTGGCGCCGTTGCCAGGGAAGGTCTGTTGTCGCAGTAGCAGCACTCCGAAGACGCATTTGTCCGGATTAAGCATGATGTCATATTCCCGTAGGTTTGTAAACGTATTTATTAGATCATCTACCAGTTGGCTAACATGGCGGTCTTGACGACTACATCATGCACGTATGCCTCCACGTTTTTGCCAATTTGTTTTTCCAGACATGTCTTGATCATGCGCTGGTAGGTGGCACCTACATTTTTTATCCCAAAGGGAATTGTGTTGAAGTACAACGGCCCGTATGGGGTTATGAAGGCAATTGCTTCTTGGTCGTATTCCTTCATTTTTATCTCATGGTATCCGGAGTAGGCATTGATAAAGCATAGGGAGTCGTGTCCGACTATTGCATCGATGATCTGATCTATTCTTGGTAACGGAAAGGGGTCCTTTTGGCATGCTTTATTAAGTTCTTTAAAATTGATGCATAGCCGCCAGGATTTATCCTTCTTTGGTACCATGACCAAATTTGCCAGCCAGTCAGGGTTCTTGATGTCCCTGATGAATCCGGCCTCCAATAACTTCGCCAGTTCTTCCCCCATGGCTTGACGCTTAGGTTCAGAAAACGTCGCAGGGTTTGCTTGACTGTCTTAAAGCCTGACATTATATTCAGGCTATGTTCGACCAGCTCCCTGGTGATCCCTGGCATATCTGACGGATGCCACACAAATATGTCCCAGTTCTAGCATAGGAAGGCCCGTAGTGATTCTTCTATTGTGGGTTCCAGGTGGGCTCCAATGGATCTAGTTTATTGGTGTCCATTGGATGTACCTGGAATTTGATAGTTTCGTCCACCGGCTTGAAAGACATAGGTTTTGGGAGCTTGTCGAGGATTACATCGTATTTTTCACCACGACCCATAGGTCTGTTAGTTCTTACGCAGCCAGGGTTTTAGCCAATACCTCCAAGTCTACGGATTTCATCTAATTTTTGGCCGGGAGCACCCTGTGAGGATCACTTTCTATCATGATTTATAGCATTTGGCCCTGGCATTTTTATCTTCGTATACCCATAGTGTGGTATGGCCTGGAATCTTGTGAAGGCCTCCCATCCCAACAGGGCGTGGTAGCCACTTTGGAATGGTACGATGTGGAAGAGGAGCTCCTCGGATCGGTAGTTATCGGGAGTAACGAATACGACGTCAAGTGTAATTTATCCTATGCAGCGTGCTTCTTTGCCCGGGACTATCCCTTGGAAGTTAGTTGAGCTTTGCTTGAGCCAAGATCGGTCGAACTGCATTTTATCCAACATGTCCTCATAAATGAGGTTTAGGTCGATGCCCCTGGCCATGAGGACCTTGCTCAATCTAAAGTCGTCTATGATGGGGTCTAGAACCAGGGCATCACGTGCCCGGCCAGTGTTCATTACAGTCTCGTCATCTTCGTCGAAGGTGATGGGTATGTTTGAGCAGGGGTTTGTCTCCACTACATGGTTTATTTGATTGAACTCTCGAAAGGCTATCTTTTTATGATTTGCCAAGGAGAATGTTTTGTAGATCGTTAGGATCTCCACATAGTTGCTCGGTAGTGCCCTAGGCTCTTTGTCTCTTGATGTGTGAAGGATTACTTCACCACTTTCCGTGACTTGCCGGAAAACCCAACAAGCTCGAAGGTTGTGTGTGGAAAGTGTGTCTGGTGGGTCAAAGTGTATGGGGCATGGCTTATTTAGTAGTCTGTTGAGCACCAACTTGTCCCTTGATTTTGACCTATTTCTCTTTTCCGCATGCTTGGAGGTAGCTTGTCCCATAAATGGAGGTGACTACCTCATCCAAATTCGCCTACCATGATTGGTGTAATTGGGCTCGATGCACATATTTTGCATTTGCGAGGTGCTCTCCATGGCACACTATTTGAGTACCAAGTTTCATAGCTCCACGAAGGTTTGAACCCGCTGACGGGCTAGGGTGTGGAGAATGCCCTCATCCTGACAATGTGTTCGGAAGGCACTTATTATCTCATGGTCGCGGCTTCCTTCCTTCTTTTGAAGGAGGAGGAACCTTGCCAAAAGTGGTGCAGTGACTCGCCCGGTCTTTGAGTGACCGTGGACGGGTTGGAGCCGGGCCCTGCATTCGAGGGATGTTGAAGTTGGGTGGCGGGTGGGCAAAAATTTTGGATTCCCGTTGACTGTGCCCTTGAGGGTTCGATTGACACGTACCTGATGGGGCTGCGTTCCTAACCAGCCACCGGCCTTGAGTTGTTCCCGGAGATGGATGGAAGCGACGGGTTGTCAGGTTTCTCCGGGTGATCGGTGACTTGGACGAGTACCGTTCATAGTTCTGATGACCGGTATGAGGAGTTGTCGACTGGTTGTTCGACAGTACTGACGAGATGCGTGATGGGCGGGATGTGGATTTCTCTATCGTCGGGTCTAATCCTGATGCGATCATGGATTGTGCCCTAATCATTAGCCATGCCCAAGACATGGATCAGGTCGAGGAGTCTGTGCAGTGTTGAGGTTTGAGCAGTGGTTACGCCGCCTATGCTCAGGGGCTATTGGTGTCCCTAATCCCTCGGTGGTACATGAGATCGCCTTTGGGCGAGCTCAGCTGAAGCGAATTCGGATTCCCCAAGCCTGTTAGGTTTTAAGGTAGTATCAGGGGTGAGTTTTGTCTTGATGATTGAATTCGCGGCCTCGGCGGACAAAGCATTAAGGTCCGCGTGCTCCTTCAATGGAGGGGAAAGCCCTATTACACACGTCCTCCCCGGGGGTCGGTGGTGAACTCTAGGCTCCCAAATCTGACTTCCTGACCGGAGAGAGTTTCCTATCTGGCCGAGGTGGCCTGCCAGATCGGCGTTCAGAACGATGCTTCTGAACACGAAGATTTGTCCAGGGACAAACAAGTCCCTATTACGGACCTCCTTGCTGATCACTAGACGTTTCATCGAACATTTTGGCGATCCAGCGGTGGAACTCTGAATGAAAGCACCAATGTTGGTGTCAAAACCGGAATATCCCGTGTAGGGGGTCCCAAACTGTGGACCTTGGATCGATGGGTTGCAGGAAGAGGGGGGAGACAACAATTTACATAGGTTCGGGCCCTCCTATGGAGGTAATACCTTACGTCCTGCTTGATTGTATTGATGAAGATGATTACAGAGTTGATCTACTTCGAGATTGTATATGCTAAACCATAGATGATTCAGCCTCCTCCACACGGATAGGAGTCTCTGGTTTATATAGACACTAGGGACCCCAGGGTTTACAAGATACCGACCATATTCGGGAATACATGAGCCGACCTAGTTCCCCTAAGCTTGAAGTACACGCCAATCCTTGGTGCCTTCCTTCCTTCATACGAAGTCATCAACTATCCAGACTCCGATGATCCGGTCCATGGGCTGGCGCCCTGAGGACCTCTTAATCCAGGACTCCCTCACTCGCAACTCAGATATTCACATCTACAATCACATCGTAGAAATTTCATCCTCTTGTCACGACGATCTTCAACTTCACTCTGAAATTGCTTGAACTTTTCAGCATTTCAGACTTGTGATTCATCAAGTAAATATACCCGTATCTACTCAAATCATTTGTGAAGAATATAATGATATCCACTTCGTGCTTCAGCACTCATTGGACTACATACATGAAAATGTATTATTTCCAATAAGTCACTTCCCATTCCATCTCACTGGAAACCGAGGCCTTCAGTCATCTTTCCCATGTGGTATGGTTTGCATGGCTCAAGTGATTCAAAATCAAGTGAGTCCAAAAGATCTATCAACATGGAGTTTCTTCATGCGTTCTACACCAATAGGCATGGTTTGCATATCTCAAACGATTCAAAGTCGAGAGAGTCCAAAGATCCATCAGCATGGAGTATCTTCATGCAATTTATACCAATATGACCTAAGCGGCAGTGCCACAAGTAAGTGGTACTATCATTACTAACTTTGTACCTTTTGGCTTAAAAACTATGAACGTGTGTATCATTACGATCGAGATTCAATAAACCATTCACATTTGGTGCATGATCATGGAAGATATTATTCATTTAAACACAATAACCCAATATTCTCTAACTTACGTGAGTAATCGTCTCGCAATAAACAAAATCAATATAATGTTAATGCTCAATGCAAACACGAAATAACATTTATTTAGGTTTACCACCAATATCGAAGGTAGATGGAGCGTGCAATGGTGATCATAGCAATCTTGGAAATACTTCCAACACACATCGACACCTCTCCCTTAGCAGGTCTTCGTTTATTCTGCAACTCCTGTTTTGAGTTACTAATATTAGCAACTGAAATGATATCTAATACCCAGGGGCTAAAAGAATACTATTAAGGCACACGTCAATAACATGTATATCAAATATACCTTTGTTGACATTGCGAGCCTTCTTATCTGCCAAGTATGTGGGGCAGTTCCGCTTCCAATGACATCTCCCCTCATAACAGAAGCACCCAGTCTCGGCTTTGGGTTCAACCTTGGGTTTCTTTACTGGAGCGACAACTGGCTTGTCATCCTTGAAGTTTCCATTCTTGCCCTTACCCTTCTTGAAACTAGTGGATTTATTAACCATCAACACTTGATGCTCCTTCTTGATTTTTACCTTCGCGGTGTCAAACATCGCGAATAGCTCAGGAATCATCTTAACCATCGCTGATATGCTATATTTCATCATGAAGTTCTAGTTGCTTGGTGGAAGTGACTTTGGAGAACTATGTCAATCACTATCTTATCTTGGAAGATCAACTCCCACTTGATTCGACCGATTGTCGTAGCCAGACAATCATAGCACATGCTCACCAATTGAGCCATTCTCTTTCATCTTGTAGGCAAAGAACTCGTCGGAGGTCTCATACTTCTCTACGCGGGCACGAGCGTGAAATCTCAGTTTGATCTCTTGGCACATTATATATGTTCCGTTACATTCAAAAACATATTTAGAGCCTCCATTCTAAGCCATAAAGCATGATGCATTGAACTATCATGCAGTTATCAAAACGTGCATGTCAGATGTTCGCAACATCCACATATGATGTTTGGGGGGGCTAGCACACCGAGCGGTGGATTAAGGACATAAGACTAGTGTGCAACAATGAGGACAACCCTCTGATCACAGACCCAGTCCGCACGATTGCTACTATCATCTTTCAACTTAGTTTTCTCTAGGATAGCATAAAAAATACAGGGGAGCTACAAGGCGACCTATTGTTCTACAACATACTTTGTAAAGACCACTTTTCATGATAATGAGTTCAGTTAATCATATTACTTCAGAACTACCACTCAAATCCACATCCCTCAGTTAATCTTTTCCTTTTTCGTCTTCTTTATTCTTCTCCCCTCTCCTGTTTTTCTTGTTCTTTTTATCCTCCTCCTCCTCCTCTTCTTCTTATTCTTCTTCCCTTATCTACTTATTCTTCTTTTATTCTTCATATTTTTTCTACTTATTTCACTAAATTAACAAATAACAAATAACCTAGCACTAATTAACAAAATAGGATCTACCTCCAAATTAACAAATAACAAATAAACTAGCACTAATTAACTAAACCTAGGGCTAAATCTACTATTTAACTAAATCAACTAACAAAACTACCACTAAATCAAATAACTAAATCTAATCAAATAACAAAAAACAAACTCACCTATTAGGGGAGAGCCGGGGAAGAGGGGCAACCGGGGCAGTGGATAGCCGGGGCGGTGGGCAGCCGGGGAGGAGGGGCAGCCGGGGCGGTGGGCAGCCAGGGCGGTGAGCAGCCGGGGAGGAGGGGGAGGGGAGGAGGGGAGGCCGAGCTCCAGGAAGGACGGGTGGGATGGTGCTGGGGCGGGCGAAGGGGGCGCGGAGGAGGGGTGGCGACGATGCTGGGGCGGGCGGAGGGGAGGCAGCGCTGGGGCGGGCGGGGGGGGGGGGGGGTAGAGAGAGGGGTTGATAGACACAGAGAGAGGGAGCGAGGAACCGGCCTGTCGGAGATAGGGGACGTGGGGTGGGGGAGACGGCTGTTAGGGGGGCCTTCTCTTTGCCGTCCGCCCCCCGACGACAAAGAGCAGGAGGCAGACGGCAAAGAGAGCGCCCATTATGGGGTGGGAGGGGGTGTGTGGTGGGCCGCCCCATGCTCTTTGTCGTCTGCCCTCCTACTCTTTGCCGTGCGCCAGCAGACGACAAAGACAAGACTAATGGCAAATAGTATCTTTGCCATCAGTGTGCTCTTTGTCGTCCGTTTTCCAGTAGTGCATGATCCAAGACTGATGGAAGACGACAAAGACAAGACTAACGGCAAATAGGGTCTTTGCCATTAGCCAGCAGACGACAAAGAAGAGGCTGACAACAAATAACTGAATTCCAGTAGTGCATGATCCAAATCCACCAACCCAAGTCCTATCATCACGTGAGATGAGATGGTTTCAACGGTGAACATCTCTATGTTGATCGTATCTACTATATGACTCATCTTCGACCATTCGTTCTCTTGTGTTTCAAGGCCATGTGTGTACATGCTAGGCTCGTAAAGTTTAACTCGAGTGTTCCGCATGTGCAAAATTGGCTTGCACCCGTTGTATGCAAATGTGGAGTCTATCACACATGATCATCACATGGTGCTTCGAAACGAAAAATTTCACAACGGTGCACACTCAGGAAGAATGCAATTTTATATTGTAATTTTAGTGAGGGATCACCTTATAATGTACCGCCATACTAAGCAAAACAAGGTGCATAAAAGGATTAACATCACATGCAAATCCTAAGTGACATGATATGGCCATGAACTTGTAATTTTGATCTCCGTCACCAAAGCACAGACATGATCTCCATCATCGCCGGCATGACATCATGATCTCCATCATCGTGTTGCCATCAAGGTTGTCGCGCCAACCATGCTTCTACTACTCTTGCTATATATTAGCAATAAAGTAAAGCATTACATAGTGCTTAATGATTGACACAAAAGTCATACAATAATTAAAGGCAACCCTATGGCTCCTGCCGGTTGCCATAGCATCGACATGCAAGTCGATATACACTATTACAATGTGATCATCTCATACATAAAATCTATATATAATCATTTCTTTGGCCATATCATATCACAACATACCCTGCAAAAACAAGTTAAAGATCCTCTAATTTGTTGTTGCATGTTTCACATGGCTGCTATGGGTATCTAGCAAGAACGCTTACTTATGCAAAACCAGAACGGTGAGACGCAAGTTGCTATTTAACCTTCTACAAGGACTGCCTTTGTTGAATCCGATTCAACTAAGGTGGGAGCGATAGACACCCGCGAGCCATCTTATGCAAAAAAGTTACATGTCTGTTGATGAAACCGGTCTATTGTACATGGACAAGTAAAGTTGGTCCGAGCTGCTTCATCCCACAATACCGTTGAATCAAGAAAACACTAAGGAGGCAAGCAATCTGAATATCAATGCCCACAAACTCCTTTGTGTTCTACTCGTGATGTCATCTATGCATAGACCTAGCTCATGATGCCACTGTTGGGGAACGTTGCATGGGAAACAAAACATTCCTACACTCACCAAGATCAATCTAGGAGAAGCACATCTACAAGAGGATAGATTGAATCTACATGCCCTTGTATATTGCTAAGTGGAAGTGTTATAGAACGCGGTTGATGTAGTGGTACGTGTTCGCGATCCAATCACAATCCGTACCACAAACTCCCGGTCGAGTACCAAATGGATGGCACCTCCGCGTTCAGCACACGTACAGCTTGATGACGTCTCCGCCTCCTAATCCAGAAAGCAAGGGCGGAGTGGTAGAAAAGTTCCATGGCAGCGCGACTGTGTGACGGTAGTGGTGGAGTACCTATCCCGGCAGGGCTTCGCCAAGCAACAACGAGAGAACTAGAGGAGGAGACGATCTAGAGGGAGAGGGAGGGGTTGCGCCATGGCGTGTGTGTTGCCCTCCATCCTATCTCATATATATAGGAGGAGAGGAGGGGGCCGGCTCGTCCAGGGTTTCCCCCCTTGGGGGGCGGCGACCAAGGTGTGGAGTGCGGCGGCCCCATAGGGTGCCTTGCCACACAAGGCAACGGGTCTGACCCCTATGTGGACTTAGCCCCCACCTTTCGCGCGCATGGGACGTGGTGGGAGGGGCGGACAGCCCACCAGGGGCTGGGGCGCCCCTCTCACAGACAATGGGGCCCTCCGGGGTAGGTGGACAATCCCGATGGATCCCTGGAGAACTTTTGGTACTCCCGTCACAAACCAGCAAGTTACTAAACTTTTCCGGACCTCAAACACCAACTTCCTATGTATCAATCTTCACCTCTGGACCATTCCGGAGCTCCTCATGATGTCCGGGATCTCATCTAGGACTCCAAACAACTTTCGGTTATGACCAGACATAACTCATTAGTACGAAACCATCATTGAACCTTAAGTGTACAGACCCTGCGGCTTCGAGAACTATGCGGACATGACTGAGACACTCTCCGGTCAATAACCAATAGCGTGAGCTAGATGTCCAAATTGGATCCTACATATTCTATGAAGATCTTTATAGTTCGAACTACGATGTCTAGGATTCAATCAATCCCTTATACTGTTCCTTTCGTCCATCGGTACATTACTTGCCCAAGATTCGATCATCGGTATCTCCATACCTAGTTCAATCTCACTATCGACAAGTCTTTTTATTTGTTCCGTAATACAAGATCCCGTGGCTAACTCTTTAGTCACATTGGTTGCAAGCTTGCTGTCATATTGTAATACCAAGTGGGCCCTGGGATGCCTCCCCATTACACGGAGTGACAAATCCCAGCCTTGAGCCATGCTAACTCAACATACACCCTCGGAGATACCTGTAGAGCACCTTTATAGTCACCCAGTTACATTGCAACGTTTTATACACATAAGGTACTCCTTCGGTGTTAGTGAGTTGCATGATCTCATGGTCATAGGAACAGATACTTGACATGCAGAAAACAATAGCAATAAACTAACACGATCATATGTTATGTTCATATTTTGGGTCTTGTCCATCACATGATTCTCCTAATGACGTGGTCGTGTTATCAAATGACAACTCATGTATATGGCCACAAAACAATGAATATCTTTGATCAACGAGCTAGTCCAATAGAGACTCACTAGGGACACAGTGTTGTCTATGTACCAACACATGTATTTGAGTTTCCAATCAATACAATTCTAGCATGGATAATAAATGACTATCTTGAACAAGGAAATGTAATAATAACAAATTTATTATTGCCTCTAGTGCATATTTCCAACAAGGGGCACCCCATGCAGACGGCAAAGGGGCACCCGAGGCTGATGGCAAAGGACATGGCAGGCACCCGCTGGCGGAGCTAGTGATGATGTCACCTAGCACATGGCAAAGGCTACCACCAGCTGGTAGACAGCAAAGGCTCCATTTTTTTTTGCGAATGAACTTTACATTACTCAGGTGGAACCTCCACAATCCGCATTACAAAGATCAATAATCTCTGACAAACCAGAGTTGAGCCACACAACAGTTAGTTTATGAGCTCTAGCAAACTTAGCCAGGTAAACACTAACTGAATTTTGACTACGAGTAGCATGGGAGAAACGGTTAACACGCAAGGAGTGAAGGTGCTTGACTTCTTCCACCTGTGAATAGTACCTCGAACAATCAGTAGCTTCATCCTACATCATTTATACAGCTTTTCTCCACTCTATCTCCACCAGAATAGAAAGTTATGTTCTCTGAATAGCAATTGATAAGCTTTCCATACAAGCAGAGATTTCAGCTTCTAGAGGACTTGAGCAGGAATAAAGCACCCTGCAAGAAGAGAAGATGATCCCTCCTACATTATCACGAAGAACCATACCAGTTCCAGTTCCAGCCTCAGCAGACCAAGTACCATGTATGTTGAGCTTAGCCCATCCTTCCTCCGGTGGCAACCACGGAACAGAGCTAGGGCCTACCCTCACATCAGTAGTACTAGAGGTGTCAACAAAGGTGATCGGTGTCTTACCTTTAGTCCGCTCCTCATTCGATAACGTGAGGTTCAAGAGGGAGTTCAAGTAGCTAACAAGAAAGGATTTGGACGTTTCCATAGGCGGAGGCTCCTTGTTATGTGTAACCTCGTTTCTATTGTGCCATATCCTCCAAAGGGTGAACAGAAGCATACCTCGTTCGATATTAGCAAGTGGCTGGAGAGCATGAAGCAACCATTCAGTACTAGTGTTAGCCATGTTTCCTAGCTTCGGAAGGCGCCAAACTGTAGACATGCAGTTCCACATGTTCACCGTGAGGGGGCATCAACATAAGGAGTGGAAGGTGTCCTCTTCCTCACACTCACATACTGGGCATAAGCTTGACACTCCCAGCGAACGTTTATGCTTATTTTTCCAGGTAGGGAGGGAGTTGATTGCCACCCTCCACGCAAATTTTTGAACAGAAGGAGGTACAATACTCTGCCATGTCAATTTCCAGCATGAACGGCGGCCGTCTGGAGCAGTACTAGATGGCGTCTCCACTTATATGCATGATTCCTCGAAGGCAAGTGCGTAGGCAGATTTGACAGTAAAAAACCATTAGCAGCCAGACCCCAAGCAAGCACATCATCACCAAGTCGCGGAGAAGCTCTAATCTTCAAGATTTCATTCACATCATAGGGTACGAAGACATGTTGGAGCAGGTTTGAGTTCCACGATCCATTATTGTTGAGCACCTGGGAGACCCATTGAAATCCGCATGATCCTTGAAAAGATATTGTCCTATAAGAAAAGGGTCAGGGGATCCAAGAATCTCGCCAAATACGAATATTCCTACCATTTCCAACTCTCCAGATCAACCCCTTTTTAAGCAGGTCAATACCATGGCTGATAGCAGTCCAAGACGATGATGCATTGCCCAAAAAAAACTGTATCTGGTCTTGTCAATTAGCTCTTAAGTAGCCTAGCACAGAGGCTATCCGGTCTTGTTAATAGCTGCCAAGCCTGCCTAGCAAGAAGAGCCTGATTGAACATGCGAAAATCATGGAAACCAGCGCCTCCCTTACTCTTTGGCTGTTGGAGTTTCTGCCATGATTTCTAGTGAACTTTCCTTTTCCCCTTCGCAGCTCCCCAATAGAAGTTCCTGACTATCTCCGTGAGATCATCACAGACCGAGAAGGGGAGTTTGAAAACACCCATAACGAAAACCGGAAGAGCTTCAGCCACATATTTTATAAGGACCTCTCTACCAGGTTGAGCAAGGTGCCCATCTCCCCATTGCACAAGTCTTTTCCTAAGTTTTGTCTGTAGGTTCTAAAACTTTCCTTTTGACATTCTTCCATAGGGAGTGGGGAGTCCCAAGTGTTTTTCCTCAAAAACAAGATTGGTGACCAAAAGAGCCTGGCGAACTTCATCCTGAGCCTCAGCCGGACAACAATCACCAAACAAGATAGATCACTTATTGTAGTTCACCTTTTGACTCGTGGCTCTAGCATAGTCATCAAGACATACCTTTATTTGTTCAGCTTGAGCACGCGAAGCTTCAAAGAAAAGCAAAGTATCATCCGCAAAGAGGAGATGAGAAATGCCCGGAGCACGCCGAGAAATCATTAATGGGGTAATAGAATCTTCATGCACTTTCTGTCTTAGCAGAGAGGACAGTCCATCAGCGACAAATAGAAATAAGAACGGGGAGAGTGGATCACCTTGCCCAAGCTCACACGTCGGTGCGATTAAATACAAGTGGGTTCCATTAAATTTGACAAAATATCTCACCGATGTGACACAAGACATTATCCAGTCAATCCATGGATGAGCAAACCCCAACTTTTGCATCATTTGCTTCAAGAATTTCCAGTCAACCCGATCATACGCTTTGGACAGATCCAGCTTGTAGGCACAATAGCTTTTCGTTGGATCTTTCTCTTGCTTAATATGGTGGATGCATTCGAAAGCGATCAAGGCATTATCTGTGATCATTCTGCCAGAAATGAAGGCACTTTGTTCCGGGGAGATAATGTCATCAAGGAGAAGCCGAAGCCTATTCACAAGACATTTAGAGACAACCTTATATATAACATTGCAAAGGCTAATGGGGTATAAATCAGAAACCTTTAGTCGGTCAGACACCTTTGGTATCAAAACGATAGATGTTATATTGACCCCCTCCGGCATAGTTCCAGTCCTAAAGAAATCCTTGACAGCTTTAATGATATTTTCCTTCAAAACCTCCCAATTGCGCTGAAAGAATCTAGCAGGAAATCCATACGGACCCGATGCCTTGAGAGGACCAATCTGGAAGAGAGCATCGGAGATCTCCTAGTCTGAGAAATCTGCACAGAGTTTCAAATTATCATCGTCGGATATGGTCTGAGTGACCAACCCAATTATCTTTGAGGCATCAAGGGACGGATCAGCCGTAAACATATTCTGAAAATATGAAGAAACCATGTTTCTCATAGAACTTTCGTTAGAAAAGATGTTGCCACCATTATCATGAAACTCTCTAATTTTGTTTCTTCTTGCCCTCCAAACTGCCTTGCTATGAAAGAATTTTTGCATTCGAAAGCTTGAGTCACTAGAATTCTTGAGAAAAAATATCAGAAATTTGACATACAATTTTCAAGAGGGAAGTTCTAGAGATATTTTGGTTTATCCTGCTTGGGGTCATTTATCATCACTATCTTTACTGACATTGTGATCTTCACTTATATCTTCCTACCAGAGCTACTTCATATCATCCATTGCTGCTATTTGTGCTTTCATGTGACTCCATTAGTGTTCTAGGATCGCGTATCTAGTATGGTCTAGCCTAGGACCAGCACAGTACCGTCGCGTTTATTCAGTATTGCATATCTGAATTGATTATTGGTATTCTTTTGCTGCCATACATTAAGCCTTCCTAGCTCCACATATTTCTACACCGTGTATACATACATTTACCTCGTAATCGCTTTACTCAATCTTCGGAGATATTGACACCGTCTATTGCCGGTCACCGCCTACTACATGGTAAGAATTTGTAAGACATTGATTTTTGCTTTACTGTGAGCGTTTTACCACCACATCCTCGTAGTTCATAGGAACAATATTCTTGGATTTTTATTTCTTGTTTCTACTAGTCATGACAGGATCTAGAGTTGTTAGTTCATGGGCTTCTTCGATCGTGGGGGACGTGCCACCACAACAACTATTACGAGAGGTGCAGAGAGATACAAATGCACATCATGAGTTTAATGTTTCTATACCACCATTTAATGGTCGTCTTAGACCTGCTTTATATATTGAATGGGAATTTGAAATAAATGATATATTTGCTTCCCATAATTTTGCTGAACATAAGAAAGTTAAGGTCGCGGTTGGTTCTTTAACCGGTTATGCTTCAGTTTGGTGGAGCGAATATTGTCGGTTACACCCTTATTATAGACCTACTACTTGGTATGATTTGAAACTTGCCATGAGACATGCATTCGTTCCTACTTATTATACTCGTGGCATGATTAAAAAGCTACAACATTTAAAACAAGGTAGTGACACCGTAACAAAATATTATGATGATTTACAAACAACCTTGTTGCATTCCTCATTAGAGGAAAGTCAAGAAGATTTTATGGATAGATTTTGGGGAGGGTTAAACCATGATATTCACGAGATACTAATTCATGAAAAGTGTTATCCTATGGATCGTTTGTTTCGTCTTGCTTGCAAAGCTGAACAGGAAATAAAACGACGTATTGCGCACAAGGAGAACGAGCGCAAGTTGCTTATTCCAAGAGTTGATATGGTTGTTCCTTCAACTACTTAGTGTACGATGACAACCACGTCAATTGTTGTGAGGGATACATCACCTTCACCATGTGACATGTTACCATCGAGAGTGCCTACATCACCTGAGTTGATCATAAGAGGTAATGAAAAAGGTAACTATCTTCCACCTCCACATGCGTATGATGAATGCCTTGTCAATTGCAATATACCCTGTGATGAGACACCTATTTCTTTGATCACACCACCTATTTTAGAGAACTACGTTGATGATTTGACTTTGTTGTGTGCTCAAACAACTACAATATCAACAATTTTGAGTGCACCCTTTGAATTAACTATTGTGGAGAAGGAACCATGTGAAAAAGGGAATAAATCAAATTTGGATCGAATATGTTTGAAAATAATTGTGCCAATGTTTAAACATTTTGATATGACCTCCAATCTTGGTGATGATTCTATGTTAAATGACATGTTGCATGTTTGCTTAGTTCAGCCTATTGTAGCATGTACATTTGAAACAATTCAATTTTCTTCACCAATGTTGGGATGGTATAGTGATGAGTATTGTCAACCTTTTGATATAAATAAGAGCTTCACATATATGTGCAAACTGAGTTGCAATATTTTCATGCTTTCTGCTTCTTGTGATAACATTTTGGCTTTATATTTCATAACATATGAAAGTTACTCATGTATACATGTTTCATATGTGCAAAAACCAAGGGAAGTAAAAATGGATAACATATACATATACAACATGTACACCTTGTCTCTTTTGTTAGCCAAATTTCAGATTAAGCAGCGTCGAGGACGGCTTTATTTTCAAAAAGGGGAGGATGATGAGGACATGACTACCTTTGATATTATCACAATCATTGCATATGCGTATTTATTTGAGGTGATTTCTGATAAAACTCATGCAATAATTTATTTATGTTATCCGGAACAAAAATACTTCACCTATTTTTATTTTATGCCTAAATGCAGAATGGCCGAACACTTGTATGAATCACGTGTGATGACAAAGGAAGAGGAAATGGTTGGATGCTATTCAAGAGGTCCTCTCATATCAAAGGAAAAATAATTAGTTGTTGTTCAAGAAGTTCTGGTTAGAGCATATATCTCCATATGTGGTTTTGGTAATTGATGACAATTCCTATGGACTAATGGTTGTCTTAAGTTATATTTATAGGATTTGTCCATAGGCACTTCTTGAAGTCCATCTGTTGGGTTCCAGGAGTTTATATGATGACCAAGGTGGCATTCAAGGTATTATCCAAAGAATGGTCATAGAGACACAAGGTTGATCAAGATCTCAGACAAAGAGTAAATCAAGATGATCAATACACAAAGCATACAAGATGTATCGAGACGGATCATGTGATCCCATGGTATGGTAAGCATTGTCCATTACGTGTTTGTGTACTAACCCATGGTCTTCGTGAGAGTTCTATGTGTGGGTTAGGTGTGTTTCCATGGGCTTGCGTCAAAAGGAAGATCTCATACAACCCATGAAGTATGACGTCAAGTGGTGATCGTCATCAAGATTGCGGTGTGCAAGTTCAAGAGGATCAACACGAATATATCGTGCTTGAAGCTTGCTGTCCATTGTGGTGGCAATGGACTTGTGATGGTATGCTGAAGAGTGGCTCACCCATAGTGAGTATGGGGGAGCAATCAACTAGTCTTCATCAAGCCAACGCAATCAAGAAAGGTGGTCCATCTTGAGGAAGCCAAGATCATCATCATCTAGCTCAATAGGTCGAGGTGCAAGGTATAGGTTTGCCCTTGATAGGTTTTCTGTTTAGGATAGAATGTTGTACTGTCAAGGGGGGCTCTCAAGTGATTAGCTTGATCGTATCGTTCGTTGAGAGCTCAAACCATTTGCATCCTTGCATCATACTTCTCGGTTCTTATTTGGTGTTTCTCTTTGTGAGTTTTAGACCTTATGGTCATCTTCATGACAAGCTCGAGTTCATCAAAAACGGAGTCCAGATGCAACTACTATGATGTTTTCGATGTTGGAATTTTCGCCGGTTCTTCATTCATAGAGGTCTCACATCTCTAGATCATTGGCATTTTCGTTGTTTGGATATCCCTTGTCGTCCTGAATCCAACAAGCTTGGGTTTGCTTGATTCAGAGCTCGTATGCGAAAGTTATGGCTGTTTCAGTGGCGAGCGGTAGTACCGCTGGACCTAGCGGTAGTACCGCTAGAGCTGGCGGTAGTACCGCTGTGCTGGCAGTAGTACCGCCCCTGGTCAGCGGTAGTACCGCTCCAGGAGCTTAGTACCGCCTTCCTAGCGGCTGTACTTCGTCGGACCTTTTTGCGAAGACTTTCTTGGTCGTGGTTGGCCCGGTAGTATCTTTGCGCTACCATGGGCTCAGCGGTAGTACCGCTGCAGGGTCAGCGGTAGTACCGCTGCACCCAGCGGTAGTACCGCTGGACTCGGGCTGTAAGTAGGGGTAACGGTCTGATTCCTCCCCCCACTATATAAAGGCGGTCTTCTTCCCCCTTGGTCTTATCTATCTGTTGAGCTCTTGTTCTACCTCCATTGTTGACATTCTTAGAGCTTGCTAACTCTCAATCCCTCCAATGATTCTTGCTTGTTCTTGAAGGAAAAGAGAGAGGAGATCTAGATCCACATCTCCACCTATCACTTTCTCCTCTATGTGAGGGGAACCCCTTGGATCTAGATCATGGAGTTCTTTGTGAGCTCCTTGTTCTTCCTCTCATATTTCTCCATAGCTTTCGTTATTGTGGAGGGATTTGAGTGTGAGGTACTTGACCACTTCGTGTGTTCTTGCCATTGCATTAATTGCATCGGTTTGAGTTCTCCACGGTGATACGTGGAAGTGAGAAGTTGAGAAGCTTACTACCTTTGGTACTTAGTACCCTAGATATTGTTCTTTGTGGATTCTTTGGCATCCTAGAAGCTTGGTGGTGTCTCGGAGCTCAATCATTGTGGTGTGAAGCTCCGGGAAAGCGTCGGGGTCTCCAATTAGGTTGTGGAGATTTCCCCGAGCAATTTGTACGGGTACGGGTAACCGCCCCCAAGGGTTGCCACGTGTACGGGTTCGATGACCGCCCCCAAGGTTTGCCATTTGTACAGGTTCAGTGACCTCCCTCAAGGGTCCCTTAGTGGAATCACGGCATCTTGCATTGTGTGAGGGCGTGAGGAGATTACAGTGGCCTTAGTGTCATCTTGGGGAGCACTGTGCCTCCACACCGCTCCAACGGAGATTAGCATCCGCAAGGGTGTGAACTTCGGGATACATTATCGTCTCCCCGTGCCTCGGTTATCTCTTACCCGAACCCTTTACTTATGCACTTTACTTTGTGATAGACATATTGTTTTTTGTAATATATGTTGCTATCACTTAGTTGTTTATCTTGCTTAGCATAAGTTGTTGGTGCACATAGGTGAGCCTAGTTGTTTGTAGGTTTTGTGATTGACATATTAAACGTTAGTTTTATTCCGCATTTGTTCAAGCCTAAACCTTAATTATTGTTAAGCGCCTATTCAACCCCCCCCCCCTGTAGGCGACATCCACGTCCTTTCAGTTCTCTCACGTCAATTTTAGCACAAGAGAAGATAGAGTCCAAGTCTTTCACGTTCTGGACTCAGATTTGGACTACACAGACATGCCTGTACCAAAATGCCTTCAACTTTTTCATACAGACTCCGAATTGCGTCATTCATTTTGGGCTGCAAACTAGATGTTACTGGCTTTCCGTCCCAATTGAAATCACCTTCAAATTCGTCCGGAGCACGGAGATATAGAATAAACAAAATGACGTTGCACCAGAATCTGAGTCAAATAACAAGTCCAAAGGTGTTGCAGCACCTCCACTTGGGCCCATAGGCCTTGTACGACCTAGGGTTAGTTTTACGCTGCCTAGGGATGTCCTCCCACCTCCTTGGCCGCCACCCCTTGTTCCTATATAAGTAGATCAACCTAGTAGCATTTTGGTTGGGATTTGTTTAGTTAAAAGTTAGCCATTGCAACTTCGTGTACTTCGTTTGTGTCCAACGACCAGACTAAGACCGCTTTCGGATCCCCACTCTTATCAATAATTCATCTATATTCACAATATTCAGCTTGCACTATCATATTCTTGCTCGTTCTTCGATTGCTTGCAGGAATAGACCTTCGTGGTCAGGTTGATCGTGCTCCGGCATGGTCAATAACCTCTTGGAGATTGGTTTAGCGATTGTTAATGCGCAACGTCGTGCACATTTGTAGTCGGATCGTCAAGTTGTCTCCACCAAATCGATAGCCACCATCTCACCGAAAGATCGGGACACCCTCGCCTCCCACTTTCTTGGCCCCGACCCCTTGTTCCTATATAAGTAGATCAACCTAGTAGCTTTTTGGTTGGGATTTGTTTACTTAAAAGTTAGCCATTGCAACTTCGTGTACTTCGTTTGTGTCCAACGACTAGACTAAGACCGCTTTCGGATCCCCACCTTATCAATACTTTATCTATATTCGAAATATTCAGATTGCAATATCATGTTCTTGATAGTTCTTTGATTGCTTGTAGGAATCGACAGTCGTGGTCAGGTTGATCGTGCTCCGTCGTGGTCAATAACCTCTTGGAGATTGGTTTAGCGATTGCTAAGGCGCAACGTCGTGCACATTTCTAGTCGGATCGTCACAGTCGTCTCCACCAAATCCATAGCCACCATCTCACCGAAACATCGGGACACCCTCGGCTCTATCACTATGATCAAACCTGGAACACTATCATGCATTGACTGTTTAGATTGAATACCTACCAACTTCGAGTTGCATCAAAAGAAGAGTTGGTGTAGAACATAAATGAAGTCCCTCAAACCGTTCATGAACGATCACTCAAACCAAAGAATGAAAGCACGACCTCTCAACAAATTGCAAGGGGTCTTCACTGCCCGGCAGTGCTTCGCTGTCTAGAGCTCATCATCGTTGGAGAATCACATGCAGACAATCAGAACCACGCTTAGCTTATAATTATGTGGGCTAGAGGGAATTGGATCTATCTATGATTGGATCATTTAGAACTATAACTAGAGAATTAGAGTAGGCTCCAAAAATTGTGTGTGCAAAAGTGCCCCAAAACCTCTAGTATATATAGGTTGGAGGAGAGGGGAGAACCACCACAAGGTGGAAGGAAAGCCCCCTTGTACAGCACGAGGAGGGGGCTTTGCCTTCAATTCAGCCTCCCTAGCTTGTCCAATAAGCTAGGGAGCGCTACAAGTGTTATTCGGCCGTAGGGCCCAATAACTATCCACCACTTGACCTTTTCATATTTCTTTGGCCCATTGATATTTAATTAATTATGAAAGCCCTATAATAGTTATTATATCATATTATTATTAATTTAAAATATCCAAAAACATTTCCTAGCTATATATCAAATACCAGTATTACCCGGTAAACCTGTAAACCCTTCTGGTAATCCCTAAACGCTTCATGTTCCTCTCGAAACTATTTAGAATGTTAATATAACTATTTCATAAACATTTTGCCATATGCTCCACTAATAATGAGCAGATCATGATTCCTTTAATCTTGTGATCCTATAGGTTCTATAAAACATAGACGTGAGCAAAACCCTTTTGGTTCAATGATCGATAGCGGAAACATGGACATCCATATCACTCCATGTGAGTACACGGATAACATTCGAGTGGACCTTTGGTTATCCTATGATATTACCTTTATTTTGTGATATTTTACAAAACCCGAGGTGAGCTATATAGATATCTTCTCGAGTCATTCCCATGCTCACAATACCATTCTCCTTGTTGCCGGTTTCTTCTTCTTTATGGTTGACTTGTTTCGGCATCCCTATGACTTGGTTTCATGTGTCTCGCCAGACGATGATGGATGTTGTCATAGGGAGAGCCTCTTGGCTCAAAGAATATCTCCTCATCATTATAGGAGTAAATCCCACTCTTGAGCTATTCAAACTTTTTGATGAACCCGTAAGTTGCCATTACGACCACTATGTTACAGATGATGTTTGAGCAACCCCAAAGTTCATTATATGGTAAGAATAGACCATGATACTCGCACAGTATAAGGAATTAAAGTATATGTTAACTCTTTGTGTTATAACATTTGACTTGTGATGATTGCATCTCAAAGTATAAGAAACAAGTTTGGGTCGATTCAATATGATCGTTTTTCCAACGTCATACTCTCAAAGTTGTTGTAGGAATATCATTACGCTTAGCAATGTACTAAAATCCAGAAAACATGATTACTAACAACACTTGATGTAGTCTAAGAGGCAAGACTTGGAATGTCGTTTTCTCTTTATCATTCCACACGCGCATAGGAGTTTTCCACAAAATCGCATATTCCAAGATCATAGCAGTTATGACATAGAATATAAACTCTTGAGTAAAAAAATTGAAACGTAATAATACAAAATTATTTCCTTTAGGGCATATTTCCAACATAACAGAGACAACATGAGCATTTGTTTTGATGCACCCAATCGATGATGACTTGCTGTGATGTTATCACCAAGTTACTTTGGAGTGTCAAGTTCCAGAAAGCTGCGAGTGAAGATCATCGTGGCGGAAATTGACAAAATCACTGGTGTAAGATCATATTTATCCATGTATGGTTTTGTTAATTGTTAACAATCCCTATGGGATAATGGTGTCTTTGTGATTTACATCAAAGATTTGTTCATAGGCATTTCTTGAAGTACGTTGGTTTCAAGGAGTTTAGGTGATTACCAAGGTGGTATTCAAGGATTTATCCAAACATTGGTCATGTGAGAGTTGAGCTTATTATAAACATGTCTTGAAGAAGTATATTGTGTGAATATTCATGTTTACCCTCAAGGCATCATCTTTATGAAGAGAAGAGATGATACAAGATTGATCAGGACTAAGGCAAAGAGTGACTCAAGTTGATCAACATGCAAAGAATAGAACATGCACGTGGGATCAAGTGATCTCATTATATGGTAAGTATTGTCCATTACACTTTCTATACTAACCCATGATCTCTACGAGTGTTCTTTGTGGGGTTAGGTATATTTCCATGGGCTTGCATCAAGAGGAAGATCCCATAACACCCATGGAGGATGACGTCAAGTGGTGATCGTCATGAAGGTTGTGGTGTGCAAGTTCAAGTGAAGAATCACAAGGAGATCACATGCTTAAAGCTTGCCATTTATTATGGTGTTAATGGAAATGTGAAGATGTGCTGAAGAGAGGCTCACCCATAGTGGAGTGTGGGGGAGCTATCTACTAGGCTTCATTCAGCCGGCGCAATCAAGAAAGGTGGTCAATCTTGAGGAGGAAAATATCATCATCATCTAGCTCAAGTGTACTATGTTAAAGGAAATGGTTTGTTCTTGATAGGTTTTCTATTTTACGACCATCATGGTGTTAGTTGGGAGACCGATTGATATGATCGATTGTCATACTATGATGGGGGTCTCAAGTGAGTAGCTTTATCATATCGTTCGTTGAGAACTCAAACCATTGCATTCTTTGCATCATCATCTTTCTTGGTTCTTGCTTGGCTTTTCTATATGTGGGGTTTAGAGCTTATGGTCATCTTCATCACAATCACAAGCTCATCGAAAATGGAGTCCATATACATCTTCTATGATGTTTTCGATGTTGAAAGCTTTGTCGGTTCTTCATTCATAGAGGGTTCACATCACATCACTATTTGATTGCTCTTGTCATCCTGTATCAAACAAGCTTGAGTTTGCTCAATTTGGAGCTCGTATCCAGAAGTTATGGAAGTTCTGGTCTTACGTGTTATCGTGTCGCGGTTGTACCGCATGCAGGACCATACCGGCGGGACACGTATATCCGGTGCAACTACCACTAGAGAGGTGATTCCCTCTAACTATAGTGCTCCAGGTGTTTGTGGAATGGTTGTATATCGATGGACTTAGCCACCATCTGGTTGCACTATGCGGCGGTTGTACCATACGGGTATCGCCCTAGTACAATTTCAGGGTGATTTTCTTACTGTACTAGGTGTGTTACTTGGGTGGTGGTGTCTCGGTAGTTCCTGTATAACCGGTACTATCGATGTGTGAAGCGGTTGTACCAGTCATGACTTAGCCGACACCATGTAATCTTGTCAGCCGGTTCCACCGGCCTTTGCACAACTCTACCACCGGAGCCACGGTGCCCTCGCTCTGTTGTTGGACCGGTGGTTGGTCAGTAGTGGACCGGTAGTCCGGTATAACTGGTACTACCAGGACACTAAGCGGTTGTACTGCCTTGTGCTCTGCAGCTTGTTTTCTCACAAATAGCAGTTGTACCGGTCCTTGGACCGGTTGTATCGCTCAAGCAGTTTTCTGCACATAACGGGAATATTCGTGGGGTCCTATAAAAGGGGCTCTTTTTTCCCACTGGACCCTATCACTTGAGCTCGTGTTCTTTCCCCATTGTTGACCTTCAACAATCTTGCTAACTCTCAATTCCTCTAATGATTCTTGCTAGTTCTTGAGGGAAAATAGAGAGGAGATCTAGGTCTACATTTACACCAATCACTTTCTCCTCAATATCTTGGAGTTCTTTGTGAGCTCCTTATTCTTCCTCTCATATTCCTCCATTGCTTTTTTTTGTTATGGTGGAATTTGTGAGTGATGGACTTGACCACTTTGTGTGTTCTTGCCATTGCATTAGTTGCATTGGTTTGAGTTCTCCATGGTGATACGTGGAAGTGAAAAGTTGAGAAGCTTATTCCTCTTGGGTGCTTGGTACTGTAGAGCTTGTTCCGCTTGCCTGCTTTGGCACCATAGGCGGATGGTGGTCCCTTGGATATGAATAATTGTGGTGTAAAGATCTGAGCAACCGTCGTACTTTCCAATTATGTAGAGGATATTGCCTCAAGCAATCTGTACGGGTACTGGTGAACGCCCCAAAGGGTTACCAACGTGTACGGGTTCGGTGACCGCCCCGAGGGTTTCTATTTGTACAGGTTCGGTGACCATCGTCAATGATCCCTTAGTGGAATCATGGCATCTTGCATTGTTCAAGGGTGTGAGGAGATTACGGTGGCCATAGTGGCTTGTTAGGGAGCATTGTGCCTCCACACTGCTCCAAACAAATATTAGCATCCACAAAGGTGTGAACTTCGGGAAACATTGTCGTATCCTCGGGGCTCGATTATGTCTTACCCGATCCCTTTACTTATGTACTTTACTTTGTGATAGTCATATTGTATCATGTTATACACCTTGCTATCACTCTGTTGTTTCTCTTGCTTAGCATTAGTAGTTGCTGCACATAGGTGAGCCTAGTTGTTTTAGGTTTTGTGCTTGACAAATTAAATGCCAGTTTTATTCCACATTTATTCATGCCTAAACCGTAATACTTTTAAAGCGCCTATTCACCCCCCCTCTAGGCGACATCCACATGCTTTCAACAAGGTTTATGGAGTGAATGTTGAATTAGTCTTCTACACTTTGGTTACGTGGTTTTTAGGTCACATGAACTAACTAAAATCCTAAAAATTGTGAGTGAACTATGTGTAGTTTAGAAGAATTGGTATATGCTCGATTTTATAAATGAAACCATCGTGCATAATCCGATCTAACAAACACTCGCCAACATACAACCGACCAAACATAATTTCACTTTTTAAACTCCGACATTTGTAGGCAAATCAAATGACCAGACAAAGTTTTTGAGGCACACATGCAATCTATCTCGGCCCAAAGGGTTGAAGAGAACTTAAAGGACTAAGATAGTAGAGAAACTTCTGACTAAAGCAGTAGAAACTTGTAGGAGTGGGATAGCGCCATTTCACGAACACTCAAGTTCTGCAGTTCCACCGCGTCATGTTCACACTCAGTCAATAATTTTCACTAGAAAATGAAGGATAACAATTTCAACAAATAGTCCTTTGATGTGCTTAGTTAGGTGAGGCACTCGATTTTGTTGTGCCTAGATCGCATCCGTTGCCACATTGATCACACCCCGCACTCCTCGTGGTACGACACAACCCAGATAGAGGGAGTAGAGCGCTCTCCTCACTGCTTGCTTGTTGCTACAAATAAGACTTTTGGCACAAAAAATCTCACATTTTATAGTATTCACCCAAGAAATGTGAAAACTCGGTTTACTTACCATACCACGTGCATTTTCTTCTGGTGTCACTACTGCAAGAAGGTCGTAAGACGATAAATGCATCTGAGACCCTTTGACCAAACTGTGTGCGCTCCATCAATCGCAAACGGTATAGTTCAAGCTATATCGCCAATAACATTATCTGTGTGCAATAGTTGGTCCATCAGGAACGATTCAAATGCGAATTACGTGTGCGATGTATGGCATACAGTTGGTCCTCATGAACTGTTTGCAATTAGAAAAGATAACACAGATGGTTTATAAAATACAAATGTGTGCAAAGTGTGGCATACGGTTCACTCGGATAAACTGTTTGTGTTGATCTAGCAGAACACACACGATTTAGCATAAAAATGTATGTGTGATAACAAACAAATAGATCAGTACTTAGAATTGTGTGGAAAGACCAATAATAACACACACACACGCCCATCTTGAAAAGTTGTGTTTGTAGTGGGAAGACGGTTGCTGATAAATAATTGTGAGCGATTGATGAAATCAGTACAAACGCTAGAAAGGGAACTATTGTTTGTGATGTTTTAATATTGAGATGTTTTATTATTATTACCCGTTTGCCTGCGCGACTTCCCGTCCTCTTCTCTCACAACTCGTCATCGCGTTTACGCCCGAGGATTACAGTGCATGCTTTGGCACCGCACATGTGTTTCTTTTGGTCACGCATCGGCTCGAAGAGCCGTCGATCAACCCATTCTCGCGTGCAACTGTGCAGATTCCTGCGCACAGCGGTGCTAGATTACCGCGTGACTTGACAAAATCCCCAAAACAACAATTCTTGCTGGCCTTCTATATAAACCCTCATGGCTCACGAATCCACATCGCCTTCATCCCCTCCCTTCTTGTAGCTTATCAATTTTGATTGTCCCCCAATCAACAATGGCACTGACTGGTCATCGTCGCCCATCCACACTGCCAGAGGACAAATCAAAATGGGAGGATTCACTATGTCGGTGTGCCAGTCCTCTCAAGCATGTAGTGCATGCGGTGTGCCTTGTTGGTGTGCATGCATACCACCCAGTACACGCTTCGACACCGTTGCTCCAAGGCAGCTGCTCCCAGTGATCGTTGTAGCCGCCACCCCATCGGCAACCGCCGGGGCTGCTACCCTAGGGAGACCACCTTGGACACCACCAAACCATCATCTGCATTCCTCGCGACTGTCGAGACCCCGATCCTAAGCCATAGGAATCCAGCATGTAACACATTGCATCCCTTTGCGGTCTCACGCACGGTTAACCCCACGGCTATGACCTTACCTTAGCCGGGACCGTTTGCGCCTTTTGACTCATGTATCCCTTAGTGTCGCTAGAATTCCAATGTCAAAGAACTCGTGTTGACATAACTAGTCATAAACTCAAGTGCCTCGACTGTACAGAGACATGCATACATAACCCAGCAAAGCAGGTGTCGGTCATCAGCGAGTGCAGACGAGTCATAGCAAGCTACATTTCCCCGTAAGGACAGACACAACAACTAAGAAGGATACATGTCGGTCAACCAATGTGTCCGTAGCAGTAGCGAACTACCAAGGCTCGGTGGAATTACAAAGTGGCATTTCTGTGTATAGAGAGCTACTAAGGGCATACGACTAGGTGTCGAATCCCATACATATCAGAGTGCATCACATGTACGCATGACATACTCAATATGCATAGATAGAACAATGGCATCACAACATAACTATACAACAACACAACATTTATTTAGAAGACTCAAAAGAGTCTTGCATAATATGTTCATACAGGCAGGGGTCACACGACCCGACACTCAAGTCATACAAGCAGAGCTATACAAACCAACGGAAGCATAAAAGTTGTCTGAATACAAACAATTGAAAGGAAAAGGCATAAAGCCTGACTATCTACAGATCCCTTCTGAAAGGGGCTAGGTCGTAGTTGGGACACCAGCTACTCGTCATCATCGATGTCTAGAAAGAACCCACCTGTTGGCTCGTGGTTATCCTCTATAACATTTATTAAGCAAACATGAGTACAAAAGTACTCAGCAAGACTTTCGAACAGATCTATCTACTCGTGCACATGTATCGATAAAGGGAGTTGTGGTGTTTCATGCAGCAAGCCAGCTTTGACTCTTGGCTAGACTGAACTACAATTTTAAATAGTTTTAACAACTTTGATAAGTTGTACACGAGTCCACTACCACCACCGCAATACACTATCATGAACAACATATGTCTCCAGGTAGTCCATATCCACGGACGCGGCTATTCGAATAGTTCATAACCCTGCAGGGGTGTACTTCTTCACACACGCTCACGCTACTTATCTCCATGTGCATGTCATGCACCTCGGCAACCTTCAAGCGGAAGCCCAGCGAGGGAGTCGGCCACGATCGTTAACCACACTAATACCTAGTCCAGATTTATCGCCTATTTGAGAGTAACCCGCATGGAAGTCCGGCTGAGGTTTCCGCCACGGCCCCAAATGATGTGCGCAGGGTTCCCAAGCCCACCATTCGGGTGCTACTTGGTACACTCTGCCACTACCTAGCGCGTCATGGCCCACCTCTAAGGTCAACACTATGCACGGCCTCCAGCATGACTATAAACACAAGAAACTACTTGCAACTCCTGGACCGAGTACTAGGCGATTAATAAGCCGAGAGGGTCAATTAAGTATCCTAACGTGTGGTAGTATCTAGTCTTGGATTACATACACGGAACTCAGTTCCTAAGGACGGTTCCATTGAAACAACCCGCCATGTACTCCTACATAGCCTTTCATCGGTACCTTTACCAAATCAGGTTCCACACTTATTCTTTCTCACTAGAACACATTCATCCATTCCTGTTCATCACCGAGATGAAACATACCTGACACTACTCTAGGCATAACAATCATAGCAAGATAAAACACTTCACAGCTCAAGCAACTACCAGGTATGCTAGGTTGCAAGGTTTGGCTATTTACTGTGACAATGACAGCTCATGCAAAGGAATAGGTTCAGCTACCGAAGTAAAGCATTTGCAATATTTTTTTCCTAATGCAATAAGTGGGAGCAGGAGCAAGAACATGGGATTATATCGGAATGATCAAAAGGGAGCAAGCCTTGTTGCTCAGCAGAGGGATTAAATCTATCAGTCAGATAATCAAACGTATCCGGAAGGACAATCAATAAAATTCATATGCAACAATATGATGTATGATCATGGCATGATATGAAATGTAGCATGAGCTAGTGTGGCTATAAAACCTTTGGGATGATGCTGATTTGAATTCAAATTCAAATATTAGTTGAAATAGTATATTTATGATATTTATTTAATTGATTTGACCTGATGTTGTTTCATAAGTTTGTTTGTCATGCATGAAAGTAGCACCGTTGTGTTCATTGAATTTTTCTGATCAATTGGCATATATTATTTGTCAAATTTGAAGTTATAATCAATTTTCTATGAATTTCCAAAGTTTTTCTTTTATTCTAGATTTAATATAAAACAGAATTAGTATTACTGCGTCAGCATGACATCAGTAGGTCCAAGTGGCCCTTGAAAGTCAAACCTGACCACTGGGACCCACCGGTTAGTGACTCTAGCCAGATTTTACTTAAACCTTAAGTGAATTAGTTATTTAATAGGGGCTGGCCCACATGTCAATGAATGTTTAGGGTTTTAATTAATCATTTATTTTTATTAACCTAAAGTTAATTATCCAGGGGCTGGCCCCACCTGTCATAGACCCAGGGGGTCAAACCCACTAGCGGCGAGCCTCCGGTGACTCCAAGGACTGTGGAGGGCTTCAGGATTGCTCCCCCGGCGACGAAAAGGACGACAGAGGGCACCAGGAGAATGACACTTCACCCGCGAGTCCATTTTTGCTGGTCTCAGGGGCTGAAGTCACCGGAGTTGACGCAGGTGACGAGCTCGGCGGCTGCCGGAGCTCCGGCGTCATCAAGATCACTGCTACGGGGCATATCACACGCAGGGCTGGGCTCCTATGGCACCTACTCGTTGAGCTGGAGCTGATGGTAGCCTTAGATCGACCAACCGATCACTGGAGCGTCACCGGCGACGAGCTCCCGCGGCGGATCTCGTCGGGCTCCGGTGGAATCGGGCACTAGGGCATGGGATCGAGGGGGAAAATGAGGGGAAAAGATCTCTGGGCTCACAAGGATTGCAGAGGCGTCGAGAGCGGCTTGGGGACGGCCTGTAGAAGGAGAACGACGGCGGCAATCAACGGCGGCCCGAGGAAGAAGTCGACGGTGATCTCACGATGCACGACCCGGGGGCTCTTCTCCTTTGGCAGGGACGATGTGCTCGATGAGGCAGAGCGAATGGCATGATCAGAGAGGCTTGGGGTGACCAGGAACAACGGCGAGCTCGAGCTCAAGCTCGGCTCCAATGGCGATCGAGAAAGAGAGACGCAGGGGGGCGAATGAGGAGAGGGAGAGGGCTGGAATGGGTTTTGGGGAGGGTTATCCTCCTTGCGAGTGTGTTGGAGGGTCCAGGAAGGCACGCAGGTGCATGGCCTCACCAGAGGAGGCGGCGGCCATCTCCTGCTGTCGACTGGCACGAGGAAGACGACATGAGGGAGGAGCTGGGCTGGGCCAGGTGAGCACAGATATGCATTTTCTCTTTTCTTTATTTTTCTGTTTTCTGTTTTAATCTTTCTGACATTTGTTTCATTTTATTTTTGGCTCCAAACTATTTCTAAAATAGTGTAAATAATGCTGGGGTATTATTTGGAATATTTCCAACGCCATATAAAAGATTCAACATTTAATGAAACTCTCAAATATTTGAAATCAAAAATATACTCCCTTCATGCGGAAAAGCTTGTCACCACGCACATTTTGCAAAAAACACCTTTATGTTATCCTGACACAACCCGTAGTTCCCGTCCCGTCCCCTCCCCCGACCACACCCACTCGCCGACGCCTCCATCCCTCCTCCCTTCTTCCGCTCCGCAGGTGCCTCGTGCAGTCCCTCCTCCGCTCCCCTGGGAAGCTCGAGGAATCTACCTTCCACCACGTTGTAGCTCCCTCCGAAGCTCAAGGAACGACTTTTCTACTTTGTTGAGTCCATGGCGTCACTTTCCTCGAGGCCCTCATCGTCGCCATGGTGAGCTCCTCCCTGTTGCCTCTTCTTACAGATGACCCATCTTCCTTCTCCATAACGAGCTCCTCCCTGTTGCCCCCATCCTTGTCTGTCATCGAGAAGGCCATGGTGGCCGCCAGATCCGTGCCTGCTCGTCAAGGTTCGACCTTGGTGAGTGCCAGCCCCTTGCCAGCCCTGTATCGGTGCTGATATACTTCTGTTCCAGTCCCCACAACGCCACGAGGCCGGGGTGGGGAGAAGTGAGCACAAGGGAGAGCGAAGAGGATGGCGGGCGTCAGCTCCCACTTCCTCCCTTCGTCGGCGCCGACGAGGCCGTTGAGCTCCCGCCCAAGCTTCCCCGCCGTTGGCGCCCACGCCCACCGGTCGTCGTCCATAAGTGAATTGGTTTACACCTGTATATGGGAGGGGGAGTACTCATTTCGGGGCTGCAAATTTTTGATACTATCACCATCTGTGATACTGAAATTTGTGAAGCTCCGATGGTGTTCCGTTCTTCAGATACACAGAATTATTCGTTGTTTGTTGGTTGCTTGATGGGGACAGGGTTTTCCTGGAGAGACATCTCTAGTGAACTAGGTGTTGAAAATGTTTTATTGTGTGTGTTTCAGTGGGAACTATGATCAATTGTTGCGCCATTGCTTAATCTGAATTTTCTTGTGCTGTAAATTGCTGTTGAACTTTTAATCTTTTTTGCCTGAAATATCCAAGGGTTACAGTAGTGATTGCAGTAGTGGTTAACTAGAAATTGCCCAAGGAATATGATCAATTAACAAAGTCGCCTGGTATTATTAGTGCTATGTAAATTCAGTTTGACAGCAAAGTTTTTGGAGTACCAAATCTTTATTAAACATTACAACAAACTTTTGTTCACTTCAGTAAATTGCCTAAGGAGCAAACTTTTGTTTAGTCCAGCAAAGTTTTGTTTAGTAAAGTTTCCAAGGAGTATGATAAAGTTAAGTGATTATTGTTGGCAACTTAACATTTTTGGATTGAAATTACAGCAAAGTTTGATATCACACACTTTTGTTAAGAAAAGAACTTGAGTAAAGGAAAAATTTAGTAAGATTTGTCACTGTGAAAACTGAAAACTGAATCCTGTAGGATGTGGTGTGCTCCTACTCTAATGGGTACAATCTCTGCTTGCTTTCATTTGGTGAAATAATGAATGAGCTTCTTCCTTTTGAACAAAATTTTACCCGTAAATATCTAAATATTTTGAGGGACAAGTATCCTCTTTAGCTAATATGCTGCTTGTAACTAGAAATCTAAATCAATCTAAAATTAGAGATCAACAACAACAGATATTAAAGCAAGCAACAAAAGTAGCTGCTACAGACCAATCTACAATTCAGAGATGAACAACAACAGCAGCACGAAGGTATCGTCTTCTTCAGAGATGATCATCAGCATACAAGCATCACGTACAACAGCAGCACAACACAAGAACCACCGGCGATCGTGTAGCGTGGGCGACTTTGCACGCGCCCGAGCATGGACACCACTTGGCTGGTGGCGCCACCGTTTTGGTCACCGCGAAACCTATGTGACGAGCTCCAGCGGTGGCGCAGAGATGCTCGGACACAATGGCCTAGAGCAGCATTGCTTGGGCCTAGAGGAGGAGCGGCACCTGGTCGTGGAGAGGAAGCGATGGGCGTTTAGGAGTAGCGCCCGTCCGTGGACGCCGGCGGGGATGGGTAGAGGAACTAGGACGTGGTCGCGCACGGAATCGAGGCACACGTGGACAGAATCGAAGTTGTGTCGGGGTGGGCTGCTGGTGGTGGTTGCAGGTGGGCTGCGATGGCCGGAATCGTCAGCACGGCTGCGGAATCCCACGTCGCCGTTCGCTCATGATGTGCGGGCGACGGACAGAGGAAGAAGGTTCTAGTTGTTGAAGTTTTAGACTAGGGAGGGGGTTTCGCAAAAAATACATTATACTGCGCCCGTGAAAACTTTTTCGGACGGAGGGACTACTTGATTTCAGTGGCTTTTGTATTTTAAATAAAATGCCAAAAGTATTTTGAAAAATAAATCCACCCCTGAATTGGTGTTTCCAATATTTATCAAAAATGATGGATTTTTTATGAAGGCCATTTTGAGTTCATCGATTTGTCAGAAGTTTGAATTAGTTTGAATATGGAGTTGCTAGGTTTTTTCTCTTTGATTTCTATTTTCACTTTTAAATGCAATAATAAACATGAGCACAATCTTGCTAGACTTCAAAGGGGTAGCTAGGGATGTGACAACTCACCCCCACTCAAAATAATCTCGTCCCGAGACTTGGAAGTCGTCGGGAATAGCACGGGATACTCAAGTCAAAGACGGTCTTCTCTTTCCCATTTTGCCTATTTTTCAGAATGAGTTGACCATTGAACTTTAAGAAACTTGAGGTTTCGACGTCGAGTGGTATGCTCAGCTTGGTCAAGAATATGAACAGGGTATTCTCGGTATGAAAGGTTATCTTGGAGATCAAGCGTTTCGTGGTCCACTTCACGGATAGGATCCGAAAAGGAACGCCTGAGTTCCGAGACGTGGAAAACATCATGAACCTTGGAAAGATGCAGAGGAAGTTCCAACTGGTAGGCAACTTCTCCTCGTTTGGCAATAATGCAAAAAGAACCAATGTAACAAGGAGCAAATTTGCCTTTGATACCGAAGCGATGGGTACCCTTCAAAGGTGTAACCCGAAGGTAGGCCTTCTCGTCAACTTCAAAGATCACAGCCTTATGATGACGATCATATTGGCTCTTTTGACGAGACTCGGATGTTTTCAACTTTTCACGAATAAAGAGAACTTGCTCTTCTGCTTCCTGGAACATATCCGGACCAAAGAGTTGCCTCTCTCCGGTTTCTGACCAATTAAGAGGTGTTGGACATCTTCGTCCATAGAGAACTTTAAAAGGGGCTTTGCCCAAGCTTGATTGATAACTATTGTTATAAGCAAATTCAGCGAATGGAAGGCACTTCTCCCAATTCATACCGAACGATATAACACAAGCTCGGAGCATATCCTCTAGGATTTGATTGACTCTTTCTACTTGAACACTTGATTGAGAATGGAAAGCGGTGCTAAAAGATAGATGAGTCCCCATGGCATTCTAAAAACATTCCTAGAAGTGAGAAGTAAAAATACTTCCACGATCTGAGTTAATCTCCAGAGGGACACCATGAAGAGACAGTATTCAGGAAATATATAAGTTTCCTAGCTGGCTAGCTATTATACTCTCACGAACTAGAAGAAAATGAGCTACTTTGGAAAGACGGTCAATGACCACAAAGATAGCATTATTTCCTTTCTTGGTCTTGGGAAATCCATTGATGAAATCCATACTAACTTTATCCCATTTCCATTCAGGAATAGGTAAAGGTTGAAGGGTGCCAGCAGGCCTTTGATGTTCCGCCTTAACTCGACGACAAACGTTGCAGTTAGCAAAGAACTGAGCAATTTCTCTCTTCATCATAGTCCACCAAAACCCATGGCGTAGGTCCTGATACATCTTACTACTACCAAGATGAATGGTGAGAGGAGAATCATGAGCCTCCTTAAGTATCAACTGTCGTAGACGTTTCCTCTTAGGAACCACTAAATGGTTCTGATAGAACACGACACCTTGCTCATTGATAGAGAAATCCCTAGCGTTTCCGCTAGCTATATTCTCCTTCATCCGGGATATACCCTTATCATATTTCTGCACAGCTATGATTTGATCCCCAAGAGTAGGTTTTGCCACCAGGGTAGAAAGGAATCCTTGAGGAACAATGTGAAGGTTTAACTTCTGAAATTCCTCATAGAGACGTGGTTGACCTCGTTGTAACATCAGGTTGTTACAATAAGACTTACGACTTAGTGCATCAGCCATGACATTGGCCTTTCCCGGGGTGTAAGTTTTCCCTATGTCGAAATATATGATCAACTCAACCAACCGTCTTTGCCTGAGATTCAAATCTAGCTGGGTGAAGATATATTTCAGACTTTGGTGATCAGTGAATATTTCGCAATGATTACCAAGAAGGTAATGTCGCTAGGTTTTTAGTGCATGGACTACAGCTACGAGCTCAAGATCATGTGTGGGATAATTATCCTCATGTGGACGCAACTGTCGAGATGCGTATGCAATCACATGACGATCCTGCATGAGAATGCAACCTAATCCTTGTCGCGAGGCGTCGCAATAGATAACAAAGTCCTTAGAAAAATCTGGTGGTAGGAACACAGGTGCGGAAGTCAGGCATCTTTTCAGTTCCTGAAAGCTATGCTCACACTATGGTGTCCACTCGAACTTTTTATATTTCTTGAGGATTTCAGTTAGAGGCTTTGAAACCTTGGAGAAGTTCTTGACAAAGCGGCGACAATAGCTCGCTAGTCCAAGAAAACTCCTAACTTGCTTAACCGATTCAGGTTGAGTCCAATCAAGGACAGCTTGAACTCTCTCTGGATTGACAGCAATACCATTGCCAGAGATTACGTGGCCTAGATAGGTCACTTCTGGTAACCAAAATTCACATTTTGAGAACTTGGCATAAAGGCGATGCTCTCGAAGTTTCATCAATACCAGCCTTATTTGCTCGACATGTTCCTGTTCGTTCTTCGAGTAGATGAGAATATCATCGAGGTATACCATGAAGAATTTATCCAAATACTCCATGAAGATTGATTTCATCAAGCAAGAGAAGGTGGCTGGGGCATTGGTTAAATCGAAGGACATGGCGGTGTACTCGTATTGGCCATAACGTGTGATAAAGGTCGTTTTTGGAATGTCCCCGTTCTTGATCTTGATTTGATGGTAACCCAACCTCAAATCCATTTTGGAGAAGACTGAGGATCCAGGAAGCTGATCATATAGATCGTTGATCCTGGGGAGCGGATACTTGTTCTTTATGGTGACCAAGTTAACTAGTCGATAATCTACAACCATCCGGTCCGTTCCATCTTTCTTCTTGACGAAGAGGACGCGACAAGCCCAAGGAGAAGAGCTAGGACGAATGAAACCTTTATTGAAGGCCTCATCTAGTTTTTTCTTAAGTTCGGCTAGCTCCAGGGGTGCCATCTTATAAGGTCTTCTGGCTATTTGGACAGTTCCTCGAACAAGGTCCATCACAAACTCTACATCCCTATCAGGTGGAATTCCTGGCAGTTCTTCTGGAAAAACATCCGGGAAGTCACGGACTACCGGTATGTCTTCAAGTTTTGGAAGAGGACCAGCATTGAGGAAATATAGTTGACATTTGACAACTTGAGTTGAGACATTTACTATCTCACCCGAGGGATTGGTAAGCTGAACATTCCTAGTACGAATATCAATCTTGGGATAATGAGCTGACATCCAGTCCATACCCAAGATGATGTTGATATCTGAGGATTCCAAGGCTATCAAAGATGCTAGAAAACTAGCCAGTCTACTAGTACTTCATTATTATAGCTTATCCTTGAAGTTTGCCATTTACTACCAGGGGTTTGGACAACTAATGGGATTGGCATATCACAAAAGGACATGTTATGCAACTGTGCATAACTTTCAGAAATGAAGGAATGAGACGACCCAGTGTCAAAAAGAAGAGACGATGTGTGATGATTGTCAAGGAGCGTACCCAATACGACGTCGGGATCCTCTGCAGCTTCTTCTGCTGAAACATAATTCACGCGGCCGCGTGCAGGAGTTGGCTTAACATAATAAGCTTTACCCGACTTGCCTTGCCCAACAGACTTCCCAGGTTGCTTGGCAGCTATATTCTGATAACACTCTCGTGAATAGTGCCATGGTTCTCCACACTTGTAACAGATCACCTGATTGGCACGTGGTGCATCATTGCTAGCTAGACCACCATAGGTCTTTGCTGGAGGGTTGGTCTAGTTCGCCTGAGGCGCCACATAGGATGGCCTCGGGTATATCTTGGCGGCAGAGAGCTATTTGGGACCCACATCCTGCATTTTGGAAACACGGAACGAGATGACGAGCCCGAATCTCGAGAGTGCTTCTTCGTGTCTTCATAGTCGGTCTGACCAGTTTCGGCACTGATCGCCTTGTTGACAAGATCTTGAAAACTTGTACATTCATGAAGGTTACGACGAAGTTCGGGGCTCAGACCCTTGCGGAATCTTTCTTGTTTCTTGGCATCAGTTGACACCTCTCAAGTTGCGTAGCGAGCGAGATTACCGAACTCACGGCTATAAGCATCCAGGGTCAACTTCCCTTGGGAGAAGGCACAAAATTCCTCTCTCTTACGATCCATGAGACCCTCTGGAATGTGGTGCAGACGGAAGGCTGCACTGAAATCTGCTCATGTGTCTCCTGGTCCAGCGGGACGCATAGCTTCAAAATTCTCCCCACCACAGATTGGCGGGGCCTTCCAGGAAATACGCAGCAATGGTCACCTTGTCAGCCTCAGCAACATTTGCAGAGCGTATCTTGCACGATATACCGCACAACCAATCATGAACGTCGAGAGGATCGACAGAGTGATGGAACTTCACGGTATTCAGCTTCACAAAGTCATTGAGGGACACTACATCATTTTGCGGCTCACGACCCGTCTTTTGCTCAATACGCTCTAGCAGACGGTTGGTCTCTCGCTTGTTTCTTTCCACCTCAAGCATAACTTCCGCCACAGAAGGCGGGTGAGGCAGTTCCTCCCTTGTTGCCTGACTACCTTCTCCCTGCTCATGGTTAGGGGCACGGTTCAGCCTGGTAAACACCATCCTTGCAAACAAACTCAAAATTTAGACTAATATCAACATCAATACTAACTATGGATTCAGAATGCACTGAACACATGGAATGCGGAAATGATCATCCGAACAACATGGTAACAAGCAACTGCTATATATACACCCTGGTTCATACACACCATTACATAGTTCAGTAGAACCTCAAACCGAAGAGCAAACTACTGAAAAGATGATACTACTCATCAGAGGCTTTCCAAGCTTCCTATACATTATTTATCTATGCCTCCGGAACTCATCTCACGACATAGGCATACTCCACAAGAGACAGAAGACTGTGGAAGTACAACTACTACCATACTACTCTTCCACTCATGAGTTCAAGCATCCGCATAAAACATCTCATAAAGTTTGCCTCCATGGCCTGGGATCTCAACCTGCGGATCAGGAAATACAAGAGCCTGAGACCCCTGGGAACTGTAAGGACACGAGTGTGGCCTTGGTCCCCTGACTGGTGGTAGTAGAGGTCCCCGAAGAGGGGTGACTCCTCATATAGCAGGCCAGTCAACATGAGCTGGAAGATGAGTCCTAACGGCGTTCAACATCTCCATATCCCCATACCCTGTCTGAAATACAGGTGCCAGCTGTGTCAGGGCTGTCCACAGGCGGGCACGAGTAGCATAGAGCTCCATACATAGGGCACGAGCATCTCTGTCTCTATTCTCCAATATCTCAGTGGTGGACTGCAGCAGCGGATCCTCCATAGAGGAATCAAACTATACCCCACTGAGGTATCCTTCTTCTCCTGCCTGAGAAGCGGGAACATAGCAGAACTCTGAATTTTGCAGCTGTGCATGCCTAGCTCTCATGATGGTCAACATTGAGTAGGCAGCATCTTGTACCACCATGTCAACACTAACCCCCAATACATAAGATCAATGGTCGGCTCCTCAGATCCAGGGTAATCTGGGAATACCCTAACAGTGCACAGGTACTCACTCTGATTGAAATCCCGGTACTTCTCCTCCACTGTATACTCTGGGTACCAGCGGTAACCGGCTACTGACATCATCTTGACCAGCATGGCTGTGTGACCTGACACATAAATGCACCTAGTTAGACGGACCACCTGACGAGAAGGACGGTCAGGCATCTGAAATAGAGAGTAATGCAATATGCATTAGAGCTCTGGAGATAAAATTGGGCAGCATTACGGCTGTAAATGCTCAAAAACAATTTTGAGACAATCCACAAAAGATAGGATAGCATAACCACTCAACTATCAAGTTCAATTCCATGGTCATCAAAACTTATTTTCTTTTCCTTGGAACAAATCAAACTCGGTTTAACTCTCGAACCATTTTCCTACAATATACCGATTAGTAACACGCGATCCTGAGAGATAGATAAGTAACCTAGTTCTTAATCCCCGTAGAAAAGACGAGGATAACCAGAATAGAATGACTTGAGAAGAGAAGCAATACTCTTAGGTTTCCTTCCACAAACAATTCCCTTATATATAACTAAAGCAATTCTAGACTCAACTTTAACCAGTTTAGCTTGGTAATCCTACAACAGTTAGGCTCTGATACCAACACTGTCGGGACCCCGATCCTAAGCCATAGGAATCCAGCCTATAAGACATTGCATCCCTTTGCGGTCTCACACACAGTTAACCCCATGGCGGCCACCATACCTTAGCCGGGACCGTTTGCGCCTTTTGACTCACGTATGCCTTAGTGTCACTAGCATTCCAATGTCAAAGAAACCGGGTCGACATAACTAGTCATAAACTCTAGTGGCTCGACTGTACAGAGACATGCATACATAACCCAGCAAAGCAGGTGTCGGTCATCAACGAGTGTAGACGAGTCGTAGCAAGCTACAAGGACTCCATTACAACGCATGACATTTCCCCGTAGGGACAAAAACAACAACTAAGAAGGATACATGCCGGTCAACCAATGTATCCGGAGCAGTAGCGAACTACCAAGGCTCGGTGGAAACACAAAGGGTCATTTCTCTGTATAGAGAGCTACTAAGGGCATACAACTAGGTGTCGAATCCCATACATATCACAGTGCATCACACATACGCATGACATACTCAATATGCATAAATACAACAATGGCATCACAACATAACCATACAACAACACAACATTTATTTAGAAGACTCGGAAGAGTCTTGTATAATATGTTCATACATGCAGGGGTCACACGACCAAACACTCAAGTCATACAAGCCGAGTTATACAAACCAATGGAGGCATAAAAGTTGTCTCAGTACAGATAGTTGAAAGGGAAAGGCATAAAGCCTGGCTATCTACGGATCCCTTATGAAAGGGGCCAGGTCGTAGCTGGGACACCAACTACTCGTCATCATCGATGTCTAGAAAGAACCCACCTGTTGGATCGTGGTTATCCTCTGCAACATTTATTAAGCAAACATGAGTACAAAAGTACTCAGCAAGACTTTCGAACAGATCTATCTACTCATGCACATGTATCAATAAAGGTGTTTGTGGTTTTTCATGCAGCAAGCCAGCTTTGACTCTTGGCTAGACTAAACTACAATTTTAAATAGTTTTAACAACATTGATAAGTCGTACACGAGTCCACTACCACCACAACAATACACTATCATGAACTACTTTCCGTCTCCCTACAGAAATGCCATACATGATACTCACGCTTATCTTGATACTTTTATGAGTAGCCATTAAAGTTATCTATGAACAACATATGTCTCCAAGTAGTCCATATCCTCGGATGCGGCTATTCGAATAGTTCATAACCCTGCAGGGGTGTACGTCTTCACACACGCTCTCGCCACTTATCGCCATGTACACGTCATGCACCTCGGCAACCTTCAAGCGGAAGCCCAGCGAGGGAGTCGGCCACGACCGTTAACCACACTAATACCTAGTCCAGGTTTATCGCCTATCTGAGAGTAACCCGCACGGAAGTCCGGCCGAGGTTTCCGCCACGGCCCCAAACGATGTGCACAGGGTTCCTAAGCCCACCATCCGGGTGCCACTTAGTACACGGTGCCACTACCTACCGCGTCATAGCCCACCTCTAAGGTCAGCACTATGCACGGCCTCCAGCATGACTATAAACACCAGAAACTACTTGCAACTCCTCGACCGAGTACTAGGCGATGAATAAGCCGAGAGGGTAAATTAAGTATCCCAACATGTGGTAGTATCTAGTCTTGGATTACATACACAGAACTCAGATCCTAAGGACGGTTCCAATGAAACAACCCACCATGTAGTCCTACATAGCCTTTCATCGGTACCTTTACCAAATCAGGTTCCACACCTATTCTTTGTCACTAGAACACATTCATCCATTCCAGTTCATCACCTAGATGAAACAGACCTGACACTACTCTAGGCATAGCAAGCATAGCAAGATAAGACACTTCACAACTCAAGCAACTACCAGGTATGCTAGGTTGCAAGGTTTGGCTATTTACTGTGACAATGACAGGTCATGCAAAGGAATAGGTTCAGCTACCAAAGTAAAGCATTTGAAATATTTTGTCCTAATGCAATTAGTGGGAGGAGGAGCAAGAACATGGGATTATATCAGAATGATCAAAAGTGTGCTTGCCTTGTTGCTCAGCACAGGGATTAAATCTGTCAGTCGGCTAATCAGACATATCCGGAAGGGCAGAGCCTAACTAAACAATAGCGACAATCAATAGCATTCATATGCAACAATATGATGCATGATCATGGCATGATATGAAATGTAGCATGATCTAGTGTGGCTATCAAACCTTTGGGATGATGCTGATTTGAATTCAAATTCAAATATTAGTTGAAATAGTATATTTATCATATTCATTTAATTGATTTGACCCGATTCTGTTTCATAACTTTTTTTGTCATGCATGAAAGTAGCACCATTGTGTTCATTGAATTTTTCTGATTATTTTGCATATATTATTTGTCAAATTTGAAGTTATAATCAATTTTCTATGAATTGACAAATTTTTGCATTTATTCTAGAATTAATATAAAACAAAATTATTATTACTACATCAGCATGACAATAGCAGGTCCAACTGACCGTTGAAAGTCAAACCTGACCAGTGGGACCCACTGGTCAGAGACTCTGGCCAGATTTTAATTAAACTTTAAGTGAATTAGTTATTTAACAAGGGCTGGCCCACATGTCACTCACTGTTTAGGGTTTTAATTAATCATTCATTTTTATTAACCTAAAGTTAATAAGCCAGGTGCTGGCCCCACCTGTCATAGACCTAGGGGGGTCAAACCCACCGGCGATGGGGTCAAACCCACCGGCGGCGAGCCTCCGGTGACTCCAAGGACGGAGGAGGGCTTCGGGATTGCTCCCCTGGCGCCCGAAAGGACGGCGGAGGGCTTCGGGATTGCTCCCCTGGCGACCAAAAGGACGGCGGAGGGCACCGGAGAATGGCACTTCACCCGTGAGTCCATTTTTGCTGGTCTCAGGGGCTGAAGTGCCGGAGTTGGCGCCGGCGACGAGCTCGGCGGCTGCCGGAGCTCGGGCATCATCGAGATCACTACTATGGGGCTTATCACGCACGGAGTTGGGCTCCTACGGCACCTACTCGTCGAGCTGAAGCTGATGGTAGCCTCAGATCGACCAACCGATCACTGGAGCGTCACCGGCGACGAGCTCCCATGGCAGATTTCGTCGGGCTCCGGTGGAATCGGGCGCTAGGGCACGCGATCTAGGGGGAAAACGAGGGGAAAAGATGACTTGGCTCATAGGGATTGCAGAGGCGTCGAGAGCAGGCTCGGGGACGGCCTAGAGAAGGAGAACGACAACCGCGATCAACGGGGGCCCGAGGAAGAAGACGACGGCGATCTGACGATGCAGGGCTCGGGGGCTCTTCTCCTTTGGCAGGAACAACGTGCTCGATGAGGGAGAGCAAACGGCGTGCTCAGAGAGGCTTGGGGTGGCCAGGAACGATGGCGAGCTCGAGCTCGATCTTGGCTCCAATGGCGGCCGAGAGAGAGGCGCAGGGGGGCGAATGAGGAGAGGGAGAGGGCTAGAATGGGTTGCGGGGAGGGTTATCCTCCTTGCGAGCGCGTTGGGGGGTCCAGGCAGGCACGCAGGTGCGTGGCCTCGCAGGAGGAGGCAGCGGCCACCTCCTGCTGCCGACTGGCACGAGGGAGGAGCTAGGCTGGGCGAGGTGAGCGACAGGTAAGCATTTTCTCTTTTCTTTCTTTTATTTTTTCCGTTTTAATATTTCTGACATTTGTTTCATTTTATTTTTGGCTCCAAACTATTTCTAAAATAGTGTAAATAATGCTCGGGTATTATTTGGAATATTTCCAACCCCATATAAAAGATTCAACATTTTATTAGACTGTGAAATATTTGAAATCAAAAATATAGTTGATTTCAGTGGCTTTTGTATTTTAAATAAAATTCCAAAAGTATTTTTAAAAATAAATCCACCCTTGAATTTTTGTTTCCAATATTTATCAAAAATGATGGACTTTTATGAAGGCCATTTTGAGTTCATTGATTTGTCACAAGTTTGAATTAGTTTGAAATGGAGTTGCTAGGGTTTTTCTCTTTTATTTCTATTTTCTCTTTTAAATGCAATAATAAACATGAGCACAATCTTGCTAGACTTCAAAGGGGTAGCTAGGGATGTGACAACGGCCCCATTATCACGCAGAGAGCTCATCGCCCGCTCCGCCACCTCGGCCCGAATGCGGGAGGTGGAGGTCATCAAAGGCCCGCCGCCCGGCTTCTTGATAATCCCCAAGTGCAAGGAATCATCATAGTACTTAACAAATATGGAAGAGGTAAGTATGGAGTGTCAAACCCACACGGAGCTAAAGGTAAGATAAATATTCTCTCAAGTCGTATCTGCCACAGAAATGACTCTACATACACCAAACATTTTCTTCTATCTATTAACAAGAAATAAAAATGTGTTGTGGGTATAATGAGGATAGATCTGCATGAAATTGGGTAACTAAAATATGAAAAATACTTGCCACACTTAATAGTGTCAGAATAAATTACAGATAGCGAGTGTGGAATAATTATGGTATGGCGTGTGGAATCATCCTAAGAAATTGATAACAAGATCGACAATCATTCTTGCTATTTTATATGAGGGAGAGGCATGACCTCACATACTTTTTATATTTGAATCATATAAACTTATGATTGGATCTCTAGCAAGCACGCGCAACTACTAGAAATCATTAAGGTAAACCTAACCATAGCATTGAACATCAAGTCCCCTTTACTCCCATACGCAAACAACTCCCTTACTCGGGTGTAAGCTTCTGTCACTCTAGCCACCCACTATAAGCGAACCATGAACATATTCCAAACCCTACAACGAGAATTCCCTCACATGGGTGTGGCATGAAGGGCACCATAGGACAGCCCCAAAATAAAACATACACTCATATCAATCAAGATCATCAATTAACCCAAAGGACAACACAAATCTACTCAAACATCGTAGGATGGTAACACATCATTGATTCATAATATGTGGAATGAAACACCATGTTAAAGTAGGGGATTGCAATGGGGTGCGGGAGAGTAGACCACCATAGATAGATGACGGGAAGTGATGGAGACGGAGTTGTTGGATAAGATGATCACCATGGCGATTGGTTCCTCTGGCGGCACTCCGGTGCCACCGGAAGAGAGGTGTAGAGAGCCCCCCCCCCCCGTGTTAGACTTCCTCCTCCATGGCCTTCATTTCTCCTAGAGGGGCAAGAGCCCCTCCGAGATTGGATCTCTCTCTCTCTCTCTTTGTTTCTCTGATGTTTTCTAGCCCTTCACCATTTCTCAAATATTCGGAGATCCGTAAGTCCGTCGGGCTGAAATTTTGATGGGATTTTTATCACAAAATATATTTCTTATGGCGAAAGTAGGGCACCAACCGACTTAATGGGGCGCCACAAGGCATCAGGATGCTACAACCCCCCTTGTCGCGCCCTCTTGCCTTGTGAGGGCCTCGGGCATCGTGTGGCGTTGATTCTTATTCCCAAAATTACATATATTCCAAAAAATTCTCTGTAATTTTTTATCGCGTTTGGACTCCATTTGATATGGAATTTCTGCAAAACAAAAGAACACAAAAAAGGAACTGGAAATGGGCAGTGGGTATGTAAGTTAGTCCCAAAAAATAATATAAAATGTTACCAAAATTATATGGAAGTTGTAGAATATTGGCATGAATGCTTCATAAATTACGATACATTGGAGACGTATGAGCAGCCCCTAGATTAATTCCTGCTCGTACTCGAGTAAATAAAGGATAAAATAAATAATTTATGAAGGGTGAATGCTAGCATAGTATATGAATTTAATCAATTTTACTTCCAATCACTTTTTCTAGCATCATAAAACAACAACTCTTTTCTCATAGAACTTCTCATGATCAAGTAACAAGCTATTCACATGTTCAAGTATAGACCATAAAATTTCTTGAATACTAGCAAATTATATTTTTAGTGATCAAACAATTACAATTCATCTTATTTTCAGGAAGGGTCTATGTAAGAGCTTTGATTTAGCAAATTCCACATACTCGACTATCGTTTAGTCTTCCACATACTCAAGGCATATTTTCAGAACAAGCAGCTTCTATCAAACACATAGGAATATATGGGCTTAATGTTCGCCTCCCAAGTTATTTATCTCACGGATAATTTCAACAATAATGCTTCATGACCACCTATATCTAAATGGATATATGTGCATGGATCATTCCCCACCATATGAGGCTCGCCAACTAAAGAACTAATAGATTGGAACATTACGACTCTTGCATAAAAGTAAATGTAGAAATACATAAAAGTAACAGATAGGCCGTTCATAGAGGGAAGAAGAGTTTGTCATGCGCTTTCTATTTTTGGATGTGCAATATTTTAATGAAAAGGAATGTCACTTTATATTGCCCCTTGTGATAGCAAACTTTATTATGAAGTTTGTTGCTTTTATTCCTTTGCCACCACAGGATCGTACAAAGCTTATTTTCCGTTACAATAAAAGATCATATATTTTTAGGAGCAATTTTTGTTGCTTTGTGCAACTATGACAACGTACTTGAAGGATCTTATTCAATCCATAGGTATGCATGGTCGACTCTTATGGCAAGAAACCGGGTTTAAGGTTATGGATGGACAAGTAGTATCTGTAGTCAGTGTGAATTTTTGTACAGCAATAGATCTTAAGCAAGCACCACATGTTAGAGGAACCACGACAATAAAACATCTATGTGAATATAAGAAAACATAACCATTACGTTGTCTTCCTTATCCAATGTCAAATACTTGATCAAGTTTGAAAATAATTTATGGGGGCTCACAATCATAGAAGATACCCAAGATAGTGTATTTATATGCGAAATATCTCTTACTTCAATATTCTTTAATGAGTTTTTCATGTTACCAATGCTATGTTTGCTAACCTCCAAAAGTTTTTTTGCTTATACTCCTAGTATGTGAAGTCACTACTCCTCATGGAACAAGCATATGAAGCATATATAATTTCACGTTTTATGACATTGAATTCATTCAACATTTTCTCTTAGGATATAAGTGAAGCACAAGAGTGATCATCAAACTAGTCTCAACAATATATAAGTAAAGTCTATAGAGCATTCTTCAGTGAATATAGGGTGACCAATATCCAAGCTCAAATATATAAGTGAAGCACGCGAAGCATTCTATAAGGACATATTCAAAAGATTTAAGTAAAGCATATGAAGTATTATATAAATCATCCAAGTATTATCTCATACCAGCATGGTGCATATAATAAAAGGGAATAGTAAACACAAAATATGCTCCAAGAATAGCACATGTGAACGAATGAAAACTTAGGATCAACATTGGCTAACCAATAATTGTTGACGAAGAGAGGTGCGATGCATAGCATCCCCAGGCTTAGATGCTTAAAACTTCTTGTAATATTTACTTGGGGTTTCTTGGGCATCCCCAAGCTTGTGCTTTTGTATCCTGTTCAAACCTCTCATATCCTGGTTTCACCTAAGTCTCAAAAACTTCATCCACACAAAACTTGAAAAGAACTCGTAGGATTGGTTAGTACGCATAAGAATAAGTCTACACTTAATTTACTACCAAGACAGGTTGCATAATAATTTTCAAACACTAGGTACTATATGCTATCATTTACACAATTTATATCTACCAATATAAACCATTAAAACTCTACGATAAGTAGATAACAAAACTATGACAACAATCTGTCCAAATAGAATAGTCTGTAGCAATTCATTTATAAGGTATACTTATGTATCTACAAAAAATTTAAATATTCAAGAAAAACAAAATAATGTGTAAGAAAGTACATTTAAAAATTTCAGAAACTTTCCACATTCGAGTAAAATCTCATAATTCAAATACTACAGCAAAAGTTTTTGTTTTTATACATCACACCTCACACATGCAATTCAAGCATTCTAAATGCAATTCTTGGAACTTTTTATTGAGAGACAACATTATAAGTAACAGAAATAAAATCGAATAAAATAAAATGATGCTCTAAACAAAACACATATTATGTCATGAATAAAAATATATCTTCAAGTAAGATATACCGATAGTGTTGAAAACGGAAGAGGGGATGCCTTCCAAGGTATCCCAAAGCTGAGACGCTTGAATTTGCCTTGTATATTACCTTGGGGGTTGCTTGGTAACCCCCAATATTAGGGTCTTGACTCTCCTTATTCTCCTCATATCGATATCTCACCCAAAACTTGAAAACTTTAATCACACAAAATTAACAGAAATCTCGTGAGATCCGTTGGTATAATAGGCAAATCATAAATTTTAGGTACTATTGTAAATTGATTTATATTTAAATATTGCATAAGGTACTGTATTCTAACTTATCCATTTCTTATAACCTCCGATACAATCCACATTATCATCAAAACAAGCAAACTATGCAAGCAAAATCAAAATTTGTCTAAAACAGAACATTCTATAGTGATCAGCACAAATACCAATCTTATAACTGACAAAATTATGAAACATTAGGAGAGCATGAGCTATTTGTATATAAATGCCTTGTAAAAACTTTATATTAAAAAGACGTCCCAGTAAAATCAAAGAAATTCTCCACTACACGTAAAAGTTTTTGTTTTTGCATCGTATCAATTCTACTTATCATCCAAATCATCCTAAAAGCTTTTCTTGGTACATTATTGAAATAAGAGACACAGAACATGATTACTACAATATCTTAATCATATGGACACACAAAAACAGAAAGGATAAGTGTTGGGTTGTCTCCCAACAAGTGCTTTCCTTTAAAGCCTTTTAGCTAGGCATGATAATTTCAATGATGCTCACATAAAAATAGTAGATAAAACATGAAAACGAGCATCATGAATATTATTGCCCGTTGGCGATTCTAGGTAGAGACCTATGGGGATCAACGTGATACCCTTGTGATCATAGGGAGGGAAAAACAAAGTCAAGAGCAAACCTAACGACCAACACCCGGCAAGCCTTTTTACCCAGGTTCGGGCCGCTTACGCGTAAAACCCAACGTCTTGCTCGTCTGATCGTGTTAAGCGTTCATTTGTTGTTCGTTTACAGCGATGATAACCGTCTTCTTGGCCAATTTCCAAAAAGTCTAACCGTCTTGTGAATGAGCAAAGGGCCTCCTTTTATAGGCAAAGGGGTCACCTACAGTGCTTGATGGTAGGTTCACGAGATATTACAGTGAACCTACAGTTGTCCTGATCTATCTACTTCCGTCAGGTGCATTAAATGCATGTCTTGTCCGTGTCAGCTAAGTGCTGCTGAGGACATCTGTCCAAGTGCTTCGACACCTGGGTGCCCCGCTGGCGCATTTGGAATGCGCTGGAACTCGGGGCGGGGGGGCGGTCGCACTGGGGCAAGGGTGATCGCCCTTTAGTATCTTTCCACGACATCCCGGCAAGGATGCTTGTCGGGGCCTTGGTGCCTCGTTCTGGCAACGGAGCTTGCTGGGTGCTTTGGCTGTCGTCCCGGTGAGGGAGGCTCGCCGGGGCCTTGCGCTCGTTGCGTTCATCACGTCCATTAGGCGGACGTGGCCTTGGGTGTCTTCCCGGCAAGGGAGGATTGCCAGGGCCTTGGATACCTTGGGGGTGCTTCTGGTCTGGATTCTGTTGCGACCTACTGTCAGGGGCTCTTTCACGGCCGTGCACAAGGCTGGGGCACTAGAGACCCCAGTCTTTAGTGCACCGACAGGAGCCCCCGGGCCTGGGCCACACACGCGCGTGGAGCTTTGTTGGGCCAGGCCCAAATAGGTGCACATGACTTCGCGGCTGGATCTGCTCGCGGTTGACTTTCCCCAGACCATGCATCGGATGCGCGAAGTGGGAGGTCGTGTGCGGAGTGGCCTCTCCGCCTCTTGAAACGCCTCTGCCACGCACGTGGCATACACAGTCATTGATGGACAGGTGGCAATCGAGGCCTTGAAAGGCGCAGTAGTGCCTGGGCCCGCCCGTGCATGCATTGGCGTATCAGGGCGGTTCTCTGTTCCCCCGTGAGCTCGAACGATTGGTCGTAGAGGGTGGTGGCTTCTGGAGTAAGGGAGGCTAGCCCCCGCGCCTTGTCCTATAAATTGGGAGGGGTTTGCGAAGGGTTTGCTCACTCAACTCCCCTTGAATCTGCCAACTCCTCGATCTTGGCCTTCTGAATCTTCTTCGGTCTGCTGCTGGCGCTTGTCCCCAACCATGGTTATGGGATGGGTCGACCACCGTCTGCCGTGAGGGCGGTGAGGGGATCCCATTCGGATCATGCCACAGCTTCTGAGGGTGCCGCGGCGGAAGGCGGCCCGAACACCCGTGGTGGAGGAAGGTGAGGGGCCGAGGTAACGGCGGAGGTCAAAGCCGGGGGAGGCGGAGCGCTACTCGAACGCCTCCGTTTTGCCGGGGCCTGCTTCTGTGGCGGCCCTCCATGTTGCTTTAGAGGGCCCCACGTGTTCTTCTCGACTGCTGCGAACGGGGCCCGAGTAATGCTAATTGTCCTGCCTCGAGCGATAGCAGCGAGGAGGACAGTGGGGGCGACGAGGTCTGTGTTGGGTTAGGGCAACGGGGTGTCGAACTGGGTGTTGACTCCCCGGGCCCCGTCGAGACATAGACCGCACCGCTGTGGCTTGCTCGCAGCTCGCCCCCGGCCGGCGGTGTCGCCTTGTCGGAGCTGGCGTCCGTGCCTCGTGTTCGAGGAGGAGGCACCTCCACCAGCTTTGACTTCTCCAGGTCCTCTCCTTGGGCGACCTCACCGAAGCGGGTATTGGTCCCCTGGCTCTGGGAGGAGGCGTGCCCGCCTGCTCCGGATCCTTCCTCCCTTCCTGTGACCCGCCCTCCGCACCTTCGCCGGAGTGGGGCCAGGCGGCTCCCGTTGGGGGCGGTCTCGTTCTCGCTGGCTCTGCGCCGGCCCTGAGGGGTCGGTCCTGACCACGTCGCGGGCTACACCTTTTTGTCTTTTCGAACTTCACCCCTCCGCGCAGGTTGGTCCTTGTCAAAAGACAAAGTCTTTAGGTTAGGACCACCACGCTTTGTAAGTGAAGCCAAGTGTATCTATTCATATGAATGAAAAAGACTGTTTTTCCACTTTTTCATTTCTGCTCTCTGTGTGATTTGTTCTTGCATATCTAGGAGCTTGCCGGCGACTACCGGCAAGGTTCCTTGTCGTGTTCGGTGCAACCATGGAAATCGCCAAGTGCAGCTTGAGACGAAATCGGGTGCTACATAGCCGCTTGCTCTGTAGATCAGGTTCGCAACTGATGAAGGTGCTCTGTGGCCGTTCAGGTTGTTTGAACGAGTTCGAAATAAAGACAAGGTGCAACGAGCTTTGGGAAGGTCTCAATACGCGCAAACTCCTCACACAAAGATTTGAAACTTCCGAAGGGAAAAAGAAAAAGATCTATCTACTTCAAATCTGAATCTCAAACTTAAAAAATCATATGTCCACGCCGTGGTAGCGAGGCCCTTGAATATTTCATCAGGGCATGGGAGCCCTTGGCGAGCAGGGAGTTACCGCTCCTGGCGGTCTCTTCTCCGGCAAGGACTTCTTGCCGATAGTCCGTGACCGTCGCTTGAGGAAGAGCTAGCCAGGGTGCATCCCCTTTTGCTTTTCTCTTGCTAGGCCGTGCTTGCGAAGCCCCCAAGCGCGTCTTTGGGCGACGATGCAACGCTCTCAGGGGCACGACGTTCGCACTGGAGTACACGCCAGGGCTTCGGGACTGTGTGGCGCATCCTCAACGACTATGCATCGCTCCATGGAGGTGTGTCGTCCAGAGTATGCGCCAGGGCCTCTGTGAAGCGCCCAGGCACGTCCTCGACAGCTACGTGTCACCCCCCCCCCCCGAGCGACACATCGGCCTGACGATGCTGCTCTTGGAGTCTTCGCCTCCCTGCCCTGCTCACGCGTGTAGCAACGCGCTTGCGCACGCCTCGGGAAGCCGTAGCAGAACAGGGCGCCCGCCGCGGTACTCCGTTTCCAGAGGAACATGACATGGTGCCAAAACTTCGATGGAGCCGGCGTCGAGCCTGCTCCAATTCACATGTATCTCCCCTCCCCCTACCTGGCGCACCGAAGATGTCGGCGATGCTAGGTCGACACCTATGGGGATCAACGTGCTACCCTTGTGATCGTAGGGAGGGGAAAACAATGTCGAGATCAAACCTAATGATCAACAACCGGGAAGCATTTTTACCCAGGTTCGGGCCGCTTACGCGTAAAACCCTACGTCATGCTCGTCTGATCGTGTTAAACGTTCGTTTGTTGTTTGTTTATAGCGATGATAACCGTCTTCTTGGCCAATTTCCAAAAAGTCTAATCGTCTTTTGAATGAGCTAAGGGCCTCCTTTTATAGGCAAAGGGGTCACCAACAATGCTCAATGGTAGGTTCACAAGATGTTATAGTGAACCTACAGTGGTGCTTATCTATCTACCGCCGCCACGTGCATTAAATGCACGTCTTGTCCATATCAGCTAAGTGCTGGTGAGGACATGTGTCCAGGTGCTTCGACACCTGGGTGCCCCACTGTCGCATGCGGAATGCGCTGGAACTTGGGGGGAACTATAGCAAGGGCGGTCGCTCTTTAGTATCTTGCCACGTCATCCCGGCAAGGATGCTTTCCAGGGTCTTGGTGCTTTGTCCCGGAAAGTTAGCTTGCCAGGGGCTTCGGCTGTCTTCCCAGCGAGGGAGGCTCGCCGGGGCCTTGCGCTCAGTGCGTTCATCACGTCCATTAGGCGGACGTGGCCTTGGGTGTCTTCCCGGCAAGGGAGGCTTGCCGGGGCCTTGGATACCTTAGGGGTGCTTCTTGTCTGGATTTTGTCGCACCCTATTGTCAGGGGCTCTTTCGCGCCCGTGCACAAGTCTAGGGCACTAGAGACCTCAGTCTTTAGTGCACCAACATTACCCGCACATTATTTTTATGGAACAACGGTGAATACAAGGGGGGCATTAATTTTATGAGAAACTTCCATGAAAAATTCTTCATTGTTTCCATGAGCATGAACACAAGTGTTCAAGGTTGACCCTCACTTCTTCAATGCATAACTTTCCTATCACTTCTCTTTTAAGAGGCAAGTAAAAAATTTGTTGGTTTTTAATATTTCAATTTTTTTTGTTTGTTTCAACCACAACTGAAGAAATAAAACAATAAAAAAATATATATAAAATCTACTTACTGATAGAGGCAAACAAGCATACACGAAAATATTAACCCCGACAACAGCGCTAGAATAGAGCTTGATAATCCCCAAGTGCAAGGAATCATCATAGCACTTTCCAAATATGGAAGTGATAAGTATGGAGTGTCGACCCACAAGTATCTAAAGCTAAGATCAATATTCTTTGAAGTCCTATCTGCCACCGATACAACTCTACATAGGCCGAACATTTGTTTCTATCTAGTACCGAGAAATAAAATTGTGTTGTGGGTATAAAGAGGATTGCTTTGCATGAAATTGATTAACTAAAATATGAATAATAGTTGCTTCACTAAATAGATTTAGAATATATCACAATACATTACAAATAACGAGTGTGGAATATTGATGGTATGGTGTGCGGAATCATCCTAGGCAATTGATAACAAGATTGGTAATCATTCTTGCAATTTTATATGAGGGACATGCATGAGCTGACATATTTTCCGTAGTTGGATCATATGAACTTATGATTGGATAAATCAATAAGGTGAACCCAACCATAACATTTAGCATCAAGTCCCCTTTACTACCATACGCAAACAACTCCCTTACTCTGGTGTAACCTTCCTTCACTCTAGCCACCCACTATAAGCGAATCATGAACATATTGCAAACCCTTCAGCTAGAATTACCTCACGTGTTTGCAGCACGAAGGGCACCATAGGACAGCACCAAAATAAAACAAACACTCAAATTAATCAAGATCATCAATCAACCCAAAGGACAACATAAATCTACTGAAACATCATAGGATGGCAACACAACATTGATTAATAATATATGGAATCAAACACAATGTTCTAGTAGGGGATTATAACGGGTGTGGGAGAATGACCCTTGTCGCGCCTTGTTGCCTTGTGAGAGCCTCGGACATCGTGTGGCATTGATTGTTCTTCCCAATATTCAAACACATTCCAAAACAAATCTCCATAAATTTTATCGTGTTTGGACTCCATTTGGTATGGAAATTCTATGAAAAAAACACAAAAAACAGGAAGTGGTAGTGGGCACTAGGTAAGTAAGTTAATCCCAAAAAATAATATAAAATTTTGCCAAAAGTATAATAAAGTTGTAAAATATTGGTACGAATACTTCATAAATTATTTATACGCTAGATATGTATCACTTCTGTACTATGGATCTTGCACGCTACATCTACTTCCTAGAGAAGGAGGTGGAGCGCCAAGTCGAGCACACGAAGAGGCTCACCGACATCGTGGCCGCAAGAGAAGTCACAACGGCGACACAGAATGCAGAGATCTACGCCGAGTTGTCCCGCCACTTCAAGGAGGCTAGTCTGGAGTGGTCGAGGGCAGAATTGACAGGCAACACACTCGACTCCACCACCTCGTCGGCAGACTCCTCCTCTAGCTCTTAGTGAGTGCGCTTGATTCTGCTGGAAGTAGTACAAAGCTCCTCGGTTGTAGAATTTAGGGGCTATTTTGTTTAATTCATCTAACTATAGATATGGTTGAATTGTACCACGTACATAGCTAGGATATATAGTTGAACTAGCTATTTCAGTACGTGGTTGGCTACAATTGGGGAAATTTTGTTTGGTTCAGCTAACAAGTTGAACTGTTCAGTACAAAGAAATACTACTTAATCTATGAACGAAATCTATGTTTAGTGAATTTCAGTTGCAAAATTACACCGTAATAGTCGTCTTGTTGCTGCAAAACTTGACAAATGTCATTGAAGAGATGTTGACAAATGCCAATGTTGCTAGATTGACAAATGCCAATGTTTCTAGTTAGACAAATTGAAACTTTCCCAATATGACAAATGCAAATCTTACAAAAACTTTTGTAGCTAGCACATAGGCATCATAAAGAAAAGTTTGCGACAACGTGATACACCAATCCTTCGCGTCAATGTTTAACTTAGCTTACTAGCAAAGGAAACATAGTTGTGAATCTGCAAATGGGTATTTAATCTAAAAGGTTCGTGATGGGTGTTTATTCAGAGAAAAAATATTGATATTTTTTTTTGATTTAATTACAATGTGAATTCAGAGATAAATACTTAGTTGACCAAACTATAGATTTCATTAAGTCAAGCTTTGACTTTACATTCATACGACCGAGACACATTATAAAGAAAACTAGTTGCGGGGGCCATGGCGGCATTATCCGTCGTTGTCGTGCTCTGGGATGCTATTGTTCAATTCTACAAACAAGACTAGAATGTTATATACCTCCCAATCAAAGAGTAGGTCATCACGTGATCGACGAGCAGGGGACAAGGGGCTGGGAGCTACGACTAGCGGTGCTGCGAGGAAGCGGTCGATGACGGCATCCCAATCCACTAAGGGGGCCATGATGGGTACATGCACGATGGCTGCAGGACAGTGCACGTGCATGGGAACTGTGGGTCCAAGCGCGCGCACAGGACAGGTGCGGTAAGTGCCGGTAGGCACACGGGACTGACATGGCATGTGCAGGGGAGTGCACGAGCACCAGTGATGGAGGAGGCGCTCGTGTTTGCACACGAGGTCGTGCGGGTCTGTGGGGACCTCCCTGAAGCCCGTGGTTTCCACTGTTGTGAAGATACTTGGCGACCAGTCCGTGAATGCCACGGGGATGGTTGCTGGCACGGGCGACGGGGGATGTCTGTTAGTGAGTGCGTCGGGCAGCATCCGCTATGGCATGTAGCATTTCCAGCTACATGTTCATGGCGTCCCATTTGTCTTTATGTTCTATCTCCTCCGTCTTGGGGTCAACTTCACCAAACCACAAGACTAGTGGCATATAATCCTTGTGCGCCATGGTGTAGGTGAGTGGAGGTCTAACTGAAAGACGCCAATGGGAGGCAAAGAGAGAGGACTGTGAGTGAGGTGAGAGTAAAGCCACCTATTAAACAGTGGCTCGGGTACAATTAATGGAAAGTTTGGAACTGAGATGGGTGGGTATGGGGGTCGAAGGGCTCGCTTCCCGGTGAGCCTACAACATACTGCTCACACGCCTCGTGGTGAGCTTGCGCATCCGAGGTCAGCTCGCACACCTCCCGTCTACTCAAAAAGGTCCTCGCGCTACACGTCCCAACCAATAAATAGGATGTGTGACAGCACGTAAATGGGAAGCAGAACGCCCACAGTCCATAAATAATACAACTATTTGCATGGTAACTTGTTAGTTCTTTGTTTGAGATAGCTTTTTTGGTTATTAATGTATGTGTCTTTTCCCAAAGTGGACGCAAAAAATACAACAACATAGTTGTTCTATATCATGATGCCATGCCAAATTCCTTATTTTTGTGTGATTTTTACATTTACTATAATCTAAACCAATATTCTCAATGTTGACTCTAGAACAAAATATGTATCTAAAAACATGTCTCAAATAGGAAAACAAAATCCTATGATGCCTTTATCTGCCATGTCATGACACCATGCCAAGTTTCCTCAATTTCTGGTGAGTTTTTGATTTAAATGAGTTTAAACCCAAGTTTCTAAATATTTGTGGCGGAGCTACGACCCCTATATGTTTAAAATTTATTCCCATTTGTTGCATGGGACCTAAAGATGCAGCCATGTACACATACATGATTTTTTAACCCATTCTGATGCACCGGGCCTTGTTATTGTAGTTAAAATTTGAATTATGCACATTCAATGCACATGAAACTAATTTAATGTATAAAAAGGGCCAAACGAACCATGGACAATTCCATATTTTAGCATGACACTCTTATTGGTCTATGTTGCCTCTTGAAAGTTCAAGGCGAGAAGAGGCAGTGAATGTCGTTTTGCCCATGTAAGGTGACGCATTCCATATTAGAACCACAAAGCTTCCCATGAAAAGTTTTGGTTTGTAAGGGACTTGTGCCAAAACTTGTTCCAAATTGGACATTTTTTACCATGACACATGTGTGCCATGTCATGACACCATGCCAAGTTTCATAAATTTTTGATGATTTTTATTTACATGAATTTAAAACCCAAGTTTCTCAATATTTTTTGCCGACCAAGACCCCGAGATGTTTGAAATTCATTCCCATTTCTTGCAAGGGACTTCAATATGCATCCATGTACACATATACTCCCTTCCTCCCAAAATAAGTGTCTCAACCTTAATAGAACTTTGTACTAGAGCCAGTATAAAGTTAAGACAGTTATTTTGGGATGGAGGAAACCAATACTGAACCCACTTTGATGCACCGGACCTTGTTAGTTTATCTCAAATTTAAATTATGCATATTAAATGCTTATAAAACTCAATTAATGTATAAAAAAGGCCAAACGAACCCTGAATAGTTCCACGTTTTAGCACGACACTCCTATTGGTCAATGTTGCCTCTAAAAAAATTCATGACGAAAAGATGAGTGGATGATGTTTCGACCATATAAGGTGACGCGTTCCCTATTAGAACCACAAATCTTGCCATGATTGGCTCCGATTTGTAAGGGACTTGTAAAAGAACTTGTCCCAAATTGGACAATTTTTTTACCACGACACATACGTGTATCCCATGACACCATGCCAAGTTTCATGAATTTCTTACGAGTTTTTGATTTACGTGAATTTAAAACCTAAGTTCTCAATGTTCATGGCCAGGTGGTTAAGCCAAGACCCTAGGATGTTTGAAATACATTCCCATTTCTTGCATCGGACCTAAAGATGCAGCCATTTACACTTATATGATTTTCAACCAATTTTGATGAAACGGACCTTGTGATTGTAGCTAAAATTTTAATTATGCACATTAAATGCCTATAAACTCAATTAATGTATAAAAAATGCCAAATGACACTGAATATTTCCATATTTCAGCACGTCATTCCTATTGGTCTATGTTGACTCTAGAAAAAGTTCAAGGGAGGTAGATGAGCGGATGTCGTTTCATCCACATAAGGTGACGCATTCCCTATCAGAACTACAAAACTTCCCATGAGTAGGTCTAGTTTGTAAGGGGCTTGTGCCAAACCTTCTCCCAAACTGGACAAATTGTTTTTACGAAGGCACGGGTGTGCCATGTCGTGAAAACAAGCCAAGTTTCATGAATTTCTCACGAGTTTTGGAGTTACGGTAATTTAAGTACCAAGTTGCTCAATGTTTGTAGCACAGCCAAGATGTTGAGATGTTTGAAATTCATTTCAATTTCTTGCATGGGACCTAAAGATGAAGTCTTGGACACTTATACAATTTTGCAACCCATTTTCATGCACCGGACCTTGTGATTGTAGTTCAAATTCGAATTATACACATTAAATGCCTAAAAACTCAATTAATGTATAAAAATGTCAAACAAACCATAAATAATTCCATACTTTAGCACGACACTACTATTGGTCTTTGTTCACTGCAGATAATTTTATTGCAATCCAAACACCGTGCTTTGCCAAAGTAACCTCATTTTTTGTATTAAAAATAATATAAAAAACAAGTATATCACAAGGAGTTAAGGATCATGAATCATGTGTGATGTAGCACAAAATATCTTAGGCCAATCCCCGTACATGGCTTAGGCTGAAAGCTTCATCGGCTATACTCCACCGCTCGCCATCTAAGCGCACTAGCTACCCAAGACCATTTTAATGTTCAATTATCACCGGTGAAATATAGGGACATGGATCCCCGCCATGTGGGAACTTCGACAACCAACATGGGCCCAAGCGAAGCCACATCAGCCAGGAGCGCTCTCTCGACATGCTCGAGTGCGACCGCTACCTCCGACAGGGTGGCTCCAACAGCCAAAGGTCAACTATTGCAGCTGATAGGGCGGCATCCACAACTGTGATGGGGATAGAAAATGACGAGAATCGAAAACCAGTTGTCAGTTTCTAGGCGGTCATGGTAGCCCTAATGGCGGCCACCCATGCCCATTTCATGTTGATAATTGCACAAATCACAATGGCCTTCTCCGACAACGGTCGGTAACCCACGTCCGACGAGTTGGTAACTGCTGAGTGTGCTTGAGGAGGCGTTCGTACATTGAAGGCCTCCCTAGACAATACGATGGACGTCCATGCCCGAACCAAGGCCGCACACGCCCTACTCATAGAGGCCTTACCCAAAGAGATGGCGGATGTGGATTGCGAGATGCTGGCGGACTATGTGGTGATGGTTGACATGGATCTCCTTAACCAGCAGTTCATTGAGAAGGAGCTAGTAATTGAGGAGGCCCCGGAGATCGATGAGCGCGAGGAAGAATATTAGCCTCTGTTTAGAGTGATGAGCTTTTGTTATATTAAGGTTTAGGTCAACTAACGATATGATTAATTTCTCGATTAAGTAAGTGTGGTTAGTGATTTAGGATCTTTTCTATAGTACTAAAATTTGCAAGTGGTGCAAGAAATAATGACGTGGATGACCACTGCAACGAGCGAAACTCGAACCAAAATCTGCCGTTGTATCACCATTATGAGAATTAAATGCAACCACCATGTGCAATGTAGTATACAATATCTTACTTTGGAAGCTTGGACACCAAAATTCCCATGTTCAGTCTCATCACACAGAGGGTAAACTATAGGATTCATTTTTGATGTTGGATATCGCACACAATTCTTATGCACAGACTGTGGCTGATGTGACTATGTGCTCCAGTTTTTCGCTGCACCGAACAAAGTTTTTGAGCTGTCGCACAAATATATACCTCCCTTGCTCCTCGTACAAACCAAAAGCAACATTTCCCCCTCTGTCGTGGTTTTATCATGACAAATTTCCTCGTGAAAGGACTTAGTTGTGAGGCCACCGCAACTAGGTGGTGGCTTGACGGGGTTGATCGCAATCGAGAGACACGAGTTTACCAACGTTGTGCCCCTCCAATGGAGGTAAAAGCCTAGTCCTGCTTTCGTTATCTATTGCTTATGATCTCAATTACAAGGGTGTAGAATCGCTAACCTAACTCTCGAGTCTTTCTAACCCGTCCCCTCTATCTCATGGGCTCCCCTTTATATATACAGGGGGAACCATCGAGATTACAATAGAGTCCGGGTCATATTACAACCCGTGTGTTATTTTAGTTCTTACTGACTTGGGCAAAGGAGAATCTTCACGTATTCCCTCATGAGCTGACCCTCCAGGTGATGGCCCACAAGCCGTCCTCCTAATGACCTGCCTCCTCAGCCTCTACATCTAAAGGCCTCCTTCTCAAGTCATAGCCTAGGCGGTTTAGCTCCTGGGCGGGTCAACCCGTGGGGTATATCCCCAAAATTAGCCCCTAGTTTAATTTGGATTTGTCCATGTTAAACTCCATCCTGGAAAAATACAGAAGTGGCACCTTTGAATTTATAATCTTCCTTTTCAGGAGAACTTTTTCCCGGGTTAACATTTCGTTGGGTTATCTGCCTTGTTCGAGACTTGGTAATTTATCAACCGTTGTTTTCATGATGTCATCCTGCATGTCACTAATGCCATCTAGTCATCATTTGACAGGTGCAAAAATCGAGGCGTCTTGTTAGCCACGAATAATTCCCTATTTCTGTTTTTTACTACGCCACTTTGGGTTTCATCCATTATAAATAGACTCGGACCCTTTTGATTCAACCTTTTCCTTCTTCTTCCTCTTGCTACCATTGTCTTCCTTGAGCTATGTTAGCGTCGTCTTTTCTCGGGTGATTCCATCATTGGGCTGCCGCCGCCAGAGTTCACCTTCATCGATGATGGAATCTTCTCAGAACTCGGGCGTCATCAGCCCACCTATGCTTCGAACTCCGGTGAGTCCCCATTACCACCCTAGGTTTTCTTCGTTGTTCCTAGTTCGTCGTAAGCTCATCTCATGTTCCATAGGTCGCAGGCATAAATCTATCGTTTTTCACATCTTCTCGTATATATTGTGTGTTTTCTCCATTACCGTTGACAAGCAAAGTCTGAAGATCCATAGTAGTCCCGCAACCCAAAGTTTGTAAAGCCATCGGCTGGGTCATATCCAGGATAACCACGCTTACCTTGGAAGAACTTGTAGGCCAAGGGCTATTGTAGCTCAAAGTGAAATTGAGTGGAGAGTCCGTGAACAGGAAATCATCCCGCAAACCAATCAAGGAAAGGTCGTAATTTTTGCTAATCATCTCCTAAGGGGTTTTCGTCCACCTCGGTAGAAATTCTTTAGAGATTTGCTCCTCTTTTACAAGCTCGGGCTTCCAGACCTTGGTTTAAACTCTAGGACCAACATTTTTCAGTTCCAAGTACTTTGCGAGGTTTATCTTCAGATGGAGCCAACCCTTGCTTTATTCAGATAATTTTTCTACCTCAGTCACCAAACTTAGGTAAAAAATGGCGCAAGTGTGGAGCTTGGTGGAGCCACAATCCAAAAGAGGAAGAATAATCCTTTTCCTCAGTCCAAGTTGGCAGGTCATCCGAAAGGTTGGAACGCCACTTGGTTTTATTGTAAGGATACTTCTCCAAACGACCAGAATCACTTGTCGGGTTACACAGCTATCTGTCTCAATACCGCAACTAAATTTTCAGCTTGGCCAAGCGAGTATGAACAAAAAATATTGGCACCCATAATCTCGAGGTTGAAGGTTTTAACCGCTTAGGGCTCACTAGAATCGATCTAGTCCGGTGCTGGTTAAACCAAAGGATTCAGCCCCTTAGCTTGAGGGGTGGTTTAATAGTAATTATACTTGCAAGTCAACGGACGTCCAACGCTTCCGTGAAGAAGACTTGACCGCCAAAGAAATTAACAAGGCCACCAAGCAGATGTTTGGTGACTCAAAGGAAAGTGTAGTGTTACCAGCTTAGCTCAATTCTATGATGGTAACCTAGCTCCATGAGTAAGTTTTCTTTGCAAGTTCGTATACTTTATTTGCTTTAAATTTTTTCAATATTCACACTTATTGAGCCGACTTATACTTTTTGTTTCAACGCGAACTCCTTTTTCTAAAACGTTAGGGAAAGAACTCTTGTTCCTCCTCCTTCTGGTCAATTGGATGACCTAACACGTGAAGCAACCTCAGATGGAGAATCTAAGGGAGAACATGACTCCATAAGCCGCCTATTTATCGAGCTTTCTAACCCCTCTTTACTTCAGGATGATACTGAGACTAGTCAAGCTGGCGATGTTGAGGTAATTCCGAACTCTTCCAGTTCTTCAGAATCTTATCTTGTGAAGAAGACAAGATGATCCATCAGAAAGATTTAGTTTTCACGCCCTACCGCTTACTTAGACCCAAACTTTCTTTTCAAGCTAGGTCAAGACGCCGCTCAGTCAATGTGTAATACCCGGAGTTGCTCCAGGGATTTGTCCACCGGCCTGTCACTTGAGCCGCCTTCCCGTAGGCGATGTTACGAGGTGCCACACAACCCAACCACTTGTTATCCTCAAGACGGTCTTTATGAACAACCCCTTAGTCCATCTAATTCACTTTATTACCACTAATCATCGCCCTCATCTAGCGACTCTACTTCAACACAACTTCCAGGCTTCACTATCAACCATGGGTAAGTTTCTCATTTAAGTTGTCTTTTGTTGACAATTACATGATGTGTCATTCCTTTCATTTGATAAGCTTGTTTTTATGATTTGCAGAACCAAAGCCTTTACTAGGAAGAAGGTGAGTGAATCTTCTTCAGCTGTTGGGGAGGATATCATTCAAAATGATTCTTCACCTGAAACGGCGACTCATGCTGAGCCGTCTATTCAAGTTGAGATGGGCTTGCGTGCTGGGCTGGCTCATGATGTAGAAATAACTCATGCTGAGAACCAGTTGTCATGGGAACAACAAGTGATAATCAAAGTGTCCGTGATGAGACGACCTTTCACCCTCCAAGCCCTATTGCTGATGAGCCGTACTTTCACCCTCCAAATCCTACTGCTCCTTCAAGCCCTGCATCTTGTATTGATAATGTTACTCCATCAGCTGGCGAGGATGACACAGAAGTGGTCATTGTTGGCGGGTCTTATCAAATTCCTGGCCCTTCAACCATTCTAACCAAGATTGTGTCCAAAGATGAGCCGATGCATGTACAAAAAAGAAAGGACAAACTTGAGCTTCCAGGACTTGAAGATCTTGACATCTAAGTGTTGTACCAGCAGTATATGACCTGGCTGTCTGAGAGCCGGGATTTTGAAGTGGTTGTGGTCAACATCATGAAGCCCAAATACGAGGTAAATATGTTTATCCCTTGCTCATTGTATACACCTATGTACCCCTCAAGAGCCAATTTTGTACAAATAAGTACTAAACTGGGTCTTTATAAATAATCAAAGAACCATATGTAGCCCTCAAGTACCGAGTTATTGTGAGTATAATGAACCGGTATTTCTTTCATTCTTCAAATTATAGGATATGCCAACCATATCCCCCAAGGACCCGCTTGTCTTCCTCAGATGGCCGGATCTTTTTAGGTAAAAACCGCCAAGTGTAGCCCCCAAGCCCGGCTTTCCTCTTTGATATGGTCAGATCTTTTTATGCAAAACCAAGAAATTTTTGCATTAGCCCCCCAAGTGCCATGTGGATTGCTTGCAACTGCATGGGACTTTGTCAATTTCATCCTGTTTTTAGAATCATGTAGCCCCCAAGTATCCGGCGTCTTACTTAAACAACTCGAAACTTGTACTTATAATTTCTATGCTTACGCAAGAATCATTCAAGAATTCTAAGTCTATTGCAGTCAATCTTCAAAGGCAACATGGAAATGATAAGAAGCTCAAGACTGATGATGAGAAAAAAGTGACCAGGCTTGAAGACAAAAAGAAACAAGCATACAATCTCCTGAGTCAAACCAAGGGTGATTTTGATAAGGAGAAATCCACCTTTCTATTACACACCAAAGATATAGAGAAAAAGATTGAGTCTATCACACACGAGGTTTAAACTCTTGAAAATCAAATCAATGATATGATCCATGCAATCTTTGGTATGAGCTTTGAACTTTCTATCATTTGAATTTTGGGTAAGATGATGTGCCTACTTATTTTGTGTGCACAGGTCAAAAAAAATGATAATCTTGTCCAACCGCATATTGTGTATGTGCATGCCAACTTCACTTATATAGAGCAGCTATTCACAGGATCTATTTTTGCTATCAAGGCGGCAAAAAATCTACAAGACCCTCCGAGAAATATTAAAGGCATGCTCAAACAGTTGTCAATGGTTCCACAATAGATTGAGGAACTCAAGAGATCGCCAGCTCGTATGGGATCAAATTGTTGGAAATATGCCCTAGAGGCAATAATAAATTAGTTATTATTATATTTCCTTGTTCACGATAATCGTTTATTATCCATGCTATAATTGTATTGATTGGAAACTCAAATACATGTGTGGATGCATATACAACACACTTTCCCTAGTGAGCCTCTAAAGCACTAGCTCGTTGATCAAAGCTGGTCAAGGTTTCCTAAGAATAGACATGAGATGTCGTTTGATAACAAGATCACATCATTAGGAAATGATGTGATGGAGAATACTCAAACTATGAACATAGCATATATTCATGGTAGTTTATTGCTACTATTTTCTGCATGTCAAAGTATCTGTTCCTATAAAAATGAGATCATGCAACTCCCGGACACCGGAGGAATACCTTGTGTGTATCAAACGTCACAACGTAACTGGGTGACTATAAAGGTTCTCTACAGGTATCTCCGAGGGTGTGTTTTGGGTTGGCGTGAATCGAGATTGGGATTTGTCACTCCGTATGACGGAGAGGTATCTCAGGGCCCACTAGGTAATACAACATCACAACAAGCTTGCAAGGACTAAGGAGTTAGCCACAAGATCTTGTATTACGAAATGAGTAAAGAGACTTGCTGGTAACGAGATTGAACTAGGTATGGAAATACCGACGATCGAATCTCGGGCAAGTGACATACCGATAGACAAAGGGAATAGTATACGGGATTGATTGAATCCTTGACATCGTGGTTCAACCGATAAAGACATGCCTGCATATTTCTCGAACCTGCAGGTCCCTCTATTGTTTATTGGCCGAAGAGTGTCTTGATCCATGTCCCTATATTGGTTATTGGCTAGAGAGTGTCTCGGTCATGTGTGTAGAGTTCTGGAACCCGCAGGGTCTTTACACATAAGGTTCGATGATGATTTGGTATTAGTGAGTTATGTGTGATGGTAGTCGAATGTTGTTCAGAGTCCCGGATGAGATCCTGGAAGCTAAGAGGATCTCCGGAATGGTCTGGAGGTAAAGATTTATATATGGGAAGTCATATTTTGGCTACCGGAAAAGTTTCGGGTTTTTCTCGTATTGTACCGGGAACCTTCTAGAAGGTTCCGAAAACTTCCGGAGGAATATGGAAGTCCACCAAGGTTTCTACCACATCCCAAGGGTTTGTATGGGCTGAGGGGAGACATTGTGGCCTTATTGGGCCAAGCGCACAAGTTCCTCAAGGCCCATGCAGTTGGGAAAGGTGGAAAGTCCACCTTTCTATGGAAGGGAAGGAAGGGGACTAGGATCCCACCTCCTCCCCCTTGGCTATGCCCTAGGGATTGGAGAGCTGTTCCCCCACGCCCCTCCACCTATATATAGAGAGGAGGGGGAGCCCCAAGAGTACACATGAAGCCCTTGGGACCCCTATCTCTCCCTAGATCTTTTTCTCCTCTATTCGAAGTTTCCGTAGCACTAGGTGTACCCCCGCCGAGATAGGACCACCACCAGCGCAACCACGCCGTCGTGTTACCGGATAACTCATCTACTACTCCACCCTCACTCATTCGATCAAGGAGGCGGAGACGTCATCAAGTTGTACATGTGCCGAACGTGGAGGTGTCGTCCGGTCGGCACTCAATCGGGAGTTCGTGGGACGGATCGTGATTGGATCGCAAAGACGTAACACTACATCAATTGCATTCTTTAATGCTTCCGCTTAGCGATCTACAAGGGTATGTAGATGCACTCTCACCTCTCATAGATGGTCATAACCATGGATAGATCTTGTGTGCGCGTAGGAAAAATTTAGTTTCCCATGCAACGTTCCCCAACACAAATATGGCTCTTGCCCATGCGAAAGGCTATGTACGAGAATTTGACCTTGAGGCGGTATCTGGTGGATTCCCAGAACTGAAGGCTGGCAGCTCTGTATTTGTTAAGGAATATTTCACCAAGTGTGTGAAGGACACCTGTCCGCTCACAACTCTTATTGTAAACGAGCTCGATATGAATAAATACCAATGTGCTTACTCGATGCCCAATCAGCATATAAATCCACTGAAGGACTAGCCTTTTGAGCTTATTCCTCCTTGTCTTAAGCAACTCTTTGCTCATGATATTGACTTGTTCGTTATTGTTCCTGGTCCTTCCAATTTTCAATCTATAAACACAATTGAATGGATTCACAGGGACCAACATATTGATGACGACGAGCCGGCTTAAGTGGCACAAAACGTCAAGAAAACCTAGCTGAGGTAGGGACTGCACAAGCCACCGGCCAAGAGTAATCCCAATACTTGTGGGGAAAAACTTGATATTTTTGTGGCTCCTGAGATGAGCCTCTAATAGGAATAGTGAATTTGAACCATCTATCGTGCCATCGTGCACGTAAAACATTGACCTTGGGTCTGCCGTGACTTTGTCAATGTACTTTATCTTTTCTTTTGCTTGTTCGATAAGTCACCCCATATTTTTGTATGGGATAACTCGTCGAAATGACATTATACTCTCAACATAAAGACTCCTTGATCTGATGATGAGGGAAATAATTGGTCATATTGCGACCCAGTAAGAGAACCCGGCGATCCATGTATGCTCCGTCAAAATTTTGTTCCAAGAATATAACTCGTTATTTTGTAAGCCATTATTATCACTTGGTGGTCATTTGTATGACCTAGTAACTAAAAAGAGGAATTTCCTGCAAATAAATATAGAAAAATAAAACATAAGTCATATTTATAAGCCGGATTTTAACTTCGACAATTTAGACCGACTTCTTTAAAGCGCAAGTATTGCTTCCATGAAGCTAACTTAATAGCCCAGGAAGTATCCTCGCTCTCTATAAGCCGGCTTTCACATGACCAAAACCAGTCTTTTAACGTGGATAGGTTCAGGGTTCATATGGATTGAATTATCGAGTGTACACGGGGTCACTTTGTGCGAAGAAGCATATTGCGAACAAGCAGGACTAACCATATTTTTTTGTTGCATTGGCTTTTTAGTTGGGTCAAGAGGGAAAATAGAACTCGCTAGCTCGTTGAGTCAAGACCCCAAAGTGACTTGTGTTCAAAGAATAGATACTCTTGCAATTTTGTAGTAGAAACGACAAAGACCCCTGGTTCTAGGGGTGTCGGCTTAATTATATTCAACACAAAGGTATATACATAAGTATGTACAACGATTTGGAGCCAATGGCTCTAAGTGAAGTAAGGCCGAAGAGGAGCAATGTTCCACAACCTGATAGTTTCCTCTTTAGAAGTTTTAGACTTCTGGTGTTCCCGTATGTCAATCGGGTAAAATGAACCATTACTAAGATTCTTGTTGATGACAAAAGGCCCTTCCCAAGGTGGTGACAGCTTATGCATGCATGTTTGGACTTAAATCAAACGGAGCACTAAGTCGCCTTCCTGGAAAGTTTGACAACGAATTTTATGGCTATGATAGCCGTGTAGGTATTGCTAATATACAACTGATCTAGAGGATGCAAGATCACGTTCATCCTCAAGTGCATCTAGGAACTCTTGACTAGCTTGTTCATTGTCAGTCTTGACATAAGCGGTAACTCTGGGGGAATCGTATTGGATGTCACTTGGTAGAACAGCTTATGCTCCATAGACCAGAAAAAATGGTGTATAGCCTCTGGATTTGTTTGACGTGGTACTTATGATCCATAGTACTGTGGTGATTTCTTAAACAAACAACTAGGAATTCTCTAAAGAGGTACCATAAGCCGGGGATGGCACTATTGGAATCAGAGAACTTGCGGTCACGCAACTCTTTGTCGTCTGCTTGCTCACGGCAAAGAACCGCTTTTTCGTGTGCTTCCTTAAAAACAGACGAGAAAGAAAGGACCGATGGAAAATATACTCTTTGCCATCAATCCTTTCTTTGTCGTCAACTAGCAAAAGGCAAAGCCCCTAAAGGCTGACAGCAAAGAGCCCATCTAGGCCCCACTGCATTGTGGGGTTGGCTAGGTCAATGGCTGCCGTCCGCTGCGGCATTGTCGTCTGTCTTTAGGGTCTTTGTCGTCCTCTCGCAAACGGCAAAGCCCTTCCCTATCTAAAGGACGTCAGCCCCCACCTCGGCTACTCTCTCTCCCCTTCTGTCTCTCTCCCACCTCCAATACACCGCTACCGCAGCGGTGCCACACCCCTTCCCCATCGCCGATGCCACCCTCGCTTTCCCCACCGCTGGAGCCACACTGCTTCCAGCACCATGGCGGTCCCCTTCCCACGGCACCACCCCCCTTCCCCACCGCCGGTGCCACCCCCTTCCCACATCGTCAGAGCCACCCCCTTCCCCCACCTCAGTGCCCCCTTCCCTCAGCAACCCCCCACCCCCCGCTGCCGGAGCCAGCCCGCAGAGCCACCCCTCCCTCCCCACGGCAAGCCCGCCTCCCCCCGCGTCCCTCCTCCATCGCTGCGGCACCCAACCACTGGTTAGGTTTATTTTTTATTTTTTAATTTGACTGCATCTAGGTTAATTAGGGTAGTTTAGGTCACCTATTGTGTTAGTTTAGGTCACTGTTAGTGCTAAGTAGGTTACTATTAGTTTTGGTTTATTAGGTTAGTGCAAAAAAAGAATAATTAAGTAGTAGAAGAGGATAAAGGAAAAAAGGAAGAAGAGAAAGAAGAAGAACAAGAAGAGAAGAAGAAGAAAAGGAGAAGAACAAGAACAATAACAAGAACAAAAAAGAAGAAGAAAAAGAAGAGCTGAAGAAAAAGAGGAGGAGGAGAAGAAAAAATTAAAATTAAAATAATAATAATAATAATAATAATAAGAAGAAGAAGAAGAAGAAGAAGAAGAAGAAGAAGAGAAGAGAAAGAGAAGAAGAAGAAGAAAAAGGAAAATAAGAAGAAGAAGAAGAAGAAGAAGAAGAGGAATAAGAGGAGGAGAAGAAAAAAGAAGAAGAAGAAGAGAAGGAAGAAGAAGAAGAAGAAGAAAAGGAAGAAGAGGAATAAGAAAAACAAGAATAACAATAATAAGAAAATGAAGAAAAGGGAGAAGGGGAAGAAGAAGAAAAGGAAGAAGATGAAAAAAAGAAGGATATGTAGAAGAAAACGACACCCCAACACCCTAACACGGCAGCCCAACACCCCAAAATGACACCCCGACACCCCGACACGATGCCTCGACACCTCGACCTGACGCCTCGACACGAAACCCTGACACCCCAACACGACACCTCGGTTACGCCCACCATGTGTGCCCCCTGCACGACACCCCCAGCACAACACCCCAGCAGAACACCCCGACGACGGCCCTCCGGCGAGCCGCCTGCACGACACCCCGGCACGACACCCCGGTGATACCCCAACACGACACCGTGATGACAGCAAGGCATGACACCCGGCACGACACCAAGCACCGACACATGCGTGTGGCGATGGGAAGATGTCACTGATAGATCGCCATTACAATCCCCGCGCAGTTGTTAATACGCCGCACCCGACGCCACTCACCCCCGACCCCCGACAACTCTTCAGCCTCCTATTGACCAAATAGGTGCTCTTCGGCCTTCCAAAGGCCGACGGAGTGACGGTTTTGTAAATTATGAGTTAGGTCATTTATTTTCCGATTTTCTTATAAAAAATAAAATCTTTTTGTTGATCGGGTGGATTTACATGTGTAGTTGTTTCGTCAGTGCGAGGGTCTGGTGTTCGACGAGCTCCGTCGTTGCGTACGTGGGTGAGCACAAATGATATCTCCTCGTCCACCCTTCCATTTCTCTATTCCAGTCTTCGTGCCGATGAAACTTGCTAGATATAGGTACATTAAATAATTAGTATGCGTGACCAGTATGTGTGTCCCGTTCGAAAGGGTTACAGTTATAAATATGCATGCATTTGCATATATTTATAACCTTGATTCTTTCGAATTGTCCAATGTTATCCATGGAAAGCCCGAGTATGTGTAGCTTGGGTTCGTTTTCCCATATGCTCTGCTCCGGATCCGATCATAATTTTTTCAGTGCCTCCCTGTTGTTCTCCAAGTACACATCATCTCTGTTTATTGCCGAGACGTGGATCAAGAGAACATTGGGGAGGTGCTTCCTAAATTTTGCTTCGGATCCAGAGCAGGGCATGGGAAAACGAACCCAATCTACACATACTCGGGTGGGATTAAGACCTTATTTACCTATTAACGTGTAGGTTCCATGGACGTAATAAAATTGACAAACTTGATTAACTGACGAATATATATACAGTGAATTATATATATATTTCTTGTGTGTTTAGTAGCTAGGCAAGAGGAGTGATCGTGCGTGGATGTACACCGGTCACACTAGTCAGAAAGAGATGAACAAAGAATGATTAACAAAAACCAAGGAGTTTGTGAAAGCCGCATTTGCAAATGGCCAGACAACATCCTAGTGCCCATGTCCCGAGTGCGACAACTTTAAAAAGAGGACACATGATGAAATGGGTAAACACCTGTAGAAGAGGGGTTTTACGTGTGATTATACGGTGTGGACATTTCATGGTGAGTCTGCCCAACATACCAGAGTTGAGGTGTTTCTTCGTCGCACCGACGAGCATGGTACCGGGATCGAAGACATGGTGCAAGACTTTGATGATGCTCGGGATTCGAATGACGAGATGGAAGAATCCGTAAAGGCCTTCTATGAAATATTGGAGTCTTCAAAACGTCCTCTCCACGATCACACTGAGGTTTGTCAGTTGGATGCCATTGCACAAGTAATGGCTCTGAAGGCTCAATTCGACTTGGTCATAGAATGCTACGACGCGATGATGACACTATTTGGATGCTTTCTACCGAAAGGCCATGTCATGCCTGCAAAACTATATCAGTCGGGAAAAAATACTTCGTGTACTTAAGATGCCCTATGAGAAGATAGATGTGTATGCGAAAGGATGTGCCTTATTTAGGGTTGAGTATGCGGACTTGAACTATTGTCCCATTTGCAAGTCTTCCAGGTATGTTGTGGTAGACAACGGTTGGGTGAGAAGAGGCAGACCAAAATCCCATTTAATGTTCTTCAGTATATGCCAATCATACCAAGACTACAACGTCTTTTCATGGTCGAAGAGATGGCCAGACAGATAACATGGTACGAATCAGTGTTGTCTCGTTTGATTGCAGACCATCTACAGGTGTGAGGAGGGATATGAGGAGGCAACGACCAAGGTTAAGAAAACCGTGTGCAAGTGCCTATTACAGAATTTACGCCACGAGGTTCGGGTCTAGGCTGTTCGAGACTACACATCACGTAGTATTAAGAAGGACAAGTCCTCGTGCCACAAAAAGTTTCTGAAGAAGGAGTAGTACATGAAGATAATTAACTATTCTTAAGGCCTTGTACTAAGTTTCCTTGATTGGATTCATAGGAGTATTACTCAAATTTTTCTTTATTAACTTATAGGTGCCTCCGAGATGGTGTGCGGATAAGATGGATTGTTGGTAGGCGTTGATGGATGAGTGGTGCACAGGCCAATGGTGATCCGTCCACGACAATGCGAAGGACCGACATGCCAAAATGATTGATATGCCACACCGTCAAGGCAGCGCCAACTTATATCAGTTCATGCGGAACTGGGTATGTGATTTGCTTCATGATTCATGCAATTCATTCTTTTATGCTAGCTTGAGCCCTTTACTAATACTTTGTTCCTCTCTTTTAGGCGCATCACAATAACACGAAGGTGCCAGAGGTGTACGACCTCTATGCCATGGCCCATACTGCATCGTACAAGAAGGCCAAGGCATTCTCCAAGTCTGACCTCGATCATCAAGAGAAGTTCACCAACATCTCCTCCCACAACAAGCTCGTGAGATACAAGGAGGTGGGGAAGGTGAGGAAAGGGGAGGACTTTAACCCGAGCAAGGAACCTTTGGATCCAGAGCTAGTGATGGTATCTGGTGGCAGGAGGCCCCATGGCTCGATAACCATTAGAGATGGGCTGATACGTTGTCGTCTCACTCTCCGGGAGATCAAGGCACACCGAACGAGCTCCTGTCCTAAGATAAACCCTCATCCATGGTCAGTAAATCTCGCCATCGAGGTTAGTTATACAGACTCAAAAACCTTGCTCCATTACATTGTGTGTGTGTTGCCATCAATGATTACAATTCTAACGAGGAGTGGTGTTGCAGGCTGCTCGTCAAAGAGAGAGACAACGACAACCCAGGATGCTGCTGAGGAGCTTCTGCAGGAGAGGGATGGGGTGGCGGCGGAGACGGCTCGGGCTGTGGAGGAGAAGACGACTCGGTTGTTGGCGGAGGAGAGGGCATAGAATGAGGCGGCTCAGCAGGACATGAACGGTCTCCTTGTGGTAAGTTTCTTCTTCATATTAGCCAAATCATGCATGTAATGTTCGTTTCAATACAAACTAATATTAGTGTCTCGTCAAAAGCTAATGTGCAGTCTATGTGCGAGAAGACCGGTCAGACCCCTCCGCCGATGCCAGTCATTTCTACGGTTGGAACAGTGAGTTTCACTTGAATGGTCATTAGTTACCAGTATTAACATTTGAGTGTCATCATGATAACAAGATATTGCAAATGATCTTTGTTGCAAAATAACTCCCGAGCTACATCGCACAACCTTTCTCGAGGGCTACCTTCTCCAGGTGAAACCACCCCGAGAAACCTCGGTGATTCACATCCATGATGACGATGATGGTAAGTTTTCTCTAGTGTTTTACTTAACAAATTCATACCTAGCTTCGTACATGCTAATTAGCCCTATTCTGACACATACTTATCTTATTTTCCCCAAGAAAGACATAATTAGCTAATTATCCTCCAAAATGACATAATTAGATTATTTAGTTCATTTATTACATAATTAGCTTAGTTAGGTCAAAAATGGCACAATAACATTGGTTAGCTCAAATATCATATACTTGGCTTATTATCATCCTAATCATCATCATCATCATCATCTTGTTCTTCTTCTTGTTCTTGTTCTTCTTGTTGTTCTTCTCCTTCTTCTTCTTCATCATCATCGTCATCATCATCATCATCACTTCTTCTTCTTCTTCTTCTTCTTCTTCTTGTTCTTCTTCTTCTTCTTCTTCTTCTTCTTCTTCTTCTCCTTCTTCTTCTTCTTCTTCTTCTTCTTCTTCTTCTTCTTCTTCTTCTTCTTCTTCTTCTTCTTCTTCTTCTTCTTCTCCTCCTCCTCCTCCTCCTCCTCCTCCTCCTTCTTCTTCTTCATCATCATCGTCATCATCATCATCACTTCTTCTTCTTCTTCTTCTTATTCTTCTTCTTCTTCTTCTTCTTCTTCTTCTTCTTCTTCTTCTTCTTCTTCTTCTTCTTCCTCTTCTTCTTCTCCTCCTTCTTCTTCTTCTTCTTCTTCTTCATCCTCTCCTTCTCCTCCTTCTTCTTCTCCTCTTCTTCTTATCATTCTCCTACTTCTCCTTCTCCTTCTTCTCCTTCTCCTTCTTCTTCTCCTTCTTCTTCTACTTCTCCTCCTCCTCCTTCTTCTTCTCCTTCTTCTTCTCCTTATTCTTCTTCTCCTTCTTCTTCTTCTTCTTCTCCTTCTTCTTCTCCTTCTTCTTCTTCTTCTTAATCTTCTTCTTCTTCTTCTTAGCTAATTATCCTCCAAAATTACATAATTAGCTTATATAGTTCATTTATGACATAATTAGCTTAGTTAGGTTAGAAATGGCATAAGAACCTTAGTTAGCTCAAAAATGTCATATACTTAGCTTATTTTCGTCCAAAATAACATAATTAGCTTATTTAGGTCACAAATGGCATAATAACCTTGGTTAGCTCATAAATGTCATATACTTACCTTATCTTCCTCCAAAAGGACATAATTACCTTAGTTAGGTCAGAAATGTCATAATAACCTTGGTTAGCTCATAAATGTCATATAGTTAGCTCGTTTTCCTATAAAATGACATAATTAGCTTAGTTAGTTCAAAAATGGCATAATAACCTTGGTTAGCTCATAAATGTCATACACTTACCTCATTTTCGTCCAAAATGACATAATAAGCTAAAAAACCATGAAAAGACCGGTCAAAAAGAATAGAGGAGGAAAGCGGAGAAAAAGAAATAATATAAGAACAAGAATGAGCTTCTTCTTTCTTTATTCTTGTTATTTTCCTTCTCTTTCTTCTTCTTCTTGTTCTTGTTCTTCTTCTTCTCCTTCTAACTTTCTTATTTTTGTTTTGCAGATTTGATTCACTTCATGGAAGCTCACATTGATGGACTACTACTATTTTTATTTTGTTTCGATTTGTATGGATGAATAGTGTGATGTTTGAAACTATGTGTATATATGGACGCACTATGTGAAAATATTTGTTTTCTTGCTAAATATCTTCATGATGATGTTGGATACATGGCCTATCACTACAGGAATCAGACACTTTTCAGTCTGCCATAACAGGCGGCAAAGAGGTGATCCACCAACGGCAAAGCCCTTTGTCGTCTGCCTTGTGTCGGCAAAGTTTCTATGTGAGCTTTCAACGGCATAGTAGCTTATTTTCCGTCTGCCTTCCGAAGCGGACGGCAAAGGGCTTTCCCGTCAGTCTCTGGCACCGAGGGGTCGGAAAAAGTCTTGAGACGGCAGCCGATAGTCAATGCCTCCGTTAGGGCTAAAGGAGGATTTGTCGTCTTCTTCCCCCTTCTCTTTGTCGTCTGCTTCCCCCCTTCTCTTTGCCGTCCGCTTCCCCCCCCCCTTCTCTTTGCCGTCTGCTTCCCCCCTTCTTCTTGTCGTCTGCTGATATGGGCCAGCCCATAACTACCCCAGCCGGCTCTTCTTTTTGCCGTCAGCCTACCCAGGCAGCAAACGGCAAAGAGGCTATATGGGCAGGTGCACAACTGGGTGCCATGTGGCCCTTTGTCGTCTGCCGGCTGATGGCAAAGACCTTTGCCTTCAGATGGCAGACGGCAAAGAGCCCATATAGTAACTGTTTTATTTGTTTTATATTATCTCACAGCACATATATATATATATTTGACAGCACATAGATGATATATATTTCACAACACATATATATAGTTCACAACACATATATGATATACATATAATGTTCATCATTGTACATCCCATATATCGAAAGAACCAACATACAAAGTTTTACATTGTTCATCCATAGATACATATACATATAGTTTGACATTTTCAATCAACTCAAATGAAAACTAGAACTAAAACACTCCATGAATGCCAGCTTCCATGCATGTAGTACATCCAATCTGCAAAAATGTGAATAAGAAAGTCAGAAGAAGAACAACAACAACATATGATGTTTTTGAGCTACTTATGTCATTTTACAGGAAAACAAGTTAAGTATATAATATTCGTGAACTAACCAAGGTTCTTATACCATTTTGAGCTTATTATGTCATTTTGGATCTAAATGGGCTAATTATGTCATTGTAGGGGAAAATAAGGTAAGGAGAATATGAAAGAGGAGAATAAAGAGGAGGAGGAGGAGAAGAAGAAGAAATCAAGAAGAAGGAGAAGAAGAAGGAGAAGGAGGAGGAGGAGGAGAAGGAGGAGAAGGTCTTCTCCTTCTCCTTCTTCTCCATCTTCTTCTCTTCCTCTCCTCATCCTTCTCCTCCTCCTCCTCCTTCTCCTTCTCGTCTTCCTCTCTTCTTCTTCTTCTTCTTCTTCCATCTTTTCATTTTTCCTATTTCTTCTCCTCTTCTTGGAGCTAAATTATCAAATTATGTCTTTTTGGAGCTAAATGGGCTAATTATGTTATTTTAGAGGAAAACAAGCTAAGTGTATAATATTCATGAGCTAACCAACATTCTGATGCCATTTTGAGCTTATTATGTCATTTTGGAGCTAAATGGGCTAATTATGTCATTGTTGGGGAAAATAACGTAAGGAGAATATGAAAGAGGAGAACAAAGAGGAGGAGGAGAAGAAGAATAAGAAATCAAGGAGAAGGAGAAGGAGAAGGAGAAGGAGGAGGAGGAGACGAAGGAGAATGAGGAGTAGAGGAGGGGGAGAAGAAGGAGAAGGAGGCCTCCTGCTTCTCCTTCTCCTCCTCCTCCTCCTTCTCCTTCTTCTACTCTTCTTCTTCTTCTTCTTCCTTCTTTTCATTTTTCCTATTTATTCTCCTCTTCTTGGAGCTAAATTATCTAATTATGTCTTTTTGGAGCTAAATGGGCTAATTATATTATTTTAGAGGAAAACAAGCTAAGTATATAATATTCATGATCTAAGCAAGGTTCTTATGCCATTTTGAGATTATTATGTCATTTTGGAGCTAAATGGGCTAATTATGTCATTTTTGAGCTAAATGGGCTAATTATGTCATTGTTTGGTAAAATAAAATAAGGAGAATATGAAAGAGGAGAAGAAAGAGGAGGAGGAGAAGAAGAAGAAGAAATCAAGAAGAAGGAGAAGACGAAGGAGAAGGAGGAGGAGGAGAACGACAAGAAGGAGGAGAAGAAGCAAAATGTCTTCTCGTCCTAATCCTTCTTCTCCTCCTCCTCTCCTCCTCCTTGTTGTCCTCCTCCTCCTTCTCCTTCTCTTCTTCTTCTCTTCTTATTCTACTTCTTCCTTCTTTTCATTTTTCCTATTTCTTCTCCTCTTCTCCTCTTCTTGGAGCTAAATTATATAATTATGTCTTTTTGGAGCTAAATGGGCTAATTATGTCATTTTGGAGCTAAATGGGCTAATTATGTTATTTCTGGCGAAAATAAGGTAAGGAGAATATGAAAGAGGAGAAGAAAGAGGAGGAGGAGGAGGAGAAGGAGGATAAGGAGGAGACGAAGGGGAAGGTATTCGCCTCTTCTCCTCCTTCTCCTCCCCCTCTCCTCCTCCTTCTCCTTCTTTTGTTCTTCTCTTCTTCTTCTTCTTCCTTCTTTTATTTTTCCTATTTCTTCTCCTCTTCTTGGAGCTAAATTATCTAATTATGTCTTTTTGGAGGTAAATGGGCTAATTATGTCATTTTAGAGGAAAACAAGCTAAGTATATAATATTCATGATCTAAGCAAGGTTCTTATGCCATTTTTAGCTTATTATGTCATTTTGGAGCTAAATGGGATAATTATGACATTGTTGGCAAAAATAAGGTAAGGAGAATATGAAAGAGGAGAAGAAAGAGGAGGAGGAGGAGAAGAAGAAGAAAGCAAGAAGAAGGAGAAGAAGAAGGAGAAGGAGGAGGAGGAGGAGAAGGAGGAGAAGCAGGAGAAGAAGGAAAAGGTCTTCTCCTCCTAATCCTTCTTCTCCTCCTTCTCCTTCTCCTTCTCTTGTTCTTCTCTTTTTCTTCTTCTTCATCTTCCTTCTTTTCATTTTTCCTATTTCTTCTCCTCTTCTCCTCTTCTTGGAGCCAAATTATCTAATTATGTCTTTTTAGAGCTAAATGGGCTAATTATGTCATTTTGGAGCTAAATTGGCTAAGTATATAATATTCATGAGCTAACCAAGGTTATTATGACATTTTGAGCTTATTATGTAATTTTGGAGCTAAATGGGTTAATTATGTCATTGTTGGGGAAAATAAGGTAAGGAGAATATGAAAGAGGATAAGAAAGAGGAGGCGAAGAAGAAGAAGAAGAAATCAAGAAGAAGGAGAAGAAGAAGGAGAAGGAGGAGGAGGAGAAGGAGGAGAAGAAGGAGAAGGTATTCTCCTCCTTCTCTTTCTTCTCCTCCTCATCTCCTCCTCCTCCTTCTCCTCCTCCTCCTTCTCCTTCTCTTCTTCTTCTTCTTCCTTCTTTTCATTTTCCTATTTCTTCTCCTCTTCTCCTATTCTTGGAGCTAAATTTTCTAATCATGTCTTTTTGGAGCTAAATGGGCTAATTATGTCATTTTGGAGCTAAATTAGCTATGTATATAATATTCATGAGCTAACCAAGGTTCTTATGCCATTTTGAGCTTATTATGTCGTTTCGGAGCTAAATGGGCTAATTGTGTCATTGTTGGGGAAAATAAGGTAAGGAGAATATGAAAGAGGAGAAGAAAGAGGAGGAGGAGGAGAAGAAGAAATCAAGAAGAAGGAGAAGAAGAAGGAGGAGAAGGAGGAGAAGACCTCCTTCTTCTCCTCCTCCTCTCCTCCTCCTTCTCCTTCTTATCATCCTCCTTCTCCTTCTTCTTCTCTTCTTCTTCTTCTTCTTCTTATTCTTACTTCTTTTCATTTTTCCTATTTCTTCTCCTCTTCTCCTCTTCTTGGAGCTAAATTATCTAGTTATGTATTTTTGGAGCTAAATGGGCTAATTATGTTATTTTGGAGCTAAATTAGCTAAGTTGTGAGCTAACCAAGGTTCTTACGATGGTTTTACCTAACTAAGCTAAACTAGCTAATTATGTCAGAAATGAACTAGAGAAAACTTACCAAAGTTGTCATCAAGGAGGAGAAACACGAGGGTTGCTCGCGTCGGCTTTGTTTGGAGACGGTTGCCATGGAGAAGGGTCGTGCGATGCCGCTCACGAGTTATTCAGCAGAAAAGATATTTTGCAATGTCTCAGTTATCATGATGACACTAAATTGTTAATACTTGTTTATAATGACCATTGAAATGAAACTCACCGTGCCAATCACAGAGAAGACATGCATCGATGGAGGGGCTTGACCGGTCTTCTCGTGCATAGACTGCACATTCGGTTTTGAAGAGTCAATCGTATTAGTTAGTAATCAAACAGACATTACACACATGATTTGGATAATGTGAAAAAGAAACTTACCACAATAAGCTCGTACATCGCCAGGTGAGCCGCCTCATTCCGGGCCCTCTCCTCCTCAATCAACCGAGTCATGGTCCGGTCCCTCTCCTCAAGAGCAGCCTAAAGAGCAGCCCGGCTTGCCGCTCTCTCTTTCTCAAGAGCAGCCTCATTGCCGCTCTCTCTTTCTTAAGAGCAACCTGCAACACCATTACTCATTACCACAGGAATGATCGATCGCCACACACACAATGAAATGGATGAATGTTTTATGAGTCCGTACAGCTAACCTCGATGGCAAGATCGACTGGCCGTGGACAAGGCGTTATCTCAGGACAGGAGCTGGACTGGCGCGCCTTGATCTCCGGGAGAGTGATTGGACAACATATTATCCCATCTCCAATGGTTATCGATCCATGGGGCCTCCCGCCACCAGATATCATCACCAGCTCTGGATCCAAAGGTTCCTGGCTCGGGTTAAAGTCCTCCCCTTTCCAAGCCTTCCCCGTGTCCCTGTATGTCACGAGCTTGTGGTGGGATGAGATGTTGGTGAAGTTATTTGGATCATCCACGTCAGACTCAGAGTAGTGTATGGTTCTTTTATTATTTTTGAAACTACATATGATGTTTGAAATTATATATATCATAGAAGTATTATGAAAATGGAGGGAAATAACTGAAAATATAAAAGGCTGCGATACATGCATTTTGTCGTCTTCCAGCTGACGATAAAGGCCTTTGCCCTCGGCCAGCTGACGGGAAAGGGGCCACGTGGGAGCTACGTGTGCAACCTCGGAGCAGCACGTCTAACCTATATGGTCACTTTGTCGTCACCTAACGCAGGGAACACGGCAAAGGGGCACCCGAGGCTGATGGCAAAGGACACGACAGGCGGCGACTGGCAGAGCTAGTCATGATGTCACCTGGCAGACGAAAAAGGCTACCACGAGATAGCAGACGGCAAAGGATCCGTTAGCCACCTAGCGGAGCTAATTCTTGTCTACTTTCGTCCAACACATTTGCCGTCTGTGGGCCTAGGCTTACCGACGGTAAAGATCTTTGTCGTGTACTGCCATGGGGCAGACAGCAAAGAAAGCATTCATCGTGACTTTCTTTGCCCTAAATTTTGTCGTTGACTAGCGGCTGGCAAAGATCTTTCTTGTCCGTGGAGTGGTGCTTTGATGTCCGCTGTGGCAGATGGCAAAGAAGATGATTCATGTAGTGTTGATTCCATGCAATATGTCCTCGTTGGCCCTCTCGGCTTGTCCATTGGACTATGGATGTGCGACAGAGGCTAAATCGAGTCTGATGTGAACCTGCTGATGAAACTTTTCCATAATGCCTTTCGACAGATTGGTCCCATTATCTATGATGATGTTGTGCGGATATCCAAAACGGTAAATTAACCGTTTCAAGAATTTTACCGTAGTTTCAACATCACAATTGCTTATTAGTTCCTCTTACACCCACTTAGTAAACTTATCCACTTCAACCAAGAGGTGTGTCTTTTTATCTCGTGACATTATGAATGGATCCACCATGTCAAGCCCCGAGACTGTGAACTGCCAAGTAATTGGAATAACCTGTAACTCTTGAGTCGGCACATGAGCTTGTCTTGCAAAATTTTGGCAACCATCGCACATTCGCACAATGTCTTCTGCATCAGCATGAGCAGTAAGCCAATAAAAACCATGGTGATAGGCCTTGGCAACCAAAGACCTTAAGCCGGCGTGGATTTCATGAAGGATTTCTCGGCCTTCTGCAGTAGAAACACATCGTTGAAATACGCCAGTGACACTTCTATGGTGTAACTCACCATTGACTATTGTCATGGACTTGCAGCGTTTGATAATTTGTCGGTGACGATTTCCTCATGAAGGAGCTCGCCTCGGGTTAAATAAGCCAAATAAGGTACCCTCCAATCAGGGGTTGCATGACGACCCGCCACGAGCTATGCTTGTGGATCTAGAGTAGCTATATCCTCATGTGACAATATCTTAACTGAAGGATTGTGGAGCACATCAAGGAAAAGATTGGTGGCACTCTCTTGCACTGTGAGCCAAGTCTAGACAAGACGTCGGCAGCCTCGTTGAAACGGCGATCAATGTGATCCACCTGATAACCTTGGAAATGGCCTGCAATAACCGTGACTGTATGTAGATAAGCCGACATGAGAGGACCCTTGGACTCCCAAGTCCGTGATACATGTTAAGCTACCAAATCTGAGTCGCCCAAACATATGATCCAACTGAGGTTCATGTCCTTGTCTACACGAAGCCCATGAAGGGGAGCTTCATACTCAGCCCCATTATTAATGCAAAGAAACACAAACTGTAAGACGTAACAAAACTTTTCACCTCGCCGGAAAGATAGAATTACTCTAGCCCCCGAGCCCTCCAACTGTCTTGACCCGTTAAAGTGTATGGTTGAGTACGTGTTGTCTCGCTTTTCTTCACGGATTTGTGACCTAGTCCAATCGTTAATGAAGTCCACCAAGGCTTGAGACTTGATAGCAGTCCTAGGCACGTACTTCACCTGTTATGGTCCAAGCTCGATTGCCCTCTTAGCAATCCGACCTGTGGTATCTCTATTTTGTATGATATCTCCAAGAGGAGCTGAACTGACGAAGGTGATTGGATGTTCTTGGAAGTAGTGATTGAGTTTACGACTAGCCATGAAGACGCAAAAACTAGCTTTTGTTAATGTGGATATCTCTGGTTTGATAAGGTCAAAACTTCAATGACATAATCAACGGGCCTTTGCACTATATATTCTTTCCATGCTTCCTTGCGCTCAACAACCACTTCTATAGTGACTACTTTATTATTAGCAGCAATGTACATGAGCATAGGCTCTTTGTCTGGCGGTTCAACCAACTATTTTTTGATTGCTTTAAATGCCTCGTTACCAGCATCAGTCCATATAAAGTTACCAGTCTTTTTCAACAACCGATACAAAGGAATTGCCTTGTTGCCAAGGCATCTTGTAAACCAGATCAAGGCCGCAATGCGACGTGCCATCCGCTGGACATCATTAATGTTGGCCGACTTAGCAAGAGAGGTCAGTGCTTTGATTTTTTCTGGGATGGCCTCAATGCAAAGTTCTGAGAACAAGAAACCCACCAACTTCCTTGTACGAACACCAAAAACGCACTTAGCTAGGTTAAATTTCATCCTGTACATGCGAAGGTTGTCAAATGTTTCCTTGAGGTCATCCAGCAGAGTTCCCTCCTTCTGTGATTTTACCACGACGTCGTCAACATAAGCGTGAACATTGCGTCCAATCTGGCTATGTAAACAGTTCTGAACACAATGTTGATATGTAGCTCCTGCACTCTTAAACCCAAAGGGCATCGAGACGTGGCAGAAAGCACGAGAAGGGGTGATGAAAGTCATCTTCTTCTCATCCTCAATAGCCATCTTGATTTGATGAGTACCAGAAGAAGCATCCAAGAAGCAAAGACGTTCACATCCAGCTATTGAATCAATTATTTGGTCAATACGATAAAGAGCAAACGGATCTTTGGGACAAGTTTTGTTAAGATCTGTGTAATCCACACAAATCTGTGAGGTGTGATATTTCTTCAGAACCAACACTAGAATTGCCAACCACTAAGGATGAAACACTTCAATGATGAACCCGACAGCTAGGAGCCGGGCCACTTCTACACTAATGGACTTGCGTGTCTCCTTGTTAAAATTGCGGAGGAATGGTCGAACATATGTTTCATTTTAGGATCAACATTAAGGTGGTTCTCAGCGAGTTCCCTTTATACTCCAAGCATGTCAAAAGGTTTCCATGCAAAGATGTCCCGATTCTCATGGATGAACTCGATTAGCGCGCTTTCCTATTTTGGATCCATACATGTCCCAATAGTGACTTGCTGGGAGGAATCACCAGGACTAAAATCGACCTGTTTAGTGTGCTTGACCGGCTTAAACTTTAGGGCGGGTTCCGATTCTATTGTGGGCTTCTCGAGGGAAGTCATGTAGTTCGGGTCAACACTGGTTGTGTCAATTTTCATCTCCTCAACAACGCAAGCTAACTCGGCGTATGTTGCATCTCCTTCCTCACATTCCTGAGCTATCTTTTGACTTCCATCCACAGTGATGATACCATTCTTCCCTAGCATCTTAAGTTTGTGATAGATATAGCAAGGTCGAACCATAAATTGAGCATAAGCCGGTCTCCCCAAAAGAGCATGATATGGGCTTTTAATTTTGACCACTTCAAACATGAGAAATTCACATCCGTAGTTGAACTTTGAACCAAACGCAACGTTAAGCTTGATCCGACGAAGTGGGTATGCTGATTTACCAGGGACGATTGCATGAAATACTATGGAGTATGTGTGAAAATTATCCTTAGAAAGCTTCATGCGTTCGAAAGTGTCATAGTACCAAATATTAATGCTGCTTCCTTCGTCCATGAGAACCTTGTTGAGAGTATAACCACCAACTTGAGGAGCCACCACTAGAGAAAAACCCTGGATTATCACCTCGAGAGGGATGATCCTCTCTACTCCACGTGACTGGATATTCAGACCAGTTCAGGTATTTGGGAGTAGATGGCTCAACCATATTGATGGCCCTCTTTCTGACCTTACTCTCCCGTCGGCATGTGCTATTGGTCTACATGTGATACTGCCTGTTGTTCAACAATTCGGGGTTGCTTTGAAAACCGAGTTGGTTATCATGTCGCTGAGCTGATTTCCTTGTCCCGAGCGATGTTGCCCATTGTCATTATTACCAGGATGTCCATAACCAGCCCCCGAGTCGCCGGATCTGTGAGAACCAGGACCCGGGAAGCTCCCAGATGAGCTAGCTTTAGAGTTGCCAAGATGACCCAGATTTCCGCCACCATTACCTCCTTGAAAGTTTTGAAAAGCTTGGTTTCGAAACTCCTGCATGAAATGTCAATTCTCCCATGAATGAGTGGACGGCTTATGCAGGTAGCTATGTTTGGGATAAGGGCCTTTGAGTGCCTCCTCATAATTGCACGGTTTATTTCCATTATAAGATCTTCCACAATTGTAGTTCTGTCTATGATTTTTAAAACCGGTGTTGGTATTAGAAACAAAATCTGACACACCATGAGGATGCTTGTGTTTTCCATCATTGCCCTCATTGTTATGGTGTCCCTGATGCCCAGAATTGTGTTGCTGATGACCTTTGGTATTATCATGCTTCTTCCCTTTGCGAGTTTAATCATCATCTGAGCTGGGATCTTTAGTGTTATCAGACTCATCGTACCTAGTAAGGACATCCATGAGGTCTCCCATATCTTGCACTTCGGCTTGAGGAGTCCAAGCTTTTGAATAAGTGGTTAGAAGTGGCAATTTTCTCCAAAATCAAAACAGCTTGAGCGGCCGTGATAATGTCCGACGAGTGGATGATCTCCTCAACCCGACGAGTCCAATGATGAGCAGATTCATTCGTACGTTGAACGTAGTGATGTAAATAGACAATTGACATTGGGCGCTTACAAGTGACTTGGAAATTTTTTATGAAACGCTCCTTCAACTCTACCCAAAATTTGATAGAATTGTGTGGAAAGTTTTTCAACCACGTGTGAGCCGGCCCTTCCAACATCATGGTCAAATATTAAGCACACACAGCATCACTAACGACAAGCATGTCCATTGCTAACTCATATCTTTTGACCCATGTTGTCGGCTAAAGATCACCCGTGTAATTAGGAACCTTCCGAGGACCCTTAAAATCCTTGGGCATACGCTCACTACGAAGAGCCGATGCAAGGCAGGGACCTCCAATCGTCCTCTGTCTTAGACCCATCATCGAAGAGGTGGGACGGGTTCCAGAAGGTGGAACTTGGCGCCACACCGCTGCAGCATCTGCTTCCTGTAAGTCCTGAGCCACATTCACGATTGCTTGGGCATCCCAAACCTTAGGCCGGGTTTGATAATTACGGGGCTATTGTTTGTGACAACTTCTTGACATTGTTGGTGAGTTGTGTCGGCTCTTGCTACGACTTACGTAAGGCGTAGAATGAATTCGGTCATGACTATAAGAATATTCTGCCTGTTGGGTGATCACTGTTTTTAGCATATCGATGGTGTTCCTCGCTTCGACTTCAATGGGGGTGTTTCCTATGATCGAGAGTGCTTCGAGATTGTGAGTTGCTCCTAGCATGGTATGCACTCGGTTTGAAAAGTAACCCGCAGGCATATGAAATAACTGAGGTGGCGATTGAGCCACCGTCGGTTGATGTGTCTAGTGCTGCTAGACTAGCTGAGAAGGTGTATTTTCACGAGGTTGTCCAGTCCTTGGGGTGCGTTGCGGAGTTTCAGTGAGGCATGTCAGCTCTAGAATAGAGGGAAAACAACTATCATCCCTCATGCGATGAACTTCCTCTGAGGCGTCTCGATGAAGACCTAGGTGCCAGGCTTCCGCCTTTAACCGTTCGGTCTCATTACAAATATGAGCCTGCAACTCTGCCATCCGAATATTCTCGGCATTAATCTCCTCTTGATTCCTAGCCATTTGGGCATGAAGTTTAATCAACTTCGTGTTGCGCTCCTCCTGATTCTTCGAGGTTACTGGTTCCTCCAAGAATTTGGTCATCTCAGCCATCACATCTTCCATAGCTTGAGCCGGCGTCTTTCTCGACGCGGTGGCCCCTAAACCTTGCGTCGACCCACCAGGGCCCTTGGTTGCTCCCACCGCACTCGAATTATGAGATGTCATGGTGCCTGCCTTGTAGATGATGGCTTGACGTGGCGGCTCAGGGAACTCCAGATCATCGGGACAACCCGAAAGCCTACCATCAAACAATGGACAGATTTACCCGGTTTGTCTAACCAAGGATTCACCGTCAGAGTTTACGAGAGTATCCCTGCTAGCTTCGGAGATATCTGGAAACTCAACCCCCTGGGTGAATCGAACGAAGACGCGCTTTCGGTCGGCTTGAGCACGGTCGGGTTGCTTGCGTTGAGCTCGCTCGATGATGCCAGTGCAAATGTCTGGTTCGAGTCCTGAAGTGCCAATCTTGCCGATGAACACGTGGATCTTGTCGAAGGGAAGCCGGTATCCGTATTCGACTGAGCCGGCCTCGGGACCCTAGTTTGAATCGTTGATGTAGAGCTTACCACGATGACTCTTGGTCATCTCTCCATTCGCTTATCCCTCGATCCCTGGTAGAGATGCCTTCAAGAACTCAACACTACCATGCGCTAGACCCAGGTGGGCGCTGACTGTCATGGTGTTGTCACGATAGATGTCCTCGTGAAAGGACTTAGGTGTGAGGCCATCTCGACTAGGTGGTGGATTGATGGGGTTGATCAGAATCGAGAGAAGCGAGTTTACCCAGGTTCAGCCCCTCCAACGCAGGTAAAAGCCTGCTTCCAGCTTTTGGTGTCTATTGATGATGATCTCGATTACAAGGGTGCGGAATCACCAACTTAGCTCTTGAGTCTTTCTAACACGTCCCCTCTGTCTCAGGAGCCCCCCTTTATATATACAGGTGGAGGCCCCGAGATTACAATAGAGTCCTGGTCATATTACAACATGTGTCTTATCTTAGTGCTTACTGACTTGGGTAAACGAGAATCTTCATGTCTTCCCTCATGAGTCGGTCGGCCAGGTGATGGCCCACAAGCCGGCCTCTTGATGACATGCCTTGTGGGCCTCTATGTCTAAAGGTCTCCTGCCCAAGTTATATCCCAGGTGGGTTACCTCGTGGGCGGGTCAACCCATGGGGTATAGCCCCAACACCCTGCTTCCCCCTTCATTACCTAATTTCAAACCTTCAATACTTTCTTGCACCACCGCCGCCTCGCTGATGACGCTCCTTCCTGCTACTCAGCCTCCCCATCTAGTCACGTAATATACACCTTCTCCACACCCTTCCCCCTCCATCCCCTCCTCTTCCATCCCACATGCCCCGACCACTAGCGCAACACCTTCCACCAAATTCACTGCCCCATCCAACAAATTATCACCGCCAAAAGACATGTTGCATGAATTATGGCCAGGATCTCAAGGACCAGCTAGCAGTGGAGAAGCAAATTGTGGTCGCATGCACGGATGAGGCCTTGTTGGCTTCAAGCATGCCGACCCCCGATCTTCGAACAACAACTCACCATTGACTCCATTGTCGGTGCCTCGCACGCAAACGTCACCACACGGTTTGCTGCTTTAAACATCAACACGTATAGTGTTTTCTCAAGGGCACCGCTGGTGCCTTCCATGAAGACTATGAGTGGATTTATCAATGTGCCCGTTCTTTCCTCAGCTCCAGAGCCAACAGGTTGGTGCCCGCACAGGCTCAGGCCACTCACCACTACGAGCAGGGGACTCACGATATGGAGGCATTACCCACTTTGACGGCCATCATTATTTATAACTCCGACGACGAGGAATATCTTGATTTTTAGCTTAATTACTAATGACCTATGTTCACCTAGCTATGCATGTAAACCACTACCTCTTGCATGTACTTCTCCTGCCTTTTCTTAAGAAATTATTTATGCAATCTGACCTTCTAGTATGTTCTATTATGCAATGTGATGATCCATTAACTGTTTGGTTCATTTTTGTAGCTGGTCATCTAGAATGTGATGTTCGATTGTTGTTGGTACAATTTTTTATTGTTATGCATGTGAGAAGTAAATAAAATTTGGTTGTACTAAATACATGTGAAACATACAATTTCTATCTTTCATACTTCTTAGCATGCTTGGCTTTTCCATGTGGCTCGAATTAATATCTTGGATTTGCAATACCTTTATTTTTCATTAACATATTCTACTGTTAGCACACCAAATCTCACTTATAACCTGATCAATTTATATATCTTAAATAGATTATAGGGGCAAACAATGAGAGACACTCAAGTTTACCATCAAGGTTTGCACAATCATGATCCTTTGGCTAATAGCACATAATTGTGCAATTGTAGGAACCATTCTAATATTTAGGTTTCAAATAATTTGGTCTTGCACATGTAGGAGCTTATTAAAGACGTTTAGATCCATTGCTCGACCCATTTAGCATGTGGGAAAATGAGGTGTTCATGAATATCAATCAAATCAAGAAATGCAGGAACATTGTTAAGATAAAGAAGCTAGCAGCAAAAGAAACAAGATGTTTGTGTCCATAGTGAAGAAGACATCAGTCAAGTATAGAATGGTACTATCTCTTTTAGCTTGTCTTTTATCGCTTTGCGGCATTCCAATTTTTCAAAATGAAATGTATGCGTATCTTTGTTTCCAGTCCTTTCCAAAGTAGTTTATCGATGATTACGTATCAAACCATGTGTATAGTCAAGAGGCGAGGAAGGTGTCGGTGCACTAAAGACCAGGATCTCCAGTACCCCGGACTAGTGCGCGGACACCGGCAACCCCCTCCACAGCGGCAAAGCGTGTCGCTGGAGCATAAGGTAGAAGCTAGGCTCGGAAGCGCACCAAGTGCAGACTGCAAGCCCCCCGACAAGCGCCCGCTTGTTGGGAATGAAGAAGAGACCCCGGCAGCAGCTCCCCGCTGTGAAGATAGACACTGACAAGGCGAGACCATCCCGCCAAGGAAGAAGGACTAAGCCCCAGCAAGCCACCCTTTGCGGGAAGATTGACAAGGCCTCGGTAGGCCATCACCTCCCTTCCGAGACGAACGAGAAGAGCCCCGACAAGGTAACCTTGTCAGGGAGGAAAACAAGACCCTAAGAGAGGCGCGGGCCCAGGGCGCCTCGCGTCCTGAGAAAGCCTCCACCGACAGACACGCCACCGCCGATGCATGGACCATGCGTCCGACCACACGCCAGCGCAACACCCCAAAATTGCCACGTGTGGGTACGTGTCCGCCCCCCCTGACAAGGTCAGGAAGTTTGTTGAAGCATTTAATGCACCGCAGTAACATTGTGGCGGGCGGTCGGCACTGTTCCACTCGTGAACCCACCATTCACCCACTGAGCCACTATGGTGACCCCTTCGCCAATAAAACGAGGCCCGAGGCTCGGTAGAAAGGACTTTTGCCTTTTTGACCAATCGAAAGCCTGTAAGAGGGACATGTCTACAGTAAACTAAAACAAATAACAAAACGCATGCGCGAGTAGGGTTTTACACACAACGCCGCCCGAACCTGGGTAAAAACGACCTTGTCGGGCCCTCACTGTTGGTTCTGTTCCTGCCGCGACTTCTCTCCCCGCCAAACCACCGAAAGTGGACCGTTGAGGTCCCCATAGGTGTCGATCCTTTCACCGACATCTTTAGCATGCCTGGTAGGGGGATAGCCGGAAGCACGTCGGCATTAGAGCCGTCTCGATCCGACGAGCCATTCGATGGCTCCACGGATCTCAGTTCGCCGCAGCGTCCTCCCGGAGCGGCAGAAGGCAGTGGCTGCTCTGCTCGCGCGCGAGAACACATAACACCTTCATGGGTGCTATGCGAGCACGGGTGGAAGAAGTAGAAGCCCCGAGCTCTGCATCGCCTGGCGGACACACCTCCTTGGAACGCCCGCGATGTTGTCTAGGGCGTAACAGGGGGCTTCGGCCAGGCCTCCGACGCTTAAGCCGACCATTACACATCTCCGGAGTACTCCATGGTTGTCGAGGATGCGTCCCAGGCCTCGAACCTCCCCTTTACGCACCCTCCCGATCGCTTTTCTCCTTGGAGCGTTGTGACGCCAGAAAGATGTGCTCGGTCGCTCCGCCAGCAAACCTCTTGCAAAAGAGATGATAAAGTGTTGCGCCCCGGCGTGCCTCTTTCCTTCAGTGTGGCCAAAAGCCACAGGCGAAAACCTCATCGGCAAGGAGGCCGCTGCGGGAAACGTCAGCTTGCCGGGGGTGCAAGATATTCCTCCCCGGAAACACCTTCAGACGCAGCGGCTAAGAATGCCGCAACACGCAAGATAAGTACAGAGGCAAACCTCTTGCCAGACTCTGGGTAGACTAGTTGTATCATTTTGAATCTTTGACTTTTGTATGAAAATCTCGCGTGTAGATGGACCTTGCTAGGATCAGTGGACTTCGACTTCGTTTCGAGCCTGTTCAGCGACTTTACGGGCCACAGAGCACCCTCATGTCGTTTAGAACTAGCTCAACATTTCGGACGGCTACGTAGCACCGTACTTCGCCTCGAGCCGTGCTCGATGATTTACATGGTTGCACTGAGTGCGGCAAGGACTCTTGCCGGTGACGACCTCCTCTGTTGAGTTATCCGACGATCCGTTCCTCTAAGTACTCACGGCAGGATAAGTCAAGACGGCAAGCATCCGGAAAGTACAAGAGAATAATCATACAAGATGAGAGTCGAATAAAGGATGTATCTATTCATTCATTTGTCTGGATACATTTGATCCCACTTCCAATGCGTTGTTGTCCTAACCTAAAGACTCTGTCATTTTGACGAGGGGCGACCTACGCGAAGGAGTGAAGTTCAAAAAGACAAAAAGCGGGCCAACCCCTGGCACAACCCAGGCTGGCCCCTCCTGGACCAGCATTGCACAGTGGAGAGCAGCGCCGGAGGTCAGGGCGGCACGAGGAGATGAAGGGGCCGGATCCAATGGTCGAAGACGAGGCATCGATGCGGGCTCCGGCAAGGTGCCCCGCTAGGCGGCGGCAGGGCCAGCGGTTAGTAGGAGCTCGGGGAGTCGTACTCTGACTTGACCCCCCAGGATCCCGACCTACCGAGGGCGCCACTGCCGCCGTTGTCCCCCTCGTCGCTATCGCTCGAGGTGGGACACTCGGCGTCGCTCGAGCCCTCTTCCTAGTAGCCGAGACGCACACCTGTGTGCCCGTAAAACTTGATGGATAGCATATTAACCTCCGCTAGCTTAAAGCAGAGGATATGCCCATCCTCGAGGCTATGGGCGCGGGCGAAGGCTTTCCAGCCCCGCCCAAGCAGGATGGAGTGGCGCTTCGGATACTCCACAGACACCTGCATGGCGCCATGGGAGCAGCCGCACGCCCGCAACCACAAGACCGAGGGCTTGGCGGCCTCCATCGCCCTAGCGAAAGGGTGAGGGCACTACAAGAATCTGAGAATTTGTCGTCTGCCATGGCTGACGGCAAAGGGGGGAACCACGGACGGCAAAGGCTTTGCCGTTCGTCAGCAGACGACAAAGTAGACAGCAAAAAAATATCCGGTGAAGAGGTTATTTGTTGTCTGCTTTAGTAAGGCGGACAACAAAGAATCTTTGCCATGAGGGGGTAGACGGAAAATTAAATGGGACGGCAGATAGAGAGACGGTTCCGTTAAGTGTTAGCTGCAGGCCTCCCCTCTTTATCATCTGCCCTACTCCCTTTGCCATGAGGGGGCTGACGGCAAAGGGGGCACCCAACCCCTCTCTCTCCCCCCTTTGCCGTCTGCCCTGGCCCCTTTGCCATGAGGGGGCACCCAACCCATCTCTCTCTCCCCTCTTTGCCGTCTACCCTGAGTTCTTTGTCGTCTGCCCCCTCATGGCAAAGGCTAAAAACAACCCTTTTTATTTTATTTCCTATTATATCCAGCAATTTTCACAATAATCAGGATATATATATATATATATTTGACAAAAATAAATTTGTTTCCGTACTCATAACCATATTAAAATAACTTTCATCCATAGTACATATATATTATGCAAGTTGCATCCGTACCAAACCATATATTACACCAGTTTCATCCATGCATACAAAGTTTCATATATATCCATATACTACAATAGTTTCAAAACAAGCTTCCGTGAAGCCATGGTATAAAAAATCATATTCAAGCATTCCATCAATATAATCCAAGCTTCCCGTGAAGTGAATGTAATCTGCAAAATGACAAATAAGAAAGTTAGAAGAAGAATACTAGATGAAGAAGTATATATAGGTTATTTCGGAAAGAACTTAGCTAAGTATGGGCCATTTAATAGCTAAGTTAGGTGGAATAGGTCATCTTGGAGCTACATAGCCTTATTATGTCATTCAGGAGAGAACTTAGCTAAGTATTGGTCATTCTAGAGCTAACTTGGATAAAATATGTCATTTTGTAGCCAGCTATGATGATTAATCCATTTTGACCTTATTATGTCATTTTGGAGCTAAATTAGTCATTTTAATGAGCTAACCAAGGTTCTTATGATGTTTTTACCTAACTATGCTAATTATGTCATTTTGGAGGATAATTAGCTAAGTATGTCTTTGTTGGGGAAAATAACCTACGTAGAAGAAGAAAGAGAAGAAGCAAGAAGAGAAGAATCAAGAAGAGAAGAAGAAGGAGAAGAAAAAGCAGAAGAAGGAGGAGGAGGAGGAGGAGGAGGAGGAGAAGGAAGAGGAGAAGAAGAAGAAAAGAAGAAGGACAAGAAGAAGGAGAAGAAGGAGGAGAAGAAGGAGAAGGAGCTTCTCTCCTCCTTCTCCTTCTTCTTCCTCCTTCTCCTGCTACTTCTTCTTCTCTTCTTCTTCTCTTCTTCTTCTTCTTCTTCCTTCTTCTCATTTTTCCTCTTTCTTCTCCTCTTGTCCCCTTCTTCGGGCTAAATTAGCTAATTATACATTTTTGGAGCTAATTATGTCATTTTGGAGGATAATTAGCTAACTATATGTCATTTTTTATTAAATATGCCATTTTGGAGCTAACTAAGCTAATTATGTCATTTAGGTGGAAGCCAAGCTAAGTATAGGCCATTCTAGATCTAAATTGGGTAAAATATGTCATTTTAGAGCCAACTATGTTTATTAAGGCATTTTGGAGCTATATTTGCTAATTATGTCATTTAGGTGGAAGCCAAGCTAAGTATATAATATTCATGAGCTAACTAAGGTTCTTATGCCATTTTGAGATTATTGTTTCATTTTTGAGCTAAATTGATCATTTTAATGAGCTAACCAAGGTTCTTATGATGTTTTCACCTAACCAAGCTAATTATGTCATTTTGTAAGATAATTAGCCAATTTAGTCTTTGTTGGATGAGTCTAAGTTACGTAGAAGAAGAGAAAGAGAAGAAGCAAGAAGAGAAGAAGAAGGAGAAGTAAAAGAAGAAGGAGGAGGAGGAGAAGGAGGAGGAGAAGGAGAAGGAAGAGGAGAAGAAGAAGACAACAAGAAGGACAAGAAGAAGGAGAAGGAGCTTCTCTCCTCCTTCTCCTTTGTCTCCTTCTTCTTCCTCCTTCTCCTTCTCCTTCTTCTTCTCTTCTTCTTCTTCTTCCTTATTTTCATTTTTCCTCTTTCTTCTCCTCTTGTCCCCTTCTTCGGGCTAAATTAGCTAATTATGCCTTTTTCGAGCTAATTATGTCATTTTGGAGGATAATTAGCTAAGTATATGTCATTTTTTTATTAAATAGGCCATTTTGGAGCGAACTAAGCTAATTATGTCATTTAGGTGGAAGCCAAGCTAAGTATAGGCCATTCTAGAGCTAACTTGGGTAAAATATGTCATTTTGGAGCCAACTATGATTATTAAGGCATTTTGGAGCTAAATTGGATAATTATGTCATTTAGGTGGAAGCCAATCTAAGTATATAATATTCATGAGCTAAGCAAGGTTCTTATGCCATTTTGAGCTTATTATTTCATTTTTGAGCTAAATTGGTCATATTAATGAGCTAACCAAGGTTCTTATGAGATTTTCACCTAACTAAGCTAATTATGTCATTTTGTAGGATAATTAGCCAATTTAGTCTTTGTTGGATGAGTATAAGCTACGTCGAAGAAGAGAAAGAGAAGAAGCAAGAAAAGAAGAGGAAGGAGAAGTAAAAGAAGAAGGAGGAGGAGGAGGAGAAGGAGGAGGATAAGGAGAAGACATAGGAGAAGAAGAAGAAAAGAAGAAGGACAAGAAGAAGGGGAAGAACGAGGAGCAGAAGGAGAAGGCTCCTCCTTCTCCTTCTTCTCCTTCTTCTTCCCCCTTCTCCTTCTCCTTCTTCTTCTCTTGTTCTTCTCTTGTTCTTCTTCTTCCTTCTTTTCATTTTTCCTCTTTCTTCTCCTCTTTTCCCCTACTTCGGGCGAAATTAGCTAATTCTGCCTTTTTGGAGCTAATTATGTTATTTTGGAGGATAATTAGCTAAGTATATGCCATTTTTTATTAAATGGGCTATCTTGGAGCTAACTAAGCTAATTATGTCATTTACGTGTAAGCCAAGCTAAGTATAGGTCATTTCGGAGCTAACTTGGGTAAAGTATGTCATTTTGGAGCCAACTATGATTATTAAGGCATTTTGGAGCTAAATTTGCTAATTATATCATTTAGGTGGAAGCCAAGCTAAGTATAAAATATTCATGAGCTAACCAAGGTTCTTATGCCATTTTGAGCTTATTATTTCATTTTTTGAGCTAGATTGGTCATTTTAATGAGCTAACCAAGGTTCTTATGATGTTTTCACCTAACTAAGCTAATTATGTCATTTTGTAGGATAATTAGCCAATTTAGTCTTTGTTGGATGAGTCTAAGCTACGTAGAAGAAGAGAAAGAGAAGAAGCAAGAAGAGAAGAAGAAGGAGAAGCAAAAGAAGAAGAAGAAGAAGAAGAAGAAGAAGAAGGAGGAGAAGGAAGAGGAGAAGAAGAAGAAAATAAGAAGGACAAGAAGAAGGAGAAGAAGGAGAAGAAGAAGGAGAAGGAGCTTCTCTCCTCCTTCTCCTTCTTCTCCTTCTTCTTCCTCATTCTCCTTCTCCTTCTCCTTCTTCTTCTCTTCTTCTTCTTCTTCCTTCTTTTCATGTTTCCTCTTTCTTCTCCTCTTGTCCCCTTCTTCGGGCTAAATTAGCTAATTATGACTTTTTGGAGCTAATTATGTCATTTTGGAGGATAATTAGCTAAGTATATGTCATTTTTATTAAATAGACCATTTTGGAGCTAACTAAGCTAATTATGTCAATTAGGTGGAAGCCTAGCTAACTGTAACTCATTTCGTAGCTAACTTGGGTAAAATAGGTCATTCCGGAGCAAACTATGATTATTAAGCCATTTTGAATCTAAATTGGCTAATTATATCATTTAGGTCGAAGCCAAGCTAAGTATATCATATTCATGAGCTAACCAAGGTTCTTATGCCATTTTCATCTTATTATTTCATTTTTGTGCTAAATTGGTCATTTTAATGAGCTAACCAAGGTTCTTATGATGTTTTCACCTAACTAAGCTAATTATGTCATTTTGTAGGATAATTAGCCAATTTAGTCTTTGTTGGATAAGTCTAAGCTACGTAAAAGAAGAGAAAGAGAAGAAGAGAAGAAGAAGGATAAGTAAAAGAAGTAGGAGGAGGAGGAGAAGAAGAAGGAAGAGGAGAAGAAGAAGAAAATAATAAGGACAAGAAGAAGGAGAAGAAGGAGGAGAAGAAGGAGAAGGAGGAGCTCCTTCTCCTTCTTCTCCTTCTTCTTCCTCCTTCTCCCTCTCCTCCTTCTTCTCTTCTTCTTCTTCTTCCTTCTTTTCATTTTTCCTCTTTCTTCTCCCCTTGTCCCCTTCTTCAGGATAAATTAGCTAATTATGCCTTTTTCGAGCTAATTATGTCATATTGGAGGATAATTAGCTAAGTATATGTCATTTTTATTAAATATACCATTTTGGAGCTAACTAAGCTAATTTTGTCATTTAGGTGGAAGCCTAGCTAACTATAGGTCATTTCGGAGGTAACTTGGGTAAAATAGGTCATTCCGGAGCAAACTATGCTTATTAAGCCATTTCGGATCTAAATTGGCTAATTATATCATTTAGGTGGAAGCCAAGCTAAGTATATAATATTCATGATCTAACCAAGGTTCTTATGCCATTTTGAGCTTATTATTTCACTTTTGAGCTAAATTGGTCATTTTAATGAGCTAACCAAGGTTCTTATGATGTTTTCACCTAACTAAGCTAATTATGTCATTTTGTAGGATAATTAGCCAATTTAGTCCTTGTTGGATGAGTTTAAGCTACGTAGAAGAAGAGAAAGAGAAGAAGCAAGAAGAGAAGAAGAAGGAGAAGTAAAAGATGAAGGAGGAGGAGGAGGAGGAGAAGGAGAAGGAAGAGGAGAAGAAGAAGAAAAGAAGAAGGACAAGAAGAAGGAGAAGAAGGAGGAGAAGAAGGAGAAGGAGATTTTGTCCTCCTTGTCCTTCTTCTCCTTCTTCTTCCTCCTTCTCCTTCAACTTCTTCTTCTCTTCTTCTTCTCTTCTTCTTATTCTTCCTTCTTTTCATTTTTCCTCTTTATTCTCCTCTTGTCCTCTTCTTCGAGCTAAATTAGCTAAGAATGCCTTTTTGGAGCTAATTATGTCATTTCGAGGATAATTAGCTAAGTATAGGCCATGTTTTATTAAATACACTATTTTGGAGCTAACTAAGCTAATTATGTCATTTAGGTGGAATCCTAGCTAATTATAGATCATTTCGGAGCTAACTTGGGTAAAATAGGTCATTCCGGAGCAAACTATGCTTATTAAGCTATTTTGGATATAGCTAAGCTAACTATAGGCCATTTAATACCTAAGTTAGGGGAACAGGTCATCTTGGAGCTACGTAAGCCTTATTATGTCATTTAGGAGAGAACTTAGCTAACTATAGATCATTTTTTATTAAATAGGTCATTTTGGAGCTAACTAAGCTAATTATGTCATTTAGGAGGAAGCCAAGCTAACTATATGTCGTTTTGGAGCTAACTTGGGTTAAATATCACAAGTGGAAAACGGGCCTTTCGCCCGGACCCTTTAGTCCCGGCCTGCCTCTGGGCCGGGACTAAAGGCCCGGCCACGTCGCCCCAAATTGCTCGAGGCTTTGGTCCCGGCCCGTAAGAGGCCTTTAGTCCCGGTTTGTGTCTCAAACCGGGACTAAAGGGCTACGCGATGTGCAGCCCGCATGTGCGCCACCTTTAGTCCCGGTTGGTGTCTCAAACCGGGACTAAAGTCCTGTGCCTATATATAGCACAGCCCCCCTCTCCTCTCTTCCTTGCATTTTTCTTGGATGGAAGAGTGTGGGTGTGTGCTAGCTCTCCATTTTTTTTGGATGCACTAGAGGTGTTTGTTGAAATGTGTGTTAGAGCGATGCCGCTTCAGTTCACCGAACACAACTACTATATGAGATGCCCGAGCCACGCTTAAACCCCTTCCTCTTTATTTCTACTTATTCTAAAAGGTTAGCAACTATATTTCCTCATTTAGACCGTGCGGTACTAATTTTTAGGCTCGTGATTGTATTTGATATACTGTCGTATAACGCAGATGAGCCATCCATGGATGTACGGTGATCGACGCACATCCGCTTACAGAGAAGGCGTGCATTCTTTTCGAGATGCAGCCGATGCGAACAAGCATGGTGGTGGCTATATGTTTTGTCCATGTGTTGAATGTCGGAATGAGAAGGATTACACTTCCTCAAGAGTCATTCAGAGCCACCTGCTTCGGTCCGGTTTTATGTCGGGCTGTAATGTTTGGACCAAGCACGGAGAAAGAGGGGTTATGATGGAAGACGACGATGAAGAAGAAGAGAACGATGATGACAACTACCGATCTATGTTCCCTGAGTATGCTGATACCGCAATGGAAGACAATGAAGAAGAAGATCAGGATGAAGAACGGGAACCAGATGAGCACACTGATGATCTTGGCCGGGTCATTTCTGATGCACGGCGAGGTTGCCACACAGAAAAGGAGAGGTTGTAGTTCGAGCAGATGTTACAGGACCACAACAAATTGTTGTACCCAACTTGTGGAGATGGCCAGAAGAAGCTAGGTAGCACATTGGAATTGCTGAAGTGGAAGGCAGAGACCGGTGTGACTGACTCGTCATTCGAAAAGTTGTTGGTACTGATGAAGAAGATGCTTCCAAGAAAGAACGAATTGCCCGCCAGCACGTACGAAGCAAAGAAGCTTGTTTTCCCTCTAGGATTAGACGTGCAGAAGATACATGCATGCCCTAATGACTGCATCCTCTACCGCGGTGAGAAGTACGAGAATATGGATAAATGCCCGGTATGCACTGCATTGCGGTATAAGATCAGAAAAGATGACCCTGGTGATATTGAGGGCGAGCCACCCAGGAAGAGGGTTCCTGCCAAGCTGATGTGGTATGCTCCTATAATACCACGGTTGAAACGTCTGTTCAGAGATAAAGATCATGCGAAGTTGTTGCGATGGCACATGGAAGATCGTATGAAAGACGATAAGTTGAGGCACACCGCTCATGGTCGGCAGTGGAGAAAAATCGAGAGAGAGTTCCCGAGTTTGCAGCTGACGCAAGGAACTTATGGTTAGGTCTGAGTACAGATGGCATGAATCCTTTTGGGGAGCAGAGTTGCAGTCACAGCACCTGGCCCGTTACTCTATATATCTACAACCTTCCTCCTTGGTTGTGCATGAAGCGGAAGTTCATTATGATGCTAGTGCTTATCCAAGGTCCAAAGCAACCCGACAACGATATTGATGTGTACCTAAGGCCATTAGTTGATGAACTTTTACAGCTGTGGGCCGAACCAGGTGTACGTGTGTGGGACGAGCACAAACAAGCGGAATTTGACCTTCGAGCGTTGCTTTTCGTAACCATCAATGATTGGCCTGCTCTTAGTAACATTTCAGGACAGTCAAACAAGGGATACAATGCATGCATGCACTGTTTGGATCAGACAGAAAGTATATATCTGGACAAATGTAGGAAGAATGTGTACCCGTACAATCGTCGTTTTCTTCCGCCCAAGCATCCCTTAAAGAAAAAAGGCAAGCATTTCAATGGCAAGGCAGAACCCCGGGGGAAGCCTGTCATCCGTACTGGTGCTGAAGTATTTGATATGGTCAAAGATTTAAAAGTAATCTTTGGAAAGGGTCCTGGCAGCCAACCTGTTCCTAACGGTCGTGATAAGTGCGTACCCATGTGGAAGAAGAAATCTATATTTTGGGAGCTACCCTACTGGGAAGTCGATGAGGTCCGCTCGGAAATCGACGTGATGCACCAGACGAAGAATCTCTGCATGAATATTCTAGGCTTCCTGGGCTTGTATGGGAAGTCCAAAGATACACCGGAAGCACGGGAGGACCAGGAACGTCATAAAGGAAGAGATGGCATGCATCCAGGGCAGTTTCAAGGGCGTGCCAGCTACGCTCTTACTAAGGAAGAGAAGGAAATCTTCTTTGAAGTCCTTTTCAGTATCAAGGTCCCGATTGGCTTCTCGTCGAATACAAAGGGAATCATAAATATGAAAGACAAAAAATTCCAAAACCTAAAGTCTCATGACTGCCACGTGCTTATGACGCAATTGCTTCCGGTTGCATTGAGGGGAATTCTACCGGAAAATGTTCGCCTGGCAATTGTGAAGGTATGTGCATTCCTCAATGCAATTTCTCAGAAGGTAATCGATCGAGAAAGTCTATCAAGGTTACAGATTGATGTGGTCCAATGTCTGGTCAGCTTTGAGTTGTTGTTCCCGCCATCCTTCTTCAATATAATGACACACCTCCTAGTTCACCGAGTCGAAGAGATTAGAATTCTCGGTCCTGTATTTCTACACAGTATGTTCCCCCTCGAGATGTTCATGGGAGTCTTAAAGAAATATGTTCGTAACCGTGCTAGGCCAGAAGGAAGCATCTCCAAGGGCTATGGAACAGAGGAGGTCATTGAGTTTTGTGTGGACTTTCTTCCTGACCTTAAGCCGATTGGTGTTCCTGAATCTCGGTATGAGGGTAGGCTGACAGGAAAAGGCACACTAGGAAGGAAAGAAAAAGTATGTATGGACGGGCATTCTTTCTCTCAAGCACACTACACAGTTCTACACAATTCCACCATGGTGGCTCCGTATATCGTGAGACACAATATTCTACGCTCCGAAAACCCGGGGAAGGCTGACTCTTGGATTAAAGGGGAACACGAGAAGACTTTCGGCAGTTGATTGCAGACACATCTCATGAATGACGACACCGTTGGAGATCAGCTGTACTATTTGGCCAGGCCACCATCTTCGACTATATGTACTTTCCAAGGGTATGAGATAAATCGGAATACATTTTACATGGTTGCCCAAGATAAAAAGAGCACCAACCAAAATAGTGGTGTCCGCTTTGATGCAACAGACGAGAATGGGCACTGTTTTGAAACATATTACGGGTACATAGAGGAGATATGGGACCTTGACTATGGACCTACTTTTAAGATCCCTTTGTTTCGGTGCAAATGGGTGAAGTTGACAGGACGCGGGGTAGTTGTAGACCAAAAGTACGACATGACAATAGTGGATCTCAACAATCTTGCGTACATGGACGAACTATTTGTCCTAGCCAATGATGTCGCTCAGGTTTTCTATGTGAAGGACATGTCTACAAAAACGAGAAAAAGAAATCAGCAAAAGAAGATATCGTCCGATGAGCCAAAACTCCACATAGTTCTTTCAGGGAAAAGAAACATCGTGGGAGTAGATGACAAGACAGACATGTCAGAAGATTATAATAAGTTTCTTGAAATTCCGCCCTTCAAAGTGAAAACTGACCCAAGCATCCTACTGACTGATGAAGTTCAAAAAAATGAAATCCCTTTGTAAGAGATGAGTTCTCGTTCGAAACCCTGATACTTCGAGGGAGATTGTCCGTTTTGTACACGAAGTGCATCCAGTTTTTGTCGTAGACCTCTCAACTTTTTAACACATGCTATGTGGGTGAAATGATGATAGCATGCCAACTTTCAACATTTTCAGAGTTCATTTGTAGTGCTTTTCAATTTCAGGGTCAACTAGCTCAAAAAAAATAAGTACATGCACGAAGAATACCAAATGAAGTCAGAAATTGTTGAAATTTTGTGATGTGCCTTTGAATGGTGCATTTTGAACACACAAAAAGTATGGAGTTCAAATAAGTTCAAAAAAATGAAATCCCTTTGTAAGAGATGAGTTCTCGTTCAAAACCCTGATACTTCGAGAGAGATAGTCCGTTTTGTACACGAAGTGCATCCAGTTTTTGTCGTAGCCCTCTCAACTTTCTAACACATGCTATGTGGGTGAAATTATGATAGCATGCCAACTTTCAACATTTTCAGAGTTCATTTGTAGTGCTTTTCAATTTCAGGGTCAACTAGCTCAAAAAAAAATAAGTAAATGCACGAAATATACCAAATTAAGTCAGAAATTGTTGAAATTTTGTGATGTGCCTTTGAATGGTGCATTTTGAACACACAAAAAGTATGGAGTTCAAATAAGTTCAAAAAAATGAAATCCCTTTGTAAGAGATGAGTTCTCGTTCGAAACCCTCATACTTCGAGAGAGATTGTCCGTTTTGTACACGAAATGCATCCAGTTTTTGTCGTAGCCCTCTCAACTTTTTAACACATGCTATGTGGGTGAAATGATGATAGCATGCCAACTTTCAACATTTTCAGACTTCATTTGTAGTGCTTTTCAATTTCAGGGTCAACTAGCTCAAAAAAATAAGTAAATGCACGAAATATACCAAATTAAGTCAGAAATTGTTGAAATTTTGTGATGTGCCTTTGAATGCTGCATTTTGAACACACAAAAAGTATGGAGTTCAAATAAGTTCAAAAAAATGAAATCCCTTTGTAAGAGGTGAGTACTCGTTCGAAACCCTGATACTTCGAGAGAGATTGTCCGTTTTGTACACGAAGTGCATCCACTTTTTGTCGTAGCCCTCTCAACTTTTTAACACATGCTATGTGGGTGAAATGATGATAGCATGCCAACTTTCAACATTTTCAACTAGCTCAAAAAAAAAATAAGTAAATGCACGAAATATACCAAATTAAGTGAGAAATTGTTGAAATTTTGTGATGTGCCTTTGAATGGTGCATTTTGAACACACAAAAATTATGGACTTTAAATAAGTTCAAGAAAATGAAATCCCTTTGTAAGAGATGAGTTCTTGTTCGAAATCCCTTATTTATTCAATTTTAAACACTTTTCATTATCATAGTTTTGTCAAATTCTCAAATATGCAAAAAGAATTTTAATAAACATAGTTTTTAATTGAAAATAACAAAATAGTTAATAGTTTGGATAGTCAAAATAATTACTTTTGAAAATAGAAAATAGTTTTGAATTATTTATTCAATTTCAAACACTTTTCATTATCATAGTTTTGTCAAATTCTCAAATATGCAAAAAGAATTTTAATAAACATAGTTTTTAATTGAAAATAACAAAATAGTTAATAGTTTGGATAGTCAAAATAATTACTTTTGAAAATAGAAAATAGTTTTGAATTATTTATTCAATTTCAAAAACTTTTCATTATCATAGTTTTGTCAAATTCTCAAATATGCAAAAAGAATTTTAATAAACATAGTTTTTAATTCAAAATAAAAAATACATAATAGTTTGGATAGTCAAAATAATTAATTTTGAAAATAGAAAAAAATTGAAACTATATGAGAATTTATAGAGAAAATTCAACCTAAATTCAAAGTGACACTTTGAATTCTGGTTGAATTTTCTCCATAATTTCGAATATAGTTTCAATTTTCAGTGAGTTTAGGCCCATAAGCGTGCTATAGAGAGGAGCTCGATGGAGATGCCCCCTCCTCCCAACACTCCGGCCCGTAGAAGGAAAGAAGAAAAAGGAGAAGAAAAGAAGAAAAAGGAGAAGAAAATAAGAAAGAGGAGAAGAAAAGAAGAAAAAGGAGAAGAAAAGAAGAAAAAGGAGAAGAAAAGAAGAAAAAGAAGAAGAAAAGAAGAAAAAGCGAAGAAAAGAAGAAAAAGGGAAGAAAGGAAGAAAAAGGAGAAGAAAGGAAGAAAAAGGAGAAGAAAGGAAGAAAAAGGAGAAGAAAAGAAGAAAAAGGGAAGAAAAGAAGAAAAAGAAAAAGATTTTTTTTGTCATTTAATTCCTATTGTTATTTGGTTTGTGCTAGATTATTAGGGTTAGTAATATTTAGAATTAGGTTAGGGTTACAAGAAGAAGAAATATGAACAAAAATAAGAAAATAAGATTACGAAAAAGGAAAATAAGAAGAGCAGGAGAAGAAAAGAAGAAAAAGGAGGATAGGAAGAGGAGGAGAGGAGAAGAAGAGGAAAAATAGAAGAAGAGGAGAAGTAGAAGAAGAGAAGTTGAAGAAGAAGCGGAGAAGAAAATAAGAAAGAAGAAGAAGAAGAAGAAGAAGAAGAAGACATTTCTACGTATATAGATGCTTAATTAGTGTTTCTTAGATTATTGATTAATTTTGCTATTGTATATGCTTAAGTGTTAGTAGTTTAATTTTGCTATTGTATATGCTTAAGTGTTAATAGTTTATTTTTAGCAAGAAAATTAATAGAACTAGTTTATTTTTTTAGTTCATTTTACGATGCCTATCCCGCATCCTCGTCGTCGACTCGGCGGAGGACACCTGCTTGATCAGAGGGGCCTTGTCCGGGACTGTGCTCCGCCCGGCTGGTATTGGGAGGTTCTACCTTCCGGGGGGCGTAGGTTGGTGAGGAGCCAGCCCGTTGTTGACCCGCTCCTTGTTTGGTGGCGGTCGCGTGGGCCAGTGACGGTGCCGAGGCTTCCGGACACCGCGGAGGTGGTACGTCACCGTGTCAGCGAGGAGGATGAGCACGTTCGTTGCTACATAGTTGCGTTCGAGGGCAGGTTGGAGCATACCTGGCAGGTTCTTCGGGGATCTCACTGGATCTATGATCCTGTGATGGTTCCTTCGCTTTGGTGACCACCGCCCGCGACGATACCCGTCGGGCGCTACGGTTCTAGCTGTATCAGTGATGCTATATGTATGATAGTATTCGAGGAGTATTATTGATAATATTCGACGATGTACGCACAAAAGAGATGATGTAGTTTTGCTTATAACTGAATGCATGCTAATTTGAATACTACTTTATTTTACGATTTGGTTTTGCTTACTGAATGCTCAAATTGGAAAAGTACTCCTACTTTCAATACTATGCACAAATCTAGGAGTCCCGGGTGGAGCCACGACCCGGGACTAAAGTTGTTTTGGAATGGAGTTCCTGATAGAATAATTCTTTTTTGGTACAAAGTTCAACAAAGTCCTTTGACCCTAGACAATGTGACATATAGAAGGGTAGATGAGATCAGTAAAAATAGGATCATTTTCTACACATCTAGAATGTCGCCATTTTGTTAAATCCTTAAAGGTTAAGAGAATCCGTTAGACACATTTTAGAGTTTAGGTTCTAGCCAAGACCCCGGACTAAAGGTCCTCCTATATAAAACGACACTTCGAAGTTTCCAACCCCTCTTATATAGTTTGTTAGTTTATTAGTTAATCAAATGTCCATTTTTTTTAGAACTATGGATCCACATATCAGGAACCTCGAAGAGGAAGAACTTTTCGAAGATATAATCAAAGACGGCGCCCCAGACGTTGAACCAGCTGAATCTCCGTCATCATATCTAAACCCCTCCGGATATGGAATGGAGGTCGACCGACACGAAGATGAAGCCGATGGGGCAGGAGATAGGTCCAATGACGGAGAAGGTGATAGCTCCACTGATGGAGAAGCCGGTGGAGAAGCCAGTGGAGAAATAATAAAGTCCGGCGAGGTATACATATGAAGTTCGACAATCACTTGTAATATGTGAAAAATATTGGAGATAGCTCTATATTGTATACATATACATTCATTTGACAAATGTTTCTCCCTCTTAGGCCTCCACATCGAGCAAAGCTACGAAACGAGGCCCGACTAGAAAGTTGGATGCACGGACGCATTACACCTTTGAGGTGATATTGCCTACGGGCGAACCCAAGCTTCCTAAGAATGCTGCTGACACATTCAAGAAGCAATTCGGAGTTCTCGTTAGGGATCATGTCCCGATTAGCATTCGGGAGTGGAACAAGTGCAAAGGGGCAGCCGATAGTGACTATGTCGCCGAAAGGTACAATGATAATCTTTGGAATGATCTCATGTCACATTTCAACCTGCCAGAATGTGAGAATGAAGACGTCGCAGACAAACTGAGGGCCAGAGTCAAGCAGTGGCCTCTAAAGAAGATGGTCGAACTGTTCCGTAGCTGGAAGAAGAAGCCATGGAAAAACTATCTGAAGAGAAAGAAAGTGCGAGTATTCAAGGGGTATCTAGCCAAGCAGGCGAATCACTGGAAGGCATTTCAAGAGTACAAGGAGTCAGAAGATGCCCAGGCATTATCAGAAAAGAACAAGATAAATGCCGACAATAAGAAATATCACCACAAGCTGGGGCCAGGGGGCTATGAGACTGCCATCCCAAAGTGGGATAAGAAAGAGCAAGATCTGCTAGCTAAAGGCATCGTACCTGAACCACTCCGTGATGAGTGGGAATTGAGAGAAAGAAATTGGTTCCTTGCGCATGGTGGTTCGTACGACGAAGAAACAGGGGACCTCATCTGCAGTGACGGTCTTAGGATACCGAGGGAGAATTGGAAAAAGATAGTGCAAGAAATTAAGGAGGGAAAAAGAAAGTTCACTGCAGATAGAGAGAAAGATTTGCTCACACTGGTCCTCGGCAATGACGAACATGGAGGACGAACGCGAGGCTTCGGTCCTTCTTACCCGTGGTGGCTTGGGTTTGCTAGAGACCAAGACACTTACAGAAGCCAAGCGAGAGCAAAGAAGCAGCAGCAGGATGAGGAGAATGACAAGTTCAACCAGTTGCTTGCCACGATTAACGAGCAACAGAAGCAGATTGATGAGCTTAGAGGAGTAGCGCGCCAGGAAGATCCTGCATTTGATATTACCGGCGCCCCATCTAAGCAGAAAAGCAGCGTGGCTGAATCTGAGGCCCCGCCCAACGATGCATGAAGAATGATAGAGGGCGGTCTCGGCTACCCCGTGGATGGAATCAAGGAGTCAACATCATGTGAACTCCATCAGAAATTCAAGAACATATCCATGAAGGTGGCCGTCGGACAAGCTTTACCTTCTGGCCCTGATGCACGCTGGCATGGCCGTGAGATTCCAGCTGGCTTTGCTAAAGTCGGGGTGGATGAAATCATGGCGGGGTTTCATGATATGGAGCTCGACATAGCTGGACCCGAAGATGAGAGGACACTCGGAGAAGTACTGGGTGGAGTCATCCTATGGGACAAGAACTACATCAAGCTTCCAGGCTTGGCCCCAAGGACAACACCACCTCCGAGTCGTCGCAGGTCACCTACACCTCAATTACCTCCAAGCCCTCCACATGACGTCGACAGCACAACACGAGTCCATCTCGATCACCGCCGCCGGACTTGGGTCGTCCGTCTCCGTCGCCGCCCGCTCCGGATACTAAGTGGAAGCGTGCCAGCAAGAATGCTCTGTCGATGATTTCTAAGCGACGGAGCCCCCCAAAGCGCAAACTGTCGCCCCTCCCAAAGGTACCTCATGCTAATCTTCCTATCAGACCTGATGATCGTACCCCCGAGGAAAACGCCAGGATAGCAAAGGAACATCATGATCCGCAGATGAAAAAGAAGGAACCCGAGCCGCGCCCGGAATTCACCGAGAAGCAAATAGCATTTGCATAATACTTCACGACCCTTCCATCACAGTATGACTTACACCATAAGCCTGATGACTATACACGCACATTGGAGAAGGAAGTGAAAAAGAGCAGATCACGTGCAAGTGCAAGTGGGAGCAAATCAAGTTCAACTACAAGCAAAAAAAGATCAGACGTTCCTCAGCTTGGACAACAGGCCAAACAGTCGATCCCACCCCTCAGGGTGTTACCCGAGAATGTACCCCCTCCGGTGCAGGGGCAAGATTTGGAATTAGCAAAGAAGTGGGCGGATGAATGGGGTATCCCGGTTGTAGCCATTTTGGCTTCCCAAGACAACAGGTTACCCAAGGTTGTGGTAGCCCCTAAGCCACAGTTTGTCATGGGAGCGCCTTTGGTCAGCAAAGATGATCTCCCATCAAATATGCGTTGCTTGCATACATGGTACTTAAGTGAATCAAAGATTGGGAGAACGATGATCGTGGTGAGTGTCCCACGGGAGTACTACGACCGCCCCGAAGAAATCCATATCGACTTTGATGAACTCTTCCAGATGTACAATGCCGACGCCCTCGACAAATCGCTTATGAGTTGCTATTGTGTGTATGTTTTTCAATTCGTTGTCTACATATAACTTGTTTAGTTATTTCAATTCATTGTCTATATATAACTTGTACTCTATTATGCAGAATGAAGATTCTGGATTGTAAAAATAGGAACATCCTAAATATTGGGTTTATTGACCCAGATAAAATACATATAGCGACGCTAAGTGATAAACCCAAGGAGACGGAAGAAAACCTTCTAAGGTTTATAACAGATCAAAATTTCTGTGACCACATACTGTTTCCATACAACTTCAGGTGGGGGACTTTACTCTATTGTGTCCATTGACTTATAAGTGTAATAGATAAGTTACTGACACATATATATATATACATGTGCAGCTTCCATTGGATTCTGTTGGACATATATATATATACAAATTGATAAGGGAAGAGTTGATGCCTTCGACCCATTATCGAGACCCTTGGAACAGTTCCAAAGCCTGCAGGACATGCTCCAAGGGTAATTTCAATCATTCTTGCGCTCTATCGGTCTCTTTCGATGATTTTCTGATATATCAATTAATGAAAAACTTAGCAAATCATTATCCTTGTCGGGCAGGGTTTGGAAGCGGTTCAAGTGCGTGACTCCCGGTATCGAGCCTGAGAAGCTGACCTTTAGAGCGGCTCAGGTAAGTAGTAGTATGATATACTTATATTTTCAATACATTTATGATGCTAGATTATTATTTTGATTATATATATTCTATTCTCGTAAAGTGCGACCAGCAGCCACGGGGGACGCATCTATGCGGATACTATGTTTGCGAGACCATTCGCACGTTTACCTCTGAGCACAAGGATCACAGATTCGACATAAGCAATGAACATTCACACCCCTATTTTTACCCATCATGATTGATATTCATATTCATATTCATCTCCTCTTCTTATATAGTACACGGCCATGAGGGAGAAGGTCCTACCAGAGCAACGCGCGATTGCTGTTGCAGAGGAGCTTGCGACCTTTCTGAGGACGGAAGCTATAGATGACAAAGGACGATTTAGAGTAGCTAGGGGCCATTACTGATGTTCGTCCATCTAATCGAATAGACGGGCTCTAGTCCCGATAATTCAGATCTCCATATAATTGTATATATATGCTCGCTTGTAAGATAAGTTAATCTTATATATATGCATAATTATTTCTATTTAGAATTATATGAAAACTAATTCCCGAACACAAACGAGGCATCACGTTAATCTCCCGAACACCTAAACCCTAAAACCCAAAAATAAACAAAATCTGAAACTCTTTAGTCCCGGTCCGTGTAAAGAACCGGGACTAAAGGGCCTGCCCCTGAGGGCGCTCCGAGGCGCCCACGTGTTGCACCCTTAGTCCCGGCTTGGAACAGGGTCGGGACTAAAGGTTAGGCCTTTAGTCCCGCCCCTTTAGTCCCAGTTGGTGAACCGGGACTAAAGCCCCTTACGGGCCGGGGCTATAGGCCCTATCCCCACTAGTGTATGTCATTTTGGAGCTAACTATGCTTATTAAGCCATATTGGACCATTATGCGGTTGTTCAGCAAAACACTAGAAATAACATACCATTATCGTCATCACGGCGGTGAAGCACGGTGACTCTAGCTTGTTTCACCTGAAGAAGGCTTCCTGGAGAAGGCTCCACTGTAGAAGGGTCGTGCGATGCGTTTCGGGAGATATTCCGCACCAAACATCGTTTGCAATGTGTCGTTAGCATGAGGACACTCTTAAGACCACTCCATTGAAATGAAACTCACCGTCCCCGACATGTTAATGACTCACCATCGCCGGAGGGACTTGGTCGTTCTTCTCGCACATAGAGTGTACATTTTGTTTCAACAAGTCAAACTTTATAGTTACTAATGAAACGGACATTAAAATGCAAGATTTGAAATAATATGAAGAAGAAACTTACCACGAAGAGCTTGTATATGGCCCTGTTAGACGCATCATTCCGTGCCCTCTCCGCCTCCACCAATGCAGTCGTCCTCTCTTCCAGCTCCTTCATCTCCTTATCCTTCTCCACCAAAACAGCCTGCATTGCCTCTCTCTCTCTCTTTCAGAATAGCAGCCTGCAACACAACTCGTTGTTAGCATTGTAATCATATTGGTTCCAACGCACAACATAATGCGGAAAGATAGTTGAGTCCATTAAACTAACCTCGATGGCAAGCTCGACTGGCTGTGGACGAGGTGTTATCTTAGGACAGGAGCTCGTTTGGCGTGCCTTTATCTGCCGGAGAGTCCTAGGACAATGTATAAGGCCGTCTCCAATGGCGATCGAGCCATGGGGCTTCCCGTTGCCAGCTATCATCACCAGCTCTGGATCAATAGGCCCCTCGCTTGGGTTAAAGTCCTCCCCTTTCCTTGCCTTCCCGTGATCTCTATACTTCACGAGCTTGTGGTGGGAGCATATGTTGGTGAAGTTTTCTGGATGCTCGAGGTCAGACTCAGAGAATGCCTTGACCTTCTTGTATGAGGTAGTTTGGGCCATCGCATACAGGTCGTACATCTGTGGCACCTCCGTCTTATTGTGACGCGCCTAAAAGAGAGACAGAGGAAAATTGTATAAGTAAAGGGATCCAGATAGCATTAAGAATGAATTGCATGAGGCATGAAGCAAACCACATACCTAGTTCTCGCCAAATTGGATTAAGTTGACGCTCCCTTGATGGTGTGGCACACCAACCATTTTGCCACGCCTCTCCTTGGCGTTGTTGTGGCTGGCCTCCCACGTTTCGGAGCACCATTGATCCACCAAGGCCTCCCAACAACCCATCTTATCCACACACCATCTCAGGGGCACCTAAGTTAATAAAGAGAAATTTGAGCACGTAAGAACCAAATCAAGGAAACTAACTGCAAAGCCTTAATAATATGTAATTACCTTCATGTAATGCTCCTTCTCCATCTTATAATCATGGCACTTCGCCTTGTCCTTCCTAATACGCCGCGAGGCATAGTAGTCTCGAACAGCCTGCACCCGAGCCTCGTGCTGAAAGTTTTGAAGTAGGCGGCGACATTCGGTTTCGATAACCTTTGCCGCATCCTCCTCGTATCCCTCCTCACACATGTAGTAGGTCTGCAAACGAGACAACACCGATTAGTACAATAACTAGCTATGGTTGATTTATAATTGTGTAAAGGAGAAATTACCCAGAACTGTGGGATCACCATGTCGGCCCTCATGTGGCACAAAACACCGTCGATCTCCACCTCTGACGGGGCCGGGGCACCCAAGTAGTGCTCCCAGGTCACTCCTACCTCTCGCTCCCGACCGGGCAACGTAACAAACCCTAGGAAGTTTGGATGGCAAAGCACACCAAGGACGTTGTTGGGCTTGCGGACACCCTTGGCAACAATCTAACCCCTGCAGTATGACAAATTAAAGCCAAAACATTTGATATTTGAGAAAACGTGAAGGCAAAAGGTAGATTAACTTAGTTGTCCCCATTTGGCTTAATCGACCACCTCTGGTCGCGGGTCGCCGGCACGAGCAGGAGCCCCGAGCTGGTAGACGGTAGCCCCCTCACCCAACTCCTCGTCGCTATCAGCATGGCCACTTGGCTCAGCCCAGGTATCCCACTGGGTCTCTGGGGACATACCCTCATCCCTGCTTTGCTCCGGAGTCGCCTGGAACGAAGCCTGTGGGACACAAGTCTCGTGGGTCGAAGGCTCGTCGAACTGAGGCTCGTGAACCGGAGACCGTGTAGCCTCCACCTCACACGAATCCACCCTAGAAGTCCTGTGCTCAGGTGAATCAACTTGGGGTGGCGGCAAGGAAGGTGTGGCAGCCACCACCCTACCTCTCCCGTGGCCACGTGTACCTTTAGTACAACATAAATACCAACATGAGTAATAAAATGTATATAAATACAAACATGGATACAACATGAGTACAACATAAATACCAACATGAGTACTACCTTTAGTACCTCTCCGCTTCGCGGGGGGTTGACCTACTCTCATGGGGGGCACTCCATGCAGAGTAGAGAGCAACCCTCTCCGAAGAGGCGAGGCAGGAATGGAAGTACCCATCCCACCACCCGCCGACGAAGAAGGAGTCGCGGAGTGCTTTCGACCCTTTCCCACCATCTTTCAACACCTGTCATGACAAAGAGTAAATGAAATTACTACAACATAAATACCAACATGAGTAATAAAATGTATATAATTTAAGTGTATCATCGTCATAAATACCAACATGACTAATAAAAATTGAATACCTAACATGAACTTAAAATTTATACATATTAATAGTTGAATACCTGACATGAAATAATAACAATCGTGCTCGTCTATATATGCTTCGGGGTCAATAAATGCATCATGATCATCACTATCATCAATAAATGCATCATCATCATCACTATCAGGAAGACCATGTGGAAGGCTACCATTATGCACTACTGAAATTCAGAAATTTGCCGTCTGCCACGGCTCACGGCAAAGGGGGGAACCACGGATGGCAAAGGCTTTGCCGTCGGTCAGCAGACGGCAAACTAGACGTTAAAAAAATCCGGTGAAGAGGTTCTTTGCCTTCTGCTTTTGTAAAGCGGATGGCAAAGAATCTTTGCATGAGGGGGCAGACGGCAAATTAACTGGGATGTCATATACTACAACGGCCCCATTAAGTGTTAACGGCAGGCCTCCTCTATTTGCCGTCTGCCATCCCCCCTTTGCCATATGGTGGCAGACGGCAAAGCGGGGAGAGAGAGGGGGCTGATTCACCCATTTGCCGTCTGCCCACCCCCCTTTGTCATGTGGGGGCACACGGCAAAGAGGGGAGAGAGAGAGAGGGCAGATTCCCCCCTTTGCCGTCTTCCTACACCCCTTTGCCATGTGTGGGCAGACGGCAAAGAGGGGAGAGAGAGGGGGAAGATTCCCCCCTTTGCCGTCTGCCTACACCCCTTTGCCATGTGGGGGCAGACGGCAAAGGGGGGAACCAGACCCTTTTTAATTTATTTTTTATTATATCCAGCATTTTTAACAATAATCAGGATATATATATATTTTTTTTACATAAATAAATTTCTTTCCGTACTCATAACCATATTAAAATAAATCTCATCCATAGTGCATACATAATATGCAAGTTGCATTCGTACCAAACCATATATTACACCAGTTTCATCCACATGCATACAAAGTGTCATATATATCCATATACTACAATAGTTTCAATACAAGCCATGGTACAAGAAATCATCTTCAAGAATTCCATCAATATAATCCAAGCTTCCCGTGAAGTGAAGGTAATCTGCAAAATGACAAATAAGAAAGTTAGAAGAATAATACTAGATGAAGAAGTGTGTATACAGGTTATTTCAGAGAGAAATTAGCTAAGTATAGACCATTTAGGAGCTAACTAAGCTAATTATGTCATTTAGGTGGAACCCTAGCTAAATATAGGTCGTTTCGGAGATAACTTGGGTAAAATTGGTCATTCCGGAGCAAACTATGCTTATTAAGCCATTTTGGATCTAGCTAGGCTAATTATAGGCCATTTAATACCTAAGTTAGGGGGAATAGGTCATCTTGCAGCTACGTAAGCCTTATTATGTCATTTAGGAGAGAACTTAGCTAACTGTAGGTCATTTTTTATTAAATAGGTCATTTTGGAGCTAACTAAGCTAATTATGTCATTAAGTAGGATAATTAGCCAATTTAGCCTTTCTTGGATGAGTCTAAGCTACGAAGAAGAAGAGAAAGAGTAGAAGAAGTAAAAGAAGGAGGAGGAGGAGGAGGAGGAGAAGGAGAAGTAAGAGGAGAAAAGAAGAAAAGAACGAGAAGGAGAAGGAGGAAGAAGGAGGAAGAAGAAGGAGAAGGAGGAGCTCCTTCTCCTTCTTCTCCTCCTTCTTCTCCTTCTTCTTATCCTCCTCCTTCTCCTTCTTCTTCTCTTCTTCTTCTTCTTCCTTCCTTTCATTTTTCCTCTTTCTTCTCCTCTTGTCCCCTTCTTCGGGCTAAATTTGCTAAGAATGCCTTTTTGGAGCTAATTATGTTATTTCGAGGATAATTAACTAAGTATAGGTCATGTTTTATTAAATAGACCATTTAGGAGCTAACTAAGCTAATTATGTCATCCAGGTGGAACCCTAGCTAACTACAGGTCGTTTCGAAGCTAACTTGGGTAAAATAGGTCATTCCGGAGCAAACTATGATTATTAAGCCACTTTGGATCTAGCTAGGCTAATTATAGGCCATTTAATACCTAAGTTAGGGGGAATAGGTCATCTTGCAGCTACGTAAGACTTATTATGTCATTTAGGAGAGAACTTAGCTAACTTAGGTCATTTTTTATTAAATAGGTTGTTTTGGAGCTAACTAAGCTAATTATGTCATTTCGTAGGATAATTAGCCAATTTAGCCTTTCTTGGATGAGTGTAAGCTACGTAGAAGAAGAGGAAGAGAAGAAGAAGTAAAAGAAGGAGGAGGGGGAGGAGGAGGAGGAGGAGAAGGAGAAGGAAGAGCAGAAGATGGAGAAAAAGAAGAAGGAGAAGGAGAAGGAGGAAGAAGGAGGAAGGAGAAGGAGAAGGAGGAGCTCCTTCTCCTTCTTCTCCTCCTTCTTCTCCTTCTTCTTATCCTCCTCCTTCTCCTTCTTCTTGTTCTCTTCTTGTTCTTCTTCCTTCCTTTCATTTTTCCTCTTTCTTCTCCTCTTGTCCCCTTCTTCGGGCTAAATTGGCTAAGAATGCCTTCTTGGAGCTAATTATGTCATTTCTAGGATAATTAGCTAAGTATAGGTCATGTTTTATTAAATAGACCATTTAGGAGCTAACTAAGCTAATTATGTCATCTAGGTATAACCCTAGCTAACTATAGGTCATTTCGGAGCTAACTTGGGTAAAATAGGTCATTCCGGAGCAAACTATGCTTATTAAGCCATTTTGGATCTAGCTAGGCTAATTATAGGCCATTTAATACCTAAGTTAGGGGGAATAGGTCATCTTGCAGCTACGTAAGCCTTATCATGTCATTTAGGAGAGAACTTAGCTAACTATAGGTCATTTTTTATTAAATCGGTCATTTTGGAGCTAACTAAGCTAATTATGTCATTTCGTAGGATAATTAGCCAATTTAGCCTTTCTTGGATGAGTCTAAGCTACTTAGAAGAAGAGAAAGAGAAGAAGAAGTAAAAGAAGGAGGAGGAGGAGGAGGAGATGGAGAAGGAAGAGGAGAATAAGAAGAAAATAAGAAGGAGAAGGACCAGGAGGAAGAAGGAGGAAGGAGAAGGAGAAGGAGGAGCTCCTTCTCCTTCTTCTCCTCCTTCTTCTCCTTCTTCTTATCCTCCTCCCTCTCCTTCTTCTTCTCCTCTTCTTCTTCTTCCTTCCTTTCATTTTTCCTGTTTCTTCTCCTCTTGTCCCCTTCTTCGGGCTAAATTGGCTTAGAATGCCTTTTTGGAGCTAATTATGTCATTTCGAGGATAATTAGCTAAGTATAGGTCATGTTTTATTAAATAGACCATTTAGGAGCTAACTAAGCTAATTATGTCATCTAGGTGGAACCCTAGCTAACTATACGTCGTTTCGGAGCTAACTTGGGTAAAATAGGTCATTCTGGAGCAAACTATGCTTATTAAGCCATTTTGGATCTAGCTAGGCTAATTATAGGCCATTTAATACCTAAGTTAGGGGGAATAGGTCATCTTGCGTCTACGTAAGCCTTATTATGTCATTTAGGAGAGAACTTAGCTAACTATAGGTCATTTTTATTAAATAGGTCATTTTGGAGCTAACTAAGCTAATTATGTCATTTCGTAGGATAATTAGCCAATTTAGCCTTTCTTGGAGATAACTAAGCTAATTATGTCATTTAGATGGAAGTCTAGATATTTTTTATTAAAACACTAGAAATAACATACCATTATCGTCATCACAGCGGTGAAGCACGGTGGCTCTAGCTTGTTTCACCTGGAGAAGGCTGCCCTGGAGAAGGTTCGACTGTAGAAGGGTCGTGCGATGGGTTTCGGGAGATATTCTGCACCAAACATCACTTGCAATGTGTAGTTAGCATGAGGACACTCTTAAGATCACTGCACTGAAATGAAACTCACCGTCCACACCATGTTAATGTCTGGCATCAGCGGAGGGACTTGGCCGTTCTTCTCGCACATAGACTGTACATTTGGTTTCGACAAGTCAAACTTTTTATTTATTAATGAAACGGACATTGAAATGCAAGATTTGAAATAACATGAAGAAGAAACTTACCACGAAGAGCTCGTATATGGCCCTGTTAGACGCATCATTCCGTGCCCTCTCCGCCTCCACCAATGCAGTAGTCCTCTCCTCCAGCTCCCTAATTTCCTTATCCTTCTCTGCCATAGCCGCCTGCATTGCCTCTCTCTCTTTCTGAATAGCAGCCTGCAACACAACTCATTGTTAGCAATGTAATCATATTGGTTCCAACGCACAACATAATGCGGAAAGATAGTTGAGTCCATTAAACTAACCTCGATGGAGAGCTCGACTGGCCGTGGACGACGTGTTATCTCCGGACAAGAGCTCGTTTGGCGTGCCTTTATCTGCCGAAGAGTGCTAGGACAACGTATAAGGCCGTCTCCAATGGCGATCGAGCCATGGGGCCTCCCGTTGCCAGCTATCATCACTAGCTCTCGATCAATAGGCCCCTCGCTCGGGTTAAAGTCCTCCCCTTTCCTCCCCTTCCCATGATCTCTGTACTTCACGAGCTTGTGGTGCGAGGATATGTTGGTGAAGTTTTCTGGATGCTCGAGGTCAGACTCAGAGAATGACTTGACCTTCTTGTACGAGGCAGTATGGGCCATCGCATACATGTCGTACATCTGTGGTGCCTCCGTCTTATTGTGACGTGCCTAAAAGAGAGAGAGAGGAAAATTGTATTAGTAAAGGGCTCAAGATAGCATTGAGAATGAATTGCATGAGGCATGAAGCAAACCACATACCCAGTTCTCGCCAAATTGGATTAAGTTGACGCTCCCTTGATGGTGTGGCACGCCAACCATTTTGCCACGCCTCTCCTTGGCGTTGTTGTGGCTGGCCTGCCACATTCCGGAGCACCACTGATCCACCAAGGCCTCCCAACAATCTATCTTATCCACACACAATCTCGGGGGCACCTAAGTTAATAAAGAAAATTTGAGCACGTAAGAACCAAATCAAGGAAACTAACTACAAAGCCTTAATAATATGTAATTACCTTCATGTAATGCTCCTTCTCCATCTTAGCAGCACGGCACTTTGCCTTTTCAATCCTAATATGCCGCGTGGCATAGTCGCCTCCATGCTTTGCCCTTTGTTTGAACCAAGAGATGACACCGGGATAGTCGCCTCCATGCTTTGCGAGAAGCTCATACTCTTCGACGGAATCCTTTTTGATGACCGCTCCATCCGAGAATTCGGCGACGTATCGACTATATCAAATATCCGGGAATAAGAGTAGTTCAAAGCAATTAGAAGTTGGAGAACAATAAACTACCGAGAACTTACTCGATGTACGGCCGCACTTCTGTTAGGTTGGTGAAGATATACAATGAAATGGTCCGCCATTCTTCGACATCCAATGATTTCCCTTTTGAAGCACTAGATGGTGCGAGCTTACCTTTGAATAGGCTGAAGTTGGATCGAACTTTTTTTCGATCGCCATCATTGTACCGAGGCTTCGGGTTATGCAAATGATGATTTTTGGCTTCGTAGTGTGCTGTCACGATGTTTGCCGCCTTCTCGGTAATGAATTCCTCGGCCATCGATGCTTCAATTCTACGTTTATTTTTACACTTATCTTGAACCGTCTTCTGCATCCTCTAAGTTGAGTAGCACCATCGATTTTGAACGGGCCCCCCATTCTTGCCTCGATCGAGAGATGCAAAATCAAATGTTGCACTGGATTAAAGAAGCCCGGTGGAATGATCTTTTCTAATTTGTAGATCAACTCCGGCGCCAACTCTTTCATTTCATCTAGGACGTCAGGCGATAGTTCTTTCACACAAATAGAACGAAAGAAATAGCTTAGCTCTGCCAGTACTAGCCATTCATCCTCAGGGATAGAGCCACGCAACTTCACCGACATTTCCCGCTCCATCCATATGTGCCAATCATGACTCTTGAGCCCAAATATTTTCAATTTCTCAAGACTCGCTCCCCTCTTTAGATTCGCAGCATACCCATCGGGGAACATCAACCGCATTTTCACCCACAATAGCATTTCCCTGATAGCTGGCCTTTCAAGATTGAACCATTCCTTTGGCTTCGCTATGCTTTGCTTTCCTTTTCGTTGTCACAAGTTTTGCAACGGTCTGTCACATAGAGCCTCCAGGTCGATTCTAGCCTTAGGATTATCTTTTGACTTCCCCTCTATGCCGAACAATGTACCAACAATGGCCTCCGCAATATTATTTTCAGTGTGCATCACGTCAATGTTGTGTGGGAAAAGGAGGTCTTTGAAGTAAGGCGGATCCCATAAGCATGACTTGTGAGTCCAGGCGTGTTCCGTATTATACCCTTTGAAGTATCCTGGACGCAAAGGATCAGGCTCGAGACCGTTTAACTGATCAAGGGTCTGTTGGCCTATCAACGCAGCTGGTGCAGTGTTTTTGACAACTCTACCTTTGATGAAATACTTCTTGTCTTTTCTGAACTTATGGTCAGGATCCAGGAATTGTCTATGCATGTCGAAACAAGAATACTTGCGACCAGCCTGCAGCCAACGGAACTGAAGAGCTGCCTTGCATGTGGTGCACGGGAACCTTCCATGCACACACCAGCCAGCGAATAGCGCAAACGCCGGATAATCATGCGTCGAGTACATGTACCACACATGCATTTTGAAATTTGTTTTGGTAGCCGCGTCGTAGGTCTTGATCCCATTATCCCAGGCTTGTAGCAACTCATCCATAAGCGGCTGCATGTACCCATTCATATTCTTCCCCGGATAGTTGGGCCCTGGAATTATCAACGTCAGGAAAATTTTCTTTCTTTTCATAATATCTCCGGGTGGCAAATTTAGTGGAATGACAAATACAAGCCCACAACTATATTGTGCTGCCGTCATACCATACACATTGAACCCATCCGTGCTAATGGCAACTCTAGGTTGCCTTGGATCTTCCGATTTATCCTTATGTAATGCATCGAAGTGCCTCCACACAAAACCATCTTGAGTGTGTACCAGCATCTTGTTCCCATCCGCATCTAGTTCGGTTCTTTTTCCCAATTTGTGCCATGTCATCTGTCTGGCCGTCTCTTCGACCATGAAAAGACGTTGAAGTCTTGGTACGATTGGCAGATACCGAAGAACACTAATGGGGATTTTGGTCTGATTCTTCTCACCCATGCCGTTGTCTACCACAATATACCTAGAAGAATTGCAAATGGGGCAATAGTTCAAGGCCGCATACTCAAGCCTAAATAAGGCACATCCATTCTCACAGGCATGTATCTTCTCATAGGGCATCTTAAGTACACGGAGGATTTTCTCTGACTGGTACAGGTTTGCAGGCAGTACATGGCCTTTGGGTAGAAAACGTCCAAATATTGTCATCATCGCGTCATAGCATTCTCTGCCTAGGTTGAATTGAGCCTTCAAAGCTATTACTTGCGCGATGGCATCCAGCTGACAAAGCTCAATCTGCACATGGAGAGGACGTTTTGAAGACTCCAACATTTCATAGAAGGCCTTTGCAGATTCCTCCATCTCATCGTTCGAATCCCGAGCATCATCAAAGTCTTGCACCATGTCTTCAATCCCGGTACCATGCTCGTCGGTGCAACGACGAATCACCTCAGCTCTGGCATGTTGGTCAGACTCACCATGAAAAGTCCACACCGTATAATTAGGCGTAAAACCCCACTTATGCAGGTGTTTACCCATTTCAAACTCTGTCTACTTTTTCCAGTTGTCGCAGTTGGGACAGGGGCACCATGTTTTTTGCTGGCCATTTGCAAATGCGGCTCTCACAAACCCCCTGGTTTTTGTTAACCATTCATGGGTCATGTCTTTCTGACTAGGGTGACCAGTGTACATCCAAGCACGATCACTCATGTTGCCTAGCTACCTATGGGGGCACAAGAAATAAATATATAATTCATCTTCTATATTCATACGCTAATCAAGTTTGTCAGTTTTATTACGTCCATGCAACCTACACGCTAATAGGTAAAGATAGTTCCTAATCCCATCCGAGTATGTGTAGACTGGGTTCATTTTCCCATGCTCTGCTCCAGATGCGACACAGAATTTCGGCAGCACCTCCCCGCTGTTCTCTTGATACACGTCTCGGCAATAAGCAGAGAGGATGTGTACCCGGAGAACAACAGGGGAGGCACTGACGAAATTTCGCATCGGATCAGGAGCACAGCATACGAGAAAACAAACCCAATCTACACATACTCGGGTTGTCCATGGATAATGTTGGACAATTCGAAAGGATGGCGGTTATAAATATGCAAAGAAATGCATATTTATAGATGTCGCCCTTTCGAACGGGAGACGCATATTGGTCACGCATACTCGTGATTGAAGAAACCTATAGCTAGCAAGTTTCATCGGCACGAAGACCGGGACAAAGCAAATTAAGGGGGTAGGAGGAGAAGTCATTTGTGCTCACCAACAAATGCAAGGGCGGAGCTCGTCCAACGCACATGGAGGTCATCGAACAACTACACATTGAAATTCACACGATCAACACAAATACGATGTTTTTATAATTAACATAATCAGAAAATATGTGACCTAACTCAAAATTGACAAAACTATGACCTCGTGGGCCTCTGGAAGGCCAAAAAGCACCTTCTCATTCAAAAGAAGGCAGAAGAGGTGTCAGGGGTCGGGGCTTAGTGGCGTCGGGAGTCAGTGCCATCGAGGGTCGATGGTGTCGGGTGTCGGTGGCATCGGGGGTCGGGGGTTAGTGGCGTCGGTTGTGGGGGGTCAGTGGCGTCGGGGGTCCAGGGTCAGTGACGTCGGGTGTCAGTGGCGTCGGAGGTCGGGGTTGGTGGCGTCGAGCGTCGGGGGTCGGGAGTCGTGGGCCGAGGGTCTGGGTCGGGGGTCAGTGGCGTCGGGGGTCGAGGGTTAGTGGCGTCGGGGGTCGAGGGTTAGTGGCGTCGGGGGTCAGTGGCGTCGGGGGTCGGGGGTCGAGGGTCAGTGGCGTCGGGGGTCGATGGTCGGGGGTCAGTGGCGTCGGGCGTCAGGGGTCGGTGTTCGAGGGTCAGTTTCGGGGTGCCGGGTTCCCTTTTCCTCTTCTTTCTTCTTCTTCTCTCTCCTCTTTTTCTTTTTCTTCTTCTTCTTCTTCTTCTTCTTCTTCTTCTTCTTTTTTCTCCTCCTACCCCCCTCCTCTTTTTCTCCTCCTATTCTTTTTCTTCTTCTTCTTCTTCTTCTTCTTCTTCTTCTTCTTCTTCTTCTTCTTCTTCTTTTTTCTCCTCCTCCTCCTCCTCCTCTTCTTCTTCTTCTCCTTCTTCTTCTTTTCGTTCTTCTTCTAATTATTTTCTTCTTTTCCTTTTTTCTCTTTCATTTTTTTCCTTGTGCTTTTCCTCTTTTTTTCTTCTAACCTAACTAACTAACCTAATTAGCGTAATAATCTAACCAAATAAACTAACTAAATTACCATATATATAATAAAAAAACTAACCTAATAAACTAACTAAAGTAATTAACTTTTTTAAAAACAAAAAGAAGAAGAACTCAAGTCACCTCGGTGGACGACGGCAGGGGGGCACGGGGGCGCGCGGCAGGAGGCTCGCCGCGGGGAGGGGCTCGCCGCGGGGAGGGGCTCGCCGCAGGGGTGGGTTGCCACGGGGAGGGGCTCTCGCGGGGAGGGGCTCGCCGCGGGAGTGGGGGTGGGGGGCTCGCCGCAGGGAGGGGCTCGCCGCGGGGAGGGGCTCTCGCGGGGAGGGGGTTGCCGTGGAGAGAGACAGTGAGAGGAGTGGCCGGGGGGAGAGAGAGACAGTGAGGACGAGGGGGTTAACGGCCGTTATAGGGCGGCCCCTTTGCTGTCCGCCCCCCGACGGCAAAGGGCCCCACGGCAGACGACAAAGGCCTGCGGATGGCAAAGGACCCCATATTTCGTACATGGCAGGCATGGGACCCACCCGTCCTCTTTGCCCTTTGCCCTGGGTCTCTTTGTCGTCAGCTGGCAGACGGCAAAGGGCCGACACATGGCAAATAGTATTTTTTCCATGTGTCAGTCCTTTGCCGTCTCCCTTCTGTCAATTGATGGCAAAGAGGTTCTTTGCCGTCAGCCAGCAGACGGGAAATTACTGGCTGACGGCAAAGAACTGGATTCCAGTAGTGATGTAATCGGTCAAGAAGTGACAGGTCATCCGAAGTAGTAACCTCTTCTTCTTCCAGCTCTTCCTGTTCGGGCTCAGGGGTTAAGACGGATTCACTGTCGCTGTCTACTTCAATGTTCTGTGGTGAAGTAGAGCGGTTCTTGAAACGTTTCATGGACATATGTGTTTCTTGGAAGAATTCTCCTTCATATGTGTCTGGGTTAATGTGAGGTTCGTAATCCTCTTCATTGAGGGTAGGTGGTCTAAAGTGTGGCGGCACTTCATAAACGACATCCCAACCTTTGAGATTTGGATCAGTTTGGCAGGCCCACGGTAGATAGAAAACTTGTGTCGCCAATTGAGCTGTAATATAGATATCGGGAACATCTAAGTGGGTGTTTTGGTTGATTTCGACTAGTCCTATATGTTCATGAGTCCTTCTAGTCTCCCTCGGCTCAAACCAATAACATTTGAAGACTACGACGGTCGGTGGGTTTTCACCATAGAATAGAAGTTCATAAATTCCTTCAACTCTTCCGTAATACTCGGTGCCTCCTTCGCCGATAGCAGAGACAGAACAATTTGTAGTCTTTAGGTTGGGTATAGATAGCTCTTTGCCAAAGGTACGAAAGTGATACCCGTTGATGTTTTATTTGTCAAATGAACGTACCTTATAGTCAAAACCACTAGAGACTTGTCTCAACTCGGTGTCCATAGACTCTGCGTCAGCCTACAAGTTTAATACGAAAGAATGGATGCATTAGCCGCAAATTAGACCAAGAAATCAAATGGGCCCTTAATGGTAATTAATTACCCTTTGTTTGAACCAAGAGATGAAACCGGGATAGTCGCCTCCATGCTTTGCGAGAAGCTCATACTCTTCGACGGAATCCTTTTCGATGACCGCTCCATCCGAGAATTCGGCGACGTGTCGACTATATCAAAAATCCGGGAATAAGAGTAGTTCAAATGAATTAGAAGTTTTGGAACAATAATTTACCAAGAACTTACTCGATGTACGGCCGCACTTCTGTTAGGTTGGTGAAGATATACAATGAAATGGTCCGCCATTCTTCGACATCCAACGATTTCTCTTTCGAAGCACCGGATGGTGCGAGCTTACCTTTGAATAGGCTGAGGTTGGATCGAACTTTTTTTGGATCGACATCATTGTACCGAGGCTTCGGGTTATGCAAATGATGATTTTTGGCTTTGTAGTGTGCTATCACAAAGATTGCCGCCCTCCTCAGTAATGAATGCCTCGGCCATCGATGCTTCAATTCTACGTTTATTTTTTCACTTAGGTAGAAGCGTCTTCTGCATCCTCTCAGTTGAGTAGCACCATCGATTTTGAACGCCCCCCCCCCCCATTCTTGCCTCGGTCGGGAGATGCAAAATCAAATGCTGCATTGGATTAAAGAAGCCCGGAGGAAAGATCTTTTCTAATTTTTAGATCAACTCCGCCGCCAACTCTTCCATTTCATCTAGAACGCCAGGCGATAGTTCTTTTGCACAAAGAGAACGGAAGAAATAGCTCAGCTCTGCCAGCACTAGCCATTCATCCTCAGGGATAAAGCCACACAACATAACCGGCATTACCCGCTCAATCCATATGTGCCAATCATGACTCTTGAGACCAAATATTTTCAATTTCTGAAGACTCGCTCCCCACTTTAGATTCGCAGCATACCCATCGGGGAACATCAACTGCATTTTCACCCACAATAGCATTTCCCTCATAGTTGGCCTTTCAAGATTGAATCATGCCTTTCGCTTCGCTACGCTTTGCTTTGCTTTCCTTTCCGTTGTCGCAAGTTTTGCAACGGTCTATCACATAGAGCCTCCAGGTCGATTCTAGCCTTAGGATTATCTTTTGACTTCCCCTCTATGCCGAACAATGTACCAAAAATGGCCTCCGCAATATTATTTTCAGTGTGCATCACGTCGATGTTGTGTGGGAAAAGGAGGTCTTTGAAGTAAGGCACATCCCATAAGCATGACTTGTGAGTCCAGGCGTGTTCCGTATTATACCCTTTGAAGTATCCTAGACGCAAAGGATCATGCTCGAGAGTGTTTAACTGATCAAGGGTCTGTTGGCCTGTCAACGCAGCTGGTGCAGTGTTTTTGACAACTCTACCTTTGATGAAATTCTTCTTGATTTTCTGAACTTATGGTTAGGATCGAGGAATTGTCTATGCATGTCGAAGCAAGAAAACTTGCGACCATCGTGCAGCCAACGGAACTGAAGAGCTGCCTTGCATGTGGTGCACGGGAACCTTCCATGCACACACCAGCCAGCGAATAGCGCAAACGCCGGATAATCATGCATCGAGTACATGTACCACACATGCATTTTGAAATTTGTTTTGGTAGCCGCGTCGTAGGTCTTGATCCCATTATCCGAGGCTTCTTGCAACCCATCCTTAAGCGGCTGGATGTACGCATTCATATTCTTCCCCGGATAGTTGGGCCCTGGAATTATCAACGTCGGGAAAATGTTCTTTCTTTTCATAATCTCTCCGGGTGGCAAATTGAGTGGAATGACAAATACTTGCCAACAACTGTATTGTGCTGCCGTCATACCTTACATATTGAACCTATCCGTGCTGATGGAAACTCTAGGATGCCTTGGATCTTCTGATTTATCCTCATGTAATGCATCGAAGTGCCTCCACACAAAACCATCTGAAGTGTGTACTAGCATCTTGTTCGCATCCGCATCTAGTTCGGTTCTTTTGCCCAATTTGCGCCATGTCATCTGTCTGGCCGTCTCTTCGACCATGAAAAGACGTTGAAGTCTCGGTACGATTGGAAAATACCGTAGAATGCTAATGGGGATTTTGGTCTGATTCTTCTCACACATACCGTTGTCTACCACAATATACCGGGAAGAATTGCAAATGGGGCAATAGTTCAAGGCCGCATACTCAAGCCTAAATAAGGCACATCCATTCCCACAGGCATGTATCTTCTCATAGGGAATCTTAAGTACATGGAGGATTTTCTCTGACCGGTACATGTTTGCAGGCAATACATGGCCTTTGGGTAGAAAGCATCCAAATATCGTCATCATCGCGTCGTAGCATTCTCTGCCTAGGTTGAATTAAGCCTTCAGAACCATTACTTGTGCGATGGCATCTAGCTGACAAAGCTCAGTCTGCTCGTGGAGTGGACGTTTTCAAGACTCCAACATTTCAGAGAAGGCCTTTGCAGATTCCTCCATCTCATCGTCCGAGTCCCGAGCATCATCAAAGTCTTGCACCATGTCTTCGATCCCGGTACCATGCTCGTCGGTGCAACGACGAATCACCTCAGCTCTGGCACGTTAGTCAGACTCACCATGAAAAGTCCACACCGTATAATTAGGCGTAAAATCCCACTTCTGCAGGTGTTTACCCATTTCAAACTATGTCTGCTTTTTCCAGTTTTCGCAGTTGGGACAGGGGCACCATGTTTTTTGCTGGCCATTTGCAAATGAAGCTCACACAAACCCCCTGGTTTTTGTTAACCATTCATTGGTCATGTCTTTCTGACTAGGGTGACTAGTGTACATCCAAGCACGATCACTCATGTTGCCTAGCTACCTATGGGCGAACAAGAAATAAATATATAATTCATCATCTATATTCATCCACTAATCAAGTTTGTCAGTTTTATTACGTCCATGCAACCTACACGCTAATAGGTAAAGATAGGTCCTAATCCCACCCAACTATGTGTAGATTGGGTTCGTTTTCCCATGCTCTACTCCAGATGCGACGCAGAATTTCGGCAGCACCTCCCCGCTGTTCTCCTGATACACGTCTCGGCAATAAGCAAAGAGGATGTGTACCCAGAGAACAACAGGGTGGCACTGACGAAATTCCGCATCGCATCTGGAGCACGGCATACGGGAAAACGAACCCAATCTACACATACTCAGGCTGTCCATGGATAACGTTGGACAACTCGAAAGGATGGTGGTTATAAATATGCAAAGACATTCATATTTATGGATGTCGCCCTTTCGAACGGGAGACGCATACTGGTCACGCATACTCATGATTGAAGAAACCTATAGCTAGCAAATTTCATTGGCAGGAAGACCGGAATAGAGCAAATTAAGGGGGTAGGAGGAGAAGTCATTTGTGCTTACCAACAAACGCAGGGGCGGAGCTCGTCCAACGCACGTGAAGGTCATCGAACAACTGCACATTGAAATTCACACGATCAACACAAATATGATGTTTTTATAATTAACATAATCGGAAAATATATGGCCTAACTCATAATTTACAAAACTATGACCCCCGTCGGCTTAGTGGCGTCGATGGTCACTGCCGTTGGGGGTTGGGGTCTTTTCGATCAACAAGAGGCCGAAGAGGTGTCGGGGTCGGGGTTGGGGGTCACTGGTGTCGGGGGTCAGGGGTAGGGGGTAGGGGGTCGAGGTCAGTGGCGTCGGGGGCGGGGGTCGGGGGTCAAGGGTCAGTGGCGTCGGGAGTCGAGGGTCGGTGGCGTCGGGCGTCTGGGGTCGGGGTCGAGGGTTAGTGGCGTCTGGAGTCGAGGGTCAATGGCGTCGGGCGTCGGGGGTCGGGGGTTAGTGGAGTCGGGGGTCGGGAGTCGGGGGTCGGGGGTTAGTGGCGTCGGAGGTAAGGGGCAAGGGTTGGGGGTTGGTGGCGTCGGGAGCCGGTGGTCGGGGGCCGGGGGTCGGGGTCCTCTTCTTTCTTCTTCTCCTCTCTCCTCTTTTTATTCTTGTTCTTCTTCTTGATCATCTTATTATTATTATTATTCTTCATCTTTTTTCTCCTCCTCCTCCTCTTCTTCTTCTTGTTCTTCTTTCTTTTTTATCTTTCTCCTCGTCTCCTCTTTCTTCTTGTTCTTCTTGTTCTTCTTCTTTTTTCTTCTAGTTTATTATTCTCTTATTTTCTTCTACGTTTTTTTTTCTATCTATTTTTTTGTTTTCTATCTACCTTTTCAACCTAATAAACTAACTATCTAATTTAACATAAAAAACAGAAGAAAAAAAACTAAACCTAGCACTAAACTACATATTCTTCTTCTACTTTTTCTACTTTTTCTTTTGATTATTCGGACATTCTAGCAAAAAACAAGAAGAAAAACAGGAAAAAAAATATGAAAAACAGTACTAACCGGAGGGGAGGGTGTCGGGGTCGCGGCACAGGGGAGGTGAGACTGGGGCGGCGACCGAGAGGGAGGTGGGAGGGGGGCGGCGGCAGGAGGGAGGTGGGAGGGGGCGGCGGCCGGGAGGGAGGTGGGAGGGGGGCGGCGGTCTGGAGGGAGGTGGGAGGGGGGCGGCGGCCGGGAGGGCGGCGGCGCGGGTGGCTGGGGAGGGGAGCTACGGCGGCGGCGGGTGGGCAGATGACGGCGCGTGCGAGAGAGAGAGAGAGAGAGAGGGTAGGCGGGCAGGGAGTGGGTGCGGGGTGGGAGCCGTTAGAGGCGCCGGAGCCGTTAGGGCCATGCCCCCTTTGTCGTCTGCAAAGGGAGGGTGGCGGGCGACAAAGGGGCGGGGTGGGTGGGGGTGGGGTTTCGGCCGTTTGGGGGGGGGGCTTTGCCGTCTGCCCACCCTTTGTCGTCCGCATAGGGCTCGTTTGCCGTCCGCGAGCGGACGGCAAAGAGGTGGCTGACGGCAAATTAAACCTTTGCCATCAGCCACCTCTTTGCCGTTAGCACTATGACAGCTGACGACAAAGAGTACCTTTGCCATGCGTCAGGAGACGGCAAAGCCAAGGCAGACGGTAAAATTCTGAATTCCAGTACTGGGGAGGTACAAATGACCCTGCGGAGCGCCGTGCAGCTCCACGATGAACTCCAGCGCCGTACTGTCCGAGTGCCCGACAAGCCTAGGAGAAGGCGGAGACGCTGGAGTAGCACTCCGCCTCCCTCGGCCACGTCCTCGGAGTCCTCGGCCCCTCGAGCCTCTCCCGCCATGGTCGACGGGGCTGTCGCTGGCTGCGGCCCCAGAAGATGTGGCATGATCCGAGCAGGATCCCCTTGCTGCCCTGGCAGCCAACGGAGGCCGGCCCCGTCCCCTAACCATGGTTAGGGCTGGGTCCCACCGGCAAAGATGAAAAGAAGCAAGAGAGACAAGGCGACAGGCGCTGAAGGCCTCGAGAGTTATATGGATGGGCAAAACCTCCACGCAAACACCCTAATTTATAGGGCAAAACTCGAAGGCCACCGTGCTCGATCCAGAAGCCGCCGGCTCTCTCACCTAATCACCTTCAAGTCACGAGCAGAACATGGAACCGCCCAGATGCGCCAATGCATGCAGGCGCGGGCCCATCCATGCCCGCGGCTTTTGAGGCCACGATCGCGACTTGCCCGACCGCCGTTGCGCATGCCCTACGCATGGCAGATCGTTTCCAGGGAATAAAGGGGCCATCACGCGCATGCCGTGCACCCTCCCACTTCGCGCGTTCAATGCACGGCGTGGGGAAAGAAAGCCTGCAAAGGCTCGATTCCGATAAGCTTGGCGCCCGCTCCTGGCTCAACAACGCCCCGCATGCGTGTGTGGCCCAGGCCCCGGGGCTCCTGTCGGTGCACTAAAGACCAGGGTCTCGAGTACCCCCGACTAGTGCGCGGACACCGGCAGCCCCCTCCATAGCGGCAAGGCGTGTCGCCGGAGCATAAGGCGGAAGTTAGTCTTGGAAGCGCACCAAGTGCAAACTGCAAGCCCCCCGGCAAGCGCCCACTTGTTGGGAATGATGAAGAGACCCCGGCAGGAGCTCCGCGCCGGGAAGATAGACACTAACAAGGCGAGACCCTCCCACCAAGGAAGAAGGACTGAGCCCCGGCAATCCATCCTTGCCGGGAATATTGACAAGGCCTCGGCAGGGCATCACCTCCCTGCCGAGGGGAACGAGAAGAGCCCGCGGCAAGGTAACCCTACCGAGGAGGAAAAGAAGGCCCGAAGAGAGGCATGGGCCTAGGGCGCCTCCCCGTCCCGAGAACGCCTCCACCGACGGACACGCCACCACCAATGCATGGACCACGCGTCCGCCCACACGCCAGCGCAACACCCCGAAGTTGTCATGTGTGGGTACGTGTCCAACCCCCCTGACAAGGTCAGGAAGTCTATCGAAGCATTTAATGCACCACAGTAAGACTGTGGCGGGTGGTTGGCACTGTTCCACTCGTGAACCCACCGTTCACCCACTGAGCCACTCTGGTGACCCCTTTGCCTATAAAAGGAGGCCCGAGGCTCAGTAGAAAGGACTTTTGGCTTTTTGACTAATCCAAAACCTGTAAGAGGAACAGGTCTACAGTAAAATAAAACAAATAACAAAATGCATGCAGGAGTAGGGTTTTACGCACAACGCGGCCCGAACCTGGGTAAAAACGACCTTGCCGGGCCGTGACTGTTGGTTCTCCTCTTGTCGCGACCTCTCTCCCCGTCAAACCAGCGAAAGGGGACCGTTGAGGTCCCCATAGGTGTCGATCCTTTCACCGACAGAAAGTATTCATAGAGCACCCATGGTATAATCTTGAAGTCTTCCTCAAGAGGATGAAGGATGGGTGGGCAACCATCCACATGCAGTGGCCTAAAGTTGCAAGCATCTTTGCCATCAACGAAGGCTCCATATTTGCCGTCCGCTTCAACAGTTTTCTAGACGAGATGCATCTCTCTATTTACCGTCTATGATGCTACTTTCCAAAGGTTTTAGATGTTGCATATGAAACTTGGTCCTATCATATAATTGGGTAGCTAGGTAGTATATGCCTATATGATGGTGTACTCTGATGTATTTCAGACATGAAATCCTAGTTACCGTAATACGAATACAAAATATATTGAGTGCTTGATATGAAATTTCAATTTGATTACTAAATGGATTATAAATAATAGAGAAATTAGGCTAATTATTCGGATTTCCTATTGCACACGGTTACTTAGAAAACACCTTGGGTGATGACCCGAACAAGCGCACGCATTTTCTATAAAATGGTTGTGTTGGATTAGTGAACAATCGCACATGACTTCGGGCCGAAAATTGTGCGCGTTGGGCCACCCTTTTTCAAATGTCTTCACATAAAAAGTGTGTGTGATGGACAGGCCTACGCCAAACAATTTCTTCTAGGCACCATGTGTGATAGACCCCTTCAATCACCTATACATCCAAGGTGACGGTTTAAAACTACATCGCGCAAAGGGGGTAAAAACCGTTTGTACAGGAGCGGCATGCACTAGTGTGTAATCACTTGAATAATATTGGTTTCGATGTTAATGGGGTACTTGCAATATAATGATTAATTATTTGTCCATTAACCACCTTCGGATTATCACCTTTGGCGTTATTAATCTTGATAGCTTCGGAGCGGTAAACTTCATAGATGACCGATGGACCTTCCCATTTGGAGAGAAGTTTGCGTGCAAAATTCTAGCACGAGAATTGTATAAAGGAACTTTGCATAGATACTAAATTGTCATTTTTAATTCCTTTTTCATGCCATCTTTTAGCCCTTTCTTTGAACAATTTAACATTTTCATAAGCTTGTGTTCCCCACTTGTCTAACGAAGTAATTTTAAACATCCTTTTTTCACCCGCAAATTTAAAATCATAGTTAAGCTCTTTTATTGTCCCATAAGCTTTGTGTTCTAATTCAAGAGGTAAGTCACATGCTTTTCTGTAAACCATTTTATATGGGACATACGCATAGGATTTTTATAAGCAATGTTATATGCTCACAATGCGTCATTCAATTTCTTAGACCAATTCATTCTTGTTCTATTGACAGTCTCTTGTAAAATTAATGGTATTTCCCTATTGCTTAACTCAACTTAACCACTAGACAGTGGATGATAAGGTGACAATATTCTAAGATTTACATCATACTTAGCTAGTGTTTTGCGAAATGCACCATGAATAAAATATGAACCACCATCAGTCATTAAGTATTTAGGGACTCCGAACCGTGTGAAATAACCTCTTTACAACATTTTAATAGAGGTGTTATGGTCAACATTACTAGTTGGAATGGCTTCAACCCACTTAGTAATGTAATAGACAACAAGTAGAATATGAGTATATCCATTGAAGAAAAGAAAATATACCATATAAACAAAGCCCCAATTATCAAATGGTTCAATAACTAACAAACAATTTATAGAATATCTTGATGTCTATCAATATTATCAATTCTTTGAGATTTATCACAAGAGGGGACAAATTTATATGCATACTCAAAGATAGTAGGCCAATAAAAACCAGATTGCAATACCTTATGAGCAGTTCTATCTCCTACATGGTGTCCTCCGAATGCATCGGAGTGGAAGTCTTTTATATTTTTTTAATTCATGCTCGGGTGTAGAAACAATTTGAACAAATAGTCCTTTGATGTGCTTAGTTAGGTGAGGCACTCGATCTTATCGCACCAAGATCGCATCCCTTTCCACGGTGATCACACCCCGCACTCCTCGTGGGATGGCACAACCCGAATAGAGCGCTCTCCTGGTCGTTTTCTTGTTGCTATAAATAAGATTTCTGGCACAAAAAATCTCACATTTTATAATATTCACCCAGGATATGTGACAACTTGCGCTGAACACAAGCACTCGTATTAACACTCTACTCATCTCTTTGGCCCTGTTTGGATCCTAGGGTTAGAGTTAGAGTGGGTTAGATTTGAGCTATATAACCCTCAAAAATCCAAACAGGTAGGGTTAGGGTTGGTTAGATGCATCTAACCCACCCAAAAACTCTAACCCACCCAAGAGGTGCTTTTTTGGGTTAGACTTAGGTGGGGACCAAAAAAAAGAAAAAAAATCACATCCAGCCTCACCAGATCCGGCCTCCCACCAACCCCGCTCCCGTCGCTCCCTCCCTCCTCACCGTCCCATCCGCCCTGTCCCGTCCCAGCCTCCGGCCGCCCCAGCCGCTGGCCGCAGCGCCGCGCCCCGCCACGCCCCACCCCGCCCCGCCGGCTGCAGCCCCGCCCCAGCCGCCGTCTGCAGCACCCCGCCCCGTGCCGTTCCGCCACACCCCATCCCGCGCCCCCCGACCCACCCCAGCCGCCGGAGCACGACGGTCCGGTCACCCCCAGCCGGCACCTCATCCTGCATGTATGTATGTGTGCGTGTGTGTGTGTCTCTTTTGATGTTTTTTTGCTGAAAATATTAGCCTCTGAAAGTGTTCGTGTGACCCAGCTGCAATGGATGGATAAGACTTCGATTTGTGGAGTTCGCAGCCGTCGGCAAGTGACCCAGCTACCTGTGCCGGTCTCGACCTCAACTCTCAAGCTTCGGCGTCGGAGGGGTTCCCGGGGCTTGGGATGTACGGAGCTTTTCTCCAGAGCGACAACGAGCTCCTCCCTGGACGAGGCAGGGCCGCCGGACTCCCTCCCTATCAGCCACCGCGTACCGGAGATGGATGGGCGAACCCGTCGGCACCCTTGGCCCGGCAACTGAACTTTGGCGGCTCCTCGTCGGCGGCAGCCGGTCGCGGAGGAGGAAGCAGTGGTGGTGGCGTTCGGCAGCGCACCAACTCGGCGGCCACGGCACCTGGCCTCCGTAACTAGCGTACCAGCCATGGCGGCCAGCGTGTACCACCTTCACGGGCACAGTGGAGTGTCGTTCGTGGGCAAGCATCCGGCTCCGGCGCTCCCTTCGACATTGATGATGAAGAATTGGAGGACGATGTCGAAGAGTTAGCAAGCTTCGGTGGTCCACCGGTGGGCCAAAGGAATCGAGCCCAATGGAATGATGTTAATAGTGCTTCCTTGTTAGAATTGTGCATCGAGCAGCGTACATCAGGAACGTATAATGGTACACTGATGAATGCTGAAGGGTACCAAGCCGTTATCGACGGCTTACTTGCTAGAAGGGGGTTGCTATATACACGTTTGCACGTGAAGAATCAGATAGTCGTACTCAAGAACATATACTCTTTCTGGCGATACATGCAAGTGCATACAGGGTTGGGGAGAAAACCAGGTGGAACCATTGATGCTTTTGAGTGTGGCATTGAGCAAACAGTTGACTCCGTCTATGCTATGTCCAAGATGTTTGAAACGGAGTACCAAAGAGAGTTCTTTTGTGGCCTATTAACTCATGAGCTTAGGTTGGGTTACTTCAAGAAATGGTGCAGGGATAACAATTTGGAGTAGTTTTTTATGGCCCACTATTATCTACGATATGTTACGAACCTATTATGTTATGTTATGTTATGAACCTATTATGTTATGTTATGTTATGAACCTATTATGAACCTATTATGTGTGTTGAATTATGTGCGTACATATTATGTTATGTTATGTTATATTATGCGCGTACATCTTATGTTATATTATGTGCGTACATATTATGTTATATCATGTTATATTATGCGCGTACATATTATGTTCCATGTGTTGACAATTTGGTACATGTGTTGAAGCAGGAAGAAGATCATGACGCCATGGCTGAGGAAGAAGCATATGTTGGAGGTAACACAAGTGAGGATGAGATCATATCCATGTGCCACAACAATTTGGTGCAGTCCGAAAATTTAATCTTGCAGTTGACTCCTATCTTGGGTATGTACTCTGATAACTAGTTTGTGAAACTACCTAAGAGGGTCAGTGGAGATTCTGGTTTGGATTGGGTGAAGGACACACTAGACCGGGATACCCAATGCTATAACATGTTTAGGGTTGAGAGAGCTTTGTTTAACAGGCTGCATAATACTTTGGTCCAATCATATGGCCTGAAGTCAACTACAAGAATGACATCTGTAGAGGCTTTAGCTATGTTTTTATGGATTATTGGAGCACGACAGTCAGTTAGACAAGCAAAGAATCATTTTACGAGGTCCATGGAGACAGTAAGTAGGACATTTAATAGAGTTTTCACATGCCTCCTTAGGTTAGCACATGACATAATTGTACCTAAGGACCCAACATTTTCAGAGGTGCGCCCAAACTTAGAAAATCCATCATTCTGGCCACACTTCAATGACTGCATAGGATGCCTGTGATGCCGATGAAAATTATAACCCAATGTCGGATTCTTCTGCATCTGCATGGCCAAAAGACGAACCTCTTGTTGAATATGTTAACATGAATGCCTTCCGTGATGAGTTAGCTCATGCTTTGTTTCATGGAGTGCAATATTTTTTCAAACTTCGATTGACGACTTGTATGTTTAAGTGGGACATCAAATTTGTACGGACAAATTATTTTTTATCATCGTTTTTATACTTGATTTGTGAGTGAGAGAAGGCCACACAACGACCGGCCACACCAAATCCGGCAGTGCATATGGACAAAAGTAGCCAAATGATTGAGAAAGAGCATTTATTGCCAATCTAACCCTCTCATCCAAACACCTCTTGGGTTAGAGTTAGTTCAGGGTTAGTTGAGGGTTAGAATCTAACTGTAACCTCTAACCCAGTTAGAGTATCCAAACAGGGCCTTTGTTGGGAAGGATACTTTTTTGGGATACTTCACGAAGGTGCTACAGTTAACCATGTGTGTCTTCCAGGACATCAGCTGCCAGAACAGCAAAATTGCTTCTCATGGCAGATTTTCCTGTGGATTTCCTCCCATTCACAAATGATGACTTGGCAAACAAACTACCTCGCCTCTGTCACAATCTGCTGCCATGACAGCAAAAGGTGGACGGGACCGCTCCGAGCGACCCGAGCACGCCGGAGAGTGAAACCGACAGCCACGAAGGGAGGACCGGTCCTCCCGGTCCCGCCATTGGTCAGGGGAGCGGGCGCGTGAGTGGGATTCCCGCCAGGACGAAGGCTCCTCGTCGGCCACCGGCTTGCCCGAGAGTAGTGAGCTGCGTAGCTCTGATTCCCATCAGATGGCCGAGGGGGAGGGACGCCGCGGCATGGCCTCCCGTTTATCCTCCCACATCGGAGCGCGGCGCTTCGGGTGCGGTGCACCATCTCCGAGGTCGCGCGCCATGGGAGGGATCAGCAGCGAGGCGAATGATGTCTACTACGCAACCTTCTCCTGGTAGACGTTGTTGGGCCTCCAAGTGCAGAGGTTTGTAGGACAGTAGCAATTTTCCCTCAAGTGGGTGACCTAAGGTTTATCAATCTATGGGAGGCATAGGATGAATATGGTCTCTCTCAAGCAACCCTCCAACCAAATAACAAAGTGTCTCTTGTGTCCCCAACACACCCAATACAATGGTAAATTGTATAGGTGCACTAGTTCGGCGAAGAGATGGTGATACAAGTGCAATATGGATGGTAGATATAGGTTTTTGTAATCTGAAATTACAAAAACAGCAAGGTAACTAGTAACAAAAGTGAGCACGAACGGTATTTCAATGCATGGAAACAAGGCCTAGGGTTCATACTTTCACTAGTGAAGTTCTCTCAACAACGAGAACATAATTGTATCATATAACTAGCCCTCAACATGCAACAAAGAGTCACTCCAAAGTAACTAATAGCGGAGAACAAACGAAGAGATTATTGTCGGGTACAAAACCACCACAAAGTTATTCTTTTTGATCGATCTATTCAAGAGTCTGTAGTAAAATAGCATGAAGCTATTCTTTCCGTTCAATCTTTCATAGAGTTCGTACTAGAATAACACCTTAAGATACTTATCAACCAAGACCCTAATGTCACCTAGATACTCCATTATCACCTCAAGTATCCGTGGGTATGATTATACGATATGCATCACACAATCTGAGAATCATCTATTCAACCAACACATAGAACTTCAAATAGTGCCCCAAAGTTTCTACCAGAGAGTCAAAACGTGTGCCAACCCCTGTGCATAAGTTCCCAATGTCACGAACCCGTAAGTTGATCACCAAAACATACATCAAGTACTCACATGAATCCACATGTGCCAACCCATATGCATAGGTTCCCAATGTCACGAACCCGCAAGTTGATCATAGCAGATAGACACGTGCAAGACATACATCAAGTGTTCTCAAAGACTCAATCCGATAAGATAACTCCAAAAGGGAAACTCAATTCATTACAAGAAGGGAGAGGGGGAAGAACATCATAAGATCCAACTATAGTAGCAAAGCCCATGGTACATCAAGATCAAGACATCTGAAGAACACGAGAGAGAGAGAGAGATCAAACACATAGCTACTGGTACATACCCTCAGCTCCAAGGGAGAACTACTCCCTCCTCGTCATGGATATCGCCGGGATGATGAAGATGGCCACCGGAGATGGATTCCCCCTCAGGACGGGTGCTAGAATGGGCTCGAGATTGGTTTTTGGTGGCTACAGTGGCTTGCGGCAGCGGAACTCCCGATCTAGGTTTCTTTTGGGGGGTTTGTGAATTTATAGGTAATTATGGCGGTGGAATTACGTCGGTTGGGCCCACAAGGAGGTCACAAGCCTGGTAGGCGCCGCCTAGGGGGTGGTGGCGGCCTCAGGGCTTGTGACTCCCTCGTGGCTCTCCTGGCCTTCTTCCAAAGCTTCAGGGGTCTCTTTTGGTCCAAAAAATCATTGTAAAGTTTCATTCCATTTGGACTCCGTCTGAAAAAGGGTCAAAAACACGAAAAAAACAGAAACTGGCACTTGGCACTGAGTTAATAGGTTAGTCCAAAAAACATATAAAATAGCATATTCATGCATATAAAACATCCAAAGTTTATAAGATAATAGCATGGAACCATCAAAAATTATAGATACGTTGGAGACGTATCAAGCATCCACAAGCTTAACTCCTGCTCATCCTCGAGTAGGGAAGTGATAAAGAATGAATTTTTGATGCTTTCATACTACCTAGCATAGATGTCCTTTGTAACTCCTCTTATGTGACATGAATGTTCAGATCCGTTATATTCAAAACAATAGTTTTCTATTGACGTGGAGACAATAATACTTCAAGCAAACTAGCAAGGTAATCATGAACTTTCAAAATAACAAGGCCAAAAAGAAAGTTATCCCTACAAAATCATATAGTCTGGCTATGCTCTATCGTCCTTGTACAACGAATTTAAATCATGCACAACCTCGGTATTGGCCAAGTAATTGTTTTCACACCTTTACTTTCTCAAACTTTTTCAACTCTCACGCAATACATGAGCGCGAGCCATGGTTATAGCACTATAGGTGGAATGGAGTGGTGGAGGTTGTGAGAAAAAAAAGGAGAAGATGGTCACATTGACTAGGCATATCAATGAGCTATGGAGATGCTTATCAATATATATCAAAGTGAATGAGTAGGGATTGCCATGCAAGAGATGCACTAGAGCTATGAGTATGTGAAAGCCCTTAAGGAAAACTAGTGGGTGTGCATCCAACTTGCTTGCTCACGAAGACCTAGGGCAATTTTGAGGAAGCCCATCATAGGAATATACAAGCCAAGTTATATAATGAAAATTTACCACTAGCTATATGGTGGTGACAAAACGAGAGACTCTCAATCATGAAGATCATGGTGCTTAATATGAAGCACAAGTGTGGAAAGGAGATACTAGCATTGTCCCTTCTCTCTTTTTCTCTCATTTGTTGGTCGGCTCTTTGGCCTCTCTTTTTTGGTGGGCATCTTTGGCCTCTTTTTTTTCCTCACATGGGACAATGCTCCATCAATGATGATCATCACACTTACAACTCAAAACTTAGAGCAATGATGACTCTATATGAAATGCCTTCGGTAGTGTACCGTGACAATGATCTAGCATGGCCTAGACATCAATGGAAACATCATGCTAGCTATCTTATGATCATGCAATGGCAATGTATAAGTGGTGGCACATGTCATGGTGGTAGTTGCATGGCAATATATCTCGGAATGGCTTTGAAAATGCCATAGTAGGTAGGTATGGTGGCTGTTTTGAGGGAGGCTATATGGTAGGTTTATGCACCGGCAAAAGTTGCACGGTACTAAAGAAGATAGTGATGGTGGAAGGTGAAAGTGCATCTAAACCATGGACTCAACATTAGTCAAGAAGAACTCATATACTTGTTGCAAAAGTTTTATTAGTAATCGAAACAAAGCATTCAACGCATACTCCTGGGGGAAGGGTTGGTAGGTATAAACCATCGCGCGATCCCGACTGCTACACAAAGGATGAGAATCAATAAACTAATCATGCTCAAACTTCATTACATAGCGGTTCACCATAAGTGCATGCTACGGGAATCACTAACTTCAACACAAGTATCTCTAGATTCACAACACCATACTACCATAACTTAAATATTACCACAACCACATCTCAAAACTAATTGAGAGGAATCAAGCTTCTCTTTCTACTCAATGCACATGCAGATGGAAGTTTTCGTAACCCTTTGGATAACTACCACTTTTGGGACTACTTTCATAGCATAATCCAACTACCAAGGCACGCACCGCTGTGCTCTAAAAGATACAAGTGAAGCACATATGAGCTGAATTGTCTAGCCAAAGGATATAAGTGAAGCTCGACAAAATCACGGTGAGTGCATGTCTCTCTCTCTAGGTGTGCAGCAAGGAAAATTGTGACACAACAAAAATAAAAGACTCCTACGATACAAGACGCTCCAAGCAAAACACATAACATGTGGTGAATAAAAATATAGCCCCAAGTAATGTTACCGATGGATTGAAGACGAAAGAGGGGATGCCTTCCCGGGGCATCCCCAAGCTTAGGCTTTTACGGCATCCTTGAATCAACTTGGGGTGCCTTGGGCATCCCCAAGTTTGAGCTCTTGCCACTCTTTATCTCTTTGTCCATAAGAACTTCACCCAGAACTTGAAAACTTCACAACACAAAACTTAAACAGAAACTCGTGATATCATTAGTATAAGAAAGCAAATCACCACTTCCTTAGGTACTGTAAAAAACGTAAATTCTACTTATGTTGGTGTTGGGTTGCTGTATTTTCACTTTTCCATGGCTAGTACCCTCCGATACTATCCATAGTTTCGTCAAAATAAGCAACCAACTCAACAAAAACAGAATCTGTTAACAGCAGACCAGTCTGTAGCAATCTGTATACTTCGTATACTACTGGTACTTCAAAAAACTCTGAACAATTACAAAAGTCTAAAGAAATTGCATACAAATCAGCATAAAAAAGAATCAACTCAAAAGCTCTTACAGAATAAAAATAAAAATTCTTTTCATGAGCAGAAAGTTTCTGTCTTTTTCCAGCATGATCAAACAATCATCACCAAGACTAATCATAACGGTTTTGCTTGGCACAAACACAAAAAGAAACACAAAAAACACAATAATAACAGAATTATGATGGTGTGGAGAAAACAAAACAGGAAGCAAAAAAGCAAAGAAAAATGTATTCATTGGGTTGCCTCCCAACAAGCGCTATCGTTTAACGCCCTTAGCTAGGCATTGATTTCAATGATGCTCACATAAAAGGTAAGGATTGAAACACAACGAGAGCATCATGGAGCACATGGCTAGCACATTTAAGTCTAACACACTTCCTATGCATAGGGATTTTGTGATCAAACAATTTATTGGAGCAAGAATCAACTAGCATATGAAGGCAAAACAAGCATAGCTTCAAAAATTTCAACATATGGAGAGGAAGCTTGATACTATTGCAATAAGTAGAAGCATATGATCCTCTCTCATAGTAATTTTCAGTAGCATCATGAATGAATTCAACAATATAACAAGCACCTAAAGCATTCTTTTCATGATCTACAAGCATAGAAATTTTACTACTCTCCACATAAGGAAATCTATTCTCAAGAATAGTAGTGGGAGTATCGTAAAAGACTTGAGCACTACAAATTGTGTCCACAATGAAAAAGCAAGGTTTAGCAAAGGGGTTCTCGAGAGTATGACAAGTTTTATCATCCCTCTTCTTCAAAGCATAAGTATCCTCACAATAATCATCATAGATAGGGGGCATGCTTTCATCAAAATGATTTTGATCATTCAAAGTGGAAGAACTAAAAAGATCATCTTCATCAAATATAGCATCCCCAAGCTTGTGGGTTTGCATATATTTAGCATCATGGGTATTCAAAGAATTCATGCTAAGAACATTGCAATCATGCTCATCATTCACATATTCTATACCAAGCATTCTATGTAATTCTTCTTTCAGCACTTGAGCACAATTTTCCTTCCCATCATGCTCACGAAAGACAATGAAAAGATGGAGCATATGAGGCATCCTCAATTCCATTTTTTTGTAGTTTTCTAGGGAAAGAACGAGAAACAAAAAGATTCGATTGCAAGATCTAAAGATATACCTTCAAGCGCTAACCTCCCCGGCAACGGCGCCAGAAAAGAGCTTGATGTCTACTACGCAACCTTCTCCTGGTAGACGTTGTTGGGCCTCCAAGTGCAGAGGTTTGTAGGACAGTAGCAATTTTCCCTCAAGTGGGCGACCTAAGGTTTATCAATCCGTGGGAGGCGTAGGATGAAGATGGTCTCTCTCAAGCAACCCTGCAACCAAATAACAAAGAGTCTCTTGTGTCCCCAACACACCCAATACAATGGTAAATTGTATAGGTTCACTAGTTCGGCGAAGAGATGGTGATACAAGTGCAATATGGATGGTAGATATAGGTTTTTGTAATCTGAAATTACAAATACAGCAAGGTAACTAGTAACAAAAGTGAGCACGAACGGTATTGCAATGCGTGGAAACAAGGCCTAGGGTTCATACTTTCACTAGTGAAGTTCTCTCAACAATGATAACATAATTGGATCATATAACTAGGCCTGAAGATGCAACAAAGAGTCACTCCAAATTCACTAATAGCGGAGAACAAACGAAGAGATTATTGTCGGGTACGAAACCACCACAAAGTTATTCTTTCTGATCGATCTATTCAAGAGTCCGTAGTAAAATAGCATGAAGCTATTCTTTCCGTTCAATCTTTCATAGAGTTCGTACCAGAATAACACCTTAATATACTTATCAACCAAGACCCTAATGTCACCTATATACTCCATTGTCACCTCAAGTATCCGTGGGTATGATTATACAATATGCATCACACAATCTCAGAATCATCTATTCAACCAACACATAGAACTTCAAAGAGTGCCCCAAAGTTTCTACGAGAGAGTCAAAATGTGTGCCAACCCCTATGCAAAGGTTCCCAATGTCACGAACCCGCAAATTGATCACCAAAACATACATCAAGTACTCACATGAATCCACGTGTGCCAAAACATATGCATAGGTTCCCAATGTCACGAACCCGCAAGTTGATCATAGCAGATAGACACGTGCATGACATACATCAAGTGTTCTCAAAGACTCAATCCGATAAGATAACTCCAAAGGGGAAACTCAATTCATTACAAGAAGGGAGAGGGGGAAGAACATCATAAGATCCAACTATAGTAGCAATGCCCATGGTACATCGAGATGAAGACATCTCACGAACACGAGAGAAAGAGAGAGATCAAACACATAGCTATTGGTACATACCCACAGCTCCAAGGGAGAACTACTCCCTCCTCGTCATGGATATCGCCGGGATGATGAAGATGGCCACCGGAGATGGATTCCCCCTCGGGCACGGTGCTAGAACGGGCTCGAGATTGGTTTTTGTTGGCTACAGAGGCTTGCGGCGGCGGAACTCCCGATCTAGGTTTCTTTTGGGGGGTTTCTGAATTTATAGGAATTTATGGCGGTGGAATTACGTCGGTTGGGCCCACAAGGAGGTCACAAGCCTGGTAGGCGCCGCCTAGGGGGGTGGTGGCGGCCTCACGGCTTGTGACTCCCTCGTGGCTCTTCTGGCCTTCTTCCAAAGCTTCGGGGGTCTCTTTTGGTCCAAAAAAAATCATCGTAAAGTTTCATTCCATTTGGACTCCGCCTAAAAAAGGGTCAAAACACGGAAAAAACAGAAACTGGCACTAGGCACTGAGTTAATAGGTTAGTCCCAAAAAAGATATAAAATAGCATATTCATGCATATAAAACATCCAAACTTGACAAGATAATAGCATGGAACCATCAAAAATTATATATACGTTGGAGACGTATCAGCGGACTGAGCAGGAGGTAGCAGTGAGGAATGGGGAGAGGAGTGCGGCGCAGTAGGGACTGAGACGCTCGAGCCACGCGACCCCACTAGGGTTAGGGCTAAACCCGCAGACGGGAAGGGCAACACCACAGGCACACGAAGGATGTATGGAGAGGCGAGGCCCATCTCCGGGTACCGAACTGTCGCCATCCTGGGCCTAGCTGCCCTATACCCCCCGACATTTGCGGTCTAGGGCCCAAACATCATCCTAGACCATCGCGCACCACCGTGGGATGGGTGGGAAGGATTTCCGCCTGCCCGCAGCCGCCCAGGCGACGCGATAGCGTCACCACCACCGGAGACGACGGCCGGAACACACAGAAGGAGGCCACGTTGGGACCGGCCGAAGAGCCAACGACCGGGGGGCGGCATCGCCGGAAGACTACAACTCACAACATCCGGAGCCGAATAAACCATCTGGTCGACATGCCCCACCGGCCGACGCCATAACCGGGACGCCGCCCCAAGCTCAGCCCGACCATACACACCCCAGGAGCAAGGCCGGTGGCCCATACCGCCACGAGTAGAGGCGGGGCGGCTCCAACGAGGAGATGAAGGGGGGAGGGGGAGGGCGTGGGTGAGAGCGTACCAGGGCAGATGGACGAGCCGACGAAGGAGATGGAGGTGCCGACACCCCGGCCAGATTTGCGGCAACCACTTCCGCCAGCCGGTCCCCCAAGCAAGGACGCCCACCAGCTGCCACCTCGGCCGCCGTCGCGCGGTCTTCATCCGACGCCAAGTCGGCCCACAGCGCACGGGGCGTGACGCCGCCCCCAGTGCCAGCAGCGTCGCCCGTCGCCACTCCAATCGGACTCCCTGGATCTTTTTTTTGGTCAAGGAATTATGTGGTTAGCTAAAAAAGGGTTGTACACGTCCAGATTGTTACGTGGTTGAGTGATGGATGTGGCCATGCATGTAGCTAGCTTAGAGCATCTTCAATAGCGGTTGTAAAAATGCATGCGTGCGTTAAAACACCATTTTAGCATGAGCGAGATGGTTTCGTACGCTCCAACGGAGGAGGTAAACTCATATGCGCGAAAAACGATTACACGAGCACGGGAAAACGGGCGGACGCATCGAGCGCGCCTATAAAATGCAGTGCCCGCCACACGCCCTTGCACCAAGACCGTCACCCCCTCGCCTTGCCACGCACCCTCCCTCGCCTCGCCACACGCTCTCTGCCTATTTTCTCACCTCGCCGCCGCCGCGTGACCATGCCGCCGTGCCGCTGGGGAACTTCGGGCTACCGCGGCGTCCGCGCGCGCCCCTCCGGTTCCTTTTACGTCGAGATCCAATCCGGTGACATGCGCCTCGGCCTCAGCACATTCGAGCCCGTCGACGATGCCGCCCGCGCGTACAACGCGGCGGCGTGGCGCCTCAAAAGTCCTCGTAGGGAGATAAATTTCCCCGAGCTGATGACGCTGGAGTGAGCGCAAAACCTCATGCCTCGTCCGCGGGGTGTCATCGAAGAGGACCTTCGCCAGAACCGGAGGCGGGAGTGCTGCCTCAGCATTGCTGAGATGGACGAGCATGCCATGGCAGAGTGGCGTCGACAGTTCCCGCAGGACGTCCTCGACGAGCATGAATTCTTCGCAGAGAGGGCGGAGAGGGCGGAGCAAGCCGTCTATCGTGAAGATAGGCATACGCGGAAGCAAGCCGCACTCTTCCAGATGAAGCTGAAGGAATCGTCGACTTGGTCCTCCGACGATGAACACTAGGCTGACGCCTTCATCGAAACGGAGGAATCGTACACCGGCGCGTCGGAGTCCGACGACGACGAGGAGTAGTCTTCTATCTATCTAGACTATCTATGCTATGCTATGTATTGTTTTTTATCATTTTCTATCTAACTAGGCTATCTATGTTATGTATCGTTTATTAAAAACTATGTTATGTATAACTATGTATCGTTTAAAATATCCTATGATCAAAAATGCATGTTGCAAGTGCTAAAGTTTTTGCGCGTCTACTGGAATACCCGGCGCACGCCAAATTTTGCGGCTTACGCTGGAGCCAGCGCTCAGCGCACTAAAATTAGTTGTGTGTGCGCTGTAAACTCAATTTTTATACGCCGCGTGTTGGACGCCTATTGGAGATGCTCTTAGTGTGTGCGTCTCTTTTAGGTTGATTAGTGGCCAGTGTGGTGGCCGGTTGTGTGTGGCTACACCAGGTATAAAAACCCTCCTCATGTACTACTTATAGTTGCGCCAGTGTATGTTACCGTGTGTCTGTCGGTCTGTTGGTGCGCCACGTTGACGATATGAGTCGAGCCAAGTGAGAGGGGTCTAAGGAAGATGTAGTCTCCGTCGGGATCCTGGTATGTGCCCGGTTGACGTGAGAGATCTTTCGAGATTGTGTTGCGTGTGTGCGTGTGTACCTTCATATATGTGTGTTCGAGGGAGTTGAGATTAATATAGACCAACATACAGGCAGTTCGTTGGCTGGGCGTTCATCGTCAGAAATGTGTTTGGTTCATCATCTTCTACCTTCGTCCGACATTTGTGGTCGAAGGGCTTCTCGTCGTATGTTCCCGGTGGGTTTGTCCGATCACTAATAAGAAGAACTATAAAATTGTAAAACATAAAAGGTGCAAGCTTGAACGCAGGCCAAAACACCCTGTGTTTACAAAGGTCTTCTCTTCGGAGTGATTAGCTGAGCTTAGTGCTGACATATCCTACCGCCACCGACAACATTCAAAAATAGTAGTTGGGCTCTTGAAAACTAGTAGAAGAAGGGTCTTTCGCTGGTTCAAACAAAAACCGGGACCAAAGCCATGCATTGGTCCCGGTTTGGTTTGCCGGGGCATTGGTCCCGGTTCAGTTCACCTCACTAGTCCGGATTCGGGGCGAAAATCGGGACTAAAGATCCAGCGACTGCCACGTGGCGTGCCGTGGAGCATTAGTCCCGGTTTGTGGCAAGAACCGGGATTAAAGGGTAGGCTATTAGTCCTGGTTTTAGACAAAAACCGGGACTAAAGTGCTGCCTATATGAACCCTCGCCCCTCCCACCCTCTCCTGTGTTTTTTGGATGTTCATGCACATGCTATGCCATGCCATGTCCTTGCCACTCTAGTTCATGCACATGAAGTGTTCGATGAAATGCGCGAGCCACACTACTTAAGCTTTCTCCTCTCCAAGCTCGACCTCCAAGTTCCATTTTCCTAAATATTTGTCTAGGTTTGGCCGTGCACCAACTGCACAAGTGTTTCAAAAGGTTAGCTACTTCATCCTTTCATTGGTCACTCCTAGTTTAGCTCATTTCAAATGCTCAAATTAACTTCTTAGAGTCTGCACATGTGTAGGGTGTTGTCCCGTGATCGTCCTCACCGTTGTCGATCGCCCCGCGTAGATCTCATCGCGAGAACCACCGTGGTGAGCCTCTTGTTCTTATCTTCTTTTTAAAAGAAAAAAAATTACTTATATGATTTAGATACATACTTGGATAAATTACTTACTTTCATTATTTTTTGTTATTATACAGTGCGATGGTTTTGGTATCCGCCTCCGTCGGCCCTCGTCTTGTCTATGATTCGGATGTGGTATATATTATGTTTTATAACTATTTGTTTTATTTAGTGTTTATGAAAATTATGACAACCAACGTGACATATATTTTTTAATCTAGGAGGTATGTGAACCGGAAATTCGAACCCACATAGAAATTCTTGTCGAGAAGTTAAATTTGGTTGAAAAAGAAAACAAATACTTGAAGGGAAAATTGAAAATAATTAAGGATAAGAATATAGAACAGGAGTTGCATGTCGTCGATGTCATCGATGATCGCAAGATGAAGATCGATGCGATGCGGTTGAAGATGGATGCAATGCGCTTGAAGATGGATGAAATGCGCTTGAAGATTAGGAATATTAGAAAATATGTCATGGATAAAGAGGCTTGGTATTATTATGTTGTTGGGTCAATTGTTACCTTAGTTGCGATTTTGATCGCATTTGTTGTTGCATTTAAATGTTTTACATAGTTGTATGGTGTTTTATGAGAGAACTTTATGTATTTATTTTTTGCAATAATAACATTTGATCACTACTTTGCTTTGGTTTTAATGTGATGATGAACTTGTATTAATTTGGTCATATGTTCTGCAATGGTTTTTTGATATACTTAATTTCATAATAGATGATGCCATGCCAACTTTCAACATTTTCAGAGTTCATTTGTAGTGTTTTTCAATTTCAGGGTCAACTACCTCAAAAAATAAGTAAATGCACGAAAAATACCAAATGAAGTAAGAAATTGTTAAAAATTTGTGATGTGCCTTTGAATGGTGCATTTTGAAGACACAAAAAGTATGGAGTTCAAATAAGTTCAAAAAATGAAATCCCTTTGTAACACATTAGTTCTCGTTCGAAACCCTCATACTTCGAGAGAGATTGTCCGTTTTGTACACGAAGTGCATTCAGTTTTTGTCGAAACCTTCTCAACTTTTTAGCACATGCTATGTGGGTGAAATGATGATACCATGCCAACTTTCAACATTTTCAGAGTTCATTTGTAGTGCTTTTTAATTTCAGGGTCAACTAGCTCAAAAAAGATAAGTAAATGCACGAAAAATACCAAATGAAGTAAGAAATTGTTGAAATTTTGTGATGTGCCTTTGAATGGTGCATTTTGAACACACAAAATGTATGGAGTTCAAATAAGTTCAGAAAAATGAAATCCCTTCGTAACAGATGAGTTCTCGTTCGAAACCCTGATACTTCGAGAGAGATTGTCCGTTTTGTACACGAAGTGCATCCAGTTTTTGTCGAACTCTCTCAACTTATTAGCACATGCTATGTGGGTGAAATGATGATACCATGCCAACTTTCAACATTTTTAAAGTTCATTTGTAGTGTTTTTCAATTTCAGGGTCAACTAGCTCAAAAAAATAGTCAACTAAAAAGAATCAACTAAAACATTAACTAAAATGAATGAATTAAAAATAATCAACTAAATTTATCAAAGTGCTTATTTGTTAAAAAGAATCAAGTAAAACATTAACTAAAAAGAAACAAAAAAAAGATCAACTCAAAACAATTTTCATAAAGTTTTTTGGTGAAAATATTTAATAGAAAACTAAAATAGAAGAGAAAAAAAATCTTTCATAGGAAAAAATGAAAGTAATGTTATTCACAAATTTCAAACAATTCAAATTTGAAAACTAAAGATTTAGGTGTAAACAGAAAAAACAAAATAAATAAAAAAAAGAACAAAACAAAAATAATGAAAAAAAATTGAAACTATATGAGAATTTATAGAGAAAATTCAACCCAAATTCAAAGTGATTAACTTTGAATTTAGGTTGAATTTTGTCTTTAATTTCATATATATTTTTAATTTTTAAATTTAGAGTGCATTTAGGCTCAAAAGAATTTTCATAAAGTTTTTTTGGTTAATATCTTTAATAGAAAACTAAAATAAAAGAGAAAAATATTTAATAGCAAAAATTGAAAATAAAGTTATTCACAAATTTCAAAAATTCAAATTTGAAAACTAAATATTTAGCTGTAAGTAGAAAAAAACAAAATAAATAAAGAAAAAACAAAACAAAAATAATGGAAAAAATTGAAACTATATGAAAATTTATAGAGAAAATTAAACCAAAATTCAAAGTGATTTACTTTGAATTTAGGTTAAATTTTGTATTTAATTTCACATATATTTTCAACTTTTAAATTTAGAGTGTGTTTAGGCTCGTAGGCCTGCTTTAGAGAGGAGCTCGAGACGGTTGGGGGCAGCGGGTCTTATAAACCAGTCGCAGCTCCTCTCGACAAGTGAGGTGGGACTAAACTTTGAACTGCTGCCAGCCTAAGGTCTTTCGTCCCGGGACCTGGCTCGAGCCGCGACTAAAGACCAACTTTAGTCCCGGGTCGAGCCATGACCCGGGACTAAAGACCCTCGTTTCCCGCCACTCCGCCTGCCGAAAAGGGGTCTTTAGTCCTTGGTCGCGGCTCGACCCGGGACTAAACGGGGTCTTTAGTCCCGGTTCGAGCCACGACCCGGGACCAAAGCTCCGCCTATATAAGCGGGAGTTGGAAATTTGTGATGTCCAAATCGCCGTTTTGATATTCTTCCTCCTCGCGACGCGGACGAACCCTCGACGCCGCGAGGCTGTGCAACTCTTCCCTAACGTCATCACCGTCTCCGCGCTCCTCCCGCCGCCGCCTCCCTCGCCGTCGTCGTCGTCATCGTCACTGTCGCCTCCCTCGCCGTCGCTGCCACCCCCTCTCGTCCCTCTCTGGTAAACCCCCTTCCCCTCTCCCTCTCCGGTAAGCCCCCTCCCCATCTCGCTCCGATAAGCCCCCCACCCCCCTCCAGGCGCCGCCGCCCCCTCCCCTCCCACTCTAGGCACCCCAAGGCTGCTGCCTTTTTGATTTTAGGGCCATCGGTTCAAGATGTCATCTTGAGATGCATGTTCATAAGAAAATCAAGATATGTTTGTTGAAGATCTTTTGATGGGCTAACTAGAAAGAAGGAAAAAAAATCATGTTTGTAAATTTCATGTAAGTAGGCACATTAGGTTTGAATTAGACAACCAATGGTTTCAAACAACTTATCTAAACTTTGGAGAGGAAAAAGGGCACATACATATTTCACCAACCTACAAATATCATCCTTTTGTTGGTGTTAATGCATAAAATAGTAGTGAGTTTCTCACTTTTGCTTGCTAAGTTGTGCTAAGTTTGCCGGAATGTCCGAGTGGCCTATGTTTATATATAGATGTTCAATCTTTCGATATACTGTCACGGTTGTTGTTTACACATTTACCACATTAAAACAGGAAATGTCTGACGATGAATATTGGGAGTGTGAATATTGCGGCGACTGTCGGGGTATGCGCGACACGCCTCACCTGCGAGACGATAGGTTCTTTAGCATGAAGCTTGACGAGAATGGATATATGTTCCTTCCTTGCCATGCAAGAAGATATGTGTTGGATAGGCTCGGTTTCAAAGACCACGACAGAATTGAGACGAGGAGCGCTAACCTGAGGACTATATATGGTCATACATTTGTTATCAAAGTATTTATTTCAATTTTTCAAACAGAATTTGGGTGCCCAAATTGGGAAGATCCTTGCAAGGCATATGGATTTCAGGAGGGTATGGAAATAACCTTCGATCTTCGTCCTAAAGATAATATGTCAAGCAACATCGACATTTGGGTCGTTGTCGATATGCTTCCTGTTTTACCTCCATGTGAGTTCCTCAACCGTATTTGTTAAGTAATTTGCATTTATATTTAGAAATAGTTGGTGTTCATCCATATACTAAATTTGTTAAGTTATACTCTACAGCTTATTTCCTTTCTTCGAGGGAATTACGGAAATTAATTGACACCACACACTACACGTATGGATCACATCTAACTTGGGGGGAGAAGGATGGTCTTCTCTACTTTCTTGTTGGTGTTCCGGTTTCTAGGGATACCTTCCCGTATAATTTTGGAATTGGCCAAAATTATAAATTTTACATGCCACTAGTGCATTGGTTGAGGCCGGATGACATTCGCCGAAATATCTTGGTAAGAGTTTCCTAATTAAGTACTCTCTACTATTGCATAAATGGTGTTGATTACATTGCTAACTAGGTTATTATTATGTTCTTTAACAGCAACTGCCACATGATGTAGTGACTCTGTTGATGCAACCAGAAGGTCATATGAAAATTAAAAGCCCGCTGAGGGCTGAGTTCGATGCTCCATACTCGAGTAACCTCAAATCAAGATAAAAAGGCTCCAAATTGAAGCATGGAGAGAAATAAAGAAGGATCGTAATCCACAAGTTGGAGACCGTTGGATCTCTGTGCTTCATCATGGAGACATAGGTGTTATTCTGTTTTATGACATTATACCTAAGAGCGAGGACTACGTCTTATGAGAGACAAGTTATTCTGGTTTATATTAACTTGACATGATCTATTAGGATGCATGCATATGATGACTATTATGATGTTTCTCTATTTTACTTTATATGTATCATATGATAACTTGGTATATGATTAATATGATGATGAGTTGTTAGATGAGTATATATATGTTCGACAAAGCACGACGGCTGAGATAGTGTAATATATTCATGACGATGTGCAATATAGTTGTTCCTATATTGCTTTGTATGTACCATCTAATTTCGTGCAAAACAAAAATTAAAAAAATGCCCAAAATAAATAAATGGAAAAATAGGGGACAGCAAAATAGACTCATCCAATTTAATGCAAAACCCTAAAGCCAAAAATTGCTCAAAAAACAGCGAAGAAATAGCCCCCGTTCGTAATACGAACCGGGACTAATACCCCCCCCCCCCCTCACTCCCAGCCCCGCCACGTGGAAGGCCGTTAGCCCCGGTTCGGGGCAGAACCGGGGCTAGCATTAGTCCCGGCTCGCGAAGCGAGACTAATGATCCAACCAAACCAGGACTAAAGGCCTTTTTTCTACTAATGGAATTAGCATGCTGTTTTGGCAAAGGGTACCTATAGCGGTGCAATCACTTGCTACAGGATAAAGGAAACAGCAGACCTAGTTGAAGCTATAGCAGAGAGTGCCGCTAGTACTATAGCATAACATTGGCCCGTAGCTTAGCGAAACAGCTATTGGTAGATAAAATACTCCGTCAGTTCCTTAGTATTTGAAGTTCAGATTTGTACTAAGTAAGGTAACTTTTAAGTTTGACCAAGTCTATTGAACAATATTAATATACCAACATTTACAATACCAAATTAACTTCATTAGATTCATCATGAAATATATCTTCAGCCACGTCTGATGTTACTTAGACGTTAATATATTTTCCTATACATGGTCAAATGTAACCTAAAACTTCAAATATTTTAAAACAGATGGAGTATTTAGAACATTACAAATAATTGCAAGGACAAATGGTAACATCCACTGTAGTGTACTCTCTCGGTTTTTAAATATAAGTCCTTTTAAAGGTCCATTAGAGGACTTCATACGGATCTGTATAGACATATTTTAAAACGGACATTCACTCATTTTGTTTCGTATGTAGTTATCTAGTAAAATCTCTAAGAAAACTTATATTTAGGAACGGAGGGAGTAGTCTGTATCAGATGCTTCAGATCCAGGTCCTGCTCCTATCATTATGGTCCCACATACTTTTCTGAAGTTTCTGCAAAGCCCACAGATCCATACACTGTAGCCAAGTAAACTAGCTAGGCAGCTGTGGTCTTGTCAAGAAAGGTCATGCAGCTGCCTTCATCGTGCAGCTAGATTATTGTAGATCTCCAAACCAAACAGCTAGAAGCCTAGAAGCACCATTGTTGTATTGGAGGGACAGTGAGGAATGGGTGATGGCATCTGATCTCCTAATGCATATGCACTAGAGGCTAGACTAGCCCAAGTCATCCAGGGCGTACATACACTGATCTTGCGTTAGGGACATGCATGGACAGTCTCCATCCGAGCAATATATGTGCACAAGCATAAAATATATATAAACATCTTGTGGCTTGGGCAATAGTTCAATTTGAAACTGAACTATATGCATGTCCACAGTCATGCCAGCCATGCATTTTTATATGTCGATATGTCCATCTCTCCAAGTAACTATATTATCCTAGAGACACCGAAAGTGTAGAGTACAGTTCAGACTTATTTACAGTAGTAGGTGCAATCACTAGCAGAGTGATCACTGAGATTGAGTAGCATCTCTTGAGGAGATATTTTTGGCAGAGGCTGATCCATCGCTTGCTTTAAATTATACTCTTTCGTATCAATTCAGCCATAAAAGCCAAACACGAGGCTATCGCCTTTATATTTTTATATGTGTAGCAAATTGTTTTTTGCCCAACCAATTGTCGATTACATTGCGTGTCTACATAGTGGGTAAAGGTTTGAAACGTCCGACGGACGCCTCACTAAGCAAATTTGCGTTAAAAAATAGATGTTTAATAGCATAATTGGAAACATCAAAACACACAAAGGCACGCGTACAATTTTTTTAGTCAAATAAGGCCCTGTTTGAAACCATAATAAATTATGATAATCTGAATTATGAACATAGATTGTATAATCTGGTTTATAAAAATAATCCAGGTGAGCATGTTTGGAGGCCAGATTATATAAACTGTAAACCAGCTTTTAAATTATACAATGACATGCCCTCTGTTTACAAGGAAAAATAGAAAAGTGGTGGTGGCACTGCGTAATTCTCTTAAAGTTTATGAGGATAACACGTCATTTGTAATCCATAATCTCATTTTAGCTGGGGTAGAACAGATTATGTTATGAGATTATAATAATTTGATCATCTAGTTTATAAAATCTAAAATATAAACTGTTCTGTTTGAAAATATAATAGATTATAAAAAATCAGATTATATAATCTGCGTGGTTCCAAACAGGACCTAAGTAAAAAAAATTAATCAAGGATACGTCTCGTATCCTTTAAATTCCTTTTTTTTATTTCTTTTCACAACTCACGTTAGGAATCTCACACGCCTCGCTTATACACGCACACGAAGCCCTGGCCTAATCTCTTCTTAATAATAAAGTACCGTTCGTTTTTGTCGTCCGTCGTGTCACTTTTATAAAAATGCCCCAGACGTTTCCTGAAATCAACACGCAGTCCAGATTTAAGTCACAAAACGAATCGTTTTTTGCATTTTTCAAAAAAAAAACTGATGTTTCACGTAATCAGCCCGCAGTCCGGATTTAAGTCAAAAAACGAATCATTTTTTGTATTTTTCAGAAAATCTCTTGATGTTTCAGGTAATCAACCCGCAGTCCGGATTTAAGTTAGCCGAAACCTTTTCTTCGTTTTAACAAAACCTGACTTTTCAGTTAATCAATCCACATTTTATCTAAAACAAAATTATTCATATCTTTTAAACCGTAACTACGATTTTAACATGTTATATATGAAATTTGATTAAAAAATGTGTAGAATCTGAATAGGATGTTACTTTTAGCTCTTGAATACTTCTTAAATATTATTTTTGGTGCAAACTTAATCTGTAGTGCACGGTCCTTTTTTTCTCTATTTCCGACGACAATACAAATTGCAATAAACATCCATTAAATTAAAATTAAATTTAGAGAAAAGAAAACATCGTTAACCACACATGCACATCTTTGGAAAACCTCGTGGGAAGAAACAACATATTTCTCATCTTATTTCGAGCGATTGTACATTCAAACGCGTTTTCGTTATGTGAGCGCTAAGGTCATCGTCCGCAACACAAATGTGATGCCATGTCAAAATATATTGCGTTCAGAATGGGCTCTTTTGCTAATCTACACCTAATAATAAAGAGACTATTGCTTTCGTCGAAAAACCCACCGCGGCATTTTTATAAAAAAAACTGTAATTTTTGTTATTCAACCCGCGCTCCATCATTTATCTGCAACGTAAAAGAAAAAACGATTCGCACTTAAAACGATAGAAAGTTAACGGTTGTGATTTGACACTCTAAAACTAAGATGTACGGATTTTTTCATGATTTTGACCCCTGGGATGAAAGTATTTCACGGAATGAACTCTGACTGAAACTATTTCACGATCTGATCTTTTTTGAAACGCCAGCGCCCGTGGCGTTGCAAACGCACATAGAAAAGCCTGTCTACCGTGGCGTTGCTGCCCTACAGTGATACGCATGTCTACCGTGGCGTTGCTGCCCTACAGTGATACGCCTGTCTACCGTGGCGTTTTTTCTTTTCTGCAACGCCAGTCTACAGTGGCGTTGCAGACCCACTGTGAAACGCCAACAGTGCTGGCGTTGCTTCCCTACAGTGACACGCCTGTCTACCATGACGTTTTTTCTTTCTTGCAACGCCAGTCTAATGTGGCGTTGCAGGCCGACTGTGAAACGCCAACAGTGCTGGCGTTGCAGACCAACTATGGAACGCAGCGACGACATCCAGCCAGCCCACGGCATGCTGCCAGCAACATGTGTACTGATGAAACGCCATGGACCATGGCGTTTCACTCGTGGCCTGCAACGCCACATAAGATTGGCTTTTGAGTGGGCCTGCAACGCCACATTAGACTGGCTTTCTATGTGCGTCTGCAACGCCACATTAGACTGGCGTTTCTATGTGCGTCTGCAACGCCACGGGCTCTGACATTTCAAAAAAGGTCGGATCGTGAAATAGTTTCACTCAGAGTTCATTCCGTGAAATACTTTCATCCCAAGGGTCAAAATCGTGAAAAAATCCAAGATGTACCAACGGTCAAGACAAGACAATGAGTTTTTTTTAAGGATTAGGCAAGGACTAGATTTATACTATTACATGTGCGAATATTAGGCAAGGAGAGAGAAGTACACTATTGTACGTCCAAACTCAAAAGCACACACGTTCGTTTTCTGCGGCAATACGCGTAGCCAAACAAGCATGCCCGTGCAACATTCTACATTAGGCGAGGAAACGCACGTACAGACTTGGAACCACGCGGATTAATTTCCAGTGGAACCATCTGTACCCAATACGAACTGAACAATCTTTGGACTAATATTTTTGACAAATAATCTATCTCCAAGAGACAATATGTGTAATAGAAAGACACAGAATATATTACAACAAAAATAAGGATTATATCTATGCCTAATAATAAAGCGACTATTAATTTTGTCGGAAAACGCACCACGGCATTTTTTATAAAAAAGTCCGTGTAATTTTTGTTATACAACCCGCGCTCCATCATTTATCTGCAACGCAAAAGAAAAAAACGATTCGCTGCAAAAATTATACTCGTACGTATCGCCTCCTTCCGTCGACCCTGGGCCTCCCTGGCATGTGTCCAGGCCGCGGCCACACCACTCGCCGCCGCGGCCGACATCAACCGCCACCGCTGCCGATCTCAACCCACCCGCCTCCGCGGCCGTACCTCACCCCGTTCACTGCCGCTGTTGCAACGCTCGAGCGCATCGCATCGACCTTGGTCCACGCTGACCTGTGCCTAGGCCGCTGCCACACCACTCGCCGCCGCTGTCGACCTCAACCACCACTGTTGTCGATCTCAACCCACCCGCCTCCGCAGGCGTACCTCTGCCCGCTTGCTGCCCCCGTTTCGGCGCTCGAGCACAACTTCTGGATCAAATCAACGCGACAGCTACAATGACTGGGGATGATGCGTCTGCTCGATGCAGAACGGCGGCGGCGCGCGGATAAGGCACGGCGGAGCGAAGTACTTGCAGGTGGAGGCGGGCCTCCCTGGCTCACACGGGAAACTCCGAGGTTATGGCGCGGCAACGGCGACTCCTTATGGCCAGATAGAGGCGCCTAACCCTTGCTCCCCTCATCGTATCCCCTCCTCCGATAGGAACTTATCATCTGGTGAGATCCCCTCCCCATGCCTCCAACCGTGTGCCAAGCACCGACAAGAAATTTTGTTTTGTGGGGATTTGTTTGCTGATGAATGAATGTATTGAATGTAAGATTGTATTGTTGTAGAGACAGACAATGGAACACCACCTTGAGTTTGTCATCTGATCCCACATTCTCTACCCCATGAGTGAAATAAGACAACAGTCCATTGATCAATTCACGTAGCCTCTTTGTTTTGTTTTGCTTGTCCGGCTCAATTTCTCATCATGGTGGAACTAACAATGGACGGGTTGATTTCTCAACAAAATAGGATAGGACTCACTACATTAGTTAGTTAGCTTATTATTTTAAAAAATCAAAATTATTATAAAAAGATTAAAAGCGTGTGGTATTTTTTTCTCCCATTGAACGCACGGGCCCTTTTGCTAGTCTATATCTAGATCTATATCTAATAATAAAGCGGCTATTGCTTCCTTCGGAAAACCCACCACAACATTTTTATAAAAAAGCCCCTGTAATTTTTGTTATTCAACCCGCGCGCCATCATTTATCTGCAACGCAAAAGAAAAAACAATTCGCTGCAAAAATTATACCCGTACGCATCGCCTCCTCCCGTTGACCCTGGGCCACCCTAGCCTGTGCCCAGGCCGCCGCCACACCACTCGTCACCGAGCCGACCTCAACCGCCACTGCTGCCGATCTCAACCAACCCGCCTCCGCGGCTGTACCTCTCCCCGCTCACTGCCCCCATTGCGGCACTCGAGCACATCGTGTCGACCCTGGTCCACCTTGGCATGTGCCCAGGCCGATGCCACATCACTCGCCGCCGCGGCCGATCTCAACCACCACTGTTGTCGATCTCAACCCACCCGCCTCCGCGGTCGTACCTCTTCCCGCTTTCTGCCCCCGTTTCGGTGCTCGAGCACAGCTTCTGGATCAAATCAATGCGACAGCTACAGCGACTTTGGATGATGCGTCTGCTCGATGCAGAACGGCGGCGGCGCGCGGATAAGGCGCAACGGAGCGAAGTACTTGCAGGTGGAGGCGGGCCTCCATGGCTCACACGGGGAACTCCGAGGTTATGGCACGGCAACGGCGACTCCTTATGGCCAGATAGAGGCGCCTAACCCTTGCTCCCCTCATGGTATCCCCTTCTCCAGCAGGAACTCATCATCTGGTGAGATCCCCTCCCCATGCCTCCAACCGTGTGCCAAGCACCGGCAAGATATTTTGTTTTGTGGGAATATGTTTGCTGATGAATGAATTTATTGAAATGTAAGATTGCATTGTTGTAGAGAGAGAGAATGGAACACCACCTTCAGTTTGTCATTTGATCCCACATTCTCTACCCCATGAGTGAAATAACATAACAGTCCATTGATCAATTCACGTAGCCTCTTTGTTTTGCTTTGCTTGTCCCGCTCAATTTCTCATCATGGTGAAATTAACAATGGACGGGTTGATTTCTCAACAAAATAGGATAGGACTGACTACATTAGTTAGTTAGCTTATTATTTTAATAAATCAAAATGATTATAAAAAGATTAAAAGCGTGTGGTATTTTTTCTCCCGTTGCAACGCACGGGCCCTTTTGCTAGTCCAACTAAAAAAAGATGTTTCCATCGTATACATAGAAGATATCTTTATCTTTACCTAATAATAAAGAGGCTATCGCTTCCGTCGGAAAACCCACCGCGGTGATTTAAAAAAAAGTCCTTGGTGTTTTCTAAAATTAACCAGCAAACCAATTGATAAGTGAAGCTGAATCAGTATGTGCGGGAGAAAAAAACACCAGACCACCCACGACCTTACCTCCCATCTTCAGCGCCAGTGCGCCACCACCCCCTTCCACGGCGCCGTGTGCCGCCGGCCTCAACTCCTCCAATGCTCACCTCCGTCCCCGCGCACCACCGCCCCATATCCGGGCCTCCCCGCGCGATGGTCGAGGCTCCGGCGGGCGAGCCGCTGGGCGGAGGAGGCGGAGAGTCGGCATCGCGTGGAGGAGGTGAAGGCGGCGGCCGCCGCCAAAGGGGACGGGGACGGGGACGTGGGCAACAACACCTACACCTCTGAGGACGAGGACACCGAGAACTACGATCGTGGCGGCTACCACGTCGTCCGCCCTGGGGACAACTTCAAGCAGGGCACCTACGTCATGCAGTCCAAGCTCGGTTGGGGCCACTTCTCCACCGCCTGGCTCGCCTGGGACATGCCCACTCCGTACGTGCTCACCACCCCCTCGCCTCGCCGTGAAAGCCTGTGTTAAAATCACCCCGCTGCCTCTAGGATTCGTGATGAGGATATGTAGGAAAAAAAATATTGATCTGGATGCAGTTGTCTGCCTGCCCACCAACTGTTCGCACTTTTGTCACACAAATCATATGCAGAACAGCTAAATGAATTTCTCATTATTATTGTTTTATCCGTCAATCCTATCGCACTGCACGAGATATTATGATGTTTTACGCCGCTTGCCTAGAGGCTCAGGCTGCTCGTGTCCAGCGTTTTTGAATCTTTTGGTTAACTGTGCAGAGGTATGTGGCCCTGAAGGTGCAGAAGAGCGCACAACACTACTCGGAGGCTGCCATGGATGAGATCAAGATCTTGAGGCAGATTGCTAACGGTGACCTTGAGGACTCCCGTTGTGTTGTTAAGCTTCTTGACCACTTCAAGCACACAAGCCCCAATGGGAGCCATGTCTACATGGTGTTTGAGTTTCTTGGTGATAACTTGCTCACCCTAATAAAGTACATGGACTATCGTGGCATTCCGCTTCCAATGTTCTAGGAGATATGCCGGCATGTGCTCATTGTCCTTGACTACCTCCACCGCGAGCTTTCCATTATCCACACTGACCTGAGGCCCGAAAACATATTCCTCGTTTCCACTATTGACCCCTCAAACGATCCCCGGAAGTCAGGTGTGCCACTGGTGCCGCCTGCTGCAAGGGCCATCGAGCCACCTCCAAGGGCTCCTGCCCGACCATCAACGAGTAGTGGCGTCACCAGGAACCAACAGAAGAAGATCCGGAAGAAAGCCAAACATGTAGTTGCTTCAACTTCAGAAGGGAATGGGGCAGTGGCATTCGCCGACATAGACGAATCAGATGATAAGGGAGATCTGAGTACAACAAATGAGGGCATTCCTAGCCAGGATGGGGACATGAAGAGAGGAGGAGGGCATAGGCGGGGCAACAAAGGGACTAGGAATAGGATGGCGATGGAAGCTGAACTAGGCTGCAAGCTGGTTGACTTCGAAAATGCATGTTGGACGTACAAGGAGTTCACAAGTGATATCCAAACAAGGCAATACAGATGTCCTGAGGTCCTTCTGGGCTCCAAGTATTCTACATCTGTCGATCTGTGGTCCTTTGCATGCATATGCTTTGAACTTGCCTCAGGAGATGTGCTCTTTGATCCGCATAGTGGAGATAACTTTGACAGGGATGAGGTATTTTTGTTTATTTCCTCACTTTGATTTCGACTAAGAACATACTTTCAACATTGTGGATCTGTACCCGGTTTATCATCTGGTAAATGATGTCCCCCATTTTAACTTAAGAAAGGTTCTCATCACAATCAACAACCGACTCTTTGATACCTACATTTCATTCAAGCAGGAGATAACTGCGAAGGGTGGGCCTCACTTCTAGCTCGATGATATTGTTTTTCAAAGTTTTATTTCTTGCATTAGCGTGACTCAGTGACATGTGTATGGTCATGGTCGACTTCACCACCTTGAGACTCACCATGTTTAGGTAAACACGGTAGTCACCATTGGCAAGGATCGAAAAGAGCATAATAATAAGTGATAACACGGTTTCCGTGTTCAAATAGAAAAACATGGACCTAGGAAATGGGTCTTGAGCTACACTTATATATTGGTTAGGGGTGAGCAATGTTTTTTTTCTCCCGTTGAATAAAATTTGCAGGTCTTAGTATCACCTCATGATACTATTCATGCATTCTAATTCATCCATTTAACTTCATCATTCGTTCGATTCGTTTAATTACATCATCACCCGTAGCAACACACGGGCACATTTACTAGTCTATATCTATATCTATACCTAATAATAAAGAGGCTATTGCTTCCGTTGAAAAACCCAGCGCGACATTTTTATAAAAAACCCAGTAATTTTTGTTATTCAACCCGCGCTCCATCATTTATCTACAACGCAAAAGGAAAAAACGATTCGCTGCAAAAATTATACCCGTACGCATCGCCTCCTCCCGTCGACCCTGCGCCACCCTAGCCTGTGCCCAGGCCGCCGCCACACCACTCGCCGTCGCAGCCGACCACAACCGCCACCGCTGCCGATCTCAACCCACCCGCCTCCGCGGCCTTACCTCTCCCCGCTCACTGCCCCCGTTGCGGCGCTCGAGCGCATCGCTTCGACCCTGGTCCACCCTGTCCTATGCCCAGGTTGCTGCCACAATACTCGCCGCCGCGGCCGACCTCAACCACCACTGTTGTCGATCTCAACCCACCCGCCTCCGCGACCGTACCTCTGCCCGCTTGCTGCCCCCGTTTCGGCACTCGAGCACAGCTTCTGGATCAAATCAACGGGACAGCTACAGTGACTGGGGATGATGCGTCTGCTCGATGCATAACGACGGCGCCGCGGCGGAGCGAAGTACTTGCAGGTGGAGGCGGGCCTCCATGGCTCACACGGGGAACTCCGAGGTTATGGCGCGGCAACGGCGACTCCTTAGGGCCACATAGAGGCACCTAACCCTTGCTCCCCTCATCGTATCCCCTCCTCCGACAGAAACTCATCATCAGGTGAGATCCCCTCCCCATGCCTCCAACCGTGTGCCAAGCACCGACAAGAAATTTTCTTTTGTGGGGATTTTTTTGCTGATGAATGAATGTACTGAATGTAAGATTGTATTGTTGTAGAGACAGAGAATGGAACACCACCTTCAGTTTGTCATCTGATCCCACATTCTCTACCCCATGAGTGAAATAAGATAACATTCCATCGATCAATTTACGTAGCCTCTTTGTTTTGCTTTGCTTGTCCCGCTCAATTTCTCATCATGGTGAAATTAACAATGGACGGGTTGATTTCTCAACAAAATAGGATAGGACTGACTACATTAGTTAGTTAACCTATTATTTTAATAAATCAAAATGATTATAAAAATAGTAAAAGCGTGTGGTATTTTTTTCTTCCGTTGCAACGCACGGGCCCTTTTACTAGTACAACTAAAAGACCTAACTCAAACCTACTCGGTCACAATTCCATCCAAACAAGCTAGCTCCCGGTCCATTCTGGACTCATCCTAAACACCTAGGATAACACGTACCAAACTAGTACAAGGAAATCACTAACCGAACCAACGATAAGCTTTCTTACATTAATCACAACGGTACTTGTCTTAACTAAAACACCGTAGGTTTGGATTACTCTAACATTCACCCTTTAATCCAAATACTTGATATTTTACTTGACGAGACATGTAGACGATCATCTCCTCGTATTATCAAGCTAGTTCCTTCCGGTGACGCGACTTACCGGACCATATTTTTTCTTTTTCTGCGATGATGTCCACCATTTCACCATGTTGTTTTCATACCCATTTATAGACTGAAACCAACGGTTAACTAGACTACCAACCACGCTGTCACATTTTATTGTGCTAATTACAGACTAAATACATAGCCTCATGCATGAACTCAATTTAACAGGTCTCTGTGCATCCTTACGTTGATGTTCATCTTCTCGTTGAGACACGCAGATAGCCATCCGCCATCTTGTCTTCGCACACGTCTTCACCCCTTGGAGATACACTGTCGTGGGAACACACACACCTATGGGATGTGGGGATCCCTTGTGGTTCGGCGGGGGAGTGAGGCGGATGCGCCGAGACTAGACCAAGAAGTCGGGGCAGGATCGTTTTTACCAAGGTTTGGGCCGATCGGAGGCGTAAAACCCTACTCCTGCTTCGTGTTTATATGATGTAGAGGTGATGGTCTACTAAGTGTATGTTCGTTGACTGGCTAACCTCCCTTATGTGCATACCCAAGGCCTCCTTTTATAGGGCTAAGGGGTCGCCAACAATGGTAGCACAGAGTTTTCACGGGGTGCACAGTGGAACTGTGCACCCACACGTTGCATAGTTTGTTACGGTGCTTCTGGCGTGTCCGCAGACGCATTTACTGGTTCGTCAGATATCTCAGAGATGGCACAAGGGTGCGTGCCATTGGCACTGTGCCCCCAGGTTCCGCTCGACACGCGTCGATTGGAACGACACATATCAAGTGGCTAGGGGGCAGCTGGTTGTTGCACTAGCATAAGAGTGCGTCGGGGCCCTGCCGGGGGTGTAACGTGCTGGAGCGTTGGTGGCTCCCCTGACAAGGGGTCTTGCCGGGGCTTCGGTTGCCTTCCCCCGGCAAAGGGGCTTGAGGGGGTCGATGCTTTCGGTCTTCTGGCATGAGGCTTCGGGTGCCTTCACGGTCTTGGTGTAGTACTTCAGAAAGTGTCCTTGTTGGGGCTGTTGTCGACTCCCCCCCGGCAAAAGGGGCTTGCCGGAGGTGGCGCCTTTCTGTCAATCTAAGTGTCTATCGTGGGCTTCGCCTCTGCTTCCCGTTTTCCCTGGTCGGGCCTGCCGCGGCCGTGGCTACTATCGTCGATGCATAAGTCATGGGTTCTAAAGGCCCATTCTTTAGCGCACCGACAGGAGACCCCGGGCCTAGGCCATACATGCATGCGAGGCGTTGTCGGGCTAGGCCCAAATGGTGCACGGGCACGCACGACCGAGATTTGAGGCGTTGTTGGGCTTTTGCTTCGGGTGCCAAGTTTTCGTTGCGCGCCCTTGAACGCGCGACGTGGGAGTCGTGCGCGGGATGGCCGAGTAACCCGCGCGAGGGCGGGCCTACCACGGTTGGTTGTTTCCCCCTCGCGTGTTGCATGCATAGTTGTGGCCAGGCACGTGGCGATCGTGGCCTTAAAGTTTAGGTCGTGGCAGGGTCCAGCTTTCCACGCATTGGTGCAACAGGGCGGTTGAAAGTGCATGTTATGCCCTTAATCGACTTTTGGTGTTAATGACAACACATACATAGGAAACTAATCCTATTTGTTGAGTGTATCTCAGGATGGCAAGTACTTTAGTAGATTGAGAATTATGTGTCAAAGGTGGTCTGAGAAGATCGGGATTTATATTTCGAGAAGGCTCGGGATTAAGAAAAGATGATGTAAACTATTCTTTTGAGTTTACTGATATGTATAGGGATCCCGCACTATTAAGAGCGGATCACAGGTTTTGCGATGAACTTGCTCATACCACATCTTCACTGTCATACCCAATACCACATATTCTCCACTCCGTTTCTATCTCAAAACAGGTCTATTGCCTCGGACTTCCGGCTCCCTCCGGACGTCCGAGGGCCGGACGACCGGCAGGATTCGGAAATCCGGAGCCCTCCACCAGAAGTATTTGAGTCATATAACTCGGATTTCCGGCTCCCTCCGGACATCCGAGGGCCGAACGTCCGACCAGCCTCGGAAATCCGGAGCCCCGCACCAGAAGAACATGAGCTCTATAACTCGGATTTCCGGCTCCCTTCGGACGTCCGAGGGCCGGACGTCCGTCCCCCTTCGGAAATCCGAAACCTCCCACCAGAAGAAGTTGAGTCAAATAACTCGGATTTCCGGTCCTCTCCGGACGTCCGGTCGTTGTTCAATTCACAGTATTTTCAGTCATATCTACAGTCCTCGGACGACCGACCCCTGTCGGACGTCCGACCCCTCGCGGACGCCCGGACTTCCGGAAACTGTCGGACGTCCGGACCCTGTGTGACTTAAAGTATCCCCGATGGCTGTTTTTCACTCCCCGCTATATATACTCTTCTCCCACCTCGTGAGAGGGTGTTCAACACAGCTAGCATACATCCAAGAACACCTTTCTTCTGACTCACTCTTGTCTACACCAAATCTTAGATCCCAAGAGCATTTGTGAGTCCCTTTGAGTGTTGTTCCAATCAATAGATAGATCGTCTCCCTCTCCTCCTTCCCACCAAAGCGATTTGTGATTTGAGCAAGTTTTGAGCAATCCCCGTGATCTTGTTACTCTTGGAGGTTGGAGACTCCTAGGCGGTAGGAGTCTTCGGAGAGGAATCAAACCATTATGATTTCCCCCGGAAAGTTTGTGAAGGTTTGGAAGCCACCTCAAGGCTTACCACTAGTGGTTGAGAAACGCCTTCGTGGAGTTATCTCAAAGGGAGAATAGGGTGAGCCTTCGTGGCGTTGGTGTGCCTTCGTGGTAACATCCGCCCCTCTAACAGTGATGTAGCTTCCCTCCAAGGAAGTGAACATCGGGATACATCCTTGTCTCTCTTGGAGTTTCGGTTATTCCTAACCCTAACTCTCTACTTGTGTTAATCCTTATTACGTACTTGTATTTGATTATTGTTTACCGCTTGTCTTACTTCACTCTAAATAGGTTACTCCTTGTCATAGCAATTATTAGGCCTACACTCATATTCCGCACTTTTGCCTAAAATTGCGAATTAATTTTTAAAATTTGGAATTGTACCTATTCACCCCCCTCTAGGTCCATCTCGATCCTTTTCAATTCGTATCAGAGCCTCGTGCTCTATTCTTGTGGCTTAACCGCCCTAGAGCGAGATGGATGATGTTCCAGCTACGGTAGCTCCAGTGCAGAGGGACGGGACTTCCACGGAAGTCGAGTCTTTCACCTGTGAGGACCTGGAACGGGCCCTTGCCAAGCAAAAAGAGGAGCATGATGCTTCTCTTGAGGCCATGGTCCAAATGAGACTGGCATCACTAACCACGGGGACAACCACATCCCCGAGGGCCTCAGGGCCACATATGCATGGTACTTCATTTGGCCAACAACCTCCGGAAAGGAACCAAACCAGTGTTCCATGGCTTTATGCTAGATCTCAAATTGCGAAAACTAAGTACAATCCTGGAGGAAAACCTCCCTTGCTTGATGACAATTCCGATTTTGCTTTGTGGAGAGTTGGTATGCAGGATCATCTTAGGTACGCCAATGATGAGATGTTGGACATCCTCGAGCATGGGTACAATCCTGCAGATCCAAGGTGCCTCGCTCCCAGAGAAACTTATGACAAGCATCTCAATGACATTGCGATCATGTGCATAAGAAAAAGAATGAATGACAAGCAACGAAGACCTTACATTCACATCACAAGTGCCAAGGAACCGTGGGATAGCATTATAAGGACCAAGACCGGTACCTCCACTCTTCGGCTTGCTCAATATGAAATTGCCAAGGGGCAATTACATAATTTCTGTATGGAAAAGGGTGAATCTCCCAAGCAACTACTAGAATGGCTCATGACTCTCACCGCAGACATTGAGTCATGTGACTGTGACAAGACGCAAGATGGTTTCAATCTGACCAAGAGATTTCTTGTGGACAAGTTACTTCACGCTCTTGCTCCGTATCACCATCAAATGGTATGGGACATGAGGCAGCACCATGGGTTCAAAGAAATGACTCCAGATGACATCATATCCACTTTCCAATTATTTGAAGAGTCAAAGGAAAATGCAACAAAGCACCTTGCCATGCATGGCACTTCAACATCAAAGATCAATCTTGCTTTGAAAGCCAAGCATGAATGTGACGAAGAAGAAAGTGAAGAAGAAGAAGGTGATTATGACTGCGAAGATGGTAATGATGTTGACTCTGATGAAAGCCCATCTTATGAGGACATTGCTCTCTTTCTAAAGAAGTTCAGTGCAGGAAAGTTCAAGGGAAGATTCCCAAAGAAGAAGGTAAGGAAATGTTATAACTGTGAGGAAACCAACCACTTCTCTAATGACTGTCCTTATGAGAAGAGAGAAGACAAACCAAGGTTTCCAAAGACCTTTGTAAAGAAGAAGTTGCCAAACCCTATGAACTCCAAGCTCAAGAGGACAGATGGAAGAGCAATGGTTGCACAAGAAGAATCAGATCCAGAAGATGTTGGTGGAGTTGCCGGAGTAGCTCAGGATACACAAAACACCTTGAGGCTAGTCAAAAAAAGTGGTGATGTTGTTCACTACAACTATATGAAGGACTACAAGGGCAACGCTCACAAGTGTTTGATGGCAAAGACTGCCTTGGGAGATGAGGAAGACCAAAGCTCCCATGATAAGGTTAAGGTAACTCCACGGTTAAACTCTTTCAGTCTAGCTTCTACTCCATCTGATGAGTATCTTGATGCGGAAGATCACTATGAGGAGAATGACTTAGATCATCCCATGTTTGCTAAAATAAACAAATTTATGTGCTCTCTTAAAGGAAAGAAGCTCACTATGTTTCGCATACTTATGGAAATGGTGAGTAAGCACACCAATACCATCAAGGAACTCGAAACCCTCGTCACTGTGGAGAAGGAAAGAAATGAAATCCTTGAGCAGAAAGTCCTGTATGAGGAAGCACAAAATGATGCATTATGCTCAAAAGTAGGTGAAAACCTTGATAAACATGCTAATGATCTTGCCTTCTTGAAAAAGGCTGAATCTGTGTGCAAAGAATTACTAAATGATAAAAACCGACTTGTGAACTCTCATCCTTCCCTTCCTAAGGACTGTGAGCGTCTATCCTTGTCTCTCAAAGACAAGGAAGAGAAACTCACTGTTCTTACAAAGAGCTTTGAGGCACTTAAGGTTACTTATCCTGACACTTTAGCTAAGGCCTACTCCTCACCTATCATTAATGTTGATACCTGCACTACTAACTCTAGTAGTGAACTGACATCTATCCTTGAGGAAAACTGTTTGCTAAAGGCACAGTTAGACGGAGGTCTCATGACATGTGCACAAGGACAAAATACTCTCAATGAGATCTTAAGTCGACACAATGGAGGCTTCGCCAAGGAAGGGCTTGGGTTCAACCCAAGCACCGCCAAGAAAAGTGCATCTCCTCTCAAGTGTACCACTCCGCTTAAAGAAATATTTGTACGAGAGGGACACAAGGAGAAAGGTAAGGTTGTGAGTGGATCGGCCACTAGGGGTTCGCCTACTCACAACAAGACAACCGAATTCATGCCTCCATCCTATGTACTACACAAATCAAAGAAAGGAGAGGTTTATGCTAAATTTGTTGGTCCCCGTAATGCATTCCGATTCTATGCTATTTGGGTCCCTAAGACTCTTGTAACTAATGTGAAAGACCCCATGACAAAATGGGTACCTCAAACCAAGTCTTAATTCGTTACAGGATGTTTTCTCCGGAGGAGCCAAATGGGTGATCGACAGTGGATGCACCAATCATATGACCGGAGATAGTAATTTGCTCTATGACTTCATGCAAGCCATTCGACCATACATGAGCATCGTATTTGGTGGAGGGTCGAAAGGGCAGGTAATTGGGTTGGGCAAGGTGGCAATCACTAATGACATGTCTATTGCAAATGTCATGCTTGTCCAATCTCTTCAATATCATTTACTTTCAGTTCGCCAATTGGCTTCCGTCGGTTATGACACATTATTTGGACTAACAGATGTGAAAGTCTTTAAGAGAGACACTCTCGAAGTGGCCTTTGTTGGAGAGTTGGATGGAAACCTTTACACGGTTGATTTCTCGAAAGAGAGCACCTTCTATACAACTTGTCTAATGGCCAAGGCCGACATCGGATGGTTGTGGCATCGCCGGCTTGCCCATGTTGGCATGAAAAATCTTCAAAATCTCTTAAACGGCAATCACATCCTTGGACTAACAAATGTATCTTTTAAGACAGATCGTGTGTGCAGTGCATGCATAGCTGGGAAACAACATCAATCAAAACATCCACCCAAGAACATTGTATCCACTTTGAGGCCGTTAGAGCTCCTTCATGTGGATCTGTTTGGGCCTCCTTCTTGGGCAAGTCTTGGAGGGAAAAAGTATGGCCTAGTCATTGTTCATGATTACTCAAGATATACATGGGTATTCTTTCTCAAGTCCAAGGACGAGACGAAGATCACCTTCATTGATTTTGCCAAACAAGCCCAGCGGAAGTTTGACAAGGACATCAAGGCAGTAAGAAGTGATAATGGCTCTGAGTTCAAGAACTATACCCTAGAAGAATTTCTTAGTGATGAGGGAATTGAACATCAGTACTCCGCACCTTACACCCCTCAGCAAAATGGTGTGGCAGAGAGGAAGAATCGGACACTTGTGGAAATGGCAAGGTCTATGTTAGACGAATACAAGTCACCACATAGTTTTTGGGCTGAGGCTGTCAACACAACATGTCATGCATCAAACCGGCTCTTCCTTCGATCAATATTGGAGAAGACTCCATATGAGCTCCTAACTGGGAACAAGCCAAATGTTAAGTACTTTTGTGTGTTTGGATGCAAGTGTTTCATCCTCAACAAACGGGAACGATTAGGAAAATTTCAATCCAAAAGAACTGAAGGGATTTTTGTTGGCTATGGGTCAAACTCTCACGCCTACAGAGTCTACAACAAATCCACTGGATGTGTTATAGAAACCTGTGACGTGACGTTTGATGAATTTAACCGCTCCCATGGGGAGCAAGTTCATCTAAATTATGCAGGTGAAGAAGACTCCCCATAAGATATCTTAAACATGGGTGTAGGTGCACTTCTTCCCATGGAACAAAGACCCCATGATGATGGTGAAGATGATGAGAGTATTTCTCATCCTCAAGACAGTTCACTGCCCGTACCTCCACAAGATACTAGCACACACATCATGCCAGTTGTTGAGGCTCAAGTGGGAGAACATGTCTCTCACCCTGATCACACTCAAGAACAAGTTGATCTTCAAGAGGTAGACCAAAGTATGGGTATGATTGATGATGAACCTCAACAGGTGCAACACGAAGAGGAATATCTTCCTCCGCACATAAATGATCCATATGTTGAGGACGTTGATGATGGAAACGAAGTCGAACCCCGCGAAACCTTGACCTCCATCATGCCACGTGTGGCCGGTCGTGTTGATATTGATCAAATCCTCACCGGCGTGTCGGAAGGTAGAGTGACTCGTAAACAATTAACAAACTTTTGTGCTCACTTTTCGTTTGTCTCTAGTACTGTGCCACAGAGGGTTCAGGATGCATTGTGTGACAATGACTGGCTTCTTGCTATGCAAGAGGAGCTAAACAGTTTTACATGCAACGAAGTATGGTCATTGGTAGAACGACCAATTGAGGAACATAATGTCATTGGAACTAAATGGATTTTCAAGAACAAGGAAGATGAGAATGGGACTGTCCTACGCAACAAGGCAAGGTTAGTAGCACAGGGGTACTCCCAAGTTGAAGGTTTGGACTTTGGTGAAACATTCGCCCCTGTTGCTCGTCTTGAGTCCATTCGCATTTTATTGGCCTATGCTGCTTTTAATGGTTTTACTTTGCATCAAATGGATGTGAAAAGTGCTTTTCTTAACGGTCCACTACAAGAAGAGGTATATATATCACAACCACCTGGGTTTGTTGACACTCACCACAAAGACCATGTATATAAACTTCACAAGGCTCTGTATGGCCTCAAACAAGCACCCCGTGCTTGGTACGATCATCTTAAGAAGTTCCTACTCGATGATGGCTTTGTGGTGGGGGTGATCGATCCCACTCTTTTTACTAAGAGGGAAAATGGTGATTTGATCTTATGCCAAATCTATTTAGATGACATCATTTTTGGTTCTCCTAACATCCATTTATGCAAGAAGTTTGCGGCTTCCATGACCAAGACCTTTGAGATGTCACTCAACACGGACTTGAAGTTCTTTCTTGGGTTTCAAATACAAAAATTTCAAGACGGGATTTTCTTGTCTCAAACTAAGTACCTCAAGGACATTCTTGAAAATTTTGATATGACAAATGCTAAACCAATGAAGACACCCATGGCCACAAATGTAGTTCTAAATGAAGACACAAACGGTATTCCTTTTGACCCATCTACTTACCGCTCCATGATTGGTTTGCTACTTTATCTTTGCGCATCTAGACCGGACATCATGTTAAGTGTAGGCATATGTGCTAGATTTCAAGATTCCCCTAGGGAAAGCCATCATACGGCGGTTAAGCATATTCTTAGATACCTTGTTCACACCCCAAAGTTAGGCTTATGGTACCCTAAGGATGCAAAGTTCGATCTTATTGGGTACTCCGATGCGGATTGGGCCGGTGACAAAGTGGGACGGAAATCCACTTCCGGTGCATGTTAGTTTCTTGGACGCTCCTTGGTAAGTTGGTCCTCGAAAAAGCAGAACTGTGTTTCACTCTCCACGGCCGAGGCCAAATATATTGCATCCGCAAGCTGTGCAACCCAACTGCTATGGATGAGGCAAACACTTAAGGATTATGGTATCACGTATCGACACGTTCCTCTTCTCTGTGATAATGAAATTTCCATAAAGATCTCCGAGAACCCCATTGATGACCCTCGCACAAAACATATTGATATTAGGTATCATTTCTTGAGAGACCATGTGCAAAAGGGTGACATTGATATTACCCATGTGGGTACCGACATGCAGCTAGCCGACATTTTCACCAAGCCACTTAGCATAGCTAGGTTCTATCAACTTAGGCGTGAACTTGGTATCTTGGAGCTTGACAACATAACTTGAAACCTTGCACACATACACACACTCACATCATGTTTGGGTCATGATGTGGGCATGCATTTAGGGGGAGTGAGTCTTAATTTTCTATTTTTGAGCTTACAAAGTATGCATAAATCAATTTCTGTCCACAAGTAGTATATGTAATGCTTGTAGGCAACTATGTTAGTACTTTTTGTGAGAAACCATGAAAAATCATCATCTCATCAGCAAAAATTTCAAAACCAGCCTCTGCCTCCTCCTCTCTCGGTCATCCGACGTGTCTCGGACGTCCGGCGACAAATCCCATTCCGGTCGTCTGACCAGTGTCGGACGTCCGATGGCACAATCCTCTCCGGACGTCCGACGCATGTCGGACGTCCGACGCTTCGGGGCATATAAATAGCTGGGCGCGGGGCTGGGCTTTGCCCTAGCCCTCACGCGCCCCCTTTTTCCCCTACCGCCGCCGCCGCCAGCTCCAGGAGCACTCGCCAGCGCCGCCCTTCCCGAGATCTGCCCGATCTCCTCCGCGGATCCTTATCTCCTTCCTCTTCTTCCTCCGGGGGATCCGTCTACAGGTATCTTCTCCGTTTCCCCTCGCGTTTGGTTCCCTCTCTCTCCCAAGTCTCCATGTTCGTTCCTATGGTTTGACCATGTTCTTTCCTCATTTGGGGTTTCCATCCGTATAGGTTATTGTGCACCATGCCCAAGACCAAGCACGCCGCAGGGAAGAACGTTGCTGGGTCATCCTCTTGCGCCCCTACTAGCACGGGGTCGGACTCCGACGGGCCACGTCGTCCCTTCAAACGGACTTCCCGGCGTTCTCCGCCTCCATAGCTCCCCTCGTCATCTGATGGTGATGACCCCGACTTCGAGGATGAGCTTGCCGCCGAGGATCTTCCTGACCAGCCCGTCGATCGGAGGTCCAAGCCAAAGCCCGGGACTCGTAGGGCGTCCTACATGCCACCACCTCCTCCTGCTCAGCCCGCAGGTGAAGCTCGTCGCATCTCACTAGAACCCCCTGCTACTTTAGGTCGTGCAATCACGAACTTCACCACACTTGGCGTGGCTTCATATGTCACTTTCCGCCGCGACATTGATCCATACGCTATCGTACGTGACTCTATGGACTCACGTTTCCGCACAAACGTCCAGGCGGACATTTTTACCACAGTCATAGTTCCTAAGGGTTTATCTGTTCATCTCTATATAGATCTTGAGCATATTCGCATGCACCCGGCGAAATACCCGGGTGCCATTGAGCTTATTGAGGCATCGGGGCTTGCCGCCCCGTTTGCCTTTCATCGCGACTTTAATGCTGCTGCCATTCACCAGTTCTATGCCACATGCTACTTTGCTCCAAACCACACTATCAGCTGGATCACCTCTGACATTCGCTTCACAGCTTCTTATGATACATTTGTTGCCGCACTTGGTTTCCCCAACTTAGGCTTCAAAATACATAGGGATGATCCTAACCATGCGCCTAAGTCCATTGATGCGTGTGGGTATCTTCTCAAACCACTAAGTGAGCTTGATGCGGATGAACGCATGAAGGATCTTAATCATGTATCCATCTGGCGCTCACCTTACTTCATCATCTTTCAGTGTCTTATCCGCACCCTCTATCCCAAGATGGGTGATAAGGGCTCTTGAAGTGGCTACTGCATTGACATCATGTCTCACTTATACGAGCACCCCATGAGCAAAATTAATGTGCCTCACTTTCTATGGCATGAGATTCGGCTTGCTAGCTTTCAATACAAGCGAGCCTTTCCTCATGCCCCCTTCATCCAGGCTCTTATTAATCATGTTGCTGATTTCTGTGTTGCTGTCACTCACACACATCGCAAGTGGGTCATTCCCTCTCACATGGCGGATACCTATGCTCCCAAGAAAGCCCCATCCTCCACATCCACTCGCCACACTGCTACCCGGTCAGCCACCCCCTCATCTAGCTCCGCCTCTCGGTCGCATTGCCAAGTTCCTTGGCAAGGCACGTTCTGCTATGATGAAGGCCGTCTCTTTCCAGTTGGTCAAACCCATGATGTGGTTTCTCGCTTAGTCTCGTCCAAGAATGCCCTCAAGGCTAGTCTGAGAGCCTCGGGCACTCTTGATGTGAGTGATGATGAGGCTCCTCCTGCTGCTCCTCCTTCTGATTTTGGCTTCCCATCTGGTCCTGAGTGGGCTGATTTCCTTGACGAGGCTGGTGGCAGTGGCTTGCCTGACGATGTGGATGATGCTGATGGTGATGCTGATGAGCTCTGAGCAGGTTGATGCTGTTGGTGCCTCCCTTTTTGGTACTTGGTGCGAAAGGGGGAGTAGTGTATCGTAGCTTTTAGTCTTTGGAGATTTAATGTAATGGATAAACTCATGTATGGCTATTTATGAATGATTGTGATTGATATGGATTGCTATGATATCATCATAGACTATTATGTTTTTGCTCCATTATCTCTATGATGATCTATTGTCTTTCTATGATGATTTATTATCCTTACATGTTGATCCATTATATGTTCGATACACTACATTAAATGGGAGCTTCGATATTTCATCATGCACATACTAAGGGGGAGCTCCGTACTAAATATCTCCTAGGCTATAATGTATGATAATTATTTTTGAAACCTATGTATATGTTGTCATCAACTACCAAAAAGTGGGAGATTGAAAGTGCATGCTATGCCCTTAATCGACTTTTGGTGTTAATGACAACACATACATAGGAAACTAATCCTATTTGTTGAGTGTATCTCAGGATGGCAAATACTTTAGTAGATTGAGAATTATGTGCCAAAGGTGGTCTGAGAAGATCGGGATTTATATTTCGAGAAGGCTCGGGATTAAGAAAAGATGATGTAAACTATTCTTTTGAGTTTACTGATATTGAGTATAGGGATCCCGCACTATTAAGAGGGGATCACAGGTTGTGCGATGAACTTGCTCATACCACATCTTCACTGTCATGCCCAATACCACATATTCTCCACTCTGTTTCTATCTCAAAACAGGTCTATTGCCTCGAACTTCCGGCTCCCTCCGGACGTCCGAGGGCCGGACGACCGGCAGGCTTCGGAAATCCGGAGCCCTCCACCAGAAGTATTTGAGTCATATAACTCGGATTTCCGGCTCCCTCCGGACATCTGAGGGCCGGACGTCCGGCCAGCCTCGGAAATCCGGAGCCCTGCACCAGAAGAACATGAGCTCTATAACTCGGATTTCCGGCTCCCTCCGAGGGCTGGACGTCCGTCCCCCTTCGGAAATCCGGAACCTCCCACTAGAAGAAGTTGAGTCGAATAACTCGGATTTCCGGTCCTCTCCGGATGTCCGGTCGCTGTTCAATTCACAGTATTTTCAGTCATATCTACATGCCTCGGACGACCGACCCCTGTCGGACGTCCGACCCCTCGCGGACACCCGGACTTCTGGAAACTGTCGGATGTCCGGACCATGTGTAACTTAAAGTATCCCCAACGGCTGTTTTTCACTCCCCACTATATATACTCTTCTCCCACCTCGTGAGAGGGTGTTCAACACAGCTAGCATAAATCCAAGAACACCTTTCTTCTCACTCACTCTTGTCTCTACCAAATCTTAGATCCCAAGAGCATTTGTGAGTCCCTTTGAGTGTTGTTCAAATCAAAAGATAGATCGTCTCCCTCTCCTCCTTCCCACCAAAGTGATTTGTGATTTGAGCAAGTTTTGAGCAATCCCCGTGATCTTGTTACTCTTGGAGGTTGGAGACTCCTAGGCGGTAGGTGTCTTCGGAGAGGAATCATACCATTGTGGTTTCCCCCGGAAAGTTTGTGAAGGTTTGAAAGCCACCTCAAGGTTGAGAAACGCCTACGTGGAGTTATCTCAAAGGGAGAATAGGGTGAGCCTTCGTGGCATTGGTGTGCCTTCATGGTAACATCCGCCCCTCTAACGGTGACGTAGCTTCCCTCCAATGAAGTGAACATCGGGATACATCCTTGTCTCTCTTGGAGTTTCGGTTATTCCTAACCCTAACTCTCTACTTGTGTTAATCCTTATTACGTACTTGTACTTTATTATTGTTTACCACTTATCTTACTTCACTTAAATAGCTTACTCCTTGTCATAGCAATTATTAGGCCTACACTCATATTCTGCACTTTTGCCTAAAATTGCTAAGTAATTATTAAAATTTGGAATTGTACCTATTCACCCCCCTCTAGGTCCATCTCGATCCTTTTTAGCGGTTCCCTGTTCGCCCGTGACCGCGGGCAGGGGGATTGGCCAAGTGGGGTGGCGACCCTTGGAGCGGAGGAGAGCTAGCCCCCGCGTTCCCCTTCACTATAAATCTGGGGGTTCGTGGAGGGCAATACTAATCCATCTCACACGTGGGACGCAAATCCTCATTGCCTGTGCTTCCTGGTTTCTTCAACTTCAGGTGGCGCTCGCCCTTAGCCACCACCCGCCACCGGAGCGGCGAGGATCTCTTATTCGGATCATGCCATAGCGTCAACCGCAGGAGTAGGCAGCGACCCCATCGAGCGTGGTTGGGAAGGCCCAAGGGGTCGCGGTCGTCGCAGAGGTTATGGCCGGAGGAGACGGGGTGCTCCCCTACCTTCTTCCCCGGTACAAACTTCTTCTTCAGGAGGGGGCCATGCAGAGGGGGCAGCATTGGAGTTCGTCATAGAGGTGCACGACCCTCCCTGAGGCCACCTGCACCTCCCTTGCCCTTTGCCAGGGCAATGGAGGTTGACAATCCTCCCGCATCGTGACCGTGGGGCCATGGTTGCTCCCACGGCGCCACATGGGCAAACGTGGAGTGTCTGAAGCGCCGCGCCGCGTTCCTTGGGCACCGCTAGGAGGCCTTCGCACGTGCCCACGGTCTTGAGGATGGGCATGTCTGACATGCCCATCGTCATGTTTTATTGCTGCTCGGGTGCGCGTCTTGGCTGTTGCGAAGAGAGTTCGAGCTGTGCTGAATGTTCCTCCTCGAGCCACAGTGACGAGGCGGACAATGATGCTGATGGTGGTGGCGATGGGTCAGGATCTTTGGGCATCAAATCGTAGTACGACGCCTCGAGATCTAACTGACCGACGGTCGCACCATTACGGTCAGCTCACGCCTCTCCCCCTCCGTGGCAGGGTTGGGTCGCCGGGAGCTCCAATGTAGCCTCATCTTTGACGAAGAGGCGCGCTCGTGGGCCCTGGCTTCTTCATCCCTTCCGGTTGCTCTATCCTCTCAAGCTGGTGCAGAGAGACCCAGTTGGGCCTATTGAGGGTCCCCCCCGCTCTTTGTCTTCTTGTAGCCATCATCCCTTGCCAAAGACAATATTATCTTAAGTTAGAGTAGCGGTGACCACAATCGATGTAATATTTACCATATTATCATGAATGAAAATGTATGCTATTTTCCTTGTTTTTTTTATTCTTGTATGATAAAAGAAAGACCCTACGCTGTGCTAGGCACTTGTCAATGTGAGCAGCCCTAGCCGTGAACGGTTAGAGGACAGATCCTCTGTAGTCAGTCAGGGGCGTCGCTGCCGGCAAGCTACCTTGGCGCGACTGATCTTGCTGGCGCGTACAGCCCTGCCACGAGTGCTCGAAGGAATGGGTCCTGGGCAGCTTGCTGGGGGTGAAGCCTTCGGCAAGGTATCATGATAAGGCGCTTTCCGCGTGTAGGTTCCTTGTACCGAAAAGGACGAAAATTTTGAAGGAAAACAAACGCTTCATTGAGACCCTTGTCGGCGTGGCTAGCCCTGCCACGGGCTCTTTGAGGAACGGACCCTTAGCGATCTGATAGAAGTGCCGCTACCGACAAGGCTTCCTTGGCGCTCCCAACACCGCCGCTTAAGTTGCTGAGAAGGCTCGAAGCAAATCAAGGGTGCGCTCGGCCACGTCAAGTTCCCCTCGCGGCAAGTTTCGGAAATTAGGTGGTTCGTCTACTCTTGCCGGAGGTAAGCGCAATGCATAACTAATTATGCCAACATATATGAAAATTGGTAAAGACCGTGAAATGCTTAACTTTTATTTATGCATGTGCACGGGGTTGTGCTAGGCTTTTGCGCGAAGGTTTATATGCCCTGCTGGCAAGACTTGTGCGAAGGAGTGTTGCTGGGAGCCCCCGTGCTTCATGGGCTACCGGCAAAGACGTTGCCGGCCCGGAGGCGGTTAGGGGAGCGTTGGGCCTCCTTGGGAGCGACGGGCCCCGACAAGAATGCATCATCTTGCCGAGGGTGCTCCCCATCGTGACCTCGACAACAATACAACGCTCCTAAGAGGCGAGCCTGCCGGAACGAGCACCTGGGGTCTTGCCGGAGCCCCCTGGCATGTCCTCGACAACAACGCATCACCCCGGAGGGGTGTGCTCGCTGGAGAAGGTACCAGAGGTCTTGCCGGAGCCCCCGGCGCGCGTTCAACAACGACACTGCACTCTGGGAGGAGGTGTATCCGTTGGAGTGCATGGAGGCCCAGTGGCCCCGCTCCCCTGGTCTTCGCCCGGGCTGTCGCTAGCTTGGATCATCGCAGATGCGTCCGCGAATTGATGAGTCGCCATGGCCGCTCTCTCCTCGGAGGTCGTGGCGGTGGTAGTGATGATGGAGCTTATGCCCCCGATCCTTAGGTCAGATCAGCGCACCTTCTTCTTGGCATGCCCCCTACCTGGCGCGCCAGAGATGTTGTGGGAACACGAACACCTATGGGAACTGGGGATACCTTGTGGTTCGGCGGGGAAGGCGGATGCGTGGAGAGCAGACCGAGAAGTCACGGGACAATCGTTTTACTGAGGTTCGGACCGCTCGGAGGCGTAAAACCCTACCCCCTGCTTCGTCTTTATATGATGTAAAGGTGATGGTCTGCTAAGTGTCTGTTCGTTGACTGGCTAAGCTCCCTTATGTGCATGCTCAGGGCCTCCTATTATAGTTCGAAGGGGTCTCCAACAGTGGAAACCCATGGTTTTCATGGGGTGCATAGTGGAACAGTGCACCCACAAGTTGCATAGTGCGTTACAGTGCTTCTGGCGTCTCAGTAGACACATTTACTACTTCTTCAAATGTCTCAGAGAAGGGACAAGGGTGCGTTCCATCAGCACTGTGCCCCAGGTTCCGCTCGACAAGCGTCGATCGGAATGACACGTATCAAGTGGCTAGGGGCAGCTTGCTGTTGCGCTGGCATAAGAGTGCGTCGGGGCCCTGCCGGGGGTGTAACGTGCTGGAGCGTTGGTGGCTCCCCCAGCAAGGGGTCTTGCCGGGGCTTCGGCCGCCTTCCCCTGGCAAAGGGGGTTGTCGGGATCGATGCTTTCGGTGTTCTACCATGAGGCTGCGGGTGCCTTCACGGTCTTGGTGTAGTACTTCGGAAAGTGTCCTTGTGGGGGCTGTTGTCGACCCCCCCACCCCCCCGGGCAAAAGGGGCTTGCCGGATCTAGCGCCTTTCTGTCAGTCTAAGTGTTTTAAGAGGGCTTCGCCTCTGGTTCCCGTCGTCCCTAGCCAGGCCTGCTGCGGGCGTGGCTACTACCGTCCGTGCACAAGTCATGGGCGCTAAAAGCCCATTCTTTAGTGCACCGACATACACCTTCACTGGAGCACCTCGACCGTGACGTCTCATGTGTTCGCGCCTTGAAAATGCGTCTCACTCGAGTCCCTCAACCATGACAAACATCTCGCAGACGAACGCTTGGACCCAACTCCATATCTTATTCTTGTTGTCGGTGACACATTTTACCGAACAACACTTCACGTCCGGTTGCAACACAATTCATCATGTACACGCAACACATCTTTTCGTACAAGAACCGGCCAGAACTTGTTACCTTTTCCCAAGATCGAGCGCACGATCTCGAAGCAACCCGACTGGTCCAGCGATAACACAACTTGATGTATGTACGCAACACAACTTCATTTACACGAACTCGATGGAACTTCTTGATCACAGACAGAAACTCAGGGCACAACTTCCTTTTTCCATCGGTTGAAGCTCTTAATTCTCCTCCACCAATGACGAATCTCAACTGCAGCATAAGACTCACACCTGCGAGCTCTTAAACACATCTTGTAAGAACTCACGTGCACACCCTCGAACAAGGCACAACTCCATTGTCTCTTTCTCGCTCCCCCCAACGCTGATCAACATCGCCATGCTTAAGATAACTTCCTTGTCATCTCTTCCAAGTCGTTCAACCGAAAGACAATAATTTGTCGCCTCGCTTGCAACATCACCATCACCGCCTTCTTATTGCTGCGCCGCCGAATGACTACCGCCAAATCCTTCGCGTTGCCACTCGAACGACGATTGCCCGGGACTGTTTGTCGCTGCACCACCCAATGACTATATTGACCGCTCCTCCTCGTTACAGTGGTGATTGTATTGTCTGCCCCGAGGCGCTAATGGGGTCGCCTCGCCGGGGCAAATGCAACTTCACCTTAACCTTGCTCTCATATCAATTATTTGATTTTCGCCACATAATCGATCACATCAAAACACAGAAACGCACACGCATAAAAACTTTAGCCAATGGTACATCTTGTACCCTCTAATTTCTTTCTTTATTAGTTTTCACAACTCACGTTAGAAATCTCACACAGCCTCACATGTATATATACACGCACACGAAGCCCTCACCCAATACACCTAAAAGACCTACTCGGACACAATTCCATCCAAACTAGCTAGCTCCCGGTCCATACCGGACTCATCCTAAACGCCTAGGTCAACACGTACCAAACTAGTAAAAGGAAATCACTAACTGAAGCAATGCTAAACTTTCTTATATTAATCACCGGCAAGCCTGATCTGAAGAGTACTTGTCTTAACTAACACACATGTTTGGATTACTCTGACATACTAAACACCCACACGTGATGTCGGGTCACTCACCTGTCCAAATAACCCGACCCATCCGGGCTCGAACTCACCTCAATTGTTCGGGCAGTCCGACGCCCCTCATATCTAGCCAAAATGTGAGATGGCTATGGTATGGCCTGGGTATGTACGAATGTGTCCCCAGGTCACCCTAGCCCATCGCGACCCCACTCCGTCGCACAAAAAACCCAATCCATAACCCTAGCTCTGTCTCTTGTTCTGTCTCTTGTTCTCTCCTCCTTCGATTTCTCCTTTCCATCGATCTTATCTGACGATTGCGGCGAGCATGTCATGTGCTGGCACCAGCTCCAAATTTGATCTCAATGTCGACAAGGAGCTGGCCCTCGCATTGCCCTGGAGCGGTTCAAGGTGGAGATGGCGGATAGTTATGGATTTAACCCATCACCGGTCACACGTCGATGCAGCAAGGGTGCCGGAGCTTGCCCCTTCTAGCACGCACGTGAAAGCACAACTTCTTCCTAGATGGTTTTAGTAATCATAACAACATATACTTCACTGGACTAATGACTCTACCAAGTATATTTCAGAAAAAGTTCAATGAATGGATTGTCTAAGGATTGTGAGGAGATTCTGCAAATACAAGTAACATCTATGGGCAACAAGATTCAAGACTCTATATTTTGCATTTTGTGAGAAATCACACTTGAGTCCATAAAAAAGCCAATACTCTTAAAAGGGGATGAGTTGTCTATGATGACCTGGTTGCTCAAGTGCTTAGAGATTATCCACCAAATATACTCATGAAATTCTCCCACAAATATTCTATCCAAACCCTAAAGTATAAATTTGGTGCAACCAATATTTCCAAATCGGCCCTACCGAGTTTTACCTTGGACAAAATCGAGAGCCAACTCACCAATCTCGGTACCACCAAGTTTGATTTTGGTTTGACCAAAAAACAGTGACCAACTCCCTGTTTAGCAATTTGCTAAAATCGGAATCTCCGGGTTCTGCAAATCGGTGCCACCGAGTTTGGGTAGCTGCCTAGGCCATCCAAAATCGGACCCTCCGAGATTTATATATCGGTCTCACCAAAACGCCAAAAATTGCCACATTTTGCACTAGTCGGTGCAACCGAGTTTTTCTTTGCCTTCACAGAATTGGGCAATAAAGTTATGATGGTTGGGTTTTTGGAGATGCCTATATATACTCCTTCACCTACCTCTCATTCGTAGAGGAAGCACTCAGAACGAACCAACACTTTCCCCATCCATATTTTTTAGAGAGAGCCACCTACTCATGTGTTGAGATCAAGATATTCCATTCCTACCATATGAATCTTAATTTCAAGCATCCCCAAGTTGCTTTCCACCCAATCAATCTCTTCTACCCAAGCCAAATCTCTCAGAGAGTGATTGAATGTTGAGGAGACTATCTTTTGAAACACAAGAGCAAGGAGTTCATTATACTACCACATCTATTACCTTTTGAAGAGTGGTGTCTCCTAGATTGATTAGGTGCCACTTGCGACCTTCTACTTCGTGTGGATTTGAACCAAGAAGTTTGTAAGGGTAAGGAGATCGCCTACTTCATGAAGATCTACCCCGAGTGAGGCGAGTCGTTCGTGGACGTAAGCCATGGTCGAATAGACAAGGTTGCTTCTCCATGGACCCTTGGTGGGTGGAGCCCTCCATGGACTCCTGTAATCGTTACCCTCCGCGGGTTGAAGTCTCCATCAACGTGGACGTACGATAGCACCACCTATCGAAACCACGCCAAAAATCTTCGTGTCATCTTTGCGTTTGATCTTTCTATTCGTACCCTCTACTTACATGTGCATGTCTTTACTTTCCGCTGCTATACTCTTAGACTTGCATGTGTAGGGTGTGCTTGACTTTCTATAATTGCTAAAACTTGCCCATAACTAAAATCGGGAAAATGCTAAGTTTTTATTTTGTCAAGTAGTTTAATCACCCCCCCTCTAGACATACTTTGGATCCTACAAGTGGTATGAGAGCTTTGGTTTTCATTGCATTGGTTTCACAACCTAGGATAGTATTGCATCTAGTGAGGGAAATTATCATTTTAGAGGTCCATATTTTGATGGTACAAACTTTGATACTTGGAAGCATAAAATAAAAATGCATATTCTTGCTCATAACCCCACTGTTTGGGCTATTGTTCATGTTGGGTTGCAAGGTGAATTCTTTCGTGATGGAAGGGAACCATATTATGAAGCGATGATACGTCTCCAACATATCTATAATTTTGATTGTTCCATGCTATTATATTATCTGTTCTCGATGTTTTTATGCATTTATATGTTGTTTCATATTATTTTTGGGACTAACCTATTAATCCAGAGCCTAGTGCCAGTTTATATTTTTCCATGTTTTTGAGTATTGCAGATAAGGAATATTAAACGGAGTCCAAACGGAATGAAATCTCTAATAAGATTTTTCTTGAACCAGAAGACAGGCAACAGGCTTGGAGTAGGGGGCATGGAAGTTGCCGGGAGGCCACAAGCCTGCAGGGCGCGCCCTCGGGGTGGCCGCGCCCCCTGACTTGTGGGCCCCCTGCAGGTCTCCTAACCCTAATTCTTGGCCTATTAACCCAAATATTTCCGTATCGCCTAAAAATAGTATTGATTCGTGGGATAAGTGTAAAGATGCTTTTATTTCCAAGTAGTTTCCGCCCGCTAAGATCATCTCCCTTAGGAACCATATAATGAATTTTAAGCAACTTGATGATGAGCATGTTGCACAATCTTGGGAGAGTATGAAACTAATGATTAGGAATTGCCCCACGCATGGTTTGAAATTATGGATGATTATACAATTTTTTTATGCGGGATTGAATTTTCCTTCTAGAAATCTTTTAGATTCAGCCGCGGGTGGTACCTTTATGGAGATCACATTAGGAGAAGCTACTAAACTCCTAGATAATATTATGGAAAATTACTCTCAATGGCACACCGAAAGATCTCCTACTAGTAAAAAAGTGCATGCTATGGAAGAAATAAATACTTTGAGTGGAGAGATGGATGAATTTATGAAATTGTTTGCTAGTAAGAGTGCTCCTATTGATCCTAATGATATTCCTTTGCCTTCCTTTATTGGAAATAATAATGAATCTATGGATGTGAATTTTGTTGGTAGGAACAATTTTGGAAATAACGCGTATAGAGATAATTTCAATCCTAGCCAGTTTCCTAGTAATTCCTCTAATAATTATGGTAATTCCCACAAAAATTCCTTATGGAAATTCTGATAATATGCCCTCTCATCTTGAGAATAATATTAAAGAATTCATTAGCTCTCAAAAAGATTTCAATTATATGATTGAAGAAAAAATTGCTCAAGGTTGATGATTTGGCTAGGAACGTTGATAGAATTTCTCGTGAGATTGATTCTTTAAAAATTAGATCTATTCCACCCAAGCATGAGATTAATGAGTCTTTAAAATCTATGAGAATTTATATTTATGATTGCAAAGAAAGAACCGCTAGAATACGTGCTAAGTATGAATGGCTTGAAAAAGTATTTTCTCGTGATAATATTGATGAAGATCTAAAAGTGATTGGTGTGACACCTATTGAATCTTTGTTTTCTAGCATAAATCTTGGAAAATATGGGACTGTATATCTTGAAAAAGATGAGTCAACTTTAGCTAAAAGGCATCCCAATGATTCGGAGTTCATAGATCTTAGTGATAAGATTGATAAAAGTGGGATGGAAGAGGTCAAAACTTTAAATAGCAATGAGCCCACTCTTTCGGATTTCAAGGATTTTAATTATGATAGTTTCTCTTTAATTGATTGGGTTGCCTTGTTTTAATCCATGTTAAATTCTCCGCATGCTTATATTCAAGATAAAGCCTTTACTAAACATATTGTGGATGCCATGATGAAATCTTTTGAAGAGAAACTTGAGTTGGAGGTCTCTATACCTACAAAACTTTATGATGAGTGGGAACCTACCATTAAGATTTAGATTAAAGATTATGAGTGTCGTGCTTTGTGTGATTTGGGTGCTAGCGTTTCCACAATTCCAAAAACTTTATTAGGATTACGTGAATTTGATGATTGTTCTCTAAATTTGCATCTCGCGGATTCTACAATTAAGAAACCCGTGGGAAGGATTAATTATGTTCTCATTGTTGCTAATAGTAATTACGTGCCCATAGATTTCATTGTTCTTGATATAGAAAGCAATCCTACATGTGCTATTATTCTTGGTAGACCCTTCCTTAAAATGATTGGTGCAATTATTGACATGAAACAAAGGTAATATTAGATTCCAATTTACATTAAGGAAAGGCATGGAGCACTTTCCTGGAAATAAAATAAGATTACCTTATGAATCAATCATGAGAGCTACCTATGGATTGCATACCAAAGATGACAATACCTAGATCTATTGCATTATGCCTAGCTACGGGCGTTAAACAATAGCGCTTGTTGGGAGGCAACCCAATTTTATTTGTTTTGATTTTGTTTTTGTTTCTGTTTTTGAGTGCTGCACATATTATTAGCTCTGTAATAATTGTGTTTTCTTGTTTTAATTAGTGTTTGAGCCAAGTGAGACCTTTGGGGTAGTGTATGGTGTTTGCAAGATGATTTTGCTGAAAAACATAAACTTCCGCTCTAAGTCCAGGAATTTTATAAATTCACTGGAACATGATTCTAATCTTATTTTTTCACATAGGATTTGTTTACAAATTTTCCGGAGTTTCCTAATTTTTCAGAATTTTTGGAGTTATAGAACTATTCGAATTAAACAAATTTCTTCATACTATTCTATTTTTGACACATTTTGTTTTCTTTGTGTTGTTTGCTTATTTTGATGAATCTATGGGTTGTATCGGTGGGTAGAGAAGTTGGTATACTGGAAATATTAATTCAGTATAAATAAAGAATGAGTTCACAACAGTACCTAAAGTGGTGATTTATTTTTCTTATACTAACAGAGCTAATGAGTTTTCTGTTGTGTTTTGTGTTGTGAAGTTTTCAAGTTTTGGGTAAAGATTTGATGGACTATGGAATAAAGAGTGGCAAAAGACTAAGCTTGGGGATGCCCAAGGCAGCCCAAGTCATATTCAAGGATAACAAAGAGCCTAAGCTTGGGGATGCCCAGAAGGCATCCCCTCTTTCGTCTTCAATCCATCGGTAAATTTACTTCAGGCTATATTTTTATTCACCACATGATATGTGTTTTGCTTGGAGCGTCTTGTATGATATGAGTCTTTACTTTTTAGTTTGCCACAATCATCCTTGCTGGACACATATTTTTAGGTAGAGACACACACTAAATCGTGAATTTATTAGAATAGTCTTGATGCTTCACCTATATCTTTTGAGCTAGGCAATGTTGCTCTAGTACTTCACTTATATCTTTTAGAGCATGGTGGTGTTGTGGAATTATTTAACTCTCGTACCTCACTTATATTATTTTGAGAGTTCTTTAAACAACATGGTAATTGGTTTAGGTTATGAATTTAGTCCTAATATAATAGGCATCCAAGAGGGATATAATAAAAACTTTCATATTAAGTGCATTGAATATGATGAGAAGTTTTATTCCTTGCATATAGTTTTGAGATGTGAAGATGGTAATATGGGAGTCATGCTATTAAGCAATTGTGAATTAGAAAAAATACTTGTGTTGAAGCTTGTGATTCCCGTAGCATGCACGTATGGTGCACCGTTATGTGATGAAGTCCGAGCATGACTTGTTTAATGATTGTCAACCTTTGTGTGGTGGTCGAGATCGCACGATGGTTAACTCCTACCAACCCTTTACCTAGGAGCATGAGTCTAATACTTTGCTTCGATAACTAATAGGCTTTTTCTATAAGTATGTGAGTTATTTATGACTAATGGTGAGTTCATGGATTATACACACTCTCACCCTTCCATCTTTGCTAGCCTCTCTAGTACCAGCGCAACTTTTGCCCGTACATTAAACCTACCTTCCTCAAAACAGCGACCATATATTTTCCTCAAAACAGCCACCTTACTTACCCATTATGACATTTTCATAGCCACTCCAAGATATATTGCCATGCAACACCACCGTCCCGTTTTTATGACACGCACCATAACTTCCATATTGCTTATAGAGTCATATTTTATTCTAGCTATCGAGTTTTAATCTTTGAGTTGTAAGAAAATAAAAGTGTTACTAGAGCATTGTACCATGTGAGAAAAGGATGATGGAAGCTATGTTTCCCTCACAAGTTGGGATGAGTATTCGGACTTAACAAAAAAAACAAAAGAGGCCAGCGGAGCCCATACAAAAATAAAAGAGGCCAAAGAAGCCCATCTAATACAAGAGAAAAAGGGGGAAATGAGAGAAAGAGAGAAGGGACAATGCTACTATCTTTTTCCACACTTGTGCTTCAAAGTAGCACCTTGTTCTTCATAGAGAGTCTCCTACTTTTTCACTTCCATATAACTAGTGGAATTACATCTTTTGCACGACCACTTAGTTTTCTTTTTGAGCTTTCATACACTTATAGCTCTAGTCCATTTGTTGCATGGCAATCCCTACTCACTCACATTAATGTCTATTGATGGACATCTCCATAGCCCATTGATATGACTAGTTGATGTGAGACTATCTTCTCCTCTTTCTTTTACAACCTCCACCACATTTTGTTTCACCTATAATGCTATATCCATGGCTCACGCTCATGTATTGTGTGAGAGTTGAAAAGGTTTGAGAACATAAAAAGTGTGAAACAATTGCTTGATTTTCATCGGGGTTGTGCATGATTTAGATACTTTGTGTGGTGAAGGTGGAGCATATCCAGGCCATATGATTTCGTAGGGATAACTTTCTAAGACCATGCTATTTTCAAAGGAAGCAATTACCTTATTAGTATGCTTGAAGTATTATTGTTTTTATGTGAATATAGACTTTTGTTTTGAGTCTTATGGATCTGAATATTCATGCCACAATAGAGAATATTACATGGATAAATATGTTAGGTAGCATTCCACATCAAAAGTTCTGTTTTTATCATTTACCTACTCGAGAACGAGCAGGAACTAAGCTTGAGGATGCTGATACATGTCCATCGTATCTATAATTTTTAATTGTTCCATGCTATTATTTTATCTGTTTTAGATGTTTTATATGCATTTATATGTAGTTTTATATTATTTTTGGGACTAACCTATTAATCCAGAGCCTAGTGCCAGTTTCAGGGTTTTCCACGTTTTTTAGTATTGTAGATAAGGAATATTAAACGGAGTCCAAACGGAATAAAATCTCCGGAAAGATTTTTCTTGGATCAGAAGACATGCAACACGCTTGGAGTAGGGGGCAAGGAAGTTGTCGGGAGGCCACAAGCCTGCAGGGCGCGCCCTGGGGGCGCAGCTGCCCCCCATGGCTTGTGGTCTCCTAACCCTAATACTTGGCCTATAAATTATCAAATATTCCCGTATCGCCAAAGAGAGGAACGAAAATACTTTTACTCCGACGGGAGCCTATGTTCCCGAGAGATCCAATCTGGGAGCCTTTTCCGGTAATATGCCGGAGAAGGAATTGATCACGGAGGGAATCTACATCAACTCCATTGCCCCTCCGATGATGGGTGAGTATTTCACCATAGACCTACTGGTCTATAGCTAGTAGTTAGATGGCTTCTTCTCCCTCTTTGATCTTCAATACCATGTTCTTCATGATCTTCATGGATATCTATCCGATGCAATACTCTTTTGCGGTATGTTTGTCGAGATCCGATGAATTGTGAGTTTATGTTCAAATTATCTATGAATATTATTTAAGTCTCTTCCGAAGTCTTATATGCATGATTTTATATCTTTGCAAGTCTCTTTGAAATATTTGTTTGGTTTCGACAACTAGATTGGTAATTCTTGCAATGGGAGAAGTGCTTAGTTTTGGGTTCAATCTTGCGTTGTCCTCACCCAGTGACATAGTAGGGGTAGCGAGTCACGTATTGTCTTGTTGCTATCAAGGATAAAAAGATGGGGTTTTCAGCATATTGCTTGAGTTTATCCCTTTACATCATGCCATCTTACTTAATGTGTTACTCTGTTCTTCGTGAACTCAATACTCTTGATGCAGGCAAGAGTCGGTCGATGTGTGGAGTAATAGTAGTAGATGCTGAATCGTTTTGGTCTACTTGATAAGGACGTGATGCCTATATGCATAATCATTGCATTGGATATCTTCATAATTATTTGCTTTTCTATCAATTGCGGACAATAATTTGTTCACCCACCATATTATTTTCCTTTATGAGAGAAGCCTCTAGTGAAACCTATGGCCCCCGGTTATATTTTTCATATTACATTTTCAGATCTATAAACCAAAAATACCAAAAATACTTTGTTGCAATTTATTTACTTTCGTTTTACTTTCAGATCTATCACTATTTTATATCTATCTCTATCAGATCTCACCCCTACAAATAATTCTGAAGGGATGGACAACCCCTTTATAGCGCTGGGTGCAAGTGTTTGATTATTTGTGTAGATACTACTATTGGAGCCTTGCTTGTTCCTCCTATTGGATTAATACTATGGTTATGAACAAACTAAGGGAAATACTTATCTACTTCGCTGCATCACCCTTTCCTCTTCAAGGGAAAACCAAGGCAAGCTCAAGAGGTAGGAAGCGACCGCAGAATAATTGAAGATGTTGCTATACAACGCTCAAGCATGCGACATTTTATTCAACTACCTATGCCTCGAAGAGTTCAACAAGATTAGCCGTCTTTAGAATGCCTAGGAAATTTGGGATACATTGTCTGATATGCATGAAGGTACCGAATCCTCCAGGGAATCTAAGTTGGATATGCTACAAAATCAACTTGACATGTTCAAGATGAAGGATGGTGAAGGAGTCGCGGAAATGTACTCTAGGCTTGCATTCATCACAAATGAGATTGTCGGCTTAGGAAGCGAAGATATGTCGACAAATTCATCATAAATAAGATCCTTAGAGCCTTGGATGGAAAGTACGATACTGTGTGCACATTGTTCCAAATGATGCCAAATTACAAAGATCTCAAGCCAACTGAAGTCATTGGAACGATTCTTACTCATGAGATGTCACTCAAAGATAAAGAAGTGTTTCATAACAACTCAAGCGGTACATGCAAAGCTTGAAGTGACACTCCCACTACATCGAATGACAACTTTGTTACCAATGAAGAGATAAGTCTCATGGTCAAGAAATTCAACAACTTCTAAAAGAGTAGAGGCAAAGAGAGAAGCTCCAACTCAAGATATGAAGAGAAGCGTTCATGTAGTCATTGTGGAAGGCCCGGACACTACTCCAATGAGTGCATGCCCCCCACAAAAGAAGAGAAGAGTCACGTAGAAGAAGAACCTCGAGAGAAGAGTCACATCATAGACAGAGAAGGAGTAGAGAAGATTGCTATGAACGAAAACCCTCCTCGAGAAGCAAGTGTTGGGTTCTACCATAGGTGCATCATACGCGAACTAAAATTTTCCAACGCGCAGAACATCCAAGAACATTCTACGGAGATGGATCACAGATCGTTAGCACATAGATGCGTAGTGTCATGCAATGGAAGTAGAGTTGGGCAAGCACGTCCGGGTTGTCCGTATCCTCCTCGTCCGATCTCCCTCAAACAGCCGGTTGCCGGATTGTCTCCCTCAAACATCCGGTCTCCAGATCCCACGTACAGGTTCGTCTGAGCGACGCAGGTGCATCGCCTCTAACAGTATCTGCACGTGCAGGAGGAACACCGTGCGGCGGACTTCTAGGTGCAAATAACAAAGTTTGCAGCGGTGAGTGGAGGTGGCTAGGTGCACATGCACAACCCTAATAGCGGCGCCGAAGCAATCAACTCAATAAGAGTGCCACACCTCCACTATATATAGGAGTATTGTCGGCGTTCTGGGAATGGGGGTACCCAGACCTGCCTCCCTATGGCCCATGGCTAGCCCACTTCATCAAACAAACCAACGCTGCCGGCACCACTCAAGACAAGGCCCTCGTGAGAGGCCAAGCCTCGCGAGGAGGAACGACATCAAGACCCGTAGGGGGCCTCCTCATGACCCCTCCGGAGTGGTGGATATTCCGAGGCGAGGCCCGACCTTAGGAGTCAAGGATCATGCAGAGGAAGGACAGGCGAGCAGCACACATCGGGACTAAGCAGTTTCCCCTTTAGTGCAAAGGGGGCAAGGACATACCGAGGTTCCCAAGGCATCTTCCAAAGGTTTCCTTTCTGGTGCAACAAAGCCATCGCCGCCTGCCAGCGGGGCAGACGTCATCCCTGGACCCGTCCCAGCAGCCATGACAACCACTTTGCAGGCGAAGACCACCTTTGGGTAGGGGAGCATGTTCCCCTGTACCCCTCCAAAATTGGTCGTTGTGGGATCCCTTCCCGCCAAAACGATAAGGGAAGAGGACCGGGGCCGCCACTATATATAGAGGGTAGGTTACTTCATAGAGGGTGACCTGATTCATTTTTCATTCGTCCATCTGCACACCACAAAGGCCAACTAGCCTCCGGAGGCCTTGGAACACTGTAGTAGTTCATCCACCAACCTCCACGAGAGGCAATACACTAAAGCAGGAGTAGGGTATTACGCTTCCCAGCGGCCCGAGCCTGGGTAAACTGATGTGTTCTGTGTCTCCCTCACCATCGAGTGAGTTCTGTGGCATCCATGCGAGTAGCGAGCTAGGTGAGGTAGGATCACGAGAGATCTGCGTATACGCTCGTGAGTTCGAATATTTAGGGTTTTGCGCATCCCGAAATCCGACATTTGGCGCGCTAGGTAGGGGGAGTGTCAAGGTCTTCTCTGAGCTTCATCTTCCCTAAGCCCGCTGCTCTGATCACCGGCGCCCAACAAGCATCTTCGAGCCTGGTGGAGCTAGCTTCCAACCGTCATATCACAGCGGCCGAAAGCATGCATACATGCATTGTGGTGCCAAGCGGCTCGTACCAGATCATCAACATCGTCTCCACCGTCGCAACCACCCGCGCCACCAAGGCGCACGGCGGTGCCCCCAGCACCCACGATGCGCCGCATCAACTTGGGGGACCTCGGTGCGCATGACGCATTGTAGATGGCGAGCGAGATGCTCCGCCAATGACCGACGCAAGGGGGCTTCGACGCCTGGGCGGACCACATCTTGGAGCTGGTCGCCATCGCCCAGGAGGCCATCCAACCCCACTCTTCTTCAAGGCCGCAGGCGACGGTTCCCGGCAACGGGGCACCTCCCACGTTGGGCGGGGCCGAGAGATACGCGCCTCATGCTGCCCTCCTCCTCCTCTAGATTCCGGCAACCAGCCCCGAGGTGCAGCACGCAGACAACCGGCAGGGGTACAAAGAGAATGGCAGGACGTTCGATGCACACACCACCGCGCATCACCAAGACCAGGTAGGCCGGGGCGGCCAGGCAGGAGCGCTCCCTCAGGCACAACCAGCAGACAGCGGGGGCGTCGGCGAGGGTGCGCTACGGCAACGTAGACACGCTAGTTCACCAAGGCGGGAGTCTGCACCGGGCAATGCCGGGACCAATTAATGGCGGTATCAAGAACAAGCGACTTCATGCGGAAGCCCACCGCAAGAAGATCTCGAGCAACGCGACCGGGGGGGACGCCCCTCCATCGCTGAGAGGGAATGCCACCGTCGCGCTGATGAACGGCTTTGGGGGTCGATCGAACGCCTACATGGAGCCTTACTTACCGGAGTACGCGATACCACCTGACCCTCTCGACGAGGAAGAGCCTCAAGCGTCCTTCCCAGGCGCCTATCCTCCTCAGGAGTAAGGAACGCTCTGGGGGCCCCGCTTGAGCCGGACCCTGGGGCCCCCACTGGCGGAGCGCCAGTCCCAAGGGGTGCGGGAAGGGAAGTGCCCCCAAGCCGCGGGGCATGATGCCAGTCGTCTCCCATGCGGAGAAACTGCAAAGAACCGGACCCCAGACCTCACGAGGACAAGTCATATGAAGCAATGAGGCATAAGTGGCACGTTTCACCCACGTCAGCCACGGTGTTGGTGCGGGAACCGAGGTCTGGGCCTCACGAGCCGCCCCTCATACACGAAGAAGCTATGCGAGGTAATTTTTTAGCTTCACTGCTCTAGGGTGTGTTTGTCAACCGCAGGAACTTCAAGTGTTCACGGCATAACTTTGCCCATCATATAATTTACTCATGCTTCATTAAGTTCTGCTGCATCCATTTGAAGACCTCACATCTTGCCTTGCTTGGACCTTTGAGCGACCAACCCCCCCCCCCACCCCGCTCGGGGTCTCCGGCCTATGCGCGACGCCCCGTCGCGGGACCTGGGGTAATGCCCACAATCTTTCCGGAACCAAATGAAACCATCTATATATCAATCTTCATTTCTGGACCATTCCGGAAACCCTCGTGACGTCCGTGATCTCATCCGTGACTCCGAACAACCTTCAGTCACCAACACCTATAACTGAACTATAGAGAAACGTCACCGAACCTTAAGTGTGCAGACCTTGCGGGTTCGAGAACTATGCAGACATGACCTGAGACACTCCCCGGTCAATATACAACAGTGGGACCTGGATGTCCATATTGGATCCAACATATTCTAAGTAGATCTTATCGGTTGATCCTCTGTGCCAATGATTCATATAATCCCGTATAACACTCCCTTTGTCCTTCGGTATGTTACTTGCCCGAGATTTGATCGTCGGTATCCCTATACCTATTTCAATCTCGTTACCGACAACTCTCTTTACTCGTTCCGTAATACAAGATCCCGTGACTAACACTTGAGTCACATTGCTTGCAAGGCTTATATGTGATGTTATATTACCGAGTGGGCCCTAAGATACCTCTCCGTCACACGGAGTGACAAATCCCAGTCTTTATCCATGCTAACTCAATGGACACCTTGGGAGATACCTGTAGAGCACCTTTATAGTCAGCCAGTAACGTTGCGATGTTTGATACACACAAGGTATTCTTCCAGTGTCAGTGAGTTACATGATCTCATGGTCATAGGAATGAATACTTGACATGCAGAAAACAATAGCAACAAAATCACACGATCACATGCTACGTTCATAGTTTGGGTCTTGTCCATCACATCAGTCTCCTAATGATGTGATCTAGTCATCAAGAGACAACACTTGCATATGGTAAGAAAACTTTAACCATCCTTGATCAACTCGCTAGTCAACTAGAGGCTTACTAGGGACATTGTTTTGTCTATATATCCACACATGTATCTATGCTTTCATTCAGTACAATTATAGCATGGATAATAAATGATTATCTTGAAATAGGAAATCTAATAATAACTATATTATCATTGCCTCTAGGGCATATTTCCAACACTCTCCCACTTGCACTAGAGACAATAATCTAGTCTCACATCGCTATGCGATTTACATTGGAATGAATCTAACACCCATACAGTTCTGGTGTTTATCATGCTTCGCTCGTGGAAGTGGTTTAGTCAGCGGATCTGCAACATTCAGATCCATGTGCACTTTGAAATATTTACGTCCTCTCCTTCGACGTAGTCGCAGATGAGGTTGAAGCGTCGGTTGATGTTTCTGGTCTTCTTGTGAAACCTTGGTTCCTTTGCTAAAGCAATGGCACCAGTGTTGTCACAGAACAAAGTTATTCGATTTAGTGCGCTCGACACAACTCCAAGACCCGTCATGAAGTGCAGCATCCAGACACCCTCCTTAGACGCCTCCGAGGCAGCCATGTAATCCGCTTCACATGTAGAATCTGCTACGATTCTTTGCTTGGAACCGCACCAGCTAACCGCATCCCCATTAAGAATAAATAGGTATCCGGTTTGAGACTTAGAGTGATCGGATCAGTGTCAAAGCTTGTATCGACGTAACCCTTTACAACGAGCTCTTTGTCACCTCCATAAACGAGAAACATCTCCCTAGTCCTTTTCAGGTACTTCAGGATATTCTTGACCGTCGTCCAATGATCCACTCCTGGATTACTTTGAAACCTGCCTGCCATACTTATGGCCAGGCTGACGTCCGGTCTTGTGCACAACTTTGCATGCATGATATACCCTATGGCCGAAGCATAGGGGACGGTACTCATCTTTTCTCTATCTTCCGTAGTTACTGGACACTGAGTCTTAGTCAACTTTATATCTTGTAACACTGGCAAGAACCCCTTCTTGGACTGCTCCATTTTGAACTTCTTCAAAATTTATCAACGTATGTGTTTTTGAAAGACCTATTAGGCGCCTCGATCTATCCCTATAGATCTTAATGCCTAATATGTAAGCAACTTCTCCTAGGTCTTTCATTGAAAAACATTTGTTCAAGTAATCTTTTACGCTCTCAAAAAACTCCACATGGTTTCCAATCAGCAATATGTCATCCACATATAATATTAGAAACGCTACATAGCTCCCACTCACTTTCTTGTAAATACAAGATTCTCCAACAACTTGTATAAATCCAAATGCTTTGATCACCTCATCAAAGCACTTATTCCAACTCCGAGATGCTTGCACCAGTCCATAAATGGATTGCTGGAGCTTGCATACTTTGATAGCATTCTTTGGATCGACAAAACCTTCGGGTTGCATCATATACAACTCTTCCTTAATAAAACCATTAAGGAATACCGTTTTGACATCCATCTACCAGATTTCATAATCGAAATGCAGCTATTGCTAACATGATTCAGACTGACTTAAGCATCTCTACCAGTGAGAAAGTCTCATTGTAGTCAACTCCTTGAACTTGTGGAAAACCCTTTGCTACAAGTCGAGCTTTATAAACGGTCACATTACCATCCGCGTCCATCTTCTTCTCAAAGATCCATTTGTCCTGAATAGCCTTGCGACCTTCAGGTAATACTTCCCAAGTCCACACTTTGTTTTCATACATAGATCCTATCTCGGACTTCATGGCCTCTAACCAATTGTTGGATCCGGGCCCACCATTGCTTCTTCATAATTCGCAGGTTCATTGTTGTCTAGCAACATTATAGATAAGTTAGGATTCCCGTACCACTCAGGAGCAGTACGTGATCTTGTTGACCTGTGAGGTCCGATAGTAACTTGATCTGAAGCTTCATGATCATCATCATTTGCTTCCTCCTCAACCGGTGTTGCCTCGACAGAGATTTCTCTCTGCCCTGCTCCCCCATCCAGAGGGAGCAGAGGTTCCACAACCTCATCAAGTTCTATCTTCCTCCCACTCAATTCTTTCGAGAGAAACTCCTTCTCAAGAAAAGCTCCGTTCTTAGCAACAAACACTTTTCCCTCGGATCTGAGATAGAAGGTGTATCCAACTGTCTCTTTTGGTTAACCTATGAAGACGCACTTTTCCGGTTTGGGTTCCAGCTTTTCAGGCTGAAGCTTTTTGACATAAGCATCGCATCCCCAAACTTTAAGAAACGACAACTTTGGCCTCTTGCCATGCCATAGCTCATATGGTGTCGTCTCAGCGGTTTTTGACGGTGCCCTATTTAAAGTGAATGAAGTTGTCTCTAGTGCATAACCCCAAAACGATAATTGCAAATCGGTAAGAGACATCATAGATCGCACCATATGTAACAAAGTACGATTACGACGTTCGGACACACCTTTATGTTGTGGTGTTCCAGGCGGTGTCAACTGTGAAACAATTCCACATTTTCTTAAGTGAGCACCAAACTCGAAACTCAGATATTCACCCCCTCGATCAGATCATAGGAACTTGGTCTTCTTGTTACGATGAATTTAAACTTCACTCTTAAATTGCTTGAACTTTTTAAATGTTTCAGACTTGTGCTTCATCAAGTAGATATATCCATACTTACTCAAATCATCAGTGAAGGTGAGAAAATAACGATGTCCGCCGCGTGCCTCCACACTCATTGGACCGCATACATCAGTATGTATGATCTCCAACAAGTCACATGCACAATCCATTGTTTCGGAGAATGGGGTCTTAGTCATCTTGCCCATGAGGCATGGTTCACACGTGTCAAGTGATTCGAAATCAAGTGACTCCAAAAGCCCATCAGCATGTAGTTTCTTCATGCGCTTTACACCAATATGACCTAAGCGGCAATGCCACAAAAAGGTGGCGCTATCATTGTTAACTCTACATCTTTTGGTCTCAATGTTATGTATATGTGTGTCATCACAATCAAGATTCAATATGAACAAATCCCTCACACTGGGTGCATGACCATAATAGATATTACTCATAAAAAAAGAACAACCATTATTCTCTGACTTAAATAAGTAACCGTCTCGCAATAAAAAAGATCCAGATATAATGTTCATGCTTAACACAGGCACTAAATAACAATTATTTAAGTTCATAACTAATTCTGATGGTAACTGAAGTGAGACTGTGCCGACGGTGATTGCATCAACCTTGGAACCATTTCCCACGCGCATCGTCACTTGATCCTTCGCCAGCCTTCGTTTATTCCGCAGTTCCTGCTTTGAGTTGCAAATATGAGCAATAGAACGGGTATCAAATACCCAGGCAGTACTACGAGAGTTGATTAGGTACACATCAATAACATGTATATCACATATACCTGGTTTGGCGTTTGCCGCCTTCTTATCAGCCAAATACTTGGGGCAGTTGCGCTTCCAATGACCCATCCCCTTGCAATAATGGCACTCTGTTTCTGGCTTAGGTCCAGGCTTGGGTTTATTCGTCGGATTGGCAACAGTTTTGCCGCTCTTCTTGGAGTTACCCTTCTTGCATTTGCCATTTCTCTTGAAACCAGTGGTCCTAGTGACCATCAACACTTAATGTTCTTTCCGGAGTTCTAACTCTGCGACTTTCAGCATCGCGAATAACTCGCCGGGTGACTTGTACATCCCTTGCATGTTATAGTTCAACAAAAAGCTCTTGTAGCTAGGTGGCAGTGATTGAAGAATTCTTTCAGTGATAGCCTCTTGCAGGAGTTCAATCCCCAGCTCAGCTAGACGGTTTGAGTACCCAGACATTTTGAGCACATGTTGAGTGACAGACGAATTCTCCTCCATTTTGCAAGCGTAGAATTTATCTGAGGTCCCATACCTGTCGATCCGGGCGTTCTTCTGAAAGATAAACTTCAACTCCTAGAACATCTCATATTCTCCATGACATTCAAAGCGTCGTTGAAGTCCCAGTTCCAAGCCATACAAGACTGCATATTGAACTATTGAGTAGTCCTCCTTACGTGATTGCCAAGCGTTCAAAACATCTAGGTCAGACGTAGCGGGCGGTTCATCTCCTAGGGCAGCATCAAGGACATAATTCTTTTTCCCACCTTGTAGGATGATCCTAAGATTATGAGCCTACTCTACAAAGTTGCTACCATCATCTTTCAGCTTAGCTTTCTCTATGAACGTATTGAAATTTAGGGTTGCGACTGCGTGAGCCATTGATCTACAACATAAAATATTGCAAAGTGGACTTAGACTATGTTCAAGACAATTAAATTTTAACTAATCAAATTACTAATAAACTCCCACTCAAATAGACATCCCTCTAGTTACTTGAGTGTGGCATGATCCAAATTCACTAACTCATGCCCTATCATGACGAGAGTTGAGCGTAGTTTCACTGCTAAACATCTCTATGCTAATCATATCAACTATACGATTCATGCTCGAACTTTCGGTCTCTTGTGTTCCGAGGCCATGTCTGCACATGCTAGACTCGTCAAGTTTAACCCAAGTGTTCCGCGTGTGCAACTGTTTTGCACCCGTTGTATGTGATCGTTGAGTCTATCACACCCGATCATCACGTGGTTTCTCGAAACGGCGAACTGTCACAATAGTGCACAGTCAGGGAGAACACAATTTTATCTTGAAATTTTAGTGAGGGATCACCTTATAATGCTACCGTCGTTCTAAGCAAGATAAGGTGCATAAAAGGATTAACATCACATGCAATTCATAAGTGACATGATATGACCACTGTCGTAGTTTTGTCACAGTAGATGTCCTCTTGAAAGGTCTTATTGAAGGAGCCATCGCACCTTGGTGGCGACTCAAAGGGGGTGAGCGAAAGTGAGACTCAGATTTACCCAGGTTCGGCCCCTCTTGTGGAGGTAAAAGCCTACGTCCTGCTTTGTGTAGATTGATGATGGATTCGATTACAAGGAGGGCGTAACTCACTTGACCTAGCTCTCGATGATTTCTAACTTGCCCTATCTGCCCCAAAGACTCGCCTTTATATACAGGTCGAGGCCTAGGGTTTACAGAAGTCCTAGCCACGCTACAGATCATGGTCTTCCATATCTCTAAGTCGTTGTGCTTTCCAAGACTGGAAACCCCCTTGGCGGCTTATCTTCTGCATCAATCCTAAACCGCCATCAGGTTCATGGGCCCGTGGGCTAAGGCTTGCATTAAACATCTATGAGTCACCCCTTTAGTGACCCGGCCCAGTTAGGACAGGTTACACCACAGGTAATATCCCCAACATTAGGCCCCAGATTGACTTGAATTTATTCATGCCAATGAACTTCCACGCTCACTCTGGGTGACTTGTATTACTTCCATCCTTTGACAAATGGCAAGCCGCCATCCCTCATAAATTGTCTGAGCCGCCAAGTAGTTATTGATGACATCACCTTTTCCCTCCATTTTCGGGATTCGCTGACGTAATTGCCCAACAGATCTTTTTTTATCATCACCTTGTTGTTCCAAAAATCTAGGCGCCATCATTGCGGGTTTCCAATCTGTCGCCTCTATTCCCGTGCCTGCCTTTTTGTTTCTAGCGCCAGGCCTTTAAATAACCGCATGGGGAGTGGGGGCGCCATCACCTACCCCCAGTTCATCTTCCTCGTCAGCTTCGTCTTCCTCGCACATGTGCTTCGGCCTTCTCGCCGTTCCCGAAGCTCCGTCGCGAGCCACTGCAGTCCGGGGGTCTCCACGCCAATCGAAGGCGCAGTCTCCATCGCGGATCTTCCGCATCCATCTCCTGGCATCGTCCTCCTCTCTCAGGTAAACACCCTTCCTCCATTAGGGTTAGACCTTGACCCCCATGTTCTTCTAGGTCAGCCTCGGAATGCGATGAACATCTCCCCTCTATCTTGGATCCGTCACATGCTTGTGGTAGATCCTTTGTAGTTGTAAATCACGGTAGTTTCACCGCATCTCCCGTCCATTTGATGTTTACTTCATAGATCCATATGGCATCCCTGTCGCATTTTTGCATTCATAGCTTTCGTAACTTCGACAGGCATTATCGTTTCAATTTGGTCCACCCGTAGATTCGTAATTTATTGCTTGTTTTTAGAAACATCTTTATCCTCCTTCCGGGAATATCCCTAAGGAAAAAACCCTTTTAGAGTTGCTACTCACCTTCTTCCACCATGGCGAGTTAGCATATCCCCATAGCTACGCCTTTGATTACTGAATGACGAGTCATAATGTCCCCGTAGACATACTGTAGATGACCCAACTAGCGAGTTACCACTTACATGGTTCCTAACAAACCACCTTGTTCCTTCCTTTTGTAGTCATGGGCAATATCTCGAAATGTAACTGGCTACCGACCAAAATCAATGATGCCTATCTTGATAAATATGTTACGATGAGAGATCTTGATCCCAAAGAAATTGTTGGCTGGCGGACTGCCCCAGGTGAGGCGACTCCCCATCCTGCCGATGGGGAGGTAGTCGTTTTTGTTGATCATCTTGAAGGAGGCTTCAAGCCTCCCGGGTCAATGTTCTTGAGATACGCTTTGCACTTCCTCAATGTTCACCCTCAAGACATGGGGACAAACTCCATCAGCAACCTCTGCCAATTCCAGGTGTTTTCGAGGCCTATCTGCAGATAGAACCCACGGTGCTACTATTCTGAAGCTTCTTCTATCTGAACCGCCAAACTGAATTCACCAGGGGGCCTTGCTTGGAACTTGGGGGGGTTAACATCCAGCGACGTCGCGAATGTGGGTTCCCACCTATCATTCTACCCAACCATCCCAAAGGATGGGCCGAGTCATGGTTCTATTGTCGTGACACATCTCCTCCCAGCGAGAACCCACTTCCGGATTACACACAAGATCGCTTACCCATGGATTTCAAGCTGCCAGAAAAATTTACTCAAGAAGAATCAATATTTATCCCCGTCTTCTCCCAGCTAAGGTCTTTGATCAATAATTGTCTTACTGGGGTTGACCTAGTCCGTTGTTGGGTGGAGTGGAGGATTCTTCCTTTGAGTCGTCGGGATGGCCTGATGTGCGAGTATGATGGCAGCGAGAACCACCCCCAATGTTTCTTCCATACAAGACTCACCGAAGAAGACATTGTCGAAATGATCAAGAAGTTAACTAGCGAGCCCTTGTAGAACTGCGCCAAGATTGGGCTCAAGCATTTCTGCCTCTCGAACCCGGCTCCAACTAACAATCTAAGTCGCCTCCTTTCATTCTTTCAATATATTTCCCAATGTTCCTAATATGAGCTGTCATTACATCAATCAGAAAGGATCAGCATTATGGTCTCAAAGGCCCAAGGTGGTTGTCCAGAAAACAACCAAGCCGCCTCCTAAGAATAAAAAGAAGACCAAAAGCAAAGCCGCCACCAAGGAGTCATCTGTCGTGGGCAAGTCTCGAGCCGGCGAAGAACAATCAGAGGTAAAAATTTACCCTTTTGCTTGTTATCACTATCTTCTGACTTATGCTTATGCCCCGTTACCTTTGTTTGTAGGAGGATGACTATGAGAGCCAAGATGACGTCGGCGAGGTAATTTCTATTTCTTCTGACTCAACTTCTTCTTCTCCTAAGCCGGCCAGGTGGATTTGTGGAAAAGTTCCCATGTCTCACCCAAATGCTCATCTGGACCGTGATTTCCTTTTGAAGAAGGCGAGGTATACCCCCAAACGTCATACCCGAAGCCATTCTGGCGTCTTAGTTTCCGGGTTACCCGAAAAGACAACAGGTCGAAAACGCCAAAGTGAGGTATACTCCTGTGAAAACTTTTGCCTTCTTGTGAAAAATGTTATTCGCAATTTGTTCACTCCTTGAACTTTTGTCCATCAGGTCCATCCGGCGACTCAGTAATGTCGGCTCTTCCCCCAATGATTCGTGTACAGGGGTAAGTTCTTTTATTAACCTTTTTCCTTCCCAACTATGATACATGTCCTAACTTTGGTGTCTTTTCATCTCAGAGCACAAGCAAAGAAAAGGAAAACTGACGACTTTTCTTCTGCTCCTAAAACAACTAAGGTGTTTGGTATGAGCTCCTCTGTCCCAGAACTTGACAAAGACCCAGCGGCGACTCATGATGACCCAGTGGCTGAGTATCCTGATGTCCGAACTAATCCTCCAAGCCCTCTGAAGGAGGTCACTGAAAATGTTAACCCGACAAGCTCTTCCAAGGCGGCTGAAAACCAAGATACCGTAGTTGCCACTGGTACTGGCTACTCTAAGCCTGCAATAGCGGTGTTAAAAAACATGCATCCAAAGAGGCCCACTCATCTGCAGAGCAAGACATCACCAAGCTGAAGTTTCCCAACTATGAGAAGCTTGAATTTGAGCAACTGTACTCTGGCTCCGTAAGTCGCCTTGAAACAAGCTATGAAATGGAGAAGATCTTGGTCAACATGATGCGGACCAAACATGAGGTACCCCTTTTGTTAATTGTATTTCCACCCATTAGCCTTCCAGAAGACTAGTTTTCTATGATAAATTGTGTTCGTTGCATTATCTGGGAGACCCATATCTGCCCATAGCCTCCAAGGGCTGGGTCATCTTTTGAAAGATGAGTCGGGTCTTGAATTAGACAAAAACTTCAACCTGTAGCACCCAAGGGCCGGGTCATCTTTTCAAAGATGAGCCGAGTCTTGAATTAGATAAAAACTTCAACCTGTAGCCCCCAAGGGTCGGCTCATCTTTTGAAAGATGAGTCGGGTCTTGAATTAGATAAAAACTTCAACCTGTAGGCCCCAACGGCCGGGTCATCTTTTGAAAGATGAGTCAGGTCTTTGAATTAGATAAAAACTTCAACCTGTATCCCCAAGGGTCGGGTCATCTTTTGAAATATGAGCCGGGTCTTGAATTAGATAAAAACTTCAACTTGTAGCCCCCAAGGGTCGGGTCATCTTTTGAAAGATGAGCCGGGTCTTGAATTAGATAAAAACTTCAACCTGTAGCCCCCAAGGGCCGGTTCATCTTTTGAAAGATGAGCCGGGTCTTGAATTAGATAAAATATCAACCTGTAGCCCCCAAAGGTCGGGTCATCTTTTGAAAGATGAGCCGGGTCTTGAATTAGATAAAAACTTCAATCTGTAGCCCCCAAGGGTTGGGTCATCTTTTGAAAGATGAGTCGGGTCTTGAATTAGATAAAAACTTCAACATGTAGCCCCCATGGGTCGGGTAATCTTTTGAAAGATGAGCCAGGTCTTGAATTTTGTATGTATTTGAAAAAGAATCATACATTAGCCCCCAAGTGTCATGGATGTTGCTTGCAACAGTTCTGAAACTTGCCTCCCCGAAATTTGTTTGCAGGAATCCTTGACCCGGGCCGAGTCATCCTCAGCTGATTTGAAGAAAAATTTAGCCAAACAGCAGGATGCTCGGACTAAATCTAAAGAGAAATATCGGTTGGCCCTTGCTGATGTGGAGAAAATGAAGGCTGATCACCAAAAGTTTGAGAAGAAAGCCCATGCGGATCAAGCCGCCATCATGAAGCGGGCGGAACAAGCCGAGGAGAAGCTAGAAGCCGCTCTGCAAGAGCTCTCCGGGTTAAAAAAGCATATCTCCAATATGACCCAAGCTATCTTTGGTAAGGGTCAATTCCCTTCATCTGTAAATCGGCACAAAACATTTTGCAAATATTAACTGTCACATGTTGTCCTTTGTAGGTCCGCGAGCCGCCAATCTCCAAAATGACTACATGCTAAAGCTGATGGCGATTTACACCTTTATATAGCAGTTGTATACGGGATGCATGATGACGATGAAGGCGGTGATGGGCAACAAAGAGCCAATAAAATCCATCAAGCGTATGCTGGGGTGCCTGTAAACATTACCCCCTCAAGTAGAAGAACTGAAGAGATCAGCCGCCCGCAAGGGAGCCCTGACCACCCTAAGCCGGTGTGTGGCTTATGCTCCCGAGTTAAAGTCCGAGGAGGTAGCTACTGGTTTCCCAGAATTAAAGGATGACGAGTCAGAGTTCACCGAAGAAGATTACCATCGGTGTGTTAAAGAGTCTCGCTCCGCGGCGACTCAGCTAGCAGTCAGCTTAGACTTGAGCAAATACCATGCTGCATATGATGGCATTAATAAAAAGGTGACCCATCCTTCGTTTGAAGTTACCATCCTGACTCCCCACCGGCGTAAGAACCCCTTTGAATTTGAAGCTGATTCATCAGCCTTCCTGAGCGATGAAGATGAATTTGTCGCCTTGTCCAAGTGCAATTGGAAACTGGGCGACTTACAGATCGTAGATGGAGAAAGCTCGAAGCAGGGCGACCCCGAGGCGGCCTGAGCTTTACTCAACATGTAATCGGCTCGCCAAAAAAACAATTTGATCTTTTGCTGACCAGGAAATGACGCCCGGTATGGCCGAGTGAGCCATTTAATAGCCTTTAGGTTTCAGGGAAACAATCTTCCACCCATACCTTATGCTTGACAGTTCTGAATATTCATCCTTTTTGTGAATCATGAATCACCTGTCCCAATCTTTACGCTTGATAATTTGGAAGTCTCATAGTTTTGACAAAAAGTTTCTTCAACCTGTTTACCAGGGAAAGCATCATACACTGACTCAATGAGTTGTGGCAAGCGATGAACCAACCCAATGGGTCATGGCGAGTTATAAACAAGGAGCTGGCTCAGTGAGTCGCGACGAGTCATAAAAATGCTTTATGAAACCTTGCGGCAGTGCCACAAAGGTAGTCATGAAAATTTGTCGGCTCGATGAGTTACAACAGGATAGGACGAGTTTGCAAAACTCTAGTGCTACCCCAAGAAGGCTTTTGCAACAGCCCAAGTTATTTAGACCGGCTGATCAGGCGCGAGTCAAGCTTCAGTGAAGCAGGTTCAGTGAACCAATGGTTTCTCTATTTTCCATGTGTGGCTCTGGCCGGTACCTTTCATGTTTTAACCAAGGCGAGTTCAGGGTCCAAAAAGCAGATTGACTCACCAAGAGTAGATGGGTCCATAGGGCGACTCGTCCAAGACATAGTCCAGTATAACCATTTGTAATGCGGTAATTTTTCAATAGCCAAGAGGGTATTCAGGCTGAACTCAGTGAGTGGAAGCCCCCAAATGACCTATGATTTGGGGAAAAACCAGACATAGGATTACAGAAGTGTATCCGCTCTTACTGCAAAACGACTTGGGAGCTAGTAGCCCCCAAGTAAGCCTACTTAGTTCTCAAAATCATATAGGGCGCCCATGTTTGAACAGTGCAACGTGGCAACTTTGGTACTCTTTGGCCAAGCACAGACAAGAAATTTTGTTTTGTGGGGATTTGTTTGCTGATGAATGAATGTATTGAATGTAAGATTGTATTGTTGTAGAGACAGACAATGGAACACCACCTTGAGTTTGTCATCTGATCCCACATTCTCTACCCCATGAGTGAAATAAGACAACAGTCCATTGATCAATTCACGTAGCCTCTTTGTTTTGTTTTGCTTGTCCCGCTCAATTTCTCATCATGGTGGAATTAACAATGGAAGGGTTGATTTCTCAAGAAAATAGGATAGGACTCACTACATTAGTTAGTTAGCTTATTATTTTAAAAAATCAAAATGATTATAAAAAGATTAAAAGGGTGTGGTATTTTTTTCTCCCATTGCAATGCACGGGCCCTTTTGCTAGTCTATATCTATATCTATACCTAATAATAAAGCGGCTATTGCTTCCTTCGGAAAACCCACCACAACATTTTTATAAAAAAGCCCCTGTAATTTTTGTTATTCAACCCGTGCGCCATCGTTTATCTGCAACGCAAAAGAAAAAACAATTCGCTGCAAAAATTATACCCGTACGCATCGCCTCCTCCCGTCGACCCTGGGCCACCCTGGCCTGTGCCCAGGCCGCCGCCACACCACTCGCCGCCGAGGCTGACCTCAACCGCCACTGCTGCCGATCTTAACCAACCCGCCTCCGCGGCTGTACCTCTCCCTGCTCACTGCCCTCATTGCGGCACTCGAGCACATCGCGTCGACCCTGGTCCACCCTGGCCTATGCCCAGGCCGCTGCCACATCACTCGCCGCCGCGGCCGATCTCAATCACCACTGTTGTCGATCTCAACCCACCCGCCTCCGCGGTGGTACCTCTTCCCGCTTTCTGCCCCCGTTTCGGTGCTCGAGCACAGCTTCTGGATCAAATCAAAGCGACAGCTACAACGACTTTGGATGATGCGTCTGCTCGATGCAGAATGGCGGCGGCGCGCGGATAAGGCGCGGCGGAGGGAAGTACTTGCAGGTGGAGGCGGGCCTCCATGGCTCACACGGGGAACTCCGAGGTTATGGCACGGCAACGGCGACTCCTTATGGCCAGATAGAGGCGCCTAACCCTTGCTCCCCTCATGGTATCCCCTTCTCCAGCAGGAACTCATCATCTGGTGAGATCCCCTCCCCATGCCTCCAACCGTGTGCCAAGCACCGGCAAGATATTTTGTTTTGTGGGAATATGTTTGCTGATGAATGAATTTATTGAAATGTAAGATTGCATTGTTGTAGAGAGAGAATGGAACACCACCTTCAGTTTGTCATTTGATCCCACATTCTCTACCCCATGAGTGAAATAAGATAACAGTCCATTGATCAATTCACGTAGCCTCTTTGTTTTGCTTTGCTTGTCCCGCTCAATTTCTCATCATGGTGAAATTAACAATGGATGGGTTGATTTCTCAACAAAATAGGATAGGACTGACTACATTAGTTAGTTAGCTTATTATTTTAATAAATCAAAATGATTATAAAAAGATTAAAAGCGTGTGGTATTTTTTCTCCCGTTGCAACGCACGGGCCCTTTTGCTAGTCCAACTAAAAAAAGATGTTTCCATCGTATACATAGAAGATATCTTTATCTTTACCTAATAATAAAGAGGCTATCGCTTCCGTCGGAAAACCCACCGCGGTGATTTAAAAAAAAGTCCTTGGTGTTTACTAAAGTTAACCAGCAAACCAATTGATAAGTGAAGCTGAATCGGTATGTGCGGGAGAAAAAAAACACCAGACCACCCACGACCTTACCTCCCATCTTCAGCGCCAGTGCGCCACCACCCCCTTCCACGGCGCCGTGCGCCTCCGGCCTCAACTCCTCCAATGCTCACCTCCGTCCCCGCGCGCCACCGCCCCATATCCGGGCCTCCCCGCGCGATGGTCGAGGCTCCGGCGGGCGAGCCGTTGGGCGGAGGAGGCGGAGAGTCGGCATCGCGCGGAGGAGGAGGCGAAGGCGGCGGCCGCCGCCAAAGGGGACGAGGACGGGGACGTGGGGAACAACAGCTACACCTCTGAGGACGAGGGCACCGAGAACTACGATCGCGGCGGCTACCACGTCGTCCGCCCCGGGGACAACTTCAAGTAGGGCACCTACGTCATGAAGTCCAAGCTCGGTTGGGGCCACTTCTCCACCGCCTGGCTCGCCTGGGACACCGCCCACTCCGTACGTGCTCACCACCCCCTCGCCTCGCCGTGAAAGCCCGTGTTAAAATCACCCCGCTGCCTCTAGGATTCGCGATGAGGATATGTAGGAAAAAAAATATTGATCTGGATGCAGTTGTCTGCCTGCCCACCAACTGTTCGCACTTTTGTCACACAGCTCATATGCAGAACTGCTAAATCAATTTCTCATTATTATTGTTTTATCCGTCAATCCTATCGCACTGCACGAGATATTCTGATGTTTTATGCCGCTTGCCTAGAGGCTCAGGCTGCTCGTGTCCAGCGTTTTTGAATCTTTTGGTTAACTGTGCAGAGGTATGTGGCCCTGAAAGTGCAGAATAGCGCACAACACTACTCGGAGGCTGCCATGGATGAGATCAAGATCTTGAGGCAGATTGCTAACGGTGACCTTGTGGACTCCCGTTGTGTTGTTAAGCTTCTTGACCACTTCAAGCACACAAGCCCCAATGGGAGCCATGTCTACATGGTGTTTGAGTTTCTTGGTGATAATTTGCTCACCCTAATAAAGTACATGGACTACCGTGGCATTTCCGCTTCCAATGGTTAAGCAGATATGCCGGCATGTGTTCATTGTCCTTGACTACCTCCACCGCGAGCTTTCCATTATCCACACTGTCCTGAGGCCCGAAAACATATTCCTCGTTTCCACTATTGACCCCTCAAACGATCCCCGGAAGTCAGGTGTGCCACTGGTGCCGCCTGCTGCAAGGGCCATCGAGCCACCTCCAAGGGCTCCTGCCCGACCATCAACGAGTAGTGGCGTCACCAGGAACCAACAGAAGAAGATCCGGAAGAAAGCCAAACATGTAGTTGCTTCAACTTCAGAAGGCAATGGGGCAATGGCATTCGCCGACATAGACGAATCAGATGATAAGGGAGATCTGAGTACAACAAATGAGGGTATTCCTAGCTAGGATGGGGACATGAAGAGAGGAGGATGGCATAGGCGGGGCAACAAAGGGACTAGGAATAGGATGGCGATGGAAGCTGAACTAGGCTGCAAGCTGGTTGACTTCGAAAATGCATGTTGGACGTACAAGGAGTTCACAAGTGATATCCAAACAAGGCAATACAGATGTCCCGAGGTCCTTCTAGGCTCCAAGTATTCTACATCTGTCGATCTGTGGTCCTTTGCATGCATATGCTTTGAACTTTCCTCACGAGATGTGCTCTTTGATCCGCATAGTGGAGATAACTTTGACAGGGATGAGGTATTTTTGTTCATTTCCTCACTTTGATTTCGACTAAGAACATACTTTCAACATTGTGGATCTGTACCCGGTTTATCATCTGGTAAATGATGTCCCCCATTTTTTACTTAAGAAAGGTTCTCATCACAATCAACAACCGACTCTTTGATACCTACATTTCATTCAAGCATGAGATAACTCTGAAGGGTGGGCCTCACTTCTAGCTCGATGATATTGTTTTCAATGTTTTATTTCTTGCATTAGCGTGACTCAGTGACATGTGTATGGTCATGGTCGACTTCACCACCTTGAGACTCACCATGTTCAGGTAAACACGGTAGTCACCATTGGCAAGGATCAAAAAGAGGATAATAATAAGTGATAACACGGTTTCCGTGTTCAAAAAGAAAAATGTGGACCTAGGAAATGGGTCTTGAGCTACACTTATATATTGGTTAGGGGTGAGCAATGTTTTTTTTCTCCCGTTGAATAAAATTTGCAGGTCTTAGTATCACCTCATGATACTATTCATGCATTCCAATTCATCCATTTAACTTCATCATTTGTTCGATTCGTTTAATTACATCGTCACCCGTAGCAACGCACGGGCACATTTACTAGTCTATATCTATATCTATACCTAATAATAAAGAGGCTATTGCTTCCGTTGAAAAACCAGCGCGACATTTTTATAAAAAAACCAAGTAATTTAAGTTATTCAACCCGCGCTCCATCATTTATCTGCAATGCAAAAGGAAAAAACGATTCGCTGCAAAAATTATACCCGTACGCATCGCCTCCTCCCGTCGACCCTGCGCCACCCTGGCCTGTGCCCAGGCCGCCGCCACACCACTCGCCGTCGCGGCCGACCACAACCACCACCGCTGCCAATCTCAACCCACCCGCCTCCGCGGTCGTACCTCTCCCCGCTCACCGCCCTCGTTGCGGCGCTCGAGCGCATCGCGTCGACCCTGGTCCACCCTGTTCTGTGCCCAGGTTGCTGCCACACCACTCGCCGCCACGGCCGACCTCAACCACCACTGTTGTCGATCTCAACCCACCCGCCTCCGCGACCGTACCTCTGCCCGCTTGCTGCCCCCATTTAGGCACTCGAGCACAGCTTCTAGATCAAATCAACGGGACAGCTACAGTGACTGGGGATGATGCGTCTGCTCGATGCATAACGACGGCGCCGCGGCGGAGCGAAGTACTTGCAGGTGGAGGCGGGCCTCCATGGCTCACACGGGGAACTCCGAGGTTATGGCGCGGCAACGGCGACTCCTTAGGGCCAGATAGAGGCGCCTAACCCTTGCTCCCCTCATCGTATCCCCTCCTCCGACAGAAACTCATCATCTGTTGAGATCCCCTCCCCATGCCTCCAACCGTGTGCCAAGCACTGACAAGAAATTTTCTTTTGTGGGGATTTTTTTGCTGATGAATGAATGTATTGAATGTAAGATTGTATTGTTGTAGAGACAGAGAATGGAACACCACCTTCAGTTTGTCATCTGATCCCACATTCTCTACCCCATGAGTGAAATAAGATAACATTCCATTGATCAATTTACGTAGCCTCTTTGTTTTGCTTTGCTTGTCCCGCTCAATTTCTCATCATGGTGAAATTAACAATGGACGGGTTGATTTCTCAACAAAATAGGATAGGACTGACTACATTAGTTAGTTAACTTATTATTTTAATAGTAAAAGCGTGTGCTATTTTTTTTCTCCCGTTGCAACGCACAGGCCCTTTTACTAGTACAACTAAAAGACCTAACTCAAACCTACTCGGTCACAATTCCATCCAAACTAGCTAGCTCCCGGTCCATTCTGGACTCATCCTAAACACCTAGGATAACACGTACCAAATAGTACAAGGAAATCACTAACCGAACCAACGATAAGCTTTCTTACATTAATCACTAAGGTACTTGTCTTAACTAAAACACCCTAGGTTTGGATTACTCTAACATTCACCCCTTAATCCAAATACTTGATATTTTACTTGACGAGACATGTAGACGATCATCTCCTCGTATTATCAAGCTAGTTCCTTCCGGTGACGCGACTTACCGGACCATATTTTTTCTTTTTCTGCGATGATGTCCACCATTTCACCATCTTGTTTTCATACCCATTTATAGACTGAAACCAACGGTTAACTGGAGTACCAACCACGCTGTCACATTTTATTGTGCTAATTACAGACTAAAAACATAGCCTCATGCATGAACTCAATTTAATAGGTCTCTGTGCATCCTTACGTTGATGTTCATCTTCTCGTTGAGACACGCAGATAGCCATCCGCCATCTTGTCTTCGCACACGTCTTCACCCCTTGGAGATACACTGTCGTGGGAACACACACACCTATGGGATGTGGGGATCCCTTGTGGTTCGGCGGGGGAGTGAGGCGGATACGCCGAGAGCAGACCAAGAAGTCGGGGCAGGATCGTTTTTACCAAGGTTCGGGCCGATCGGAGGCGTAAAACCCTACTCCTGCTTCGTGTTTATATGATGTAGAGGTGATGGTCTACTAAGTGTCTGTTCGTTGACTGGCTAACCTCCCTTATGTGCATACCCAAGGCCTCCTTTTATAGGGCTAAGGGGTCTCCAACAATGGCAGCACAGAGTTTTCACGGGGTGCACAGTGGAACTGTGCACCCACAAGTTGCATAGTTTGTTACGGTGCTTCTGGCGTCTCCGCAGACGCATTTACTGGTTCGTCAAATATCTCAGAGATGGCACAAGGGTGCGTGCCATCGGCACTGTGCCCCCAGGTTCCGCTCGACACACGTCGATTGGAACGACACATATCAAGTGGCTAGGGTCCAGCTGGTTGTTGCACTAGCATAAGAGTGCGTCGGGGCCCTGCCAGGGGTGTAACGTGCTGGAGCGTTGGTGGCTCCCCCGGCAAGGGGTCTTGCCGGGGCTTCGGCTGCCTTCCCCCGGCAAAGGGGCTTGAGGGGGTCGATGCTTTCGGTCTTCTGGCATGAGGCTTCGGGTGCCTTCACGGTCTTGGTGTAGTACTTCAGAAAGTGTCCTTGTTGGGCCTGTTGTCGACTCCCCCGGCAAAAGGGGCTTGCCGGAGGTGGCGCCTTTCTGTCAATCTAAGTGTTTATCGTGGGCTTCGCCTCTGCTTCCCATTGTCCCTGGTCGGGCCTGCCGCGGCCGTGGCTACTATCGTCCATGCATAAGTCATGGGTTCTAAAGGCCCATTCTTTAGCGCACCGACAGGAGCCCCCGGGCCTAGGCCATACATGCATGCGAGGCGTTGTAGGGCTAGGCCCAAATGGTGCACGGGCACGCACGACCGAGATTTGAGGCGTTGTTGGGCTTTTGCTTCGGGTGCCATGTTTTCGTTGCGCGCCCTTGAACGCGCGACGTGGGAGTCGTTCGCGCGGTGGCCAAGTAACCCGCGTGAGGGCGGGCCTACCACGATTGGTTGTTTCCGCCTCGCGTGTTGCATGCATAGTTGTGGCCAGGCACGTGGCGATCGTGGCCTTAAAGTTTAGGTCGTGGCAGGGACCAGCTTTCCACGCATGGTGCAACAGGGAGGTTGAAAGTGCATGTTATGCCCTTAATCGACTTTTGGTGTTAATGAAAAATTTGATATGACAAATGCTAAACCAATGAAGACACCCATGGCCACAGATGTAGTTCTAAATGAAGACACAAACGGTATTCCTTTTGACCCATCTACTTACCGCTCCATGATTGGTTCGCTACTTATCTTTGCGCATCTAGACCGGACATCATGTTAAGTGTAGGCATATGTGCTAGATTTCAAGCTTCCCCTAGGGAAAGCCATCATACGGCGGTTAAGCATATTCTTAGATACCTTGTTCACACCCCAAAGTTAGGCTTATGGTACCCTAAGGATGCAAAGTCCGATCTTATTGGTTACTCCGATGCGGATTGGGCCGGTTACAAAGTGGGACGGAAATCCACTTCCGGTTCATGTTAGTTTCTTGGACGCTCCTTGGTAAGTTGGTCCTCGAAAAAGCAGAACTGTGTTTCTATCTCCACGGCCGAGGCCAAATATATTGCAGCCGCAAGCTGTGCAACCCAACTGCTATGGATGAGGCAAACACTTAAGGATTACGATATCACGTATCGACACGTTCCTCTTCTCTGCGATAATGAAAGTGCCATAAAGATCTCCGAGAACCCCATTGATCACCCTCGCACAAAACATATTGATATTAGGTATCATTTCTTGACAGACCATGTGCAAAAGGGTGACATTGATATTACCCATGTGGGTACCGACATGCAGCTAGCCGACATTTTCACCAAGCCACTTAGCATAGCTAGGTTCTGTCAACTTAGGCGTGAACTTGGTATCTTGGAGCTTGACAACATAACATGAAACCTTGCACACATACACACACTCACATCATGTTTGGGTCTTGATGTGGGCATGCATTTAGGGGGAGTGAGTCTTAATTTTCTATTTTTGAGCTTACAAACTATGCATAAATCAATTTCTATCCACAAGTAGTATATGTAATGCTTGTAGGCAACTATGTTCGTACTTTTTGTGAGAAACCATGAAAAATCATCATCTCATCAGCAAAAATTTCAGAACCAGCCTCTCCCTCCTCTCTCGGTCGTCCGACGTGTCTCGGACGTCCGGCGACAAATCCCATTCCGGTCGTCCGACCAGTGTCGGACGTCCGATGGCACAATCCTCTCCGGACGTCCGACGCTTCGGGGCATATAAATAGCTGGGCGCGGGGCTGGGCTTTGCCCTAGCTCTCACGCGCCCCCTTTTTCCCCTACCGCCGCTGCCCCTAGCTCCAGGAGTACTCGCCAGCGCCGCCCTTCCCGAGATCTGCCCGATCTCCTCCGCGGATCCTTATCTCCTTCCTCTTCTTCCTCCGCGGGATCCGTCTACAGGTATCTCCTCCGTTTCCCCTCGCATTTGGTTCCCTCTCTCTCCCAAGTCTCCATGTTTTTTCCTATGGTTTGACCATGTTCGTTCCTCATTTGGGGTTTCCATCCGTATAGGTTATTGTGCACCATGCCCAAGACCAAGCACGCCACAGGGAAGAACGTTGCTGGGTCATCCTCTCGCGCCCCTACTAGCACGGGGTCGGACTCCGACGGGCCACGTCGTCCCTTCAAACGGACTGCCCGGCGTTCTTCGCCTCCATAGCTCCCCTCGTCATCTGGTGGTGATGACCCCGACTTCGAGGATGAGCTTGCCACCGAGGATCTTCCTGACCAGCCCGTCGATCGGAGGTCCAAGCCAAAGCCCGGGACTCGCAGGGCGTCCTACATGCCACCACCTCCTCCTGCTCAGCCCACAGGTGAAGCTCGTCGCATCTCACTAGAACCCCCTGCTACTTTAGGTCGTGCCATCACGAACTTCACCACACTTGGCGTGGCTTCATATCTCACTTTCCGCCGCGACATTGATCCATACGCTATCGTACGTGACTCTACGGACTCACGTTTCCGCACAAACGTCCAGGCAGACATTTTTACCACAGTCATAGTTCCTAAGGGTTTATCTGTTCATCTCTATATAGATCTTGAGCATATTCGCATGCACCCGGCGAAATACCCGTGTGCCATTGAGCTAATTGAGGCATCGGGGCTTGCCGCCCCGTTTGCCTTTCATCGCGACTTTAATGCTGCTGCCATTCACCAGTTCTATGCCACATGCTACTTTGCTCCAAACCACACTATCAGCTGGATCACCTCTGACATTCGCTTCACAGCTTCTTATGATACATTTGTTGCCGCACTTGGTTTCCCCAACTTAGGCTTCAAAATACATAGGGATGATCCTAACCATGCGCCTAAGTCCATTGATGCGTGTGGGTATCTTCTCAAACCACTAAGTGAGCTTGATGCGGATGAACGCATGAAGCATCTTAATCATGTATCCATCTGGCGCTCACCTTACTTCATCATCTTTCAGTGTCTTATCCGCACCCTCTATCCCAAGATGGGTGATAAGGGCTCTTGAAGTGGCTACTGCATTGACATCATGTCTCACTTATACGAGCACCCCATGAGCAAAATTAATGTGCCTCACTTTCTATGGCATGAGATTCGGCTTGCTAGCTTTCAATACAAGCGAGCCTTTCCTCATGCCCCCTTCATCCAGGCTCTTATTAATCATGTTGCTGATTTCTGTGTTGCTGTCACTCACACACATCGCAAGTGGGTCATTCCCGCTCACATGGCGGATACCTATGCTCCCAAGAAAGCCCCATCCTCCACATCCACTCGCCACACTGCTACCCGGTCAGCCACCCCCTCATCTAGCTCCGCTCCTCTCGGTCGCATTGCCAAGTTCCTTGGCAAGGCACATTCTGCTATGATGAAGGCCGTCTCTTTCCAGTTGGTCAAACCCATGATGTGGTTTCTCGCTTAGTCTCCTCCAAGAATGCCCTCAAGGCTCATCTGAGAGCCTCGGGCACTCTTCATGTGAGTGATGAAGAGGCTCCTCCTGCTGCTCCTCCTTCTGATTTTGGCTTCCCATCTGGTCCTGGGTGGGCTGATTTCCTTGACAAGGCTGGTGGCAGTGGCTTGCCTGACGATGAGGATGATGCTGATGAGCTCTGAGCATGGTTGATGTTGTTGGTGCCTCCCTTTTAGGTACTTGGTGCGAAAGGGGGAGTAATGTATCGTAGCTTTTAGTCTTTGGAGATTTAATGTAATGGATAAACTCATGTATGGCTATTTATGAATGATTGTGATTGCTATGGATTGCTATGATATCATCATAGACTATTATGTTTTTGCTCCATTATCTCTATGATGATCTATTGTCTTTCTATGATGATTTATTTTGCTTACATGTTGATCCATTATATGTTCGATACACTACATTAAATGGGAGCGCCGATATTTCATCATGCACATACTAAGGGGGAGCTCCGTACTAAATATCTCCTAGGCTATAATGTATGATAAATCTTTTTGAAACCTATGTATATGTTGTCATCAACTACCAAAAAGTGGGAGATTGAAAGTGCATGCTATGCCCTTAATCGACTTTTGGTGTTAATGACAACACATACATAGGAAACCAATCCTATTTGTTAAGTGTATCTCAGGATGGCAAATACTTTAGTAGATAGAGAATTATGTGTGAAAGGTGGTCTGAGAAGATCGGGATTTATATTTCGAGAAGGCTCGGGATTAAGAAAAGATGATGTAAACTATTCTTTTGAGTTTACTGAAATTGAGCATAGGGATCCCGCACTATTAAGAGGGGATCACAGGTTTTGCGATGAACTTGCTCATACCACATCTTCACTGTCATGCCCAATACCACATATTCTCCACTCTGTTTCTATCTCAAAACAGGTCTATTGCCTCGGACTTGCGGCTCCCTCCGGATGTCCGAGGGCCGGACGACCGGCAGGCTTCGGAAATCCGGAGCCCTCCACCAGAAGTATTTGAGTCATATAACTCGGATTTCCGGCTCCCTCCGGACATCCGAGGGCCGGACGTCCGACCAGCCTCGGAAATCCGGAGCCCTGCACCAGAAGAACATGAGCTCTATAACTCGGATTTCCGGCTCCCTCTGGACGTCCGAGGGCTGGACGTCCGCCCCCCTTCGGAAATCCGGAACCTCCCACCAGAAGAAGTTGAGTCGAATAACTCGGATTTCTGGTCCTATCCGGACGTCTGGTCACTGTTCAATTCACAGTATTTTCAGTCATATCTACAGGCCTCGGACGACCGACCCCTGTCGGACGTCCGACCCCTCGCGGACGCCCGGACTTCTGGAAACTGTCGGACGTCCGGACCCTGTGTGACTTAAAGTATCCCCAACAGCTGTTTTTCACTCCCCACTATATATACTCTTCTCCCACCTCGTGAGAGGGTGTTCAACACAGCTAGCATAAATCCAAGAACACCATTCTTCTCACTCACTCTTGTCTCTACCAAATCTTAGATCCCAAGAGCATTTGTGAGTCCCTTTGAGTGTTGTGCAAATCAAAAGATAGATCGTCTCCCTCTCCTCCTTCCCACCAAAGTGAATTGTGATTTGAACAAGTTTTGAGCAATCCCCGTGATCTTGTTACTCTTGGAGGTTGGAGACTCCTAGGCGGTAGGAGTCTCCGGAGAGGAATCATACCATTGTGGTTTCCCCCGGAAAGTTTGTGTAGGTTTGGAAGCCACCTCAAGGCTTACCACTAGTGGTTGAGAAACGCCTTCGTGGAGTTATCTCAAAGCGAGAATAGGGTGAGCCTTCGTGGCATTGGTGTGCCTTCGTGGTAACATCCGCCCCTCTAACGGTGACGTAGCTTCCCTCCAAGGAAGTGAACATCGGGATACATCCTTGTCTCTCTTGGAGTTTCGGTTATTCCTAACCCTAACTCTCTACTTGTGTTAATCCTTATTACGTACTTGTATTTGATTATTGTTTACCCCTTGTCTTACTTCACTTAAATAGCTTACTCCTTGTATTAGGCCTACACTCATATTCCGCACTTTTGCCTAAAATTGCTAAGTAATTATTAAAATTTGGAATTGTACCTATTCACCCCCCCCCTCTAGGTCCATCTCGATCCTTTTTAGCAGTTCCCTGTTCGCCCGTGACCGCGGGCAGGGGGATTGGCCAAGTGGGGTGGCGACCCTTGGAGCGGAGGAGAGCTAGCCCCCGCGTTCCCCTTCACTATAAATCTGGGGGTTCGCGGAGGGCAATACTAATCCATCTCACACGTGGGACGCAAATCCTCATAGCCTGTGCTTCCGGGTTTCTTCAACTTCAGGTGGCGCTCGCCCTTAGCCACCACCCGCCACCGGAGCGACGAGGATCTCTTATTCGGATCATGCCATAGCTTCAGCCGCAGGAGTAGGCAGCGACCCCATCGAGCGTGATGGGAAAGGCCCAAGGGGTCGCGGTCATCGCAGAGGTTGTGGCCGGAGGAGACGGGGTGCTCCCCTACCTTCTTCCCCGGTACAAACTTCTTCTTCAGGAGGGGGCCATGCAGAGGGGGCAGCATTGGAGTTCGTCATAGAGGTGCAGGACCCTCCCTGAGGCCACCTGCACCTCCCTTGCCCTTTGCCAGGGCAATGGAGGTTGACAATCCTCCCGCATCGTGACCGTTGGGGCATGGTTGCTCCCACGGCGCCACATGGGCAAACGTGGAGTGTATGAAGCGCCGCGCCGCGTTCCTTGGGCGCCGCTAGGAGGCCTTCACACGCGCCCACGGTCTTGAGGATGGGCATGTCTGACATGCCCATCGTCATGTTTTATTGATGCTCGGGTGCGCGTCTTGGCTGTTGCGAAGAGAGTTCGAGCTGTGCTGAATGTTCCTCCTCGAGCCACAGTGACGAGGCGGACAGTGATGCTGATGGTGGTGGCGATGGGTCAGGATCTTTGGGCATCAAATCGTAGTACGACGCCTCGAGATCTAACTGACCGACGGCCGCACCATTACGGTCAGCTCATGCCTCTCCCCCTCCGTGGCAGGGTTGGGTCGCCGGGAGCTCCGATGTTGCCTCATCTTTGACGAAGAGGCGCGCTCGTGGGCCCTGGCTTCTTCATCCCTTCCGGTTGCTCTATCCTCTCATGCGGGTGCAGAGAGACCCAGTTGGGCCTGTTGAGGGTCCCCCCGCTCTTTGTCTTCTTGTAGCCATCATCCCTTACCAAAGACAATATTATCTTAAGTTAGAGTAGCGGTGACCACAATCGATGTAATATTTACCATATTATCATGAATGAAAATGTATGCTATTTTCCTTGTTTTGGTTCTTCTTATATGATAATAGAAAGACCCTACGCTATGCTAGGCACTTGTCTATGTGAGCAGCCCCAGCCGTGAATGGTTAGAGGACGGATCCTCTGTAGTCAGTCAGGGGTGTCGCTGCCGGCAAGCTACCTTGGCGCGACTGATCTTGCCGGCGTGTACAGCCCTGCCACGAGTGCTCGAAGGAATGGGTCCTGGGCATCTTGCTGGGGGTGAAGCCTTCGGCAAGGTATCGTGATAAGGGGCTTTCCGCGTGTAGGTTCCTTGTACCGAAAAGGACGAAAATTTCCAAGGAAAACAAACGCTTCCTTGAGACCCTTGTCGACGTGGCTAGCCCTGCTACGGGCTCTTTGAGGAACGGACCCTTAGCGATCTGCTAGAAGTGCCGCTGCCAACAAGGCTTCCTTGGCGCTCCCAACACCGCCGCTTAAGTTGCTGAGAAGGCTCGAAGCAAATCAAGGGTGCGCTCGGCCACGTCAAGTTCCCCTCGCGGCAAGTTTCAGAAATTAGGTGGTTCGTCTACTCTTGCCGGAGGTAAGTGCAATGCATAACTAATTATGCCAACATATATGAAAATTGGTAAAGACTGCGAAATGCTTAACTTTTATTTATGCGTGTGCACAGGGTGGTGCTAGGCTTTTGCGCGAAGGTTTATATGCCCTGCTGGCAAGACTTGTGCGAAGGAGTGTTGCCGGGAGCCCCCGTGCTTCATGGGCTACCGGCAAAGACGTTGCCGGCCTGGAGGCGGTTAGGGGAGCGTTGGGCCTCCATGGGAGTGACGGGCCCCGACAAGAATGCATCGTCTTGCCGGGGGTGCTCCCATCGTGACCTCGAGAGCAATACAACGCTCCTAAGAGGCGAGCCTGCCAGAACGAGCACCTGGGGTCTTGCCGGAGCCCCCTGGCATGTCCTCGACAACAACGCATCACCCCGGAGGGATGTGCTCGCTGGAGAAGGTACCAGAGGTCTTGCCGGAGCCCCCGGCGCGCGTTCAACAACGATACTGCACTCTGGGAGGAGGCGTATCCGTTGGAGCGCATGGAGGCCCAGTGGCCCCGCTCCCCTGGTCTTCGCCCGGGCTGTCGCTAGCTTGGATCACCGCAGATGATTCCGTGAATTGATGAGTCGCCATGTCCGCTCTCTCCTCGGAGGTCGTGGCGGTGGTAGTGATGATGGAGCTTATGCCCCCGATCCTTAGGTCAGATCAGCGCACCTTGTTCTTGGCATGCCCCCTACCTAGCGCGCCAGAGATGTCGTGGGAACACGAAGACCTATGGGAACTGGGGATACATTGTGGTTCGGCGGGGCAGGCGGATGCGTGGAGAGCAGACGGAGAAGTCAGGGAACAATCATTTTACCCAGGTTCGGGCCGCTCGGAGGCGTAAAACCCTACCCCCTGCTTCGTCTTTATATGATGTAAAGGTGATGGTCTGCTAAGTGTCTGTTCGTTGACTGGCTAACCTCCCTTATGTGCATGCTCAGGGCCTCCTATTATAGTTCGAAGGGGTTTCCAACAGTGGCAACCCATGGTTTTCATGGGGTGCATAGTGGAGCAGTGCACCCACATGTTGCATAGTGCGTTACAGTGCTTCTGGCGTCTCAGTAGACACATTTACTACTTCGTCAGATGTCTCAGAGAAGGGACAAGGGTGCGTTCCATCAGCACTGTGCCCCAGGTTCCGCTCGACAAGCGTCGATCGGAATGACACATATCAAGTGGCTAGGGGAAGCCTGCTGTTGCGCTGGCATAAGAGTGCGTCGGGGCCCTGCCGGGGGTGTAACGTGCTGGAGAGTTGGTGGCTCCCCCGGCAAGGGGTCTTGCCAGGGCTTCGGCTGCCTTCCCCTGGCAAAGGGGGTTGTCGGGATCGATGCTTTCGGTGTTCTACCATGAGGCTTCGGGTGCCTTCACGGTCTTGGTGTAGTACTTCGGAAAGTGTCCTTGTCGGGGCTGTTGTCGACCCCCCCACCCCCCGGGAAAAGGGGGCTTCCGGATGTGGCGCCTTTCTGTCAGTCTAAGTGTTTTAAGAGGGCTTCGCCTCTGGTTCCCGTCGTCCCTAGCCAGGCCTGCTGCGGGCGTGGCTACTACCGTCCGTGCACAAGTCATGGGCGGTAAAGGCCCATTCTTTAGTGCACCGACATACACCTTCACTGGAGCACCTCGACCGTGACGTCTCATGTGTTCGCGCCTTGAAAATGCGTCTCACTCGAGTCCCTCAACCATGACAAACGTCTCGCAGACCAACGCTTGGACCCAACTCCATATCTTATTCTTGTTGTCGGTGACACATTTTACCGAACAGCACATCACGTCCGGTTGCAACACAATTCATCATGTACACGCAACACATCTTTTCGTACATGAACCGGCCAGAACTTGTTACATTTTGCCAAGATCGAGCGCACGATCTCGAAGCAACCCGACTGGTCCAGCGATACCACAACTCGATGTATGTGCGCAACACAACTTTATTTATACGAACTCGGTGGAACTTCTTGATCACAGACAGAAACTCAGGGCACAACTTCCTTTTTCCATCGGTTGAAGCTCTTAATTCTCCTCCACCAATGACACATCTCAACTGCAGCATAAGACTCACACCTGCGAGCTCTTAAACACATCTTGTAAGAACTCACGTGCACACCCTCGAACAAGGCACAACTCCATCGTCTCTTTCTCGCTCCCCCCAACGCTGATCAACATCGCCATGCTTAAGATAACTTCCTTGTCATCTCTTCCAAGTCGTTCCACCGAAAGACAATAATTTGTTGCCTCGCTTGCAACATCACCATCACCGCCTTCTGATTGCCGCGCCGCCGAATGACTACCGCCAAATCCTTCGCGTTGCCACTCGAACGACGATTGCCCATGACTGTTTGTCGTTGCACCACTCAATGACTATATTGACCGCTCCTCCTCGCTACAGTGGTGATTGTATTGTCTGCCCCGAGGCGCTAATGGGGTCGCCTCGCCAGGGCAAATGCAACTTCACCTTAACCTTGCTCTCATATCAATTATTGGATTTTCGCCACATAATCGATCACATCAAAACACAGAAACGCACACGCTTAAAAACTTTAGCCAAGGGTACATCTCGTACCCTCTAATTTCTTTCTTTATTAGTTTTCACAACTCACGTTAGAAATCTGACACAGCCTCACATGTATATATACACGCACATGAAGCCCTCACCCAATACACCTAAAAGACCTACTCGGACACAATTCCATCCAAACTAGCTAGCTCCCGGTCCACGGACTCATCCTAAACGCCTAGGTCAACACGTACCAAACTAGTAAAAGGAAATCACTAACTGAACCAATGCTAAACTTTCTTATATTAATCACCGACAAGCCTGATCTGAAGAGTACTTGTCTTAACTAACACACATGTTTGGATTACTCTAACATATTAAACCCACACGTGATGTCGGGTCACTCACCTGTCCAAATAACCCGACTCATCCGGGCTAGAACTGACCTCAATTGTTCGGGCAGTCCGACGCCCCTCATATCTAGCCAAAATGTGAGATGGCTATGGTATGGCCTGGGTATGTACGAATGTGTCCCCAGGTCACCCTAGCCCATCACGACCCCACTCCGTCGAACAAAAAAACCCAATCCGTAACCCTAGCTCACTCAACTCTTCTCTCTTGCTCTGTCTCTTGTTCTCTCCTCCTTCGATTTCTCCTTTCCATCGATCTTATCTGACGATTGCGGCGAGCATGTCGTGTGCTGGCACCAGCTCCAAATTTGACCTCAATGTCGACAAGGAGCTGGCCCTCGCATTGCCCTGGAGCGGTTCAAGGTGGAGATGGCAGATAGTTATGGATTTAACCCATCACCGGTCACACGTCGATGCAGCAAGGGTGCCGGAGCTTGCCCCTTCTAGCACGCACGTGAAAGCACAACTTCTTCCTAGATGGTTTTAGTAATCATAACAACATATACTTCACTGGACTAATGATTCTACCAAGTATATTTCAGAAAAAGTTCAATGAATGGATTGTCTAAGGATTGTGAGGAGATTCCGTAGATACAAGTAACATCTATGGGCAACAAGATTCAAGACTCTATATTTTGCATTTTGTGAGAAATCACACTTGAGTCTATAAAAAAGCCAATACTCTTAAAAGGGGATGAGTTGTCTATGATGACCTGGTTGCTCAAGTGCTTAGAGATTATCCACCAAATATACTCATGAAATTCTCCCACAAATATTCTATCCAAACACTAAAGTATAAATTTGGTGCCACCAATATTTCCAAATCGGCCCTACCGAGTTTTACCTTAGACAAAATCGAGAGCCAACTCACCAATCTCGGTACCACCAAGTTTGATTTTGGTCTGACCAAAAAACAGTGACCAACTCCCTGTTTAGCAATTTTCTAAAATCGGAATCTCCGGGTTCTGCAAATCGGTGCCACCGAGTTTGGGTAACTGCCTAGGCCATCCAAAATCGGACCCTCCAAGATTTATATATCGGTTTCACCAAAACGCCGAAAATTACCACATTTTGCACTAGTCGGTGCAATCGAGTTTTTTCTTTGCCTTCACCGAATTGGGCAATAAAGTTATGATGGTTGGGTTTTTGGAGATGCCTATATATACTCCTTCACCTACCTCTCATTCGTAGAGGAAGCACTCAGAACGAACCAACACTTTCCCCAAACATATTTTTTAGAGAGAGCCACCTACTCATGTGTTGAGATCAAGATATTCCATTCCTACCATATGAATCTTAATTTCTAGCATCCCCAAGTTGCTTTCCACCCAATCAATCTCTTCTACCCAAGCCAAATCTCTCAAAGAGTGATTGAAAGTTGCCACATGAGACCTTCTACTTCGTGTGGATTTGAACCAAGAAGTTTGTAAGGGTAAGGAGATCGCCTACTTCATGAAGATCTACCCCGAGTGAGGCGAGTCCTTCGTGGATGTAAGCCATGGTTGAATAGACAATGTTGCTTCTCCATGGACCCTTGGTGGGTGGAGCCCTCCATGGACTCCTGCAATCGTTACCCTCCGCGGGTTGAAGTCTCCATCAACGTGGACGTATGATAGCACCACCTATCGAAACCACGCCAAAAATCTTCGTGTCATCTTTGCGTTTGATCTTTCTATTCGTACCCTCTACTTACATGTGCATGTATTTACTTTCCGCTACTATATTCTTAGACTTGCATGTGTAGGGTGTGCTTGACTTGCTATAATTGCTAAAACTTGCCCATAACTAAAATCGGGAAAATGCTAAGTTTTTATTTGGTCAAGTAGTTTAATCACCCCCCTCTAGACATACTTTGGATCCTACAAGTGGTATGAGAGATTTGGTTTTCATTGCATTGGTTTCACAACCTAGGAGAGTATTACATCTAGTGAGGGAAATTATCATTTTGGAGGTCCATATTTTGATGGTACAAACTTTCCTACTTGGAAGCATAAAATTAAAATGCATATTCTTGCTCATAACCCCACTGTTTGGGCTATTGTTCATGTTGGGTTGCAAGGTGAATTCTTTCGTGATGGAAGGGAACCATATTATGAAGCGATGATACGTCTCCAACATATGTATAATTTTGATTGTTCCATGCTATTATATTATCTGTTCTCGATGTTTTTATGCATTTATATGTTGTTTTATATTATTTTTGGGACTAACCTATTAATCAAGAGCCTAGTGCCAGTTTATATTTTTCCATGTTTTTGAGCATTGCAGATAAGGAATATTAAATGGAGTCCAAACGGAATAAAATCTCTAATAAGATTTTTCTTGAACCAGAAGACAGGCAACAAGCTTGGAGTAGGGGGCATGGAAGTTGCCGGGAGGCCACAAGCCTGCAGGGCGCGCCCTCGGGGTGGCCGCGCCCCCTGACTTGTGGGCCCCCTGCAGGTCTCCTAACCCTAATTCTTGGCCTATTAACCCAAATATTTCCGTATCGCCTAAAAATAGTATTGATTCATGGGATAAGTGTAAAGATGCTTTTATTTCCAAGTAGTTTCCGCCCGCTAAGATCATCTCCCTTAGGAACCATATAATGAATTTTAAGCAACTTGATCATGAGCATGTTGCACAATCTTGGGAGAGTATGAAACTAATGATTAGGAATTGCCCCACGCATGGTTTGAAATTATGGATGATTATACAATTTTTTTATGCGGGATTGAATTTTCCCTCTAGAAATCTTTTAGATTCAGCCGCGGGTGGTACCTTTATGGAGATCACATTAGGAGAAGCTACTAAACTCCTAGATAATATTATGGAAAATTACTCTCAATGGCACACCGAAAGATCTCCTACTAGTAAAAAAGTGCATGCTATGGAAGAAATAAATACTTTGAGTGGAGAGATGGATGAATTTATGAAATTGTTTGGTAGTAAGAGTGCTCCTATTGATCCTAATGATATGCCTTTTCCTTCCTTTATTGGAAATAATAATGAATCTATGGATGTGAATTTTGTTGGTAGGAACAATTTTGGAAATAACGCGTATAGAGATAATTTCAATCCTAGCCAGTTTCCTAGTAATTCCTCTAATAATTATGGTAATTCCCACAAAACTTCTTATGGAAATTATGATAATATGCCCTCTGATCTTGAGAATAATATTAAAGAATTCATTAGCTCTCAAAAAGATTTCAATAATATGATTGAAGAAAAAATTGCTCAAGGTTGATGATTTGGCTAGGAACGTTGATAGAATTTCTCGTGAGATTGATTCTTTAAAAATTAGATCTATTCCACCCAAGAATGATATTAATGAGTCTTTAAAATCTATGAGAATTTAAATTTATGATTGCAAAGAAAGAACCGCTAGAATACGTGCTAAGTATGAATGGCTTGAAAAAGTGTTTTCTCGTGATAATATTGATGAAGATCTAAAAGTGATTGGTGTTACACCTATTGAATCTTTGTTTTCTAGCATAAATCTTGGAAAATATGGGACTGTATATCTTGAAAAAGATGAGTCAACTTTAGCTAAAAGGCATCCCGATGATTCGGAGTTCATAGATCTTAGTGATAAGATTGATAAAAGTGGGATGGAAGAGGTCAAAACTTTAAATACCAATGAGCCCACTCTTTCGGATTTCAAGGATTTTAATTATGATAGTTGCTCTTTAATTGATTGGGTTTCCTTGTTTTAATCCATGTTAAATTCTCCGCATGCTTATATTCAAGATAAAGCCTTTACTAAACATATTGTGGATGCCATGATGAAATCTTTTGAAGAGAAACTTGAGTTGGAGGTCTCTATACCTACAAAACTTTATGATGAGTGGGAACCTACCATTAAGATTTAGATTAAAGATTATGAGTGTCGTGCTTTGTGTGATTTGGGTGCTAGCGTTTCCACAATTCCAAAAACTTTATTTGGATTACGTGAATTTGATGATTGTTCTCTAAATTTGCATCTCGCAGATTCTACAATTAAGAAACCCATGGGAAGGATTAATTATGTTCTCATTGTTGCTAATAGTAATTACGTGCCCATAGATTTCATTGTTCTTGATATAGAAAGCAATCCTACATGTGCTATTATTCTTGGTAGACCCTTCCTTAAAATGATTGGTGCAATTATTGACATGAAACAAAGGTAATATTAGATTCCAATTTACATTAAGAAAGGCATGGAGCACTTTCCTGGAAAGAAAATAAGATTACCTTATGAATCAATCATGAGAGCTACCTATGGATTGCATACCAAAGATGACAATACCTAGATCTATTGCATTATGCCTAGCTACGGGCGTTAAACAATAGCGCTTGTTGGGAGGCAACCCAATTTTATTTGTTTTGATTTTGTTTTTGTTTCTGTTTTTGAGTGCTGCACATATTATTAGCTCTGTAATAATTGTGTTTTCTTGTTTTAATTAGTGTTTGAGCCAAGTAAGACCTTTGGGGTAGTCTATGGTGTTTGCAAGATGATTTTGCTGAAAAACATAAACTTCCCCTCTAAGTCCAGGAATTTTATAAATTCACTGGAACATGATTCTAATCTTATTTTTTCACATAGGATTTGTTTACAAATTTCCCGGAGTTTCCTAATTTTTCAGAATTTTTGGAGTTATAGAACTATTCGAATTAAACAGATTTCTTCATACTATTCTATTTTTGACACATTTTGTTTTCTTTGTGTTGTTTGCTTATTTTGATGAATCTATGGGTTGTATCGGTGGGTAGAGAAGTTGGTATACTGGAAATATTAATTCAGTATAAATAAAGAATGAGTTCACAATAGTACCTAAAGTGGTGATTTATTTTTCTTATACTAACAGAGCTAATGAGTTTTCTGTTGTGTTTTGTGTTGTGAAGTTTTCAAGTTTTGGGTAAAGATTTGATGGACTATGGAATAAAGAGTGGAAAAAGACTAAGCTTGGGGATGCCCAAGGCAGCCCAAGTCATATTCAAGGATAACAAAGAGCCTAAGCTTGGGGATGCCCGGAAGGCATCCCCTCTTTCATCTTCAATCCATCGGTAAATTTACTTCAGGCTATATTTTTATTCACCACATGATATGTGTTTTGCTTGGAGCGTCTTGTATGATATGAGTCTTTAGTTTTTAGTTTGCCACAATCATCCTTGCTGGACACATATTTTCAGGTAGAGACACACACTGAATCGTGAATTTATTAGAATAGTCTTGATGCTTCACCTATATCTTTTGAGCTAGGCAATGTTGCTCTAGTACTTCACTTATATCTTTTAGAGCATGGTGGTGTTGTGGAATTATTTAACTCTTGTACCTCACTTATATTATTTTGAGAGTTCTTTAAACAACATGGTAATTGGTTTAGGTTATGAATTTACAACCTCCACCACATTTTGTTTCACCTATAATGCTATATCCATAGCTCACGCTCATGTATTGTGTGAGAGTTGAAAAGGTTTGAGAACATAAAAAGTGTGAAACAATTGCTTGATTTTCATTGGGGTCGTGCATGATTTAGATACTTTGTGTCGTGAAGGTGGAGCATATCCAGGCCATATGATTTCGTAGGGATAACTTTCTAAGACCATGCTATTTTCAAAGGAAGCAATTACCTTATTAGTATGCTTGAAGTATTATTGTTTTTATGTGAATATAGACTTTTGTTTTGAGTCTTATGGATCTGAATATTCATGCCACAATAGAGAATATTACATGGATAAATATGTTAGGTAGCATTCCACATCAAAAGTTCTATTTTTATCATTTACCTACTCGAGAACGAGCAGGAACTAAGCTTGAGGATGCTGATACATGTCCATCGTATCTATAATTTTTAATTGTTCCATGCTATTATATTATCTGTTTTAGATGTTTTATATGCATTTATATGTAGTTTTATATTATTTTTGGGACTAACCTATTAATCCAGAGCCTAGTGCCAGTTTCGGGGTTTTCCACGTTTTTTAGTATTGTAGATAAGGAATATGAAACGGAGTCCAAACGGAATAAAATCTCCGGAAATATTTTTCTTGGATCAGAAGACATGCAACACGCTTGGAGTAGGGGGCAAGGAAGTTGCCGGGAGGCCACAAGCCTGCAGGGCGCGCCCTGGGGGCGCGGTTACCCCCATGGCTTGTGGGCCCCGTGCAGGTCTCCTAACCCTAATACTTGGCCTATAAATTCCCAAATATTCCCGTATCGCCAAAGAGAGGAACGAAAATACTTTTACTCAGACGGGAGCCTATGTTCCCGAGAGATCCAATCTGGGAGCCTTTTCCGGTAATCTGCCGGAGAAGAAATTGATCACGGAGGGAATCTACATCAACTCCATTGCCCCTCCGATGATGGGTGAGTAGTTCACCATAGACCTACTGGTCCATAGCTAGTAGTTAGATGGCTTCTTCTCCCTCTTTGATCTTCAATACCATGTTCTTCATGATCTTCATGGATATCTATCCGATGTAATACTCTTTTGCGGTATGTTTGTCGAGATTCGATGAATTGTGAGTTTATGTTCAAATTATCCATGAATATTATTTAAGTCTCTTCTGAACTCTTATATGCATGATTTCATATCTTTGCAAGTCTCTTTGAATTATTTGTTTGGTTTCGACAACTAGATTGGTAACTCTTGCAATGGGAGAACTGCTTAGTTTGGGGTTCAATCTTGCGCTGTCCTCACCCAGTGACATAGTAGGGGTAGCGAGGCACGTATTGTCTTGTTGCTATCAAGGATAAAAAGATGGGGTTTTCAGCATTTTGCTTGAGTTTATCCCTTTACATCATGCCATCTTACTTAATGTGTTACTCTCTTTTTCGTGAACTCAATACTCTTGATGCCGGCAAGAGTCGGTCGATGTGTGGAGTAATAGTAGTAGATGCTGAATCGTTTCGGTCTACTTGATAAGGACGTGATGCCTATATGCATAATCATTGCATTGATTATCTTCATAATTATTTGCTTTTCTATCAATTGCGGACAATAATTTGTTCACCCACCATATTATTTTCCTTTATGAGAGAAGCCTCTAGTGAAACCTATGCCCCGGGTATATTTTTCATATTATATATTCAGATCTATAAACCAAAAATACCAAAAATACTTTGTTGCAATTTATTTACTTTTGTTTTACTTTCAGATCTATCACTATTTTATATCTATCTCTATCAGATCTCACCCCTACAAATAATTCTGAAGGGATGGACAACCCCTTTATAGCGCTGGGTGCAAGTGTTTGATTATTTGTGTAGATACTACTATTGGAGCCTTGCTTCTTCCTCCTATTGGATTAATACTTTGGTTCTGAACAAACTAAGGGAAATACTTATCTACTTCGCTGCATCACCCTTTCCTCTTCAAGGGAAAACCAAGGCAAGCTCAAGAGGTAGCAAGCGACCGCAGAATAATTGAAGATGTTGCTATACAACGCTCAAGCATGCGACATTTTAGTCAACTACCTATGCCTCGAAGAGTTCAAAAAGATTAGCCGTCTTTAGAATGCCAAGGAAATTTGGGATACATTGGTTGATATGCATGAAGGTACCGAATCCTCCAGGGAATCTAAGTTGGATATGCTACAAAATCAACTTGACAAGTTCCAGATGAAGGATGGTGAAGGAGTCACGGAAATGTACTCTAGGCTTGCATTCATCACAAATGAGATTGTCGGCTTAGGAAGCGAAGAGATGTCGACAAATTCATCATAAATAAGATTCTTAGAGCCTTGGATGGAAAGTACGATACTGTGTGCACATTGTTCCAAATGATGCCAAATTACAAAGATCTCAAGCCAACTGAAGTCATTGGAACGATTGTTACTCATGAGATGTCACTCAAAGATAAAGAAGTGTTTCATAACAACTCAAGCGGTACATGCAAACCTTCAAGTGACACTCCCACTACATCGAATGACAACTTTGTTACCAATGAAGAGATAAGTCTCATGGTCAAGAAATTCAACAACTTCTAAAAGAGTAGAGGCAAAGAGAGAAGCTCCAACTCAAGATATGAAGAGAAGCGTTCATGTAGTCATTGTGGAAGGCCCGGACACTACTCCAATGAGTGCATGCCCCCCACAAAAGAAGAGAAGAGTCACGTAGAAGAAGAACATCAAGAGAAGAGTCACATCATAGACAGAGAAGGAGTAGAGAAGATTGCTATGAACGAAAACCCTCCTCGAGAAGCAAGTGTTGGGTTCTACCATAGGTGCATCATACGCGAACTAAAATTTTCCTACGCGCAGAACATCCAAGAACATGCTACGGAGATGGATCAAAGATCGTTAGCAAATAGATGCGTAGTGTCATGCAACGGAAGTAGAGTTGGGGAAGCACGTCCGGGTTGTCCGTATCCTCCTCGTCCAATCTCCCTCAAACAGCCGGTTGCCGGATTGTCTCCCTCGAACATCCGGTCTCCAGATCCCACGTACAGGTTCGTCTGAGCGGCGCAGGTGCACCGCCTCTAACAGTATCTGCACGTGCAGGAGGAACACCGTGTGGCGGACTTCTAGGTGCAAATAACAAAGTTTGCAGCGGTGAGTGGAGGTGGCTAGGTGCACATGCACAACCCTAATGGCGGTGCCGAAGCAATTAACTCAATAAGAGTGCCACACCTCCACTATATATAGGAGTATTGTCGGCGTTCTGGGAATGGGGGTACCCAGAGCTGCCTCCCTGTGGCCCATGGCTAGCCCACTTCATCAAACAAACCAACGGTGCCGGCACCACTCAAGACAAGGCCCTAGTGAGAGGCCAAGCCTCGCGAGGAGGAACGACATCAAGACCCGTAGGGGGCCTCCTCAAGACCCCTCCGGAGCGGTGGATATTCCGAGGCGAGGCCCGACCTTAGGAGTCAAGGATCACGCAGAGGAAGGACAGGCGAGCAGCAGACATCGGGACAGAGCAGTTTCCCCTTTAGTGCAAAGGGGGCAAGGACATACCGGGGTTCCCAAGGCATCTTCCAAAGGTTTCCTTTCTGGTGCAACAAAGCCATCGCCGCCTGCCAGCGGGGCAGACGTCATCCCTGGACCCGTCCCAGCAGCCGTGACAACCACTTTGCAGGCGAAGACCACCTTTGGGTAGGGGAGCATGTTCCCCTGTACCCCTCCAAAATTGGTCGTTGTGGGATCCCTTCCCGCCAAAACGATAAGGGAAGAGGACCAGGGCCGCCACTATATATAGAGGGTAGGTTACTTCGTAGAGGGTGACCCGATTCATTTTTCATTCGCCCATCTGCACACCACAAAGGCCAACTAGCCTTTGGAGGCCTTGGAACACTATAGTAGTTCATCCACCAACCTCCACGAGAGGCAATACACTAAAGCAGGAGTAGGGTATTACGCTTCCCAACGGCCCGAGCCTGGGTAAACTGACGTGTTCTGTGTCTCCCTCACCATCGAGTGAGTTCTCTGGCATCCATGCGAGTAGCAAGCTAGGTGGGGTAGGGTCACGAGAGATTTGCGTACACGCCCGTGAGTTCGAATATTTAGGGTTTTGCGCATCCCGAAATCCGACATTTGGCGCGCCAGGTAGGGGGAGTGTCAAGGTCTTCTCTGAGCTTCATCTTCCCTAAGCCCGCTGCTCTGATCACCGGCGCCCAACAAGCATCTTCGAGCCTCGTGGAGCTAGCTTCCAACCGTCATATCACAGCGGCCGAAAGCATGCATACATGCATTGTGGTGCCAAGCGGCTCGTACCAGATCGTCAACATTGTCTCCACCGTCGCAACCACCCGCGCCACCAAGGCGCACGGCGGTGCCCCCAGCACCCACGATGCGCCGCATCAACTTGGGGGACCTCGGTGCGCATGACGCGTTGTAGATGGTGATCGAGATGCTCCGCCAATGACCGACGCAAGGGGGCTTCGACGCCTGGGCGGACCACATCTTGGAGCTGGTCGCCATCGCCCAGGAGGCCATCCAACCCCACTCTTCTTCAAGGCCGTAGGCGACGGTTCCCGGCAGCGGGGCACCTCCCACGTTGGGAGGGGACGAGAGATACGCGCCTCATGCTGCCCTCCTTCTCCGCTAGATTCCGGCAACCAGCCCCGAGGTGCAGCAAGCGGGCAACCGACAGGGGCACGAAGAGAATGGCAGGACGTTCGATGCACACACCACCACGCATCACCAAGACCAGGTCGGCCAGGGCGGCCACGCAGGAGCGCTCCCTCAGGCGCAGCCAGCAGACGACGGAGGCGTCGGCGAGGGCACGCTACGGCAACGTAGACACGCTAGTTCACCAAGGCGGGAGTCTGCACCAGGCAATGCCGGGACCAATTAATGGCGGTAACAAGAACAAGCGACTTCATGCGGAAGCCCACCGCAAGAAGATCTTCGAGCAACGCGACCGGGGAGGATCCCCCTCCATCGCTGAGAGGGAATGCCACCGTCGCGCTGATGAACGGCTTTGGAGGTCGATCGAACGCCTACATGGAGCCTTACGTACCGGAGTACGGATACCACCTGACCCTCTCGACGAGGAAGATCCTCAAGCGTCCTTCCCAGGCGCCTATCCTCCTCAGGAGTAAGGAACGCTCTGGGGGGCCCGCTTGAGCCGGACCCTGGGGCCCCCACTGGCGGAGCGCGAGGCCCAAGAGGTGCGGGAAGGGAAGTGCCCCCAAGCCGCGGGGAATGACGCCAGTCGTCTCCCATGCGGAGAAATTGCGAAGAACCGGACCCCAGACCTCACGAGGACAAGTCATATGAAGCAATGAGACATAAGTGGCACGTTTCACCCGCGGCAGCCACGGTGTTGGTGCGGGCACCGAGGGCCGGGCCTCACGAGCCGCCCCTCATACACGAAGAAGCTATGCGAGGTAATTTTTTAGCTTCACTGCTCTAGGGTGTGTTTGTCGATCGCAGGAACTTCAAGTGTTCACGGCATAACTTTTCCCATCATATCATTTACTCATGCTTCCATAAGTTCTGCTGCATCCATTTGACGACCTGACATCTTGCCTTGCTTGGAACTTTGAGCGACCACCCCCCCCACCCCGCTCGGGGTCTCCGGCCTGTGCGCGACGCCCCGTCACGGGACCTTGGGAGGCCTCGTGGCTTGCCAGGGCCACAATCAACGTGATGAAATGGGGGCCGCTTGAGCGGCAAAAGGGGGCTCCTGAGCATTGCGGCTCAGGGGCCTTACCGGTCATAAGGCCACCTGCCACCCTTGATGTCGTCAACGGACATTCGGCCAGTATCAGGGGTGGCAGGGCTTGACCCCGTAGCTGCGTTCGTCCATTCGGTCGCAAGCAACTGCGGTTGGGAAATGCGCGAGACCAGGTCTTGGCGACGCAGAGCCGCTCGAACATCAAGGGGGGCTCCTGTGCATCGCGCCTCAAGAGCCTTACCGGTCACAAAGCCACTTGGTCACCCTGGTGCCGTCCCGGAACATTCGATCGGTATCAGGGGTGTCAGGGCCTTGCCCCGTGAGGCGCCTCACGATGGCAGGGAAATGTGCAGGACTGGGACCTGCCGACGTAGAGCAGTAGAAAAGCCCTCAACCAGTCTCGGAAGATGGAGCACGGAGGACCTCCATCAACCCGCGACACCTCTGTATCGTCCTTCAATCCTTCCAAAACTTACTGCATCCTGTGACACTCTCACGTAATAACGAGCCGATGTTGTATACGCCTTTGGCCCCCGGAGGATGCTGAAGGGGTCCATCCCGCGCCTAGTGGAAGCCCTATGCTCCACGCTGGGGAGAAGACGGAGGCCATCAACATAGTCCACCAATGACTGCGCTCAAAGGGAATCAGGCGCCTAATGCCTCGAGGGTAGGGACACTCACGAGGCCAAAGCATCCTCGCGACCTCCCAGATACACCCCCACCGTCACACTCTCACGTAATAACGAGCTGCGGATGTATACGCACATGGCCCCCCGAGGACGCGGATGTTGGGGAACGTTGCATGGGAAACAAAAAAATTCCAACGCACACGAAGACCTATCATGGTGATGTTCATCTACGAGAGGGAGATCGGATCCACATACCCTTGTAGATCGCTAAGCGGGAAGCATTAAGAAACGATGTTGATGTAGTGGAACAACTTCGTGATTCAAATCACCGTCGTCCCACGGTCCGTTCCGATCTAGTGCCGAACGGACGACACCTCCGCGTTCAACACACGTACAACTGGATAACAATCTCAACCTTCTTGATCCAGCAAGAGAGACGGGGAAGTAGATGAGTTCTCCGGCAGCATGCCAGCACGCCGATCATGGTGATGAGATATGCCTGCAGGGCTCTGCCCGAGCTCCGCAGAAAACCGATCTAGAGGAAGAACTACGAAGTAGAGGTTTGAGTTGCACGTGACAAAGTTGTGTCTCAAAAATCCTAAAACCTCTAGTATATATAGGAGGAGGGGAGGGGCTAGCCTTGGGGCTCAAGGGAGACCATAGGGCGTCGGCCGAGAGAGGAGGAGGAGGACTCCAACTCCAATTCGGTTTGGAGGAGGAGGAGTCCCCTCCTTCCTTCCCACCACCCCCTTTTTTTTTCTTTTCTTTGGTTTTCTTTTCCTAGCCGAGATAGCCCACTTGGGCTGGCCTCACCCTCCCACAATCTTTCCGGAGACCAAATGAAACCATATATATATCAATCTTCATTTCCGGACCATTCCGGAAACCCTCATGACGTCCGTGATCTCATCCGTGACTCAGAACAACCTTCGGTCACCAACACCTATAACTGAACTATACCGAAACGTCACCGAACCTTAAGTGTGCACACCTTGCGGGTTCGAGAACTATGCAGACATGACCTGAGACACTCCCCGGTCAATATACAACAGTGGGACCTGGATGTCCATATTGGATCCAACATATTCTAAGTAGATCTTATGGGTTGAACCTCTGTGCCAAGGATTCATATAATCCCGTATAACACTCCCTTTGTCCATCGGTATGTTACTTGCCCGAGATTTGATCGTCGATATCCCTATACCTATTTAAATCTCGTTACCGACAACTCTCTTTACTCGTTCCGTAATACAAGATCCCGTGACTAACACTTGAGTCACATTGCTTGCAAGGCTTATATGTGATGTTGTATTACCGAGTGGGCCCTGAGATACCTCTCCGTCACACGGAGTGACAAATCACAGTCTTTATCCATGCTAACTCAATGGACACCTTGGGAGATACCTGTAGAGCACCTTTACAGTCACCCAGTAATGTTGCGATGTTTGATACACACAAAGTATTCTTCCAGTGTCAGTGAGTTACATGATCTCATGGTCATAGGAATGAATACTTGACATGCAGAAAACAATAGCAACAAAATCACACGATCACATGCTACGTTCATAGTTTGGGTCTTGTCCATCACATCAGTCTCCTAATGATGTGATCTAGTCATCAAGAGACAACACTTGCATATGGTAAGAAAACTTTAACCATCCTTGATCAACTCGCTAGTCAACTAGAGGCTTACTAGGGACATTGTTTTGTCTATATATCCACACATGTATCTATGCTTTCATTCAGTACAATTATAGCATGGATAATAAATGATTATCTTGAAACAGGAAATATAATAATAACTATATTATCATTGCTCTAGGGCATATTTCCAACAGTCTCCCACTTGCACTAGAGTCAATAATCTAGTCTCACATCGCTATGTGATTTACATTGGAACGAATCTAACACCCATACAGTTCTGGTGTTTATCATGCTTCGCTCGTGGAAGTGGTTTAGTCAGCGGATCTACAACATTCAAATCCATGTGCACTTTGCAAATATTTATGTCCTCTCCTTCGATGTAGTCGCAGATGAGGTTGAAGCGTCGTTTGATGTTTCTGGTCTTCTTGTGAAACCTTGGTTCCTTTGCTAAAGCAATGGCACCAGTGTTGTCACAGAACAAAGTTATTCGATTTAGTGCGCTCGACACAACTCCAAGACCCGTCATGAAGTGCAGCATCCAGACACCCTCCTTAGAAGCCTCCGAGGCAGCAATGTAATCCGCTTCACATGTAGAATCTTCTACGATTCTTTGCTTGGAACCGCACCAGCTAACCGCACCCCCATTAAGAATAAATAGGTATCCGGTTTGAGACTTAGAGTCATCGGATCAGTGTCAAAGCTTGTATCGACGTAACCCTTTACAACGAGCTCTTTGTCACCTCCATCAACGAGAAACATCTCCCTAGTCCTTTTCAGGTACTTCAGGATATTCTTGACCGTCGTCCAATGATCCACTCCTGGATTACTTTGAAACCTGCCTTCCATACTTATGGCCAGGCTGACGTCCGGTCTTGTGCACAACTTTGCATACATGATATACCCTATGGCTGAAGCATAGGGGACGGTACTCATCTTTTCTCTATCTTCCGCAGTTACTGGACACTGAGTCTTAGTCAACTTTATATCTTGTAACACTAGCAAGAACCCCTTCTTGGACTGCTCCATTTTTAACTTCTTCAAAATTTATCAACGTATGTGTTTTTGGAAGTCCTATTAGGCGCCTCGATCTATCCCTATAGATCTTAATGCCTAATATGTAAGCAACTTCTCCTAGGTCTTTCATTGGAAAACATTTGTTCAAGTAATCTTTTACGCTCTCTAAAAACTCCACATGGTTTCCAATCAGCAATATGTCATCCACATATAATATTAGAAACGCTACATAGCTCCCACTCACTTTCTTGTAAATACAAGATTCTCCAACAACTTGTATAAATCCAAATGCTTTGATCACCTCATCAAAGCACTTATTCCAACTCCGAGATGCTTGCACCAGTCCATAAATGGATCGCTGGAGCTTGCATACTTTGATAGCATTCTTTGGATCGACAAAACCTTCGGGTTGCATCATATACAACTCTTCCTTAATAAAACCATTAAGGAATACCGTTTTGACATCCATCTACCAGATTTCATAATCGAAAAATGCAGCTATTGCTAACATGATTCAGACTGACTTAAGCATCTCTACTAGTGAGAAAGTCTCATTGTAGTCAACTCCTTGAACTTGTGAAAAACCCTTTGCCACAAGTCGAGCTTTATAAACGGTCACATTACCATCCGCGTCCGTCTTCTTCTCAAAGATCCATTTGTCCTGAATAGCCTTGCGACCTTCAGGTAATACATCCCAAGTCCACACTTTGTTTTCATACATAGATCCTATCTCGGACCTCATGGCCTCTAACCAATTGTTGGATCCGGTCCCACCATTGCTTCTTCATAATTCGCAGGTTCATTGTTGTCTAGCAACATTATAGATAAGTTAGGATTCCCGTACCACTCAGGAGCAGTACGTGATCCTGTTGACCTATGAGGTCCGATAGTAACTTGATCTGAAGCTTCATGATCATCATCATTTGCTTCCTCCTCAACTCCTTCTCAAGAAAAGCTCCGTTCTTAGCAACAAACATTTTTCCCTCGGATCTGAGATAGAAGGTGTACCCAACTGTCTCTTTTGGGTAACCTATGAAGACGCACTTTTCCGGTTTGGGTTCCAGCTTTTCAGGCTGAAGCTTTTTGACATAAGCATCGCATCCCCAAACTTTAAGAAATGGCAACTTTGGCCTCTTGCCATGCCATAGCTCATATGGTGTCGTCTCGGCGGTTTTTGACGGTGCCCTATTTAAAGTGAATGCAGTTGTCTCTAGTGCATAACCCCAAAACGATAACTGCAAATCGGTAAGAGACATCATAGATCGCACCATATGTAACAAAGTACGATTACGACGTTCGGACACACCATTATGTTGTGGTCTTCCAGGCGGTGTCAACTATGAAACAATTCCACATTTTCATAAGTGAGCACCAAACTCGAAACTCAAATATTCACCCCCTCGATCAGATCATAGGAACTTGGTCTTCTTGTTACGATGAATTTAAACTTCACTCTTAAATTGCTTGAACTTTTTAAATGTTTCAGACTTGTGCTTCATCAAGTAGATATATCCATACTTACTCAAATCATCAGTGAAGGTGAGAAAATAACGATGTCCGCCGCGTGCCTCCACACTCATTGGACTGCATACATCAGTATGTATGATCTCCAACAAGTCACATGCACACTCCATTGTTTCGGAGAATGGGGTCTTAGTCATCTTGCCCGGGCATGGTTCACACGTGTCAAGTGATTCGAAATCAAGTGACTCCAAAAGCCCATCAGCATGTAGTTTCTTCATGCGCTTTACACCAATATGACCTAAGCGGCAGTGCCACAAAAAGGTGGCGCTATCATTGTTAACTCTACATCTTTTGGTCTCAATGTTATGTATATGTGTGTCATCACAATCAAGATTCAATATGAACAAATCCCTCACACTGGGTGCATGACCATAATAGATATTACTCATAAAAAAGGAACAACCATTATTCTCTGACTTAAATAAGTAACCGTCTCGCAATAAACAAGATCCAGATATAATGTTCATGCTTAACACAGGCACTAAATAACAATTATTTAAGTTCATAACTAATGCTGATGGTAACTGAAGTGAGACTGTGCCGACGGTGATTGCATCAACCTTGGAACCATTTCCCACGCGCATCGTCACTTCATCCTTCGCCAGCCTTTGTTTATTCCGCAGTTCCTGCTTCGAGTTGCAAATATGAGCAATAGAACCGGTATCAAATACCCAGGCACTACTACGAGAGTTGATTAGGTACACATCAATAACATGTATATCACATATACCTGGTTTGGCGTTTGCCGCCTTCTTATCAGCCAAATACTTGGGGCAGTTGCGCTTCCAATGACCCATCCCCTTGCAATAATGGCACTCTGTTTCTGGCTTAGGTCCAGGCTTGGGTTTATTCGTCGGATTGGCAACAGTTTTGCCGCTCCTCTTGGAGTTACCCTTCTTGCCTTTGCCATTTCTCTTGAAACCAGTGGTCCTAGTGACCATCAACACTTAATGTTCTTTCCGGAGTTCTAACTCTGTGACTTTCAGCATCGTGAATAACTCGCCGGGTGACTTGTTCATCCCTTGCATGTTATAGTTCAACAAAAAGCTCTTGTAGCTAGGTGGAAGTGATTGAAGAATTCTTTCAGTGATAGCCTCTTGCGGGAGTTCAATCCCCAGCTCAGCTAGACGGTTTGAGTACCCAGACATTTTGAGCACATGTTGAGTGACAGACGAATTCTCCTCCATTTTGCAAGCGTAGAATTTATCTGAGGTCCCATACCTGTCGATCCGGGCGTTCTTCTGAAAGATAAACTTCAACTCCTAGAACATCTCATATTCTCCATGACATTCAAAGCGTCGTTGAAGTCCCAGTTCCAAGCTATACAAGACTGCATATTGAACTATTGAGTAGTCCTCCTTACGTGATTGCCAAGCGTTCAAAACATCTAGGTCAGACGTAGCGGGCGGTTCATCTCCTAGGGCAGCATCAAGGACATAATTCTTTTTCCCACCTTGTAGGATGATCCTAAGATTATGAGGCTACTCTACAAATTTGCTACCATCATCTTTCAGCTTAGCTTTCTCTATGAACGTATTGAAATTTAGGGTTGCGACTGCGTGAGCCATTGATCTACAACATAAAATATTGCAAAGTGGACTTAGACTATGTTCAAGACAATTAAATTTTAACTAATCAAATTACTAATAAACTCCCACTCAAATAGACATCCCTCTAGTTACTTGAGTGTGGCATGATCCAAATTCACTAACTCATGCCCGATCATCACGAGAGTTGAGCGTAGTTTCAGTGGTAAACATCTCTATGCTAATCATATCAACTATACGATTCATGCTCGACCTTTCGGTCTCTTGTGTTCTGAGGCCATGTCTGCACATTCTAGACTCGTCAAGTTTAACCCGAGTGTTCCGCGTGTGCAATTGTTTTGCACCCGTTGTATGTGATCGTTGAGTCTATCACACCCGATCATCATGTGGTGTCTCGAAACGACGAACTGTCACAACAGTGCACAGTCAGGGAGAACACAATTTTATCTTGAAATTTTAGTGAGGGATCACCTTATAATGCTACCGTCGTTCTAAGCAAGATAAGGTGCATAAAAGGATTAACATCACATGCAATTCATAAGTGACATGATATGACCATTGTCGTAGTTTTGTCACGGTAGATGTCCTCGTGAAAGAACTTATTGAAGGAGCCATCGCACCTTGGTGGCGACTCAAAGGGGGTGAGCGAAAGTGAGACTTAGATTTACCCAGGTTCGGCCCCTCTTGTGGAGGTAAAAGCCTACGTCCTGCTTTGTGTAGATTGATGATGGATTCGATTACAAGGAGGGCGTAACTCGCTTGACCTAGCTCTCGATGATTTCTAACTTGCCCTATCTGCCCCAAAGACTCGCCTTTATATACAGGTCGAGGCCTAGGGTTTACAGAAGTCCTAGCCACGCTACAGATCATGGTCTTCCATATCTCTAAGTCGCTGTGCTTTCCAAGACTGGAAACCCCCTTGGCGGCTTATCTTCTGCATCAATCCTGAACCGCCATCAGGTTCATGGGCCCGTGGGCTAAGTCTTGCATTAAACATCTATGAGTCACCCCTTTAGTGACTCGGCCCTGTTAGGGCAGGTTACACCACAGGTAATATCCCCAACATTAGGCCCTAGATTGACTTGAATTTATTCATGCCAATGAACTTCCACGCTCACTTTGGGTGACTTGTATTACTTCCATCCTTTGACAAATGGCAAGCCGCCATCCCTCATAAATTGTCTGAGCCGCCAAGTAGTTATTGATGACATCACCTTTTCCCTCCATTTTCGGGATTCGCTGACGTAATTGCCCAACAGATCTTTTTTTATCATCACCTTGTTGTTCCAAAAATCTAGGCGCCATCATTGCGGGTTTCCAATCTGTCGCCTCTATTCCCGTGCCTGCCTTTTTGTTTCCAGCGCCAGGCCTTTAAATAACCGCAGGGGGAGTGGGGGCGCCATCACCTACCCCCAATTCATCTTCCTCGTCAGCTTCGTCTTCCTCACACATGTGCTTCGGCCTTCTCGCCGTCCCCGAAGCTCCGTCGCGAGCCACTGCAGTCCGGGGGTCTCCAGGCCAATCGAAGGCGCAGTCTCCATCGCGGATCATCCGCATCCATCTCCTGGCATCGTCCTCCTCTCTCAGGTAAACACCCTTCCTCCATTAGGGTTAGACCTTGACCCCCATGTTCTTCTAGGTCAGCCTCGGAATGCGATGAACATCTCCCCTCTATCTTGGATCCGTCAACATGCTTGTGGTAGATCCTTTGTAGTTGTAAATCACGGTAGTTTCACCGCATCTCCCAGCCATTTGATGTTTACTTCATAGATCCATATGGCACCCCTGTCGCATTTTTGCATTCATAGCTTTCGTAACTTCGACAGGCATTATCGTTTCAATTTGGTCCACCCGTACATCCGTAATTTATTGCTTGTTTTTAGAAACATCTTTATCCTCCTTCCGGGAATATCCCTAAGGAAAAAACCCTTTTAGAGTTGCTACTCACCTTCTTCCACCATGGCGAGTTAGCATATCCCCATAGCTATGCCTTTGATTACTGAATGACGAGTCATAATGTCCCCGTAGACATACTGTAGATCACCCAACTAGCGAGTTACCACTTACATGGTTTCTAACAAACCGCCTTGTTCCTTCCTTTTGTAGTCATGGGCAATATCTCGAAATGTAACTGGCTACCAACCAAAATCAATGATGCCTATCTTGATAAATATGTTACGATGAGTGATCTTGATCCCAAAGAAATTGTTGGCTGGCGGACTGCCCCAGGTGAGGCGACTCCCCATCCTGCCGATGGGGAGGTAGTCGTTTTTGTTGATCATCTTGAAGGAGGCTTCAAGCCTCCCGGGTCAATGTTCTTGAGATACGCTTTGCACTTCCTCAATGTTCACCCACAAGACATGGGGACAAACTCCATCAGCAACCTCTGCCAATTCCAGGTGTTTTCGAGGCCTATGTGCAGATAGAACCCACAGTGCTACTGTTCTGAAACTTCTTCTATCTGAACCGCCAAACCGAATTCACCAGGGGGCCTTGCTTGGAACTTGGGGGGGGTTAACATCCAACGACGTCGCGAATGTGGGTTCCCACCTATCATTCTGCCCAACCATCCCAAAGGCTGGGCCGAGTCATGGTTCTATTGTCGTGACACATCTCCTCCCAGCGAGAACCCACTTCCGGATTACAGAGAAGATCGCTTACCCATGGATTTCAAGCTGCCAGAAAAATTTACTGAAGAAGAAGAATCAATCTTTATCCCCGTCTTCTCCCAGCTAAGGTCTTTGATCAATAATTGTCTTACTAGGGTTGACCTAGTCCGTTGTTGGGTGGAGTGGAGGATTCTTCCTTTGAGTCGTCGGGATGGCCTGATGTGCGAGTATGATGGCAGCAAGAACCACCCCCAATGTTTCTTCCATACAAGACTCATCGAAGAAGACATTGTCAAAATGATCAAGAAGTTAACTAGTGAGCCCTTGTAGAACTGCCAAGATTGGGCTCAAGCATTTCTGCCTCTCGAACCCGGCTCCAGCTAACAATCTAAGTCGCCTCCTTTCATTCTTTCAATATGTTTCCCAATGTTCCTGATATGAGCTGTCATTACATCAATCAGAAAGGATCAGCATTATGGTCTCAAAGGCCCAAGGTGGCTGTCCAGAAAACAACCAAGCCGCCTCCTAAGAATAAAAAGAAGACCAAAAGCAAAGCCGCCACCAAGGAGTCATCTGTCGTGGGCGAGTCTCGAGCCGGCGAAGAACAATCAGAGGTAAAAATTTACCCTTTTGCTTGTTATCACTATCTTCTGACTTATGCTTATGCCCCGTTACCTTTGTTTGTAGGAGGATGACTATGAGAGCCAAGATGACGTCGGCGAAGTAATTTCTATTTCTTCTGACTCAACTTCTTCTTCTCCTAAGCCGGCCAGGTGAATTTGTGGAAAAGTTCCCATGTCTCACCCAAATGCTCATCTGGACCGTGATTTCCTTTTGAACAAGGCGACGTATACCCCCAAACGTCATACCCGAAGCCATTCTGGCGACTTAGTTTCCGGGTTAGCCAAAAAGACAATTGGTCGAAAACGACAAAGTGAGGTATACTCCTGTGAAAACTTTTCCCTTCTTGTGAAAATTTTTATTCGCAATTTGTTCACTCCTTGAACTTTTGTCCATCAGGTCTCTCCTCCTTCATCCGGCGACTCAGTAATGTCGGCTCTTCCCCCAATGATTCGTGTACAGGGGTAAGTTCTTTTATTAACCTTTTTCCTTCCCAACAATGATACATGTCCTAACTTTGGTGTCTTTTCATCTCAGAGCACAAGCAAAGAAAAGGAAAACTGACGACTTTTCTTCTGCTCCTAAAACAACAGAGGTGTTTGTATGAGCTCCTCTGTCCCAGAACTTGACAAAGACCCAGCGGCGACTCATGACGACCCAGTGGCTGAGTATCCTGATGTCCGAACTAATCCTCCAAGCCCTCTGAAGGAGGTCAATAAAAATGTTAACCCGACAAGCTCTTCCAAGGCGGCTGAAAACCAAGATACCGTAGTTGCCACTGGTACTGGCTACTCTAAGCCTGCAATAGCGGTGTTAAAAAACATGCATCCAAAGAGGCCCACTCATCTGCAGAGCAAGACATCACCAAGCTGAAGTTTCCCAACTATGAGAAGCTTGAATTTGAGCAACTGTACTCTGGCTCCGTAAGTCGCCTTGAAACAAGCTATGAAATGGAGAACATCTTGGTCAACATGATGCGGACCAAACATGAGGTACCCCCTTTGTTATTTGTATTTCCACCCATTAGCCTTCCAGAAGACTAGTTTTCTATGATAAATTGTGTTCGTTGCATTATCTGGGAGACCCATATCTGCCCATAGCCTCCAAGGGCTGGGTCATCTTTTGAAAGATGAGTCGGGTCTTGAATTAGACAAAAACTTCAACCTGTAGCACCCAAGGGCCGGGTCATCTTTTCAAAGATGAGCCGAGTCTTGAATTAGATAAAAACTTCAACCTGTAGCCCCCAAGGGTCGGCTCATCTTTTGAAAGATGAGTCGGGTCTTGAATTAGATAAAAACTTCAACCTGTAGGCCCCAAGGGCCGGGTCATCTTTTGAAAGATGAGTCGGGTCTTTGAATTAGATAAAAACTTCAACCTGTATCCCCAAGGGTCGGGTCATCTTTTGAAAGATGAGCCGGGTCTTGAATTAGATAAAAACTTCAACTTGTAGCCCCCAAGGGTCGGGTCATCTTTTGAAAGATGAGCCGGGTCTTGAATTAGATAAAAACTTCAACCTGTAGCCCCCAAGGGCCGGTTCATCTTTTGAAAGATGAGCCGGGTCTTGAATTAGATAAAATATCAACCTGTAGCCCCCAAAGGCCGGGTCATCTTTTGAAAGATGAGCCGGGTCTTGAATTAGATAAAAACTTCAACCTGTAGCCCCCAAGGGTCGGGTCATCTTTTGAAAGATGAGTCGGGTCTTGAATTAGATAGAAACTTCAACATGTAGCCCCCAAGGGCCGGGTAATCTTTTGAAAGATGAGCCAGATCTTGAATTTTGTATGACTTTGAAAAAGAATCATACATTAGCCCCCAAGTGTCACGGATGTTGCTTGCAACAGTTCTGAAACTTGCCTCCCCGAAATTTGTTTGCAGGAATCCTTGACCCGGGCCGAGTCATCCTCAGGTGATTTGAAGACAAATTTAGCCAAACAGCAGGATGCTCGGACTAAATCTGAAGAGAAATATCGGTTGGCCCTTGCTGATGTGGAGAAAATGAAGGCTGATCACCAAAAGTTTGAGAAGAAATCCCATGCTGATCAAGCCGCCATCATGAAGCGGGCGGAACAAGCCGAGGAGAAGCTAGAAGCCGCTCTACAAGAGCTCTCCGGGTTAAAAAAGCATATCTCCAACATGACCCAAGCTATCTTTGGTAAGGGTCAATTCCCTTCATGTGTAAATCGCCACAAAACATTTTGCAAATATTAACTGTCACATGTTGTCCTTTGTAGGTCCGCGAGCCGCCAATCTCCAAAATGACTACATGCTAAAGCTGATGGCGATTTACACCTTTATATAACAGTTGTATACGGGAGGCATGATGACGATGAAGGCGGTGATGGGCAACAAAGAGCCAATAAAACCCATCAAGCATATGCTGGGGTGCCTGTCAACATTACCCCCTCAAGTAGAAGAACTGAAGAGATCAGCCGCCCGCAAGGGAGCCCTGACCACCCTAAGCCGGTGTGTGGCTTATGCTCCCGAGTTAAAGTCCGAGGAGGTAGCTACTGGTTTCCCAGAATTAAAGGATGACGAGTCAGAGTTCACCGAAGAAGATTACCATCGGTGTGTGAAAGAGTCTGGCTCCGCGGCGACTCAGCTAGCACTCAGCTTAGACTTGAGCAAATACCATGCTGCGTATGATGGCAGTAATAAAAAGGTGACCCATCCTTCGTTTGAAGTTACCATCCTGACTCCCCACCGGCGTAAGAACCCCTTTGACTTTGAAGCTGATTCATCAGCCTTCCTGAGCGATGAAGATGAATTTGTCGCCTTGTCCAAGTGCAATTGGAAACTGGGCGACTTACAGATCGTAGATGGAGAAAGCTCGAAGCAGGGCGACCCCGAGGCGGCCTGAGCTTTACTCAACATGTAATCGGCTCGCCAAAAAAACAATTTGATCTTTTGCTGACCATTATGGCCGAGTGAGCCATTTAATAGCCTTTAGGTTTCAGGGAAACAATCTTCCACCCATACCTTATGCTTGACAGTTCTGAATATTCATCCTTTTTGTGAATCATGAATCACCTTTCCCAATCTTTACGCTTGATAATTTGGAAGTCTCATAGTTTTGACAAAAAGTTTCTTCAACCTGTTTACCAGGGAAAGCATCATACACTGACTCAATGAGTTGAAGCAAGCGATGAATCAACCCAATGGGTCATAGCGAGTTATAAACAAGGAGCCGGCTCAGTGAGTCGCGACGAGTCATAAAAATGCTTTATGAAACCTTGCGGCAGTTCCACAAAGGTAGTCATGAAAATTTGTCGGCTCGATGAGTTACAACAGGATAGGACGAGTTTGCAAAACTCTAGTGCTACCCCAAGAAGGATTTTGCAATAGCCCAAGTTATTTAGACCGGCTGATCAGGCGCGAGTCAAGCTTCAGTGAAGCAGGTTCAGTGAACCAATGGTTTCTCTATTTTCCATGTGTGGCTCTGGCCGGTAACTTTCATGTTTTAACCAAGGCGAGTTCAGGGTCCAAAAAGCAAATTGACTCACCAAGAGTAGATGGGTCCATAGGGCGACTCGTCCAAGACATTGTCCAGTATAACCATTTGTAATGAGGTAATTTTTCGCTAGCCAAGAGGGTATTCAGGCTGAACTCAGTGAGTGGAAGCCCCCAAATGACCTGTGATTTGGGGAAAAACCAGACATAGGATTACAGAAGTGTATCCGCTCTTACTGCAAAACGACTTGGGAGCTAGTAGCCCCCAAGTAAGCCTACTTAGTTCTCAGAATCATATAGGGCGCCCATGTTTGAACCGTGCAATGTGGCAACTTTGGTACTCTTTGGCCAAGCACAGACAAGAAATTTTGTTTTGTGGGGATTTGTTTGCTGATGAATGAATGTATTGAATGTAAGATTGTATTGTTGTAGAGACAGACAATGGAACACCACCTTGAGTTTGTCATCTGATCCCACATTCTCTACCCCATGAGTGAAATAAGACAACAGTCCATTGATCAATTCACGTAGCCTCTTTGTTTTGTTTTGCTTGTCCCGCTCAATTTCTCATCATGGTGGAATTAACAATGGACGGGTTGATTTCTCAACAAAATAGGATAGGACTCACTACATTAGTTAGTTAGATTATTATTTTAAAAAATCAAAATGATTATAAAAACATTAAAAGCGTGTGGTATTTTTTTCTCCCATTGCAACGCACGGCCCCTTTTGCTAGTCTATATCTATATCTATACCTAATAATAAAGCGGCTATTGCTTCCTTCGGAAAACCCACCACAACATTTTTATAAAAAAGCCCCTATAATTTTTGTTATTCAACCCGCGCGCCATCATTTAACTGCAGCGCAAAAGAAAAAACAATTCGCTGCAAAAATTATACCCATACGCATCGCCTCCTCCCGTCGACCCTGGGCCACCCTGGCCTGTGCCCAGGTCGCCGCCACACCACTCGCCGCCGAGGCCGACCTCAACCGCCACTGCTGCCGATCTCAACCAACCCGCCTCCGCGGCTGTACCTCCCCCCGCTCACTGCCCCCATTGCGGCACTCGAGCACATCGCGTCGACCCTGGTCCACCCTGGCCTGTGCCCAGGCCGCTGCCACATCACTCGCCGCCGCGGCCGATCTCAACCACCACTGTTGTCGATCTCAACCCACCCGCCTCCGCGGTGGCACCTCTTCCCGCTTTCTGCCCCCGTTTTGGTGCTCGAGCACAGCTTCTGGATCAAATCAACGCGACAGCTACAACGACTTTGGATGATGCGTCTGCTCGATGCAGAACGGCGGCGGCGTGCGGATAAGGCGCGGTGGAGCGAAGTACTTGCAGGTGGAGGTGGGCCTCCATGTCTCACACGGGGAACTCCGAGGTTATGGCACGGCTACGGCGACTCCTTATGGCCAGATAGAGGCGCCTAACCCTTGGTCCCCTCATGGTATCCCCTTCTCCAGCAGGAACTCATCATCTGGTGAGATCCCCTCCCCATGCCTCCAACCGTGTGCCAAGCACCGGCAAGATATTCTACATCTGTCGATCTGTGGTCCTTTGCATGCATATGCTTTGAACTTTCCTCACGAGATGTGCTCTTTGATCCGCATAGTGGAGATAACTTTGACAGGGATGAGGTATTTTTGTTCATTTCCTCACTTTGATTTCGACTAAGAACATACTTTCAACATTGTGGATCTGTACCCGGTTTATCATCTGGTAAATGATGTCCCCCATTTTAACTTAAGAAAGGTTCACATCACAATCAACAACCGACTCTTTGATACCTACATTTCATTCAAGCAGGAGATAACTGCGAAGGGTGGGCCTCACTTCTAGCTCGATGATATTGTTTTTCAAAGTTTTATTTCTTGCATTAGCGTGACTCAGTGACATGTGTATGGTCATGGTCGACTTCACCACCTTGAGACTCACCATGTTCAGGTAAACACGGTAGTCACCATTGGCAAGGATCGAAAAGAGGATAATAATAAGTGATAACACGGTTTCCGTGTTCAAAAAGAAAAATGTGGACCTAGGAAATGGGTCTTGAGCTACACTTATATATTGGTTAGGGGTGAGCATTGTTTTTTTTTTCTCCCGTTGAATAAAATTTGCAGGTCTTAGTATCACCTCATGATACTATTCATGCATTCTAATTCATCCATTTAACTTCATCATTTGTTCGATTCGTTTAATTACATCGTCACCCGTAGCAACGCACGGGCACATTTACTAGTCTATATCTATATCTATACCTAATAATAAAGAGGCTATTGCTTCCGTTGAAAAACCCAGCACGACATTTTTATAAAAAACCCCAGTAATTTAAGTTATTCAACCCGCGCTCCATCATTTATCCGCAACGCAAAAGGAAAAAACGATTCGCTGCAAAAATTATACCCGTACGCATCGCCTCCTCCCGTCGACCCTGCGCCACCCTGGCCTGTGCCCAGACCGCTGCCACACCACTCGCCGTCGTGGCCGACCACAATCGCCACTGCTGCCAATCTCAACCCACCCGCCTCCGCGGTCGTACCTCTCCCCGCTCACTGCCCTCGTTGCGGCGCTCGAGCGCATCGCGTCGACCCTGGTCCACCCTGTCCTGTGCCTAGGTTGCTGCCACACCACTCGCCGCCGCGGCCGACCTCAACCACCACTGTTGTCGATCTCAACCCACCCGCCTCCGCGACCGTACCTCTGCCCGCTTGCATCCCCCGTTTCGGCACTCGAGCACAGCTTCTGGATCAAATCAACGGGATAGCTACAGTGACTGGGGATGATGCGTCTGCTCGGTGCATAACGACGGCGCCGCGGCGGAGCGAAGTACTTGCAGGTGGAGGCGGGACACCATGGCTCACACGGGGAACTCCGAGGTTATGGCGCGGCAACGACGACTCCTTAGGGCCAGATAGAGGCGCCTAACCCTTGCTCCCCTCATCGTATCCCCTCCTCCGACAGAAACTCATCATCTGGTGAGATCCCCTCCCCATGCCTCCAACCGTGTGCCAAGCACCGACAAGAAATTTCTTTTGTGGGGATTTTTTTGCTGATGAATGAATGTATTGAATGTAAGATTGTATTGTTGTAGAGACAGAGAATGGAACACCACCTTCAGTTTGTCATCTGATCCCACATTCTCTACCCCATGAGTGAAATAAGATAACATTCCATTGATCAATTTACGTAGCCTCTTTGTTTTGCTTTGCTTGTCACGCTCAATTTCTCATCATGGTGAAATTAATAATGGACGGGTTGATTTCTCAAAAAAATAGGATAGGACTCACTACATTAGTTAGTTAACTTATTATTTTAATAAATCAAAATAATTATAAAAATAGTAAAAGCGTGTGGTATTTTTTTCTCCCGTTGCAACGCACGGGCTCTTTTACTAGTACAACTAAAAGACCTAACTCAAACCTACTCGGTCACAATTCCATCCAAACTAGCTAGCTCCCGGTCCATTCTGGACTCATCCTAAACACCTAGGATAACACGTACCAAACTACTACAAGGAAATCACTAACCGAACCAACGATAAGCTTTCTTACATTAATCACAACGGTACTTGTCTTAACTAAAACACCCTAGGTTTGGATTACTCTAACATTCACCCCTTAATCCAAATACTTGATATTTTGCTTGACGAGACATGTAGACGATCATCTCCTCGTATTATCAAGCTAGTTCCTTCCGGTGACGCGACTTACCGGACCATATTTTTTCTTTTTCTGCGATGATGTCCACCATTTCACCATCTTGTTTTCATACCCATTTATAGACTGAAACCAACGGTTAACTGGACTACCAACCACGCTGTCACATTTTATTGTGCTAATTACAGACTAAATACATAGCCTCATGCACGAACTCAATTTAATAGGTCTCTGTGCATCCTTACGTTGATGTTCATCTTCTCGTTGAGACACGCAGATAGCCATCCGCCATCTTGTCTTCGCACACGTCTTCACCCCTTGGAGATACACTGTCGTGGGAACACACACACCTATGGTATGTGGGGATCCCTTGTGGTTCGGCAGGGGAGTGAGGCGGATGCGCCGAGAGCAGACCAAGAAGTTGGGGCAGGATCGTTTTTACCAAGGTTCGGGCCGATCGGAGGCGTAAAACCCTACTCCTGCTTCGTGTTTATATGATGTAGAGGTGATGGTCTACTAAGTGTCTGTTCGTTGACTGGCTAACCTCCCTTATGTGCATACCCAAGGCCTCCTTTTATAGGGCTAAGGGGTCTCCAACAGTGGCAGTACAGAGTTTTCACGGGGTTCACAGTGGAACTGTGCACCCACAAGTTGCATAGTTTGTTACGGTGCTTCTGGCGTCTCCGCAGACGCATTTACTGGTTCGTCAGATATCACAGAGATGGCACAAGGGTAGGTGCCATCGGCACTGTGCCCCCAGGTTCCGCTCGACACGCGTCGATTGGAACGACACATATCAAGTGGCTAGGGGGCAGCTGGTTGTTGCACTAGCATAAGAGTGCGTCGGGGCCCTGCCGGGGGTGTAACGTGCTGGATCGTTGGTGGCTCCCCCGGCAAGGGGTCTTGCCGGGGCTTCTGCTGCCTTCCCCCGGCAAAGGGGCTTGAGGCGGTCGATGCTTTCGGTCTTCTGGCATGAGGCTTCGGGTGCCTTCACGGTCTTGGTGTAGTACTTCAGAAAGTGTCCTTGTTGGGGCTGTTGTCGACTCCCCCCCGGCAAAAGGGGCTTGCCGAAGGTGGCGCCTTTCTGTCAATCTAAGTGTTTATCGTGGGCTTCACCTCTGCTTCCCGTTGTCCCTGGTCGGGCCTACCGCGGTCGTGGCTACTATCGTCCATGCATAAGTCATGGGTTCTAAAGGCCCATTCTTTAGCGCACCGACAGGAGCCCCCGGGCCTAGGCCATACATGCATGCAAGGCGTTGTTGGGCTAGGCCCAAATGGTGCACGGGCACGCACGACCGAGATTTGAGGCGTTGTTGGGCTTTTGCTTCGGGTGCCACGTTTTCGTTGCACGCCCTTGAACGCGCGACGTGGGAGTCGTGCACGCGGTGGCCGAGTAACCCGCGCGAGGGCGGGCCTACCACGATTGGTTGTTTCCGCCTCGCGTGTTGCATGCATAGTTGTGGCCAGGCACGTGGCGATCGTGGCCTTAAAGTTTAGGTCGTGGCAGGGACCAGCTTTCCACGCATGGTGCAATAGGGCGGTTGAAAGTGCATGTTATGCCCTTAATCGACTTTTGGTGTTAATGACAACACATACATAGGAAACTAATCCTATTTGTTGAGTGTATCTCAGGATGGCAAGTACTTTAGTAGGTTGAGAATTATGTGCCAAAGGTGGTCTGAGAAGATCGGGATTTATATTTCGAGAAGGCTCGGGATTAAGAAAAGATGATGTAAACTATTCTTTTGAGTTTACTGATATTGAGTATAGGGATCCCGCACTATTAAGAGCGGATCACAGGTTTTGCGATGAACTTGCTCATACCACATCTTCACTGTCATACCCAATACCATATATTCTCCACTCTGTTTCTATCTCAAAACAGGTCTATTGCCTCGGACTTCCGGCTCCCTCCGGACGTCCGAGGGCCGGACGACCGGCAGGATTCGGAAATCCGGAGCCCTCCACCAGAAGTATTTGAGTCATATAACTCGGATTTCCGGCTCCCTCCGGACATCCGAGGGCCGGACGTCCGACCAGCCTCGGAAATCCGGAGCCCTGCACCAGAAGAACATGAGCTCTATAACTTGGATTTCCGGATCCTTCCGGACATCCGAGGGACGGACGTCCGCCCCCCTTCGGAAATCCGGAACCTCCCACCAGAAGAAGTTGAGTCGAATAACTCGGATTTCCAGTCCTCTCCGGACGTCCGGTCGTTGTTCAATTCATAGTATTTTCAGTCATATCTACAGGCCTCGGACGACCGGCCCCTGTCGGACGTCCGAACCCTCGCGGACGCCCGGACTTCCGGAAACTGTCGGACGTCCGGACCCTGTGTGACTTAAAGTATCCCCAATGGCTGTTTTTCACTCCCCACTATATATACTCTTCTCCCACCTCGTGAGAGGGTGTTCAACACATCTAGCATACATCCAAGAACACCTTTCTTCTCACTCACTCTTGTCTACACCAATTAATAGTTTAGCAGAGCATTTGTGAGTCCCTTTGAGTGTTGTTCCAATTAATAGATAGATCATCTCCCTCTCCTCCTTCCCACCAAAGCGATTTGTGATTTGAGCAAGTTTTGAGCAATCCCCGTGATCTTGTTACTCTTGGAGGTTGGAGACTCCTAGGCGATAGGAGTCTTTGGAGAGGAATCAAACCATTGTGATTTCCCCCAGAAAGATTGTGAAGGTTTGGAAGCCACCTCAAGGCTTACCACTAGTGGTTGAGAAACGCCTTCGTGTAGTTATCTCAAAGGGAGAATAGGGTGAGCCTTCGTGGCGTTGGTGTGCCTTCGTGGTAACATCCGCCCCTCTAACGGTGACGTAGCTTCCCTCCAAGGAAGTGAACATCGGGATACATCCTTGTCTCTCTTGGAGTTTTGGTTATTCCTAACCCTAACTCTCTACTTGTGTTAATCCTTATTACATACTTGTATTTGATTATTGTTTACCGCTTGTCTTACTTCACTCTAAATAGCTTACTCCTTGTCATAGCAATTATTAGGCCTACACTCATATTCCGAACTTTTGCCTAAAATTGCTAAGTAATTTTTAAAATTCGGAATTGTACCTATTCACCCCCCTCTAGGTCCATCTCGATCCTTTTCAGCGGTTCCCTGTTCACCCGTGACCGCGGGCAGGGGGATTGGCCAAGTGGGGTGGCGACCCTTGGAGCGGAGGAGAGCTAGCCCCCGCGTTCCCCTTCACTATAAATCTGGGGGTTCGCGGAGGGCAATACTAATCCATCTCACACGTGGGACGCAAATCCTCATAGCCTGTGCTTCCGGGTTTCTTCAGATTCAGGTGGCGCTCGCCCTTAGCCACCACCCGCCACCGGAGTGGCGACGATCTCTTATTTGGATCATGCCATAGCTTCAGCCGCAAGAGTAGGAAGCGATCCCATCAAGCGTGCTGGGAAAGGCCCAAGGGGTCGCGGTCATCGCAGAGGTTGTGGCCGGAGGAGACGGGGTGCTCCCCTACCTTCTTCCCCGGTACAAACTTCTTCAGGAGGGGGCCATGCAGAGGGGGCAGCATTGGAGTTCATCATAGAGGTGCACGACCCTCCCTGAGGCCACCTGCACCTCCCTTGCCCTTTGCCAGGGCAATGGAGGTTGACAATCCTCCCGCATCATGACCGTGGGGGCATGGTTGCTCCCACGGCGCCACATGGGCAAACGTGGAGTGTCTGAAGCGCCGCGCCGTGTTCCTTGGGCGCCGCTAGGAGACCTTTGCATGCGCCCACGGTCTTGAGGATGGGCATGTCTGACATGCCCATCGTCATGTTTTATTGATGCTTGGGTGCGCGTCTTGGCTGTTGCGAAGAGAGTTCGAGCTGTGCTGGATGTTCCTTCTCGAGTCACAGTGACAAGGCGGACAGTGATGCTGATGGTGGTGGCGATGGGTCAGGATCTTTGGGCATCAAATCGTAGTACGATGCCTCGAGATCTAACTGACCGACGGCCGCACCATTACGGTCAGCTCACGCCTCTCCCCCTCCGTGGCAGGATTGGGTCGCCGGGAGCTCCGATGTTGCCTCATCTTCGACGAAGAGGCGCGCTCGTGGGCCCTGGCTTCTTCATCCCTTCCGGTTGCTCTATCCTCTCATGCGAGTGCAGAGAGACCCAGTTGGGCCTGTTCAGGGTCCCCCCGCTCTTTGCCTTCTTGTAGCCATCATGACTTGCCAAAGACAATATTATCTTAAATTAGAGTAGCGGTGACCACAATCGATGTAATTTACCATATTATCATGAATGAAAATGTATGCTATTTTCCTTGTTTTGGTTCTTCTTGTATGATAAAAGAAAGACCCTACCCTGTGCTAGGCACTTGTCGATGTGAGCAGCCCCAGCCGTGAACGGTTAGACGACGGATCCTCTGTAGTCAGTCAGGGGCGTCGCTGCCGGCAAGCTACCTTGGCGCGACTGATCTTGCCGGCGCGTACAACCCTGCCACAAGTGCTCGAAGGAATGGGTCCTGGGCAGCTTGCTGGGGGTGAAGCCTTCGGCAAGGTATCGTGATAAGGCGCTTTCCGCGTGTAGGTTCCTTGTACCGAAAAGGACGAAAATTTCCAAGGAAAACAAACGCTTCATTGAGACCCTTGTCGGCGTGGCTAGCCCTGCCACGGGCTCTTTGAGCAACGGACCCTTGGCGATCTGCTAGAAGTGCCGCTGCCGACAAGGCTTCCTTGGCGCTCCCAACACCGCCGCTTAAGTTGCTGAGAAGGCTCGAAGCAAATCAAGGGTGCGCTCGGCCACGTCAAGTTCCCCTCGCGGCAAGTTTCAGAAATTAGGTGGTTCGTCTACTCTTGCCGGAGGTAAGCGCAATGCATAACTAATCATGCCAACATATATGAAAACTGGTAAAGACTGCGAAATGCTTAACTAATTATACCAACATATATGAAAAGTTGTGCTAGGCTTTTGCGCGAAGGTTTATATGCCCTGCTGGCAAGACTTGTGCGAAGGAGTGTTGTCGGGAGCCCCCGTGCTTCATGGGCTACCGGCAAAGACGTTGCCGGCCTGGAGGCGGTTAGGGCAGCGTTGGGCCTCCATGGGAGCGATGGGCCCCGACAAGAATGCATCGTCTTGCCGGGGGTGCTCCCATCGTGACTTCGAGAGCAGTACAACGCTCCTAAGAGGCGAGCCTGCCGGAACGAGCACCTGGGGTCTTGCCGGAGCCCCCTGGCATGTCCTCGACAACAACTCATCACCCCGAAGGGGTGTGCCCGCTGGAGAAGGTACCAGAGGTCTTGCCGGAGCCCCCGGCGCGCGTTCAACAACGACACTACACTCTGGGAGGAGGCGTATCCGTTGGAGCGCATGGAGGCCCAGTGGCCCCGCTCCACTGGTCTTCGCCCGGGCTGTCGCTAGCTTGGATCACCGCAGATGCGTCCGTGAATTGATGAGTCGCCATGGCCGCTCTCTCCTCGGAGGTCGTGGCGGTGGTAGTGATGATGGAGCTTATGCCCCCGATCCTTAGGTCAGATCAGCGCACCTTCTTCTTGGCATGCCCTCTACCTGGCGCGCCAGAGATGTCGTGGGAACACGAACACCTATGGGAACTGGGGATACCTTGTGGTTCGGCGGGGCAGGCGGATGCGTGGAGAGCAGACCGAGAAGTCAGGGGACAATCATTTTACCCAGGTTCGGGCCGCTCGGAGGCGTAAAACCCTACCCCCTGCTTCGTCTTTATATAATGTAAAGGTGATGGTCTGGTAAGTGTCTGTTCGTTGACTGGCTAACCTCCCTTATGTGCATGCTCAGGGCCTCCTATTATAGTTCGAAGGGGTCTCCAACAGTGGAAACCCATGGTTTTCATGGGGTGCATAGTGGAACAGTGCACCCACAAGTTGCATAGTGCGTTACAGTGCTTCTGGCGTCTCAGTAGACACATTTACTACTTCGTCAGATGTCTCAGAGAAGGGACAAGGGTGCGTTCCATCAGCACTGTGCCCTAGTTTCCGCTCGACAAGCGTCGATCGGAATGACATGTATCAAGTGGCTAGGGGCAGCTTGCTGTTGCGCTGGCATAAGAGTGCGTCGCGGCCGTGCCGGGGGTGTAACGTGCTGGAGCGTTGGTGGCTCCCCCGGCAAGGGGTCTTTCCAGGGCTTCCGCTGCCTTCCCCTGGCAAAGGGGGTTGTCGGGATCGATGCTTTCGGTGTTCTACCATGAGGCTTCGGGTGCCTTCACGGTCTTGGTGTAGTACTTCGGAAAGTGTCCTTGTCGGGGCTGTTGTCGACCCCCCCACCCCCCCCCCCCCCCCCCCCGGGCAAAAGGGGCTTGCCGGATGTGGCGCCTTTCTGTCAGTCTAAGTGTTTTAAGAGGGCTTCGCCTCTGATTCCCGTCGTCCCAAGCCAGGCCTGCTGCGGGCATGGCTACTACCATCCGTGCACAAGTCATGGGCGCTAAAGGCCCATTCTTTAGTGCACCGACATACACCTTCACTGGAGCACCTCGACCGTGACGTCTCATGTGTTCGCGCCTTGAAAATGCATCTCACTCGAGTCCCTCAACCATGACAAACGTCTCATAGACCAACGCTTGGACCCAACTCCATATCTTATTCTTGTTGTCGGTGACACATTTTACCGAACAACAATTCACGTCCGGTTGCAACACAATTCATCATGTACACGCAACACATCTTTTCGTACATGAACCGGCCAGAACTTGTTACCGTTTCCCAAGATCGATCGCACGATCTCGAAGCAACCCGACTGGTCCAGCGATAACACAACTCGATGTATGTGCGCAACACAACTTCATTTATACGAACTCGATGGAACTTCTTGATCACAGACAGAAACTCAGGGCACAACTTCCTTTTTCCATCGGTTGAAGCTCTTAATTCTCCTCCACCAATGACGCATCTCAACTGCAGCATAAGACTCACACCTGCGAGCTCTTAAACACATCTTGTAAGAACTCACGTGCACACCCTCGAACAAGGCACAACTCCATCGTCTCTTTCTCGCTCCCCCCAACGCTGATCAACATCGCCATGCTTAAGATAACTTCCTTGTCATCTCTTCCAAGTCGTTCCACTGAAAGACAATAATTTGTCGCCTCGCTTGCAACATCACCATCACCGCCTTCTTATTGCCGCGCCGCCGAATGACTACCGCCAAATCCTTCGCGTTGCCACTCGAACGACGATTGCCCAGGACTGTTTGTCGCTGCACCACCCAATGACTATATTGACCGCTCCTCCTCGCTACAGTGGTGATTGTATTGTCTGCCCCGAGGCGCTAATGGGGTCGCCTCGCCGGGGCAAATGCAACTTCACCTTAACCTTGCGCTCATATCAATTATTGGATTTTCGCCACATAATCGATCACATCAAAACACAGAAACGCACACGCATAAAAACTTTAGCCAAGGGTACATCTCGTACCCTCTAATTTCTTTCTTTATTAGTTTTCACAACTCACGTTAGAAATCTCACACAGCCTCACATGTATATATACACGCACACGAAGCCCTCACCCAATACACCTAAAAGACCTACTCGGACACAATTCCATCCAAACTAGCTAGCTCCCGGTCCATACCGGACTCATCCTAAACGCCCAGGTCAATACGTACCAGACTAGTAAAAGGAAATCACTAACTGAAGCAATGCTAAACTTTCTTATATTAATCACCGGCAAGCCTGATCTGAAGAGTACTTGTTTTAACTAACACACATGTTTGGATTACTCTAACATATTAAACACCCACACGTGATGTCGGGTCACTCACCTGTCCAAATAACCCGACCCATCCGGGCTCGAACTGACCTCAATTGTTCGGGCAGTCCGACGCCCCCTCATATCTAGCCAAAATGTGAGATGGCTATGGTATGGCCTGGGTATGTACGAATGTGTCCCCATGTCACCCTAGCCCATCGCGACCCCACTCCGTCGCACAAAAAAACCCAATCCGTAAACCTAGCTCACTCAACTCTTCTCTCTTGCTCTGTCTCTTGTTCTCTCCTCCTTCGATTTCTCCTTTCCATTGATCTTATCTGACGATTGCGGCGAGCATGTCATGTGCTGGCACCAGGTCCAAATTTGACCTCAATGTCGACAAGGAGCTGGCCCTCGCATTGCCCTGGAGCGGTTCAAGGTGGAGATGGCGGATAGTTATGGATTTAACCCATCACCGGTCACACGTCGATGCAGCAAGGGTGCTGGAGCTTGCCCCTTCTAGCACGCACGTGAAAGCACAACTTCTTCCTAGATGGTTTTAGTAATCATAACAACATATACTTCACTGGAGTAATGATCCTACCAAGTATATTTCAGAAAAAGTTCAATGAATGGATTGTCTAAGGATTGTGAGGAGATTCTGTAGATACAAGTAACATCTATGGGCAACAAGATTCAAGACTCTATATTTTGCATTTTGTGAGAAATCACACTTGAGTCCATAAAAAAGCCAATACTCTTAAAAGGGGATGAGTTGTCTATGATGACCTGGTTGCTCAAGTGCTTAGAGATTATCCACCAAATATACTCATGAAATTCTCCCACAAATATTCTATCCAAACCCTAAAGTATAAATTTGGTGCCACCAATATTTCCAAATCGGCCCTACCGAGTTTTACCTTAGACAAAATCGAAAGCCAACTCACCAATCTCGGTACCACCAAGTTTGATTTTGGCCTGACCAAAAAACAGTGACCAACTCCCTGTTTAGCAATTTGCTAAAATCGGAATCTCCGGGTTCTGCAAATCGGTGCCACCGAGTTTGGGTAACTGCCTAGGCCATCCAAAATCGGACCCTCCCATTCGAGTTTTTTCTTTGCCTTCACCGAATTGGGCAATAAAGTTATGATGGTTGGGTTTTTGGAGATGGCTATATATACTCCTTCACCTACCTCTCATTCGTAGAGGAAGCACTCAGAACGAACCAACACTTTCCCCATCCATATTTTTTAGAGAGAGTCACCTACTCATGTGTTGAGATCAAGATATTCCATTCCTACCATATGAATCTTAATTTCTAGCATCCCCAAGTTGCTTTCCACCCAATCAATCTCTTCTACCCAAGCCAAATCTCTCAGAGAGTGATTTAAAGTTGAGGAGACTATCTTTTGAAACACAAGACCAAGGAGTTCATTATACTACCACATCTATTACCTTTTGAAGAGTGGTGTCTCCTAGATTGATTAGGTGCCACTTGAGACCTTCTACTTCGTGTGGACTTGAACCAAGAAGTTTGTAAGGGTAAGGAGATCGCCTACTTCATGAAGATCTACCCCGAGTGAGGCAAGTCCTTCGTGGATGTAAGCCATGGTCGAATAGACAAGGTTGCTTCTCCATGGACCCTTGGTGGGTGGAGCCCTCCATGGACTCCTGCAATCGTTACCCTCCGCGGGTTGAAGTCTCCATCAACGTGGACGTACGATAGCACCACCTATCGGAACCACGCCAAAAATCTTCGTGTCATCTTTGCGTTTGATCTTTCTATTCGTACCCTCTACTTACATGTGCATGTCTTTACTTTCCGCTGCTATACTCTTAGACTTGCATGTGTAGGGTGTGCTTGACTTGCTATAATTGCTAAAACTTGCCCATAACTAAAATCGGGAAAATTCTAAGTTTTTATTTGGTCAAGTAGTTTAATCACCCCCCCTCTAGACATACTTTGGATCCTACAAGTGGTATGAGAGCTTTGGTTTTCATTGCATTGGTTTCACAACCTAGGAGAGTATTGCATCTAGTGAGGGAAATTATCATTTTGGAGGTCCATATTTTGATGGTACAAACTTTGCTACTTGGAAGCATAAAATAAAAATGCATATTCTTGCTCATAACCCCACTGTTTGGGCTATTGTTCATGTTGGGTTGCAAGGTGAATTCTTTCGTGATGGAAGGGGACCATATTATGAAGCGATGATACGTCTCCAACATATCTATAATTTTGATTGTTCCATGCTATTATATTATCTGTTCTCGATGTTTTTATGCATTTATATGTTGTTTTATATTATTTTCAGGACTAACCTATTAATCAAGAGCCTAGTGCCAGTTTATATTTTTCCATGTTTTTGAGTATTGCAGATAAGGAATATTAAATGGAGTCCAAACGGAATAAAATCTCTAATAAGATTTTTCTTGAACCAGAAGACAGGCAACAGGCTTGGAGTAGGGGGCATGGAAGTTGCCGGGAGGCCACAAGCCTGCAGGGCGCACCCTCGGGGTGGCCGCGCCCCCTGACTTGTGGGCCCCCTGTAGGTCTCCTAACCCTAATTCTTGGCCTATTAACCCAAATATTTCCGTATCGCCTAAAAATAGTATTGATTCATGGGATAAGTGTAAAGATGCTTTTATTTCCAAGTAGTTTCCGCCCGCTAAGATCATCTCCCTTAGGAACCATATAATGAATTTTAAGCAACTTGATCATGAGCATGTTGCACAATCTTGGGAGAGTATGAAACTAATGATTAGGAATTGCCCCACACATGGTTTGAAATTATGGATGATTATACAATTTTTTTATGCGGGATTGAATTTTCCTTCTAGAAATCTTTTAGATTCAGCCGCGGGTGGTACCTTTATGGAGATCACATTAGGAGAAGCTACTAAACTCCTAGATAATATTATGGAAAATTACTCTCAATGGCACACCGAAAGATCTCCTACTAGTAAAAAAGTGCATGCTATGGAAGAAATAAATACTTTGAGTGGAGAGATGGATGAATTTATGAAATTGTTTGGTAGTAAGAGTGCTCCTATTGATCCTAATGATATGCCTTTGCCTTCTTTTATTGGAAATAATAATGAATCTATGGATGTGAATTTTGTTGGTAGGAACAATTTTGGAAATAACGCGTATAGAGATAATTTCAATCCTAGCCAGTTTCCTAGTAATTCCTCTAATAATTATGGTAATTACCACAAAAATTCTTATGGAAATTCTGATAATATGCCCTATGATCTTGAGAATAATATTAAAGAATTCATTAGCTCTCAAAAAGATTTCAATAATATGATTGAAGAAAAAATTGCTCAAGGTTGATGATTTGGCTAGGAACGTTGATAGAATTTCTCGTGAGATTGATTCTTTAAAAATTAGATCTATTCCACCCAAGCATGATATTAATGAGTCTTTAAAATCTATGAGAATTTATATTTATGATTGCAAAGAAAGAACCGCTAGAATACGTGCTAAGTATGAATGGCTTGAAAAAGTGTTTTCTCGTGATAATATTGATGAAGATCTAAAAGTGATTGGTGTGACACCTATTGAATCTTTGTTTTCTAGCATAAATCTTGAAAACTATGGGACTGTAAATCTTGAAAAAGATGAGTCAACTTTAGCTAAAAGGCATCCCAATGATTCGGAGTTCATAGATCTTAGTGATAAGATTGATAAAAGTGGGATGGAAGAGGTCAAAACTTTAAATAGCAATGAGCCCACTCTTTCGGATTTCAAGGATTTTAATTATGATAGTTGCTCTTTAATTGATTGGGTTTCCTTGTTTTAATCCATGTTAAATTCTCCGCATGCTTATATTCAAGATAAAGCCTTTACTAAACATATTATGGATGCCATGATGAAATCTTTTGAAGAGAAACTTGAGTTGCAGGTCTCTATACCTACAAAACTTTATGATGAGTGGGAACCTACCATTAAGATTTAGATTAAAGATTATGAGTGTCGTGCTTTGTGTGATTTGGGTGCTAGCGTTTCCACAATTCCAAAAACTTTATTAGGATTACGTGAATTTGATGATTGTTCTCTAAATTATTCTTGGTAGACCCTTCCTTAAAATGATTGGTGCAATTATTGACATGAAACAAAGGTAATATTAGATTCCAATTTACATTAAGGAAAGGCATGGAGCACTTTCCTGGAAAGAAAATAAGATTACCTTATGAATCAATCATGAGAGCTACCTATGGATTGCATACCAAAGATGACAATACCTAGATCTATTGCATTATGCCTAGCTACGGGCGTTAAACAATAGCGCTTGTTGGGAGGCAACCCAATTTTATTTGTTTTGATTTTGTTTTTGGTTTTGTTTTTGAGTGCTGCACATATTATTAGCTCTGTAATAATTGTGTTTTCTTGTTTTAATTAGTGTTTGAGCCAAGTAAGACCTTTGGGGTAGTCTATGGTGTTTGCAAGATGATTTTGCTGAAAAACAGAAACTTCCGCTCTAAGTCCAGGAATTTTATAAATTCACTGGAACATGATTCGAATCTTATTTTTTCACATAGGATTTGTTTACAAATTTCCCAGAGTTTCCTAATTTTTCAGAATTTTTGGAGTTATAGAACTATTCGAATTAAACAGATTTCTTCATACTATTCTATTTTTGACACATTTTGTTTTCTTTGTGTTGTTTGCTTATTTTGATGAATCTATGGGTTGTATCGGTGGGTAGAGAAGTTGGTATACTGTAAATATTAATTCAGTATAAATAAAGAATGAGTTCACAATAGTACCTAAAGTGGTTTATTTTTCTTATACTAACAGAGCTAATGAGTTTTTTGTTGTGTTTTGTGTTGTGAAGTTTTCAAGTTTTGGGTAAAGATTTGATGGAATATGGAATAAAGAGTGGCAAAAGACTAAGCTTGGGGATGCCCAAGGCAGCCCAAGTCATATTCAAGGATAACAAAGAGCCTAAGCTTGGGGATGCCCGGAAGGCATCCCCTCTTTCGTCTTCAATCCATCGGTAAATTTACTTCATGCTATATTTTTATTCACCACATGATATGTGTTTTGCTTGGAGTGTCTTGTATGATATGACTCTTTACTTTTTAGTTTGCCACAATCATCCTTGCTGCACACATATTTTTAGGTAGAGACACACACTGAATCGTGAATTTATTAGAATAGTCTTGATGCTTCACCTATATCTTTCGATCTAGGCAATGTTTCTCTAGTACTTCACTTATATCTTTTAGAGCATGGTGGTGTTGTGGAATTATTTAACTCTAGTACCTCACTTATATTATTTTGAGAGTTCTTTAAACAACATGGTAATTGGTTTAGGTTATGAATTTAGTCCTAATATAATAGGCATCCAAGAGGGATATAATAAAAACTTTCATATTAAGTGCATTGAATATGATGAGAAGTTTTATTCCTTGCATATAGTTTTGAGATGTGAAGATGGTAATATGGGAGTCATGCTATTAAGCAATTGTGAATTAGAAAAAATACTTGTGTTGAAGCTTGTGATTCCCGTAGCATGCACGTATGGTGCACCGTTATGTGATGAAGTCCGAGCATGACTTGTTTAATGATTGTCAACCTTTGTGTGGTGGTCGAGATCGCACGATGGTTAACTCCTACCAACCCTTTACATAGGAGCATGCGTCTAATACTTTGCCTCGATAACTAATAGGCTTTTTCGATAAGTATGTGAGTTATTTATGACTAATGGTGAGTTCATGGGTTATACACACTCTCACCCTTCCACCTTTGCTAGCCTCTCTAGTACCAGCGCAACTTTTGCCCGTACATTAAACCTACCTTCCTCAAAACAGCGACCATATATTTTCCTCAAAACAACCACCTTACTTACCTATTATGACATTTTCATAGCCACTCCAAGATATATTGCCATGCAACACCACCGTCCCATTTTTATGACATGCACCATCACTTGCATATTGCTTATAGAGTCATATTTTGTTCTAGCTATCGAGTTTTAATCTTTGAGTTGTAAGAAAATAAAAGTGTTACTAGAGCATTGTCCCATGTGAGAAAAGGATGATGGAAGCTATGATTCCCTCACAAGTTGGGATGAGTATTCGGACTTAACAAAGAAAACAAAAGAGGCCAGCGAAGCCCATACAAAAATAAAAGAGGCCAAAGAAGCCCATCTAATAGAAGAGAAAAAGGGGGAAATGAGAGAAAGAGAGAAGGGACAATGCTACTATCTTTTTCCACACTTGTGCTTCAAAGTAGCACCTTGTTCTTCATAGAGAGTCTCCTACTTTTTCACTTCCATATAACTAGTGGAATTACATCTTTTGCACGACCACTTAGTTTTCTTTTTGAGCTTTCATACACTTATAGCTCTAGTCCATTTGTTGCATGGCAATCCCTACTCACTCACATTAATGTCTATTGATGGGCATCTCCATAGCCCATTGATATGCCTAGTTGATGCGAGACTATCTTCTCCTCTTTCTTTTACAACCTCCACCACATTTTGTTTCACCTATAATGCTATATCCATGGCTCACGCTCATGTATTGTGTGAGAGTTGAAAAGGTTTGAGAACATAAAAAGTGTGAAACAATTGCTTGATTTTCATCGGGGTTGTGCATGATTTAGATACTTTGTGTGGTGAAGGTGGAGCATATCCAGGCCATATGATTTCGTAGGGATAACTTTCTAAGACCATGCTATTTTCAAAGGAAGCAATTACCTTATTAGTATGCTTGAAGTATTATTGTTTTTATGTGAATATAGACTTTTGTTTTGAGTCTTATGGATCTGAATATTCATGCCACAATAGAGAATATTACATGGATAAATATGTTAGGTAGCATTCCACATCAAAAGTTCTGTTTTTATCATTTACCTACTCGAGAACGAGCAGGAACTAAGCTTGAGGATGCTGATACATGTCCATCGTATCTATAATTTTTAATTGTTCCATGCTATTATATTATCTGTTTTAGATGTTTTATATGCATTTATATGTAGTTTTATATTATTTTTGGGACTAACCTATTAATCCAGAGCCTAGTGCCAGTTTCGGGGTTTTCCACGTTTTTTAGTATTGTATATAAGGAATATTAAACGGAGTCCAAACGGAATAAAATCTCTGGAAAGATTTTTCTTGGATCGGAAGACATGCAACACGCTTGGAGTAGGGGGCAAGGAAGTTGCCGGGAGGCCACAAGCCTGCAGGGCGCGCCCTGGGGGCGCAGTTGCCCCCCATGGCTTGTGGGCCCCCTGTAGGTCTCCTAACCCTAATGCTTGGCCTATAAATTCCCAAATATTCCCGTATCGCCAAAGAGAGGAACGAAAATACCTTTACTCCGACGGGAGCCTATGTTCCCGAGAGATCCAATCTAGGAGCCTTTTCCGGTAATCTGCCGGAGAAGGAATTGATCACGGATGGAATCTACATCAACTCCATTGCCCCTTCGATGATGGGTGAGTAGATCACCATAGACCTACTGGTCCATAGCTAGTAGTTAGATGGCTTCTTCTCCCTCTTTGATATTCAATACCATGTTCTTCATGATCTTCATGGATATCTATCCGATGTAATACTCTTTTGCGGTATGTTTGTCGAGATCCGATGAATTGTGAGTTTATGTTCAAATTATCCATGAATATTATTTAAGTCTCTTCTGAACTCTTATATGCATGATTTCATATCTTTGCAAGTCTCTTTGAATTATTTGTTTGGTTTCGAAAACTAGATTGGTAACTCTTGCAATGGGAGAAGTGCTTAGTTTTGGGTTCAATCTTGCGCTGTCCTCACCCAGTGACATAGTAGGGGTAGCGAGGCACGTATTGTCTTGTTGCTATCAAGGATAAAAAGATGGGGTTTTCAGCATATTGCTTGAGTTTATCCCTTTACATCATGCCATATTACTTAATGTGTTACTCTGTTCTTCGTGAACTCAATACTCTTGATGCAGGCAAGAGTCGGTCGATGTGTGGAGTAATAGTAGTAGATGCTGAATCGTTTCGGTCTACTTGATAAGGACGTGATGCCTATATGCATAATCATTGCATTGGATATCTTCATAATTATTTGCTTTTCTATCAATTGCGGACAATAATTTGTTCACCCACCATATTATTTTCCTTTATGAGAGAAGCCTCTAGTGAAACCTATGGCCCCCGGGTATATTTTTCATACTATATATTCAGATCTATAAACCAAAAATACCAAAAATACTTTGTTGAAATTTATTTACTTTTGTTTTACTTTCAGATCTATCACTATTTTATATCTATCTCTATCAGATCTCACCCCTACAAATAATTCTGAAGGGATGGACAACCCCTTTATAGCGCTGGGTGCAAGTGTTTGATTATTTGTGTAGATACTACTATTGGAGCCTTGCTTGTTCCTCCTATTGGATTAATACTTTGGTTCTGAACAAACTAAGGGAAATACTTATCTACTTCGCTGCATCACCCTTTCCTCTTCAAGGGAAAACCAAGGCAATCTCAAGAGGTAGCAAGCGACCGCAGAATAATTGAAGATGTTGCTATACAACGCTCAAGCATGCGACATTTTATTCAACTACCTATGCCTCGAAGAGTTCAACAAGATTAGTCGTCTTTAGAATGCCAAGGAAATTTGGGATACATTGGTTGATATGCATGAAGATACCGAATCCTCCAGGGAATCTAAGTTGGATATGCTACAAAATCAACTTGACAAGTTCAAGATGAAGGATGGTTAAGGAGTCGCGGAAATGTACTCTAGGCATGCATTCATCACAAATGAGATTGTCGGCTTAGGAAGCGAAGAGATGTCGACAAATTCATCATAAATAAGATCCTTAGAGCCTTGGATGGAAAGTACGATACTGTGTGCACATTGTTCCATATGATGCCAAATTACAAAGATCTCAAGCCAACTGAAGTCATTGGAACGATTGTTACTCATGAGATGTCACTCAAAGATAAAGAAGTGTTTCATAACAACTCAAGCGGTACATGCAAAGCTTCAAGTGACACTCCCACTACATCGAATGACAACTTTGTTACCAATGAAGCGATAAGTCTCATGGTCAAGAAATTCAACAACTTCTAAAAGAGTAGAGGCAAAGAGAGAAGATCCAACTCAAGATATGAAGAGAAGCGTTCATGTAGTCATTGTGGAAGGCCCGGACACTACTCCAATGAGTGCATGCCCCCCACAAAAGAAGAGAAGAGTCACTTAGAAGAAGAACCTCAAGAGAAGAGTCACATCATAGACAGAGAAGGAGTAGAGAAGATTTCTATGAACGAAAACCCTCCTCGAGAAGCAAGTGTTGGGTTCTACCATAGGTGCATCATACGCGAACTAAAATTTTCCTACGCGCAGAACATCCAAGAACATGCTACGGAGATGGATCACAGATCGTTAGCACATAGATGCGTAGTGTCATGCAACGGAAGTAGAGTTGGGGAAGCACGTCCGGGTTGTCCGTATCCTCCTCGTCCGATCTCCCTCAAACAGTCGGTTGCCGGATTGTCTCCCTCGAACATCCGGTCTCCAGATCCCACGTACAGGTTCGTATGAGCGGCGCAGGTGCACCGCCTCTAACAGTATCCGCACGTGCAGGAGGAACACCGTGCGGCGGACTTCTAGGTGCAAATAACAAAGTTTGCAGCGGTGAGTGGAGGTGGCTAGGTGCACATGCACAACCCTAATGGCGGCGCCGAAGCAATCAACTCAATAAGAGTGCCACACCTCCACTATATATAGGAGTATTGTCGGCGTTCAGGGAATGGGGGTACCCAGACCTGCCTCCCTGTGGCCCATGGCTAGCCCACTTCATCAAACAAACCAACGGTGCCGGCACCACTCAAGACAAGGCCCTAGTGAGAGGCCAAGCCTCGCGAGGAGGAACGACATCAAGACCCGTAGGGGGCCTCCTCAGGACCCCTCCGGAGCGGTGGATATTCCGAGGCGAGGCCCGACCTTAGGAGTCAAGGATCACGCAGAGGAAGGACATGCGAGCAGCAGACGTCGGGACAGAGCAGTTTCCCCTTTAGTGCAAAGGGGGCAAGGACATACCGGGGTTCCCAAGGCATCTTCCAAGGGTTTCCTTTCTGGTGCAAAAAAGCCATCGCCGCCTGCCAGCGGGGCAGACGTCATCCCTGGACCCGTCCCAGCAGCCCTGACAACCACTTTGCAGGCGAAGACCACCTTTGGGTAGGGGAGCATGTTCCCCTGTACCCCTCCAAAATTGGTCGTTGTGGGATCCCTTCGCGCCAAAACGATAAGGGAAGAGGACCGGGGCCGCCACTATATATAGAGGGTAGGTTACTTCGTAGAGGGTGACCCGATTCATTTTTCATTCGCCCATCTGCACACCACAAAGGCCAACTATCCTCCGGAGGCCTTGGAACACTGTAGTAGTTCATCCACGAACCTCCACGAGAGGCAATACACTAAAGCAGGAGTAGGGTATTACGCTTCCCAACGGCCCGAGCCTGGGTAAACTGATGTGTTCTGTGTCTCCCTCACCATCGAGTGAGTTCTCTGGCATCCATGCGAGTAGCGAGCTAGGTGAGGTAGGGTCACGAGAGATCTGCGTACACGCCCGTGAGTTCGAATATTTAGGGTTTTGCGCATCCCGAAATCCGACATTTGGCGCGCCAGGTAGGGGGAGTGTCAAGGTCTTCTCTTAGCTTCATCTTCCCTAAGCCCGCTGCTCTGATCACCGGCGCCCAACAAGCATCTTCGAGCCTCATGGAGCTAGCTTCCAACCGTTATATCACAGCGGCCGAAAGCATGCATACATGCATTGTGGTGCCAAGCGGCTCGTACCAGATCGTCAACATTGTCTCCACCGTCGCAACCACCCGCGCCACCAAGGCGCACGGCGGTGCCCCCAGCACCCACGATGCGCCGCATCAACTTGGGGGACCTCGGGGCGCATGACGCGTTGTAGATGGCGATCGATATGCTCCGCCAATGATGGACGCAAGGGGGCTTCGACGCCTGGGCGGACCACATCTTGGAGCTGGTCGCCATCGCCCAGGAGGCCATCCAACCCCACTCTTCTTCAAGGCCGCAGGCGACGGTTCCCGGCAACGGGGCACCTCCCACGTTGGGCGGGGACGAGAGATACGCGCCTCATGCTGCCCTCCTCCTCCTCTAGATTCCGGCAACCAGCCCCGAGGTGCAGCAAGCGGGCAACCGGCAGGGGCACGAAGAGAATGGCAGGACGTTCGATGCACACACCACCGCGCATCACCAAGACCAGGTCGGCCCGGGCGGCCAGGCAGGAGCGCTCCCTCAGGCACATCCAGCAGACGACTGAGGCGTCGGCGAGGGCGCGCTACAGCAACGTAGAGACGCTAGTTCACCAAGGCGGGAGTCTGCACCAGGCAATGCCGGGACCAATTAACGGCGGTAACAAGAACAAGCGACTTCATGCGGAAGCCCACCGCAAGAAGATCTTCGAGCAACGCGACCGGGGGGGACCCCCCTCCATCGTTGAGAGGGAATGCCACCGTCGCGCTGATGAACGGCTTTGGAGGTCGATCGAACGCCTACATGGAGCCTTACGTACCGGAGTACGCGTTACCACCTGACCCTCTCGACGAGGAAGAGCCTCAAGCGTCCTTCCCAGGTGCCTATCCTCCTCAGGAGTAAGGAACGCTCTGGGGGGCCCGCTTGAGCCGGACCCTGGGGCCCCCACTGGCGGAGCGCCAGGCCCAAGAGGTGCGGGAAGGGAAGTGCCCCCAAGCCGCGGGGAATGACGCCAGTCGTCTCCCATGCGGAGAAACTGCGAAGAACCGGACCCCAGACCTCACGAGGACAAGTCATATGAAGCAATGAGACATAAGTGGCACGTTTCACCCGCGGCAGCCACGGTGTTGGTGCAGGCACCGAGGGCCGGGCCTCACGAGCCGCCCCTCATACACGAAGAAGCTATGCGAGTTAATTTTTTAGCTTCACTGCTCTAGGGTGTGTTTGTCGACCGCAGGAACTTCAAGTGTTCACGGCATAACTTTGCCCATCATATCATTTACTCATGCTTCCATAAGTTCTGCTGCATCCATTTGACGACCTGACATCTTGCCTTGCTTGGAACTTTGAGCGACCAACCCCCCCCCACCCCGCTCGGGGTCTCCGGCCTGCGCGCGACGCCCCGTCGCAGGACCTTGGGAGGCCTCGTGGCTTGCCAGGGCCACAATCAACATGATGAAATGGGGGCCGCTTGAGCGGCAAAAGGGGGCTCCTGAGCATTGCGCCTCAGGGGCCTTACCGGTCATAAGGCCACCTGCCACCCTTGATGTCGTCAACGGACATTCGGCCACTATCAGGGGTGGCAGGGCTTGACCCCGTAGCTGCGTTCGTCCATTCGGTCGTAAGCAACTGCGGTTGGGAAATGCGCGAGACCACGTCTTGGCGACGCAGAGCCGCTCGAACATCAAGGGGGGCTCCTGTGCATCGCGCCTCAAGAGCCTTACCGGTCACAAAGCCACTTGGTCACCCTGGTGCCGTCCCGGAACATTCGATCGGTATCAGGGGCTCACGTATTCCTCCACAATACCAACAGGTTTAGGTACACCAGAGACAGATGGTCCTGACGGCACGCAGCTGGCATGGGAGTATGATGAGGAGACAGACAGCCTGTACGTGAACTATCCAGAAGATTGAGGCATGGTCGTGATCGTGGGCCAGCAGGCAGTGTAGCATAGCCTTTTCTCTTGTTTTGTAGTCCGTTGCGGAACTACTTTGGTTGTATGCGTGATGTACTCTGATATATTTATGAGAAGGCAATTGAACCCTTAATTGTCTATCTTTATTATTATGTATGTGTTGTGTTACCTATTTGCGAGACGCTTTGATGCGCTTCTTTCCAATTCGGGCCTCGATCCCCAGATCAGAAAGGACCGCATTTTGGTCGTTACATCTATGAAGACGCACTTTTCCTCTTAGGGTTCCAGCATTTTAGGCTGAAGCTTTTTGACATAAGCATCACATCCCCAAACTTTAAGAAACGACAACTTTGGTCTTTTGCCATACCACAGTTCGTATGGTGACGTCTCAACGGATTTTGATGGTGCTCTATTTAAAGTGAATGTAGCTGTCTCTAATGCATAACCCCAAAACGATAACGGCAAATCGGTAAGAGACATCATAGGCCGCACCATCTCTAATAAAGTACGATTACGACATTCGGACACACCATTACCCTGTGGTGTTCCAGGCGGTGTCAACTGTGAAACAATTCCACATTGTCTTAAGTGAGCACCAACATCGAAACTCAGATATTCACCCGCACGATCAGATCGTAGGAACTTGATCTTTTTGTGCGATGATTTTCAACTTCACTCTGAAATTGCTTGAACTTCTCAAACATTTCAGACTTGTGCTTCATCAAGTAGACATAACCATATCTACTCAAATCTTCAGTCAAGGTGAGAAAATAACGATATCCTCCGCGCGCCTCCACACTCATCGGACAACACACATCGGTATGTATGATTTCCAACAAGTCACTTGCACGCTCCATTGTTCCGGAGAACGGAGTCTTAGTCATCTTTCCCATGAGGCATGGTTCGCATGTGTCAAGTGAATCAAAGTCAAGTGACTCCAAAAGTCCATCGAAATGGAGTTTCTTCATGCGCTTTACACCAATATGACCTAAGCGGCAGTGCCATAAAAACATGACGGTATCATTGTTAACTCTAACTCTTTTGGTCTCAATGTTATGTATATGTGTATCACCGCTATCAATATTCAATATGAACAATCTTCTCACATTGGGTGCAAGACCATAAAAGATATTACTCATAGAAATAGAACAACAATTATTCTCTGACTTAAACGAGTAACCGTCTCGCAATAAACAAGACCCAGATATAAGGTTCATGCTTAACGCACGCACTAAATAACATTTATTTAAGTTCATAACTAATCCTGATGGTAACTGAAGTGAAACTGTGCCGACGGCGATTGCATCAACCTTGGAACCATTTCCCACGCGCATCGTCACTTCATCTTTCGCCAGCCTTCGCTTATTCCGCAGTTCCTGTTTCGAGTTGCAAATAGGAGCAACATAACCGGTATCGAATACCTAGGCACTACTACGAGAGTTGGTTAAGTACACATCAATAACAAGTATATCGAATATACCTGATTTTTTCCTTGGCCGCCTTCTTATTAGCCAAATACTAGGGGCAGTTGCGCTTCTAGTGACTCAGACCCTTGCAATAATAACAATCCATTTCAGGCTTAGGTCCAGCTTTGGGTTTCTTCGTCGGATTGGCAACAGGCTTGCCGCTCTTCTTGGAACTACCCTTCTTTCCTTTGTTGTTTCTCTTGAAACTAGTTGTCTTATTCACCATCAACACTTGATGCTCTTTACGGAGTTCTGACTCTGTGACTTTCAACATCGCGAATAACTCGCCGGGTGACTTGTTCATCCCTTGCATGTTATAGTTCAACACAAAGCTCTTGTAGCTTGGTGGCAGTGATTGAAGAATTATGATAGTGATAGCCTCTTATGGGAGTTCAACCCCCAACTCAGCTAGACGGTTTGAGTACCCAAACATTTTGAGCACATGTTCACTAACAGACAAATTCTCCTCCATCTTGTAAGCATAGAATTTATCAGAGGTCTCATACCTCTCGATCAGGGCATTCTTCTCAAAGATAAATTTCAATTCCTCGAACATCTCAAATGCCCATTGAAGCTCAAAGCGATGTTGAATTCCCGGGTCTAAGCCATACACATTGAACTACTGAGTAGTTCTCCTTGCGTGTCGACCAAGCGTTCTTAAAATCTTGGTCAGCCGCGGCGGGTGGTTCATCTCCTAGCGCAACATTAAGGACATAATCCTTCTTCCCAGCTTGGAGGAGGAACTTAAGATTACGAGCCCAGTCTACAAAGTTGCTTCCATCATCTTTCAACTTAGCTTTCTCTAGTAACATATTAAAATTCAGGGTGACTTTCGCATGAGGCATTGATCTACAACACAAATATTTCAAAGTGGACTTAGACTATGTTCAAGATAATTAGAGTTTAACTAATCAAATTACTTGCTAAACTCCCACTCAAAAAGTGCACCCCTTTAGTCATTTGAGTGGTTCATGATCCAAATTCACTAACTCAAGTCTGATCATGACGTGAGTTGAGAATAGTTTCAGTGGTAAGCATCTCTATGCTAATCATATCAACTATACGATTCATGCTCGACCTTTCAGTTTGATGTGTTCCGAGGCCATGTCTGCACATGGTAGGCTCGTCAAGATTAACCCGAGTGTTCCGCGTGTGCAACTGTTTTGCACCCGTTGTATGTGAATGTTGAGTCTATCACACCCGATCATCACGTGGTGTCTCAAAACGACAAACTGTAGCAACGGTGCACAGTCGGGGAGAACACAATTTTGTCTTGAAATTTTAGTGGGAGATCACCTCATAATGCTACCTCGTTCAAAGAAGAATAAGGTGCATAAAAGGATATGTCAATCATCATGTGCTTCTTGATCCCCATCACCAAAGCACCGGCACGATCTTCTTGTCACCGGCGCCACACCATGATCTCTATCATCATGATCTCCATCAACGTGTCGCCATCGAGGTTGTCATGCTACTTATGCTATTACTACTAAAGCTACGTCCTAGCAATATAGTAAACACATCTGCAAACACAAACATTAGTTTAAAGACAACCCTATGGCTCATGCCGGTTACCGTACCATCGTCGTGCAAGTCGATATTAACTATTACAACATGATCATCTCATACATCCAATATATCACATTACGTCATTGGCCATATCATATCACAAGCATACCCTGCAAAAACAAGTTAGACGTCCTCTAATTTGTTGTTGCATGTCTTACGTGGCTGCTATGGGTATCTAGTATGATCGCATCTTACTTATGCAAAAACCACAACGGAGATGTGAAAATTGCTATTTAAACTCTCCAAGGACCGCCTCAGTCAAAACCAATTCAACTAAAGTTGAAGAAACTGACACCCGCCAGTCATCTTTATGCAACGAGGTTGCATGTTAGCCGATGAAACCAGTGTCTCGTAAGCGTACGAGTAATGTCGGTCCGGGCCGCTTCAATCCAACAATACCGCCGAATCGAGAAAATACTAAGGAGGGCAGCAAATCTAACATCACCGTCCGCAAAACCTTTTGTGTTATACTCGAGATAACATCTACGCATGAACCTAGTTCTGATACCACTGTTGGGGAACGTTGCATGGGAAAGAAATTTTTTCCTATGCACACGAAGACCTATCATGGTGATGTCCATCTACGGGAGGAGATTTTTATCTATGTACCCTTGTAGATCGCACAACAGGAAGCGTTAAGAAACGCGGTTGATGTAGTGGAACGTCTTCATGTCCCTCGATCCGCGTGATGAACCGTCCCACGAACCGTCCCGCGATCCGTCCCAATCTAGTGCCGAACGGACGACACCTCCGCGTTCAGCACATGTACAACTCGACGATGATCTCAGCCTTCTTGATCCAGCAAGCAAGACGGAGAAGTAGATGAGTTCTTCGGTAGCGTGCCGGCACGCCGGTGGTGGTGACGATCTACTGCTACAGGGCTCCGCCTGAGCTCCGCAAATATCCGATCTAGAGGTAAAACTATGTGCTCTAGGGTTGAGTTGCACGTGGAAAAAGTTGTCTCAAATCAGCCCTAAAACACCACTATATATAGGAGGGAGGGGGAGGGGGCTTGCCTTGAGGACCAAGCCCTCAAGGGGTGCGCCAACTAAGGAGGAGGAGGACTCCTCCTCCAAATCGGTTTGGGGAAGGAAGAGTCCTCCTCTTCCTTCCCACCTCCCAATTTCCCTTTTTCTTTTTCTTTTGTTTTGGAATTTCTTTAAGTGGCACCATGGGCCCCTTGGGCTGACTCCACCAGCCCACTAGGGAATTGTGGCGCCACCTTATGACCTTGGGCTCACTCCCGGCTGGGTGGGCCCATCCGGTGAACTCCCGGAACACATTCGTCACTCCCGGTACACTATCGGAATTGCCCGAAAGTTTCCGGTAACCAAATGAAACCATCCTATATATCAATCTTCATTTCCGGACCATTCTGGAAACCCTCGACGTCCGTGATTTCATCCGGGACTCCGAACAACATTCGGTAACCACACATATAACTCAACTATACTAAAACATCATCAAATCTTAAGTGTGCAGACCCCGCGGGTTGGAGAACTATGTAGACATGCCCCGAGGCACTCCTTGGTCAATATCCAATAGCGGGACCTGGATGGCCATATTGGATCCTACATATTCTCCGAAGATATTATCGGTTGAACCTTAGTGTCAAGGATTCATATAATGCCGTATGTCATTCCCTTTGTCCTTCGCTATGTTACTTCCCGAGATTTGATCATCGGTATCCGCATACCTATTTCAATCTCGTTACCGGCAAGTCTCTTTACTTGGTTTGTAATACAAGATCCCATGACTTACACTTAGTCACATTGCTTGCAAGGCTTGTGTGTGATGTTGTATTACCGAGTGGGCCCCGAGATACCTCTCCGTCACACGGAGTGACAAATCCCAGTCTTGATCCATACTAACTCAACGAACACCTTCCGAGATACGTGAAGAGCACCTTTATAGTTACCCAGTTACGTTGTGACGTTTGATGCACACAAGGTATTCCTCCGGTGCTAGTGAGTTATATGATCTCATGGTCATAGGAACAAATACTTGACATGAAGTAAACAATCGAAATAAAACGACACGATCAATATGCTACGTTCATAGTTTGGGTCAAGTCCATCACATGATTCTCCCAAAGATGTGATCCAGTTATCAAGTGACAACACTTGCACATAGCCAAAAAACCTTGACTATCATTGATCAACTGGCTAGCCAACTAGAGGCTTGCTAGGGACATTGTTTGGTCTATGTATCCACACATGTATCTATGTTTTCATTCAATACAATTATAGCATGGATATTAAACGATTATCCTTGAACATGAAATATAATAATAACTATTTATCATTGCCTCTAGGGCATATTTCCAAAACTTATGAGTCCTTGTAGCTTCCTATGACTCGGGGACACTTCGTATGTCATGTGCACTGCCTTGTACTTGATGTCTACTGTAATCTCGAGCCCGTGCGGTCATACGTTTGTTCCGAGCAATCCTAGCTCATACTTGGTTTGCGAGTGCCCTTTAATCAGATGTTGTCGGCAGTCACTTTGAGGAAGCATTATTACTAATTCTTGTTCGAATGTAATTGCTAAGTATTCTTGTTCAGAGATTTCGGTCTATTGATTCAGCTTACCTTGAATGTTTATCTCTGGTCTAACGTGTTGTCCGTCTTCAGGATAGCTCCACCAACTCACCAGAATTCGGGTCGTGAGGGTGCTGATCCTCCACCACCGCCTCCTCCACGGCCGCTGCCTCCTCCTCCAAAGGCATAGCAAGCGGTGATGGCTGCAACAAATGCTAACACCCATATGTTACTTTAGATCTTGTAAGAGAGGAACAATCTGCAGCAGGGCAATTTCAACCATGGTGGTCATCAGTTTGCATCTCTGAATCAATTCCTGGCGAACCAGCCGAAGTCCTTCACGTTTTGTGACCAGCCATTCAACGCTGAGGACTGGATTCGTGACATGAACAAACACTTTGAGTGCAGTAATGTCTGACCAGAGGACTTCGTCATGTTTGCAATGTTTCAACTCAAGGGACACGCGACAGAATGGTTGCAACAGTTGAGGGACTCCAGGGCAGCAGAAATATCAGCTGGGACGATTTCTGTGGAGATTACATGTCTCACTATATTCCGTCTAGCTTTGTGGAAGAGATGCGTGATAAGTTCAGACGCTTGAAGCAAGGAGGATCTTCTGTGTACAAGTACAACGTCTTGTTCCATGAGGTGGCTCGGTATGCTAAATAGGACATCCCAGATCAAAAGAGCAAGATTTATCAGTTCAGAGGTGGTTTGAAAGAAGACTTGCAGTTGGCCCTTGCCTTGCACGATCCCGATGAGTTCGATAAGTTATACAACTTGGATCTCAGGGCTGAACCAACTTTGCTCAAAGTGGAGAATTCGAGGAAGTGTTTCAGAGATTCCAGTTCCTCGCCCCAACTCAGGTGGTCCAGAAGGAGCAGAAATATTGGGTGTCTCCTCCTCCTTGGCTGATTCAACAGTTCAAGCAGTCAGGTGGTCGTGGTTCTTCCCACCGACCCAACCCAGCTTTCCAGCAGAGGTTTCAGCTGTAGAAGCAAGGGAATGCTCAAGTGCAATTCCATCCGCTATCAGATGTGGCTTGTCATAAGTGTGGGCAGAAGGGTCACTACTCCAACAAGTGCTCTTCTCAGCAGCGTCTCCCCCCCTCCTCAAGTGAAGCCTCTAGGCAATGCAATGGTGAAGTTCAATCCCAAGTCTGCAAGAGTCAATATGGTGAATGCAGTAGAAGCAGAAAACTCCTCATATGTGATAATGGGTAATCTCTTGGTTAATGATATTCCTGCAAAGGTTTTATTTGATTCTCGTGCATCGCATTGCTTCATGTCTCGCCCATTTTTCGTCATACATGCGTTTGATTATCAAGATTTTCCAAAGCCTATGTCAGTGCCCTCTCCTGGTTTGATTATGAATTCTAGTCGCATAGTTCGGGATGTCGCTGTCAAGATGGGTGACAATTCTTTCACGGCCTCTCCAATTGTCCTTGGCAAGTCTGATATTGATCTGGTCCTTGGGATGGATTGGCTGTCTATGAACAAGGCGTATATTGATTGTCAACCTAAAGAAGTCAAGCTAACTCATCCTTCAGAGGACGTGATTCTCTTCACGGCGCGCGACAACAGGATTCGTCTGTTTTCCTTGAATGAGAAGGGTGAGATCTCTCCAATTTCCCAAGTCCCAGTGGTCTGCGAGTATGTAGATGTCTTTCCGGAAGAACTACCGGGAATACCTCCGCACCGAGAAGTTGAGTTCGTAATTAAGCTTGAACCGGGTACTGAACCAGTATGCAAGTGGCCGTATAAACTAGGTCAAGAAGAGCTGAAAGAGCTGAAGAAGCAGCTTGATGAGCAAGAGCGTCTTGGTTTGATCAGACCAAGATCATCTCCTTGCGGTTGTGGAGTTCTTTTTGTCAAGAAGAAGGATGGCACGGATCGACTCTGTGTCAATTACCGTCCATTGAATAAGAAGACGATCAGAAACAAGTATCCACTTCCCAACATCAATGAGTTGTTCAAGCAATTGAAAGGGGTTAAGATCTTCTCGAAGCTTGCTCTCAGGATGGGTTATCATTAGATTCGCATTCGTGAAGAGGACATTCCCAAGACTGCCTTCAGGACAAGCTTTGGCTCATATGAGTACACGGTGATGTCTTCCGGTCTCGCCAATGCTCCACCAACCTTCTGTCGGATGATGAATTATATATTCTCCCCATTCAAGAATGAATTTGTCTTGTTGTATCTTGATGACATTCTGGTATTTTCTGAAACTGAGGAAGAGAATGAAGAACATCTCCGGCTTGTGCTTCTTAAGCTAAGAGAGCATAAGTTCTACGCTAAATTTTCCAAATGTGAGTTCTGGTTGAAGGAAGTTGTGTACCTTGGGCACATCATCTCTACCGAGGGCGTCAAAGTTGATCCATCAAAGGTGCAGGCCATTGTTGAGTGGGAACCTCCTCAGAATGTGAAGCAGCGTCGAAGCTTTCTCGGGCTTGCAAGCTATTGCAGATGATTCTTTGAGAATTTCTCCAAGATTGCTAAGCCTCTCTCTAGCCTTCTTCACAAGAGTGTGAAGTTTGTCTGGTCTCGAGAGTGTCAGTTGGCCTTCGACACACTCAAACATAAGCTCACTTCTACTCCAGTCTTGACTCCTCCTGATTATGCAAAGTCTTATCAAGTGTTCTGTGATGCCTCTCTTCAAGGTCTTGGTGCAGTACTGATGCAAGAGAAGAAAGTGGTAGCTTATACCTCGAGGTAGTTGAAGCCAAGTGAGAACATTACCCCACTCATGATCTTGAGTTGGCGGCAGTGGTACATGCTCTGATGACTTGGAGACATCTCTTGTTGGGCAGACAGGTTGAGGTCTATACTGATCACAAGAGTCTCAAATATATCTTCACCCAGCCTAGTATGAATCTTCGGCAAACTCGTTGGGTGGAAATGATCCAAGATTACAATCCGAGCGTTGACTACACTCCAGGCAAACCTAATGTCATTGCAGATGCTTTGAGCAGAAAGGCTTATTGCAACAGTCTCATTCTGAAGCCTCTCCAGCCTCATCTTTGTGATTCTTTCAGGAAGCTCAACCTTCAGTTAATACCTCAGGGATTTCTTGCTAATCTCCAAATTTCTCCTACCTTGGAAGACCAAGTCCGACAAGCTCAACTTCTTGATGTGATGGTGAAGAAAGTTAATATTGGCTTGGCAAAGAGCATTCCCAAATATAAGTGCTTCCGTGTTGATGACAAAGATACATTGTTCTTCGAGGATCGCCTTGTCGTTCCGAAAGGGGAGCTCAGGAAGGTTATCATGGAAGAAGCCCATAATTCCCTTCTCTCGATACATCCAGGAAGTTCCAAAATGTATCAAGATCTGAAGCAGACCTTCTGGTGGACTCGCATGAAGCATGAAATTGCTCAGTTCGTGAACGAGTGTCATGTTTGTCGTAGAGTGAAAGCAGAGCATCAACATCCAGCAGGTCTTTTGCATCCCTTCCCATACCCGAGTGGAAATTCGATCATGTTGAGATGGATTTCGTCACTGGGTTTCCGAATTCCCAGAAAGGTAATGATATCATCTTCGTCGTCATCGACAAGTTGAGCAAAGTATCTCATTTCCTTGAAGTCAAGGAGTCTATCTCGGCAACTCAGCTTGGAGAGTTGTATACGTCTACGATAGTCTCAATGCATGGTGTTCCAATGCGGTTATCTTCGTATCACGGAAGCATCTTTACTTCCAAGTTCTGGGATTCATTTGTGTCTGCGATGGGTACTAAGATTCGATTCAGTAAAACTTTCCATCCTCAGACAAGTGGGCAAGTTGAGAGAATCAATCAGGTCCTCGAGGATATTCTAAGAGCGTGTGTGATTTTGTTTGGCATGAAGTGGGAAGATTGCCTACCATTTGCTGAGTTCTCATACAACAACAACTATCAGGCAAGCTCAGGCAAGGCTCCATTCGAGATTCTTTATGGCAGGAAGTGTCATACCCCGCTCAATTGGTTAGAGACTGGCAAGCGTCAGATTCTTGGGAATGACATGATTGCTGAAGCAGAAGAAATGTGCCGTGTCATTCGGGATAATCTCGAAGAAGCGCAGTCCCGTCAGAAGAGCTACTATGATAGCAAGCATCGTGACATGACTTTTGAACTCAATGATTTCGTGTATCTCAAAGTCTCTCCCATGAAGGGCACTCAGCGCTTCAGCATCAAAGGAAAGATTGCTCCTTGTTTTGTTGGTCCTTTCAGAATTGTTGGCAAGATAGGCGATCTTGCATATCAGTTAGAGCTTCCTTCCAACTTCTCAAATGTGCATGACGTGTTTCATGTCTCTCAGCTCAGGAGATGCTTCAAGACTCCCGAGCACACAGTTGATCTCCAGGATATCAACCTCCAGCCCGACCTATTCTACCATGAGCATCCAGTTGCAGTTCTTGAAGTGACTGAGCGCAAGACCCGCAATAAGTCAATCAAGTTTCTCAAAGTGCAATGGTCACATCATTCCGACAAAGAGGCCACTTGGGAGCGCGAGGATCACCTCCGTTCCGAATTTCCAGAGATCTTCCAGTCCTAGATCTCGGGTCGAGAACCTCTTGTAGTGTGGGAGAGTTGTAACAGCCCAAGTGCTTTCATTCCCCTTTTGTGAGCTTTTCCATTTGTGGCAACCATGTTGAAGCTATGTTATGGAGGTGGTGATGTGGTTATCTTTTCATGTGCATCTCATGCATCATGCATATCTTACATCTTCCTTTTTCTTAGTCTTGTTCTGGGTGTTGTGCCACCTTGGTGATGTGGTTGTATATGTCTTGGATGTTCTTATGGAGTGTGGTGTGGGTGCAACAAGGAAGCTTCAAAACCTTAGTTGCACCAAGGACCAAATAAAGCCCCCTCTCCTTTCCAACTTTAGGCAGATTTTAAGTTTCTATTTGGCCCATTAAAAATGTTCAACATCTTTGGAAAACTATTTAAATATTTGTGGGTGACAACACTCACCTATTTGAATTATTTCTTCCTTTGTTTTTATATTTAAAATAGGGCAATATCTATTAAAAACCAATGTATTTTGTTGTGCACAAAAAATGCCCCACCTATTTTTATAAATAGGGGGCTCATTGTCTTTTTCCAAAGAATATTTTTCCTTCTCATAAACCCCAGCCTTTCCTTTCGTGGTTTTATTTATTTTCAACTGGTTGTTTTATTTAAAAAAAATATGCTTGTGTTTATTTCTTTTGGCAGCACACACAAAGAGTTGGCCCAGTTTCTATGCTTGGCCCATCTTCCTTTTCTCTCCCGCGCCATGCCCCGTTCCCCTCTCCTTCCTCCTCACGTTGTTTTCTTCCCTGCCTGCTTTTCGTCAGTGGTGCGTGAGACAGAGAGTGTCGCCGTGGCTCACGGTTGTCGAGGCACCGTTCCTTCCTCCCCTATTTAGAGCCTCGGCGTGCGTGCCCGTGTAGGGTTTTCTCCTCTTCCCCCAACCTATTCTCCCTCCTTCGTTTCCCATCTGCAAGGTAAGGTTCAAGGGTTCAAGTTTAGAGGTTCGGGGCATCGATCCCCGCAGTTTCCTCATCGCCGGTAGCCCCCCTGTGGAGGCCAAGGTGGTAGGGAGGATGCTGGATCCTCCCTCGATCTGTTCTCGCCGCTAGGGAGCCGGATCCCCTCCTCTTCCGTCTCCTCCACGTCGACATCGTCGGAGACGGAGCGGAGCAGGAGGTCGTCGCCAGCCACCACGTCTCTTCTTCCTCTTCTCGGCGTCGAGCTCGTCTCCGAGACCCCCTGGGTGAGTGCCTCCTCCTCCTCTCCCATTTCCCCGCGCTTAGGATCCCCTTCAGTGCGTGATAGTCGCCGGCATCGAGCTCTGCTTGGCCCGGAGCAGCAGCACCGTCGTGCCGCCGTCGTGGGCTAGATCCCAGCGAGTTTTCCCTAGGAATGGAACCCCTAGGGATACCGCAACCCCCGCCAGCAACCCCTAGTCGCAACCATCGTTGTCCGGCTCGCCGGCGCGTTCTTCTTTTTCTCTGTCTGGAGGAAGAAGACCAGTATCCTTTTCGGGGTTAGCTCAAAAGAGGCAGAGCCTCCTTTAGGTTCGAATTCCTCCTCCTAGCCCAGTTGTAGTGCCCCTTCTCTCTTCCCTGGGAGACCCAAGTTCGAATCCCTGTGGGCACAATTAAACCCCTCTTTTTTTGTTGATTTCCTGTTCAGTGTGCAGAGCTGGCATAGGTTGTGTGTTGCCTCAATTAGAGAAGTGGCAGTGCAGTAGCGCAGTGGTAGAGCCTGTTTGTGTGAGCTAGAGGTGCAGTGTTCGATTCCCCTCCATGCACCATTTTTTCCTTTTCTTTTGTTGATTTGTGTTGAGTTCCCTGTGGTGAGCTTGGTTCCAAGTGATGTGTTGTTCTTTTGAGGTTGCACCAATGGTAGAAATGGTAGTGGGTGAACACCTCTACAACTTGGGACAATTATTTTGTTCATAGGAATTGGCATGTTACTTTACACCTTGTCGAAGTGGGCACTTGGTTGAAAATGACAGATTGTGAGAAGCTGTAATTTTCACTAAGTGTGGACAACTGATGTTATTCTCTTGCCCTGTTGTGTTGTATGTATTTGCTTTCCTGTTGGGAATTAGCCCAAGCAACAAACTAATGTTTGTTTGCTGGTATGTTTGTCTAGCTCTCTGTCAAATTTGATGACCAGATACATCCTGTAGATATCCTTTCGGAGTCTGCCAAAATGCTTCAGAGCATAAGCAGCTGGTGAAAATCTGTAATTTTCACCAAGTCCCAATCTGCGATATTTTGTCCAAGTTTGGGGCTGTATATCTTTTGATGTGTGATCCCTTTTCCTTAGATACTTGTTAGAGGTTGTAATGTTGTTGGTTGGCTTCATTTGCATGTCTTGATTGAATTAATTAGAGGGCTGCAACTGCTATAGATCTTGTGGTCAAAGTGATAAGGTGTTGTTTAAAACGGATTCTGTGTCAAACTGGTTTTGAGCTTGTGTGAGCTATGGTTGATGGTTTTCTGTTTTCTCAAACACCATCCCACTTGGATTTTGGTGCTTGCTCATATGGCAACCTGGTTTCACCAGTGAGTGCCCATATAATTGTGTTTGTGGTTGTTTTGTATCTGTAGACCTTCGTAACTTCTTTTGTAGTTTCCGGTTGAACCAAAACTCCGTTCACGATGTTCTTTATAGGTTTTTCCATCGTTTTCTCGTGATGCATATGATTCTTCCATGTTCATGCATGTCAAGATAACTTAACATGAGGTTCTGTCCAGAATATAAACAACTCAACTATTGCACATGAAAGTGACTAGAATAGTGATGCATGCCCTCTTCATCACACATGCATCATATTGGTTGTTGCATTATGTTTTTCTGGTGTTTATTTGCTATTATCTTCGCTTTGGCTAGCATCGGGAATGGAGAGAGAGTACGTGGATTCCGGAGAATGCGTGCAGGAAGAACAAGAGCAGTTCCAGTCTGAAGAAATCACACGCTAGATGATCATGACCTTGACACCGTTTCTAGCTTTGGTATGCTTAGGGTTATGTTTCCTTCGTTACATCTCCGCTGCCTACCACATTATATATAGGTCATCAAAATTTGCCATGAAACCTCAAACACCACCCCTCTTAGCAAATATTGTTTGCCTAAGTAGGCTTGCTAAACCACTAATTGATAGCGTTGCTAGTTGCAGGTGCCAGCTGGTCCATGTGATAACATGGGCAATTTGTTATCATCATATTATCTGTTGTTTAGTTAATGCACCTATATATTTGGTAAATAACGGAAGGCCTAGCCTTTTACCGGGTGATTTTTCCGTTGTTGCCGCCTTAGTTTCGGCTATCGGTGTTTTATTCCATAACTGAGTGCTCCAAGCACGTTCGGGGTTGTTATGGGGACCCCATTGATAAATCATATAGTGTTAAGACTTGTGTGGCAGGACTCAACTTTGGTGTTAATATGGTAATAACTTAATAATAAAAAGCATAGGGAATAGCTACCCCGAGGAATCTAATCAACCCCCGACCCAGTGCTACTCATGAGTGTTGGTCCAAACTAGAGTCGTGTGCGGGGCAAACCCGGGGCAACTCGGGAGATCTCTATCAGGCCACTGTACGCTGATCTCAGATGGTTCTAGATAACTTCAAGTAATTCTAACAGAACACGCGTACTAATGAAAGGATGCACAGCCTAAGAATTTAGGTGCGGTGAGGAACGAGGCCATCGACAAAACGTGCAGCGGCACGACCGACGCCTCGGGAGGACGAGACCTCCTCATGGCCCGGACCGCCGTTACCCCCGAGCAACGGCTGGGTCAGCGATGGTCCCTATGCAAGGAAGTCAAGCTGCAATGACTGCCAGCGATCAAGCAACCAATTCAAGAGCGGAAGAGAAAAAGGAAGAGCCACATAGGAGCTGGGGGACGCCCAACAGGGCAGAGTTCACGGTACAACATTAGAGGGGTAGGAATATAGGAGCTGGGGGACGCCTAGGGGGAGAGGGCACCAACGCCTCCCTTGGCGCCTGCAGGCTCGGCGTATGAGCCCTCCTCCTCACTGGAGGCGCGCACCCGGACGTACCTCTCCACCGGGGCATCCATGCGCGGGCGCACTTTGTCCCGAAGAAGACACCGGGGCTCAGCATGCACCGACTCGACCATGCGCTAGAGATCGAGCTGCGGGGCGAGGCAACGTAGGTTGGGGAACACGAGCGTCAAGGTAAGGAATAGAAGCTCGCACGCGTTGGACGCGTTGTCCACCTCCACGCGGGCAACGCCGGCCTCCAGCGTCTCCACCACTTTCTGAAAGAAGGCGAGGTAGCCCCCGTCGCTCCTCACATTTGGCAGCGCTAGGGCACCGCCCACAAATCGGCACGTCGCGTCGGCCGCCCGGCCGACGATGCCCGCGAACTGCTTGGTACGCTGGGATGCCATCATCCGGGCATACGACGCCTCGTCCTGGGTGGCCTGTCTGGTGTCGGTCGCCTCCTGGACCTTCCTCTGCAGTGACACCGACTACGCCTTGGCCTCCGCTTCGCCCTCACGGGCGCCCTGTAGGGCAGCCTCGGCACTCTCGAACTGAGCTCGCAGCCCCTCCACCTCCTCCTGAAGCTCGCCGAGCATGAGCTTCTTGGCCGAGGGCCCTCTGGAGAAAAGGGAAGATCAACCACCAAACAACGGACAAGCAACAAAGAGAGGAGGTGTAGACGAGGGCCTAACTCATCGCTCAGCGCCAAGCGAGGACGGATGCACTGTGACCTTGAGGGCTCTCCGTCGCTGTCCCCGGAGGCGGACAAAGGTGCGGAGGGAGCCGCGCTATTCCCCCTGCAAGGATCGCCTCCGGGAGACGCCATGGAAGACGAAGGAACGAAGGAGGGAAGAGGCTTTTCGCGGCTGGGCAAAGGAAGCAAAGAGGAAGCTCAAGATCGTAGTGCCTCCCGCATGCCAAGGGCGGGGCGGATTTATAGGCGAACCACGGACACCACGCGTCATGGGAGCACGACCGTCACGCTCCCCTCGGGTGCCACGAGGTTGGCTGCCGCCCATGTCGCCTCACCTGTCAATCGAGCGGTCACGTTCGTGAGGGCCGTTGGATGTGGGCCAGCCGAGACGATGCCATTCAATGCAACAATGATGGCCTGCGTGGTTCTTGGAAATCGTGCCATCGTGGCCTGGTCCGTCCGGGACGCCTCGGGGAGCGAGAGCGTCGCTGCATAGCGGCTCGACATGTGTGCCGCCTAGCTCGTAGGCAATTAGGGTCTATGACACTTCGGGCCATCCCCGAGGCTTCGCCTGGAATCCAACCCAAGCGCGCCGTGGGCCCGGGGGTTACTGTCGGCATTCTGGGAATGGGGGTACCGAGACCCGCGTGCCTGTGGCCCATGGCTGGCCCACTTCATCAAACAGACCAAAGGGCCCGGTACCACTCAAGACAAGTTCCTCGTGAGGTGCCAAGCCTCGCGAGGAGGAACGGCATCAAGACCCGTAGGGGGCCTCCGCAGGACCCCTCCAGAGCGGTGGATATTCCGAGGTGAGGCCTGGCCTGAGGAGTCAAGGATGACGTAAAGGAAGGACAAGCGAGCAACATACACCGGGACGGATCAGTTTCCCCTTTAGTGCAAAGGGGGCAAGGACGTACCGGGGTTCCCAAGGCATCTTCCAAACATTTCCTTTCTGGTGCAACAAAGCCATCGCTGCCCGCTAGCGGGGCAGACGTCATCCCTGGACCCGTCCCTACAGCGCCGACAGCCACTTTGCAGGCGATGACCACCTTTGTGCAGGGGAGCATGTTTCCCTATTGCCCTTCAAAATTGGCTGTTGTGGGATCCCTTCCCACCGAAATGATAAGGGAAGAGGACTGGGGCCGCCACTATATATAGGGAGTAGGTTACTTCGTAGAGGGGGACCCTATTCATTTTTCATTCGCCCATCTACACACCACAAAGGCCACCTAGCCTCCAGAGGCCTTGGAACACTGTACTAGTTCATCCACCAACCACCACAAGAGACAATCCACCAAAGCAAGAGTAGGGTATTACGCTTCCCAGCGGCCCAAACCTGGGTAAACTGTTGTGTTCTGTGTCTCCCTCACCATCGAGTGAGTTCTTTGCCATCCACATCGAGTAGCAAGATAGGTGAGGTAAGGCCGCGAGAGATCTTTGTACACGCCCCTGAGTTCGAATCTTTAGGGTTTTGTAGAGCCCGAAATCCGATAAGTATGGCACGGGATCAGCTCTTGGGCCCCACATGGACCCTAAAGCCCACGTGTTCCTTCCCTTAAGTGCGCGACCCTTTAGGTTCTCGCTCACTTGGTCGCGACTGAGACAACGTCTGACTCGGCTAGTTGGTAGCAACCTCTAGCAAGGCATGCCGACTCCGAGTGTCCGATGAAGCTAGTTAGGCGAACCTGTACTTCATACTTTTGTTCCCTTTGATACATGATATACGTTATCATGCTCAAGGCAACATGGTCATACTTGTTGCCACATGACCTCTTTCTCGTTCCCGTGAATTTGACCAACATTCAGATTATCTCATAATCCTCATCGCATGGCCATTCTTATCGAGGTAAGATCACCCGAGGGGCCCGGAATATATCTCTACTCGTTGAAGGGGCAAATCCCATCTTGCTCGACCACTTCTCGTAGCATGGGCCTGGACAAGCCCCAAACCTACTTTTGTAACTACCCAGTCATGGAGTAGCGTTTGGTCGGCCCAAAGAAAGTCTGTCACCATCCCTAGTACATGCACATGACGTATCTTTTTGTTAGGACTGTTGGAAATATGCCCTAGAGGCAATAATAAAATAGTTATTATTATATTTCCTGTTTCAACATAATGGTTTATTATGCATGCTATAATTGTATTGAAGGAAACATAAATGCATGTGTGGCTATCTAGACAAAACTGTGTCCCTAGTGAGCCTCTAGTTGAGTAGCCTGTTGATCAAGGATAGTTAAGGTTCCTAACCATAGACAAGTGTTGTCACTTTATGACGAGATCACATCATTGGGAGAATGATATGATGGACGAGACCCAAACTATAAACGTACCATGTGATCGTGTCATTTTGTTGCTATTGTTTTCTACATGTCAAGTATTCCTTCCTAGGACCATGCGATCATGTAACTCACTAACACCGGAGGAATGCCTTGTGTGTATCAAACGTCGCAACGTTACTGGGTGAATATAAAGGTACACTACATGCATCTCTGAAGGTGTCCATTGAGTTAGCATGGATCAAGACTGGGATTTGTCACTCCGTGTGACGGAGAGGTATCTCAGGGCCCACTCGGTAATACAACATCACATACAAGCCTTGCAAGCAATGTGACTAAAGAGTTAGTCACGGGATCTTGTATTACGAAACGAGTAAAGAGACTTGCCGGTAACGAGATTGAAATAGGTATGGGGATACTGACGATCAAATCTCGGGCAAGTAACATACCGAAGGACAAAGGGAATGATGTACGGGATTGTTTGAATCCTTGACATAGAGGTTCAACCGATAAGATCTTTGTAGAATATGTAGGATCCAATATGGACGTCTAGGTCCCGCTATTGGATGTTGACCGGAGAGTGTCTCGGGTCATGTCTACATAGTTCTTGAACCCATAGGGTCTGCACGCTTAAGGTTTAATGACGTTTATGTATAGTTGAGTTATAAGTGCTGGTGACCGAATTTTTGTTCGAAGTCCCGGATGAGATCCCAAACGTCACGAGGGTTTTCGGAATGGTCCGAAAAGAAAGATTGATATATAGGAAGTTGATATTTGGATTCAGGAAGGATTTCGAGCATTACTGGCAGTGTGTTGGGAGTGACGAATGGGTTCCGGGGGCCCACACTACTGGAATCCAGTTCTTTGCCGCCAGCCAGTTCTTTGCCGTCTGCTGGCTGATGGCAAAGAACATCTTTAACGTCAGCTAGAACCAAGCACAAGGCAAAGGGCTGACTGATGGTAAACAAACTATTTGCCATGTGTCGCCCTTTGGCGTGTGCCAGCGGACGACAAAGAGGACTGGTGGGTCCCATGCCTGTCCTGTCCGATGGAAGGCAAACTTTGCCATCCGGGGGTCTTTGTCGTTCGCCATGGGGCCCTTTGCCGTCGGGGGCGGATGCCAAAGGGGCCGACCCTATAACGGCCATCAACCCCCTCCCCTCGCTCACTATTTCTCTCCCCCACCTCACTGTCTCTCTCCCCTCACCTCACTCGCCCCCGCCACCGCCCCACCTCGTTCCCGCCCCCTGCCCCCGCCCCTGCTACTTCTGAAACAAAAGCGCCAAAATTGACACGTTGACGGAGACTGGGCTAGCGTTGGTTTTTCCCTTGGAGAGGAAAGGGTGATGCAGCACAGGAGCAGTAAGTATTTCCCTCATTTTGAGAACCAAGGTATCGATCCAGAAGGAGGGTCTCGTCAAGTCCAGAGTACCTGCGCAAACACAAACAAGCTTGGACCCAACGCTTCAAAGGGGTTCTCAATCCCTTCACGACTGTTTGCAAAGTGAGATCTGAAGGCGGAAAGTGCAAAGAAGTAAAAAGTGTAAGGCTGAAATTATGGTGTGGAGTAGACCCTGGGGGCCATAGTGTTCACTAGAGGCTTCTCTCAAAATAGCAAATATCACGGTGGGTGAACAAATTACTGTCGAGCAATTGATAGAACCGCGCAAAGTCATGACGATATCTAAGGCAATGATCATACATATAGGCATCACGTCCGAGACAAGTAGACCGATACTTTCTGCATCTACTACTATTACTCCACACATCGACCGCTATCCAGCATGCATCTAGTGTATTGAGTTCATGACGAACAGAGTAACGCCTTAAGCAAGATGACATGATGTAGAGGGATAATCTCAAACCAATGATGAAAACCCCAACTTTTTACCCTTGATGGCAACAACACGATGCGTGCCTCGCTACCCCTTCTGTCACTGGGTGAGGTCACCGCACGGTATGAACCCAAAACCAAGCACTTCTCCCATTGCAAGTATCATAGATCTAGTTGGCCAGACCAAACCCACAACTCGAATAGAATTACAAGGATATGAAATCATGCATAAGAGAGATCAGAAGAAACTCAAATAAGATTCATAGATAATCTGATCATAAATCCACAATTCATAAGATCTCGACAAACACACCGCAAAAGAAGATTACATCGGATAGATCTTCATGAAGATCATGGAGAACTTTGTATTGAAGATCCAAGAGAGAGAAGAAGCCATCTAGTTACTAGCTATGGACCCGTAGGTCTATGGTGAACTACTCACGCATCATCGGAGAGGTCATGGTGTTGATGAATAAGCCCTCCGTATCCGAATCTCCCCTCCGGTCGGGCACCAGAACATGCCCCAGATGGGATCTTGTAGAGAAAGAAGCTTGCGGCGGTGGAAAAGTACTTTCGATGATCTCCTGATTTTTTTGGGATTTTTAGGAAATTTATAGGCGCAACCCCTAGGGCAGAGGGCTCCCAGTGGGCCCACAAGCCTGTGGGCCACGGCCTCCCCCCTGGCCGCGGGGTGGGGGCTTGTGGGGCCCCTGAGGCTCCCCTGCCTTGGCTCTCAAGCTTCCCGATTTTCTTCCGCTCCGGAAAAAATCTTTTCGGGGATTTTATTCCGTTTGGACTCCGTTTCAAAATCTCTTCTGAAAGGGGTCAAAAACATGGAAAAAACAGGAATTGTCACTTGGCACTGAGTTAATAAGTTAGTCTCAAAAAATATATAAAAGGCATGCATAACATCCAAAGTTTGATGTATCAGCCCCCTGCGCCACCCCCGCCCCCTGCCCCCGCCCCTGCGCCGCTGCTGCCCCCTGTGCCGCCCCAGCCCCCTCCTCCCGAGGCCCCTACTCCCCGCGCCCCTGCTCCTACGCCGCCGGAGTTGCCCTCCCCTCCTCGCGCGCCGCCGCCCGACACCACTGCTGACCCCGCCCGACGCCACTTCCGGCCTCGATGCCACACTGGCCAGGCCCAACCGCCCCGGCACCCACTGCCCCTGTGCCCTTGCAGGTGAGTTTTTTTCCTTTTTGGCTTTATTTCCTGTTTTTTTAAATTAGATAGTTTATTTTCTTTTTTCTGTTAAATTGGATAGTTAGTTTTTTTTCTGCTTTTATGTTAAATTAGATAGTTAGTTTATTAGGTAGAAAAAGTAGATAGAAAAGAAAAAAACTTAGAAGAAAATAAGAGAATAATAAACTAGAAGAAGGAAGAAGAAGAAGAAGAAGAAGAAGAAGAAAGAGGAGAGGAGGAGAAAGAGAATCGAAAGAACAAGAAGAAGAGGGGGAGGAGGAGGAGGAGAAAAAAGAATAATAATAATAGTAATAAGATGATAACAAGAAGAAGAAGAAGAAGAAGAGTAGAGAGGAGAAGAAGAAAGAAGAGGATCCCGACCCCCGGCCCCCCGCCCACGACCCCCGACGCCTGACGCCACCAACCCCTGACGCCCGACACCACTAACCCCCGACCCTCGACCCCCTACCCCCGACGCCGCGGACACCCGACTCCCGACCCTCGATGCCCGACACCACTGACCCCCGACCCCCGACTCCCGACCCCGACTCCACTAATCCCCGACCCCCGACGCCAGACGCAAGTGACCCTCGACACCAGACGCCCCTGACCCCCAACCCCGGACCCCCGACACCTCTTTGGCCTCTTGTTGATCGAAAAGACCCCAATCCCCGACGCTAGTGACCCTCGAACCCTGACGACACTGACCCCCGACCATCGACGCAACTAACCCGTGACCCCCATCTCCACCGACACCCGACACCACCGACCCTCGACGCCACTAAGCCCCGACCCCCGACACCTCTTCTACTTACTGTTGAACGAGAAGGTGCTTTTCGGCCTTCTAGAGGCCCACGGGGTCATAGTTTTGTAAATTATGAGTTAGGTCACATATTTTCCGATAATGTTAATATAAAAACATCATATTTGTGTTGATCGTGTGAATTTCAATCTGCAGTTGTTCGACGACCTCCACGTGCGTTGGATAACCTCCGCTCCTGCGTTTGTTGGTGAGCAAAACTGACTTCTCCTCCTACCCCCTTAATTTGCTCTGTTCCGGTCTCCGTGCCGATGAAACTTGCTAGATATAGGTTTCTTCAATCATGAGTATGCGTGACCAGTATAAGTCGCCCGTTCGAAAGGGCGACATATATAAATATGCATGTCTTTGCATATTTATAACCGCCATCCTTTCGAATTGTCCAACGTTATCCATGGACAGCCTGAGTATGTGTAGATTGGGTTCGTTTTCCCGTATGTTGTGCTCCGGATCCGATGCGGAATTTCGTCAGTGCCTCCCTATTGTTCTCCAGGTACACATCCTCTCTGCTTATTGCCGAGACGTGTATCAGGAGAACAGCGGGGAGGTGTTGCTGAAATTCTGCATCGCATCTGGAGCAGAGCATGGGAAAATAAACCCAATCTACACATACTCGGGTGGGATTAGGACCTATCTTTACCTATTAGCGTTGAGGTTGCATGGACGTAATAAAACTGACAAACTTGATTAGCGGATGTATATAGATGATGAATTATATATTTATTTCTTGTGCGCCCATAGGTAGCTAGGCAACATGAGTGATCGTGCTTGGATGTACACTCGTCACCCTAGTCAGAAAAACCTTTTTTGCAAATGACCCGCAAAGAACATGGTGCCCCTGTCCCAACTGCGACAACTGGAAAAAGCAGACAAAGTTTGAAATGGGTAAACACCTGCAGAAGTGGGGTTTTACGCCTAATTATACGGTGTGGACTTTTCATGGTGAGTCTGACCAATGTGCCAGAGCTGAGGTGATTCGTCGTCGCACCGACGAGCATGGTACCGGGATCGAAGACATGGTGCAAGACTTTGATGATGCTCCGGATTCGAACAATGAGATGGAGGAATCTGCAAAGGCCTTCTATGAAATGTTGGAGTCTTCAAAACGTCCTCTCAACGAGCAGACCGAGCTTTGTCAGCTGGATGCCATCGCGCAAGTAATGGCTCTAAAGGCTCAATTCAACCTAGGCAGAGAATGCTATGACGTGATGATGACGATATTTGGACGCTTTCAACCGAAAGGCCGCGTACTGCCTGCAAACATGTACTAGTCAGAGAAGATCCTCCGTGTACTTAAGATGCCCTATGAGAAGATACATGCCTGTGAGAATGGATGTGCCTTATTTAGGCTCGAGTATGCGGCCTTGAACTATTGCCCCATTTTCAATTCTTCCAGGTATATTGTGGTAGACAACGGTATGGGTGAGAAGAATCAGACCAAAATCCCCATTAGTGTTCTTCGATATCTGCTAATCGTACCAAGACATCAACTTTTTCATGGTCGAAGAGATGGCCAGACAGATGATATGGCACAAATTGGGCAAAAGAACCGAACTAGATGCGGATGGGAACAAGATGCTGGTATACACTTCAGATGGTTTTGCATGGAGGCACTTCGATGCTTTACATAAGGATAAATCAGAAGATCCAAGGCATCCTAGAGTTGCCATCAGCACAGATGGGTTCAATGTGTATGGTATGACAACAACACAATACAGGTGTTGGCCAGTATTTGTCATTCCACTCAATTTGCCACCCGGAGAGATTATGAAAAGAAAGAACATTTTCCTGACGTTGATGATTCCATGGCCCAACTATCTGGGGAAGAATATGAATGTGTACATGCAGCGGCTTAAGGATGAGTTGCAAGAAGCTTGGGAAAATGGGATCAAGACCTACGATGCGGCTACCAAAAGAAATTTCAAAATGCATGTGTGCTACATGTACTCCACGCATGATTATCCGGCGTTTGCGCTATTCGCTGACTGGTGTGTGCATGGAAGGTTCCCCTGCACCACATGCAAGGAAGCTCTTCATTTCCGTTGGCTGCAGGCTGGTAGCAAGTTTTCTTGCTTCGACAGGCATAGACAATTCCTTGATCCTGACCATAAATTCAGAAAAGACGAGAATAATTTCATGAAAGGTAGAGTTGTCAAAAACACTGGACCAGCTGCGTTGACAGGCCAATAGACCCTTGATCAGTTAAAAGCTCTCGAGCCTGATCCTTTGCGTCCAGGATACTTCAAAGGGTATAATACGAACATGCCTGGACTCTTTAATCCAATGCAGCATTTGATTTTGCATCTCTCGACCCTGGCAAGAATGGGGGGGCCCGTTTAGAATCGATGGTGCTACTCAACTGAGAGGATGCACAAGACACTTCGAGCTAAGTGTAAAAATAAACATAGAATTGAAGCATCGATGGCCGAGGCATTCATTACTGAGGAGGTGGCAAACTTCGTGACAGCACACTACGAAGCCAAAAAACATCATTTGCATAACCCGAAGCCTCGGTACAATGATGGTGATCCAAAAAAAGTCTGATCGAACCTCGGCCTACTCAAAGGTAAGCTCGTACCATCCGGTGCTTCGAAAGGGAAACCGTTGGATGTCGAAGAATGGCGGACCATTTCATTGTATATCTTCACCAACCTAACAGAAGTGCGGCCGTACATCAAGTAAGTTCTCGGTAAATTATTGTTCCGCAACTTCTAATTCCTTTGAACTACTCTTATTCCCGGATATTTGATATAGTCGATACATCACCGAATTCTCAGAAGGAACGATCATCGAAAATGATTCCTTCGAAGAGTATGTGCTTCTCGCAAAGCATGGAGGCGACTATCCCGGTTTCATCTCTTGGTTCAAACAAAGGGTAATTGATTACCATTAATGGCCCATTTGATTTCTTGGTCTAATTTGTGGCTAATGCATCCATTCTTTCGTATTAAACTTGTAGGCTGATGCAGAGTCTATGGACGCCGAACTGAGACAAGTCGCTAATTGTTTTGACTAGAAGGTCCGTTCATTTGACAAATACAACATCAACGGGTATCACTTTCGTACCTTTGGCAAAGAGCTATCTATGCCCGACCTAAAGACTACAAATTGTTTTCTCTCTGTTATCAGCGAAGGAGGCACTGAGTATTATGGAAGAGTTGAAGCAATTTATGAACTTCTATTCTTTGGTGAAAACCCACCGATCATCGTAGTCTTCAAATGTTATTGGTTTGAGCCGAGGGAGAGTAGAAGGACTGATGAACGTATAGGACTAGTCAAAATCAACCAAAATACCCACTTAGATGTTCCCGATGTCTATATTACGGCTCAACAGGCGACACAAGTTTTCTATCTACCATGGGCCTGCCAAACTGATCCAAATCTCAAAGGTTGGGATGTCGTTTATGAAGTGCCACCACATTTTAGACCACCTACCCTCAATGAATAGGATTACGAACCTCACATTAACCCAAACACATATGAAGGAGAATTCTTCCAAGAAACACATATGTCCAAGAAACATTTCAAGAACCGCTCTACTTCACCCCATAACATTGAAGTAGACAGCGACAATGAATCCGTCTTAACCCTTGAGCCCGAATAGAAAGAGCTGGAAGAAGAAGAGGTTACTGTTGCGGATGACTTGTCACTTCTTGACCGATTACATAATGGTGGCCTTCCACATGTTCTTCCCGATAGTGATGATGATGATGATGATGCATTTATTGATGATAGTGATGATCATGATGCATTTATTGACCCCGAAGCATATATGGACGAGCACGATTGTTATTAGTTCATGTCAGGTATTCAACTATTACTATATATAAATTTTGAGTTCATGTTAGGTATTCAATTTTTATTAGTCATGTTGGTATTTGTGATGATGATACACTTAAATTATATACATTTTATTTCTCATGTTGGTATCTATGTTGTACTAATTTCATTTACTCTTTGTCATGAAAGGTGTTGAAAGATGGTGGGAAAGGGTCGAAAGCACTCCACAGCTCCTTCTTCGTCGGCGGGTGGTGGGATGGGTACTTCCATTCCTGCCTCGGCTCTTCAGAGAGCGTTGCTCTCTACTCTACAAGGAGCGCCCCCCGTGACAGGAGGTCGACCCCCCGCAAAGCCGAGAGGTATTAAAGGTACACGTTGTATTCATGTTGGTATCTATGTTGTACTCATGTTTTATGCATGTTGGTATTTACATACATTTTATTACTCATGTTGGTATTTATGTTGTACTAAAGGTACACGTGGCCGCGGGAGAGGTAGGGTGGTGGCTGCAACGCCTTCTGAGGTGGAGGCTACACGATCTCCGGTTCACGAGCCTCGGGTCGACGAGCCTTCGACCCACAAGACTCGTGTCCAAGAGGCTTCATTCCAGGCGACTACGGAGCAAAGGAGGGATGAGGGTACGTCCCCAGAGACCCAGTGGGATACGTGGGCTAAGCCAAGTGGCCATGCTGATAGCGACGAGGAGCTGGGTGAGGGGGCTACCGTCTACCGGCGTGGTAGTTCGGGGATCCCGCTCGTGTCGGTGACCCGCGAGCAGAGGTGGTCGATTAAGCCAATTGGGGACAAGTAAGTTAATTTACTCTTATTTAACCTTTTGCCTTCACGTTTTCTCAAATATCTAACGTTTTGGCTTTTATTTTTCATACCGTAGGGGTTGGATTGTTGCCAAGGGTGTCCGCAAGCCCAACAGCGTCCTTGGTGTGCTTTGCCGTCAAAACTTCCGAGGGTTTGTTACGTCTCCCAGTCGGGAGCGAGAGGTAGGAATAACCTGGGAGCACTACTTGGGTGCCTCGGCCCCGCCGGAGGTGGAGATCAACGGTGTTTTGTGCCACACGAGGGTCGACATGGTCATCCGAGAGTTCTGGGTAATTTCGCCTTCACTCAATTATAAATCAACCATAGCTAGTTATTGTACTAATCGGTGTTGTCTCGTTTGCAGACCTACTACAGGTGTGAGGAGGGATACGAGGAGGACGCGACAAAGGTTATCCAAACCAAATGTCGCCGCCTACTTCAAAACATTCGGCATGAGGCTCGGGTGCATGCTGTTCGAGACTACTATGCCACTCGGCGTATTAGGAAGGACAATGCGAAGTGTCGTGATTCTAAGATGGAGAAGGAGCATTACATGAAGGTAATTACATATTATTAAGGCTTTGTAGTTAGTTTCCTTGATTTGGTTCTTACGCGCTCAAATTTCTCTTTATTAACTTAGGTGCCCCCGAGATGGTGTGTGGATAAGATGGATTGTTGGGAGGCCTTGGTGGATCAATGGTTCACCGAAACGTGGGACGCCAGCCACAACAATGCCAAGGAGAGGCGTGGCAAAATGGTTGGTGTGCCACACCATCAAGAGAGCGTCAACTTAATCCAATTTGGCAGAACTGGGTATGTGGTTTGCTTCATGACTCATGCAATTCATTCTTAAAGCTATCTTGAGCCCTTTACAAATACAATTTTCCTCTCTCTCTCTTTTAGGCACGTCAAAATAAGACGGAGGTGCCACAGATGTACGACCTGTATGCAATGGCCCATACTGCCTCGTACAAGAAGGTCAAGGCATTCTCTGAGTCTTACCTCGAGCATCGAGAAAACTTCACCAACATCTCCTCCCACCACAAGCTCGTGAAGTACAGAGATCATGGGAAGGCGAGGAAAGGGGAGGAGTTTAACCGAGCGAGGGTCCTATTGATCCAGAGCAGGTGATGATAGCTGGCAACGGGAGGCCCCATGGCTCGATCGCCATTGGAGACGGCCTTATACGTTTTCCTAGCACTCTCCGGCAGATAAAGGCAGACCAAACGAGCTCTTGTCCTGAGATAACACCTCGTCCATGGCCAGTCGTTCTCGCCATCGAGGTTAGTTTAATGGACTAAACTACCTTTCCGCATTATGTTGTGCGTTGGAACAAATATGATTACAATGCTAACAATGAGTTGTGTTGCGGGCTGCTATTCTGAAACAGAAAGAGGCAATGCAGGCAGTTATGGCGGAGAAGGATAAGGAGATGAGGGAGCTCGAGGAGAGGACGACTGCATTGGTGGAGGCGGAGAGGGCATAGAATGATGCGTCTAACAGGGCCATATACGAGCTCTTCGTGGTAAGTTTCTTCTTCATCTTATTTCAAATCTTGCATTTTAATGTCCGTTTCATTAATAACCAAAATGACATAATTAGCTCCAGAAAGGCATAATTACCTAATTTAGCCCGAAGAAGGGGACAAGAGGAGAAGAAACAAGAAAAATGAAAATAAGGAAGAAGAAGAAGAAGATAAGGAGAAGAGAAGAAGAAGGAGAAGTAGAAGGGGGAAGAAGAAGGAGAAAGAGGAGAGAAGCTCCTTCTCCTTCTCCTCCTCCTTCTTCTCCTTCTTCTTGTCCTTCTCCTTTTCTTATTCTTCTCCTCTTCCTTCTCCTTCTCCTCCTCCTTCTCCTCCTCCTCCTCCTCCTTCTTTTACTTCTCCTTCTTCTTCTCTTCTTGCTTCTTCTCTTTCTCTTCTTCTACGTAGCTTACACTCATCCAACAAAGACTAAATTGGCTAATTATTCTACAAAATGACAAAATTAGCTTAGTTAGGTGAAAACATCATAGGAACCTTGGTTAGCTCATTAAAATGACCAATTTAGCTCAAAAATGAAATAATAAGCTCAAAATGGCATAAGAACATTGGTTAGCTCATGAATATTATATACTTATCTTGGCTTCCACCTAAATGATATAATTAGCCAATTTAGCTCCAATATGGCTTAATAAGCGTAGTTAGCTCCAAAATGACATATTTAACCCAAGTTAGCTCCAAAAAGACATATAGTTAGCTTGGCTTCCACCTAAATGACATAATTAGCTTAGTTAGCTCCAAAATGGTATATTTAATAAAAATTACATAAACTTAGTGTCATGCCTAAGATGCGACCCTATCCTCAATTTGGCACGAAGGCCTCGTCAGGCATAGAAGCACATCTCGTCGTGTCGCAAGAATGGATATCGTTACAAGTACATGTACTCAAAAGAAGAGATATATATAGAGAATTGGCTTACACTCGCCACAAGCTACATCAGAGTCACAACAGTACAGTACATAATCATCATGAATAAGAGCAGGGTCCGACTACGGACGAAAACAAACGAGAAAAGAAGAACGACGTCCATCCTTGCTATCCCAGGCTGCTGGCCTGGAACCCATCCTAGATCGAAGATGAAGAAGAAGAAGAAGCAACTCCAAATGAACAATCAACGCGCTCGCCTCAAGTAACCTTTACCTATACCTACAACTGGTGTTGTAGTAAACTGTGAGCCACAGGGGACTCAGGAATCTCATTTCCAAAGGTATCAAGACTAGCAAAGCTTAATTGGTGAGGTATGGTTAAGTGGTGAGGTTGCAGCTGCGACTAAGCATATATTTGGTGGCTAAACTTGTGAGTACAGGAAATAAGAGGGGGAAGATCTACGCATAACGAGCGTGACTACTGATGATCAAATGAATGATCCTGAACACCTACCTACGTGAGACATAACCCCACCGTGTCCTCGATCGGAAAAGGAACTCACGAAAGAGACAATCACGCTTACGCGCACAGTAGGCAAGTTTTAATTAAGTTATCTTCAAGTTATCTAGAACCAGTGTGAAACAAAGTTTCCAGGTTGCCACATAACCGCGGGCACGTCTTTCCGAAACATTTAACCCTGCAGGGGTGCTCCAACTAGTCCATCAGAAATTACCACAAGCCGCATAGAAATCCGCGATCACGACACTGGCGATCTCGTCGGATTCCTTGGTGGAAAACCTCAACTCTGAGATTACCCAAAGCATCACCGGAATCCCGATGCACAAGATATCTCGTCAAAGGTAAAACTAATCCAGCAGGGCCGCCCAACGTGTCGACGTACCCGATAGGAGCCGCGAATCTCGTTCTCAGGACACGACAGATGGAACTAGCTACGAGTGCCAAACCTCGAGTTCCCTCGTGGTGGCCCCGCAGGCAGACCGTTTATGTAAAATTACTCCTCGGGTAGCGCTAACTCCCTATGCATTTCAGTGTTAACAAGTTATTATGTTGGGCAAATGTAAAACCAAAGTTGGGCCTTGCCAGACCAGCTTTAATCTAAAACGAATTATCAAGGGGGTCCCCATAACAACCCCGATCGTGTTAGGAGCGCTCAATTATGGAACATAACACCGGTAGCCGAAACTAAGGGGGCAAAGGTGGAAGAAAACACCAGGCTAGAAAGGACGAGCCTTCCACCTTTTACCAAGTATATAGGTGCATTAAATTAAATAGCATTTATTATGGTGAATGTCAAAGGACCCATGTTATCACGTGGAAGCAACTGCACCTGCAACTAGGAATGCTAACACATGGTAAAGCAAGCAGTAACATAGCCAATCAGTGGTTTGCTAGGTTGAACAGTTGAAGGTTTCATGGCGTTGTTGAGAGGCTGATATTTAACATGTGGTAGGCAACGAGACATAATCGATAGAAACGGTAAACTAGCATGGCAATGATAGTAATGGTATCTGGGGAAATGGTCATCTTACCTGAGATCCCGCTTGGAAGAAGAATGCCTCCGTGAAGCAGACGAACCGACGTAGTCGAACGAGTCCTCACAATCCGGCACGCTGCGGAACTCTATCGAGACGAAGCAAACCGGAAACAAGAATCAACACACGAAATTAACCACACGATGCAAGACACATATGATGCATGAACGGTCTAATGCAAGGCATGACAAACACAAAAATCAAACACTACACATTAAGTGAAGCTCGATATGCAACGAGTTACATATTGACGAAACTCCACGTTTATTTATTCAGTTCTATCCCGATTAGGTACACGGCAATATTAAATGTGGTTACACATGGCAAGAGGTGAACCATAATTTAACTACCTATATAGGCATTTTAAATGAGGTCAGAAATGACATATAGCACCTCTGAGACGACCTCACATGTTAATTTACAATTCTGTCCAGATCTGAACTAACACATTTAATTAGTTGTTAAACATAAAAACAAATAGGTTCACGTGATTCTACTCGTCATTTCAAGCAATTACACGTAGAGAACATCTCCAACGGAGCTACAGTTCAAAAGATACAAGCACCGCAAGATATGATGGCATGAATGCAATATGTGTGCAACGGCGGTCACGAGCACTTCAAAACATACAACCAGCAAGATAAAATGAAACTACACGAGATTCTAAGAAAGTTTCATGTAGGACACGATCAAATCGGAGCTACGGTTCAACAACTACGAGCAAAACAAGAAATCACTACAATCTGCCAAAATCAGCCACATAGCATTTTCTACACCCCACAACTATGAGCTACTCAACTCAAATATAATCAACCAAGGCATGACACGAAAGAGGGAAAGAAGCACTACTACAAACAACTAACAACAACTAGCATGGCATCATGGATCACTAGGAAAAGAAGTCACAAAATGGCATCACACACACTATTTCAGACTTAGTGAAAATTACACTTCATGAAAGTGCAGTTTTCGATCTGAAGCTATATTGACAGCAGAAAAACCAATAGCTACAGGACTCCAAATGGCATGAAAATGCATAGCATGCTAGAGAAACACAAGGGCTACAACTAACTCCATTGGACAAACCTCAAAAGACCTACAGTTCACAAGATACAAGCAAGACAAGACAACAACAAAATATAACAGACTCCAGACTTAGAAATATTTCAGCACCTCCAAATCAGCACTATTTCTAGCAACTTGAGAGCAAGAAAACCACACCTAAACATGCCTTTATATTGCAACCAAAAATACCAGGGGCTAGACTAAACATCCAAGAACAACTCCCTAGTTGACAACTTAATCAAACGGAGCACGGAATAAATCCTACGAAATAAACAAGAGGGCAACATGACAAAATATCGCGCGAACTAACTTGCTCTAATGCTAAAACTAATTGCACAGAAAAATCCTATGGATTTTTCTACCCCGAAAACATATAAAATATGTGGGGTTGCAAGACAAAAATAATGCCACACATAAATGCGAGATAAATACCTAAACACGAAAAATAATCTAGCGACAATTCCCTACACACAAAAATATGAATGACTACTCTAAATTACCTGGAGAAGTGGTTCCTAAAACATGGGCATTTTATCTAAGGCATTCGGGCAATCCACACATGCGCGAAAAATAACTACGGCAATAAACCTATCAAGACAGCACGCTAAACTAGGCGTTAGGCATGCTATACGACGTCAAACAATTATGCATGTTGCAAAAACGGATTCTACGTGAAAATCTACGCAAAAACCATATGTAATTCATCGCGATCGGACTTACGGATTTAAAGTTACACGTGTTTTGAAATACGCCTATTTTCCTGAAATTAATTAACTCCGGAGAAAATAACTAAATTTCTACTAGGCCGAACAGGGGCCACAGCTTAGCTACATGTTGCCTAGGCAAGGAATAGGAGGGCAGGGGGAAAGGGAGGCTCACCTTGGTTGGGCCGGCATGGAGGTGGGCCTTGGGGTCGGTGGAGAGCACGCTGGGCCCTCCTCCTGGCCATCTGGGCCGCGGGAGGAGGCTGGGGTGCTCCTGGCCGAGCTGGGCCTCACAAGGCCATGCAGGACATCGTCGTCCTCCTCTGGCCGTGCCACACGAGGGCATGGCGGCGCTGACCGGGAGCCGACGGAGGGCACCGGCTACAGGGCAGAGCTGGTCGGGAGGGGGCGGATCCGGGACCTCTGGTTCCATTCCGGCCGGTGACAGCATGGGCCGGTGGCCGGTGGGAGAGTTCGCGGCGAGCTTCCATGGCGGTTCCTGCGGGGGGGGGGGGGGGGGAAGAGAGCACAGCGAGGTGAGCAGAGAGGAGGGCCTTGGGGAGCAGAGGCCTCGTCGGGGCTGGCCTGGAGGTCCCCGGCATTGGGGCGTCGCAGCGGGCGGCGACCGGCGAGGAAGGCGCGGGGCATGGGCGGCGGCGCGGACCAAGGGGCACTGCTCGGTGCCAAGGGCAGGAGCTCGGGGGAGCTCGGGGGGCTGCGGATCTGGGCCTGCTGCGGGCCTGGCGGGCCCTGGCAGCTGGCAGGAGGTGGGTGGAGCTGAGTGGCGGCTAGGGTTTCGAGGGGTGGCACGGATTTCGAGGTGGAGAGAGGAGTGTTTGCCTATTTATAGACGTAGGGGCTAGGTTTTCGCCCACGCGATCGTAAACGAACGAAATCAAACGCGGGGTCGGCTAAATGACCGCGTAGAGTAGGCTAGCCGGGGAAGAGAGGGAAACGGTGCGGCGCGGCAACGAATTTTTAAACACCGACAGACATCCGACGGTAGACCGAATACGGTGCCGCTACGGTCGACCGTTCGGGTATCAGACGGACTCCGATCGCGACGAAATTCGACAGGCGGCCTAGCTATAACTACTTACGACCGCATGCCAAGTTCCACCCCGATTAGAGAAAGTTTTCAACACACTTTTAAAACAGGGTTTCGACGATGCCGGGGGTGCGTGCGTGTGTGGTCGGGCTCAGAACGGACAACGACGAGAACCGGCAACTAACAACGGATGCAAGTTTTGAAAACTGGCGGCAACGGAGATGTCGATGCAATGCTGATGATGCGCATGATGCGATGATGATGCGACAAAAGAAAAATAGACACACGACGAAAACGGAATACAAGGGGAATCTTCTGGAACGTCGGCATCGGGCTGTCACACTTAGCTAATTATCCTCCAAAATGACATATTTAACCCAAGTTAGCTCCAAAACGGCATATAGTTAGCTTGGCTTCCACCTAAATGACATAATTAGCTTAGTTAGCTCGAAAATGACCTATTTAATAAAAAATGACCTATACTTAGCTAAGTTCTCTCCTAAATGACATAGTAAGGCTAACTTAGCTCCAAGATGATCTATTCCCCCTAACTTAGGTATTAAATGGCCTATAATTAGCTTAGCTAGATCCAAAATGGCTTAATAAGCATAGTTTGCTCCAGAATGACATACTTTACCCAAGTTACCTCCGAAATGACCTGTAGTTAGCTAGGCTTCCACCTAAATGACATAATTAGCTTAGTTAGGTCCAAAATGGTCTATTTAATAAAACATGATCTATACTTAGCTAATTATCCTCAAAATGACATAATTAGCTCCGAAAAGGCATAATTAGCTAATTTAGCCTAAAGAAGGGGACAACAGGAGAAAAAAGAGGAAAAATGAGAAGAAGGAAGAAGAAGAAGAAGAGAAGAAGAAGAGAAGGAGAAGGAGAAGGAGAAGAAGGAGAAGGAGCCCTCCTTCTTCTTCTCTCCTCCATCTTTTCCTTCTACTTTTCTTCTTCTTCTCCTCTTCCTTCTCCTTCTCCTTCTCCTCCTCCTCCTCCTTCTTCTTTTTTTTCTGCTCCTCTTCTTCTCTTTCTTCTTCTACGTAGCTTATTTTCCCCAACATAGACATACTTAGCTAATTATCCTCCAAAATGACATAATTAGCTTAGTTAGGTAAAAACATCATAAGAACCTTGGTTAGCTCATTAAAATGACTAATTTAGCTCGAAAATGACATAATAAGCTCATAATGGCATAAGAACCTTGGTTAGCTCATGAATATTATATACTTAGCTTGTTTTCCTCTAAAATGACATAATTATCCCATTTAGCTCCAAAAAGACATACTTAGATAATTTAGCTCCAAGAAGAGGAGAAGAGGACAAATGAAAACAAGGAATAAGAAGAAGAAGAAGAAGAAGAGAAGAAGAAGAGAAGGAGAAGGAGAAGGAGAAGGAGAAGGAGGAGCCTTCTTCTCCTTCTTCTCCTCCTTCTTCTTCTCCTTCTTCTTCTTCTTCTTCTCTTCTTCTTCTCTTCTTCTTATTCTTCCTTCTTTTCATTTCTCCTCTTGTCCTCTTCTTGGAGCTAAATTATCTAAGTATGTCTTTTTGGAGCTAAATGGATATGAAACTTACTTATTTCTTCCCCTCTTCATCTAGTCTTCTTCTTCTAACTTACTTATTTCCCATTTTACAGATTACATTCAATTCACGGAAGCTTGGATTACATTGATGGAGTGCTTCAATATGGTTTCTTCTAAAATGGCTTCACGGAAGCTTGGATTGAAACTATTGTAGTAAATGGATATGAAACTAGTATGGATGAAACTAGTGTAATATATGGTTTGGTACGGATGAAATTTGCATAATATGTATGGATTATGGATGAAACTTATTTTAATATGGTTATGAGTATGGGTAGTTTGTGTGAAATATATTATGTCATTTGGAGCCTTTGTGTGAAATATATTATGTCATTTGGGGAAGTTTGTGTGAAATATATTCCTGATTTGTGTGAAAATTGCTGGATATTATTAAAAATAAAATAAACAGTGGCAGTTCGGAGCCTTTGCCGTGTGCCCACCGACGGCAAAGGAGCTACATCAGAGGGCAAAGGGCCCAAACTGGACTATTGAGTCAAATTGGGTGCCCCCTTTGCCATCTGTCGTGGTCGTGGGCAGACGGCAAAGGGGCAAGTGAGAGGGGCTTTGCCGGTTCCTTTGCCGTCAGCCCACCAGCACGGCACACGGCAAAGGGGCAAAGGGCAGACGGCAAACTATCTATGGGCCCAGCAGGCCGCGGTTAGCACTTGACGGAGGTGCCCGTAGATGTGTCGTCCCATATTCTTTGCCGTCAGCCCCCTCACGGCAAAGATCCTTTGCTGTCAGCTGTCCCAATGCAGACGACAAAGAGGCCCTTCACCGGATTTTTGTTTGACGTCCAGTTTGCCATCTGTTGACGGACGGCAAAGGCCTTTACCATCCGGGGTGGCCCCCTTTGCCGTCCTCCATGGCACACGGCAAAGTATCAGATTCCTGTAGTGCCACTAGGTGGGCCCACCATGCCCCAAGGGGTCAACATGGGCTTATTGGATGCACAATAAGGCTTAATGGGCTGACAAGTCATCCAAGGAAATCCCATGAGTAAAAAGATGGAATATCCAAAAGAGGTGGGCAATTTAGGAAGGAGTCGTAATCCAAGTAGGATTGGAGGAGGACTCCTCCCTCCTCCACTTCGACCGAGCCAAGGAGGCTCTCCTTGGTTCCCAAGGCTAGGCCCTCCCTCCTCCTATATATATTAGAGGTTTTAGGGTTTTTGAGACACAACTTTAGCCACGTGCGACCCTACCCTCTAGTTTGTAGTTCTTCCTCTAGATCAGGTTTTTGCGGTGCTTAGGCGATGCCCTACAGGAATAGATCATCACCACCACCGGCGCGTCGTTGATAACCCACAAGTATAGGGGATCACAACAGTTTTCGAGGGTAGAGTATTGAACCCAAATTTGTTAATTCGACAAAAGTGGAAGCCAAAGAATATTCTCGAGTATTAGCAGTTGAGTTGTCAATTCAACCACACCTGAAAGATTTAGTATCTGCAGCAAAGTTTCAGTAGCAAAGTAGCATGATAGTAATGGTAGCAGCGGTAACAGTAGCAGTAGTGACAGCAGGAGCGGTAACAGTACCAGCAGTGACAGCAGTAGCGGTATAGTAACTTAGCAAGGACCAGTAGGAAAAGCTCGTAGGCATTGGATTGGTGATGGATAATTATGTCAGATGACATTCATCATGTAACTGTTATAACATGGGGTGATTTGTAACTAGCTCCAGCTCGTCAATGTAATGTAGGCATGTATTCCGTATATAGTCATACGTGCTTATGGAAAAGAACTTTCATGACATCTATTGTCCATCCCTCCCGTGGCAGCGGGGTTCAAATGGAAACTAAGGGATATTAAGGTCTCCTTTTAATAGAGAACTGGACCAAAGCATTAGCGCATAGTGAATACATGAACTCTTCATACTATGGTCATCTCCGGGAGTGGTACCGGCTATTGTCACTCCGGGGTTGCCGGGTCATAACACATAGTAGGTGACTACAACTTGCAAGATAGGATCAAGAACACTCATATATTGATGAAAACATAATAGGTTCAGATCTGAAATCATGGCACTCGGGCCCTACTAACAAGCATTAAGCATAGCAAAGTAGTAGCAACATCAATCTTAGAACATATTGGATTCTAGGGAACAAACCCCATCAAAACTAACTCGATTACATGATAGATCTCATCCAACCCATCACCGTCCAGCAAGCCTACGATGATATTACTCACGAACGATGAAGAGCATCATGGAATTGGCGATGAAGGATGGTTGGTGATGATGATGGCGTCGATTTCCCCTCTCCAGAGCCCAGAACGGCCTCCAGACCTGCCCTCCAGAGGAAGAACAGGTGGTGGCGGTGGCTTCGTGTCGTGAAACACGATGAACTCTTCTCTCTTAATTTTTTCTGGGCGAGAGAGACTATATAGAGCTGTAGTTGGAGGCGCCGGAGCCACGAGGCCTCACAAGCCTGCCAGGCGTGGCCAGGGCGGGTGGCCCGCGCCTCCTGGGTTTGTGGGCTCCTGGCTCCGCCCCTCCAGGTAATTCTTGCGCTAGTATTTTTTATATTTTCCACAAAAAATCCTCGTAAATTTCCAGGTCATTCCGAGAACTTTTATTTCTGCGCAAAAACAACACCATGGCAATTCTGCTGAAAACAGCGTCAGTCCGGGTTAGTTCCATTCAAATCATGCAAATTAGAGTCCAAAACAAGGGCAAAAGAGTTTGGAAAAGTAGATACGATGGAGACGTATCAACTCCCCCAAGCTTAAAGCCTTGCTTGTCCTCAAGCAATTCAGTTGACAAACTGAAAGAGACAAAAGAAAAACTTTTACGAACTCTGTTTGATCTTGTTGTTGTAATTATGTCTAACTCATATTCAGATTTTCAGGAAGATGATAAGCTAACCACATAAGCAATGATATTTAGGTCTCATGATGTACTCATATCAATGGCACAATCAACTAGCGAGCAATAATAGTAAGTTTCAAATGTCAACACTTCAATCAAAACAATCATGAAACAATACGAATAGATGGTATCTCGCTAGCTCTTTTTGAGACCGCAAAACATAAATACAGAGCACCTTCAATGACCAAGGGCTGACTGAATATTGTAATTCATGGCAAAGAAGATCCAGTCACAGTCATACTCAATATCAATTAATAGCAAAGCATAAAAATGACGGAGGCGCTCTCTAATTGGTGCCTTTATAAGGAGCGGATGACTCAACAGAAATGTAAACAGATAGGCCCTTCGCAGAGGGAAGCATTGGTTTAAATCACCATAAGCATGAATATCATTGAGGCTATGTTGATTTTTTTGAACTACATGCGTGAACATGTGCCAAGTCAAGCCACTTGAATCATTCAAAGGAGGATACCATCCTATCATACTACATCATAATCATCTTGAAATTCATGTTGGCATCCAAGACAAACCGTTATAATCCCCTAGCTAATTAAGCATGGCATCAGAAACTATGATCTCTAAGTTGTCATTGCAAACATGTTTCTCTCATAACAAAGCTGAATTAGGAACGATGAGCTAGTCACATTTACAAAAACAAAATAGGTCGAGTTCATACCAGCTTTTCTAGGCCCAATCACTTCATCATATATCGTCATTATTGCCTTTCACTTGCACGACCAAATGATGTGAATAATAATGAGAGTATTTGTGCATTGGACTAAGCTGGAATCTGCAAGCAAACTCAAAGGAGAAGACAAAGTAATATGGCTCTTGGACGGATAAATAGATATGCATGTGAGAGCCACTAAACATTTTAACCATGGTCATCTACCTTGACCCAAAGAAAAAGAAAACTATTTACATGAGAAAGCTCCCAACAAGCAAAAGAAGAACGGGAAATCTTTTTGGGTTTTCTTTTTTTAAACACCACTAAGGAAATTGGAAAATAAACTTACAAATAATTTTTTTGTTTTTCTCAATTTAAACAAACGCACGAGTAGAAAGCGAGAAAAAGAAATAAACTAGCATGGATGATACAATGGCAAGGTGTGAACACCGACTATCAAAGTGAAAGTGCGAGCATGAATATAAAGTCGGTGAGAAACACGAACTCCCCCAAGCTTAGGCTTTTGGCCTAAGTTGGTCTACTCCCACGGCTGGTCCGGGCGATATCCAAAATCATAATGGGGGTTGTACAGGAACGCGACAGTTATCGCCTGAATAGGTGCCTCACGGAGGCGAGCAGCCTTTGCCTCCTCTCATACTCCTCTGCCTCTCCTCTGGTTATGTAATATCTCCGTTTTACCTGAAAGTCAAAGAAGGCAGGAGCAGGAAGGGTAATATGGAAAAGACGCTGTCGGTTAAATATTAACCGGCATAGGAGGGATTCATTATCCCTCTGAAGGAACTGATAACGTGTCATAGCGGCGCGATCAAGGAAAGTTGTATGGAGCGGGGGATCTCCTTCGCGGATGGGTACTCCAAGAAAATTTGCTATCGAGTGCCATAGATCCCACCAAAGAAATCCCCTTCATTAGCATTATTATTTAGCCTCCTCGCGATTATAGCTCCCATGTTGAGACTTCTATCACCCGTTACTGCGCTCTTAAGAATACTAAGGTCAGGTGCGAGAGGTGACAATGCTCAATCTTACCGTTAATGCATCTACCTATGAAGAGGGCAAAGTAATGTAAGGCAGGGAAATGAATGCTCCCCATGGTAGCCTGCGTAATATCTCGAGTTTCTCCAACAGTTATACTAGAAATAAAATCTCTAACCGAAGACTTAGGAGGATCATTGAGACTACCCCAATCAGGTATCTTGCAAATTCTATTAAAATCCTCTAAATCCATCGTATACGATTTGTCATAAAGATCAAACAGTATGGATGTGTCACGACCAACTGAAAATTTGAATCTACGAACAAAAGAGGCAGTGAGTGTAGTATACTGTTCGCATTTGTTGGAGATGAATTCTTCGAGCCCGGCGTTGTGAAGAAATGTATCAAACTCGTCCTTGAAACTTGCATCAATCATGAATTCATCGGAAGGCCATTCACATGGTTGTACCTGTGCGTTCCTCGGCTGATAAGGATCGGGCTCCCGAATCGAGAGATGGGGACCCCTTTTGCTTGAGGAACCACCGAGATAGTTTCTCCTAAACATCTTCTTTTTCTAAAAAAAAATTAGTGACTCAAAAGAAAAGTGAACAAGGCTCAACAAAACTCATAGCAACTACTCCTACAAGTTCTTAGAGGCTATATCATGCATCAAAACTACTTGGGATCAACTAAAATTAACATGCAAAGCTCAAGAACAGAGTCACCAAGGCAGCAAAAATATGCAACGAATAAAGCACTAGAGCAAAAACTAATTGGACCAATGGAGAAGTCACATACCAAGGAACAATTCCCCCAAAATAGTTTACCTCTACTACCTATGTCGGGTTATGAAGACCATGTATTTCTTCGATAGGTGGTAGATTCTTAACATCTTCAGTTTTAATACCTTTCTCTTGCATAGATTTCTTGGCTTCTTGCATATCTTCAGGACTAAGGAATAGAATACCTCTTTTCTTTGGAGTTGGCTTCGGAGGTGGTTCGGGAATAGTCCAAGCATTATCGTTGCTCAAGATATTATTTAATAGAATTTCAGCTTGTTCCATAGTTCGTTCCCTCAAAACACAAGCAACACAACTATCTAGGTGGTCCCTAGAAGCATCAGTTAGTCTATTATAAAAGATATCAAGTATTTCATTTTCCTCAAGAGGGTGATCAGGCAAAGCATTCAGTAATTGGACAAGCCTCCCCCAAGCTTGTGGGAGACTCTCTTCTTCAACTTGCACAAAGTTATATATATCCTGCAAGGCAGCTTGTTTCTTATGGGCAGGAAAATATTTTTCAGAGAAGTAGTATATCATATACTGGGGACTACGCACACAACTAGGAGCAAGAGAAGTAAACCAAGTCTTAGCATCACCCTTTACCAAGAAAGGAAACAACTTAAGGATATAGTAATGGCGAATTGTTTCCTCATTCGTGAATAGGGTGGCTATATCATTCAGCTTAGTAAGATGTGCTACAACTGTTTCAGACTCATAACCATGAAAAGGATCAAATTCAACCAAAGTGATCAACTCAGGATCAATAGAGAATTCATAATCCTTATCAGTCACAAAGATGGGTGAAGTAGGAAACTTAGGATCGTATTTCATTCTAGTATTCAGAGATTTGTCTTTCCACTTGCGCAATAAATTCTCAAGATCATAGCTATCCTTACAAGCAAGACATTCTTCAGCTACCTCTCCCTCCATAACATAACCCTCAGGTATATCGGGCAATTCATATCTAGGAGAGCTAGGTCTAACAGGTGAAACAACAGGTTCCACTTCAATAATTTCAGCAGTTTCAGAAGTATCATCACATAAAGCAATAACTCTAGCAATTTGTGCATCAATAAGTGCACCTAGTGGCAAAGCATTATCAAGCAAAGCATCATCATAAGCATCATGGATAGCAGAAGTAGCAGCATCAAGCACAGGCGACACATCAGAATTTCTTGTAGGTGGTGGTGTCGCAAATTTACTCATAACTAAAGGTGAATCAAGTGCAGAGCTAGATGGCAGTTCCTTATATGTCCTCGTAGTTGAGGGAAAGACTTTAGTTTTTGGATCTCTCGGATTCCTCATAGTGATCAACAGACGTGAATCCCAAGTGATTCGGAGAATAGAGTAGGCCTCCCAGGCAACGGCGCCAGAAAAAGGTCTTGATAACCCGCAAGTATAGGGGATCGCAACTGTTTTCGAGGGTAGAGTATTCAACCCAAATTTTTTGATTCGACATAAGGGGAAGCCAAAGAATATTCTCGAGTATTAGCAGTTGAGTTGTCAATTCAACCACACCTGAAAGATTTAGTATCTGCACCAAAGTTTCGCTAGCAAAGTAGCGTGATAGTAACGGTAGTAGCAGTAACAGTAGCATTAGTGACAACAGTAGCGGTAACAGTAGTAGGAGTGACAGCAGTAGCGGTATAGTAACTTAGCAAGGACCAGTAGGAAAAGCTCGTAGGCATTGGATCAGTGATGGATAATTATGTCGGCTGACACTCATCATGTAACAGTTATAACATGGGGTGATTTGTAACTAGCTCCAGTTAGTCAATGTAATGTAGGCATGTATTCCGTATATAGTCATACGTGCTTACGGAAAAGAACTTGAATGACATCTATTGTCCATCCCTCCCGTGGCAGCATGGTCCTAATGGAAACTAAGGGATATTAAGGTCTCCTTTTAATAGAGAACCGGAAGAAAGCATTAGCTCATAGTGAATACATGAACTCCTCATACTATGGTCATCTCCGGGAGTGGTACCGACTATTGTCACTCCGGGTTGCCGGGTCATAACACATAGTAGGTGACTACAACTTGCAAGATAGGATCAAGAACACTCATATATTGATGAAAACATAATAGGTTCAGATCAGAAATCATGGCACTCGGGCCCTAGTGACAAGCATTAAGCATAGGAAAGTAGTAGCAACATCAATCTTAGAACATAGTGGATTCTAGGGATCAAACCTCATCAAAACTAACTCGATTACATGATAGATCTCATCCAACCCATCACCGGCCAGCAAGCCTACGATGAGATTACTCACGAACGATGAAGAGCATCATGGAATTGGCGATGAAAGATGGTTGGTGATGACGATGGCATCGATTTCCCCTCTCCGGAGCCCAAATCGGACTCCAGATCTGCCCTCTAGGGGAAGAACATGTGGTGGTGGCGGCTCCGTGTGGTGAAACGCGGTGAAATCTTCTCTCTTAATTTTTTCTGGGCGAGAGAGACTATATAGAGCTGGAGTTGGAGGCGGCGGAGCCACGAGGGCCTCACAAGCCTGCCAGGCGCGGCCAGGGGGCCCGCGCCTCCTAGGCTTGTGGGCTCCTAGCTCCGTCCCTCTAGATAATTCTTGCGCCAGTATTTTTTATATATTCCACAAAAAATCCTCGTAAATTTCCAGGTCATTCCGAGAACTTTTATTTCTGCGCAAAAACAACACCATGGCAATTTTGCTGAAAAGAGCGTCAGTCCGGGTTAGTTCCATTCAAATCATGCAAATTAGAGTCCAAAACAAGGGCAAAAGAGTTTGGAAAAGTAGATACGATGGAGACGTATCATCCGTGATGCTGCCGGAGAACTCGTCTACTTCCTCGTCTCCCTTGCTGGATCAAGAAGGAGGAGATCGTCATCGAGCAGTACGTGTGCTGAACGCGGAGGTGTCGTCCGTTCGGTGCTAGATCAGGATGGATCGTTGGGCTGCAGTGATTTAAATCAGGGAGAAAGTTCCACTACATCGACCGGGTTTATTAACGCTTTCCGCTTAGCGATCTACAAGGGTATGTGGATCCGATATCTCTCTCGTAGATGATCATCACCATGATAGGACTTCGTGTGCGTAGGAAATTTGCTGCAACGTTCCCCAACAGTGGCAACATGAGCTAGGTTCATGCGTAGATGATATCTCGAGTAGAACACAAAAGTTTTTGTGGGCGTTGATGTTCGATTTGCTGCCCTCCTTAGTCTTTTCTCGATTCGGTGGTATTGTTGGATTGAAGTGGCCCGGACCAACCTTACTCGTACACTTACGAGAGACCGGTTTCATCGACTAACATGCAACGTGTTGCATAAAGATGACTAGCGGGTGTCAGTTTCTTCAACTTTAGTTCAATCGGATTTGACCGAGGCGGTCCTTGGAGAAGGTTAAATAGCAATTTGCATATCACCGTTGTGGCTTTGCGTAACTAAGATGAGATCATACTAGATACCCATAGCAGCCACGTAAAACATGCAACAACAAATTAGAGGATGTCTAACTTGTTTTTGGAGGGTATGCATGTGATGTTATATGGCCAAAGACATGATGTGTTATATTGGATGTATGATATGATCATGTTGTAATAGTTAAATATCGACTTGCACGTCGATGCTATGGCAATCGACGGGAGCCATAGGACTGTCTTTAAACTAACGTTTGTTCTTGCAGATGCGTTTACTATATTGCTAGGTAGTAGCTTTAGTAGTAATAGCATAGATAGCAAGACAACCTCGATGGGGACACGATGATGGAGATCATGATGAGGAAGATCATGATGTGGCGCCGGTGACAGTGAAGATCATGCCGGTGCTTTGGTGATGGAGATCAAGAAGCACAAGATCATGGCCATATCATGTCACTTATGATTTGCATGTGATGTTAATCCTTTTATGCACCTTATCTTGCTTAGAACGACGGTAGCACTATAAGGTGATCCATCACTAAAATTTCAAGAGAAAATTGTGTTCTCTCTGACTGTGCACCATTGCAACAGTTCGTCGTTTCTAGACACCACATGATGATCGTGTGTGATAGACTCAATGTTCACATACAACGGGTGAAAAACAGTTCCACACGCGGAACACTCGGGTAAAACTTGATGAGCCTAGCATGTACAGACATGGCCACGGAACACAAGAGACCGAAAGTTTGAGCATGAATCATATGGTAGATATGATCAACATGGAGATGTTCACCACTGAAACTATACTCAACTCACGTGATGATCGGACTTGACTTAGTGAATTTGGATCATTCCACACTCAAATAACTAGATGGATTTCTATTTTGAGTGGGAGGTTATTAGTTATATGATTAGATAAACTCAATTGTCTTGAACTCTATTTTGAGCATCAGTAGCAACCCTGAATTTAAATGCGCTCCTAGAGAAAGCTAAGCTGAAAGATGATGGTAGCAACTTTGTAGACTGGACTCGAAATCTGAGGCTTATCCTACAAGCTGGGCAAAACAATTATGTCCTTGATGCTGCGCTAGGTGGTGCACCACCCACCCCGGCTGACCAAGATGTTTTGAACGCTTGGCAAGCTGGTAAGGAGGACTACTCATTAGTTCAATGTGCAGTTTTATGGCTTAGAACCGGGACTTCAACGACGTTTGGAACGTCATGGAGCATATGAGATGTTCCAGGAGTTGAAGCTTATCTTTGAGAGGAATGCCCGGATCGAGAGGTATGAGACCTCCGATAAATTATATGCTTGCAAAATGGAGGAGAATTCGTGTGTCAGTGAAGATGTGCTTAGAATGTCTGGGTACTCCAACCGTCTAGCTGAGGTGGGGATTGAACTCCCGCAAGAGGCTATCACTGACAGAATTCTTCAGTCACTGCCACCTAGCTATAAAGGCTTTGTGTTGGACTATAATATGCAAGGGATGAACAAGTCACTTGATAAGTTATTTGCGATGCTTAAAGTCGCAGAGTCAGAAAACCAGAAAGAACATCAAGTGTTGATGGTCAATAAGACCACTAGTTTCAAGAAGAACGACAAAGGCAAGAAGGGTAATTCCAAGAAGAGTGGCAAAACTATTGCCCCTCTAACAAAGAAACCCAAGGCTGGACCTAAGCCAGAAACTGAGTGCTATTATTGCAAGGGGACTGGTCACTGGAAGTGCAACTGCCCAAAGTATTTGGCCGATAAGAAGGCGGCCAACGCCAAACAAGGTATATGTGATATACATGTTATTGATGTGTACCTAACCAGCTACCGTAGTAGTGCATGGGTATTTGATACCGGTTCTGTTGCTCACATCTGCAACTCGAAATAGGAAGTGCGGAATAAACGAAGGCTGGCGAAGGATGAATGTGCATGGGAAATTGTTCCAAGGTTGATGTGATCGTCGTCGGCACGATCTCACTTCAGTTACCATCGGGATTCGTTATGAACTTAAATAATTGTTATTTACTACCTGCCTTCAGCATGAACATTATATCTGGATCTTGTTTATTGCGAGACGGTTACTCATTTAAGTCAGAGAATAATGGTTGTTCTATTTATATGAGTAATATCTCTTATGGTCATGCACCCAATGTGAGGGGTTTGTTCATGTTAAATCTCGATTTTGATGACACTCATATCCATAACATTGAGACCAAAAGATGTAGAGTTAACAATGATAGCGCCACTTTCTTGTGGCACTGCCGCTTAGGTCATATTGGTGTTAAGCGCATGAAGAAACTCCATGCTGATGAGATTTTGGAGTCACTTGATTTTGAATCACTTAACACATGCGAACCATGCGTCATGGGCAAGATGACTAAGGCTCCGTTCTCTGGAACAATGGAGCGTGCAAGTGACTTGTTGGAAATCATACATACTAATGTGTGTGGGCCAATGAGCGTGGAAGCGCGTGGTGCATATCATTATTTTCTCACCTTCACCCGCAATTTGAGTAGGTATGACTGTATCTACTTGATGAAGCACGAGTCTAAAACATTTGAAAAGTTCAAACAATTTCAGAGTGAAGTTGAAAAGAATCGTAGCAAGAAGATCAAGTTCCTACGATCTGATCGAGGGGGTGCTTACTTAAGACAATATGGAATTGTTTCACAGTTGACACCGCCTCGAACACCATAGCGTAATGGTGTGTCCGAACGTCGTAATCGTACTTTATTATATATGGTGCAATCTATGATGTCTCTTACCAATTTTCCATTATTGTTTTGGGGCTATGCATTAGAGACAGCTGCATTCACTTTAAATAGGGCACCATCAAAATCCGTTGAGAGGACACCATATGAGCTATGGTATGGCCAGAAGCCAAAGTTGTCGTTTCTTAAAGTTTGAGGATGTGATGCTTATGTCAAAATGCTTTAGCCTGAAAAGCTGGAACCCAAAGCGGAAAAGTGTGTCTTCATAGGTTACCCAAAAGATACAGTTGGGTACACCTTCTATCTCAGATCCGAGGGCAAAGTGTTTGTCGCTAAGAACAGAACTTTTCTTTAGAAAGAGTTTCTCTCGAAAGAATTGAGAGGGAGGAAGATAGAACATGATGAGGTTGTGGAACCTCTGCTTCAACAAGATGCTGGCGCATGGCAGAAAGAAGTTTCAGTCGAGGCAACACCAATTGAAGAGGAAGCTAATGATGATGATCATGAAGCTTCAGATCAAGTTACTGTTGGACCTCGCAGGTCGACAAGAGCATGCAATGCTCCTGAGTGGCACGGGAATCGTGTCTTGTCTATCATGTTGTTAGACAACAATGAGCCTGCGAATTATGGAGAATTAATGGTGGGCCCAGATTCCAATAGATGGTTAGAGGCCATGAAATCCGAGATAGGGTCTATGTATGAAAACAAAGTGTGGACTTTTGGAAGTATTACTGGAAGGTCGCAAGGCTATTCAGAACAAATGGATCTTTAAGAAGAAGACGAACACGGACGGTAATGTGACAGTTTATAAAGCTCGACTTGTGGCAAAGGGTTTTTCACAAGTTCAAGGAGTTGACTACGATGAGACATTCTCACCCGTAGCGATGCTTAAGTCCGTATGAATCATGTTAGCAATAGCTGCATTTTTCGATTATGAAATCTGGCAGATGGATGTTAAAACGACGTTCCTCAATGGGTTTCTTAATTAAGGAAGAGTTGTATATGATGCAATGTCACATCCCTGGAACCGTAACCAAGGTTTAACATTGTGCTCATATCTTCTTTGCATTGCATCCAAGAAAATAGCAACAAGATCAAAGTAAGTGGTGAAGGAAAACTCAAAAACCCTAGCCACTTCTCAAATTCAAAGGAATTATAAACTTATTCAAATCAATGAACCCAAAATGGCCTCAAGAAAAGTTCAACTTTTCTGATAATTCTTGAAAACAAATAAGCAATGAAGAAAACCATTTTCTTAATACTTTTGGCATTTTAAATAAATACAAAAGACTACTGGTTTCAAGCTTTAAATTTGAATTCAAAAATATATAGCTTTCAAAAATGCTGAAAACTTTATGGGTGATTGAAAATTTTCCAATTAACACCCCAACATTTTTCAAACTATTTATAGTTTGATTGTGAAGCCAAAATAAATGAAAAACAATGTCAATAAATAAAACAGAAAAAGAAATAAGAGAAAAAAAGAACATACCTGCTATCTGTCGCCGGCCCAGCCCACGAGGGGCTCCCAGGTCATCTTCCTCCTCCTGCCAGTAGGCAGAGGGGAAGATGAGCACGGCGGCCAGTCCCGGCCACCTCCTGCCTGCCTGCTCGCTGCTGGAGGCCTCCAGGAGCGACAGCGCGACGCCCCCGTGCCTTCTTCTCCTCCTTCTCGCCTCTGCCTTATCTCCTCCTATCTTCCTCTCTTCCCCCCCCACTCTCGGATCTCTCTCTCCCAAGAGCTCCGGTCGCCGCCGATTCATCGCCTCCCGGTCCTCCCCGACCCTGCCGTCGGCCTCAGACGAATCACCGTGAGCCACTCGCTCCATTCCCCTCTTCCCCAGCCTTCTTCCCCTCGCTCTTCCGCACCGTAGCCCTGTTCCCCACCATGGCCGAGAGCTCCTCGCCGCCGGCCATGTCGTCGCCGTCGCTGTGGTGCCTCTCTCGCGTGTTGGAGCTCGGGAACGAGATCCTGGAGCCGCCAGGAACGTGTTGAGCCCATCAGCTGCCCTTCCCGTGCCCCGCAGCCATCACCCGCACAATGCCGAGCTTCGGCCGCCGCTTCGGCTCGTCGACGATACTCTCTCCGGCAACATGAGCTCCTCCTGATACCCCTGCCAGATCGGGCGCTTCGCCAGCTTCGTGTAGCCGCAAACCGCGTCCGATTTGGTGCCCTGTAGCGCCGTTTAGCTCAACTCCGGCGAGTCCTCCGCCGCGCCCGTGGTCGCCGCCGGCCACATTCCGGTGGGGCCGACGTGGTCAGCTAATTAACCGACTAACACCCCCCCTAGCCACTGACAGTGGGCCCAGGGTGGGTCAAACCCCAGTTAGGGGCTGGTCAACTCGGGGATTAGCCCCTGGTCACTGACCAGTGGACCCCACTGGTCAGGTTTGACCTGGCCCAGCCCCTGTTGACCAGAGATGTCACTGTGATGCAATAAAGGATTTTCTAATATAAAAAATAATTCCAGAAATGTCTAAAACTTCTTAAAATCATAGAAAATAATCTGTAAGTCCAATGAAAATAGTTTATATATGAAAAAGTATCAGAAAAATTCAAGGAATCTGAATATGTCATTATGTTACTGAACCCAAACATATAGATTGATGAATAAGTTAACTCTTATAAATACTTTGGAGATGGAATTTGGAAATTATTTAAATTCCACTTCAAATGATATGATCAAACATTGTCCAAATCACAAACCAGCAACCTAACATGTCATTTCCATGCATGTTAAAAGCAAGTTGATCTGAGCATCAGGTCGAATCAATTGAAATGGTATCCGAGAATACCTCGTTTGAAGTGATATTTGAATTCGATTCAAATCAACTTCAAACCTAATAAATGTTAGCCATAATAGTATACCACTTTGCATCCTCATGCCATGCTCATGCATCATCTTGTTGCATATGCTTTTTATTGATTGTTGTCACTCTTTTCGGTAGGCTCCGCTCCTTCCGATTCCAACGAATATCCGACTGACGGATATTGTCCCTCCTCTGAGCAACAAGGCAAGCAACCATTTTGATCATCCCGATAAATCCCATGTTCTCGCTCCTGCACTTACTTATTGCATTAGGATCAAATGCTTCAAATGCTTTTGCCACGTTAGTTGAACCCACTTCCTTTGCATGACCTATCCTTGTCACAGTAAATAGCTGAACCTTGCAACCTAGCATACCTGGTAGTTGCTTGAGCCATGATGTGCCTTATCCTACTATGCATGCTATGCTTAGAGTTGTGTATGGTCTGTCATCTGTCAGATGAACAAAATTGTGAGAATGTGTTCAGTAAGTAAAGGTTGTGCGTTCAACCTGATTTGGTAAAGGTACCGGTGAAGGCTGTGTAGGAGTACATGGCGGGTTGTTTCATTGGAACCGTCCTTAGGAACTGAGTTCCGTGTATGTAATCCAAGACTGGATACTACCACACGTTGGGATACTTAATTGACCCTCTCAACTTATTAATCGCTTAGTACTCGGTCCAGGAGTTGCATGTAGTTTCTGGTGTTTATAGTCACGCTAGAGGCCGTGCATAGCACTGACCTGAGAGGTGGGGTGTGATGCGGTAGGCAGTGGCACGGTGTACCAAGTGGAACCCGGATGGTGGGCTTGGTAACCCTGCACACATCATTTGATGCCGTGGCGGAAACCTTGGCTGGACTTCTGTGCGGGTTACTCTCAGATAGGCGATAAACCTGGACTAGGTACTAGTGTGGTTAACGGTCGTGGCTGACTCCCTCGCTGGGCTTCCGCATGAAGGTTGCCGAGGTGCATGATGTGCACATGGCGATAAGTGGCGAGAGCGTGTGTGACAAAGTACACCCTACAGGATTATGATCTATTCGAATAGCCGCGTCCACGGATATGGACTACTTGGAGGCATATGTTGTTCATAGATAACTTCAATGGCCACTCATAAAATTGTCAAGATAAGCATGAGTGTCGTGGACGGCATTTCCGTATGTAGACGGAATGATTCCACGATAGAGTATTGTTGTGGTGTTAGTGGACTCGTGTGCGAGAAATCAAGTTGTCAAAAATTGTTTTAAAATGCAAGTTGTCTAGCCACGAGTCAAATGTTGGCTTTCCGCATGAAACCCCACAATTCCTTATCGACACATTGCATGAGTAGATAGTTATCCTAAAGTCTTGCTGAGTACCTCCGTACTCATGTTTGTTTAATAATTGTTGCAGAGGTTGCTAATGACCCTAATGGAGGGTTCTTCCTAGATATCGACGACGACGAGTAGCTGGTGTCCCAGCTACGATCTTGCCCTAGGTTGGGTCTATAGTATAGTCAGGCCATGTGCCTTCTAGTCTCACTTGTCTGTACTCAGACAGTTTAAACACTTCCACTGGCTTGTAACTGAATGACTGCTATGATGGGTCGTGAGACCCTTACTGTGTAATATTATGTGTGTGGCTCTTCCGAGCCTCTTAAATAAAGCTTGTATGTTTATGGTTATGTTGTGATGCCATCGATGTATCTATACATATCGGTATGCCATGCGTACGTGTGTCGTACTTGATATGTATGGGGTTCGTTTACCTAACCGTAAATTTTAGTAGCACTCCTTACAGGGAAATGCCCCTTTGTGATCTAACGAGCCATGGTAGCTCGCTACTGCTCCGGACACATTAGTTGACCGGCGTGTGTCCTTCTAAGCTGTTGTGTCTGTCCCCTTTGGGGAAATGTCACATGATGTAATGGAGTCCTTGTAGCTTGCTACGACTCATCTACATTCGCTAGTGACCGACACCTGCTTTGCTGGGTCATGTATGTCTGTCCCTGTGCGGAACTGCCACTTTGGTTTATGACTAGACATGTCGATCCGGGTTCTTTGTCATTGGATTACTAGCGACACAATTGCATACGTGAGTCAAAAGGCGCAAACGGTCCTGGCTACGGTAAGGCTGCAGCCGTGGGGTTAACCACTCATGAGACCGCAAAGGGTTGCGATGTGTTACAGGATGGATTCCTATGGCTTAGGATCAGGGTCCCGACAGCGTTGGTATCGGAGCCTGACTGACTGTAGGACTACTAAGCCAAACTGGTCGAAGTTGAGTCTAGAATTGCTTTTGTTATATATAAGGGAATTGTTTGTGGAAGGGAACGTAAGACTCTTGTTCTCTTCTCAAGTTATTCTATTCTGGTCATCCTCGCCTTTTCTGCGGGAATTAAGGACTAAGTTACTCATCTTCTTCTAGGCTCGTGTTTCTGATCGATAGATTATAGGACTACGGGTCAAGAGAGATTTGGGTTTCTTTCATTCCTAGGGAAAGGGAAGTAAGTTTGATGATCAGAGAATTGAACCTGATAGTTGAGTGGTTACGCTATTCCATTTTTGGGTTGTCTCAAAATTTGTTTTTGAGCATTTACAGCCGTTATGCTGCCCAATTTTGCATTCAGAGCTCTAATGCTTTTGCATTACTCTCTATTTTCAGATGCCTGACTGTCCTTCTCGTCAGGTGGTATGTCTGACCAGGTGCATTGATGTGCCGGGTCATACGGGTATGCTGGTCAGGGTGATGTCGGTGTGCGGTTACCGCTGGTACCCCGAGTACACAGTGGAGGAACAGTACCGAGACTTCAACCAGAGCCAGTATATCTGCACTGTTAGGGTATTTCCAGACTACCCTGGAGCTGAGGATCCAATCCATTGGTCATATGGATTGGGAGTCACTGTTGACATGGTAGTACAAGATGCTGCCTATTCAATGCTGATCATTATGAGGGCGAGACATGCACTGCTGCAGAATTCAGAGTTCTGCTATGTTCCTGCCTCTCAGCCTGGTGAAGAGGGATACCTCAGCGGGGTCTATTTTGATTCCTCTATGGAGGATCCGCTACTGCAGTCCACTGCTGAGATGCTAGAGAACAGAGACAGGGATGCTCGTGCTCTCCGCATGGAGCTTTATGCCACACGTGCCCGTCTGTGGACGGCTTTGACGCAGCTGGCACCGATAGTCCAGACAGGGTACGGAGATATGGAGATGCTGAACCCTGTTAGGACCCATCTTCCGGCCCATGTTGACTGGCCAACTATAGGAGGAGTCACCCCTCTTCGGGGACCCCTACTACCACCAGTCAGGGGACCAAGGCCACATCCGTGTCCTTATGGACCCCAGGGATCTCAGGCCAGATTGTTTCCTGATCCGCAGGTTGAGCTTCCAGGCCATGGAGGTAATCTCTATGAGATGTTCTATGCGGATGCCTGAGCTGTGAGTGGAAGGATAGTATGGTAGTAGCCGTACGTTCACAGTCCTGCGTGACTTCTGAAGTATGCTTGTGATGTGAAATCTATTCCGGAGGCCTAGAAAAATAATGTATAGGAAGCTTGTAAGCCTCTGATGAGTAGTTTCAAAATTTCAGTAGTTTGCTCTTCGGTTAAGGTTGTACTGAACTATGTAAGGGTGTGTATGAACCATGGTGTATATATAGCAGTTGCTTGTTACCATGTTGTTCGGATATTCATTTCCGCATTCCGTGTGTTCAGTGCCTTCTTAATCCATAGCTAGTATTGATAATGATATTGGTCTAAGATGTGAATTTGTTTGTCAGGATGGTGTTCACCAGGTTGAATCGTGCCCTTGCTCATGAGCAAGGCGAGGGTAGTCAAGCGTCGTAGGAAGACCTGCCTCACCCACCCTCTCTGGCGGAAGTTATGCTTGAGGAAGAGAGGAACAAAAGGGAGACCAACCGACTGTTAGAGCGTATTGAGCAGAATACGGCTCGTCACCCTAGGAATGCTGCAGTGTCCCTCAACGACTTGGTGAAGCTGAATCCTCCAAAGTTCCATCACTCCGTCGATCCCCTCGACGTTGATGACTGGTTGTGCATCATCTCACGCAAGATTCGCTCTGCGAATGTTTCTGAGGCCGACAAGGTGACCTTTGCGGCGTATTTCCTAGAAGGACCCGCCAATCTGTGGTGGGAGAACTTTGAAGCTATGCGTCCTGCTGAACAAACAGCCACATGGTCAGACTTCAGTGCAGCCTTCCGTCTGCACCATATTCTAGAGGGCCTGATGGACAGAAAGAGAGAGGAGTTCTGTGCATTCCCCCAGGGAAAGTTGACCGTGGATGCCTATAGCCGCGAGTTCGGTAACCTCCCCCGCTATGCAACAGAGGAGGTGTCTACTGATGCCAAGAAGCAAGCAAGATTCCGTAAGGGTCTGAGCCCTGAGCTTCGTCGTGATCTGCGCCTCCACGAGTGTGCAAGCTTCCAAGCCTTGGTCAACAAGGCGATTAGTGCCGAGACTGGTCATACCGACTTTGAAGCCACAAAGAAGCACTCCCGTGACTTTGGCTCGTCATCTGGTTCCGCGTTTCCAAAACACAGGCTGTGAGTTCCGAACAGTTCTATAACGCCAAGATATACTCCGAGGCCATCCTAAGTGGCGCCTCGGATGAATCAGACCAACCCTCCAGCAAAAACTTATGGTGGTCCAGCTGGCAATGCTGCACCACGTGCCAACCAAATGATATGCTACAAGTGTGGAGAACCAGGGCACTATTCCCGTCAGTGTCCTCAGAATGTGGGTGCCAAGCAACCCGGAAAGTCCATCGGGCAAGGCAAGTTGCGCAAAGCTTACTATGTGAAGCCAACTCCTGCACGTGGGCGTGTGAACTATGTCTCGGCAGAGGAAGCTGCAGAGGATCCCGACGTCATACTGGGTACGCTTCTTGTTAATCATCACCCAGCGTTTGTTCTCTTTGACACTCGGTCTTCTCATTCCTTCATTTCAAAAAGTTATGCACGGTTGCATAACATGTCTTTTTGTGATATGCCAATTCCATTGGTTGTCCAAACTCCTGGTAGTAAATGGCAAACCTCTAGGATAACCTATGACAATGAAATTCTAGTAGACAGGCTAGTTTTTCTAGCCTCATTGATATCCCTGAAATCTTCGGATATTAATATCATCTTGGGTATGGACTGGATGTCAGCTCACTATGCCAAGATTGATACTCATTCTAGAAATGTTCAGCTTACCCATCCCTCGGGTGAGATAGTCAATGTCTCTACTCGAGCTGCCAAATGCCTACTCTATTCCCTAAATGCCAACCCTCTTCCGGAACTTGAAGACATCCCGGTTGTCCGTGACTTCCCGGATGTTTTTCCAGAGGAACTGTCAGGAATTCCACCTGACAGAGATGTAGAGTTCGTGATAGATCTTGTTCCGGGAACTGTTCCAATAACCAGAAGACCATATAAGATGGCACCCTTGGAGCTAGCCAAACTTAAGAAGCAACTAGATGAGCCCTTGAATAAAGGTTTCATTCGTCCTAGCTCTTCTCCTTGGGCTTGCCCCATCCTCTTCGTCAAGAAGAAAGACGGAACGGATCGGATGGTTGTAGATTACCGACCAGTTAATCTGGTCACCATAAAGAACAAGTATCCGCTCCCCAGGATCAACGACCTGTATGATCAGCTCGCTGGATCCTCAGTCTTCTCCAAAATGGATTTGAGGTTGGGATACCATCAAATCAAGATCAAGAACGGGGACATTCCAAAAACGGCTTTTGTTACTCGTTATGGCCAATACGAGTACACCGTTATGTCCTTCGGTTTAACCAATGCCCCAGCCACCTTCTCTCGTGTGATGAATTCAATCTTCATGGAGTATTTGGATAAATTCGTTGTGGTATACCTCGATGATATTCTCATCTACTCGAAGAACGAACGAGAACATGCCGAGCATCTAAGGCTGGTATTGATGAAACTTCGAGAGCATCGCCGTTATGGCAAGTTTTCAAAATGGGAGTTTTGGTTACCAGAAGTGACCTATCTAGGTCACGTAATCTCTGGTAAGGGTATTGCTGTCAGTCCCGAGAGAGTTTAGGCCGTCCTTGATTGGACTCAACCTGAATCGGTTAAGCAAGTTAGGAGTTTTCTTGGTTTAGCGAGCTATTGTCGCCGCTTTGTCGAAAATTTCTCCAAGGTTGCAAAGCCTCCAACTGAACTCCTCAAAAAGGATAAAAAGTTCGAGTGGACACCAAAGTGTGAGCATAGTTTTCAGGAACTGAAAAGGCACCTGACTTCCGCACCGGTGTTGCTACCACTAGATTTTTCTAAGGACTTTGTTATCTATTGCGACGCCTTGCGACAAGGATTAGGTTGCATTCTCATGCAAGATCGTCATGTGATTGCATACGCATCTCGACAGTTGCGTCCACATGAGGATAATTATCCCACACATGATCTTGAGCTTGCAGTTGTGCTCCATGCACTAAAAACCTGGCGACATTACCTTCTGGGTAATCGTTGCGAAATATTCACTGATCACCAAAGTCTGAAATATATCTTCACCCAGCCGGATTGGAATATCACGCAAAGACGGTGGGTTGAGTTGATCTCGGATTACGACTTTGGCATAACTTACACCCCGGGGAAGGCCAATGTTATGGCTGATGCACTAAGTCGTAAATCTTATTGTAACAACTTGGTGCTACAACAAGGTCAACCACATCTCTATGAGGAATTTCGGAAGTTAAATCTCCATATTGTTCCTCAAGGGTTCCTTTCTACCCTAGTGGCGAAGCCTACTCTTAGGGATCAAATCATAGCCATGCACGCTTACGATAAGGGTATATCCCGGATCAAGGAGAATATTGCTAGCGGAAACACTAGGGATTTCTCCGTCAATGAGAAAGGTGTTGTGTTCTTTTAGAACCGTTTAGTGGTTCCTAAGAGCAAACATCTGCGGCAATTGATCCTTAAGGAGGCTCATGATTCTCCTCTCACCATTCATCCCGGTAGTACTAAGATGTATCAGGACCTACGCCAGAGGTTCTGGTGGACTGGGATGAAGAGAGAAATTGCTGAGTTCGTTGCTAACTGCGATGTTTGTCATCGAGTGAAGGCAGAACATCAAAGGCCTGCTGGCACCCTTCAAGCTTTAGCTATTCCTGAATGGAAATGGGATAAAGTTAGTATGGATTTCATTACCGGATTTCCCAAGACCAAGAAAGGAAATAATGCTATCTTTGTGGTCATTGACCGTCTTTCCAAAGTAGCTCATTTTCTTCCAGTTCGTGAGAGTATAACAGCTAGCCAGCTAGCAGAGTTATATATCTCTCAAATAGTGTCTCTTCATGGTGTTCCCCTGGAGATTAACTCAGACCGTGGAAGTATCTTTACTTCTCGCTTCTGGGAAAGTTTTTAGAATGCTATGGGGACTCACTTATCTTTTAGCACTGCTTTCCATCCTCAATCAAGTGGTCAAGTAGAAAGAGTGAATCAAATCCTAGAAGATATGCTCCGAGCTTGTGTTATATCATTCGGTATGAATTGGGAGAAGTGCCTTCCATTCGCCGAATTTGCTTATAACAATAGTTATAAATCAAGCTTGGGCAAAGCTCCTTTTGAAGTTCTCTATGGACGAAGATGTCGAACACTTCTTAATTGGTCAGAAACCGGAGAGAGGCAACTCTTTGGCCCGGATATGATCCAGGATGCAGAAGAGCAAGTTCGCATTATTCGTGAAAAGTTGAAAACAGCCTAGTCTCGTCAAAAGAGCCAATATGATCGTCATCATAAGGTTGTGACCTTTGAAGTTGACGAGAAGGCTTACCTTCGGGTTACACCTTTGAAGGGTACCCATCTATTTGGTATCAAGGGCAAGTTGGATCCTCGTTACATTGGTCCTTTTCGCATTCTTGCCAAATGAGGAGAAGGTGCCTACTAGTTGGAACTTCCTCCGCATCTTTCCAAGGTTCATGATGTCTTCCACGTCTCGCAACTCATGCGTTGCTTTTCGGATCCTATCCGTGAAGTGCACCACGAAACGCTTGATCTCCAAGATAACCTTTCTTATCGAGAATACCCTGTTCGTATTCGCGAACAAGCTGAGCCTACTACTAGACGTCGGAACATTAAGTTTCTTAAAGTTCAATGGTCAAATCATTCTGAGAAAGAGGCAACATGGGAAAGAGAGGATCGTCTTCGACAAGAGTATCCCGCGCTATTCCCGACGACTTCTAAATCTCGGGACGAGATTCTTTTGAGTGGGGGTGAGTTGTCACATCCGTGGAACCCTAACCAAGGTTTAGCATTGTGCTCATATCTTCTTTGCATTGCATCCAGGAAAATTGCAACAAGATCAAAGTAAGTGGTGATGGAAAACTCAAAAACCCTAGCCACTTCTCAAATTCAAAGGAATTATAAACTTATTCAAATCAATGAACCCAAAATGGCCTCAAGAAAAGTTCAACTTTTCTGATAATTCTTGAAAACAATAAGCAATGAAGAAAACCATTTTCTTAATACTTTTGGCATTTTAAATAAATGCAAAAGACTACTGGTTTCAAGTTTTAAATTTGAATTCAAATATATATAGCTTTCAAAAATGCTAAAAACTTTATGGGTGATTGGAAATATTCCATCTAACACCCCAACATTTTTCAAACTATTTATAGTTTGATTGTGAAGCCAAAATAAATGAAAAGCAATGTATGTAAATAAAACAGAAAAAGAAATAAGAGAAAAAAAGAACATACCTGCTATCTGTCGCCGGCCCAGCCCACGAGGGGCTCCCTGGTCATCTTCCTCCTCCTGCCAGTAGGCAGAGGGGAAGATGAGCACGGCGGCCAGCCCCGGCCACCTCCTGCCTGCCTGCTCGCTGCTGGAGGCCTCCAGGAGCGCCAGCGCGACGCCCCCGTGCCATCTTCTCCTCCTCCTCCCCTCTACCTTATCTCCTCCTCTCTTCCTCTCTTCCCCCCTCTCGGATCTCTCTCTCCAGGAGCTCCGGTCGCTCCCGATTCGTCGCCTCCCGGTCCTCCCCGACCCTGCCGTCAGCCTCAGACGAATCACCATGAGCCACTCGCTCCATTCCCCTCTTCCCTAGCGTTCTTCCCCTCGCTCTTCCGCACCGTAGCCACGTTCCCCACCATGGCCGAGAGCTCCTCGCCGCCGGCAATGTCGTCGCCGTCGCTGTGGTGCCTCTCTCGCGTGTTGGAGCTCGGGAACGAGATCTTGGAGCCGCCAGGAACGTGTTGAGCCCGTCAGCTGCCCTTCCGTGCCCCGCAGCCATCAACCGCACAAGGCCGAGCTTCGGCCGCCGCTTCAGCTCGTCGATGACACTCTCTCCGGCGACATGAGCTCCTCCTGATGCCCCTGCCAGATCGGGCGCTTCGCCAGCTTCGCGTAGCCGGAAACCGCGTACGATTTGATGCCCTGTAGCACCGTTTAGCTCAACTCCGCCGAGTCCTCCGCCGCGCCCGTGGTCTCCGCCGGCCACATTACGGTCTGGGCCGACGTGGTCAGCTAATTAACCCACTAACACCCCCTAGCCGCTAAAGTGGGCCCCAGGGTGGGTCAAACCATAGTTAGGGGCTGGTCAACTCGGGGATTAGCGCCTAGTCACTGACGAGTGGACCCCACTGGTCAGGTTTGACCTGGCCCAGCCCCTGTTGACCAGAGACGTCACTGTGACGCAATAAAGGATTTTCTAATATAAAAATAATTCCAGAAATGTCTAAAACTTCTAAAAATCATAGAAAATAATCTGTAAGTCCAATGAAAATAATTTATATATGAAAAAGTATCACACAAATTCAAGGAATCCGAATATGTCATTTTCAAACATGTTTGAGAACGTTACTGAACGCAAACATATAGATTAATGAATAAGTTATCTCTTATAAATACTTTGGAGATGGAATTTGGAAACTATTTAAATTCCACTTTAAATGATATGATCAAACATTGTCCAAATCACAAACCAGCAACCTAACATGTCATTTCCATGCATGTTAAAAGCAAGTTGATCTGAGCATCAGGTCGAATCAATTGAAATGGTATCCGAGAATACCTCGTTTCAAGTGATATTTGAATTTGATTCAAATCAACTTCAAACCTAATAAATGTTAGCCATAATAGTATACCACTTTGCATCCTCATGCCATGCTCATGCATCATCTTGTTGCATATGCTTGTTATTGATTGTTATCACTCTTTTCGGTAGGCTCCGCTCCTTCCGATTCCACCGAATATCCGACTGACGGATATTGTCCCTCCTCTGAGCAACAAGGCAAGCAACCATTTTGATCATCCCGGTAAATCCCATGTTCTCGCTCCTGCACTTACTTATTGCATTAGGATCAAATGCTTCAAATGCTTTTGCCACGTTAGTTGAACCCACTTCCTTTGCATGACCTATCCTTGTCACCGTAAATAGCTGAACCTTGCAACCTAGCATACCTTGTAGTTGCTTGAGCCATGATGTGCCTTATCCTGCTATGCATGCTATGCTTAGAGTTGTGTATGGTCTGTCATCTGTCAGATGAACAAAATTGTGAGAATGTGTTCAGTAAGTAAAGGTTGTGCGTTCAACCTGATTTGGTAAAGGTACCGGTGAAAGGCTGTGTAGGAGTACATGGCGGGTTGTTTCATTGGAACCGTCCTTAGGAACTGAGTTCCGTGTATGTAATCCAAGACTAGATACTACCACACGTTGGGATACTAAATTGACCCTCTCGACTTATTAATCGCTTAGTACTCGGTCAAGGAGTTGCAAGTAGTTTCTGGTGTTTATAGTCATGCTGGAGGCCGTGCATAGCACTGACCTGAGAGGTGGGTTGTGATGCGGTAGGCAGTGGCACGGTGTACCAAGTGGCACCCGGATGGTGGGCTTGGGAACCCTGCGCACATCGTTTGAGGCCGTGACGGAAACCTCGGCCGGACTTCTGTGCGGGTTACTCTCAGATAGGCGATAAACCTGGACTAGGTACTAGTGTGGTTAACGGTCGTGGCCGACTCCCTCGCTGGGCTTCCGCTTGAAGGTTGCCAAGGTGCATGACGTGCACATGGCGATAAGTGGCGAGAGCGTGTGTGACGAAGTGCACCCCTGCAGGGTTATGATCTATTCGAATCACCGCGTCCGTGGATATGGACTACTTGGAGGCATATGTTGTTCATAGATAACTTCAATGGCTACTCATAAAGTTGTCAAGATAAGCGTGAGTGTCGTGGACGGCATTTCCGTATGGAGACGGAATGATTCCACGATAGAGTATTGTTGTGGTGTTAGTGGACTGGTGTGCGAGAAATCAAGTTGTCAAAAATTGTTTTAAAATGCAAGTTGTCTAGCCACGAGTGAAATGCTGGCTTTCCGCATGAAACCCCACAATTCCTTATTGATACATTGCACGAGTAGATAGTTATCCTAAAGTCTTGCTGAGTACCTCCGTACTCATGTTTGTTTAATAATTGTTGCAGAGGTTGCTAATGACCCTAATGGAGGGTTCTTCCTAGATATCGACGACGACGAGTAGCTGGTGTCCCAGCTACGATCTGGCCCTAGGTTGGGTCTCTAGTATAGTCAGGCCATGTGCCTTCTAGTCTCACCTGTCTGTACTCAGACAGTTTAAACACTTCCGCTGGCTTGTAATTGAATAACTGCTATGATGGGTCGTGAGACCCTTACTATGTAATATTATGTGTGTGGCTCTTCCGAGCCTCTTAAATAAAGCTTGTATGTTTATGGTTATGTTGTGATGCCATCGATGTATCTATACATATCGGTATGCCATGCGTACGTGTGTCGTACTTGATATGTATGGGGTTCGATTACCTAGCCGTAAATTTTAGTATCACTCCTTACAGGGAAATGCCCCTTTGTGATCCAACGAGCCATGGTAGCTCGCTACTGCTCCGGACACATTGGTTGACCGGCGTGTGTCCTTCTTAGCTGCTGTGTCTGTCCCCTTTGGGGAAATGCCACGCGATGTAATGGAGTCCTTGTAGCTTGCTACGACTCGTCTACATTCGCTGGTGACCGACACCTACTTTGCTGGGTCATGTATGCCTGTCCCTGTGCGGAACTGCCACTTTGGTTTATGACTAGACATGTCGATCCAGGTTCTTTGTCATTGGATTGCTAGAGACACAATTTCATACGTGAGTCAAAAGGGGCAAACGGTCCCGGCTACGGTAAGGCTGCAGCCGTGGGGTTAACCGTGCGTGAGACCGCAAAGGGATGCGATGTGTTACAGGCTAGATTCCTATGGCTTAGGATCGGGGTACCGACATGCAACCCGAAGGTTTTGTCGATCCAAAGAATGCTAACAAGGTGTGCAGGCTCCAGCGATCCATTTATGGACTGGTGCCAGCATCTCAGAGTTGGAATCACCGCTTTGATGAGGTGATCAAGGTGTTTGGGTTTATACAAGTTTTTGGACAAGCTTGTATTTACAAGAAAGTGAGCATTAGTTGTATAACATTTCTAATATTATATGTGGATGGCATATTGCTGATTGGAAACAATGTAGAGTTCTCGGAAAGCGTAAAGGATTACTTGAATAAGAGTTTTTCAATGAAAGACCTAGGAGAAGCTGCTAAACATATTAGTCACGCCCAAGATGTAATCCTATCCTCAATTTGGCACGAGGGCCTCGTCAGGGATAGAAGCGCATCTTGTCGTTTCACAAGAATGGATATCGTTACAAGTACATGTACTGAAAAGAAGAGATATATATAGAATTGGCTTACACTCGCCACAAGCTACATCAGAGTCACATCAGTACAATACATAATCATCATGAAGAAGAGCAGGGTCTGACTACGGACGAAAAAAACGGGAAAAGAAGAAGGACGTCCATCCTTGCTATCCCAGGCTGCCGGTCTGGAACCCATCATAGATCGATGAAGAAGAAGAAGAAGAAGAAGCAACTCCAAATGAACAATCAATGCGCTCGCGTCAAGTAACCTTTACCTGTACCTGCAACTGGTGTTGTAGTAATCCGTGAGCCACACGGGACTCAGCATTCTCATTTCCGTGAGCCACAAGCGACTAAGCATTTATTTAGTAGCTAACTTACGAGTATAAGAAATAAGAGGGGGGCGGACTACGAATAGCGGACGTGAACTACTGATCTCCTACTTACGTCAAACATAACCCCTCCGTCTCCTCGATCGAAGAAGGAAGTCGCGAAAGAGACAGTCACGGTTACGCACTCAGTTGGCATATTTTAATTAAGTTAACTTAAAGTTGTCTAGAACCAGTGTTAATCAAAGTTTCCACGTTGCCACGTAACCGCGGGCACGTCTTTCCGAAAAGATTTAACCCTGCAGGGGTGCTCCAACTAGTCCATCACAAATTACCACAAGCCGCATAGAAATCCACGATCACGAGAGTCGCAATCTTGTCGGACTCCTTAATGGAAAACCTCAACTCTGAGAATACCCAAAGCATCACCGGAATCCCAATGCACAAGATATTTCGTAAAAGGTAAAACTAATCCATCAAGGCCACCCGGTGTGTCGACGAACCCGATAGGAGCCGCGTATCTCGTTCTCAGGATACACCGTCTATGCATAGTGGACGGTAGCCGAACCTCGAGTTGCCCTGAGGTGGCACCGCCGACTGCTAGGTGGGTGGACCAACACTCATGCGGAGCACTAGCCCGGGGGTTGATTAAATTTCCTCGGGTTAATTACTCCATATGCGGTTCATCAGTTAATTAGGCAAATGTAGTACCAAAGTTGGGCCTTGCCAGACCAGCTCTAATGTAAAACGAATTATCAAGGGGGTCCCCATAACAACCCCGATCGTGTTAGGAGCGCTCAAATATGGAACATAACACCAGGAGCCGAAACTAAGGGGGCAAAGGTGGAACAAAACACCAAGCTAGAAAGGCCGAGCCTTCCACCTATTACCAAGTATATATGTCCATTAAATTAAATAACATTAATATGGTGATATAACAAGGAACCCATGTTATCACATGGAAGCAACTGCACCTGTATCTAGCAACGCTAACACATGGTTAAGCAAGCGGTAACATAGCCAATCAGTGGTTTGCTAGGTTGAGAAAAGGTTGAAGGTCTTCATGGCAATGTTGAGAGGCTCATATTTAACAGGTGGTAGGCAACGAGACATAATCGATAGAAGCGATAAAACTTGCATGGCAATGATAGTAATGGTATCTGGGGAAATGGTCATGTTGCCTGAGATCCCGCTTGGAAGAAGAACGACCCCGTGAAGCATACGAGCCGACGTAGTCGAACAGGTTCTCACATTCTGACACGCTTGCAGAACTCTATCGAGACGAAGCAAACCGGAAACAAGCATCAACACACGATATTCACCACACGATGCACAACACATATGATGCATGAATGGAGAATATGCAGGACATGGCATGGCAATTCACAACATCCAACACTACACATTAAGTGAAGTCCAATATGCAACGAGTTGCATATTGACGAAACTCCACATACAAATTATTTAGTTCTATCCCAATTAGGTACTCGGCAATATCAAATGTTATTAAACATGGCAAGAGGTGAAGCATGTGATTCTACACGTCCTCCTAGTTGCTTAACACACGGGACTTTGAATGTCGCTACGGTTACAAGAAACATGCAACACAAGATATTATGCCACGAATGTGTCATGCATGCAAGTTTAGAACAACACTGGCAAGAATAAAAAGAAGCATGTGTTGCCATCGCGAACGAATGGGAAACCATAGCGGAAAAACGGAAACGATGCTACGGCAACATTCTGGTTCCGATGACTCGAAGAGATACCGGTGCGAACGAATTACGCGCGTGTGTGTGTCATGCAAAAGAACAATGGGGTGATCCCGGTTACCGGGTTCCCATGTGTCGGGGCATGGAAAATGAGGGACAATGTGCAATGAGACACATATATGGTGCAAGCATATGGTTCATTCGTTCATCACAAGCATTTGGTCCACGACATCGTTCCAACGGTTATATCTTTGAAGCGTGCGTTCGGGCGGATCGGGTCGTTTAGGTGTAGGTGAACATGGGTCGTCATGGACGTCGTGGAAGTAGTGGTACACGGGTCTTCGGCGTCGGCAGTCGTACACGGGTTGGAGAGGAACTTGGCGAATCCACGATCTATGGGGGTCGACAGTAGCAGAGGCACATGGTCATCTTGCACTTGCATGATCCAAAACTAATTGGCACAAAATACCACGACCTACGCATCCAAATGGCCAACCCCAACCAACAGCATCTCAAGGCAGCAAGGAGGCATGGCAACTGTCGGCGGCAACAACTGCACGCAGCGGACGCAACAGCAGGCAACAGCAGGCAACAGCAGCGAGACACGACGAAGCCAGCCACCTGAGACACAACAATAGAATGGCCCGAAGGCAGCAGCGTGGGCGGCACAACATGGGCTGGCGCGAAAAGCAGTAGGAGGTGGTCGTGGGTTTGGCTGGCGAGGAACAACAGTGTTGAAGGCGAGGGATGTCGGTGGTCGGTGGCTCAGGCGAGCGGAGCTAACTGGCGGCAGAAAGCAGCAGGACGCTCCACGGGAGTGATGGGGTCTCCGATGGTCACGAGGCTACATGAGAGGCTCACGGCGTGGGCTCGCTAGAGCAGCAACTAGTGGCTGCGGCGCCACGACGCGAAGGTGGAGGAGGAAGCCTCAGGGAAGACAGGAAGGAGACGCTTGGGCGGGCCGGCGACTGGGTCGACGTCGCTGGCAGGAACGACGGTCGGCTCGGGCAGGGAAGCTCCTCCCTGGTTCGCGAGCGTGGTGGAGAGGGAGAGGGGAGACGGGGAATCGGGACTGGGGGTCCCGAGGAGGGGATCGGGAGGAGGGATCGAGAGGAGGGAATCGGGCTAGGGAGTGGCTGCATGCGCGTGGGAGTTGGGGAGGAAGGCGGCGCTGTCGGGAGGAGAGGTAGATGGGATCAAGCGAACGCTCTCCCTCGCGCTAGGGTTAGGAGGGAGCTCGGTTGGGCCTTGGGCCGGCTAGGTTGGTCTCACTCTCTCTCTCTTATAAAAAAAAGGAAAGGCTTCGCGAGAAATAAAACTAAAGCTGATTTAGAAATGACGCGAGAGGAAAAAAGCAAATAAACAAAATAAAATAAAATAAAATAAATAATTTTGGGCTCCTTAAAACATGCTCGATTTATAAAAATAGATTGGGCATTTTTTTTATGAATAAAATGAAACTCTTTTGTATAAAATGAGACTCGTTTTGAAATAGAACAAAAGGAGAAAACAAAGTAAAAACCTGAGGTTTGCCCCAAAATAATAAGATTATTTTTAAAAGAGGAGGAACATTTTTGTCTAGGCAAAACCAGAAACCAGGATTGCCCCAAACGAATTAGGAGAGGAGAAAGAGTTTTCCTATGCACTAGAGATTTTAAAGCACTTGAAGCACTCACAATTCAAACCACACACAAGGTAGAAGATAATGCACGATGCCATGATGCACACAAAAGAAGACATAAATGGGCTCAACCAAGAACTCATTAACAATACAATGTTGCCATACCAGGAAAGATTACGGGAAGGGAAAGAATTGCATTGGGGCTGTGTAGAGTGGCTAGGTGGGAATGAGAGGAAGATGGTGCGGCGCGGCAACGAGTTTTAACACACTGAAAAACGTCCGGCGATAGACCGAATACGGTGCCGCTACGGTCGACCGTTTGGGTACCAGACAGACTCTGATTGCGACGAAATTTGACACGCGGCCTACCTATAACTAATTAAGATCGCACGCCAAGTTTCGACTCAATCACAGAATATTTTACAGACACTTTTAAAACAGGTTTGACGATGTCGCGGGGGTGTGCGTGTGCGGTCGGGCTCAGAACGGACAACGACGAGAACCGGCAACTAACAACGGATGCAAGTTTGAAAACTAGCGGCAACAGAGATGCCGATGCAATGCTGACGATGCGCATGATGCGATGATGATGCGACAAATAAAAATAGACACACGACCAAAACAGAATAAAGGGGGGAATCTTCTGGAACGTCGGCATCTGGCTGTCACAACTCCCCTAGACTACAAGAGGATCTCGACCCGAGATCCAAGAATGAAAAGGGGAAGAGGAAGAGAACGCAAGAGGTAAAACTTAATTGCTTCTTTGACAAACGAGTGAAACCAGCGATCCTTGAAGGTTGCAAAGAGATGAGGAATCATATGAGAAACAAGCATCAATTCACAGAAAATTTTGGCAGCACTTCGGTAGGAAAAGGGGACAAAAAATTCGATAAGATGGGAGAATTAGACAAGATTCACAACAAACAACTAATTAGAACAAGGGAACGCCATGACGTTGATAGAACAACATGATTGACCCAAAAGAGCAACATCACAATGCCTCCGGAACAAGAGAATATAAACTAGAACATTGGGATCAAAGAATGAATAAGAGAATGAGAACTACTATCACAAGAATCTTGAATAACACCTTGAGACAAAGAATTGATATCATGAGCCACTCCGGAAGAAGAATTGAAATCACTATGAAGAAGAATAAGAATCATGTTATGCTTATCCTTCATCAAGTTTAATTGAAGACAAGCAACGGATTTAACATAACACTTATTCTTCTAGAAATGATTGAGGAGAGAAATATGAGCACAAACTAGAACAAATCTTGAAAGAAACACCGGTGAGAATTGAAATGAATGAGGCAACCATGAATGAATGGAGATACAAAAGAATGAAGAGATCCTGAGCCACCTAAGAGAAAACAAAAACAAGGCACCGGATAAACGACAGACGAACGGAGAGGCGACAATGGAGAAGAATTTGAGAATGAAAGCTGCAAGCTGAGAACAAACAAAATCTTCTGGATGATGGCCTTCGGAGGATCGAGAATGAAAACAACTCAAAAAAGCACCAGATAGAAGAAAGTGATTACTCATGATTGGAACAATTCAAGATGATGCCACAAAGCTGAAAGTTGAATCTCCAAGAAATGGACCAAGATTTGAGAGAAACACTCCTTCGGTCTTCAAAGCTGAAAATGACGAGAAGAACACCACCAAGAATAACTGAGACACTACAAAATAATGAAGAATGAAAGGTTGAGACAAAGAATGAATTAATTCGAATAGAACTTGGAGAAGGGATATGACTGATGAGATTCATACTTACGTCACAGTTGAGAAGAATTAGAGATCTCTGGGAAAGAATACAAGAGCCAAAAAAGATCCTCCGAAAGAACCTATGGGTTATGGGGCAACTTAAAGAAATCACAAATGAAAAGATTGCTTAGAAAGAGAGATATTGCACCGGTAGAAATGAAAACTATATGAGGTTGAAAACCTCGAAATAATTAAAGAACTGAAAACAACAAACTCCAAGATATCTTCAACACATCAGACAGAAAAGAGATGAATGAATAACAAGATAGGCTGATAAGAATTTCCAACACAGAAAAGAATTACAAGGATCAAAAGGATATGATGACACAGATAACTGAATTGAATTCACCGGAAAAGGGAACAAGAATGAAGAAATGACGAACTAGACCTCCTGAGAATCTTCACAAGGAATCAGCGGTAACAAAATAAAGAAAAGATAGCGGAAGCAACTATTAAAAGACACTTGGATGAAAATTGAATCACTGAAGAGAAGGGTGGGAGGGCGGGAAAACAAAGACAACTTGGGACAGATGAGATGAACTCCGGAATAAAATGAGAGAATGATCTTGCAAAATTGGAGAGGATAGAATTCACTTGAAGAGAAGCACACCGGTTGAAAAAGAATTGACAAAATGACTCCGGTTGACAAGAACTGCTACGACAATCTGATTTGAGCAAAATAATTAATGAGCATTCCCATAGAGATATGAGAACCGCTCTTGGAGAGATATTAAATCACCATTTGACATCGAAGCAACTCAAATTACCATACTCCAACCAAACAAAGGGTGGGGCTTATGAAACAAGCCAGAACAAACTCATGAGAGAGATTTCGGTTCGATATTTTCGTGGACATGATCGCACGGGCTCTGTCCTTACAGTAGCCATCCTGTGCAAGGCAGTGCACACGACATATGAAGCGTCCCCGAGTCGTAGCAAGCGACAAGGACTCTTTGAGACACAACGAGAACCGCTTTAAGACGACCGTGCCCAAACGAATCCACTAGATGTCAAACCCCAACCTAACATCATGCATTTGTTGGAAAATTGTACTATAAGTAACTACTTGAATTCCCACCTAAGAATTCCTGAAATTTCTGGTCATGTAATCTGGTACACGGATACAAGGAGTAATATGTCACAAAACTCCTATATTAACCCGCCGAATGTATCACATCCGCCAACACACAACCAGAATCTCGGACCTTCATCTACTACAGACCCTCGTGATCACAACGATACAAAGTATGGCAGTACTCCCGAACAATCTGCACCAGTACTGGGGACATCGGGGTTATCTCGCCACTACTAGTATTGAAGCAATTACAATCATCCTTCGTTCTGAGATACTAAGAAACATGAATGATAATGATGTGCTCGAGAATCCCATGGAGCTCAACTCCCCGGAAGAAATCAAGTCAGACAGGAGGCACCAAGACAGAACTCCGTCACATCGGCATCATATAGATTCCAAAAATATCCGCGTGATCCTAAAAAAATTTGAGTGAGAAGAGGAGTAGAATTAAATTATTACGTCAAGATTCCTCACCAGAGCATAAATGAGGAGAAAAAAAGAATCGTACTCTCCGATATATATAACTAGACTCAGAGTAATTTTTCACTAGACTCGACTCGGCCAATTTCGATCAATCAAGGGGGCTCCTAGGTCGGTACTGCTCTGATACCAATTTGTCATGCCCAAGATGCGATCCCATCCTCAATTTGGCACGAGGGCCTCGTCAGGGATAGAAGCGCATCTCGTTGTTTCGCAAGAATGGATATCGTCACAAGTACATGTACTGAAAAGAAGAGATATACATAGAATTGGCGTACACTCGCCACAAGCTACATCAAAGTCACATTTGTACAATACATAATCATCATGAAGAAGAGCAGGGTCCCACTACGGACGAAAACAAACGAGAAAAGAAGAACGACGTCCATCCTTGCTATCCCAGGCTGCTGGCCTGGAACCCATCCTAGATCGATGAAGAAGAAGAAGCAACTCCAAATGAACAATCAACGCGCTCGCGTCAAGTAACCTTTACCTGTACCTGCAACTAGTGTTGTATTAATCCGTGAGCCACACGGGACTCGCCAATCTCATTTCCAAAGGTATCAAGACTAGCAAAGCTAATAGGTGAGGTAGATTAAGTGGTGAGGCTGCAGCAAGCGACAAAGCATTTATTTAGTGGCTAACTTACGAGTACAAGAAATAAAAGGGGGAAGGACTACGCATAGAGGACGTGAAATACTGTTGATCAAATGAATGATCCTAAACATCTACCTACGTCAAACATAACCCTACCGTGTCCTCGATTGGAGAAGGAACTCACGAAAGAGATAGTCACAGTTACGCACTCAGTTGGCATATTTTAATTAAGTTAACTTGAAGTTGTCTAGAACCAGTGTTAATCAAAGTTTCCACGTTGCCACATAACCGCGGGCATGACTTTCCGAAAATATTTAACCCTGCAGGGGTGCTCCAACTAGTCCGTCACAAATTACCACAAGCCGCATAGAAATCCTCGATCACGAGAGTCGCAATCTCGTCGGACTCCTTGACGGAAAACCTCAACTCTGAGATTACCCAAAGCATCACCGGAATCCCGATGCACCGGAAATTTCGTAAAAGGTAAAACTAATCCATCAAGGCCACCCGGTGTGTCGACGAACCCGATAGGAGCCGTGTATCTCGTTCTCACGACACACCGTCTATGCATAATGGACGGTAGCCAAACCTCGAGTTTCCCCTAGGTGGCACCGCCGACTGCTAGGTCGGTGGACCAACACTCATGCGGAGCACTGGCACGGGGGTTGATTATATTTCCTCGGGTTAATTACTCCCTATGCGGTTCATTAGTTAATTACGCAAATGTAGTACCAAAGTTGGGCCTTGCCAGACCAGCTTTAATCTAAAACGAATTATCAAGGGGGTCCCCATAATAACCCCGATCGTGTTAGGAGCGCTCAAATATGGAACATAACACCGGTAGCCGAAACTAAAGGGGCAAAGGTAGAACAAGACACCAGGCTAGAAAGGCCGAGCCTTCCACCTTTTACCAAGTATATAGGTCCATTAAATTAAATAACATTAATATGGTGATATAACAAGGAACCCATGTTATCACATTGAAGCAACTACACCTGCATCTAGCAATGCTAACACATGGTTAAGCAAGCGGTAACATAGCCAATCAGTGGTTTGCTATGTTGAGAACAGGTTGCAGGTTTTCATGGCAATGTTGTGAGGCTCATATTTAATAGGTGGTAGGTAATGAGACATAATCGACAGAAGCGATAAAACTAGCATGGAAATGATAGTAATGGTATCTGGGGAAATCGTCATCTTGCTTGAGGTCCCTCTTGGAAGAAGAACGACTTTGTGAAGCAGACGAGCCGATGTAGTCGAACAGGTCCTCACATTCCTACACGCTTGCGGAACTCTATCGAGACGAAGCAATCGGGAAACAAGCATCAACAGACGATATTCACCACAGGATGCACAACACATATGATGAATAATGGAGAATATGCAAGACATGGCCTGGCAATTCTCGACATCAAACACTACACATTAAGTGAAGTCCAATATGCAACGAGTTGCATATTGACGGAACTCCACATACGAATTATTTAGTTCTATCCCAATTAGGTACTCGGCAATATCAAATGTTATTAAACATGGCAAGAGATGAAGCATGTGACTCTACACGTCCTCCTAGTCGCTTAACACACGGGACTTTGAATGTCGCTACGGTTACAAGAAACATGCAACACAAGATATTATGCCCTGAATGTGTCATGCATGCAAGTTTAGAACAACACTGGCAAGAATAAAAAGAAGCATGTGTTACCATGGCGAACGAATGGGAAACCATAGCGGAAAAACGGAAACGATGCCACAACAACGTTCCGGTTTCGATGACTCGAAGAGATACCAGTGCCAACAAATTGCGCGCGTGTGCGTGTCATGCCAAAGAACGATGGGGTGATCCCGGTTACCGGGTTCCCATGTGTCGGGGCATGGAAAAAGAGGGACAACGTGCAATGAGCCACATTTATGGTGCAAGCATATGGTTCATTCATTAATCACAAGCATTCGGTCCACGAAGTCGTTCCAACGGTTATACATTTGAAGCGTGCGTTCGGGCGGATCGGGTCGTTGCGGTGTAGGTGAACATGGGTCGTCATGGACGTCGTGGAAGTAGTGGTACACGGGTCTTCGGCGTCGGTAGTCGTACACGGGTTGGAGTGGAACTTGGCAAATCCACGATCTACGGGGGTCTACGGTAGCAGAGGCACATGGTCATCTTGCACTTGTGTGATCCAAAACTAATTGGCACAAAATACCACGACCTACGCATCCAAATCGCCAACCCCAATGAGCAGCATCTCAAGGCAGCAAGGAGGCATGGCAACTCTCGGTGGCAACAACTGCACGCAGCGGACGCAATCGCAGGCAACAACAACGAGACACTATGCAGCCAGCCACCTGAGACACAACAACAGAATGGGCCGAAGGCAGCAGCGTGGGAGGCACAACATGGGCTGGCGTGAAAAGCAGCAGGTGCTGGTCGTGGGTTTGGCTGGCGAGGAACAACAGGGCTGAAGGCGAGGGATGTCGATGCTCGGCGGCTCACGCAAGCTGGGCGAACTGGCGGCAGAAAGCAATAGGACGCTCCGTGGGAGTGATGGGCTCTGCGATGGTCACGGGGCTACATGGGAGGCTCACAGCACGGGCTGGCGGGAGCTGCAACTAGTGGCTGCGGCGCCATGACGCGAAGGGTGAGGAGGAGGCCTCTGGGACGACAGGAAGGAGAAGCTTGGGGCGGGGCGGTGACCGGGTCGAGGTCGCTGGCGGGAACGACGGTCGGCTCGGACAGGGAAGCTCCTCCTTGGTTCGCGAGCGAGGTGAAGAGGGAGAGGGGAGACGGGGAATCGGGACTGGGGGTCCCGAGGAGGGGATCGGGAGGAGGGATCGAGAGGAGGGAATCGGGCTAGGGAGTGGCTGCATGCGCGTGGGAGTTGGGGAGGAAGGCGGCGCTGTCGGGAGGAGAGGGAGATGGGATCGAGCGAACGCTCTCCCTGGCGCTAGGGTTAGGAGGGAGCTCGATTGGGCCTTGGGCTGGCTGGGTTGGTCTCACTCTCTCTCTCTTATAAAAAAGGAAAGGCTTCGTGAGAAATAGAACTAAAGCTGATTTAGAAATGACGCGAGAGGAAAAAAGAAAAGGAAATAAACAAAATAAAATAAAATAAAAAAATACTTTTGGGCTCCTTAAAACATGCTCGATTTGTAAAATAGATTGGGCATTTTTTTGAAGAATAAAATAAAACTCTTTTGTATAAAATGAGACTCCGTTTTGAAATAAAACAAAATGAGAAAACAAAGTAAAAACCCGAGGTTTGCCCCAAAATAATAAGAATATTTTTAAAAGAGGAGGAACATTTTTGTCTAGGCAAAACCAGAAACTAGGATTGCCTCAAACGAATTAGGAGAGGACAAAGAGTTTTCCTATGCACTGAAGATTTTAAAACACTTGAAGCACTCACAGTTCAAACCACACACCAGGCAGAAGATGATGCAAGATGCTATGATGCACACAAAAGAACACACAAATGGGCTAAACCACGAACTCATTACCAATACAATGTGGCCATACCAGGAAAGAACACGAGAAGGGGAAGAATTGCATTGGGGCTGTGTAGAGTGGCTAGGTGGGAATGACAGGAAGATGGTGCGGCCCGACAACAAGTTTTAACACACCGAAAAACGTCCGACGATAGACCGAATACGGTGCCGCTACGGTCGACCGTTCGGGTACCACACGGACTCAGATTGCGACGAAATTTGACAGGCGGCCTACCTATAACTAATTAAGACCGCACGCCAAGTTTTAACTCAATCAAAGAATATTTTACACACACTTTTAAAACAGGTTTGATGATGCCGCGGGCGCGTGCGTGTGCGGTCGGGCACAGAACAGAAAACGACAAGAACCGGCAACTAACAAGGGATGCAAGTTTGAAAACTGGCGGCAACGGAGATGCCGATGCAATGCTGATGATGCGCATGATGCGATGATGATGCAACAAATAAAAGTAGACATACGACGAAAACGGAATAAAGGGGGAATCTTGTGGAACGTCGGCATCTGGCTGTCACAATATTAGGCATTAAGATCTATAGAGATAGGTCGAAACACCTAATAGCTCTTTCACAAAGCACATACCTTGATAAGATTTTGAAGAAGTTCAAAATGGAACAATCCAAAAAGGGGTTCTTGCCTGTGTTACAAGGTATAAAGTTGAGTAAGTCTCAATGTCTAGTAACCGCAGAAGGTAGAGAAAAGATGAGTGTCGTTTCCCATGCTTCAGCCATAGGGTCTATCATGTATGCAATGTTGTGCACAAGACCGGATGTCAGCTTGGCCATAAGCATGGCAGGCAGGTCTCAAAGTGACCCAGGAGTGGAACACTGGGCGGCGATCAAGAATATTCTGAAGTACCTGAAAAGGACTAAGGAAATGTTTCTCATTTATGGAGGTGACGAATAGCTCATCGTAAAGGGTTACATTGATGCAAGCTTCGACATTGATCCGGATGACTCTAAGTCACAAACCGGATACGTATTTGTTCTTAATGGGGGTGTGGTGAGCTGGTGAAGTACCAAGCAAAGCGTCGTAGCAGATTCTACATGCGAAGCGGAGTACATAGGTACCTCGGAGGCGGCTAAGGAGGGTGTCTGGATGAAGCAGTTCATGTTAGATCTTGCAGTAGTGCCAAGTGCAGTGGATCCAGTCAATCTGTTCCATGACAACCAAAGTTGTTAGAATCGCGATTCTGAATTGGATGGGAGCTCCGTTGCTAGGATTGTGAATCGTGGAATCTTAACTATCAAGATCGTAAATCTTAGATTCTATGAGAAAAATCGTAGAATCAGAGGGGCTAGTTTGGACCTTAAGATCGTAAGATTCTAAGAGTTGATTCATGATTCTGACAACTTTGGTGACAACATTGGTTCCATTGCTCTAGCCAAGGAATCAAGGTTTCACAAGAGGAGCAGACACATAAAACGACACTTCAACGCCATTCGCGATTACATCGAGGAGGAAGACATAAATATTTGCAAAGTGCACACGGATCTGAATGTTGTAGATCCACTGAATAAACCTCTTCCACGAGCGAAGCATGATCAACACCAGAACTATATGGGTGTTAGATTCATTACAATGTAGATCACATAGCAATGTGAGACTAGATTATTGACTCTAGTGCAAGTGGGAGACTGTTGGAAATATGCCCTAGAGGCAATAATAGAATAGTTATTATTATATTTCCAATTTCAAGATAATCGTTTATTATCCATGCTATAATTGTATTGAACGGAAACTTAAATGCATGTGTGGATATAGACAAAACTGTGTCCCTAGTGAGCCTCTAGTTGACTAGCCTGTTGATCAAGGATGGTTAAGGTTTCCTAACCATATACAAGTGTTGTCACTTGATGATGGGATCACATCATTGGAAGAATAATGTGATGGACGAGACCCAATCTATAAACGTAGCATGTGATCGTGTCATTTTTTTGCTATTTTTTCTGCATGTCAAGTATTCATTCCTATGACCATGAGATCATGTAACTCACTTACACCGGAGGAATGCCTTGTGTGTATCAAACGTTACAATGTTACTGGGTGACTATAAAGGTACACTACAGGCATCGCCGAAGGTGTCCATTGAGTTTGCATGGATCAAGACTGGGATTTGTCACTTCGTGTGACAGAGAGGTATCTCGGGGCCCACTCGGTAATACAACATCACATACAAGCATTGAAAGCAATGTCACTAAAGAGTTAGTCAAGGGATCTTGTATTACAGAACGATTAAAGAGACTTGGCGGTAGCGAGGTTGAAATAGGTATGGGGATACCGACGATTAAATCTCGGGCAAGTAACATACGAAAGGACAAAGGCAATGATGTACGGGATTGTTTGAATCCTTGACACAGAGGTTCAACCGATAAGATCTTCATAAAATATGTAGGATCCAATATGGACGTCCAGGTACCGCTATTGGATATAGACCGGAGAGTGTCTCAGGTCATGTATACATAGTTCTCGAACCCGCAGGGTCTGCACACTTACGGTTCAGTGACGTTTATGTATAGTTGAGTTATAGGTGCTGGTGGCCGAACTTTTGATCAGAGTCCCAGATGAGATCTCGGACGTCACGAGGGTTTCCGGAATGGTTCGGAAACAAAGATTGATACATAGGAAGTTGATATTTGGATTCCGGAAGTATTTCGAGCATTACCGGCAGTGTGTCGGGAGTGACGAATGGGTTCCTGGGGCCCACTAGGAGGGCCCACCACGCACCAAGGGGTTCACATGGGTTTATTGGATGCGCAATAAGGCTTAATTGTCTGACGATTCATCCAAGGAAAGCCCATGAGGAAAAAGGTGGAAAATCCAAAAGAGGTGAGCGATTTAGGAAGGAGTCCTAATCCAAGTAGGATTGGAGGAAGACTCCTCCCTCCTCCACTTTGGCCGAGTCAAGGAGGATCTCCTTGGTTCCCAAGGTTAGCCCCTCCCTCCTCCTATATATACTAGAGGTTTTAGAGTTTTTGAGACACAACTTTAGCCATGTGCAACCCTACCCTCTAGTTCGTAGTTCTTCCTCTAGATCGGATTCCTGCGGTGCTTAGGCAAAGCCCTATAGGAATAGATCATCACCACCACCGGCGAGCCATCACGCTGCCGGAGAACTCATCTACTTCCTCGTCTCTCTTGCTGGATCAAGAAGGTGGAGATCGTCATCAACCTGTACGTGTGCTGAACACGGAGGTGTCGTCCGTTCGATGCTAGATCGGGACGGATTGTGGGGCTGCGGTGATTTGAATCACGGAGAAAGTTCCACTACATCAACCACGTTTATTAGCGCTTCCCGTGTAGCGATCTATAAGGGTATGTGGATCAGATCTCAGTCTCGTAGATGATCATCACCATGATAGGTCTTCATGTGCGTAGGAATTTTTTTGTTTCTGATGCAAAGTTCCCGAACAAGGACATAGAACATATGTTGTAATGGAGACTCACACATGACCTATCATTGCGTCTCATAGTTGAGTCTATCCAACTCACACCTTATCTCGACTCTGATCCGACTACGTCAAATCCGACCAGATCTTCCTGATTCCATATTATCCGGTTAGCATCCAATGCTACACGGTCGGTGAGACCGGACCATCCATCGTATCATATGCTAGTCTAGGTGGTTGCGCGTCCGCACAACTCTTTCGACAAGGAACCATTTAGGACAATCATCATACAATTTATAGTTTCACAAACAAGTCACGTACTTGTTAATACACATCATTGATAATATCCAAGACTATGTTTATTCATAAACACATAGGAAATGGCATCATACATGATTGCCTCTAGGGCATATCTCCAAGAGTCTCCCATTTGCACTAGAGTCAATCAAATAGACATGGAATGCCCATAGCTCTATCATGCCCCTCATGCTTGGGTTGTGGAAGTGGGTTGGTCAACGAATCTATGACATTTGCATCCGTGTGAATCTTGCATAAATTAGTATCACCATTATGAACGAGTTTTCGTATCAGGTGATACTTTTGGTGTATGTGCCTCGTCTTGTGGTGTTGTCTCACCTCCTTGGCCTGTGCGATGGCACCTGATTTATCACAATAAAGGTCCAACGTTTTTTACCAGCCCGGGAACACACCAAGATCCTCCAGAAACTTCCAAATACAAACACCTTCCTTTGGAGCTTCACAAGGTGCCATGTATTCGACCTGTGTTGTGGAGTCGGCGACCGTATCTTGCTTGGAACTCGTCCATCTCACTGCTCCTCCATTCAGGACATACACTAATCGAGTTTGCGATCGACAATCATCCCTATCGGTTTGGAAACTAGCATCAACGTAACCCTTTACACTGAACTCGTCCTCACCTACATAAACTAGGAACATCTCTTTAGTCCTTTTCAGGTACTTCAACATATCTTTCACCGCGGCCGAGTGACTCTCACCTGGGTCGGCCTGGTATCTTCTTGTCAAGCTTATTGGATCGGCAACATCAGGTCACGTACATAGCATGGCATACATGATGGATCCTATTGCCGAAGCATACGAAATCTTACTCATCATGTTTCGCTCATCAGAAGTCATTGGAATCTGAGTCTTTCTTAGCCTTATACCATGTGAGACAAGCAAGAAGCCTTTCTTGGCTTCACTCATGTTGAACCGCTTCAACCCTTTGTCTATGTACGTGTTCTTGTATAAACAATAGTGTTGGGGATATTACCTGCGGTGTAACCCGCCCTAACTGGGCCGGGTCACTAAAGGGGTGACTCATCCTTTGGTAATGCAAGCCTTGGCCCAGGGGCCCAGGAGCCAGATGGCTATTCAGGAGCGATGCAGAGGATAGGACACCAAGGATGTTTCCAGTCTTGGAAAGCACCGCGACTTAGAGATATGGAAAACCACATTCTGTAGCGTGGCTAGGACTCTTGTAAACCCTAGGGCCTCGACCTTTATATAAAGGCGAGTCCCTAGGGAAGATAGGGAAGATTAGAAATCATCGAGAGCTAGGTCAGGCGAGTTACGCCCTCCTTGTAATCGAAACCATCATCAATCTACACAAAGCAGGACGTAGTCTTTTACCTCGACATGAGGGGCCGAACCTGGGTAAATCTGAGTCTCGCTTTCGCTCACCCCCTTTGAGTCGCCACCAAGGTGCGATAGCTCCTTCACTAAGTCCTTTCACAAGGACATCTGCCATGACAAAACCACGAAAGTTGGCACCCACGGTGGGGCTAGCACACGATGGAGTTTAGTTCTCAAAGGGAGCCCTACCAGGGTCACAAAGCTATACGGTCGGCATCATGATGAAGAGCCGCCGCGGAAAGTACTACATCCATAACTCGTTGTGGGGGCCTGAAGCCGATTCAATCGAATCTGGTTACAGGGTCCCCTTCGGCAAGGTCAATATCTTCATCGGCGTGATTGGAACACCCGTGCCTGAGCCGGACACCTCCACCGACATCGTCGAGCTGGCCAGGTATGCGCTCCCCATCACACGTCAGGACAGGAGACGCCATGTTTTCGTCAGTTTTACACAGGGAGCCAGCGTACAGGATGAACCGACAGTCCAGGAGATCACCCCCATCAATTCTGATGACGAAACATCCATGAGCATCACAGGTTAAATTCACCCTCTTTACGAAGGACAACTTGGAAGGTTGCCATTGGCGATGGACCCCGAGGTCTTTGAAAGATCCCGTTGACAAGTCGCCATCTACATGGCAGGGGCGACACAACCTCAGCCAAACCCGCCCGGCAAAAATGAGACTGGCGAGTCGTTGAAAACTACGGCTCAAGCCATGGCGGACTTGACGGCAGAGATCACCAGACTCATGAAAACCATTGTGACGACAGAGAATCAGGAAGCGATCAACGCCGAACTGGTGAAGCTGCGGGAGGAGATGGCCAAAACCCAGCGGGACGTGGAAGCAGAAGCCACCAGGATGGCTGCCGAGCAGGCCCGGATCACCGCGGAGGCGGAACAGCTGAACACCGAAGGCTGGCGGCTCGAGAGACAACAGCGCGCATCTGATTCTATTCATCAGAGGAGGCATCATGGGTGCCTCCCGGCCGATCTACACCCAACTCGCCTCTTCAACACCCCACGCATTCCTGGGATGGGACCCGATCGGCCGGTGTAGGCCGTTTCACGGGAAGGTCTCGTTCAACCGCCTAACCCACCACCACCTCAACCAATGGAGGCCCACACACCTCACTTACAGACACCACAAGGCCACTTCTCAAATCCCGTGGATAACGTACTGGCGACAACCCGCCACTTGGAGTCCCTCTCGATCTACGGAAACTCCCCGACCGAGGTGGAGGCGAGAAACGCCATCAAGATGCTGAAAACAACAGTGTTCCAACACACGCAATACTCACACAGCCTTGACCGGTTACACTCTACACCCCAGGCAAGTCACACCAGGAGTCGCCATGAGGACCAACCCGCGGTGACAAGTGGGCAACGACGTCTGCCTCAGACCAACCTGCCCGGGATGCATGATACTTGAGCCCAAGACATTGTGGATGTAGCGCGAGCCGCGCGCTTGATGGAGGCGGTGGCCACAGTGGGTCAGGGCTATCCGGCTTATACCCAGACACCTCCCGCACCGCTCGATACCGGCAGCAGGCACGTTGGGGTGCCCTGTCTCATGCCCGCTCTGCGCAATGAGCGGATGACGAAGGATTTCAAAGGACCGAGGAAGGTACCCAATTACACACCAGATCTCGAGCCAGGGTCATGGATCGAGAGTTACGAACTTGCGATGGACATGCTCGTACGTGAACGAGGCGGTTTGCGCCAAGTTCTTCACTATGATGCTTGAAGGAACGGCGTGTACATGGTTGAAAAACCTGCCGCCTAACTCCATCAACACTTGGGCAGAGTTAAAGGAGCGTTTCATCAAAAAAATCGAGGGACTTGCAAACGCCCTATGACCATCGTCGACTTGCAACACTGCATTCAGCGACCGGATGAATCGGCCCATCATTGGGCACGACGAGTTGCAGAGGTCAGTCATTCGTCGGACGGCATCTCAGCGGCTCAGGCAGTGCTGATTCTGGAGAAAAATTGCCATTACGAGCCTTTGATACTGAAGCTGGGGCGACTCAAGCGTAAGGTGCACGACATGGGCGAGTTGATGGACACCCTCACCAGATATGCCAACTCAGACGACACCAAGGATATTGGGGAGGATGATGACAAGGTTAGCACCGCCAGGAGGGGCGAGTCGTCAAAAGGTCACTCCCAGTTTCAAGGGCGTGGTAACCACAACCACGGCAGGCAAGGTAAGAGGAGACAACAGGAAGGTCCCACAGACTTCGTCGCCAATACAAATGCCGGCAACGGGAACCAACGCCTGAAGAAGCGAGGCTTCAGTGGGAAGAAGCCGCGCAACTATCATGAGATGCTCAAAGGCCCCTGCCCACAGCACGCGACGGCCGAGGGACCGGCTAACCACTCCCGGGAGGATTGCTATGTGATGCAGGAATTCCGAGATGAGGCGCTCAAGAAAGGCCAAGGAGGTTATCAGGGCGAGCGATAGGAACAGTTCGGCACGCTCCGGTCATGCCAAAGCCCGTTCGGTGTGTTTCCTAACCCGGGTCCGCACAGCGGGTCACAGCCCAATAGTTGACAGTACCAAGTTCACAACCAACAGCGGTATAACCCGCAGGGAGTGTTTCAGCAACCACCCCCGTAAGGAGATCCCCAGCGACATGATGCTAATGCCAGTTTTCAGAATAACCCTAAGCAGTTGAATAGTGGGCAATATCACGTGTTCACAACCAGCACCTGCAGAAGGGACCAGAAGGTGAAACATAGAACTTTCAGCGTGGCTGAGGCGGCGCTCCCTAGGTACCTCCATTGGTCCGAACAGCCCATAACCTATAGTAGGGAGGATCACCCGCCCCGAGTTGATAACCCTCGCGACTTGGCTTTGGTCGTGGCTCCCCAAGTCAGAGGATAGACCCTTTCCAAAGTCCTTATGGATGGTGGCAGGAGCATAACCATCTTATACTTCGATACCTTTCAAAGGATGAACTTCTCAGAGAAAGACTTGATGCCGTCGTCCACGGTTTTCAACGGCATTGTTCCGGGTAAGTCGGCCTACCCAATTGGGCGGATCAAGCTTAACATGGCTTTCACACATAGTCCAATTACACGAGCGAGTCACTCAGGTTCGAGGTGGTCAAAATTAAGACCCCTTACCACGCATTGTTTGGAAGGCCGGCTTACGCTCGATTCATGGCTTGCTCCTGTTATGTTTATCTCAAGCTCAAGATGCCTGGTCCTAAGGGGCCTATTACGATCAACGGAGACAAGAAGATAGCCCAAGAGTGTGAAGAAGGAGATGCAAATTATGCCGAGACGGCTTGCGCGGCCGAGGAGCTCAAGTTTCACCAAGACAATGTTGATCCGGCAGATATGACACCACTCAAGAGACCAACGATTGACTCAGAGCCGCCCCTCAAATTCAAACCAACAGACGACACGAAGGTGATAGCCTTCACGCCTGACAACTCAACCAAGCAGTTCAGCATTGGGATGGGCCTGGATCCCAAATATGAAAGCGTGCTCACCGAATTCATCCACGAGAATCGGTACATCTTCGCATGGAAACTTTCACACATGCTAGATGTCCTGAGAGAATTCACTGAGAACCACCTTAATACTGACCCCAAGGTAAAGCCGGTTCGGCAGTATCTTCGCAGGTTTAACGAAGAACGGCATAAGGCAATTGGAGAGGAAGTCGCTCGACTTTTGGCCGCCGGATTCATCATCGAGGTTTTTAATCCTGAATGGTTGGCTAACCCAGTCCTGGTGCTAAAAAAGAATGACACTTTTCGCATGTGCATCGACTACACCGACCTCAACAGTGCCTGTCCGAAGGATCCTTTCGCACTTCCACGCATTGATCAAATCATTGACTCGATGGCGGGTTGCGAGCATTTGTGTTCTTTGGATGCTTACTCAGGATACCACCAGATCAAGATGGCTGTGGCGGACCAGGAGAAAACATCCTTCATAACCCCCTTCCAAGCCTTTTGTTGCGTGTCTATGCTGTTCGGGCTCAAGATTGCGGGGGCGACTTATCAACGTTGCATCGAGAATTGCTTGCATAACCAGATCAGACGTAATGTCCACGCCTATGTTGACGACATCGTGGTCAGGTCTCAGAAGAAAGAGTCGCTCTTGGAGGATCTCAAGGAGACCTTTGACAATTTGCGTGTATATCACATGAGGCTTAACCCTACAAAGTGTGTGTTTGGTGTTCCTGCAGGAAAGTTGCTGGGGTTTTTGGTGTCAGAGCGTGGCATTGAAGCTAACCCAGATAAAATTGAAGCGGTCAATTCGTTAGGCAAGCCGGCCAATATTAATCAAGTTCAACGCATGGTGGGTCGTATCATGGCTCTAAGTCGCTTTATAAGTCACCTTGGGGAGAAAGCAATTCCTATTTATGAGTTACTCAAGAAAAGTGATCGTTTAGTGTGGACGGATGAAGCCAACGAACCCTTTCAAGCCCTGAAGCAACAACTGGCTAAGCCGCCAGTATTGGCTGCTCCAACGGACAAGGAGCCTATGCTCTTGTACATCGCGGCTAATTCTAAGGTAGTGAGCATGGCAGTGGTCGTCGAGCGGAAGGAAGAAGGGAAGGAATATCCGGTTCAGCGACCAGTATATTTTATCAGCGAAGTCCTGACCCTCTCCAAACAACGCTACCCGCATTGGTAGAAGCTGGTCTTTGGGGTGTTTATGGAGAGTCGGAAGCTGAAGCACTACTTCCAAGAGCATCCCATCACGGTGGTTAGTTCTGCCCCCCTTGGTGACATTATACAAAATCGAGAAGCGACTGGACGGATTATTAAGTGGGGCATCGTGTTCGGAACTCATCACGTGCGATATACTCCCCGTACGGCCATTAAGTCCCAAGCACTAGTGGATTTCATCAACGACTAGACCGAGTTGCAGATTCCAGATTCCAGTACACATATTGGACCATCCATTTCGATGGATCTAGGCAGTTGGAAGGCTCGGGGGTTGGTGTGGTGTTAACTTCGCCTCAAGGTGACAAATTCTGCTATGTCCTCCGACTCATGTTTCCATGTACCAGCAATCTAGTAGAGTATGAAGCTCTGCTCCATGGGCTGCGACTCGCTAAAGAAATGAACCTTACCCGAGTCAGATGTTTGGGCGACTCAGATCTAGTGGCGCAGGAGGTTTCTGGCACCTGGGATTCCAGAGATCCCTTGATGGCGGCTTACACGTGAGCTGTTTCTGACGTGGCGGGTCATTTTCATGGTTATCAAGTGGGTCACATCGATCGGCGACTCAATGAAGCAACAGATGCTCTTTCACGCCTTGGTTCACAACGTACGCCGGTTCCCCCAATGTCTTTTTGGATGTGTTACATAACCCCTCGGTGAGGCTACCTTCAGAGGAAGATTTGTCGGTGCCGGACCCTGAGTCTCAACTTGTGGCGGCTCTTCGTGTTACCCCGGATTGGGCGATTCCCTACATGGCGTATATCACGCGAGGCGAGTTACCCACGGATGAGTTATTGGCTCGCCAAATTGTCCGTCGATGCAAATCTATGGTCATACATAACGACGAGTTGCATAAGCGAAGCACTTCAGGGGTATTTCAAAGGTGTGTCTCTTCGAGGAAGGATGCATGATTCTCGATGAAATTCATGCAGACGACTATGGTCATCATGCCGGGTCACGCTCCCTGGTTTCCAAATCCTTTAGCCATGGGTTTTATTGGTTGACGGCTCATGCAGATGCTGAAGATATAGTTTGCCAATATCATGGTTGCAAGAAATTTGGACGCTAGATGCACGTGCCGGCTCAAGAATTACGGATGATTCCAATTACTTGGCCGTTTGCAGTCTGGGGGCTAGACATGGTTGGTCCTTTCAAAATGTCATCCAATAAAAAGACTCACCTATTGGTGGCGGTTGACAAGTTCACTAAGTGGGTTGAAGCAGAACCCGTTCGTAGCTGTGATGCAGACACGGCTGGCAAATTCTTGAAAAGGTTGATCTTCCGGTTCGGATACCCTCATAGTATCATTACTGACAATGGTACTAATCTATCAAAGGGCGCAATGCAAGAGTTTTGTGGATGAGAGCATATCTGGCTTGACGTTTCTGCAGTCGCACACCCCCAGTCTAATGGACAGGCACAAAGAGCGAATCGGGAAATATTGCGAGGAATCAAGCCCCGGCTTATGGTACCTATGGAGCGTACTCTAGGATGTTGGGTTGACGAATTGCCCTCATTGTTATGGAGTATCAGGACCACCCCAAATGGCTCCATGGGTTTTACTCCCTTTTTTCTGGTCTACAGGGCAGAGGCAGTATTGCCAAGTGACATCAGACACGATTCACCGCGAGTCGCCGCCTATGTGGAACAGGATAACGAGTTGGCACGACAAGATTCGTTCGATGCTTTGAAGGAAGAACGAGACTTGGCTGCATCGTGATCGGCGATCTATAAACAGGACTTGCGACGCTATCACAGTCGCCGCGTCAAGAGCCGAACTTTTCAAGAAAGCGACTTAGTGCTTTGGTTGATTCAAGACCACACTGGTATGCATAAGTTATCACCTCCATGGAAAGGACCATTTGTCATCAGCAAAAATCTTCAGAATGGTTCATACTACTTGGTGGATCTTCGCCCTGATAGGCCAACTACAGCGGTTGAGACAACTTGCCCCTGGAATATTGCCCACTTGCGTCCTTACTACACCTAGAGCCATGGGCTCCTTTCTTTTCTGTGAATCTCGGAATTTGTAATATTTTATTTATAAAGCAATAAAGCCGGCACCCACGAAACTCGGGGTCTTTTGGCGTTTCAGCTTCTTGAAAGCATGAGTCTTTATTGTTCTATGAGTCGTCCAAGCATGGATGCAATCAGTACCAAAGAGCATAAGTCGCCATGCTGCACTTGTTTCAAAACTGGGTACTGATAAGACAAAGAGGATCGAAGTTGCCACATTGCACGGTTCAAACATGGGCGCCTTATATGGTTTTGAGAATTAAGCCGGCTTACTTGGGGGCTACTAGTTCCCAAGTCGTTTTGTAGTAAGAGCGTAACGCTTCTGCAATCCTATGCCCGACTTTTCCCTAATTATAGGTCACTTGGGATCTTCCACTCAGTGAGTTCATCCTGAATACCCTCTTGGCTAGTGAAAAATTATAAATGGTTATACTGGACGATGTGTTGGACGAGTCGCCCTATGGACCCATGTACTCTTGGTGAGTCGATCCGTTTTTGGACCCTGAACTCACCTTGGTTAAAACATGAAAGGTACCGGCCACAGCCACATATGGAAAATAGAGAAACCATTGGTTTACTGAACCTGCTTCACTGAAGCTTGACTCGCGCCAGATCATCCGGTCTAAAATACTTGGGCTGTTGCAAAAGCCTTCTTAGGGTAGCACTAGAGTTTTGCAGACTCGTCCTATCCTGTCGTAGCTCATCGAGCCGACAAATTTTTAGGACTATCTTCATGGCACTGCCACAAGATTTCTTAAAACCTTTTTATGACTCGCCGCGACTCACTGAGCAGGCTCCTTGCTTATAACTCGCCACGACTCACTGGGTTGGTTCATCTCTTGCCACAACTCATTGAGCCGGCCTATGGTGTTTTTTCCCTGACAAACTGGTTGAAGAAGTTTTTTCTTGTCAAAATAAGACACTTCATAAACTATCAAGCATCAGGATTGGTAAAGACGATTCATGATTCGCAAAAAGGATAAACAGTTGAGAACTGTCAAGCAAAAGGCATGGATGGAAGATTGTTTCCCTGAAACCTAGCAACTATTACATGGCTCACTCGGCCATACTGGGCATCATCTCCCGGTCAAGAAGAGATCAAATTGTTTTTGATGAAATGATTACATGTTGGGTAAATTTAAGCCGCCTCCGGGTCACCTTGCCTTGAGCTCTCTCCATCTTCAATTTGTAAGTCGCCCAGCTTCCAGTTGCACTTGGACAAAGCGATGAGTTCATCTTCATTGTTCAGAAAGACAGATAGGTCCGCTTCAAAGTCGAAGGGGTTCTTGCGCCAATGAGGAGTCAGGCTGGTACTTTCGAACGAGGGAGGAGTCACCTTTTTATTTATTGTCATCATACGCAGCCTGGTATTTGTTCATGTCCAAACCGACCGCCAGCTGAGTCGCCGCAGCACGAGACTCTTTCACAACTCGGTGGTAATCGTCTTTGGTGAACTCCGACTCATCGTCTTTCAGGTCAGGATAACCAGCAACTACCTCCTCTGGCTTGAGTTCAGGGGCATAGGCTAGGCACCGACTTAAGGTGGTCAGAGCTCCTTTGCGGGCGGTTGACCTCTTCAGTTCATCTATTTGCGGTGGCAACGTTGACATGCAACCCAGCATATTCTTGATGGATTTAATTGGCTCCATGTTGCCCATCACCGCCTTCATCGTCATCATGGTCCCCTTATACAGCTGCTCCGTAAAGGTGCAAATTGCCTTCAGCTTCAGGATGCAGTCGTTTTTGAGATTGGAGGCTTGCGGACCTACAAAGGATAAACCGGGACAATTAGTATTTGCAAACTAAACCATGGCTTCTCTTTCCGCACAAGGGAATTGCTTCTTACCAACGATGGCTTGGGTCATGTTGGAGACATGCTTTTTTTAGCCCGGAGAGCTCCTACAGGGCGGCTTCTAGATTTGCCTCGGCTTGTTCCCCCGCTTTACGATGGAGGCTTGATCAGCATTGGCTTTCTTCTCAAATTTTGGTGGTCGGCTTCCATTTTCTCCATATTAGCCAGGGCCAACCGATATTTTTCTTCAATGCAGTCCGAGCATTCTGCTCTTCGTCTAAGTTTTTCTACAAATTAGCAAGGGATGACTCGGCCCGAGTCACAGATTCCTGCAAACAAATTTTGGGGAGACAAGTTTCAGAACTGTTGCAAGCAACATCCCTGACACTTGGGGGCTAATGTATGATTCTTTTCGAGGTCATGCACAATTCAAGACCCGGCTCATCTTTCAAAATATGACCTGGCCCTTGGGGGTTACAGGTTCAAGTTTTTATCTAATTCAAGACCTGGCTCATCTTTCAAAAGATGACCCGGCCCTTGGGGGCTACAGGTTGAAGTTTTTCTCTAAATTAAAGACGTGGCTCATCTTTCAAAAGATGAAGCGGCCCTTGGGGGCTACATGTTGAAGTTTTTATCCAAATTCAAGACCCGGCTCATCTTTCAAAAGATGACCCGGCCCTTGGGGATAAAGATTGAAGTTTTTCTCTAAATTAAAGATCACGCTCATCTTTCAAGAGATGACCCGTCCGTTGGGGGCTACAGGTTGAAGTTTTTCTCAAAATTCATGACCCGGCTCATATTTCAAAAGATGACCCGGCCCTTGGGAGCTACAGTTTCAAGTTTTTATCTAATTCAAGACCCGGCTCATCTTTCGAAAGATGACCCGGCCCTTGGTGGCTACAGGTTGATGTTTTTCTCCAAATTCAAGACCCGACTCATCTTTTAAAAGATGACCCGGCCTTTGGGGGCTATGGACCGATATGGGTCTAATAACCCACAAGTATAGGGGACCAATTATAGACTTTCTCGATAAGTAAAGAGTGTCGAACCCAACGAGGAGCTAAAGTTAGGACAAATATTCCCTCAAGTTCTATCGACCATCGATACAAATCTACGCACACTTTACATTCGCTTTACCTAGAACAAGTATGAAACTAGAAGTACTTTGTAGGCGTGATAGGAGGGTTGCAAGATAATAAAGAACACATAAATAAAAACTAGGGGCAGTTAGATAAAGAAACAATTACATTAGTTTAACGAGTGTGCAAAAGTGGTGGTAGGAGTTGTGGAATTGTCCCTAAGAAATTGACTATGTTACTAGACCGATAGCAAGTTTTATGTGGGAGAGGCCACTGCTAGCATGTCATCCCTTACTTGGAATTCTATGCACTTATGATTGGAACTATTAGCTAGCATCTGCAACTAATAGCGTTCATTAAGGTAAAACCCAACCATAGCAATAAGGTATATTGGCCCCCCTTCAATCCCGTATGCATCAATTTCTATGCTGGGCTGAAGCTTCTGTCACCCTTGCCCTCCACTACATAGTCCTATCAACATACTACTAACCCTATTGTGTGATCCCCGTGCGCTCTCATATCGTGGGCACCAAAGGACAGCAGCATAACCACAAGCAAATTAAACCAATCATAGCAATTCATCAATCACCGATAGGACAACGAAAATCTACTCAGACATCATAGGATGGCAACACATCATTGGATAATAATATGAAGCATAAAGAACCATGTTCAAGTAGAGGGTACAGCAGGTTGCGGGAGAGTGGACCGCTGAATATAGATGGGGGAAGGTGATGGAGGTGTTGGTGAAGATGACGGAGGTGTTGGTGTAGATCGTCGTCAAATGATGATGTCTCGGGCGGCGTTCCGACGCTGCCGGGAGAGAGGGGGAGAGATCCCACCTTCTTCTTATTCTTCCTTGACCTCCTCTCTTGATGGGAGAAGGGTTTCCCCTCTCATCCATGGTCTCCATGGCGGCGGAGGGGCGAGAGCCCCTCCGAGATTGGATCTCTCTCTCTGTGACCTTCTGTTTCTGAGCTCCAAGATTCTGGCTTTGACCGTTTCTTAAATTCCCGGAGATTCGTAACTCTTATTGGGCTGAAATTTTAACACGATTTCTTTCCAGATATTAGCTTTCTTGCGGGCAAAAGAAGGCCCCCAAACGCCTTAGGGATTGGTCACAAGCCTGCCAGTCGGGCCCTAGGGGGGGTCGCGCCTCCTGGGCTTGTGACCCCCTCGGGCATCGTTTCGCGTTGATTCTTCTTCCCAAAAATCATAAATATTCCATAAAAAATCACCGTAGGTTTTTTTATTGTGCTTGGACTTCGTTTGGTATGGATATTCTGCGAAACAAAAAAAATGCAACAAACAGGAACTGGCACTGGGCACTGGATCAATATGTTAGTCCCAAAAATAGTATAAAAAGTTGCCAAAAGTATATGAAAGTTGTAGAATATTGGCATGAAACAATCAAAAATTATAGATACGATGGAGACGTATCAGCATCCCCAAGCTTAATTCTTGCTCGTCCTCGAGTAGGTAAATGATTAAAAAAAAGATAATTTTTGATGTAGAATGCTACCTAGCATAATCTTGATCATATAATCTAATCATGGCATGAATGCTAAAACACGAGTGATTCAAAGCAATAGTCTATCATTTGACATAAAGACAATTATATTTCAAGCATACTAACAAAACAATCATGTCTTCTCAAAATATCATGGCCAAAGAAAGTTATCCCTACAAAATCATATAGTCTGGCTATGCTCCATCTTCCCCACACAACGTATTTAAATCATGCACAACCCCGGTTTTAGCCAAGCAATTGTTTCATACTTTAGTGTTCTCAAACTTTTTCAACTTTCACGCAATACAGGAGCGTGAGCCATGGACATAGCACTATAGGTGGAATAGAATATGGTGGTTGTGGAGAAGACAAAAAGAAGGAGATAGTCTCACATCAACTAGGCGTATCAGCGGGCTATGGAGATTCCCATCAATAGATATCAATGTGAGTGAGTAGGGATTGCCATGCAATAGCTGCAAGAGAGCTATAAGTGTATGAAAGTTCAAAAAGAAACTAGTGGGTGTGCATCCAACTCGCTTGCTCACAAAGACCTAGGGCAATTTGAGGAAGCCCATCATTTTTTTATTATAATTTTTTCCGTTTTTTGGTGGGCTTCTTTGGCCTTTTTTTATTTGGGCTTCATTGGCTCCTTTTTTTTATTTGGGCTTCATTGGCCTCTTTTATTACTTCCTCACATGGGACAATGCTCTAATAATGATGATCATCACACTTTTATTTACTTACAACTTCATATTTAGAACAAAATATGACTCTATATGAATGCCTCCGGCGGTGTACGAGGATGTGCAATCATCTAGCGTAGCAATGACATCAAAAAACGGACAAACCATGAAAACAACATGCTAGCTATCTTACGATCATGCAAAGCAATATGACAATGATGTTGCGTGCCATAATAAACGGTACAATGGAAGTTGCATGGCAATATATCTCGGAATGGCTATGGAAATGCCATAATAGGTAGGTATCGTGGCTGTTTTGAGGAAGGGTATATAGTGGGTGTAATGCACCGGCGAAAGGTGCGCGGTACTAGAGAGTCTAGCAATGGTGGAAGGGTGAGAGTACGTATAATCCATGGACTCAACATTAGTCATAAAGAACTCACATACTTATTGCAAAAGTCTATTAGTCATCGAAACAAGGTACTACACGCATGCTCCTAGGGAAAGGGTTGGTAGGGGTTAACCATCGCGCGATCCCGACTTCCACACAAAGGATGACAATCAATAAATAAATCATGCTCTGACTTCGTCACATAACGGTTCACCACACGTGCATGCTACGGGAATCAAAAACCTTAACACAAGTATTTCTACGAATACACAATTACTCACTAGCATGACTCTAATATCACATCTTCATGTCGCAAAACTATCACAAGGAATCAAACATATCATATTCAGTGATCTACAAGTTTTATGTAGGATTTTATGACTAACCATGTGAATGACCAACTCTTGTTAACTCTCTAAATAGGTATAAGTGAATCATGAGAGTTTAATTCTTTCTACAAAATATATGCCCCGCTCTAACAAATATAAGTGAAGCAAAAGAGCATTCTACAAATGGCGGTTTTCTGTGTGTAGGGAAACAAGCAATCCAAACTTCAAATGATATAAGTGAAGCACATGAAACATTCTATAAAGCCATACTCAAAAGATATAAGTGAAGTGCAAAGAGCATTCTATTAATCAACCAAGTACTATCTCATACCAGCATGGTGCATAAAAGAAAAAGGAAAAATAAACACAAAAGATGCTCCAAGCATTTGCACATATCATATGACAAATAAAAATATAGCTCCGAGTAAAATTACCGAGAGATTGTAGACGAAAGTGGGGATGCCTTCCGGGGCATCCCCAAGCTTAGACGCTTGAGTCTTCCTTGAATATTACCTTGGGGTGCCTCGGGCATCCCCAAGCTTAGGCTCTTTCCTCTCCTTATTCCTTCATCCATCGTGGTCTCACCCAAAACTTGAAAACTTCAATCACACAAAACTCAACAAAACCTTCGTGAAATTCGTTAGTATGATAAAGTAAATCACCACTTTAAGTACTGTTGTGAACTCATTCAAAATTCATATTATCATTATATCTACTGTAATACAACTTCACAATGGTTCATACCCCCCTATACTACCCATAGATTCATCAAAATAAGAGAACAATGCATAGAAAACAGAATCTGTCAAAAACAGAATAGTCTGTAGTAATCTGAACTTATACCATACTTCTGATACTCCAAAAATTCTGAAACATTATGATAATTAAGGAAATTTGTATATCAATCAGCAGCAAAAATAATCAACTCAATAGCGCTCCCTGTATAGAAATATGAAATGATTTCGTGAGTGCAAAGTTTCTGTCTTTTTCAGCATGATCAAACAACTATCATCCAAACTAATCATAAAGGCTTTACTTGGCACATTATTTTTATAATACAATGGAATTGTACAAGGGGATAATTATTTTTGTGAGAAACTTCCATGAAAAATTCTACATTGTTTCCAAGAGCATGAACACAAGTGTTCAAGGTCGACCGTCACTTCCGCAATGCATCACCTTTCAATCGCTTCTCTTTTTGAAAAAGTTTTAAGTTCCCCTCTATATTTTTTGTTTTTAAACTATCTAAAAGCACTCAACATAAATAAATGACTCTCTAAAACTTCCGGGTTGTCTCCCAGGCAGCGCTTTCTTTAAAGCCATTAAGCTAGGCATAAAGTGCTCAAGTAATGGATCCACCCGGATCCCATGGTATATCAAAGCCAACTTTGATTAACAATGATTTGTCATTTAGTAGTGAGCACAAGGTAACATATATCATGCAATGATGAAGTCTAACTCTCTTCCTATGCATTGGCATGTCATAAAAGAACAATTCATGCACATCAAGTAAAGGCCAATACATAACATAAACAGTTTCTTGCAATTTTATCGTATTGGAAAGAGAGGTGGAGATGTAGTTCCTCTCTCATAATAATTGCAAGTAGGAGCAGCAAGCAGATGCATATTATATTCTCCGATAAGAGCAAACCATCATGTGTAATAGTAGAAGGCAAACCATCTATGTAATCCCTAATAAGAGCAAACTTCTCCAATATAGTGTAGTTGGGAGAGTTCAAAAAGATAATAGGACTATCATAAGTGGGTGCGATAGCAACAATTTCATGTTTAACATAAGGAACTATAGCAAGTTCATCTTCATAAGCATCATTCATGTTGGCATCATGGCCACAAGCATACCAAGCATCAAGTTCATCAAAAAGGGATATTTCAAATGAATCCAAGGGATCATCGCAATCAACATAGCATTCATCCTTCGGTAAGAACGAAGGGAAATTAAACAATGTATGAGTTGAAGAGTTACTCTCATTAGAAGGTGGGCACGGGTAGCTAGTCCACTCTTCCTCCTTTTGTTCTTCGCTCTACTCGTCATCTTTTTCATCTAATGAGCTCACAGTTTCAGCATTTTCTTCTTCCATAGTTTCCTGCAAAATATTAGTCTCTTCTTGGGCAGCATAGAATTTCTCCATAAATCCATAAATATGGGCATTATATTCATAATTAGTATAACAATAACGAAGCTTAACCAAATTTTCAGATCGGTAAGCAGCATCATCATTATCATCACACCTTTTAAACAGAGCTTCAATTTCATAAGCACCCATAAAAGCAACAAACACTTCTATTTGTTCCACATCATAGTAATCATATATACCATTAGCATAAGAAGCCAAGGTTTCATTAGCATTAAATTTAAAAGAAAAGGGAAGGTGTTTAGCCTTCATCCTAGAGCAACAAGTAATATCATATCTTGAGCATAGCTCCCAAGCATACCAATTCAACATATGAATTTGATCGCATAATAGTTTCCCTTTTTGAGTCAAGTGATAATCCCTAAAGTATTCACGTTGATACAACATCTATCCCATTATATAATTTAATGGGGTTTTATCAGGATTATTAAAGAAGTGCATAATATTTTCCACATAACGAGCATCGAGGGTTTTAGGAGGTTCCCCATCTCCATCAGTAGCAAGTACACCTAATTTTTTTTTGTATTTCGTGTTCCATATCCATAACTAAAGATAGAGAACAACTTAGAACATCAAATAAATCTACTTAGTGATAAAGCAAACAAGCACACACGAGAATGTTCACCCCACTCTATTGCTCCCCGACAACGGCGCCAGAAAAAGGTATTGATAACCCACAAGTATAGGGGATCAATTGTAGCCTTTCTCGATAAGTAAGAGTGTCGAACCTAACGAGGAGCCAAAGGTAGGACAAATATTCCCTCAAGTTCTATCGACCACCGATACAACTCTATGCACACTTTACGTTCGCTTTACCTAGAACAAGTATGAAACTAGAAGTACTTTGTAGGCGTAATAGGAGGGTTGCAAGATAATAAAGAAGACATAAATAAAAACTAGGGGCTATTAGATAAAGAAACAATTACATTAGTTTAACGAGTGTGGAAAAGTGGTGGTAGGAGTTGTGGAATTATCCCTAAGCAATTGACTATGTTACTAGACCGATAGCAAGTTTTATGTGGGAGAGGCCACTGCTAGCATGTCATCCCTTACTTGGAATTCTATGCACTTATTATTGGAACTATTAGCAAGCATCCGCAACTACTAACATTCATTAAGGTAAAACCCAACCATAGCAATAATATATATTGGTCCCCGTTCAACCCCGTATGCATCAATTTCTATGCTAGGCTGAAGCTTCTGTCACCCTTGCCCTCCAATACATAGTCCTATCAACATACTACTAACCCTATGGTGTGATCCACGTGCGCTCTCGTATGATGGGCACCAAAGGACAGCAACATAACCACAAGAAAATTAAACCAATCATAGCAATTCATCAATCACCGATAGGAGAAGGAAAATCTACTCAGACATCATAGAATGGCAACACATCATTGGATAATAATATGAAGCATAAAGAACCATGTTCAAGTAGAGGGTACAGCGGGTTGCGGGAGAGTGGACCGCTGAATATAGATGGGGGAAGGTGATGGAGGTGTTGGTGAAGATGACGGAGGTGTTGGTGTAGATCGCCGTCACACGATGATATCCCGGGCGGCGTTCCGGCGCCGCCGGGAGAGAGGGGGACATAGCCCCCCTTCTTCTTCTTCCTTGACCTCCTCCCTAGATGGGATAAGGGTTTATCCTCTGGTCCATGGTCTCCATGGCGGCCCTCGAAGATTGGATCTCTCTCTTTGTGTCCTTCTGTTTCTGTGCTCTAGATTCTGGCTTTCACCGTTTCCTAAATTTCCGGAGATCCGTAACTCCGATTGGGCTGAAATTTTAACACTATTTTCTTCTGGATATTAGCTTTCTTGTGGCGAAAGAAGGTCCCCAGCTGCCTGAGGGATTAGTAACAAGCCTGCCAGCCGCTCCCTACGGGGGCCGCGCCTCCTGGGCTTGTGACCCCCTCGGGCATCATTTCGCGTTGATTATTGCTATGGCCAGACAACAACGCCAGAAGTTGACACGTTGATGGAGACTGGGCTTGCATTGGTTTTTCCCTTGAAGAGGAAAGGGTGATGCAGCACAGGAGCAGTAAGTATTTCCCTCAGTTTGAGAACCAAGGTATCGATCCAGAAGGAGGGTCTCGTCAAGTCCAGAGTACCTGCGCAAACACAAATAAGCTTGCACCCAACGCTTCAAAGGGGTTGTCAATCCCTTCAAGATTGTTTGCAAAGTGAGATCTGAAGGCGAAAAGTGCAACGAAGTAAAAATTGTAAGGCTGAAAATATGGTGTGGAGTAGACCCTGGGAGCCATAGTTTTCACTGGAGGCTTCTCTCAAAATAGAAAGTATCACGGTGGGTGAACAAATTACTGTCGAGCAATTGATAAAACCGCGCAAAGTCTTGACGATATCTAAGGCAATGATCGTACATATAGGCATCACATCCAAGACAAGTAGACCGATACTTTCTGCATCTACTACTATTACTCCACACATCGACCGCTATCCAGCATGCATCTAGTATTCAGTTCATGACGAACAAAGTAACGCCTTAAGCAAGATGGCATGAGGTAGAGGGATAATCTCAAACCAATGATGAAGACCCCAACTTTTTTCCCGATGGCAACAACACGATACGTGCCTCGCTACCCCTTCTGTCACTGGGTGAGGTCACCGCACGGTATGAACCCAAAACCAAGCACTGGGTGAGGATATGAAATCATGCATAAGAGTGATGAGAAGAAACTCAAATAATATTCATAGATAATCTGATCATAAATCCACAATTCATCAGATCTCGACAAACACATCGCAAAAGAAGATTACATCGGATAGATCTCCATGAAGATCATGGAGAACTTGGTATTGAAGATCCTAGAGAGAGAGAAGAAGCCATCTTGCTACTAGCTATGGACCCGTAGGTCTATGGTGAACTACTAACGCATCATCGCAGAGGTCATGGTGTTGATGAAGAAGTCCTCTGTATCTGAATCCCCCCTCCGGCAGGGCACCAGAATGTGCCATAGATGGGATGTTGCGGAGACAGAAGCTTGCGGCGGCGGAAAAGTATTTTCGTGGATCTCTCGCACAGTTTTGGATTTTTCCTGAATTTAGAGGCGGAAGAGGTAGGGCAGAGGAGCCACAAGGGGCCCACAAGCCTGCTAGGCACGGGCCCCCTGGCCGCGCCTAGGGGATTGTGGGGTCCCCTGGTGGCCCGTGCCTTGGTTCTCAAGTATCCGGCAGGGCACCAGAACGTGCCCCAGATGGGATCTTGCGGAGACAGAAGCTTGCGGCGGCGGAAAAGTACTTTCAATGATCTCCTGATTTTTTTGGGATTTTTAAGGAATATATAGGCGCAACCCCTAGCGCAGAGGGCGCCCAGGGGACCCACAAGCCTGTGGGCCGCGGCCTCCCTCCTAGCCGCGGGGTGGGGGCTTGTGGGGCCCCTGAGGCCCCCCTGCCTTGGCTCTCAAGCTTCCCGATCTTCTTCTGTTACGAAAAAAATCTTTTCGGGGATTTTCTTACTTTTGGACTCTGTTTCAAAATCTCCTTTGAAAGGGGTCAAAAACATGGGAAAACAGGAACTGGCACTTGACACAGAGTTAATAACGTAGTCCCAAAAATATATAAAAGGCATGAAATACATCCAAAGTTTGACAAGATAATGTCATGAAACAATAAAAAATTTAGATACGTTGGAGATGTATCAATTATTCTTCCCAAAATCATAAATATCCCATAAAAAATCACCGTAGGTTTTTTTATTGCGTTCGGACTTCGTTTGGTATGGATATTCTGCGAAACAAAAAAAATGCAACAAACAGGAACTAGCATTGGGCACTGGATCAATATGTTAGTCACAAAAATAGTATATAAAAAGTTGCCAAAATTATATGAAAGTTGTAGAATATTGCCATGAAAAAATCAAAAATTATAGATACGATGGAGACGTATCAGGGTCTACCAGATATTGCAACAAACATAATTCATCAAGCAAGACTAGTCTCCTAGAAGGCTAATGGGTGGAAGAACACATAATAAAGGACGTACCTAATGTTTGACTCTCATCATGTTGATCAAGCTCTTCTCCATTTCATAACTCATCTCCAGGCGACTTACGAAGCCAGAGCAGAGTGGCTCAAATTCAAGCTTCTCGTAATGGGGAAGCTTCAGCTTAGTTATATCTTGTTCCGTGGATAACACCGTTGTTGCAGGCCTGGAGTATCCAGTACCAGTAACAATTACGGTATCTGGATCTTTGGTCGCCTTGGAAGAGCTCGACGGGTTAACATTTTTAGTGGTTTCCTTTAGAGGGCCAGGAGAGTCGATCCGGACATCAGGAATGTCATCCACAGGATCATCACGAACCGTCGCTTGGTCTTCATAAGGAATATTCCAACTCCAAGATACTTGCCTCAATCCATAAATGGATCTCTTGAGATTGCATATTTTACCAGCATTAATTGGATAGAAAAAACCCTCGGGTTGTTCATGTATACATCCTCTTTTAAATTTCCATGAAGGAAAGCTGTTTCGACATCCATCTACCATATCTCATAATCAAAATATGCAACTATAGCTACTATGATCCTCACCGACTTCAGCATCGCTATCGGCAAGTAGGTCTCATCATAGTCAATTCCTTGAACTTGTCCATAACCTTTAGCGATAAGCCGAGCTTTGTGTATCAGAACATTTCCATCGTAATCGGTTTTCTTCTTAAAGACCCATTTGCAACCAATGTCTACTACACCAGGCGGCAAATCAACCAAGTCCAAGACTTGATTATCATCCATGGAATTTAACTCGGATCTCATGGCCTCAAGCAATGCATCAGAGTCTTGTCTTACCATCGCTTCCGCATATGTGGTCAGCTCATCGCTTTCTAGAAACAACACATCGCGCACTTTGCGCAATATATCCAACATATGTGGCTCTGGTGCAGACTCGACTACGGCTTCCCTGACCGACTCCGGTGTCGGGGATATTCACCACGACCAAGACCCGGCTCATGAGGTTAAGTAATCTCATGGCTTAAGTCGCCTTGATGTTAAGTCCTCTTGGTGCTTAAGTCGCCGTGATGTTAAGTCCACTCTGTGCTTAAGTTTCCCTGATAGTAAGTCCTCTCCCGGCTTAAGTCGCCCTGATGTTAAGTCCTCTCTCGGGTTAAGTCGCCTTGCTGTTAAGTCCTGTCTAGGCTTTAGTTGCCCTAATGTTAAGTCCTCTCTAGGCTTAAGTAGCCCTCATGTTAAGTCCTCTCAGGGCTTAAGTCGCCCTGATGTTAAGTCATCTATGGGCTTAAGTTTCCCAAAGATAAGAAGGCTCCCGGAGATGAGTCTCGAAGATGAGAAGACCTTGGTAAGCCGCCCGCGGTGTGGAGCCCGCGGTGAGAAGCCCTTGGTAAGCAACCCGCGGTAAGAAGCGAGAAGCGAAAAGATTCCCTCACAAGGAAAGCAAGACCCGGATTGGGACTCAAGAAAGATTAGTCCTAGTGTGAGTAGAACTCTATATGTAAGCCGCCCCTTGAACCTATATAAGGAGGGGTAAGGCACCCCATGAAGGAGAAGTTCAAGTCATTAGAGATTGATAGATTAGACACCCTCGAGATTAGTGGTAGTGATTCCGTACCCTTGTCATCGAGATCCTCATCTTCATCAATGAAACACAAGCAGGATGTAGGCTTTTACCTCCATCGGAGGGGCCGAACCTAGGTAAACTCGCGTATCTCGATTCTGATCAACCCCTCTCAGGCCGCCACATAGCTGTGATGGCTCAACACCTAAGTCCTTGGATGAGGAAATATGACGTGATAAAAACCACGACATTTGGCGGCCACCGTGGGGCTAAGCACGGTGGTGTTTAGTTTTGGAAGGTATCTCTACTAGGGGTCGAGAGCAATCCGGGCGGTTCTCATGCGATTCGAGTTGCAACCTGCCGTACGAAAGTTCTATGGTACCGATCTAAAAAATCGATTACTATGACGAAGCTCCGTAAAGTCTGAGCCAGCAGCAGAAACAGCGACGATTAGAATATAAGGCAACACCGGATCTGGCAAGGTCCGACGTTCAAAGAAAAAATAATACTCAGATCAAGATCTTTTGATTTATATTCACTACTGAAGCATCCATTCATCATGCATTAGCACAACATAGTTTCAACCAAAGGATTGGACGTTGACTATGGAGCCGGCCGCTCCTTCGTCGTGCCTCTCCTCCCGCCTGCCTCCGCACTACGAGCCGCTGTCAGCACCACCATGCACACCGGCTGCTCGCGGCTCCATACGAGCCTCCCCACGTGCACTATGCTCCAGCTAGGCTCCCGCGCCACCGTCTCCTATTGTCTGAGCCGCCGCCTCACCTCGAATTCGTGCCTCCGCCATGCTGGACCCGCCTCGCTCCGCTTTTCCTCACCCCACCGCTCGTGCCGAGCCGGGCTGCCGCTTCCACCTTATCTTGACTCCACCATTGAGCCGACAAGCCGCACACCTTGCCTCGTCGTGCCTCCAAGCCGGCCTACGCCTGCCTCACCGCGTCGCCACCGCGCTCCAACTAGTTTCACCCAAAGCCGGGACACCACCAAGCCTGCAAGCTTCCCTCACCATGATGCGCCGTGCCTGCAAGCCGCCCTCACCGTGACGTGTCGCGTCTGAGCCGCCGTTACGCTCGCTTCTGAGCGCCTTGGGCCGTCATTTCCACCACTCCTCGCTCTGTCGTGCTATGACGTCGTGGTTAGCGCTGCTCTCCCTCGTCGTGCCAGCGCCGCGCACGGCCAGGTCCACGCGCAACAATCAGCAATTGGACCAAATATAGAGAGAGACAAAGGATGTAGCAATTATACACAGGTGGTCCATCTTGAGGAAGCCAAGATCATCATCATGTAGCTCACGAGAAGTTGGTGCAAGGTATAGGTTTGCCCTTGATAGTTTTCCTATTTTAGGACAGATTGTCGTACTGTGAAGGGAGGCTCTCAAGCGAGTAGCTTGATCGTATCGTTCGTTGAGAGCTCAAACCATTTGCATCCTTGCATTATATTTCTTGGTTCTTGTTTGGTGTTTCTCTTTGTGAGTTTTAGAGCTTATGGTCATCTTCATGACAAGCTCATGTTCCTCGAAACGGAGCCCATATGCATCTTCTATGATGTTTTCGGTGTTGGAAGTTTTTGCCGGTTCTTCATTTAGAGAGGTCTCACATCTCTATATAATTGGCATTTTAACAATTGCATGTTTTTAAGATATCAACACTCGCTGATTGGACACCTCTTGTCGTCCTGAATCCAACATGCTTGAGTTTTCTCGATTCGGAGCTCGTATGTGAAAGTTATGGCAGATTCAGTGGCCAATGGTAGTACCACTCTTGGAGCGGTAGTAGTTTGTTACTACTGCTCTCTGTGCGGTAGTACCGCTCTCTGGGCGGTAGTAGTTTTTTACTACCACTCCATCGGACGTTTTGCGCATCCTTTTGCCTGATCAGTGGTAGGCACGGTAGTAACTTTTTACTACCATGGTTAGTGAACCTACCGTGCGGTAGTACCGCTCCTAGCAGCAGTAGTACCGCTCTGCTCGGGCTATGAGTGGGGTAACGGTCAGATTATTTTCCCCACTATATAAAGGGGGTCTTCTTCCCCATTGGACCTATTCCATCCATTGAGCTCATGTTCTTCCCCCATTGTTGACCTTCTTAGAGCTTGCCAACTCTCAATCCCTCCAATGATTCTTGCTAGTTCTTGAGGGAAAAGAGAGAGGAGATCTAGATCAACATCTCCACCAATCACTTTCTACTCTATGTGAGGGGAACCCCTTGGATCTTGATCTTGGAGTTCTTTGTGAGCTACTTGTTCTTCCTCTCATATTTCTCCATAGGTTTTGTTGTTGTGGAGGGATTTGAGTGTGAGGGACTTGACCACTTTGTGTGTTCTTGCTATTCCATTAGCTGCATCAGTTTGAGTTCTCCACAGTGATATGTGGAAGTGAGAAGTTGAGAAGCTTATTACCCTTGGGTACTTGCTACCCCTAGAGGTTGTTCTTCGTGGATGCTTTGGCATCCTAGAAGCTTGGTGGTGCCTCGGAGCTCAATCATTGTGGTGTAAAGCTCCGGGAAAGCGTCGGGGTCTCCAATTAAGTTGTGGAGATTGCCCCGCGCATTTGTGGTCACCTCGAAGCCATATACCATCGTGGTGCAGCTTCGTGGTGTTGTTGGGAGCCTCCAATCAAGTAGTGGAGATTACCCCAACCTTGTTTGTAAGGGTTCGGTGATCGCCCTCAAGGGTCCCTTAGTGGAATCACGGATCTTGCATTGTGCAAGGGCGTGAGGAGATTACGGTGGCCTTAGTGTCATCTTGGGGAGCATTGTGCCTCCACACCGCTCCAAACGGAGATTAGCATCCACAAGGGTGTGAACTTCGGGATATATCGTCGTCGCCGTGTGCCTCGGTTATCTCTTACCTGAACCCTTTACTTATGCACTTTACTTTGTGATAACTATATTGTTTCTTGTCATATATCTTGCTATCACTTAGTTGTTTATCTTGCTTAGCATAAGTTGTTGGTGCACATAGGTGAGCCTAGTTGTTTTAGGTATTGTGCTTGACAAATTAAATTTTAGTTTTATTCCGCATTTGTTCAAGCCTAAACCGTAATTATTTTAAAGAGCCTATTCACCCCCCCCCCTCTATGCGACATCCACGTCCTTTCATACTATGATTGGGGCCTTGCTTGTTCCTGCTACTGGATTGATACCTTGGTTCTCAACAAACTGAGGGAAATAGTTATCTAGTTTGCTGCATCACCCTTTCCTCTTCTAGGGAAAACCAACGCAAGCTCAAGAGGTAGTAGTGTTGATATCGTACGTCCATGTTGATGGAGCCTTCAACCCAAGGTGGGTAACGTCCGCAAGAGTCCACCGAGGGCTCAACCCATGAAGGGTACACGGAGAAGCAACCTTCTGTATTCCACCATGTCTTACATCCACGAAGGACTAGCCTCACTCAGGATAGTTCTTCATGAAGTAGCCGATATCCTTGCCCTTACAAACTTCTTGGTTCAACTCCACACGAAGTCGGAGGCTCCCAAGCAACACCTAACCAATGTAGGATACACCACTCTCGAAAAGGTAATAGATGTGGTAGTATGACGAACTCCTTGCTCTTGTACCACAAAAGATAGTATCCTCAACATTCAATCACTCTCTCACAGATTTGACATGTGTAGACGAGATTGATTGGGTGCAAAGCAACTTGGGGAGGCTAGAAATCAAGATTCATAAGGTAGGAATGGAATATATTGATCTCAACACATGATTTGGCTCTCTCACAGAAAATGGATGTCCCAAGTGTTGGTTCGTTCTGAGTTCTACCTCTATGAATGAGAGGTAGGTCGAGGGATATATATAGGCATCTCCAAAAATCCAACCATTACAACATTATTTCCCAACTCAGATAAAACTAAAGCACAAACTCGGTTGTACCAACTAGTGCAAAATGTGGCAACTTTAGGCTTTTCGGTAAGACCGACATAGAAATCTCGGTCGATCTGATTTTGGCTGGGAAGATAGAGAACTCAGTGACACTGATTTGCTAAAACTGGGAATTCTGATTTTAATCAAGTCGACATGAGTAGGTTTGCCACTGTTTCCGGTTGCACCAAAAATGGACTTGGTAGGACACAATATAAAATGTAGGTTCTTCAATGAGAAACTTGGCAAAGGCATTCTTGGACATTTTTGTCAAAGCAAACTTTCAGAAAGATTTGACCAAATTTATCAGAAATATTCCACAGGTTTGCATAGAATGTTCAAAGAATTTTCAAGGAATATTTCATCTAGGTAAGAACTCGAATGGAAGCAACAAAACAGACACCAAAAGAGAGGTTTTCCATGGAAGACCCTTATCTAGATGTTGGGTTGTGACTTGGTCACCTATATTAGAGTATATTGACTTAAGGAGACAAGGAAAAATACTTGATCATAGGTCATACTCATTGTTTAAGCACAAGCGGGTTACGCCTTCTACATAAATATTTTAATGTGTTCACATCTTGTGAGATGCTTTAACTCAAGTCTTATAGTAAATCTTCCCCTTGATGTGACATCCCTCCTAAGAGGGACAAACTAACCTTGGGTTTTGTCGTTGAAAAGTTCATGTAGGTATTGTAGTAGTGGATGATCATAGTTGATGAAGATCATCTTGAGTTGGGGGCAATCCTTCTTGTTTTGTTTACTCTTCACCTAGAATAATGGTTAGTCATGCAAGGAAACAAATGTTTGTCAAGGATATGGTTTGTGTTGTTTTCTTCCTCCATATGATAGTGGCGATGTTGATACTTTGCCATAACAAGATTGCTCATGGTATAAGTTGATGGAAAACTTGTCGTTAAAGAATCATCGTGTCAATGGTATCATAGAATACTAATAATAAGCTCATGCCCTTGCATGCATCCGAGTGAGTCTTGATCAAGTTTGAAACATCAATCATGTTCAACTCACTCCTCAAAGACAAAACACTTTCTCATCAAGTGGCTTAGTACACCGGACAATATTTTGTTCCTACAAACATGTTGGAGATTAATATTCACTTTGGCAACATGATCACAACTGAAATTATGATGAACTTCAACTTGGTTGGTTCATGAATGTAGCACGGATCATGAGCTATCTTAATAGCACTCTCATTATCACAAAGCAATGGAGCATGTCTCACATGTATTCCATAGTATTTAAGAGTTTGAGTCATCCATAACAATTGCGCACAACACGATCTGACGACGATGTATTCCGCTTTGGCGATGGATAGAGATACCGAGTTTTGTTTCTTGGATGACCAAGATACATGAGATCTCCCAAGAAATTGACAAGTACCTCAGGTGGAATTTCTATCAACCTTATCTCCGACATAGTCTGAGTGAGAATAGCTCATAAGATTGAAAGAAGATCCCTTGGGATACCAAATGCTGAAGTTTGGTGTATGTATCAAGTATCTCACAATTCTTTTCATTGACTTAATATGACACTCCTTGGTGCCGCTTTATATCGGGTACACATGCACACATTTAGCATGATGTCGGTACGGGAGGAACATAGATATATTAATGAACCTATCATTGGTCGATAAACCTTTTAATCAACCGGTGTGTCCTTCTTGCTAAGGTTGACATGTCCACCAGTAGGCATAGGGGTTCTCATACCCTTACACTCTTGCATGTTGAACTTATTGAACAAGTCCTTGGAGTAATAGGTTTGAGAGCTGAATGTACCTTCTCTCTTTACCTGATTTCTAAACTAAAAAAAATCACCTTACACGTCATGGACATCTCATATTTCTCAGACACAAACCTTCCAAATTTCTCACTAAATTGTGGGTTACTAGATCCAATGATAATATCATCCACATAAATTTGGCACACAAATAATTCACCATTATCTCTTGTAGTGAACAAGGTTGCGTCAATTTTACCAATCTCAAAACCCTTATGAGTGAGAAACTTCATTAGGCACTTGTACCAAGCTCGATGGGCTTGTTTAAGACCGTATAGAGTTTTACGAAGTTAATAAACATGATTAGGTTTCATAGGGTTCACAAAGCCGGGAGGTTGTTTAACATAAACTTCCTCCTCAATGTCACTATTTAGAAAAGCGATTTTGTTAACTATTTGGTGAAGATTAATATTATTGTGATTGGTGTAAGCAAGAATTAACGAATAACCTCAAGTCTAGCAACGGGGGCGTAAGTCTCTCCATAGTCCATACCTTCAACTTGAGTGTAACCTTGAGCTACGAGACGTGCCTCGTTGCATACCACTTGACCATATTCATCTTGCTTGTTCCGAAACACCCATTTTCTTCCAATGATGTTGTGATCATCTTTGGGCTTCTCCACTAGTTTCCACACTCCATTCCTCTCGAAATTATGTGGCTCTTCATGCATGGCATTCACCCAATCTTGGTCTTCAAGTGCTTCCTCTACCTTCACCTTCTCCTCGTTTATATGTAGCAAAGAATTTGTTCTACGAGATGAATCTTGTCCGCTCTTCCTCGAACATGTGGTAGCTTTTTCTTGTTGGGTGGTGGAGCTTCCTCATCATCATCTTCTTCTTCATTGTTGTTAAACTATCGTTTCCTTGTGGGGGTGGTGAAGAAAGTTAAGTGGGTCATCTTGATGAACTTCTTCTTCCTCTTCATCTTGTCGTGTACTGCTTGTGGAGGCCTCCATGTCGTTTTGTGCTTCACCTTGACGTGAAGTAGGAGCTTCCACTTGTGTTGATGAATAGACTACTTGACAAATTAAAACCTAGCCTTTTCCCAATTTTAATTGTTGGAAGATTTTAGCATTTTAGAGAAAGTCATACGCACCCTACACATGCAAGTCGAGGAGTATAGCATCAGAAAGTAAAGACAATCACAGGTAAAGTAAGGAGTAAATTTTAGGAAGATCAAACGCAAAGATTGACATGGTGATTTTGGCATGGTTCACATAGGTGGTGCTATAGTACGTCCACATTGATGAAGACTTCAACCCACGGAGGGTAACAGCCACATGAGTCCATGGAGGGCTCAAGCAACGAAGGTTCGAAGGAGAAGCAACCTTGTCTATTCCATCACGGATTATGACCACGAAGCACCACCCTCACTCAGGGTAAGTCTTCATGATGTAGGCGATCTCCTTGCCTATATAAACTTCTTGTTTCAACTCCACAACATGAAGTAGGAGTCTCCAAAGCGATACATTGGCAATCAAGGAGACACGAGTCTCCAAAAGGTAATAGATGTGGTAGTACGATGAACTACTTTCTCTTGTGCTTCAAAAGATAATCTCCTCAACACTCAATCACTCACATAGATTTGGCATGGGTAGAAGAGATTGATTCAGTGGAAAGCAATTTCGGGAGGCCAGAAATCAAAATTCAAATGGTAGGATTGGAATATGTTGATCTCAACACATGAGTAGGCGACTCTCTCTCAGAAAAATGAATATGGAAAGTGTATGTGTGTTCTGAGTGCTTTTTTTATGAATGAGAGGTGGTGGAGGGGTATATATAGGCATCTCCAAAAATCCAACTGTTATAACATTACTTCCCAACTCAGTTAAACCGAAGTGAAACTCGGTGGCACCAACTAGTGCAAAATGTAGCAGCTTTTGTGTTTCAAGGTAGACTGATATATAATTCTCAGTGGTACCGATATGGGTCTACTAGGCAGTTACCAAATCTCGGTGAGACCTATTTCCAACACTCGGAAATTTTGATTCTTGAAAATGGCAAACCAAAAAGTTGGTGCCACCGAAATGCTAGGGTTTGGCATTGGATTTGTCTTGTGAAAACTCAGTAGGTCCGAATGAAAAAAAGTTGGTGGCACCGAATTTTGGACTTGGTCGATTTTGAAAGAATATTTGTGGTAGACTTTCATGAGTATTTTTTGTGGCTATCTCTGATAACTTAAGAAACCACATCATCATAGTCACTCATCCCCTTTTAATAGTATAGGCTTTATTAGGGACTCAAATGTGATTTCTCACAAAATATGAAATGTAGAGTTTAGAAGCTTCAAGCTTGGCCAATCCTATTCCTTTCCTTCCTTGGGCTTCTCTACACAAGCCTTAGCCAATTCTCTTTGTGGACTATATCTGAAATATACTAGGTAAAAGTTTTAGTCCAACAGACAATGTATGTTGTGATGAATTATCAAAACCACCAAGGGAGCATATCTGCTTCCAATCTCCCCCTTTTTGGTAATTTACGACAACATACAATCAAAGCTTCAAAAGAGGGATATGCATTAGAATATGACTGTTATGAAAGATACATGACGAATACAAGCTCCCCCTAAATGTGTGCAATCCCTTCTAATAGATATTTGTTTTGGAGTGCATGGGTACATACATGGTAGAAGGTACACACATGGTAGATATTGGGAGAAGGTAGGGTGAGACAAGTTCATAAGATTTGATAACACTCACCCTTAATGATATTTATCTCCTTGAACATATTTCTCACCTAGAAGGTTAGAAGATTTGATATATTTCTCCCCCTTTGGAATTAATTTACAATTAAATGTCAGAGGGTTTGGGCTCCTTGAGAGTAAAGGATCCTGGATGCTTCTTCTTTTGAAATTGATAAGGGTTCATTCGTTCTTCTCCGCTTTGAGTATGGATAAAGATTCCTTGAAATTTCTCCCCCATTCAGTTAGGGATACTAGATGTTTCTCCCCCTTTCAAGTTTTTAGAACTTTGTCGACGGAGTCTCCCTATGGCATAAATATAGTAAAACTACTAAGAGCTAAGGTTGCATCAAAGTTTGGAGTCTCTGAGGCAAAGTGGTTCAGTAGAACTAAGAATGGATATTGTGCCTCTTGGAGAAACCAGTAGGACTGATTTTTCCCAACTCGGAGAGACCAAGTTGCAAATAGAAATTCAGCTACTTGAAGATAAACAGGGAACCATAGTTTTCCAAGATATAGGATAGTGAAAAATTGATAGCATTATGGAATAATCAAGTAAGATCATGCCCTTGCATGCATGCAAGTGATTCTAGCTCAAGTTTGAAGCATCAATGATATTCAACTCACTCCTCAAGTGACAAAACAATTTCTCATCAAGTGGCTTGGTAAAGATATCGACCAATTGTTTGTCCGTACAAACATGTTTGAGAGTAATATCTCCTTTACCAACATGATCACGAATGAAATGATGCCAAACTTGAATATGTTTAGTTCGAGAATATTGCATGGGATTATGAGAAATTTTAATATCACTTTCATTATCACACAACAATGGAACATGTTCCACATGAATGCCATAATCCTTAAGATTTTTCTCATCTGTAGTAATTGCGCACAACATGATCCGACGGTAATATTGTAATGCCCAAGATGCGATCATATCCTTATTTTGGCATGAGGGCCTCGACAAGGATAGAAGCACATCTTGTCATTTTGCAAGAATGTATACCGTTACAAGTACATGTACAAAAGAGATGAGTATATGGAATTGTTGTACACTTCCCACAACCTACAACATGTACATCTCAATACAACAATACATTCAAACATCATGTGGAAGAGAAGGGTCCGACCATGGATGAAATCAAACAATAAAAGAACGACCTCCATCCTTGGTATCCCAGGCTGCTAACCTAGAACCCATCCTATGATCGATGAAGAAGAAGAAGAAGCTCCAAATAGAACAATCATCGTGCTCATGTCAAAGTATAACTTTACCTGTACCTGTAACTATTGTTGTAGTAATCTGTGAGCCACAGGGACTCAACAATCTCATTTCCAAAGGTATCAAGACCAGCAAAGCTTAATGGGTGAGGTATGGTTAAGTGGTGAGGCTGCAGCAAGCACTAAGCATTTTATTTGAGTGACTAACCTACGAGAACAAGAATAAGAGGAGGTGATCTACACATAAATAGACATGAACTAGAAGTGATCACGAAGTGATCCTGAACACCTACTTATGAGTCCAACATAACCCTACCGTGTCCTCTCTCGGATCATAAACACATGAGTAGAGACAGTCACGTTTACGCACAGAGTTGGCTTGTTTTAGTTGAGTTTATTTCAAGTTTGCTATGACTAGGTGTTAAACCAAGTTTCCAAGTTGTCACATAACCGTGGGCACGGATTTTCGAAATATTTAACCCTGCAGGGGTGCTCCAACTAGTCCATCACAAACTACCTCAAGCTGCCCTGGAGAGAAAACCTCAACCTCAAGATAGCCCGAGGTATCATTGATATCCAAGTGCACAATAGCTTCGATAAGAGAAAAACAAATCCAGCAAGACCGCCCGGCAGGCCAGATCCCAATATGAGTCATGCATATTTCTTTCTCAGGGCATTGCATGGGACTAGCTATGAGTAAAACCAATCCCTGAGTTCCCTCGCGGTGGCCCCGTGGGCAGCGCCTTTGGGACCAACACCATTATCACTCCCCCCCCCCCCCCGTGTATTATGTTGAATTAATCCTCGTGTTCATGATGCCCTATGGTTTACTAAAGGTGTTCGATATTATTATGTTGAGAAAATATAGTACCAATGTTGGGCCTTCCAGAAGAGTTTTATCCCAAAACGAAAATCAAGGGTGTCCCCATAACAACCTCGAGCATGTTAGCAGCACTCAGTATGGAACATAACACTGGTACACAAGTAACTAGGGCGGCAAAGATGGAATAAAACACCAAGCCAAAAGACGAAGCCTTCCACCTTTTACCAAGTATATAGGTGCATTAAATTAAATAGCAATAATATGGTGATATCTCAAAATATCCATGTTGACACATGGAAGCAACTACACCTGCAACTAGCACCACTATAAGAAGGCTCAACAAGTGGTAACATAGCCAAACAAAGGTTTTCTAGGATGTGGAGGTGTAAAGGCTTTTCATCGTAACGTTGGAAGGCTTGACGTAACAGGTGGTAGGTAGTGAGACATAGCAATAGAAACGAGACAACTAGCATGGAAATGTTAGTAGTTGTGTCTAGGGAAATGATCATCTTGCCTGTGATCCCGCTTGGAAAAGAACGAATCTATGAAGTAATCGAACCAACCTAGTCGAACGAATCCTCACACTCCAAAGCGGTTTGGAACTCTATCGAAAAGAAACATTCTGGAAACAAACAATCAACACACGATAACACCACAACATATTCATGACATGATGTGCAAGCAATTATGATGCATGTCTATTTAATCATGCAAGGCACGACAGAGCACAACAATCAATTCTACACATTACGTGAGGCTCAATATGCAACGAGTTACATAATGACAAAACTCCACATTTGAATTACTTAGTTCACTCCCATTATGTACGCGACAATGTTAAATGTTGTTAAACATGGCAAGAGGTGAAGCATAAATAAACTACCGTATCTAGGCATTTTAAATGACGCCGGAAACAACTTATAGTATTTCCGAAATGACCCGATATGTTAATTTTGAAATTGTTCCAGATTTGAACTAAAGTGGACCATGTTTTATATTTATTAAACAGAAAAATAAAGTGGACCATGTGATTCTGCACGTCATTCTAGTTGATTTACATATATGGATCAACTAAAATGGAGTTACGGTCTAAATATATGCAAATGACAACTATATGCAAATGAATGCCAAACATATGCAAATGAATGCCAAATATATGCAAATGACAGCCACAATTATTTTAAATCATGGATGTAACAAGATGTTATTGAACTACATGAAATTCTAGGAAAGTCCCCACATGCAAATTAATATTTCAGTATTGTTCTACCTAAAACAAAACTTTGGAGTTGTTAAAGAGCAAAATAAATGTCCCCGTGCTATTCTACACATTTTTCTAGCCAAGTTACATATGTGGATCATTCTAATCGGAGCTACATGGTATTTATGAAAATTAAATGAAAACAACAGGTTAAACATTTTAAACATGGTTGGAAATTGGAAATTATTAATCTACAAAAAATTCTACACACTTTACATATATAAAGTTTTTACATGTGATGCACTTATTGCGAGATATTAAATGCATGAACATAGGTTTTTTTTGATAATTTGTAAATCCATGTAAAATTGATAAACTAGATGATACCCCGGTGCGTTGTTGCGGGGAACTTGCTAAAGGAATGCATAAAAGTTTTTAAAAATATCTATAACTAATGGGAAGCCAATGTAAACATAAAAATGAAGAAAATATAAAGGGTATGAAAACAAAAAATGAATTCCTGCTAAAAGAATGTCATTTCTAATAAAAGTGTGAATGTAAAGTACATATGTAGGGTGTAAGTGACAAACACATATATTTTCAATAAAAGATCTAATACACAAAATAACTTGGTGAATTGATGATTTGGTGGTTGCATGCATAGAGTAATGCAAAAAACAATGTAATTTATGACTTGCATGCATAACTTTCTTGTGACATAGTTGCATGTCTAGGAAAAATATCTAGTGGGTAGTTGCTATTTAAGAATAGAAGATTCACAACTAGAAAAAAACTACACCACGGGTCTAATTGCGTGAGCGCAACATAGCAGAATTGTGCATGGGTGAGGGATTGGGTGTTGCTCACCATGCGCTTGGGCCGTCGGTGGAAGAGGCCAATCTGGGCCTTGGGAGGCGGCGCTGGCTGGGCCGATGGGGCAGCGGCTGGGCTGGCTTCGGGCGGCTACTAGGTCGGTCTGGCTTTTTCTAGCGGTGTCGTTTGGCCGAGAGCGCGGAGTAGCAAGGCAGGCCGATGCGGATGGGCCTAGCGCGGTCAGTCCGCCCACGTGCTGGGCAGCTCCTCCCAATCTGATCTGGATCGGGGTTGACCCACGCGACGCGCAAAGGCTGTGGGCGACGGGGCCGGATGTCGGTGAAGCTAAGAGCGGCGGGGAAGAGTCGGGCAGTGACATCTCTAGGTGGGACGGGCGCAGGGCGTCGAGATCAGCTCGATCTGTCGCAACGACAACGATGTGCGGCGTTGTGGCGAGCTCGAGGCCATTGTGGTCGGGTGGCAAGATTCATGCTGGAGAGAGAGATTTCCGGGGGTGGGAGAGAGAAATGGAGGGAGGAAGAAAAGGGAGACGACGGCAAGGGTCCAGCTTGGTCTGGCGATGTTCCGGCGAGGTTGCGAGCGGGGTGGCATGCGGGGCGCGGGTTGGTAGGTGCTTGGGGTGGCGGTTGGCTCGGTTGCATGCGTTGGTGGCGGCTAGGTCCAGATCGGGCCTCGGGCGGGCCTATGATAGGCTACGGCAGGCCCGACAGCTATAGGGAGAGAGGTGGCTGTGGGTGGCGGCTAGGGGTTGGTTATGCACGGATCTCGAGGAGGGGATCTTCGTTTCCACAATTTGTAGGGTAGAGCTACTTAAATAGGAAATGTGCTTTAGCGTTAGTGGATTTAGTCCATTTTCGGACCCTCGGGTCTCGATCATAAGGCTCTGGTCGAAGGGATGGGCTGGGATGGTGTTAGTGGATTGTGTAGGAGTTTTCGGGCTCAAAATATAGGGAAGTGTGAGGCCCGGCACAAGTTTTAGACACCGAAAACATTTGACGGATAAACCGGCAATAGTATCGCTATAGGTTTAACGATTCCGGTATCAAACGGGCTCCGATTGCCATGAAATTTGGCAAGCGGCCTACCTACAATAAAATAGGACCGCTCATCAAATTTCAACCCAATCCAATAAAGCTTTATATACACTTGTAAAAATAGTATCTTAACGATGCCCCGGGCGCGTGCGCGTGTGGTTGGGCTTGAAACGGTCAACAACAAAAACGGAGAGAACCGGCAACTAAAAACAAATGGGAGTTTTGAAACAAAAAATGACGACAACGGAGTGCCGATGAATGCGGATGATGTGAATGATGTGTTGATGAATGCGACAACCAGGTAATTCACAAGGAGACAAGAGAATAAAAAGGTAAGCTTGTGGAGCGTCGGTTACGGGCTATTACATTTGTATTTTGCTTTGGCGGTAGATAGGGATACCGAGTTCTGTTTCTTGGATGACCAAGACACAAGATATCTCCCAAGAAGTTGACATGTACCCGAGGTGGATTTTCTATGAACCTTGTCTCCGGCATAGTCCGAGTCGGTATAGCCAACAAGATTAAAAGAAGATTCGTTAGGATACGATATGCCAAAGTTTGGTGTATGTATCAAGTCTCTCACTATTCTTTTCACAGCCTTTAGATGACACCCCTTCAGTGCCGCTTGATATCGGGCAAACATGCACATAGTTAACATGATATCGGGAAAGGAGGCACATAGAAATAGCAATGAACCGATCATTGATCGATAAACCATTTGATCAACCATTTTGTCCTCCTTGGTGTGGTTAACATGTCCACTAGTAGGCATGGGAGTTTTCATACCATTGCACTCTTGCATGTTGAACTTCTTGATTAATTCCTTGGTGTATTTCGTTTGGGAGATAAACGTCACTTCTCTCGTTTGTTTGAATTGCAAACCAAGGAAGAACTTCAGCTCACACATCATGGACATCTCATACTTCTCGGACATCAACCTTCCAAACTTCTCACTAAAATGTGGGTTAGTAGATCCAAATATAATATCGTCGACATATATTTGGCAATCAAATAGTTCGCCATTTACTCTTTTAGTGAATATGGTTGCATCAGTTTTACCAATCTCATAACCCTTTTCCATACGAAAATTCGTTAGGCATTTTGCAAAAGTCGAGGGGCTTCTTTAAGACCATATAAAGCTTTACGAAGTTTATAAATATGATTAGGCTTCCTAGGGTTCACAAATCTGGGAGGTTGTTTGACAAAAAGTTCCTCCTCAATTTCACCATTTATAAAACCACTTTTCATATCCATTTGGTAAATTGTAATATCATGGTGATTGACCTAAGAAAGAAGAATACAAATGGCTTAAAGTCGCAACGGGGGCATAGGTCTCACCGTAGTCGATAACTTCGACTTGTGTGTAACCTTGAGTTATGTGACGTGCCTTGTTCTCGACAACTTAGCCATCTTCATCTTGCTTGTTCTGGAACTCCCATTTTTTTACCAGTGATGTTGTGCTCGTCCTTGGGTTTCTCCACGAGTGTCCAAACTTCATTCCTCTCAAGATGTGTGGCTCTTCGTGCAACCCGGGTCTTGAAGTCTTTCTTCTACCTTCATAGTATCAATGCTAGAGATGAATGAGCAATGCTCACAAAGTTAGCTAAACGTGTTTTAGAGCGAGTGGTTCTCCCGGTTTGTATCTCACCGAACATTTGATTTAGCGAATGATTCTTGTCCACATGTGCTCTAAGTCGTGACCTCTTTTTCCTATTGGATGGTGCAGCTTCCTCATCATCATCTTCTTCTTCATTCTCATTAAAGGTCTCATCTCCTTGAGGTGGTGGTGAAGAAGGTTGAGGTGGATCATGTCATGTACCACTTGTGGATGCCTCAATGTCGTTTTGTGGTTCCCCTTGATGCAAAGTAGGAACTTCCACTTGTGTTGATGAAGTAATTACCTTCACATCCTTGGGACGAATATTGATGATGGACAAGTCTTGAATGACTTCTAAAGGTTCCTTATCACCTACATCTTTTAGCAATTGTTCGACTTGCGGATCAGCAGATTCATCAAACTCCACATCTACCACTCTGCAACATTTCGAGTGAAGTTCTTGTAGACACGGTATGTGTGAGAGTTTGATAAGTAACCAAGTAGGAAACCTTCATGATATTTTGGAGAAAATTTAGAAAGATAATGCTTATCAAGAATGTAGCACTTTGAGCCGAATACCCCAAAATATCCAACTTGGGGTTTTTTACCGGTGAGTATCTCGTATGTCGTTTTACCAAGAAGCTTATGTAGGTAGAGTCGGTTTGTGGCATGGCAAGTTGTTTCCACGGCTTCTGGCCAAAAGTGTATTGGCGTCTTGTATTCTTCGAGCATCCTTCTAGCCATATCTATGAGAGTCCTACTCTTTCTCTTAACAACTCCATTTTGTTGAGGTTTGTACGTTGCCGAGAACTCATGTGAGATACCCTCTTCGTCAACAGAAATATCGATATTTGTCTTTTTGCACTCCGATTCGTTGTCGCTCCGAACTTTTTTGATCTTCACTTCAAACTGATTTTGGGCATTCTGAGTGAAGTTCTTGAAGATCTTTCGTACCTGCGACTTGTCATCAAGAAATAGTACCCACGTAAATCTAGAAATATCATCAACTATAACTAGACCAAATGAATCTCCCCCTACACTCTTGTAAGCATTGGGACCAAAGATATCCATGTGAAGCAACTCGAGTGGCCATCTAGTAGTGAGGATGTTCTTCACGGATGACTTCCACTCACTTGTTTTCCTGCTTGACAAGCACTACAATGTCTATCTTTGTCAAAGATGACATCTTTAACACCAAGAATATGATCACCTTTGATAAGCATGTCAAGATTACGCATACGAACATGTCCTAGCCTTCTATGCCATAACCAACCTTTAAAATATATTTTAATAAGACATGTACGAGGTTTGGATTTTTTAGTGAAATCGAAAACATATAGATAACCTCTACGAAAATCTATAAAGACCATGTTATGATTATCTCGATGAAACACTGCGCAATCAACTTTCATAAATAGTACATTAACACCAAAGTCCACTAATCTAGATACGGAAAGGAGATTGTAGCCAAGGGATTCAACAAGCATGACATTTTGAATGGAACTATCATGAGATATTGCCACCTTACCAAGACCAAGTACCTTACCCTTGGACTTGTCTCCGGAAGTCACATACCTTCGTGGTCCATGGTTTGGTGTGATCTCATGAAACATATCTCTATCTCCGGTCATGCGATCGATGCATCCACTATCGAGTATCCACTTCTTTCCTCCGACCAGGTAGTATCTTACATTTTACCATAAGCCTTGGGTTCTTCATGTGCTTCTCATACTCGATGTTAATCTTCTCATCTTCATCGTAGTAGTTGTGCTCCACATTGTCATCAGCAGATGGAATATCCTCGTCACAAGAATCAAGAGATTCGTTAGAGTTTTGACCATAACAATGTTCAAGTTTATGAATATGAATGGCTTCCATAATGATATTATTCATGGTAATGAAAGCTCATTTAGCACGCATGAGGTCACGACGCTCAAATAGACAATTATCCAAGTTCGGATCATAGGGCTGCATTTAGTGAAATACAACTTTTTTTTGAAAATGATATCAATATTTTTCAAAGAGTAGTCACGATATCTTTTCTCCAACTCTTTCCAGAGAGTATAAGCACACTCAAAGTTCTCCATAAGATTAAGCACATTTCTTGGCAGTACTCTTATGAGGAGATTAACAGTTTTAAGATTGCAAAGCATATTAACGTCTTCATCATGAGAAAGATGTAAGGGATCAATGGGAGGCACATAGGGATTTTCAACATATTTTATCAAATGGAATTCATCAAGTATATAAAGCATTTAACCTTTCCATTGACTATAGTACTCCCGATTGAGAATAGGCACTCTACAACTAAGATTCCCCAAACTAGACGCATCCATCTTCCTCGAATGGTGATTAAACTAAGGCTATGGAGACCAGAGCTCTCATACCAATTGTGGGGTCACTAGAAGGGATGTCTAGAAGGGGGTGAATAGACTACCTCACAAATTAAAACCTAGCCTTTTCCGAATTTTAATTGTTGGCATATTTTAGCACTTTAGAGCAAGTCATACACACCCTACATATGCAAGTCTACGAGTATAGCAGCGGAAAGTAAAGACATGCACATGTAAAGTACGGAGTAGAGTTTAGGAATATCACACTCAAATATTGACACGGTTATTTTTGGTGTGGTTCTGATAGATGGTGCTATCGTATGTCCACGTTGATGGAGAATTCAACCCATGGAGGGTAACGGCCGCGCGACTCCACGGAGGGATCAACCCACAAAGGGTCCATGGAGAAGAAACCTTGTCTATTCCATCACGACTTACAAACACAAAGTACTAGCCTCACTCGGGGTAGATCCTCATGAAGTAGGCGATCTCCTTGCATGTACAAACTTCTTGGTTCAACTCCACAACACGAAGTAGGAGGCCCCCAAGCAACACCTAACCAATCTAGGAGACACCACTCTCCAAAAGGTAATAGATGTGTGTCACGCCCAAGATGCGACCCTATCCTCAATTTGGCACGAAGACCTCGTCAGGGATAGAAGCGCATCTCGTCGTGTCGCAAGAATGGATATCGTTACAAGTACATGTACTGAAAAGAAGAGGTATATATACAGAGTTGGCTTACACTCGCCACAAGCTACATCAGAGCCACATCAGTACATTACATAATCATCAAGAGTAAGAGCAGGGTCCGACTAGGGACGAAAACCAACGAGAAAAATAAGAACGACGTCCATCCTTGCTATCCCAGGCTGCCGGCCTGGAACCCATCCTAGATCGATGAAGAAGAAGAAGAAGAAGCAGCTCCAAATGAACAATCAACGCGCTCGCGTCAAGTACCCTTTACCTGTACCTGCAACTGGTGTTGTAGTAATTTGTGAGCCAGAGGGGACTCAGCAATCTCATTTCCAAAGGTATCAAGACTAGCAAAGCTTAATGGGTGAGGTATGGTTAAGTGGTGAGGTTGCAGCAGCGGCTAAGCATATATTTGGTGGCTAACTTACGAGTACCAGAATTAAGAGGGGGAAGATCTACGCTTAGCGGACGTGAATTACAGATGATCAAATGAATGATCCTGAACACCTACCTACGTCAGACATAACCCCACCCTGTCCTCGATCGGAGAAGGAACTCACGAAAGAGACAATCACGGTTACGCACACAGTTGGCATATTTTAATTAAGTTAACTTCAAGTTATCTAGAACCAGTGTTAAACAAAGTTTCCACGTTGCCACATAACCGCGGGCACGGCTTTCCGAAAAGATTTAACCCTGCAGGGGTGCTCCAACTAGTCCATCACAAATTACCACAAGCCGCATAGAAATCCTCTATCACGAAGCTCGCGATCTCGTCGGATTCCATAGTGGAAAACCTCAACTCTGAGTTACCCAAAGCATCACCGGAATCCCGATGCACAAGATAGCTCGTCAAAGGTAAAAATAATCCAGCAAGGCCGCCCGACGTGTCGATGATCCCGATAGGAGTCGCGTACCTCGTTCTCAGGACACGGCGGATGAGCTACGGTACCACGCCAAACGCCGAGTTGCCCCGGGTAGCGTTAATAAGCTGCTCAGTTTTGGACCAACACTCATGAGGAGCACTGGCCCGGCGGATCCCTATGCAATTATTATTAGGTTATTAGGCAAATGTAGTACCAAAGTTGGGCCTTGCCAGACCAGCTTTAATCTAAAACGAATTATCAAGGGGGTCCCCATAACAACCCCGATCGTGTTAGGAGCGCTCAATTATATAGGTGCATTAAATTAAATAGCATTTAATATGGTGATATAACAAGGAACCCATGTTTCACATGGAAGCATCTGCACCTGCAACTAGCAATGCTAACACAGGGTTAAGCAAGCAGTAACATGGCCAATCAGTGGTTTGCTAGGTTGAACAGGTTGCAGGTTATCATGGCATTGTTGAGAGGCTGAATTTAACAGGTGGTAGGCAACGAGACATAAACGATAGAAGCGATAAACTGGCATGGCAATGATAGTAATGGTATCTGGGGAAATGATCATCTTGCCTGAGATCCCGCTTGGAAGAAGAATGCCTCCGTGAAGCAGACGAACCGACGTTGTCGAACGGGTCCTTACAATCCGGCACGCGTGCGGAGCTCTATCGAGACGAAGCAAACCGGAAACACAAATCGTCACACGGAATTCACCACACGATGCACAACAAAAATGATGCATGAGCTACTGAATACATGCAAGTCACGGCATGGCAAATCACACAATCAAACACTACACATTAAGTGAAGTTCAATATGCACGAGTTGCATATTGACGAAACTCCACGTTAATTATTTAGTTCACTCCCGGTTATCTACACGGCAATATTAATGTTGTCAAACATGCAAGAGGTGAAGCGGAAAATAAACTACTTATCTAGGCATTTTAAATGAGGTCGGAAAAGACATATAGCACCTCCGAAACGACCTCACATGTTAATTTACAATTCTTTCCAGATCTGAATTAACACCTTTAATTACTTGTTAAACAGCAAAAAAATATAGGTTCACTTGATTTTACGCGTCAAGGCAAGCAATCTACACATAAAGAACATCTCCAACGCAGCTACGGTTCAAAAGATACAAGCACTGCAAGATATGATGGCATGAATGCAATATGTGTGCAACGGCTATCACGAGCACTTCAAAATATACAACCAGCAAGAGAAAAAGAAACTACACGAGATTCTAAGCAAGTTTCATGTAGGGCACGATCAAAACGGAGCTACGGTTCAAAAGATACAAGCAAATCAAGAAATCACTGAAATCTGCCAAAATCAGCCACATAGCATTTTCTACGCCTCACAACTTTGGCTACACAACTCCGATAAGCTCAAGCAAGGCATGTCACGGAAGAGGGCAAGAATAAATACTACAAACATCTAACAACAACTAGCATGGCAGCAAGGAGCACTAGGAAAAGAAGACACAAAATGGCATCTCACACACTATTTCAGACTTAGTGAAAATAACACCTCCTGAAAGTGCAGTTTTCAGCTTGAAGCTATATTGACAGCAGAAAAACCTATATCTACAGGACTCCAAATGGCATGAAAATTTACAGCATGCTAGAGAAACACAAGGGGTACAATTAACTCCATTGGACCAACCTCAAAAGAGCTACAGATCACAAGCTAGAGGCAAAACAAAACAACAACAAAATATAACAGATTCCAGACATAGAAATATTTCAGCACGGCCAAAACAGCACTATTTCTAGCAACTTGAGGGCTATCGAAACACACCTAAACATGCATTTCTATTGCAACTAAAAATACCAGGGGCTAAACAAAACATCTAAGAAGAACTCCCTAGTTGACAACTAATTCAAACGAGGCACGTAATAAATCCTACGAATTAAACAAAAGGGCAACTTAGCAAAATATCTCGCGAACTAACTTACTCGTAAGCTAAAACTAATTGCACAAAAAAATCCATGGGATTTTTCTACACCGGAAACATATAAAATATGTGGGGTTTGCAACACAAAATAATGCCACACATTAATGCGAGAAAATAACCTATATACGGAAAAATAAACTACCGGCTAATCCCTACACGTAAGAAATACAATTGACAGCTCTAAAAAGCATGGAAAAATGGTCCCTAAAACATGGGAATTTATACTACGGCATTCGAGCAACCCTGACTTGCGCGAAAATTAAATACGGGACGTATCCTATTAAAACAACACAGTATTCTAGGCATACGGCACGCTAAACGCTGTCAAACATTTGTGCAAGTTTTAAAAACGGATTGTACGCGAGAAACTACACGAAAACCATATATTACTCGCTTTGTTCCGACTTACAAATAATAAACTACGGGCATTCGAATATATACGTTATTTTTCTGGAATTAGTTATAATTCTGGAAAAAATCCCTAAAAGAAAAAAATAACTATCGGGCCTCTACTATTTGCTAATGGGCTACAGAGCATGGGCGTAACATACAAAAAAAATGCACGCGGGCCAGGGCTCTCACCTCGGCCACTTGGGCCGGCCTGGAGAGAGGGGGCAACCGGCCTGGAGGGAATGAGGCGATGGGCCGGCGGGGCGCTGGGGAGGCCGGCCTGGTCAAGCGTCGGGGAGGCAGGCCGCTGGGGCTGCTGCTGTTGGGCCCCTGTGGCGTCCGGCCCAGGTGGGGCGAGGCGGCCAGCTGGCCCACGCGCTGCGAGGGAGCGGGGTGGTTCCCGTCGGGCTCCTCCCGAGCGGGAACCAGAGCGACGGCGGTGGGGAGGCTCTGGCAGGCGGCCAGCTCGGATCCGGCAGCAAGGCTCGCGGCTTCGGCCCGATCCGGTGGCGGCGGAGCTTCAGCCGGCCGGCGGTGAGAGGTGGCGGCGCTAGGGCGAAGATAACCATGGCGCCCGGTCCCTTGGCGGCGAGAGACAAGGGGCAGGGGGGCTCGGGCTCCCGGCGGCACACCGAGGAGGAGCGGGGCGGCGGCCGGCTCGGGTCCTCCGGCGAACTCTGACGGGGAGGCGACCGGGGACGGCGGCGCGCAGGCGAGGTCGCGAGGGGGCGCGGCCATGGGAGGAGGGAGCTCGGCCGAACGGCGATGGCGGCCAGATGGACTCAGCCGGGCCCGATCTGGGCCTGGCGGGCCGGCGGCGTGGGGGAGGAGAGAGAGAGCAGGTGGGAGGCTAGGGTTAGGGCGCGGAAAACGAGGCAGGTTAGGGATGACTGTCTAATTAAGGCATGGGGGCTATATATAGACAAACGGGGGGGCTCGGTTAACCGGAATCGCGTTCCGATCCAACCGCAGGGTCGGATTCGGACGATTCGGAACGCGGGACGTGCTATGTGGCCGTGTTGTGTAGATATCCGGAGACGAGAGGGGAACGGGCGGCGCAGCCACGAATTTTTAAAACACCGACAGACGTCCGACGAATAACCGAGGACGGTGCCGCTACGGTCGACCGTTCGGGTACCAGACGAACTCCGATCGCGACGAAATTCGAGAGGCTGCCTATCTATATATAAATAAGACCGCACGTCAAATCTCAACCAGATCAGAGGAAGTTTTATACACGCTTTAAAAACAGAGTTTCGACGGTGCCGCGGGCGCGTGCGAGAGTGGTCGGGCTCAGAACGGACGACGACGCGAACCGGCAACTAACAACGGATGCAAGTTTGGAAAACTGGCGGCAACGGGATGCCGATGCAATGCTGATGATGCGCATGATGCGATTATGATGCGACAAAATAAAACAGACACACGACGAAAACGGAAAGGAAAGGGAATCTTCTAGAACGTCGGCATCGGGCTGTCACAACTCTCCTACACTACAAGAGGATCTCGCCCCGAGATCCAAGAATGAAAGGGGGAAGAGGATGAGGAAGAACAAGAGGTAAAAACTAAGTCGCTTCTTTGAGAAATGAGTGAAACCAACAATCCTTGAAGGTTGCAAGGAGATGATGAATGACATGAGAAAGAAGCAAGAATTCACGGAAAATTTCGGCAGCACTTCGGTAGGAAAATTGGACAAAAAATTCGAAAAGCTGGAAGAAATAGACAATATACATAAAAAACAACGAAATAGAGCAAGGGAACACCATGAACTGAAGAGAACACCAAGATAGACCCAAAAGAGCAATATCACAATGCCTCCAGAACAATAGAACATGAACTAGCTCATACGGAAGAAGAGAATGAAGAAAAGAATGACAACTACTAACTCCAATGAACTAGGCAAGCATCCTTGCAAGAAGAATTGGACGGAGTTGTTGGACAAACAACAACCAAAAGAAGAAGATAGTTGTGGGCTTATGGAAACCTTTCAAACTAATGAAGTGACAACCAACCACTAAAAGAAACAAGGATTGATTGGGAGAAAGAAGATATGAACAATCTCTTACACCAAGAGGATACATCGAGAACTTGGAATAATGACAAGCACCATGATAGCAACAATCCATAGGGAAAAGCTTTAGGTGAAATCCAAACCAAGATAACTCAATGAAGAAATCATGGGATGAAACATGTCTCATGATCATAGAATTGGTGTGTTTAATTATCTCATACTTGAAAGGAAAACTCTTCAAGGCTCCTACACTAACAAGAATGCTATAATACCACCTCAAAGGATAAAGGAAGAACAAATGTACCGAAAATGGAAGAGAAAGAATACTTGAGGTATTCCAACAAGAATCTTGAAGAACACTTGAGAATGGATTGAAACCTTGATGAACGGCCATGAAGAACCTCCGTATACAAATGAATGATGCAACAATATAAAGGTAGAAAAGAGTAAGATTATGACCTTGCCAAGATATAGATGAAGCTTCACAAAGAGATACTTGATAAAAACTTAGAACTCCGGAAATAAAGATAAGATCATTTGAGAAAAGGAATTGATATCGTGAGCCACTCCGGAAGAAGAATTGAAATCTCTTGGAAGAAGGAAGAAGAAGAATAAGAATTAAGTTATGCTTATCCTTCATCAAGTTAAATTGATGACAAGCAACGGATCTAGCATACCACTTATTCTTCCTGAAATGATTAAGGAGAGATATAAGCACAAACTAGAAGAAATCTTGATAGAGACACCGGTGAGGATTGAAATAAATGAGGCAACCAAGAATTAATGGAGATGCAAGAGAATGAAGAGATCATGAACCACCTGAGAGAAAACTTGAAAAAGCGTCGGAATAACCGAGAGACAAACGAAGAGACGGCAATGGAGAAGAATTGAGGATGAAAGCTGAAAGCTGAGAACGAAGAATCTTCTAAAATGATGGCCTTCGGAGGATCGAAAAAGAAAACAACTCAGAAAAGCACCGGATAGCAAGAAGGGATCACTCATGATTGGAACAATGAGAGGATACACAAAGCTGAGGTGATAGTCCTCACAAGAATGGAACAAGAATGAGAGAAACACTCCTTCGAATTGCAAGCTGAGAATGATGATGAGAACAACACCACGAATAACTGAGACACTCCGGAATAAAGAAAATTGCAAGGTTGAGCCAAACATGAGAATTAATCCAAATTGATCTTGAAGAAAGAATATGACTGATGAAAAACATACTTACGTCATAGTTGAAAATAATTAAGGATCTACGGAAAAAGATTAAAGAGCCAGGTAAGATCCTGGGAAAACCTGTGGGTTATGGGCCCACTCAAATAAAATCACCGTTGAAAGAATAGCTAGAACGAGAGATATTGCACCGGAATAAGAAAACTAGATGAGGTTGAGAACCTTGAAATAATGAAAGACCTGAAACAAGAAACTGTGAGGTATCTTCAACACTCTGGATGGAATAGCGATAACTGAATAAACAACATAGGCTGAAATGAATCTCCAACATAGGAAAGAATTACAAGCACGAAAAGGATATGATGAACACGGGCAACTAAATTAAATTCACCGGATAAGAGGGAAAAGAACAGACAAAGGGAGCACAATGGATGAAAATTGAATCACCGAGAAAAAGGGTGGGAGGGTGGGAAAAACAAAGACAACTCGGAACAGATGAGATGAACTTCGGATGGGATAAGAGAATGATCTGCAAAAATTAGAGAGGATTGAATTCACTTGGAGAGAAACACACCGGTGTAATGGAATTGATACGACGATCTGATTGAGCAAAGAATTTGCATTCCCATAAAAATATGAGAACACTGATTAGGAAAGATCTGAAATCACCACTTGACATTGAAGCAACTTGAATTACCATAGTTCAACAAAAGAAAGGGTGTGGCTTATGAAACAAGCCAGAACAAACTCATGAGAAAGATTTCGTCTGATATTTTCGTTGACACGATCGCACGGGCTCGATTTACAGTAGCCATCAAGTGCAAGGCAGTGCACCTGACATACGAAGCGTCCCCGAGTCGTAGCAAGCTACAAGGACTCTTTAAGACACAACGTGTACCACTGTAAGTCGACCGTGAACAAACGAATCCACTAGATGTTGAACCCCAACCTAACATCATGCATTTGTTGGAAGATTGTCCTATAAGCAACTACTTGAATTCCCACCTATGAATTCCCGAAATATCTGGTCATGCAATCTAGTACACGGATACAAGGAGTAATAACACACAACTCCTATACTAACCCGTCACCTGTATCACATCCGTCAACACACAACCAGAATCTCGGACCTTCATCTACAACAGACCCTCGTGATCACAACGATACGAAGTATGGCAGTACCCCCGAACAATCTGCACCAGTACTAGAGACATCGGGGTTATCTCGCCACTACTAGTATTGAAGCAATTACGAACATCCTTCTTTCTGAGATACTATGAAATTTGAATGATAACGATGTGCTCAAGAATTCCCTGGAGCTCAACTCCCCGGAAGAAGATCAAGTCAGACAGGAGGCACCAAGACAGAACTCCGTCACATCGGCATCATATAGATCCCAAGAATATCCGCGTGATCCTAAAAAAAATTTGAGTGAGAAGAGGGGTAGAATAAATTATTACGTCAAGATTCCTCACCACAGCATAGAAGAGGAGAAAAAATAATCCTACTCTCCGATATATAACTAAGACTCAAATAGTTTTTCACTAGACTCGACTCGGCCATGTTCAATAAATCAAGGGGGGCTCCTAGGTCGAACCTGGCTCTGATACCAACTTGTCACGCCCAAGATGCGACCCTATCCTCAATTTGGCACGAAGACCTCGTCAGGGATAGAAGCGCATCTCGTCGTGTCGCAAGAATGGATATCGTTACAAGTACATGTACTGAAAAGAAGAGGTATATATACAGAGTTGGCTTACACTCGCCACAAGCTACATCAGAGCCACATCAGTACATTACATAATCATCAAGAGTAAGAGCAGGGTCCGACTAGGGACGAAAACCAACGAGAAAAATAAGAACGACGTCCATCCTTGCTATCCCAGGCTGCCGCCCTGGAACCCATCCTAGATCGATGAAGAAGAAGAAGAAGAAGAAGCAGCTCCAAATGAACAATCAACGCGCCAGCGTCAAGTACCCTTTACTTGTACCTGCAACTGGTGTTGTAGTAATCTGTGAGCCAGAGGGGACTCAGCAATCTCATTTCCAAAGGTATCAAGACTAGCAAAGCTTAATGGGTGAGGTATGGTTAAGTGGTGAGGTTGCAGCAGCGGCTAAGCATATATTTGGTGGCTAACTTACGAGTACCAGAATTAAGAGGGGGAAGATCTACGCTTAGCGGACGTGAATTACAGATGATCAAATGAATGATCCTGAACACCTACCTACGTCAGACATAACCCCACCGTGTCCTCGATCGGAGAAGGAACTCACGAAAGAGACAATCACGGTTACGAACACAGTTGGCATATTTTAATTAAGTTAACTTCAAGTTATCTAGAACCAGTGTTAAACAAAGTTTCCACGTTGCCACATAACCGCGGGCACGGCTTTCCGAAAAGATTTAACCCTGCACGGGTGCTCCAACTAGTCCATCACAAATTACCACAAGCCGCATAGAAATCCTCAATCACGAAGCTCGCGATCTCGTCGGATTCCATAGTGGAAAACCTCAACTCTGAGTTACCCAAAGCATCACCGGAATCCCGATGCACAAGATATCTCGTCAAAGGTAAAAATAATCCAGCAAGGCCGCCCGACGTGTCGATGATCCCGATAGGAGTCGTGTACCTCGTTCTCAGGACACGGCGGATGAGCTACGGTACCACGCCAAACGCCGAGTTGCCCCGGGTAGCGTTAATAAGCTGCTCAGTTTTGGACCAACACTCATGAGGTGCACTGGCCCGGGGGTTGATTAAAATAGTCCGCGGGTGCCGGCGGGTCCCTATGCAATTATTATTAGGTTATTAGGCAAATGTAGTACCAAAGTTGGGCCTTGCCAGACCAGCTTTAATCTAAAACGAATTATCAAGGGGGTCCCCATAACAACCCCGATCGTGTTAGGAGTGCTCAATTATGGAACATAACACCGGTAGCCGAAAACTAAGGGGGCAAAGGTGGAACAAAACACTAGGCTAGTAAGGCCGAGCCTTCCACCTTTTACCAAGTTTATAGGTGCATTAAATTAAATAGCATTTAATATGGTGATATAACAAGGAACCCATGTTTCACATGGAAGCATCTGCACCTGCAACTAGCAACGCTAGCACAGGCTTAAGCAAGCAGTAACATGGCCAATCAGTGGTTTGCTAGGTTGAACAGGTTGCAGGTTATCATGGCATTGTTGAGAGGCTGAATTTAACAGGTGGTAGGCAACGATACATAAACGATAGAAGCGATAAACTAGCATGACAATGATAGTAATGGTATCTGGGGAAATGATCATCTTGCCTGAGATCCCGCTTGGAAGAAGAATGCCTCCGTGAAGCAGACGAACCGACGTAGTCGAACGGGTCCTCACAATCCGGCACGCGTGCGGAGCTCTATCGAGACGAAGCAAACCGGAAACACAAATCATCAGACGGAATTCACCACACGATGCACAACACAAATGATGCATGAGCTACTGAATACATGCAAGTCACGGCATGGCAAATCACACAATCAAACACTACACATTAAGTGAAGTTCAATATGCACGAGTTGCATATTGACGAAACTCCGCGTTAATTATTTAGTTCACTCCCGGTTATCTACACGGCAATATTAATGTTGTCAAACATGCAAGAGGTGAAGCGGAAAATAAACTACTTATCTAGGCATTTTAAATGAGGTCGGAAATGACATATAGCACCTCCGAAACGACCTCACATGTTAATTTACAATTCTGTACAGATCTGAATTAACACCTTTAATTAGTTGTTAAACAGAAAAACAAATAGGCTCACGTGATTCTACGCGTCAAGGCAACCAATCTACACATAAAGAACATCTCCAACGGAGCTACGGTTCAAAAGATACAAGCACTGCAAGATATGATGGCATGAATGCAATATGTGTGCAACGGCTGTCACGAGCACTTCAAAATATACAACCAGCAAGAGAAAAAGAAACTACACGAGATTCTAAGCAAGTTTCATGTAGGGAACGATCAAAACGGAGCTACGGTTCAAAAGATACAAGCAAAACAAGAAATCACTGAAATCTGCCAAAATCAGCCACATAGCATTTTCTACGCCTCACAACTTCGGCTACACAACTCCGATAAGCTCAAGCAAGGCATGTCACGGAAGAGGGCAAGAAGAACTACTACAAACATCTAACAAGAACAATCATGGCAGCAAGGAGCACTAGGAAAAGAAGACACAAAATGGCATCTCACACACAAAATGGCACTAGGAAAAGAAGACACAAACCTCCTGAAAGTGCAGTTTTCAGCCTGAAGCTATATTGACAGCAGAAAAACCTATATCTACAGGACTCCAAATGGCATGAAACTTTACAGCATGCTAGAGAAACACAAGGGGTACAATTAACTCCATTGGACCAACCTCAAAAGAGCTACAGATCACAAGCTAGAGGCAAAACAAAACAGCAACAAAATATAACAGATTCCAGACTTAGAAATATTTCAGCACGGCCCAAACAGCACTATTTCTAGCAAATTGAGGGCTATCGAAACACACCTAAACATGCATTTCTATTGCAACTAAAAATACCAGGGGCTAAACAAAACATCTAAGAAGAACTCCCTAGTTGACAACTAATTCAAACGAGGCACGGAATAAATCCTACGAATTAAACAAAAGGGCAACTTAGCAAAATATCTCGCGAACTAACTTACTCGTAAGCTAAAACTAATTGCACAGAAAAATCCATGGGATTTTTCTACCCCGGAAACATATAAAATATGTGGGGTTTGCAACACAAAATAATGCCACACATTAATGCGAGAAAATAACCTATATACGGAAAAATAAACTACCGGCTAATCCCTACACGTAAGAAATACAATTGACCGCTCTAAAAAGCATGGAAAAATGGTCCCTAAAACATGGGCATTTATACTACGGCATTGGAGCAACCCGGACTTGCGCGAAAATTAAATACGGGACGTATCCTATTAAAACAGCACGGTATTCTAGGCATACGGCATGCTATATGCTGTCCAACATTTGTGCAAGTTTTAAAAACGGATTGTACGCGAGAAACTACACGAAAACCATATATTACTCGCTTCGTTCCGACTTACGAATAATAAACTACGGGCATTCGAATATATACGTTATTTTTCTGGAATTAGTTATAATTCCGGAAAAAATCCCTAAAAGAAAAAAATAACTATCGGGCCTCTACTATTTGCTAATGGGCTACAGAGCATGGGCGTAACATACAAAAAAATGCACGCGGGCGAGGGCTCTCACCTCGGCCACTTGGGCCGGCCTGGAGAGAGGGGGCAACCGGGCTGGAGGGAATGAGGCGATGGGCCGGCGGTGCGCTGGGGAGGCCGGCCTGGTCGAGCGCCGGGGAGGCTTGGCGCTGGGGCTGCTGCTGCTGGGCCGCTGTGGCGTCCGGCCCAGGCGGGGCGAGGCGGCCAGCTGGCCCACGCGCTGCGAGGGAGTGGGGTGGTTCCCGTCGGGCTCCTCCCGAGCGGGAACCAGAGCGACGGCGGCGGGGAGGCTCCGGCAGGCGGCCAGCTCGGATCCGGCAGCAAGGCTCGTGGCTCCGGCCCGATCCGGTGGCGACGAAGCTTCAGCCGGCCGGCGGCGAGAGGCGGGAGCGCTAGGGCGAAGATAACCATGGCGCCCGGTCCCTTGGCGGCGAGAGACAAGGGGCAGGGGGGCTCGGGCTGCCGGCGGCACACCGAGGAGGTGCGGGGCGGTGGCCGGCTCGGGTCCTCCAGCGAACTCTGACGGGGAGGCGATCGGGGACAGTGGCGCGCACGCAAGGTCGCGAGGGGGCGCGGCCATGGGAGCAGGGAGCTCGGCCGAACGGCGACGGCGGCCAGATGGGCTCGGCCGGGCCCGATCTGGGCCTGGCGGGCCGGCGGCGCGGGCCGGCAGGTGGGAGGCTAGGGTTAGGGTGCGGAAAACGAGGCAGGTTAGGGATGACTCTCTAATTAAGGCATAGGGGCTATATATAGATAAACGGGGGGGCTCGGTTAACCGGAATCGCGTTCCGGATCCAACCGCGGGGTCGGATTCGTACGATTCCGAACGCGGGACGTGCTAAGTGGCCGTGTTGTGTAGATATCCGGAGACGAGAGGGGAACGGGCGACGCAGCAACGAATTTTTAAAACACTGACAGACGTCCGATGAATAACCGAGGACAGTGCCACTACGGTCGACCGTTCGGGTACCAGACGAACTCCGATCGCGACGAAATTCGACAGGCGGCCTATCTATATATAAATAAGACCGCACGTCAAATCTCAACCCGATCAGAGGAAGTTTTATACACGCTTTAAAAACAGAGTTTCGACGGTGCCGCGGGCGCATGCGAGTGCGGTCGGGCTCAGAACGGACGACGACGCGAACCGGCAACTAACAACGGATGCAAGTTTTGAAAACTGGCAGCAACGGGATGCCGATGCAATGCTGATGATGCGCATGATGCGATGATGATGTGACAAAATAAAACAGACACACGACGAAAACGGAAAGGAAAGGGAATCTTCCGGAACGTCGGCATCGGGCTGTCACAATGTGGTAGTACGATGAACTACTTTCTCTTGTGCTTCAAAAGATAGTCTCCTCAACACTCAATCACTCTCTCACAGATTTGGCTTGGGTAGAAGAGATTGATTGGAAGAAAAGCAATTTGGGGAGGCTAGAAATCAAGATTCAAATGGTAGGATTGGAATATCTTGATCTCAACACATGAATAGGTGGCTCTCTCTCAGAAAAATGGATATGGAAGTGTATGTGTGTTCAGGGTGCTTTTGCTACGAATGAGAGGTGGTGGGGGTATATATAGGCATCTCCAAAAATCCAACTGTTACAACACTATTGCTCAACTCGGTGATACCGAAGTGAAACTCGGCGGCACAGACTAGTGCAACATCTGGCAAAAAAAATCCGGTAATACTCGGTGGTGCCGATATGGGTGACTATGGGGATCCCAACTTACGCGTGGAGATCGCCGAATTCACCTGTAAAGTGATCCCAGAGATCAATGCTCACTGAATACAAAGATATTGAATAACAAGACTCTTACATCTGAATTTAACGTCTGATACAATAAATGACCATCATGGTCAAGTCTTACATAGATAGGGCCTAGAAGGTCAATCACACCATCCAAACTACTAGCGGAATACTTGGTAGTAAATGGGAACCCATGCCATCAGCCTTAACAAACAGGCATTCTGACTGGGAAGCGTCCTAGTTCGTGTATCCGTCTCTGATGACGAATTCTTCTCCATAATCTGGTTCCTTCATGTCTGGTCAATAAAATAACCACTGGCAAGCCAATGAGTACTTTGAATGTACTCACGAATAGCCCATGATATGGATAATGCAGTTGGTACGATAATAAGGTAATATGCAGCCTTTCTGGAAAGCAAGTTTTAATTAAAGCATGTACATGGTCAATTACTTGTATGGTTATGCATCATAAGCTAGATGGTAATCATAAGAACAGGTTACAGATATCAATATATCTGCTGAGGGATGAACACTTTCGGTTCACCCTATATGTCAAGTCCTCAGACTTGTCATAACATCTTCTCATATATCAACTTTACACAGACACACACTTGGTTTATGTGGAAACGACTGGACGTAGTTTAAGCAGGATTACCCTACTGTCCTTGACCGTGGACACGGCTATTCAAATAGTTTGACACTCTGCAGAGGTTGTACGCTGTACCCTCGAGATCCAAGAAAACTTCCTGACATCCACGACTCGCAGTATTTAACATACCCGAGGTAAGTACTCGATCATTGCATTTCCCCTGACGACACTAGACAAAGACTCCACTCGATTGGTACCCATCCCACATGGTGTACGTCTTACGAGCACCAACTCTAGACCGTATCATCCATGCGGGGACCAACGGTGTGCCCAGAACACGGAAATCGACATAGTCGACCTACGTGGTACGACCCCGTCACGAGAGTGACCATATCACTCCCGCCACTAGTAATGCAGCCTCTTTGCTAGCACCAACCAAAGTAATCAACAGAGCCCCGTCCCATAAAGAGGTATCGTGGTCTTACATGTAAGGTTGGGATGGTCAACACATCATAAATCTAACCCCATTTCCGAAACCACTCACACAAAACATTTCTCGTACACCACTTCTTTCTCAAGTGGTCACCAAACTCAACACCGTCACCCTCGGGCATTAGTGGCACCTGCGGGGTTTTTGTAAAACCTTTGATACCATCTTTGTGTTACCATCATCATGCATGTGCTCATCCTATGCGTAGCACTACTATTACTTGTAAAGTATTAACAGTGTGACCCTCATAGATGGCCGGATCATGCTCGAGTGGAGCTATCAGAAACACCATGTTGGGGTACACCGATCGATCTTAACTATATGCATCGGAATAAAGTATCAAAATGTCATGCATAAAATATTTTCTCAGACATGGTCAAAGGGGTGCTTACCTTGATCGGCTAGGTATCCGGGGTCTTCGGGGTTTTCGGGTCCAAGTCCTTCGTCAAACGCATGATCTATCGCTGTAATAATAATAAGAAGAAGAATAAGAAGCACACTCAAAAACAGAGCACAAACAAGCTTTAAAAATGTTAACCTATTCTGAAAAATCATATCTTTAGTTCAAAAAATGTTTGTTTCTGTTTTTGATATAAAGAATATTTTCAAAGCCTATATAACAGAAGCTAAAATATTCAAACTAGGCATTTAATAAAAGCTGGGCTTAAAGGCCTTTGCAAAAAATTGCACAACAGCACTAGTAAATTCTACACAACTTTAGAGAAATTATGGTGGAAAAATATTTGAATTTAACTAATTATATAATCCTATAAAAATCATTTAAAAACTCAGGTATAAAAATAAAGAAAAGGGCTCACCCCTGGCCTGGCTCGACCAGCACCTAGGCCGGCCCAACTGGCCAACCGGCCAGCTAGCCAAACCGCCAGCTCAGGCGCGAGCGTCGTCAGGTTTAAACCTAATGCACGGGCCCCTACGGTCAGTGACAGAGAGAGGAGATAGGGGGTGAGACAGGCTGCCGACAGGTGGGGCATGCCTGTCGGGGTCATCTTCCACCTGTGGATACAAGGGAGGGGAGGCCCACCGGCGGCGGCTCTAACGCCCTCGTGGCTATGTGATTGCAGAAATGGCTCTGTGGCATCACCGCCCAACTGGTGGTGATCAAAGGACCGATAGGGAGGACCTGGGTCACCGGCGACGACGTTGCCATGGTGGAGATGATTCGGGTGGTGGCGGAGATGGGTGCTACATGCAAGGAAAAGCTCGGGGAAGAAGTGGAGAAGCTCCGTAAGCTCACTACAGTCACAAGGTTGGTGAGAGGAGCGGAAGAGCTGGCCTGTAGCCCGAGATCGACGGAGCTCCGAGGCGGCAAGGCCTCGGTCGATCTCGAGGACCAGAGCTCTCTGTGCTCGAATGGGGTGGCTAAGGGCTCGATTGAGGGTCTGGAGGAGAGGGGTGAGGTGCTGGAGTGAAGGGGAGGGCCTATTTATATGCCAGCAACGGTGCACCTAGCGGGTGAGCGTATGTGGTTTCACCACGGCTGCAGGAGAGGGAGAGAGAGCTTGGGGCCGAAACCATGGTCTCATGGACGTGGTTTGGGACTCTAGAGACTCAACGGGAGGGAGGTGGGCCTCTGCGCGCGTGCTGCTCAGTCGCGTCGCCTGAGTCACTAGAGAGGGAAAGAAGGGGCCCCTGAGGCTGCCCTGAGTCGGGTGGTTGCCGGGGACGTTGAGAGACATCGAGGGGAGGTGTGAACCAGCCGGGGCTAGCCTCCTTTGCGTCGGGTGCGCCTTGTAGCGCGCCCAAAGCGCAGATCTGGTATACCACGGCATGCTAGAGCGCTCTGGCGAGCTTTGGCCATGTCTGGTTTGTGTGGGTGTTGGCTTAGATGCCCCTCGGCTGCTAGGAACCGAGAGATGTATTGTTGGTCAATGGGAAGTCCTTTAAGAGATGTTGTCAACCTTGAATCAGAAACTAAATTGGTTATTTTGGCTTACATACTTGGAACCAAAGAGGGCCCACTCGTCTGCAGTTGAGGAGTGGTGTTGGTAGACTGTGCTAGGAGTTTAATGAGAAGGGAGTGGGTGTAGAGAGTGCTAGATGTTGTTTCACCAATCTGGCTAAAGGTGTTTCATCTGGGTTTGGGGAAGCTAACCTTCACCAATGATGTTGAAAGTTAACAGGATTGTGTTTTAGGCAAAAGTAGGATGCTCTACCAAATTTGAGCTCCATTGGACAAGTTTGACAGTGTAAACTTGAAAACGCCCCCAAATGGACAGTTCTGCCTTATTAAAGGAGAATGTGACCAAATTAATCCCCACAAATCCAATTCTTGGGAGGGTCTCCTCATTTGGGGTATTGAGCACTCGTCCCATGTTTCAGGCCATTTCGACAAATTTTGCTATGTAGAGTTGCTACAACTTGATTCTGGACAAGAAGGGTTTCAGGATTATTTGGTGAGCCAAACCACCTTGGAATGGGGTGAAACTTGGCATGATCACCAAATACAGCTTGGTAAGCATGCTAGAATTTTTCTTGGAATATTTGGAGAATATTTCCTTTGTACATATTTCAAAAGATCAAAACTGACTGAATAGGTTTTCAAAGGTTTGCTCAATTATTTTGAACATAAATAGGGTTTGAAAATATTATGTGTGGAAAATATATGTGCTCTGAGTATTTCCAAATTTTCTCAGATTTTTCTAAGGCACAAAAATAATTTTCCACTCAGAAATATCCTTTCTGGCCTCAGAAAAGGACATGCAAATCAAATAAAAAAATATTTTATAAAATAATTATTTTATGATTTTGGAGATTTATAATAGTAATAAAATCACAATTCAATATTTGGTTGAAGGCACCTCCCTTGAAATGAGAGACTTGTAGTGCAACTACCAAAGCAAGGTTTTGAGTTAATCAAAAATGAGAAATATGATTTTTATGGAAATATTATGTTATAAAAATTATTTTTAGATCCACACACTCAAGGATACACACAATCACTGACAATCATGGCACTCATAGCATTTGCTTAAAAAGTTTTAATAAACTCCAAATTTGAAAGACTACACTTGAGGCAAAGTGAAAACAGGGTGTGACAGACCTATCCCTCTTACAACAATCTCGTCCCCGAGATTCCTAAGCTAGGTGCTAAAAAGGTACGGAAATTCGGATCGGAGGTAGTCTTCACTCTCCCATGTTGCTTCTCGTTCGGTGTGGTTGCTCCACTAAACTTTGAAGTACTTGATGGTGCGGCTTATGGTACAACGCTCGGCTTCATCCAGGATGCAGATCGGTCTCTCGCGATAAGTGAGGTATGGCTGAAGGTCAATGGCTTGATGGTCGATGTCCTTATAAAGATCTGGACGGTTCGGCGCTTGAAGGCACTTCCGAAGTTGTGACACGTGGAAGACGTTATGCACACCCAAAAGTTCCACAGGTAGCTCCAACTTGTAAGCAACTTCTCCACGCCTTGTCGTGATCTTAAAGGGTCCAATGAATCTTGGAGCAAGTTGCCCCTTGACGAGGAAACGCTTAGTCCCCTTGAGAGGTGTGATGCAAGGTACACCTGGTCTCCGGGGTTGAACTCCACTTCTGTGCGGTGGGAATCCGCATAGCTCTTCAGTCGCGACTTAGCAGCCTTTAGGTGCTCCCTGACAAGATGCACCTTGTCTTCACCTTCACGGAGAACGACTCACCCAAAAACCAATCCTTCACCAGCTTTGTACCAGTTGAGCAGAGTGCGACACTTACGTCCGTATAGTACTTCGAATTGGGCCATTGGAGACTGGACTGATAGTTGTTGCTGTAAGAGAACTCAACGAATGGCAGACAGTCTTCCCATTGTGTCCCATGTGCCAAGACACAAGCGCGAAGAATATCCTCAAGTATCTGGTTCACTCGCTCCGTCTGTCCGCCCGTCTACGGCTGGAAGGTGGTGCTGAAAGAGAGCTTGGTTCCCACAGCTTCTTGGAACTTCTTCCAGAATCTTGAGGTGAATTGCGTGCCTCGGTCGGACACAATTTCCTTGGGAACTCCATGGAGGCTCACAATACAATCAATGTAGAGACTAGCCAGCTTGTCACCACCATAAGTGGTGCTGACAGGAATGAAGTGTGAGACCTTGGTCAGGTGATCGACAATGACCCATATGGAGTCATGGCCTCTGTTGGATCTAGGTAGACTAGTGACAAAGTCCATACCGACTTTATCCCGCTTCCCTTCAGGCACTTGGAGAGGTTGTAGTAGCCCAGCAGGTCGCTGGTACTCAGCCCTGACCCGTTGGCATACGTCGCACTTGGCGACATAGGAAGCTATTTTTCGCTTCATGGCATGCCACAAGATTCTTTCCGTGAGGTGTTGATGCATCTTGGTCCCACTAGGGTGGATTGAGTAGAGTGTGTCGTGGGCCTCTTGCAAGATTAAGTTCTTGAGTTCAACCTTGTTGGGTACGCACAAACTTTTCCCAAACCACACAACTCCTTATTCATCCACTAAGAATCCTGGGGCCTTGCCTTATTTGATCTTCTTCTTGATTCCTCCAATGCTCTTGTGTCCCTTCTGGGCCTCTGATGTCGTCTTCCAGAGGGGGTTTGACTTCGAGGTTAGCCAGGAATCCTTGTTCAACCAGCTCTAACCCGAAGCTCTCCAACTCGTCATACAGGGCGGGTAGCCTTTCCTTGATCATAAAATTCAAGTTGCAAGCCTTCCGGCTCAAGGCATCGATCACTATGTTGGCCTTACTGGGGTGGTATTGAATGTTGAGGTCGTAGTGTTAGATTAGTTCCAACCATCTTTGCTGCCTCATATTCAACTCCCTTTGGGTAAAAATATAATTTAGACTCTCTTGGTCGGTGTATATTTCACATCGCTTCCCCAGAAGGTAATGTCGTCACGTCTTCAAGGCATGCACTACAGATGCCAACTCGAGGTCATGAGCGGCATAGTTCTCTTCATGTGTCACACCCTGTTTTTCATCACAAGTATTTTATGTTGCAAAAATCAGAGCTTGTTAAAACTTTTTCAAATAATGTTGTGAGTGCAATGTCAGACCTTGTATGAGTGAATGCTTGCTTGCTTGATGACTTAAACCCATGAAAAACTTATTATTTTGCTCTCTTCAAAAACCCTTTTTCCTTTATATCAAGATCACCTTCATCATGTTGGGATACACTACTAGCTCATGAAGCCAAGTGGCACTTCCAATCAAAGTTGGTGATCTGATCCAGATATTATTTTCATTCATTAAAAACATTAATTGGTAATTTAAAATATTATTTTCCTATTTTATATTTATGTCTTTTCTAAGGCCAGGAATGCTATTCCCACAAGGAAAATTGCTTTCCTGCCTTAGAAAATTCTGAGTAAATTCATGGAAGCTCACAAGGACATATATTTTCCATATATGAGATTTTCAACCCTATTTTATATTAATATTATTTGAGTAAAACCCTAAAAACCATTTCTGTTTGTTTTAGCTTTTTGAGATCTTTCCAAAGGAAATGATCTCAATAAATTCCCATAATATTTCAGGAGCCCTCCCAAGCCATATTAGGTGCTCACATAAAATCTCACCTTGATCCAAGGTGGGGAAGTGCACCTAATGAGCCCAAAACCCTCTCTATCCAGAAAAGAGTTGGAACAACTCTACATTGCAAAGTTTCTCCAATGGAGTTGAAACTTTGCAGAGGTGTTTGACACCCCAAATGAGGACTCCACACCAAAGATGGGATTTGTGAGACTCTGATTGGCCACACTTCCTTTGTAAAGGACGGTACTGGTCATTTTGAGGCATTTTCAAGTTTACAAAGCTAAACTTGTTCAATGCAGCTCAAATTTGGTGAAACCCCATGTTTTCACCCCAACACCAATCCTGTTAAGTTTCGGTTCCAGTGGTGGAGTGGAAGCACCCCAAATCACTGTCGAACACCTACTGGCAGGAAGGTAAAAACCCTCCTAACCACTGTTTTACAAATTGTCAAAGCCCCAAACTTGGTGAGTTAGAGCCCAGAACACCCTGAGCACCCAGTCAATCAGCCCCTCCCCAACTCCAAGCACTAGTGACAAGATCTTCAATTTGAGCCGCAGACCAGTACTGGCAACACTGGGTTCCTTGCCTCCTTTGACCAGCTCGTGATCCCACTAGCACACAACGGCTAGGCACACTCCCAGCAACACTCAAGACATGGAGGACACGTCCAAAGGGCCCCAGATCGCGCCAGCATGCCGTGGCATGCCAAAACCGCGCTCTGGACGCGCTACAGAGAACCTCCAGCAAGGGGACGTCGCCCCGGCCAGTTCCAACCCCCCAGTAATGTCCAAACGCTCCCCCGACACCCACTCTGTGCAAAGCTACAATCAGGGGCCCCCTCTCCTCGCGCAAGAGCTCAGGCGACGTGTGCCCGCGCGCACCCGACGCGACCGAGCATGCACGATCGCTGCGGCTCGACCCCACTCGCTTTCCCTCCGCGGTAGATGCACCAGGAGGTCCTAAACCACATCCCGAACCCGTGGTTTCGCGGCCAGCACCTCACTGTGCTCACACGCGCACCACCGTGAGTCACCGGCGCGCCCGAGTCGGCTCACCGCCGCTGGCCTATAAATAGGTCCCCCCGGCACCCCAGCACCACCCAGGCAGCTTCAGCACGACCACTAGACTCCCCCTAGCCGCCCAATTGAGCTCGTAGAGCCCCGGTTCTCGAGATCGACTGAGGCCCCTCCACCTCGGAGCTCCAGACGATCTCCGGCTACACGCCGGCTCCTGCGCTGCCCGACCTCCCATTGCACTCCCCTTGACGCCAGGATCATTTCCCCCAACTCCCCCGAGCGAATCCGTTCCCCTAGCCACTAGATCGACGCCAACCCGAAACCTTTCCGCCACGATCACCTCGTCGCCGGCGAGCCAGACCACCTCCGGTGACGTCCCGACCACGAGTATGTAAGCGGAGGAACGAGGGACCCATTCCCGCTCCTAAATTGGCCTGAGGGCAACGGTAGCCTCGCGGGCGTCCGTCGCCACCTCTCTGGCTGGAGGTAGGAGATTGACCCGACAGGTGGAGCCCACCTGTCGATGTCCTAGGGCAGCCAGCGCGTGCAGCCGCTAACACTGACCCCAGGGGCCCGCAGGTCAGGTTTGAACCTGGCCCGCGCGCGCCTGGTGGCCGGTGTGCTGGCTGGGCCGACTGGGTCTCCCCCCCTGGCCTTTTTATTTTATTTTAACCTGCAGCTTAAATGATTTTTATAAAAATATTTAGCCAGTAGAAAAATATGATTCTTCCACCAACAATTTTCTAAAAATGTGTAGTAATTGATTCTGTAGAGTTTGATATTTATCAAAAACAGAATCTGTTTTGGTATAATAAAATGATATTAAAAGCATTTGTTTGCTCCTGTTTGCTTTTAAATAAATTTTCTTAGCTAATAAAAACCATAGGAAAGAATTTCTAAAATAATAATCTGAATTTATTCAAGCTTTGCAACATTTTTAAAAGCACCTTGTGATCTATTTTGGTGTGAGCTATTATTTATTTATTCCTTTCTGGACGGTAGAGTTACCGAGTGACGGAGGATCCAGAGCGGAAGACCTCGAAGACCCCGGATACCTAGCTGACCAAGGAAAGCAGCCCTTTGACCATGACTTGATCATAAACATTGTTGCTTGCTAGTATAGTTGGTGTTTTCCCGTTGCATGTGATCACGATGCCGGTTCATCATTGTGGTGATGGCACCGGAGGCTTCTTCAAAGCCCTTGCATGTTGGTGATGTTATTCATATGTCTCCTCGGAGCACAAGCATGATGAGCTTGACCCTACCATCTATGAGGATCATGCTACTGTCATGTTTACTAGTAAAGTTATAGGATCATTGCACTGAGCTTGACCCTACCCCTTGAGGGTCATGTTATTACCATGTTGACAAGTAAAGATAGAAGCATATTATCACAAGCATGATGATGAGTTAAATAAAGAGTTTATGAAAACCCCATCGGGTGCCACTAATTCCCGAGGGTGATGATGAGTTGGTGATCCCTTTTGGTGAAGTGATGCACCAGTGTTTTTGTGTGAGTATGGTTTCGGAAATGGGATTAGATTTCTGATGTGTCGAGCGTCCGAACCTTACCAGTACGACCACGATACCCCTTTATGGGACAGGGCTTTGTTGATTACTCTGGTCGGTACTAGCAAAGAGCCACATTACTAGTGGAGGGAGTGATCGGTCTCACTCTCGTGATGGGGTCGTGCCAGGTAGGACGACTATGCCATTATTATGAGTTCCAGGCACACTGTTGGTCCACGCATGGTTGATACTGTCTAGAGTCAGTGCTCGTAAGACGTACAACATGTGGGCTGGGTACCAATCGAGTGGACCTCTTTGTCTAGTATCGTCCGGGGAAAGATGATGATCGGGTACTTACCTCGGGTATATGTGATATACCACGAGTCGTGGATGACACGGAAGTTTCCCTTTTCTCGTGGGTCCAGCGTACTACCTCTGCAGAGTGTAAACTATTCGAATAGCCGTGTCCACGGTCAAGGACAGTTGGGTGGTGCTTCTTAAACTACGTCTAGCGTTTCCGCATAAACCAAGTGTGTTTGTGTGGTGTTAAAAAGGTGTTGTTATGAGAGTAATAATATGACCAAGTTCGGTGACTTGGCATATAGGGTAAACCCGGATGGTTTAGCCCTCATTAATACATTGAGGTTATGACAAGTCCGATGACTTGGCATATAGGGTGAACCCGGATGGTTCAACCCTTGTCAGATATGTCGATATCTCTAACCTGTTCTTCAAGAGTAGTTCTTTAACTTGTTGCATATACCTGATCATTCCACCAAATTGCATTCCACCATAGATACAAGTTACTATTATTCTTCACTTTCAACGTTCATATCATGGGTTGTTTGCGAGTACATTCAAAGTACTCATTGGCTTGCCACTGGTTATATTATTGACCAGACATGGAAGCACCGGAGTTTGGCGACGAGTACGCCGTCGGAGACGAACCAGCGATCTAGGACATTTCCAAGTCAGAATGCCTATCGGTGTAAGCTTGATGGCATGGGCACCCCTTAGCCCTTACGAGTTTCCGCTACTCGATGTATCTGTTTAATTTGGCTTTAGGCCTCGCTCTTGAACCCGACCTTCTGGTCGTTTGATGTAATAATTTCGATACTTGGATGTAAGACTCTATTATTCAGTATCTGTGTTCAGTGAACATTGAGCCTTGGGGTCACTGGGCATGGCGAACTCGACTTGCTAGTCGGGGTCCCCACAGAACTGGTATGAGAGCAATCCTGACTATAGGAAGCCTTAGATAGCATGGACATTAGCCGAGAACGTTAGAGCGCCAGCCTTGCACAAAACTTTTGCACATACAACCTTCTGACCTCTCTCCTATGCCTTGTACATGGCTGCCGTACCTGAGACGCTTCTGGAGACCGGCTTTCCACTACTCCTGGTGGATTTTCTCGAGAAGTGCCACGTACGTCGCATGCCCATCTTCCTCTACCACGAGCACTGGCTCAACGCCGACACTAAGGAATATCCCGTGGACGTGATAGTGAAGGCTAATGACTCCCCGTCTAGTTGGTTCTTCGAAGGACCACAGATGGGAGAGCTGATGTTGGCAGTGGAGACGGCCGCACGAGAGGCGCTCGTGCGTCTCCGCAGCATCCTCCCTAAGATGGCTAATGAGCCTGTCACTCGTCACCTACCTTTCGTTAAGGAAGGAATGGATGGGAGTTGGACACTCACCCCAGTCATGGAGCATGGGATGCCCTTAAGGTTTTAGACCTACTTCAGCCTCTCGTCGGACACCCTGACGCACTTCCTAGTTAAGGAGTCAGCCAAGCTTCGCCAAGAGCTGCACCTAGTCAAGGGCCTGCTCCACACTAAAGAAGGCAGGCGCACCTGAAGGGAGGACAGCTGTTGCTACTAGGGGTGGTGTGTTACCCATCCAGGCAGTCCCTCTTCGGAGTCGCTGCCTGACAGCGGAAGAGTACACTGAGATCTTCGCCGCCTCGCCTAAGAGACGCCGTGATGTGAGGATTCTTTCTTCCACTCCTATAAAGGAAGAAGATGTCGATGAAGACGAGGACAACGATGAGGATCCTGTTGAATCCGCCTTTGAGACTGAGCATTCCGCCGCGTAGGATTTAGCGTAGGCAAGTAGGAGTACCCAGAGCATAGGGTATCCATGTATCCGTTTCTAATTTACGTATGTGTGCATGATGTAAGTCACCTATTGCCTTAGGCAGCCTGTAAGTGACTACATCACCTAGTTTTTATGAATGCAATTTCCGTTTGTCAAAAACTTTGGTTTTGAAAACTCGGCACTTGCACCTATTGGACCCCCTCTTACTAGGAACGAATCCTTGTATTCCCGAGCAAGGTGGCATTTTGACCTATCTGTTTCTATGACAGGATGGTGAACGCAACCCGCAACAGCACCTTCGGCAACCCCGGCGCCGGCTCCTCAGGGACGCCGCAGGGAACCGAAGGAGAATCTCACGCTGGAGGTCACCACGAGCAGCCTAGAGACCTTCCGCCACCACCTCCTCTTGAGAACTTGACGATGGCTCAGTTCCTTCAAGCTCTTCGGGAGGAGCGTCAAGCGAGCAGTGCCTCTATTCAGCAGCTGACTCAAGTCCTGGTGGACAACTCACCGCGGAATGGGAATGGCGGTGCCCGCTCTACTCTTTCTGAGTTCATGCGGACTACGCCCCCCATATTCACGGAGACGACTGAACCACTGGACGCCGATGACTGGATCCGCACCATTGAAGACCTCCTTGCGCTGGTCAAGTGCACTGACGATCATGAGAAGGTCCTTTATGCTTCTCACTATCTCGGAGGCACCGCCAGGGCATGGTGGGATGGATTCCAGATCATGCGGATAGGGCAAGTCGTCACTTGGGTGATGTTCAAGGAAGGATTTCGCGTGGCTCACATTCCACCTGGACTGACGACCATTAAGAAGCGGGAATTCTGAACCGTGAGGCAGGGCAGTGGAACTGTTAAGGAGTACCTGCAGAAGTTTAACCTCTTGTCGAGGTACGCGCCCGAAGATGTTAACACTGAGGCCGCTAAGGTGGAACGCTTCATGGAAGGGTTACAGCAGTCCTTGCAATACCAGCTAGTGGTTTGCGACTGCCAGATTTTCAGCGAGTTGGTTAACAAGGCGCTTATGCTAGAAGACAAGCGTCGTGCGATGGACGACACCCACAAGCGTAAACTGATAGGCAGTGGAGGACCCAGTAGCGCAAGACCAAGACCATGGCAGTCAGCACCTACAAGACCCAACTTTCAGCAGCAGCAGTACAAGCACCCAGTGTTCCGCCAGAAAAATCAGCCTCAGCAGCAAGCCAAGCCAGTAGTCAACCCGTTGAACAACGATGGAGTCAAGACCAACCCTCCAGGGCAGGTCACCTGCTTTGGGTGTGGTCAGACCGGGCACTATTCCAGGCAGTGCCCCAACAAGAAGCCCGACGAACCGCGTCCCAATGCACCCAACCCCGGTCAAGGTGCCCCAGGAAGGAACCAGGCCCCCCGCAACCAGTAATTCAATGGCAGGGGCCGGATCAATCACATCACTGCAGAAGAGGCGCAGGAAGACCCGGACTGCATTCTGGGTACGTTCCTCGTCAACTCAACTCCAGCAACAGTGTTGTTTGATTGTGGTGCCTCACATTCTTATGTTACTCAAAGGTTTGCAGAGAAGTGTGGTTTAAAACCCACTCTACTCCGTGGACAGATGGCAATTCAAACCCCGGGAGCAGTATTGAGGACCAACCTAGGGTGTAAAATGGTCGAGATAGTTATCAATGGAACGAGTTACTTGGCAGACCTCATTGTGCTTAAATCGCAAGGTGTAGAAGTAATCCTCGGCATGGATTGGTTGGCCAAGCACCAGAGTCTTTTGGACTGTGCAAACAGGGCCATTACCATGACAAGCAACCAAGGGGTCAAGGTCAAGTTTGTCTCCGAGCCAGTATCGGCTCAAGTGCCTCGAGTCAACAGTCTATCCGAGGTAGAGCCTGATCAAGTGCGTGTAGTCTGTGAATACCCGGACGTCTTTCCTGACGAGCTACCTGGAATGCCTCCCGACCGAGACATCGAGTTCATCATCGAGCTCATGCCCGGATCAAGTCCTATATATAAAAAGCCTTACAGGATGGGTTCCGAAGAGCTCGCAGAGCTGAAGAAGCAGCTGGATGAGCAACTCAGGAAAGGGTTCATCCGTCCGAGTCCGTCACCTTGGGGATCACCTGTTCTATTTGTTTCAAAGAAGGATGGTACCATTCGACTCTACGTCGATTACCGTTCTCTTAATGAAGTCACAATTAAGAACAAGTACCCGCTCCCCAAGTTCGAAGGCCTGTTTGACCAGTTAAACGGGGCCAGGGTATTTTCCAAGATCGATCTTCGATCGGGATATTACCAATTGAAGATTCGACCCGAAGATATACCCAAGACTGCATTCGTGACCCGATACGGTCTATATGAATGCACTGTCATGCCCTTCGGTTTGACAAATGCCCCAGCCTACTTCATGTACCTCATGAACAAGGTATTCATGGAATATTTGGACAAGTTTGTCGTCGTGTTCATCGATGACATATTAATCTTCTCCAACTCCGAAGAGGAGCATGAGCAACACTTGAGGTTAGTTCTGGGAAAGCTTCGAGAGCACCAGCTTTATGCCAAATTCAGCAAGTGTCAGTTCTGGCTGAACGAAGTTGGATTTCTGGGTCATACCCTGACGGCAAGAGGTTTGGCCGTAGATAGGTCAAAGATTACTATAGTGACCAACTGGGAATCACCAAAGGACGTGAAGGATGTCAGGAGTTTTCTCGGGCTCGCGGGATACTACCGCAAGTTTGTAGAAGGTTTCTCCAGCATCGCTCGACCTATGACTTAGCTCTTGAAGAAAGGCCGAAAGTTCGAGTGGACACCGGTGTGTGAAGCAAGTTTCCAGGAGTTGAAGAAGAGGCTAACTACCGCCCCGGTATTGTCTACCCCAGACATCAACAAGGAATTCGTAATATATTGTGATGCCTCTGGAACTGGTCTCGATGGAGTCCTGATGCAAGATGGCAGGGTCGTAGCGTACTTGTCACGGCAACTGCGACCGCATGAGGAGAACTACGCCACCCATGATCTCGAGCTAGCAGCTGTAGTGCATTCTCTGAAGACGTGGCGACATTACCTTCTCGGGAAGCGATGTGAGATATATACAGACCAACAAAGTCTGAAATATATCTTCACTCAAAGGGAGCTGAATATGAGGCAGCGGAGATGGCTTGAGTTAATCAAGGATTACGACCTCAACATTCAGTATCATCCCGGCAAGGCAAACGTGGTAGCCGATGCCTTAAGCTGGAAGGCAAGCTCCTTGAACATTATGCTCAAGGAGAGGTTGCCCGTCTTGTATGAAGAGATGGAGAGCTTCGGGCTTGAGATAGTCGAACCAGGATACCTGGCCAACCTCGAAGTCAAGCCTACTCTGGCAGACGACATCAAGGAAGCCCAGAAGGGACACAAGAGTATCGAAGGCCTCAAGAGGAAGGTGCGAGAAGGCAAAGCCCTGTGGTACGGGAAGCGCTTATGCGTACCTAACAAGGCCGAACTTAAGGACTTGATCCTGCAAGAGGCTCGTGACACATAGTACTCTATCCATCCAGGTGGTACCAAGATGTACCAAGACCTCCGAGAACGATTCTGGTGGAATGGCATGAAGAGGGAAATTGGCTCCTATGTCGCTAAATGCGATGTATGCCAGCGAGTCAAGGCTGAACACCAGCAACCTGCTGGATTGCTGCAATCTCTTCAAGTGCCGGAATGAAAGTGGGATAAAGTCGGCATGGACTTCATCACCGGGTTGCCCCGGTCGAATAAGGGTCATAACTCCATTTGGGTGATAGACGATCATTTGACCAAGGTGGCCCATTTCATCCCCGTTAACACCACCTACGATGGCAGCCAGCTGGCCAGTCTATACATTCATCGAGTGGTGAGTCTCCATGGAGTTCCCAAGGAGATCGTGTCCGACCGTGGCACGCAATTCACCTCAAGATTCTGGAAGAAGTTTCAAGAAGCTCTCGGAACCAAACTCTCCTTTAGTACGACTTTCCACCCGCAAACGGGCGGACAGACCGAGAGGGTAAACCAGATACTTGAGGACATGCTCCGCGCCTGTGTTTTGGCTCATGGTGCCAAGTGGGAATATTGCCTGCCATTTGCTGAGTTTTCTTACAACAACAACTACCAGTCCAGTCTGCAGATGGCCCCATTCGAAGCGTTATATAGGCGGAAGTGCCGCACCCCGCTCAATTAGTCCAAAACCGGTGAAGGACTAGTTTTCGGACCAGAAGCACTGCAGGAAGCAGGGGTCAAGGTTCAGCTTGTCCGAGAGAACTTGGAGGCAGCTAAGTCAAGGCAGAAGAGATGTGGAGTTTGTTCCCGGAGACCAGGTGTACTTGCGAGTCACGCCTCTCAAGGGGACCAAGCGTTTCCACGTCAAGGGGAAGATAGCTCCCAGGTTCATTGGACCCTTCAAGATCACGACAAGGCGCGGGGAAGTAGCTTACCAGTTGGAGCTACCTCCTGAGCTTTCGGGTGTGCACAACGTGTTTCACATGTCACAGCTCCGGAAGTGTTTACAAGTGCTGAACCGTCCCGATCTTTACAAGGACATTGATCATCAAGCTATTGACCTTCAACCGGACCTTACCTACCACGAGAAACCGATCCGCATTTTGGATGAAGCCGAACGTTGCACCAGAAGCCGCACCATCAAGTTTTTCAAGGTTTAGTGGAGCAACCATACCAAAGCAGAAGCCACGTGGGAACGTGAAGACTATCTCCGATCAAAATTTCCTGAGCTATTTAACGCTTAGCTTAGGAATTTCGGGGACCAGATTCTTGTAAGAGGGATAGGTCTGTCACACCCTGTTTTTCATCACAAGTATTTTATGTTGCAAAAATCAGAGCTTGTTAAAACTTTTTCAAATAACGTTGTGAGTGCAATGTCAGCTATTGTATGAGTGAATGCTTGCTTGCTTGATGACTCAAACCCATGAAAAACTTATTATTTTGCTCTCTTCAAAAACCCTTTTTCCTTTATATCAAGATCACCTTCATCGTGTTGGGATACACTACTAGCTCATGAAGCCAAGTGGAACTTCCAACCAAAGTTGGTGATCTGATTAAGATATTATTTTAATTCATTAAAAACATTAATTGGTGATTTAAAATATTATTTTCCTATTTTATATTTATGTCTGTTTCTAAGGCCAGGAATGATATTCCCACAAGGAAAATTGCTTTCCTGCCTTAGAAAATTCTGAGTAAATTCATGGAAGCTCAGAAGGACATATATTTTCCATATATGAGATTTTAAGACCTATTTTATATTAATATTATTTGAGTAAAACCCTGAAAACCACTTGTGTCTGTTTTAACTTTTTGAGATGTTTCCAAAGGAAATGATCTCAATAAATTCCCATAAAATTTCACGAGCCTTCCCAAGCCATATTAGGTGCTCACATAAAATCTCACCTTGATCCAAGGTGGGGAAGTGCACATAATGAGCCCAAAACCCTCTCTGTCCAGAGAAGAGTTGGAACAACTCTACATTGCAAAGTTTCTCCAATGGAGCTGAAACATTGCAGAGGTGTTTGACACCCCAAATGAGGACTCCACAGCAAAGATGGGATTTGTGAGACTCTGATTGGCCACACTTCCTTTGTAAAGGACAATACTGGTCATTTTGAGGCATTTTCAAGTTTACAAAGCTAAACTTGTTCAATGGAGATCAAATTTGGTGAAACCCCATGTTTTTACCCCAAGACCAATCATGTTAAGTTTCAGTTCCAGTGGTGGAGTGGAAGCACCCCAAATCACTGTCGAACACCTACTAGCAGGAAGGTAAAAACCCTCCTAGCCACTGTGTTACCCATTGTCAAAGACCCAAACATGGTGAGTTAGAGCCCCAGAACACCCTGAGCACCCAGTCAATCAGCCCCTCCCCAACTCCAAGTACTATTGACAAGATCTTCAATTTGAGCCGCAGGCCAGTACTCGCAACACTGTGTTCCTTGCCTCCTTTGACCATCTCGTGCTCCCACTAGCACACTCAAGACATGGAGGACACGTCCAAAGGGCCCCAAAGCGTGCCATCATGCCGTGGCAAGCCAAAACCGCGCTCTGGACGCGCTACAGAGAAACTCCAGCAAGGGGACGTCGCCTCGGCCAGTTCCAACCCCCCAGTAATGTCCAAACGCTCCCCCGACACCCACTCTATGCAAAGCTACCATCAGGGGCCCCCTCTCCTCGCACAAGAGCTCAGGCGACACCTGCCCGCGCGTGCCCGACGCGGCCGAGCATGCACGGTCGCTGCGGCTCGACCCCACTCGCTTTCCCTCTGCGGCCGATGCACCAGGAGGACCTAAACCACGTCCCGAACCCGTGGTTTCGCGGCCAGCACCTCACTGTGCTCGCACGCGCACCACGGTGAGTCACCGGCGCGCCCGAGTCGGCCCACCGCCGCTGGCCTATAAATAGGTCCCCCCGGCACCCCAGCACCACCCAGGCAGCTTCATCACAACCACTAGACTCCCCCTAGCCGCCCAATCGAGCTCGCAGAGCCTCGGTGCTCGAGATCGACCGAGGCCCCTCCGCCTCGGAGCTCCGATCGATCTCCGGCTACATGCTGGCTCCTGCGTCGCCCGACCTCCCATTGCACTCCCCTTGACGCTAGGATCATTTCCCCCCAACTCCCCCGAGCGAATCTGTGCCCCTAGCCACTAGCTCGACGCCAACCCGAAACCTTTTCGCCACGATCAACTCGTCACCAGGGACCCACACCACCTCCGGTGACGTCCCGACCACGAGTAGGTAGGCGGAGGAACGAGGGATCCATTCCCGCTCCTAAATTGGCCTGAGGGCAACGGTAGCCTCGCTGGCGTCCGTCTCCAGCTTTCTAGCTGGAGGTAGGAGAAGGACCCGATAGGTGGAGCCCACCTGTCGGTGTCCTGGGGCAGCCAGCGCGTGCAGCCGCTGACACTGCCCCCAGGGGCCCGCAGGTCAGGTTTGAACCTGGCCCGCGCGCGCCTGGTGGCCGGTCTGCTGGCTCGGCCGACTGGGTCTCCCCCCTGGCCTTTTTCTTTTATTTTTAACCTGCAGCTTAAATGATTTTTATAAAAATATTTAGCCAGTAGAAAAATATGATTCTTCCACCAACAATTTTCTAAAAATGTGTAGTAATTGATTCTGTAGTGTTTGACATTTATCAAAAACAAAATCTGTTTTGGTATAATAAAATGATATTAAAAGCATTTGTTTGCTCCTGTTTGCTTTTAAATAAATATGCTTAGCTAATAAAAACCATAGGAAACATTTTCCAAAATAATAATCTCAATTTATTCAAGCTTTGCAACATTTTTAAAAGCACCTTGTGATCTGTTTTGGTGTGAGATATTATTTATTTATTCCTTTCTCGACGGTAGAGTTACCGAGTGACTGAGGATCTGGAGCGGAAGTCCTCGAAGACCCCGGATACCTAGCTGACCAAGGCAAGCAGCCCTTTGACCATGACTTGATCATAAACATTGTTGCATGCTAGTATAGTTGGTATTTTCCCGTTGCATGTGATCACGATGCCGGTTCATCATTGTGGTGATGGCACCGGAGGCTTCTTCAAAGCCCTTGCATGTTGGTGATGTTATTCATATGGCTCCTCGGAGCACAAGCACGATGAGCTTGACCCTACCATCTATGAGGATCATGCTATTGTCATGTTGACTAGTAAAGTTATAGGATCATTGCACTGAGCTTGACCCTACCCCTTGAGGATCATGTTATTACCATGTTGACAAGTAAAGATAGAAGCATATTATCACAAGCATGATGATGAGTTAAATAAAGAGTTTATGAAAACCCCGTCGGGTGCCACTAATGCCCGAGGGTGATGACGAGTTGGTGATCACTTTTGGTGAAGTGATGCACCGGTCTTTTTGTGTGAGTATGGTTTCGGAAATGGGATTAGATTTCTGATGTGTCGACCATCCCAACCTTACCAGTACGACCACGATACCCCTTTATGGGACGGGGCTTTGTTGATTACTCTGGTCGGTACTAGCAAAGAGCCACATTACTAGTGGCGGGAGTGATCGGTGTCACTCTCGTGATGGGGTCATGCCAGGTAGGACGACTATGCCATTATTATGAGTTCCAGGCACACCGTTGGTGCCCGCATGGTTGATACTGTCCAGATTCGGTGCTCGTAAGACGTACAACATGTGGGCTAGGTACCAATCGAGTGGACCTCTTTGTCTAGTATCGTCAGGGGAAAGATGATGATCGGGTACTTACCTCGGGTATATGTGATATACCGCGAGTCGTGGATGACACGGAATTTCCCGTTTCTCGTGGGTCCAGCGTACTACCTATGCAGAGTGTAAACTATTCGAATAGCCGTGTCCACGGTCAAGGACAGTTGGGTGGTGCTGCTTAAACTACGTCCAGCGTTTCCGCATAAACCAAGTGTGTGTGTGTGGTGTTAAAAAGGTGTTGTTATGAGAGTAATAATATGACCAAGTTCGGTGACTTGGCATATAGGGTAAACCCGGATGGTTTAGCCCTCATTAATAAATTGAGGTTATGACAAGTCCGATGACTTGGCATATAGGGTGAACCCGGATGGTTCAACCCTTCTAAGATATGTCGATATCTGTAACCAGTTCTTCAAGAGTAGTTCTTTAACTTGTTGCATATACCTGATCATTCCACCAAATTGCATTCCTGTTGGGGAACGCCGCATGGGAAACAAAAATGTTCCTACGCGTACGAAGACGTATCATGGTGATGTCCATCTACGAGAGGGGATTTCCGATCTACGTACCCTTGTAGATCGCACAGCAGAAACGTTAGTGAACACGGTTGATGTAGTGGAACGTCCTCAGGTCCCTCGATCCGCCCCGTGAACCGTCCCACGAACTGTCCCGCGATCCGTCCCACGATCTAGTGCCGAACGGACGGCACCTCCGCGTTCAGCACACGTACACCTCGACGATGATCTCGGCCTTCTTGATCCAGCAAGAGAGACGGAGAGGTAGATGAGTTCTCCGGCAGCGTGACGGCGCTCCGGAGGTTGGTGATGATCTAATCTCGGCAGGGCTCCGCCCGAGCTCCGCAAAGACGCGATCTAGAGGTAAAACCGTGGAGGTATGTGGTCGGGCTGCCTTGGAAAAGTTGTCTCAAATCAGCCCTAATTGCTCCATATATATAGGAGGAGGGAGAGGAGGCTTGCCTTGAGGCTCAAGGAGCCCCAAGGGCTGCGCCACCAAGGGAGGAGGAGTCCTCCTCCAATCCTAGTCCAACTAGGATTGGAAGGTGGAGTCCTTCTCTCCTTTCCCACCTCCTTTTTTTCTTTTCTCTTTGATTTTCTTCCTATGGCGCATAGGGCCTTCTTGGGCTGTCCCACCAGCCCACAAGGGCTGGTGCGCCACCCCCAAGGACTATGGGCTTCCCCGGGGTGGGTTGCCCCCCCCCCCCCGGTGAACACCCGGAACCCATTCGTCATTCCCGGTAACTCCGAAAACCTTCCGGTAATCAAATGAGGTCATCCTATATATCAATCTTCGTTTCCAGACCATTCCGGAAACCCTCGTGACGTCTGTGATCTCATCCGGGACTCCGAACAACATTCGGTAACCAACCATATAACTCAAATACGCATAAAACAACGTCGAACCTTAAGTGTGCAGACCCTGCGGGTTCGAGAACTATGTAGACATGACCCGAGTGACTCCTCGGTTAATATCCAATAGTGGGACCTGGATGCCCATATTGGATCCTAAATATTCTACGAAGATCTTATCGTTTGAACCTCAGTGCCAAGGATTCATATAATCCCGTATGTCATTCCCTTTGTCCTTCGGTATGTTACTTGCCCGAGATTCGATCGTCAGTATCCGCATATCTATTTCAATCTCGTTTACCGCCAAGTCTCTTTACTCGTTCCGTAATACAAGATCCCGTAACTTACACTAAGTCACATTGCTTGAAAGGCTTGTGTGTGATGTTGTATTACCGAGTGGGCCCCGAGATACCTCTCCGTCACACGGAGTGACAAATCCCAGTCTCGATCCATACTAACTCAACGAACACCTTCGAAGATACCTGTAGAGCATCTTTATAGTCACCCAGTTACGTTGCGACGTTTGATACACACAAAGCATTCCTCCGGTGTCAGTGAGTTATATGATCTCATGGTCATAGGAACAAATACTTGACACGCAGAAAACAATAGCAACAAAATGACACGATCAACATGCTACGTCTATTAGTTTGGGTCTAGTCCATCACATGATTCTCCTAATGATGTGATCCCGTTATCAAGTAACAACACTTGCCTATGGCCAGGAAACCTTGACCATCTTTGATCAACGAGCTAGTCAACTAGAGGCTTACTAGGGATAGTGTTTTGTCTATGTATCCACACAAGTATTGTGTTTCCAATCAATACAATTATAGCATGGATAATAAACGATTATCATGAACAAAGAAATATAATAATAACTAATTATTATTGCGTCTAGGGCATATTTCCAACAGTCTCCCACTTGCACTAGAGTCAATAATCTAGTTCACATCACCATGTGATTTCAACGAATCCAACACCCATATAGTTCTGGGGTCTGATCACGTCTTGCTCGTGAGAGAGGTTTTAGTCAATGGTTCTGAAACTTTCAGATCCGTGCGTTCTTTACAAATCTTTATGTCATCTTATAGATGCTGCTACTACGTGTTATTCGGAAATGCTCCAAATATCTACTCTACTATACGAATCCGTTTCACTACTCATAGTTATTCGGATTAGTGTCAAAGCTTTGCATCGACGTAACCCTTTACGACGAACTCTTTAACCACCTCCATAATCGAGAAAAATTCCTTAGTCTATTTAGTTACTAAGGAGAACTTTGACCGCTGGTCAGTGATTCAATCCTGGATCACTCTGTGTACCTCTTAACAGACTTGCTACAAGGCACACATCAGGTGCGGTACTCAGCATGGCATACTTTAGAGTTTACGGCTAAGGCATAGAAGACGACCTTCGTCTATTCTCTTTATTCTGCCGTGGTCGGGTTTTGAGTCTTACTCAAATTCACACCTTACAACACAGTCAAGAACTCCTTCTTTGCTGATCTATTTCGAATTCCTTCAAAAACTTGTCAAGGCATGCATCTTGTTGAAACTTCTATTAAGCGTTTTGATCTATCTCCATAGATCTTGATGCTCAACGCTCAAGTAGCTCAATCCAGGTATTCCTTTGAAAAACTCCTTTCAAACAAACTTTTATGCTTCACAGAAATTCTACATTACTTCTGATCAACAATATGTCAACCACATATACTTATCAGAAATTCTATAGTGCTCCCACTAACTTCTTTGCAAATACAAGTTTCTCATAAACCTTGTACAAACCAAAAATCTTTGATCATCTCATCAAAGTGTATATTCCAACTCCGAGATGCTTGCACCAGTCCATTGAAGGATCGCTGGAGCTTCAATACTTGCTAGTATCTTTAGGATCGACAAAACCTCCTGGTTGTATCACATACAATGTTTGCGCAAGGAAACCGTCGAGGAAACAATGTTTTGACATCATATGTGCAATATTTCATAACTAATGCAACAACTACTAACATAATTCTAACAGACTTTTAGCATCGCTACGAGTCAGGAAGTCTCATCATAGTCAACTGTTTGATCTTGTCGGAAACATCTTTGCGACAAGTCGAGCTTTTCTTAATAGTGACTTATCACCATCATCGTGTGTCTTCCTTTTAAAGAACCAGCTTTACTCAATAGTCCTATGACCATCAAGTAGTTCTTCCAAAGTCTACACTTTGTTTTCATACATTGATCCTCTCTCGGATTTCATGGCTTCCAGCCATTTGTCGGAATCCAGGCCCACCATTGCTTTCTCCATAACTCGTAGGTTCACTATTGCTCAACAACATGACCTCCAAGACAGGGTTACCATACCACTCTGCAGTAGTACGCGACCTTGTCAACCTACGAGGTTTGTAGTAACTTGATCCGATGCTCGATGATCACCATCATCAGCTTTCACTTCAATTGGTGTAGGCACCACAGGAATAACTTCCTGCGCCCTGCTACACACTGCTTGAAGTGATGGTTCAATAACCTCATTAAGTTCTACCACCCTCCCACTCAATTCTTTCGAGAGAAACCTTTCCTCGAGAAAGGATCCGTTTCTAGAAACAAACACTTTGCTTTCGGATCTGAGATAGGAGATGTACCCAACTATTTTGGATATCCTATGAAGATGCGTTTATCCGCTTTGGGTTCGAGCTTATCAGACTGAAACTTTTTCACATAAGTGTCGAAGCCCCAAACTTTCAAGAAACGATAGTTTAGATTTTTCTAAACCTCGGTCTATACTGTGTCATCTCAACGGAAATACGTGGTGCCCTATTTAAAGTGAATGCGGTTGCCTCTAATGCATAACCCATAAACTATCGTGGTAATTCGATAAGAGACATCATAGCATGCACCATACCAAATAGTGCGTGGCTATGACGTTCAGACACATCATCACACTATGATGTTGCAGGTGGCATGAACTACAAAACAATTTCCATATTGTCTTAACTGCGTACCAAAACTCGTAACTCAGATATTCATTTCTATGATCATATCGTAGACAGTTTATCCTCTTGTTACGACGAACTTCACTCCGAAACAGAATTGAACTTTTCAATATTTCAGACTTGTGATTCATTAAGTAAATACTCTTGTATCCACTCAAGTCGTCATTGAAGTAAGAACATAATGATATCCACTACGTGCCTCAGCACCCATTGGACTGCATACATCAAAATGTATCACTTCCAACAAGTTACTATCTTGTTTCATCTCAATGAAAACAAGGCCTTGCTCATGTGGTATGATTTGCATGTCACTAGTGATTCAAAATCAAGTGAGTATAAAGATCCATCACCATGGAGCCTCTTCATGCAATTTATACCAACATGACTCAAGCGGCAGTTCCACAAGTAAGTGGTACTATCATCATTACCTCGTATCTTTTGGCACCAATATTATGAAAATGTGTAACACTACGATCGAGATTCAATAAACCATTGAAGGTGATTTATTCAAGCAAATAGAGTAACAATTATTCTCTTTAAATGAATAATCGTATTGCAATAAACACGATACAATCATGTTCATGCTTAAGGCAAGTACCAAATAACAATTATTTAGGTTTAACACTAATCCCGATGGTAGATGGAGTGTGCGATGTCTGATCATATCAACCTTGGAAACACTTCCAACACGTATCGTCACCTCGCCTTTAGCTAGTCTCCGTTTATGCCATAGCTTTCATTTCGTGTCACTAATCACTTAGCAACCGAACCGGTATCTAATACCCTTGTGCTACTAGGAGTACTAGTAAAGTACACATCAACATCATGTATATCAAATATACTTCTTTCGACTTTTGCCAGCCTTCTTATCTACCAAGTATCTAGAGTTGCTCCGCCTCAGTGACTGTTCCCCTCATTATAGAAGCACTTAGTCTCGGGTTTGGGCTTAATCTTGGGTCTCTTCATTAGTGCAGCAACTGTTTTGCCGTTTCACGAAGTATCCCTTCTAGCCCTTGCATTTCTTGAAACTTAATGGTTTTACTAACCATCAACTATTGATGCTCCTTCTTGATTTCTACTTTCGTAGTGTCAAACATCGTGAATCGCTCAAGGATCATTGTATCTATCCTTGATATGTTATAGTTCATCAGAAGCTCTCACAGCTTGGTGGCAGTGACTTTGGAGAACCATCACTATCTCATCTGGAAGATTAACTCCCACTTGATTCAAGCGATTGTCGTACTCAGACAATCTGAGCACACGCTCAAAGATTGAGCTTTTCTCCTTTACTTTGTGGACAAAGAATCTTGTCGGAGGTCTCGTACCTCTTAACAAGGGCACAAGCTTGAAATCACAATTTCATCTCTTTAGAACATCACTTATGTTCCGTGACGTTTCCAAACGTCTTCGGCGCCTTGGTTCTAAGACATTAAGTAATTTGCACTGAACTATCGTATAGTCATCAGAAACGTGAACGTTGAGTCTATCACACCCGATCATCACGTGGTGTCTCGAAACAAAGAACTGTCGCAACGGTGCATAGTCGGGGAGAACACAATTTCGTCTTGAAATTTTTGTGAGAGATCACCTCATAATGCTACCGTCGTTCTAAGCAAGATAAGGTGCATAAAGGATTAACATCACATGCAATTCATAAGTGACATGATATGGCCATCATCATGTGCTTCTTGATCTCCATCACCAAAGCACCGGCACGATCTTCTTGTCACCGGCGTCACACCATGATTTCCATCATCATGATCTCCATCAACGTGTCGCCATCGGGGTTGTCGTGCTAGTCATGCTATTACTACTAAAGCTACGTCCTGCAATATAGTAAACGCATCTGCAAGCACAAATGTTAGTTTAAAGACAACCCTATGGCTCCTGCCGGTTGCCGTACCATCGACGTGCAAGTCGATATTATCTATTACAACATGATCATCTCATACATCCAATATATCACATCACATCGTTGGCCATATCACATCATGAGCATACCCTGCAAAAACAAGTTAGACGTCCTCTAATTTTGTTGTTGCATGTTTTACGTGGTGACCATGGGTATCTAGTAGGATCGCATCTTACTTATGCAAACACCACAACGGAGATATATGAATTGCTATTTAACCTTATACAAGGACCTCCTCGGTCAAATCCGATTCAACTAAAGTTGGAGAAACCGACACTTGCATGTCATCTTTGAGCAAAGGGGGTTACTCGTAGCGATGAAACCAGTCTCTCGTAAGCGTACGAGTAATGTCGGTCCAAGCCGCTTCAATCCAACAATACCACGGAATCAAGAAAAGACTAAGGAGGGCAGCAAAACGCACATCACCGCCCAAAAAAACTTTTGTGTTCTACTCGAGAAGATATCTACGCATGAACCTAGCTCATGATGCCACTGTTGGAGAACGTCGCATGGGAAACAAAAAATTTCCTACGCGCACGAAGATCTATCATGGTGATGTCCATCTACGAGAGAGGATTTCCGATCTATGTACCCTTGTAGATCACACAGCAGAAGCGTTAGTGAACGCGGTTGATATGGTGGAACGTCCTCACGTCCCTCGATCCGCCCCAAGAACCGTCCCACGATCTAGTGCCGAACGGACGGCACCTCCACGTTCAGCACACGTACAGCTCGACGATGATCTCGGCCTTCTTGATCCAGCAAGAGAGACGGAGAGGTAGATGAGTTCTCCGACAGCGTGATGGCGTTCCGGAGGTTGGTGATGATCTAATCTCGGCAGGGCTCCGCCCGAGCGCCGCAGAGACGCGATCTAGAGGTAAAACCGTGGAGGTATGTGGTCGGGCTGCCTTGGAAAAGTTGTCTCAAATCAGCCCTAATTGCTTCATATATATAGGAGGAGGGAGGGGAGGCTTGCCTTGAGGCTCAAGGAGCCCCAAGGGCTGCGCCACCAAGGGAGGAGGAGTCCTCCTCCAATCCTAGTCCAACTGGGATTGGAAGGTGGAGTCCTTCTCTCCTTTCCCACCTCCTTTTTTTTCTTTTCTCTTTGATTTTCTTCCTATGGTGCACAGGGCCTTCTTGGGCTGTCCCACCAGCCCACAAGGGCTGGTGTGCCACCCCCAAGGCCTATGGGCTTCCCCGGGGTGGGTTGCCCCCCCGGCGAACACCCGGAACCCATTCGTCATTCCAGGTACATTCCCGGTAACTCCGAAAACCTTCCGGTAATCAAATGAGGTCATCCTATATATCAATCTTCGTTTCCAGACCATTCCGGAAACCCTCGTGACGTCCATGATCCCATCCGGGACTCCGAACAACATTCGGTAACCAACCATATAACTCCAATATGCATAAAACAACGTCGAACCTTAAGTGTGCAGACCCTGCGGGTTCGAGAACTGTGTAGACATGACCCGAGTGACTCCTCGGTCAATATCCAATAGCGGGACCTGGATGCCCATATTGGATCCTACATATTCTACGAAGATCTTATCGTTTGAACCTCAGTGCCAAGGATTCATATAATCCCGTATGTCATTCCCTTTGTCCTTCGGTATGTTACTTGCCCGAGATTCGATCATCAGTATCCGCATATCTATGTCAATCTCGTTTACCGGCAAGTCTCTTTACTCGTTCCGTAATACAAGATCCCGCAACTTACACTAAGTCACATTGCTTGCAAGGATTGTGTGTGATGTTGTATTACCGAGTGGGCCCCGAGATACCTCTCCGTCACACGGAGTGACAAATCCCAGTCTCGATCCATACTAACTCAACGAACACCTTCGGAGATACTTGTAGAGCATCTTTATAGTCACCCAGTTACGTTGCGACGTTTGATACACACAAAGCATTCCTCCGGTGTCAGTGAGTTATATGATCTCATGGTCATAGGAACAAATACTTGACACGCAGAAAAGAGTAGCAACAAAATGACACGATCAACATGCTACGTCTATTACTTTGGGTCTAGTCCATCACATGATTCTCCTAATTATGTGATCCTGTTATCAAGTAACAACACTTGCCTATGGCCAGGAAACCTTGACCATCTTTGATCAACGAGCTTACTAGGGACAGTGTTTTGTCTATGTATCCATACAAGTATTGTGTTTCCAATCAATACTATTATAGCATGGATAATAAACGATTATCATGAACAAATAAATATAATAATAACTAATTATTATTGCCTCTAGGGCATATTTCCAACAATTCCACCATAGATACATGTTACTATTATTCTTCACTTTCAATGTTCATATCATGGGTCGTTTGCGAGTACATTCAAAGTACTGATTGGATTGCCACTGGTTATATTATTGACCAGACATGGAAGGACCGAAGTTTGGCGACGAGTACGCCGTCGGAGACGAACCTGCGATCTAGGACGCTTCCAAGTCAGAATGCATGTCGGTGTAGGCTTGATGGCATGGGCACCACTTAGCCCTTACGAGTTTCCGCTACTCGATGTATCTGTTTAATTTGGCTTTAGGCCTCGCTCTTGAACCCGACCTTCTGGTCGTTTGATGTAATAATTTCGGTACTTGGATGTAAGACTCTATTATTCAGTATCTGTGTTCAGTGAACATTGATCCTTGGGGTCACTGGGCACGGCGAACTCGACTTGCTAGTCGGGGTCCCCACATCGTGCGGGCAATGTTGCCGTGACAGATAAGACACGACCCTGCCATTTTGCATCAGGACGCCACCGAGCCCGATTCTTGAGGCATCGCAGTATATTACAAACTCCCTATTGATATCTGGAGTGGCCAGTACACTGGTAGTGGTAAATCTCTTCGTCAGCTCCTGGAAGCTTTCTTCGCACTCCGGCGTCCATTCGAACTTTTTACCCTTCTTCAAGAGCTGATTCATTGGCCGAGCAATGCGGGAGAACCCTTCCACAAACTTGCGGCAGTATCCTGTGAGTCCGAGGAAGCTCCTAACTTCCTTCACGTCGATTGGCGACTCCGAGTTGGTTACCGTGGTAATCTTGGAATGATCGACTACCAATCTATCTGTTGTCATGGTATGACCCACGAATCCAACTTCATGCAACCAAAATTTGCATTTGCTAAATTTGGCATAAATTTGGTGCTCTCAAAGTTTGTCCAACACCAACCTCAAGTGTTGCTCATGTTCTTCGGATTTGGAGAAGATTAATATGTCATCGATGAAGACGACAACAAACGTATCCAGGTATTCCATGAAGACTGTGTTCATGAGGTACATGAAGTATGCTAGGGCATTGGTCAACCCAAACGACATGATCGTGCACTCATACAGACCGTACCTGGTCACGAATGTCGTCTTAGGTATCTCCTTGGGCCGAATCTTCAATTGCTAATACCCAGATGTGAGATCGATCTTGGACAATACCTTGGCACCATTTAACTGGTCAAATAGGTCTTCAATCCTGGGGAGTGGATACTTGTTCTTTATCGTGACTTCATTGAGGGAACGGTAATTGACGTAGAGCCTGATAGTCCTATCCTTCTTGGACACGAATAGAATAGGTGATCCCCAAGGTGATTCACTTAGATGGATGAATCCTTTCCTGAGTTGCTCATCTAACTGCTTCTTCAACTCTGCTACCTCTTTGGATCCCATCCTATAGGGCTTCTTATAGATAGACCTTGACCCGGGCATGAGCTCAATGATGAACTCGATGTATCGGTCAGGAGGCATCCCAGGCGGTTCATCAGGAAAGACGTCCGGGTATTCACATACCACTGGTAGTCGGTCAAACTCTTTTTCCGGAAGGCAATTAACCTGAGGGACTTGAGTGGAGGTAGGCTCAGGGACGTATTTGACTTTGACCCCTTGGTCACTTGTCATGGTAATAGCCCTCTTGGCGCAGTCTAGGATGCTTTGGTGCCTGTCCAACCAATCCATACCAAGGATCACGTCCAAGCCTTGCGACTTAAGGACGATGAGATCTGCTATGATGTTTATACCATTAATGTTGAGCCCAACTCCTCCACATCCTAGGTTAGTCCCTAGCACTGCTCCCGGAGTATGTACCGCCATTTGCCCATTACGGAGGGTAGGCTTCAAACCACACTTTGCAGCAAACTTTTGGGTGATGAAAGAATGTGAAGGACCACAATCAAACAATATTGTTGTTGGGGTGGAGTTGACGAGGAACGTACCAAGATTGCAGTCCGGGTCCTCCTGGGCTTCCTCACCGGAGATGTGATTCACGCATACCCTGGTGTGGTACAGCTAGTTGCGGGGAGCCTGGTTCCTGTTTGGTGCTCCATGGCCTTGTCCTTGATTTGGCGCATTGGGGCGCAGTGCATCGGGCTTCTTGTTGGGGCATTGCATGGAGTAGTGTCCAGTCTGACCACATCCAAAGTAGGTGACCTACCCTGGAATGTTGGGCTTGCCCCCGCTGTTGTTAGGCGGATTGATTGCTGGCTTGGGGTTGGCATGCTGCTGAGGTTGATAGTTCGGGCGGAATGCAGGAGTCTTGTACTGCCGCTGCTGTTAGTTAGGCCTTGCCGGGGCGGATCGCCACGGACGTGCCTTCTGGTTGCTGGAACCACCATTTCCCATTAGGTTACGCTTGTGAGTATCATCCATTGCATGACGCTTGTCTTCCAGCATGAGAGCTTTCATTACCAGATCACAGAAGGTCCGACAGTCATAGACAACAAGCTGATATTGTAGCAACTGTTGAAGCCCTTCCATGAAGTAGTGTTCCACCTTTGCGGCTTCAGTGGTGACATCTTCTGGCGCATACATTGACAAGAGGTTGAACTTCTGTAGGTATTCTTGACTGTGCCGCTGCCTTGCTTTAGAGCATGGAACTCCCGCTTCTTGATAGTCATCATCCCAGGGGGAATGTGAGTAGCGCGGAATCCATCTTTGAAGATAGTCCAAGTGATACCCTGCTCGTCTCGCATAATCTGAACCCGTCCCACCAAGCCCTGGATGTGCCTCCGAGACGGAGAGAAGCGTTGAGGACTTTCTCGCGATCGTCGGTGCACTTAACCAGGGTGAGGAGGTCTTCAATGGTACGGATCCAATCATCAGCAACCAGGGGCTCAGTTGTCTCAGTGAATATTGGGGGCGTAGTCCTCATGAACTAAGACAGAGTGGAGCGACCATTGCCATTTCCTCCGTGCGGCGGGTTGTTCACTAGGGCATGAGCTAACTGCTGGATGGCGGCGTTGTTGGCTTGGCATTCCTCTTGGAGAGCTTGGAGGAACTAAGCCACAGTCAAGCTTTCTAGAGGAGGCGGTGGCGGGTGGATGTCGCCTTAGTGTTGCTCGGGGTGATCTCCAGCTTGGGCAGACCCACCGGTTCCTGGTTGCTGGCTAGAAGTGTCAGTGCTGGGGTTGCCGAAGGTACTGGTGCGAGTAGAAATTACCATCCTGTTTGGAGGAGACAGGTTAATACTATGAAGTGCTCGAGAGGAAATCATAAAGGGATGACCTGCCTATATAAGGGGCTTTTGTATAGTGCAAGTGTGCCAAACAAAAGGGTCGAAGAATTCTATGCAAATACATTAATTAAGATAGGTGATGCAGTCGCTTACATGTTGCCTAAGGAAAAAAGCAAGGCTTGCATCGAGACACAAACAGGAAGCACACAACATTCATTGTTTCATATGAACCATTACACGGACTCGACTTCGCATGGGGAACTCCTAACTTGTCCTAATACATCCATCTAAGCGGCGGATTGCTCGGTCTCGTACACAAGTTCTACAGGGTATTCCTCTTCATCCTCATCGGTGCTTTTATCTTCTTCCTTCAGGGGTGTGGGGGAAGGAAAAGATACATCACGACGATGTTTCGTCGGTGAAGTGGTGAGGAGCTCAGTGTACTCCTCTGCGGTCAGGCGACGACTCTATATAGGAGTGGCCTTAAGTGGTGGTATTCCTCCTCGGAAGGTGATGGCAGATTGCCCTCCGGGTGCTCCTTCTTTCTTCACCTTGAGTGTCTTCATCTTCTCTAGGAGGAGTAGGTCCTTGACTTGATGAAGTTCTTGGGGGAGCATCACAGATTCCTTGACCAGAAGGTGAGCTAGAGTGTCGGCGAAGAGGTTGTAGTAGATCTGAAACCTGAGTGGCGTTTCATACTCCAGGGATGGGTTGAGTGTCCAGCTCCCGTCAAGTCCGTCCTTAACAAATGGCAGGTGACGAGTAGCCGTCTCATTGGCCATCTCGGGAAGGATATCACGAAGATGCATGAGCGCCTCTCATGTTGTTGTCTCCACTGCCAACACGAGATTCTCCATGTGTATTCCTTCAAAGAACCAACTAGCTGGGGAGTCGTTTGCCTTCACAATCACGTCCATGTGATATTCCTTTGTGTCGGCATTGACCCAGTGCTCATGGTAAAGAAAAATGGGCATGAGAAGTACTTGACACTTCTCCAAGCTGTCTTCCAAGAGTAGGGGAAAGCCAGTCTCCAAAAGTGTCTCAGGTACGAAAAGGGTTGAGTGTTAGAAATTTGTGGAGGGTTAGAAATGTGTGGCTGGTATGAAAAGGTAGTAGGGTGTAGAAAATCTCAAGTGTAAGGGTTGAGTGTGTTATTGCTACTTCTCAAACAACAGCGCCAGAAATTGACACGTTGACGGAGACTTGCTTGCGTTGGTTTTGCCCTTGAAGAGGAAAGGGTGATGCAGCAAAGGAGCAGTAAGTATTTCCCTCAGTTTAAGAACCAAGGTATCGATCCAGTAGGAGGGTCTCATCAAGTCCAGAGTACCTGCGCAAACACAAACGAGCTTGCACCCAACGCTTCAAAGGGGTTGTCAATCCCTTCAACATTGTTTGCAAAGTGAGATGTGAAGGCGGAAAGTGCAATGAAGTAAAAAGTGTAAGGCTGAAAATATGGTGTGGAGTAGACCCGGGGGCTATAGTTTTCACTAGAGGTTTCTCTCAAAATAGCAAATATCACGGTGGGTGAATAAATTACTGTCAAGCAATTGATAAAACCGCGCAAAGTCATGACGATATCTAAGGCAATGATCATACATATAGGTGTAACGACCAAGATCCGGTACTTTCCGATCTCGGGATTGAGGCCTCGAATAAGAAAGAAGCACATCTAAGCGTTTCGCAAATGGGTAACACAACACAAATAATAAGAAAGGTAGACAATCCGGGATTCAATTGTCTTCTCATTAATATCTCAGAGTACATCACACATACAACCAAGGTAGTTCCGCTACGGACTACAAAACATAGAAATGCTATGCTACCCTGCCTGCAGGCCCATGATCACGACCACGCCTCAATCCTCAGGATAGTTCACGTAAAGGCGGTCTGTCTCCTTGTCATACTGCCACGCCAGCTGAGTGCCATCGGAATCATCTGTCTTTGGGGTACCCGTACCTTTTGGGAGTTTTGGAGGAATCCGTGAGCCACGAGGACTCGGCAATCTAAGACCTTGGTGCCAGAACTAGTCAAGTTATTAGGTAGGATAAGGTGAAGTGTTTAAGCTTGCAGCATCCTAAGCATAATTTAGTGGCTAACTTACGTAAAGCATTTATGGAAGCTGGACTACACTAGCGGTCGTGATTACTTGATCACTAAGTGATCTAGAACACCTACCTACGGCATTCATAACCCCACCGTGTTCCCGATCAAAGAGAGATGTTCGAGGGGACAGTCACGGTTACGCACACAGTTGGCAAATTTTATTAGCTTATGTTTGAGTTATCTAATACCGGATGTTAACAAAATATTCCAAGTTGCCACATAGCTGTGGGCACGGCTTTCCGAAAGATTAAACCCTGCAGGGGTTGTCCAACTAGTCCATCACAAACATACACAGGCCGCAAAGTCATCCTCTATAACGAATCTCGTGATCTCGTCGGATTCCTTAGAGGAAAACTCAACTCAGGGGAAAACAAAGCTTCACTGGGATTCCTATACGCAAGATATACCGCTAAGGTAAGGCAAGGCTAGCAGGACCTCCCGTCGTGTCGACGACCCTGATAAGAGCCGCGTATCTCAGTCTCAGGACACGACGGATGAGCTAGACGTCGGGATGTCTAAACCTCTGGGTGACCAGTGGGGCCCCGGACATCGCTCAGGTGGGACCAACACTCATGAGGAGCACTGGCCCGGGTTGTTGATTAAATTCCTCGCGGTAGCTATTCCCTATGCAGATTATTATGTGATTAGCAGATTAAAACCAATGTTGGGTCCTGCCGGACAAGCCTTAGCGCTACGCGATTTATCGAGGGGGTCCCCAGAACAACCCCGAACGTGTTAGGAGCGATCATTATGGAATCAAACACCGGTAGCCGGTAACTAAGGCGGCAATAACGGAACAAAGCACCCGGCAAATGGCTAGGCCTTCCATCATTTACCAAGTATATAGGTGCATCAATTAAATAACATCATTTAAGATAATGATATCAAGCTCATGTTCTCACATGAGTCAAAGCACCTGCATCTAGCAACTCTAACATTAGTAGCTGAGCAAAGCCTACTTAGCCATACAAGTTTTGCTAGGAAGGGATCAGTGTTTGGGTTCACGGCATATTAAGAGGCAATTTAATTCAGTGGTAGGCAGCGAGCAATATGACATGGAAACGCAAACTAGCATAACAAGTCTAGAGATGGAATCAAGGTCATATCATCTTGCCTGTGATATCCTGAGCTTGGAATGGTTCTTGTTCGTCCTGCACGTACTCTCCCGAATCCACGTCCTCGTTCTCCGATCCTGGTGCTACCAAATATAAGAATAACATCCAATGAACAACAGCACCTCAAGATGCAACAAGCACATGATGCATGAGATGAAAAATGAGCATGCATCACTATTTCTATCACTAGCACAAGCAAGAGAAGCTACTCCAAGTTTCTGGACAGAACTGTACACTAAGCTATTTTGACATGCATGAGAATGACATGATCAGATGCGTCTCGTGAAAATGATGCAAAAGCATATAAAGAACATTACAATCGGAGCTACGGATCAACGGGAATCAACGAAGCAAGATATGAAGCCCTACGTGTCAAAAACAACACCACACACTCCAATGGCACAAATCTGGTATTCCCAGGTTGCCAAGACATATAAAAACCCAACATGAATGGATTGGAGCAAGGAATAACACCACAACATCAACTAAGCACCCACAATCATCAAAATAACTGTACTACACAATCTGCCATAATCTGCATCTTAGCTCTTTGTGAGCTACATGCAACATAGCTAAAGCCCTCCAAATATGACAAATAATATATGTGGCTGTAGCTAGCCAAGAATACTACCAGCAAAAGCAAGAATCACACAAAAAGGAATTAAACACAGGAAGATACAAGGCTACTAACTTCCCCAAAACCATCAGGTATCAGGGACTTAGTGAAAATTCCAGCACCTGACTTTCTGTCTTTGTTCTGAAGCTTTTTGCCAGCAACCAAAACATAACCTACAAGACTCCAAATAAGATGCAATTTGATAGGGAGGTTCACAAACATATCAGGTCCAAATTCCTAGCACTGAACTAAGGCTAGATCACGGCACAATGACAAGCACAACCTCATCTACAGGAGAAGAAAATGTTTCCAGATTCCCAGACTTAGTGAAATTCCAGATTTCTCTAAGCTGGAATTTCCAGCCACATGACCACTTTGGAGGGGCACCACTTGCACACATGGATTCCAAATCATGAATTGAAACCCACATGTGGTATAGGGGGTCACCCTCTACTACCACATCAAAGAATCAAATACAAGAGCACATCAACATCCATGGAAGCAAGCTCTAAACTTAGAAGAAAATGCAAATATGACTTTCCACAAAAATGCTCGAATGGCAAAAATGATTTCACCAATGGATTCCTTGGAAAACTCTACCACAAAACATATATAATATGTGGGCACTTACTTGGAACAAGTGACCACAAATTAAGAAGAAAGAAGCTACTCCAAATCATGTATAGTGAATAGTGCAACATATCATGTGACTATCACTAGAACAACTAATACATGGTTGAGCTCATGTGCACAATGACAAAGTGACATGGGGGTTTGAACCCCATGCTTGTGTCATGCACATCAACTTCACAACCACTTCTACCAAGCTATCCACACATATAAATCACCATGCCCTCCCACATATGGACATGTGAAGGTGCATAGCTTTGCTTGTAAAGGTGGAATGCTTCTCACAGACACATCTACTCCACGTCACCCACAATCACATCATGCTCTAGATCAAGTCACATACCTACACATGTTATGAGCAATAAACACTAGAACAAGCTCACACACACAAGGTATATGTGGTGAGGGAGGGAACCCTTCACTCACACACAACCTTGCACAAGGCCACCATCATGAGGATGACTAGCATCCACATGCTCTAGCCTAGCAAGGAACACAAGTAAACTCACAAGTAAAACACACACTTGCATACTTATACTAGCAACACCTCATGTGTGTGCAACACTCACACACACATGCACATATCTTGCCACCTATCTAGACACACAACCAAAAGAACACACACCACCTACACTTGCAACATCTACAATGGAGGCACCACACACACACTTGCACATCATGGATCAAAGATAGCTACTCACAAGCACCCACATATGAGTAACTTGGAGCACAAGAAATAGCACCACCAGCTGCACTTGAAAGGAGAAAAAAAATAAGCAACCACATGTTGTTGTAGAACTATAGCATCACACCTAGCAACACAAGAGAAAAACAGCAAAGAAACAACAAAAAAAACAAAAGGGTGTGAGGGGGAATCGAACCCTGCACCTCCTGTGTTAATCATCAACACCACTACCACTCTGCTAAGGATCAGGCACTTGACAGATCAGGGATACATGACAAGAAAACCCTGCTCTGCTGCGCAAGGCACTATGCCGAAATATATGCAACAAAAAGGGGGAGGCTTCCCCTGTGATCGAACCCAAGATCGACTGGACAACGCACCACACTGCAACCACTAGGCTACGCTACGATACTTGAGAGAACAGGGTGTGTTGACAAGGTGAACCACAAGGTAAGCTACCACAAGCCTCTCAGTTCTGCCTGCACACCGGGACGGGGATATCAATGTTCACCGGAGTATGGCCTCTACCACTACGGTCGCTCTGCGTGGGGTACCTCTGATAAACTACTACTGTGAGGGAAGTCCTCTGCACTGCTACTGCATCTACCCGAGCACATACACTACACAGAACACACAAGAACAGCCAAGACATACCGTCCTCTTCTCTGAACAGAGAAGCACGACAACAATCATCGCCGGACCTAGCCGAGGGGAAGGGAGAGAAGAGGGCATCCGCACCTAGGGGAGGAGAAGGGGACGCCGATCGGAGAAGAGGGCTCGGCCGGAGGCGACGAGGACGCCCTCATCTGCAGAACCGAGGTAGGGAAAGGAGCATCGTGGGCGCGCGTTGACGAGGTCAAGCTCGTCGGTGTGGTCGCTTCGCGACCCAACCGATGATGGGAATGGAGCGCGGGGTCGAGGCCCAAGCTCCTGGACATGGCGGATGGCGCGGGTCGTCGACGATGGCGGGGGTAGATGTGGCTAGGACCTCTCTCTCTCTCTCTGCTAACCCTACAGATACTTACCAGGAAAAGAAGAAGAGAGATGCAGATGGGGGAGAGGAGAGGTGGCGGCGGCAGGAGGGATGGAGAGGAACCCTAGGCCGGTTGGGGGGGGGGCTCGGACGCGTAGGTTATATGGGGGGGACCTCGTCGTTCATGCATGGCGTCAATTCCTTCTCTCACAGGTACTGACGGAAAGAAGGCACTGGGAGGGAACGGCGTGAGGTGGGAGAAGGAGGAGCGAGCTAGGCTCCTGCTGCACGAGAGACAGGGAGGTGGCCCGCCAAGTGAGAGAGAGAGCCCACCTTGGCGGCACTTAAAAGAAAAGAAAGACCCAGTGCTTTTTTCTTTTACAGAAATAACAGAGAAGAGAAAATAACACAGGGTTTTTTGTAGGAGATAAAAACAAAATAAAAATGCCCCTGGTCTTGAAAACATCTAACCTATTTGAATAAAATGCAAAGGGAATTTTTTTGAGGAACTTGAATAAATGCAAAACAGCAATTTATTTACTATTTTGGATTTATTTGCACCCTTAAAACTAAGATAGAAAACAGCAAAAACACATCTTGACATCCTCCACAAAATATACTAAATCATGGGCATTTTTGAATCAAGGTTGGGACAAGTGAATATTGGCTTGAGAAATAAAAGAGAGAGAGAGGTTGCAAACATGACAAGCCCACTACATTTAGTACTAACATCACATGAAATCATAGAGCACCTCAACACATACACGACATCACAAGGTACCTAACCACAAGATCACCACATCACATGAAATGCTAAGATCCTATAACACAACACCAGACAAGGCATACCATGATATGCTATGCATGCATGCATGGGAAGGAAGGAAAATACAAGGGACATCCCATGAAGTCATGGCACAATTGATATCATCAAAACTCTGACAAGTTGGACCCACATGCAATAGGTTCCAAATATGGCAAGGTTTACATCTGGGGCACTACAAACTCTCCCACACTACAAAGAAGATCTCGCCCTCGAGATCTAAGACTGAAAGAAATCGGGAAATTCGGAACGGAGGTGATCCTCGCGTTCCCCCGTAGCCTCTTTATCGGAATGGTGAGACCATTGCACTTTGCGAAATTTGACAGTCTTGTTACGGGTCTTGCGCTCAGTCGCCTCGAGAACCGCAACTAGATGCTCACGATAAGAAAGGTCACGCTGAAGGTCGATATCTTCAAGATGAACAGTGCGCTCGGGGGTTTTGAAACACCTCCAAAGCTGAGAAACATGGAACACATCATGGACATTTGCAAAGCTTGACGGAAGCTCGAGCTGGTACGCAAGGTCGCCTATCTTGCCCACCACTCTGAATGGACCAACGAAATGAGGCGCAAGCTTGCCTTTGATGCCAAAGCGCTGCATACCCTTCATAGGCGACACTTTGAGATAGACAAAGTCATCAAGCTCATAAGACATGTCACGGTGCTTGCTATCGTAATAGCTCTTCTGACGGGACTGAGCTGCTTTGAGGTTGTCGCGAATGATCCGACACATCTCCTCGGCTTCTTCTATCATATCATTCCCAAGGATTTGACGCTCGCCTGTCTCGGACCAGTTGAGTGGAGTACGGAACTTCCTGCCATAGAGAATTTCAAACGGAGCCTTGCCAGAACTAGCTTGATAACTGTTGTTATACGAGAACTCCGCGAAAGGCAGACAATCTTCCCACTTCATACCAAAAGAGATAACACAGGCTCTCAACATGTCCTCAAGAACTTGATTCGCTCTCTCCATTTGACCACTAGTCTGAGGATGGAACGTTGTGCTGAAGCGGATCCTCGTGCCCATAGCAGACTGGAATGAATCCCAGAACTTGGAAGTGAAGATACTTTCGTGATCTGACGAGATCATCATAGGCACGCCGTGCAAAGAGACAATCCTGGAGGTGTACAACTCTGCCAGCTGAGCTGCTGAAATAGACTCCTTCACTGGAAGAAAATGAGCCACTTTACTCAACTTGTCGATGACGACGAAGATGGCATCATTGCCCTTCTTGGACTTCGGAAACCCGGTGACGGAATCCATCTCAATGTGATCAAACTTCCACTCGGGAATCGGCAAAGGTTGCAAGAGACCTGCTGGGCGTTGATGTTCTGATTTCACCCTTCGACATACATCACACTCGTTTACGAAATGAGCAATCTCACGTTTCATACGAGTCCACCAGAAAGTCTGCTTCAAGTCATGGTACATTTTGGAGCTTCCAGTATGAATAGAGAGCAGAGACTTATGAGCTTCTTTCATGATCACCTTCCTGAGATCACCTTTCGGGACGACAAGGCAATCCTCTAAAAACAACGTGTCCCTGGCATCAACAGTGAAGCACTTATACTTGGGGAGACTCTTTCCCACGCCAATCTTGACCTTCTTCACCATAGCGTCAAGAAGCTGAGCTGCTCTGACCTAATCTTCCAAGGTAGGAGAGATCTGAAGGTTCGCAAGAAACCCTGAGCTACTAGCTGAAGATTGAGCTTCCTGAAAGACTCACAAAGACCCGGCTGGAGAGGTTGCAGAATCAGACTGTTGCAATATGCCTTCCTGCTCAAAGCATCTGCCACAACATTTGCCTTGCCTGGCGTGTACTCAACACTCGGATTAAAACCCTGGAGCATTTCCACCCAATGTGTTTGCCGAAGATTCAAGTTAGGCTGAGTGAAGATGTACTTGAGACTCTTGTGATCAGTGAAAACTTCAACCTTACGTTCCAACAAGAGATGTCTCCAAGTCATCAAGGCATGTACCACAGCTGCTAGCTTGAGATCGTGCACATGATAGTTCTTCTCCGCAGGCTTCAACTACCTGGAGGTATAAGCAACCACCTTCCTATCTTGCATCAAGACTACACCAAGACCCTGGAGAGAAGCATCGCAAAAGACCTGGTACGACTTGGAGTCATCCGGAGGGGCCAAGACCGGAGTGGAGATAAGCTTCTCTTTGAGTGTATCAAAAGCCAGTTGACACTCTGGAGACCAAGCATACTTACCACCCTTCTGAAGAAGACTAGAGAGCGTCTTGGCGATCTTGGAGAAGTTCTCAACGAACCTTCTGCAATATCCAGCATGCCCGAGAAAGCTTCGAAGCTGCTTCACATTCTGCGGAGGTTCCCATTCAACAATGGCTTGAACCTTGGACGGATCAACATTAATGCCCTCGGCAGAGATAATATGCCCAAGATAACCCACTTCTTTCAGCCAGAACTCGCACTTGGAAAACTTAGCATACAGCTTGTCCTCTCTCAGTTTATCAAGCACCAACCTGAGATGTTTTTCATGTTCTTCCTTAGTCTCAGAAAAGACCAGAATGTCGTCGAGATAGAGAAAGACAAATTCATTCTTGTATGGGGAGAAAATATAGTTCATCAATCCACAAAATGTCAGAGGAGCATTAGCCAGACCAAAAGACATAACCGTATACTCATACGAGCCAAAACTAGTCTTGAATGTCCTCTTCGGAATGTCTTGCTTGCGAATGTGAATTTGATGATAGCCCATTCTGAGTTCAAGCTTCGAGAATACTTTAGCACCTTTCAACTGTTCGAACACCTCAGTTATGTTCGGAAGTGGATATTTGTTCTTGATTGTCTTCTTGTTAAATGGGCGGAAATCGACACACAGCCGGTCCGAGCCATCCTTCTTCTTGACAAACAGAACACCACAGCCCCACGGAGACGAGCTCGGTCTGATCAAACCCAAACGCTCCTGCTCATCGAGTTGCCTCTTAAGTTCCTTCAATTCTTCTGGACCCAGCTTGTACGGCCGTTCGCACACTGGCTCTGTGCCTGGCTCAAGCTCATTGACAAACTCAACTTCACGGTGCGGAGGCATGCCTGGCAGCTCTTCAGGAAACACATCTTGATAATCGCAGACCACTGGGACTTGCTCAATAAGATTGATCTCACCCATTTCGTTCAAGGAGAACAGACGGATTGTATCATCGCGCGCCGCGAATATAATCACATCCTCCGAAGAGTGGGTAAGCTTCACTTCTGTAGCTTCACAATCAATTGACACCTTGTTCATGGCCAACCAGTCCATACCAAGAATCAAGTCGATGTCGGACTTGCCCAAGACATACGGAGACGCCAGAAAGGAATAATTGCCCATCTTGATAGAAACATCGGGAGCACGAGTACTAGCATGCATGAACTTGCCTGGAGAAACTACTGACAACGGACTAGGAAGCTCTTCAACAGGAACATTATGCTTGGATGCAAATTGAATGGAGAGGAACGAATGCGAAGCACGAGAATCAAATAACACTTTAGCAGGAATATCATTGACGAGGAGGTTACCCATGATCACATCAGAGGAGTTGTCTGCTTCAGCTACGTTCACCATGTTGACTCGAGCTGATCTGCGGTTGAATTTGACAAGAGCGTTGCTTGGAGGTTTGCCTGGAGGAGGAGGCGGCAGTCGGAGCTGAGAAGTACATTTGTTGGCATAGTGACCCTTCTGCCCACATTTGTGACAAGTGACATCTACTGGCTGCCGGAACTGAATCTGAGGAGGCCCTTGCTTCTGATGTTGGTATCTCTGCTGAAAGCCAGGGTTGGGTGGGTGGGAAGAACCACGACCACCTGAGTGCTTCAACTGTTGTGAGTGCCGATGAGGAGGAGGAGAAACCCAAAACCTCTATTGCTTCTGAACCACCTCAGTCGAGGAAGAGCTGGAATCTCTGAAGCGCTTCTTGGAATTTTCCACCCTGAGCAAGGCTGCCTCTTCTCTAAGAGCTAGGTTGTAGAACTTGTCAAACTCCTCAGGATCGTGCAAGGCAAGAGCTAACTGCAATTCTTCTTTCAAGCCACCCCTGAACTGATAGATCTTGCTCTTCTAATCCGGGACATCCTGCAGTGCGTAACGGGCCAGCTCGTGGAACTCGACATTGTACTTGTACACAGAATTGTTGCCCTGCTTCAAACGCCTGAACTTCTCACGCATCTCCTCTACAAAACTGGAAGGGATGTAGTGGGACCTGAAGTCATTACAAAACTCGTCCCAAGACATCACCCTGTCGCCTCTGGAGTCCTTGAGCTGCTGCCACCATATAGAAGCCTGTCCCTTCAACTGAAATGTTGCAAACTTGACATAGTCCTCCGGACGCACATTGCTACACTCGAAATGTTTGTTCATATCACGGATCCAATCTTCTGCATCAAATGGCTGGTCGCAAGAAGTGAACGTCTTAGGCTGGTTTGATAGGAACTGACTCAGATTGGCGAAGTGATTGCCACCCTGCTGGAAATTGCCCTGTTGTTGATTGGCTCTCTCCTGGATCAACTGTAACAACATCTGAGTGTTTGCATTAGTAGCTGCCATCATCGCCTGCCAGGCCTCTGCAGGAGGAGGCGGCGGCGGTGGAGGAGGAGGTGGTGGAGGCGGCATATCCTCACGCCCTGGGGTCTGACGAGTCGGTGGAGCCATCCTGAAGACGGACAACATATTAGTCCACAGAATAATTGAAGATATTGCTGAATCAAAAGAAAGAATATCTGAACAAAATTTAGCGTTGCACTCAAACAACGTAGCAAGAATGCATCCTCAAAGTGACGGACGACAAAATTCCGATAAGGACCACTGCAAACAAGTGTGAGCTAGAACTGCTGGGAACAAATATATGACCGAGATTTCCCAAACCTCAATCAAGCGTCTGTAGGAAGATAGTCCTATAAGATACTACTAGATATCCCACCTATGAATTCCTGAAATAACTGGTCATGCAATCTGGTACACGGATACAAGGAGTATTTCACACAACTCCTAAACTAACTCGTCACCTGTATCACATCCTTCAACACACAACCAGTATATCGGACCTTCATCTACAACAGATCCTCGTGATCACAACGATACCAAGTGTGGTAATAGCCCCGAACAATCTACACCAGTACTGGGGACATCGGGGTTATCTCACCACTACCAGTATTGAAGCAATAACGAACATCCTTCGTTCTTAGATACTCAGAAATCTGAATGATGGCGATGTGCGCAAGAATCCCCCGGAGCTCAACTCCCCTGATACTTAGAGCAGATAGGAGGCACCAGGACAGGATTCCGTAATCATATAGATTTCACAAATACCCGCGTGATCCTAAAAAAAATTTGAGTGAGAAAAGGAGTAGAATTAAGGATTTCCTAAGACGGGAACCTCACCAGAGCATAGAAGAGGAGAAAAAAGAATCCTACTCTCTAATATAACTAAGACTCAAAACATTTTCTAGACTCGACTCGGCCAAGTACGATCACACAAAGGCTCCTATGGTCGTAAGGCACTGATTACCAACTTGTAACGACCAAGATGCGGTCCTTTCCGATCTGGAAATCGAGGCCCCGAATAGGAAAGAAGCGCATCTAAGCGTGTCGCAAACGGGTAACACAGCACAAATAATAACAAAGGTAGACAATCCGGGATTCAATTGTCTTCTCATTAATATCTCAGAGTACATCACACATACAACCAAGGTAGTTCCGCTACGGACTACAAAACATAGAAATGCTATGCTACCCTGCCTGCAGGCCCACGATCACGACCACGCCTCAATCCTCCGGATAGTTCACGTAAAGGTGGTCTGTCTCATCGTCATAATGCCACGCCAGCTGAGCGCCGTCGGAATCATCTGTCTCTGGGGTACCTGTACCTGTTGAGAGGTTTGGAGGAATCCGTGAGCCACGAGGACTCAGCAATCTAAGACCTTGGTGCCAGAACTAGTCAAGTTATTAGGTAGGATAAGGTGAAGTGTTTAAGCTTGCAACATCCTAAGCTTGATTTAGTGGCTAACTTACGTAAAGCATTTATGAAGGTGAACTACACAGGCGGTCATGATTACTTGATCACTAAGTGATCCAGAACACCTACCTACGGCATTCATAACCCCACCGTGTTCCCGATCAAAGAGAGATCTTCGAGGGGACAATCACGGTTACGCACACAGTTGGCAAATTTTATTAGCTTATGTTTGAGTTATCTAATACCGAATGTTAACAAAATATTCCAAGTTGCCACATAACCGCGGGCACGGCTTTCCGAAAGATTAAACCCTGCACGGGTTCTCCAACTAGTCCATCACAAACATACACAGGCCGCAAAGTCATCCTCTATCACGAATCTCGTGATCTCATCGGATTCCTTAGAGGAAAACCGCAACTCAGGGGAAAACAAAGCTTCACTGGGATTCCTATACGCAAGATATACCGCTAAGGTAAGGCAAGGCTAGCAGGACCTCCCATCGTGTCGACGACCCTGATAAGAGCCGCGTATCTCAGTCTCAGGACACGGCGAATGAGCTAGACGTCGGGATGTCTAAACCTCTGGGTGACCAGTGGGGCCCCGGACATCGCTCAGGTGGGACCAACACTCATGAGGAGCACTGGACCGGGTTGTTGATTAAATTCCTGAGGGTAGCTATTCCCTATGCAGATTATTATGTGATTAGCAGATTAAAACCAATGTTGGGTCCTGCCGGACAAGCCTTAGCGCTACGCGATTTATCGAGGGGGTCCCCATAACAACCCCGAACGTGTTAGGAGCGATCATTATGGAATCAAACACCGGTAGGCGGTAACTAAGGCGGCAATAACGGAACAAAGCACACGGCAAAAGGCTAGGCCTTCCGTCATTTACCAAGTATATAGGTGCATTAATTAAATAACAGCATTTAAGATAATACTCCCTCCGTCCGGAAATAATTGTCGTAGAAGTAGATGTATCTAGACTTATTTAGTTATAGATACATCCATTTTATACATTTCTAGGACAAGTATTTCCGGACGGAGGGAGTAATATCAAGCTCATGTTCTCACAAGAGTCAAAGCACCTGCATCTAGCAACTCTAACATTAGTAGCTGAGCAAAGCCTACTTATCCATACAAGTTTTGCTAGGAAGGGATCAGTGTTTGGGTTCATGGCATATCAAGAGGCAATTTAATTCAGCGGTAGGCAGCGAGCAATATGACATGGAAACGCAAACTAGCATAACAAGTCTAGAGATGGAATCAAGGTGATATCATCTTGCGTGTGATATCCTCAGCTTGGAATGGTTCTTGTTCGTCCTGCACGTACTCTCCCAAATCCACGTACTCGTTCTGCGATCCTGGTGCTACCCAACATAAGAATAACATCCAATCAACAACAGCACCTCAAGATGCAACAAGCACATGATGCATGATATGAAAAATGAGCATGCATCACTATTTCTATCACTAGCACAAGCAAGAGAAGCTACTCCAAGTTTCTGGAAAGAAATGTACACTAAGCTATTTTGACATGCATTATAATGCATGATAAGATGCGTCTCTTGAAAACGATGCAAAACCATATAAAGAACATTACAATCGGAGCTACGGATCAACGGGAATCAACGAAACAAGATATGAAGCCCTACGTGTCAAAAACAACACCACACACTCCAATGGCACAAATCTGGTATTCCCAGGTTGCCAAGACATATAACAACCCAACATGAATGGATTGGAGCAAGGAAGAACACCACAACATCAACTAAGCACCCACAATCATCAAAATAACTATACTACACAATCTGCCATAATCTGCATCTTAGCTCTTTGTGAGCTACATGCAATATAGCTACAGCCCTCCAAATATGACAAATAATATATGTGGCTGTATCTAGCCAAGAATACTACCAGCACAAGAAGGAATCACACAAAAAGGAATTAAACACAGGGAGATACAAGGCTACAAACTTTCCCAAAACCATCAGGTATGAGGGACTTCGTGAAAATTCCTGCACCTGACTTTCTGTCTTTGTTCTGAAGCTTTTTGCCACCAACCAGAACATAACCTACAGGACTCCAAATGAGATTAAATTTGACAGGGAGGTTCAAAAACATATCAGGTCCAAATTGCTAGCACTGAACTAAGGCTATATCACGTTACATTGACCAGCACAACCTCATCTACAGGAGAAGAAAATGTTTCCAGATTACCAGACTTGCACACATGGATTCCAAATCATGAATTGAAACCACACATGGATTCCCAGACTTGCACACATGGAATTTCCAGCCACATGACCACTTTGGATGGCCACCACTTGCACACATGGATTCCAAATCATGAATTGAAACCCACATGTGGTAGAGGGGGTCACCCTCTACTACCACATCCAAGAATCAAATACAAGAGCACATCAACATGCATGGAACCAAGCTCTAAACTTAGAAGAAAATGCAAATATGACTTTCCACAAAAATGCTCCAATGGCAAAAATGATTTCACCAATGGATTCCTTGGGAAACTCTACCACAAAACATATATAATATGTGGGCACTTACTTGGAACAAGTGACCACAAATTAAGAAGGAAGAAGCTACTCCAAATCATGTATAGTGAATAGTGCAACATATCATGTGACTATCACTAGAACAACTACTACATGGTTGAGCTCATGTGCACAATGACAAAGTGACATGGGGGTTTGAACCCCATGTTTGTGTCATGCACATCAACTTCACAACCACTTCTACCAAGCTATCCACGCATATAAGTCACCATGCCCTCCCACATATGGACATGTGAAGGTGCATAGCTTTGCTTGTAAAGGTGGAATGCTTCTCACACACACATCTACTCCACATCACCCACAAGCACATCATGCTCTAGATCAAATCACATACCTACACATGTTATGAGCAATAAACACTAGAACAAGCTCACACACACAAGGTATATGTGGTGAGGGAGGGAACCCTTCACTCACACACAACCTTGCACAAGGCCACCATCATGAGGATGACTAGCATCCACATGCTCTAGCCTAGCAAGGAACACAAGTAAAATCACAAGTAAAACACACACTTGCATACTTATACTAGCAACACCTAATGTGTGTGCAACACTCACACACACATGCACATATCTTGCCACCTATCTAGACACACAAGCAAAAGAACACACCACCTACACTTGCAACAACTACAATGGAGGCACCACACACACACACTTACACATCATGGATCAAAGATAGCTACTCACAAGCACCCACATATGAGTAACTTGGAGCACAAGATATAGAACCACTAGCTGCACTTGAAAGGAGAAAAAAAATAAGCAACCACATGTTGTTGTAACACTATAGCATCACACCTAGCAACACAAGAGAAAAACAGCAAAGAAACAACAACAAAAAACAAAATGGTGTGAGGGGGAATCGAACCCTGCACCTCCTCTTTTAATCATCAACACCACTACCACTCTGCTAAGGATCAGGCACTTGACAGATCGGGGATACACGACAAGAAAACCCTGCTCTGTTGCGCAGGGCACTATGCCGAAATATATGCAAAAAAAGGGGGAGGCTTCCCCTGGGATCGAACCCAAGATCGACTGGACAACGCACCATACTACAACCACTAGGCTACGCTATGATACCTGACAGAACAGGGTGCGTTGACAAGGTGAACCACAAGGTAAGCTACCACGAGCCTCTCTGTTCTGCCTGCACACCGGGACAGCGACATCAATGTTCACCGGAGTATGGCCTCTACCATTACGGTCGCTCTGTGTGGGGTACCTCTGTTACCCTAATGATGCGAGGGAAGTCCTCTGCACTGCTACTGCATCTACCCGAGCACATACACTACACCGAACACACAAGAACAGCCAAGACATGCCGTCCTCTTCTCTGAACAGAGAAGCACGGCGACGATCATCGCCAGACCTACCCGAGGGGAAGGGAGAGAAGAGGGCATCCGCACCTAGGGGAGGAGAAGGGGATGTCGATCGGAGAAGAGGGCCCGGTCGGAGGCGACGAGGACGCCCAGACATGTAGAACCGAGGTAGGGGAAGGAGCACCGCGGGTGCACCGTTGACGAGGTCGAGCTCGTCGGTGTGGTCGTTCCCGACCCTACCGATGATGGGAATGGAGCGCAGGGTCGAGGCCCGAGCTCCTGGACATGGCGGACGGCGCGGATCGTCGATGATGGAGGGGGTAGACGCGGCGAGGACCTCTCTCTCTCTGCTAACCAACAGATACTTACCAGGAAAAGAAGAAGAAGAAGAAAGATGGAGATGGGGGAGAGGAGAGGTGGCGACGGCACGAGGGATGGAGAGGAACCATAGGCCGAGGGGGGGCTCGGACGCCCAGGTTATATGGGGGGGACCTCGATGTTCGTGCACGGCGTCAACTTCCTTCTCTCACAGGTACTGACAGAAAGAATGCACTGGGAGGGAACGGCGTCAGGTGGGAGAAGGAGGAGCGAGCTGGGCTCCTGCTACGCGAGAGAGAGGGAGGTGGGCCGCCAAGTGAGAGAGAGAGCCCACCTTGGCGGCACTTAAAAGAAAAGAAAGACCCATTGCTTTTTTTCTTTTACAGAAATAACAGAGAAGAGAGAAATAACACATGGTTTACTGTAGGAGATAAAAACAAAATAAAAATGCCCCTGGTCTTGAAAACATCTAACCTATTTGAATAAAATGCAAAGGGAATTTTTTGAGCAACTTGAATAAATGCAAAATAGCAATTTATTTACTATTTTGGATTTATTTGCACCCTTAAAACTAAGATAGAAAACATCAAAAACACATCTTGACATCCTCCACAAAATATACTAAATCATGGGCATTTTTGAATCAAGGTTGGGACAAGTGAATATTGGCTTGAGAAATAAAAGAGAGAGAGAGGTTGTAAACATGACAAGCCCACTATATTTAGTACTAACATCACATGAAATCATAGAGCACCTCAACACATACACAACATCACAAGGTAGCTAACCACAAGATCACCACATCACATGAAATGCTAAGATCCTATAACACAACACCAGACAAGGCATACCATGATATGCTATGCATGCATGCATGGGAAGGAAGGAAAATACAAGGGACACCACATGAAGTCATGGCACAATTGATATCATCAAAACTCTGACAAGTTGGACCCACATGCAATAGGTTCCAAATATGGCAAGGTTTACATCTGGGGCACTACAATAGGCATCAAGTCCGAGACAAGTAAACCGATACTTTCTGCATCTACTACTATTACTACACACATCGACCGCTATCCAGCATGCATCTAGTGTATTGAGTTCATGACGAACAGAGTAACGCCTTAACCAAGATGACATGATGTAGAGGGATAATCTCAAACCAATGATGAAAACCCCATCTTTTTACCCTTGATGGCAACAACACGATGCGTGCCTCGCTACCCCTTCTGCCACTGCGTGAGGTCACCGCACGGTATGAACCCAAAACCAAGCACTTCTCCCATTGCAAGAATCATAGATCTAGTTGGCCAAACAAAACCCACAACTCGAAGAGAATTACAAGGATATGAAATCATGCATAAGAAAGATCAGAAGAAACTCAAATAAGATTCATAGATAATCTGATCATAAATCCACAATTCATCGGATCTCAACAAACACACCGCAAAAGAAAATTACATCGGATAGATCTCCATGAAGATCATGGAGAACTTTGTATTAAAGATCCAAGAGAGAGAAGAAGCCATCTAGTTACTAGCTATGGACCCATAGGTCTATGGTGAACTACTCACGCATCATCGGAGAGGCCATGGTGTTGACAAAGAAGCCCTCCATATCCGAATCCCCCTCCGGCAGGGCACCAGAACGTGCCCCAGATGGGATCTTGCGGAGACAGAAGCTTGGGGCGGCAGAAAAGTACTTTCGATGATCTCCTGTTTTTTTGTGGAATTTTTGGGCATATATAGGCGCAAAACCTAGGGAAAAGGGGTCTTAGGGATCCCACAAGCCAGGGGGCCGCGAGCCCCCTGGCCGCGCCATGAGGGCTTGTGGGGTCCCTGGTGGCCCCCTGCCCTAATTCTCCGGCTCTCCGATCTTTTTCTGTTTCAGAAAAAATCTTTTTGGCAGTTTCATTCCGTTTGGACTCCGTTCAAAATCCTCCTCTGAAAGGGGTCAAAAACATGGAAAAAATAGGAACTGGCACTTGGCACTGAGTTAATAAGTTAATCCCAAAAAATATATAAAAGGCAGGCAAAACATCCAAAGTTTGAGAAGATAATAGCATGAAACCATCAAAAATTATAGATACGTTGGAGACGTATCAGTTATTCGTCTCGCCTATCATCCATGACACCTAAGGCTTGCTACAGTCAGGATGGCTCTAATACCAGCTTTGTGGGGACACCGACTTACGTGTCGAGATCGCCGAATGCGCGTGTAAAGTGATTCCAGAGATCAATGCTCACTAAACAAACAAATACTGAATGACAAGAGTCTTACATCTGAATTTAACGCCTCATACAATAATGGACCATCATGGTCAAGTCTTACAAAGATATGTCCTAGAAGGCCAATCACACCATCACAACTACTAGCGGAATACTTGGTAGTAAACGGGAACCCATGCAATCAGCCTTAGCCAACATGCATTCTCACTGGGAAGCGTTCTAGTTCGCATGTGCATCTCCGACGATGAATTCTTCTCCATACTCTGGTTCCTCCATGTCTGGTCAATAAAATAACCAGTGGCAAGAAAATGAGTACTTTGAATGTACTCACGAACGGCCCATGATATGGATAATGCAGTTGGTATGATAATAAGGTAATATGCAGCCTTTGCGGAAAGCAAGTTTTAATTGAAGCATGTACATGGTCAATTACTTGTATGGTTATATATCATAAGCTAGATAGTAATCATAAGAGCAGGTTACATATATCAATATATCTACTGAGGGCTGAACACCTCAGGTTCACCCTATATGTCAAGTCTTTAGACTTGTCATATCATCTTCTCAGATATCACCTTAACACACACACACACACTTGGTTTATGCGGAAATGACTAGACGTAGTTTAAGCAGGATTACCCAACTGTCCTTGACCATGGACGCGGCTATTCGAATAGTTTAACACTGTGCAGAGGTTGTACGTTGTACCCACGAGATCCGGGAAAACTTATGTCTCGTCCATGACTCGTGATATTGAACATACCCGAGGTAAGTACCCGATCATTGCCTTTCCCCTGAGGATACTATACAAAGAGTCCACTCGATTGGTACCCAACCCACATGATGTACGTCTTATGAGCACCAACTCTAGATCGTATCATCCATGCCGTGACCAATGGTGTGCCCATAACATGTGAAAATTGCATAGTCGACCTACCTGGTACGACCCTGTCACGAGAGTGACCATATCACTCCCGCCACTAGTAATGCGGCCTCTTTGCTAGCACCGACCAAGTAATCACTAAAGCCCCGTCCCATAAAGGGGTATCGTTGTCGTACATGTAAGGTTGGCATGGTCGACACATCACAAATCTAATCCCATTTCCGAAACAACTCACACAAAACATTTCCACTACACCACTTCTTTCTCAAGTGGTCACCCAACTCAACACCTTCACCCTCGGGCATTAGTGGCACCCGACAGAGTTTTCATAAAACCTTTGATACCATCTTTGTGTTACCATCATCATGCATGTGCTCATCCTATGCATAGCACTAGTATTACTTGTCAACAATTATCAGCGTGACCCTTATAGATGGTAGGGTCATGCTCAATGCAAGTGCTCTAGTGGAGTTATCGGAAACACCATGCTGGGGTGCACCAATCCATCTTAACTATATGCATCGGAATAAAGTATCAAAATGTCATGCATAAAACATTTTCTCACACATGGTCAACGGGCTGCTTGCCTTGATCAGCTAGGTATCCGGGGTCTTCGGGATCTTCGGGTCCAAGTCCTTCGTCAAACGCGTGTTCTATCTCTATAGTGATAATAATAATAATAATAAGCACACAAAAAAACAGAGCACAAACTCACTTTAAGAATGTTAACCTATTCTGAAAAATCATATCTTTAGTTTTAAAAATGTTTGTTTCTGTTTTTGATATAAAAATATATTTTCAAAGCCTATATAACATAAGCTATATATTCAAACTAGGCATTTAATTAAAGTTGTGCATAAAAGACTTTGCAAAAATTTGCACAACAACACTAATAAATTCTACACATTTTTAGAGAAATTATGGTGGAAAATATTTGAATTTAACTAATTATTTAAACCTATAAAAAAATTTAAAAACTCAATTTTAAAAATAAAGAAAAGGGCTTAGCCCCTGGCCTCGCTCGGCCAGCAGCTGGGTCGGCCCAACTGGCCAACCGGCCAACTAGCCAAACCGGCAGCCGAGGTGCACGCGTGCCATCAGGTTTAAACCTGACGCGCGAGCCCCTACGGTCAGCGGCAGAGAGGGAAGAGAGCTGGTGAGACACGTCGTCGACGAGTGGGGAATGACTATCGGGGTCGTCTTCCACCTCTGGACTGAGGGGAGGCATGCCATCGGCGGCTCCGACACCGTCGTGGCCAGGTCATTGTAGAAATGGCTCCGTGGCATCACCACCTACCTGGTGGTGGTCGAAGGACCGACGGGGAGGCCTGGGTCACCGGCAACGACGTGGCAACGGCGGAGATGATTTGGGTGGGGTGGAGATTCGTGCTACGGATAGGGAAAAGCTTCGGGAAGAAGTGGAGAAGCTTCGTGGGCTCACTATGGTCAAGGGGGAGGTGAGAGGAGCACAAGAGCTGGCGTGTAGCCCAAGATCGACAGAGCTACGAAGCGGTGGGGCCTCGGTCGATCTTGAGCACCGGAGCTGTCCTTGCTCAAGTGGAGTGGCTAGGAGCTCAATTAACAGTCTGGAGGATAGGGGTGGGTGCTGGAGTGAAGGGGGAGGGCCTATTTATAGGACAGCAATGGTGCACCGAGCGAGGGAGCGCCGGTGGTTTCACCATGGCTGCAGGAGAGGGAGAGAGAGCTCGGGGCCGAAACCACGGTCTCACGGACGTGGTTTGGGACTCCGAGACTACTCAACGGGAGGCAACGGGGCCTCTGCGTGCGCATGCTGCGGGGCCGCGCCCTATTGACTAAATCGGGCGCGCGTGGGCACGCATAACCTAAGTCAGTAGAGAGGGAAATAAGGGGGCCCTGAGGCTGCCCTGAGTCGGGTGGTTGACGGGGACGTCGAGAGACATCGAGGGGAGATGAGAACCGGCCGGGGCTAGCCTCCTTAGCCTTGGGTGCGCCCTGTAGCACGCCCAAAGCGCAGATTTGGCATGCCACGGCATGCTGGCGCGCTTTGGCGTGCTTTGGCCATGTCTAGTGTGTCTAGGGGTTGGCTTAGATGCCCCTCAGCTCCTAGGAACTGAGAAATGTATTGTTGATCAGTGGGATTTTCTTTAAGAGATGTTGTCAGCTTTGAATCAGAAACTAAATTGGTGATTTTGGCTTACATACTTGGAACCAAAGAGGGGCCACTCATCTGCGATTGAGGAGTGGTGCTCGCAGCTTGTGCTAGGAGTTTATGAGAAGGGAGTGGGTGTAGAGAGTGCTAGATGTTGTTTCACCAATCTGGCTGAAGGTGTTTGATCTGGGTTTGGGGCAGCTAACCTTCACCAATGATTCTAAAAGTTAACAGGATTGTGTTTTAGGCAAAAGTACGATGCTCTACCAAATTTGAGCTCCATTGGACAAGTTTGACATTGTAAACTTGAATACGCCCCCAAATGGACAGTTATGCCTTATTAAAGGAGAATGTGAGCAAATTAATCCCCAGAAATCCAATATTTGGCACGTTCTCCTCATTTGGGGTATTGAGCACTCCTGCAAAGTTTCAGGCCATTTGGACAAACTTTGCTATGTAGAGTTGCTATAACTTGATTCTGGACAGGAAGGGTTTTAGGATTATTTGGTGCGCCAAACCACCTTGGAATGGGGTGAAACTTGGCATGATAACCAAATACATCTTGGGAAGCATGGTAGAATTTCTCTAGGAATTTATGGAGAATATTTCCTTTCGAAATATTTCAAAAGATTAAAAAAGACAGAATAGGTTTTCAAAGTTTTGCTCAAATATTTTGAACATAAATAGGGTTTGAAAATCTTATGTATGAAAAATATATGTCTTGTGAGTATTTCCAAATTTTCTCAAATTTTTCTAAGGCAGAAAAATATTTTTCCTCACAGAAATATCCTTTCTGGCCTCAGAAAAGGACATGCAAATCAAATAAAAAAATATGAAATATTTATTTTATGATTTTGGAGACCTAAGGTAGTGCTAAAATCAGAATACAATCTTTGGTTGACTACACCCCCTTGGGATCAGGGACTTGTAGTGCAACTCCCAAAGCAAGGTTTTGAATTAATCAAAAATGAGAAAACGCATTTTTTTGGACATATTATGTTATAAAATTTATTTTTAGATCCACACACTCAAGCATACACACAATCACTCACAATCATGGAACTTATAGCATTTGCTTAAAAGTTTTAATAAACTCCAAATTTGAAAGAGTATAGTTGAGGCAAAGTGAAACACGGTGTGATAGTGTCCTAGACACTTACCAAATCTCGGTGAGAGAGATTTCCAAAATTCAGAAATTCCAATCCTGGAAAAAGGCAAACCAAAAATTTGGACACTGATTCGGTTGCACCGAATAAATGTTGGTGTCGCGAGATTCTAGGGTTTGGCATTGGATTTGTCTCGTGGAAAACTCAGTAGGGCCGAATGGAAAAAGTTGGTTGCACCGAATTTTGGACTTTGTGGATTTTGAGAGAATATTTGTAGGATAATTTCATGAGTATTTTCTATGGCTATCTGTAAGCACTTAAGAAACCAGATCATCATAGTCACGTCATCCCCTTTTATAGTATTGGCTTTCTTAGGGACTCAAATGTGATTTCTCATAAAATATAAAATGTAGAGTATTGAAGCTTGAAGCTTGGTTCCTTCCTTGGGGCTTCTCCACAAAATCCTTAATCAATTATCTTTGTGGGCAATATCTAAAATATAATAGGTAAAAGTATTAGTCCAACAGACAATGCATGTTGTAATGAATTATCAAAACCACCAAGCGAGTATATGTGCTTTCAGTCTCCCCCTTTTTGGTAATTGATGACAACATACAATCAAAGCTTCTAAACCAAGATATGCATTAGAATATGACAGCTTTGAAAGATACATGACTAATACAAACTCCCCCTAAATGTGTGCAATCTCTTTTAAGTGATATTTTCTTTGGACTACATGGGCACACACATAGTAGAAGGGGCAAGACAAGTCATGTGAATCTTGTCTGTATGCATCAAACATATGTAATTTACGACAACATACAATCAAAGCTTCAAAACAGGGATATGCATTAGAATATGAAAGTTATGAAAGATACATGACTAATACAAGCTCCCCCTAAATGTGTGCAATCCCTTCTAATAGATATTTGCTTTGGACTGCATGGGTACACACATGGTAGAAGGGACAAGACAAGTCGTGTGAATCTTGGCTATATGCATCCAACAGATGTGAATTAAACCTTTCCATGTTCAAGACTCACTCTTGCAAACAATATGTGTAAGAGACAAGAGATCATCCTGAACAATGATATGATGCATATACTTACCTTAAGGTTCGTGAGCATCTTAGTTGTAGGAGTACACTTGAGAAAACAATTGTTTGATAACACAACAATATTCTATTGTAAAGATGCAAAGAGCATCAGAAGTGCCAAGACATGGAAGATATATTGAAAGTAGGATTTGATGATAGATATTTCTCCAAGAATATTTAGAACTTTTTCCCCTAGGTATGAACATGTAGGATTTCCTCTCCCCTTGAATCATAGCATGTAGATATTGGGAGTAGGTAGGGTGAGACAGGTCCATAAGCTTAGATAATTCTTTGATATCTCTACACATTGATATCTCTCTCCCATAATGATATTTCCCCCCATGGAAGCTTAGAACCTTTGATATATTTTCCCCCTTTGGCATTAATTTCCAAAAAAGGTCAAAGGGTTTGGGCTCCTTGAGAGTAAGGGATCCTGGATTCTTCTTATTTTCAAATAGATAAGGGTTCCTTGGTTGTTCTCCCATTTCATTATGGATAAGGATTCCTTGAAATTTTCCCCCTTTCAGTTAGGGATCCTAGATGTTTCTCCCCCTTTAAAGTTTTGAGAACTTTGTTCACGGAGTCCCCTATGGCATAAATCTAGTAAAATCATTTAGAGCTCAGGTTGCATCAAATTTTGGAGTCTCCGAGGCAAGTGGTTCGGTAGAACCAAGAATGAATATTGTGCCTCTAGGAGAAATTGGTAGGACCAATTTTCCCAACTCGGACAAATAGAGTTGCAAATAGAAATTTAGCTACTTGGAGATATACAAGGGGCCATAATTTTCCAAGATATACGATAGTGACAAATTCATAGCATCATGGAATAATCTAGTAAGCTCATGCCCTTGCATGTATACGAGTGAGTCTAGCTCAAATTTGAAGCATCAATGATGTTTAACTCACTCCTCAAGTGAAAAAACACTTTCTCATCAAATGGCTTGGTAAAGATTTCGGCAAACTGTTTGTAGGTGCGGGCATGCTTGAGATTAATATCTCCTTTACCAAATGATGCCAAATTTGAATATGTTTAGTTCGAGAATGTTGCATGGGACTATGAGCAACTTTAATAGCACTTTCATTGTCACACAACATCGGAACATGTTTCACATGAATACCATAATCCTTAAGATTTTGCATCATCCATAGTAATTGCGCACAACATGATCCAGAGGCAATGTATTCCGCTTTGGCGATAGATAGGGATACCAAATATTTTTTTCTTGGACGACCAAGACACAAGAGATCTCCCAAGAAATTGGCATGTACCCGAGGTGGATTTTCTATTAACCATGTCTCCGGCATAGTCAGAGACGGAATAGCCAACAAGATTAAAAGAAGATCCCTTGGGATACCATATGCCAAAGTTTGGTGTGTGTATCAAGTATCCCACTATTTTTTCATGGCCTTTAGATGAAACTCCTTCGGTGTTGCTTGATATTGGGCGCACATGCAAACACTCAACATGATATCACGATAGGAGGCACATAGATACTGCAAGGAACCGATCGTTGATCGATTAACCTTTTGATCAACCGGTTTGCCCTCCTTGGTGAGATCAAAATCTCAACAAGTAGGCATGGGAGTTTTCATACATTTGAACTTTTGCATGTTGAACTTCTTGATTAAGTCCTTGGTGTACTTGGTTTTAGGAATAAGCATACCTTATCTCGTTTGTTTGATTTGCAAACCAAGGAAGAATTTCAGTTCACACATCTTGGACATCTCATACGTCTCGGACATCAACCTTCCAAACTTCTCACAAAAGTGTGGGTTATTAGATCCAAACATAATATAATCCACATAAATTTGGCACACGAATAGTTCGCAATTTACTCTTTTAGTGAAAAAGGTTGCATCAATTTTACTAATCTCAAAATATTTTTTGATAAGAAACTTCATTAGGCATTTGTACCAAGCTCAAGGCTTGTTAAAGACTATATAAAGCTTAACAAAGTTTATAAACATTATTAGGTTTCTTAGGGTTCACAAATCTGGGAGGTTGTTTGACATAAACTTATTTCTCAATTTCACCGTTTAGAAAAGCACTTTTGATATCCATTCGGTAAAGATTAATATCATGGTGATTTTCAAAAGAAAGGAGAACACGAATGGCTTCAAGTCTAGCAACGGGGGCATAGGTCTAACCATAGTCCATACCTTCGACTTGCGTGCAACCTTGAGATATGGGATCTGCGTTATTGTGGACAACTTCGCCATCTTCATCTTGCTTGTTCCGGAACTCCAATTTTTTACCAATGATGTTGTGCTCGTCCTTGGGTTTCTCCCCAAGTGTCCAAACTTCATTCCTCTCGAAGTTGTGTAGCTCTTCGTGCATGGAATTCACCCAATCCGGGTGTTGAAGTGCTTCTTCTACCTTCATAGTATCAACACTAGAGATGAATGATTAATGCTCACAAAATTTAGCTAAACAAGTTTTAGAGCGAGTGATTCTCCCGGTTTGTATCTCACTGAAGATTTTATTTAGCGAATGATTCTTGTTCACGTGTACTTGAAGTCGTGACAGCCTTTTCCTGTTGGATGCTGGAGCTTCCTGACCGTCATCTTCTTCTTTGTTGTCATTGAAGGTATCATCTCCTTCAGGTGGTGGTGAAGAAGGTTGAGGTGGATCATCACGATGTACTTCTTCCTCTTCTTCATCATGTCGTGTACCACTTGTGGATGCCTCGATGTCGTTTTGTGGTTCGCCTTGACGCGAAGTAGGAGCTTCCACTTGTGTTGATGAAGTACTTTCCTTCACCTCCTTGGGACGAATATTGCTGATGGACAAGTCTTGAATAGATTTTGAAGGTTCTTTATCTCCTACATCATTTGGCAATTGTTCGACTTGTGAACCATTAGATTCATCAAACTTCACATCTACCGCTCTTAAACTTTTCAAGTGAAGTTCTTGTAGACACGGGAAGTGTGAGAGTTTGATCCGTAACCAAGTAGGAAACCTTCATGAGATTTAGGAGAAAATTGACAACGACGATGCTTATCAAGAATGTAGTACATTGGGCTGAATAACCGAAAATATCCAACTTTGGGTTTGTTACGAGTGAGTAGCTCGTATGACATTTTACCAAGAAGCTCGTGTAGGTAGAGTCGGTTTGTGGCATGGCAAGTTGTTTCCACGGCTTCTGCCCATTAGTATGTTGGCATCTTGTACTCTTCGAGCATTGTTCTAGCCATATCTATGAGAATCATGTTCTTCCTCTCAACAACTCCATTTTGTTGAAATCTTTATGTCGTTGAGAACTCATGTGAGATACCCTCTTTGTTGATAAAAGTATCCATATTTGTATTCTTGAACTACGATTCGTCGTCGCTCCGAACTTTCTTCATCTTCACTTCAGACTGATTTTGGTCTTTCTAGACGAAGTTCTTCAAGATCTTTTGTACCTGCGACTTGTCATCAAGAAAGAATATCCACGTAAATCTGGCAAAATCATCAACTATAACTAGAGCAAAAGAATTTCCACTTAGTCTCTTGTAAGCGTTGGATCCAAAGAGATCCATGTGTAGCAGCTCGAGTGCCCTTCTAGTAGTCATGATGTTCTTCACGGGATGACTTCCACCGACTTGTTTTCCTACTTGACAAGCACTACAAAGTCTATCTTTGTCAAATATAACATCTGTAACACCAAGAATATGATCACATTTGATAAAGCATGTCAAGATTATGCATACCAACATGTCCTAGCCTTATATGCCAGAACTAACCTTTAAAAGATTTTGCAATAAGACATGTACGAGGTTTATATTTTTTAGTGAATATGACAATGTACAGATCACCTCTATGAAAACCAGTAAAACCATGTTATGATTATCTCGATGAAACACTTGGCAATAAACTTCCGTAAATAGCACATTGAAACCAAAGTCTGATAATCTAGATACGGAAAGAAGATTGTAGCCAAGTGAGGGAGTCTGGGATTAGGGGGTCCTTGGGCCGCCTAGGCCAGACTCTCTAGCCTTTTCCACCATTGACAAATGTGTTGGATTCTAGATGGACTCTTCTGAATACTTGAAGTGCAATCCAAGGAGATGTAGGCATCGTCATATTCCTTCTTGTGTAAACCCTCACACCCCAAGCGTCTATATAAGCCAGGGGGTCATAGCTCACAGGATAGGTTAACCTTATTACGATTAGTGTTTAGACCACAACATTGATCTCGTAGTAGATCAACTCTGTACTCTGTACTACCTCATCAATAACAACAAGAGCACGACGTAGGATTTTACCTCCATCAAGAGGGCCCGAACCAGGGTAAAACACCATCTCTTTGTCTCTTGTTACCCATCGACTTTATCTCCATAGTTCGGACCCCCTACTCGAGATCGGCCGGTTTTGACACCCACATTGGTACTTTCATTGCAAGCTCCACTGAGAGAATGAGAAAATGTTTGATGGCTCGCTTAGTCACCAGTGACAGCATCAAGTCCGGAGATATCTTCGTCTCTAGTCAATCAGTGCTTCTCTCATCTTCAGATCAACGGGGTCATCCCACGTCAGGGGTTTTAAGTTCAGTGAGTTGGAATTCGATGCCAACACCCAAGGCCATCTGATCCTTACCGAGGTTTCGGCCATGGCCGAGGACCTCAAGAAATCTGAAGCTTTAGCTTCGGCCCTATTCTGGACTTCGAGTCCGGAATAGATTTTAACCTTAATTCGGCCTCGAGGAAAGATTCGGCTATGGAACTCAAGGGCACGAGGGTCACTCTGCCTGAACACACGTCATACGCCGAAACTTTGGAATATAGTTCCATTGGGGTTCCGGGCGCCTGTTCGGCCAATCTCTCATGGTCAAATGAGACAAAGACCCAAGCCCGAACCAATGATTATTTGGAATAGTGGTCTCCCATCCAGGATCTTTTCGGCCCTGAGACAAGGTCCAGGGAATTTTATTCCCCACCCACCACCCACTTCCTCACCACCATCAAAGATCTAACCGATCTGTTAGACTTCTCTTCTGAAGAAGCCAAAGATACGAACATGGCTATTCCATCATCAGACCCTCCCGCCACGAGACGATGGACCGCCACCTCCACTTACAATGTCTATATGGTGGACATCCCCGGGGAAGAAGGTGATATGAGAAAAGGCGATGATGATGCCCCAGCCAAAAACAGCAGGAACGAACCTGTCAAACATCACCACCATCGCAAAAAGCCTAAATCTCGTAAGGGCAAGGAAAGCAATGCATGCACAGGAGAAAACCCAGATCCCGAGGATACGGAAAATCACGCCGAGTCCCCAAAACCTTAAGACCCCTCATATAACCCAGACTTACCAGGATACATGGATACACACCTGCCTGAGGATCTCAATGACTCCGAAGACAGCAACTACGTTCCTCCGATCAAGAAGGATGAGCGCTTAGGGGTTGAGGAATTTGTCGTCCCCGAAGACCCACTAGATCAGGAAGTGTTGACACAATATCTCCTCATCACTGCTCGGAGCCTTAAGCTAAAACGATGACACCTCAAGGCCGAACAAGACTCCATCTATGAAAGATGGACCAAAGTCTTGGCTGCCGAAAAAGGATACGAACAGGAGCGATAGGGCCCAACCAAGAGTTACCCACGTCGACACCTCTTACCGGAATTCGAAGACAAGACATTAGACCTCGCACAACCCCGAGTCGTGCAAGCTGATCAACTAGACTATCCTCCTCGAGGACGGGATAAGCAGAGTGAACGAGTTCAAACCAAAGACCAGTATGATCTGCGGTAGAAAATTAATTCTAAAGCAGATCAAACTAGATCTATTTATGTATCCGGAAGTTGCACTCCTGCAAGACAGAACAGATACCATGCTCGTCCCAACCAGAACGATGGAGTTCGGGACAGCCGGCACGGTAGAACCACGACCGATTTCCAGCATGACACAACTCGGATAAGGGGAGCCTGATAACCCACAAGTATAGGGGATCAATTGTAGACTTTCTCGATAAGTAAGAGTGCCGAACCCAACGAGGAGCTAAAGGTAGGACAAAATATTCCCTCAAGTTCTATCGACCACCGATACAACTCTACGCACACTTTACGTTCGCTTTACCTAGAACAAGTATGAAACTAGAAGTACTTTGTAGGAGTGATAGCATAGGCTTGCAAGAAAGTAAAGAACACGTAAATCAAACTAGGGGCTGGTTAGATAAAGAAACAACTACGAGTGTCAAACGAGTGTGGAAAAGTGGTGCTAGGAGTTGCGGAATTGTCCCTAAGCAATTCACTACGTTACTAGATCGATAGCAAGTACCATGTGGGAGAGGCCTCTGCTAGCATGTCATCCCTTACTTGGAATTCTATGCACTTATGATTGGAACTATTAGCAAGCGTCCGCAACTACTAACGTTCATTAAGGTAAAACCCAACCATAGCAATAAGATATATTGGTCCCCCTTCAATCCCATATGCATCAATTTCTATGCTAGGTTTGAAGCTTCTGTCACTCTAGCCTGCCAATACATAGCCCTATCAACATACAACTAACCCTATGGTGTGATCCACGCGCACGATCATATGATGGGCACCAAAGGACAACAACATAATCACAAGCACATTAAACCAATCATAGCAATTCCTCAATCACCGATAGGACAATGATAATCTACTCAGACATCATAGGATAGCAACACATCATTGGATAATAATATGTAGCATAAAGCACCATGTTCAAGTAGAGGGTACAGCGGGTTGCAGGAGAGTGAACCGCTGAATATAGATGGGGGAAGATGATGGAGATGTTGGTGAAGATGACGGAGGTGTTGGTGTAGATCGCCGTCACACGATGATGTCCCAGGCGACGTTCCAACGCCGCCGGGAGAGAGGGGGAAAGGGGGCCCCTCCTACTTATTCTTCCTTGACCTCCTCCCTAGATGGGAGAAGGGTTTCCCCTCTGGCCCATGGTCTATATGGCGGCGGAGGGGCGAGAGCCCCTCCGAGATTGGATCTCTCTCTCTGTGTCCTTCTGTTTCTGCGCTCCCAGATTCTGCGTTTCCCCGTTTCTTAAATTCCCGGAGATCCGTAACTCCGATTGGGCTAAAATTTTAACACGATTTTATTCCGGATATTATCTTTCGTGCGGCAGAAGAAGGGTACAAACAGCCTTAAGGTGTGGCCAAAAGCCTGCCAGCCGCGGGCCCACCCCTGGCCGCGGCTGGTGGGCTTGTGGGCACTCCGTGCATCGTCTCGCGTTGATTCTTCTTCCCAAAAATCATAAATATTCCAAAAAAATCCCCGTAAATTTTTATTGCGTTTGGAATTCGTTTGATGTGGATATTCTGCGAAACAAAAAACATGCAACAAACGGAAACTGGCAATGGGCACCGGATCAATATGTTAGTCCCAAAAATAGTATAAAAAGTTGCTAAAAGTATATGATAGTTGTAGAATATTGGTATGAAACAATCAAAAATTATAGATACGACGGAGACGTATCAGCATCCCCAAGCTTAATTCCTGCTCGTCCTCGAGTAGGTAAATGATAAAAATGATAATTTTTGATGTGGAATGCTACCTAGCATAATCTTGATCATATAATCTAATCATGGCATGAATATTGAAACACGAGTGATTCGAAGCAATAGTCTGTCATTTGACATAAAGACAATAATGTTTCAAGCATACTAACAAAGCAATCATGTCTTCTCAAAATATCATGGCCAATGAAAGTTATCCCTACAAAATCATATAGTCTGACTATGCTCCATCTTCCCCACACAACGTATTTAAATCATGCACAACCCCAGTTTTAGCCAAGCAATTGTTTCATACTTTAGAGTTCTCAAACCTTTTCAACTTTCATGCAATACATGAGCGTGAGCCATGGACATAGCACTATAGGTGGAATAGAATATGGTGGTCGTGGAGAAGACAAAAAGAAGGAGGAGATAGTCTCACATCAACTAGGCGTATCAACGGGCTATGGAGATGCCCATCAATAGATATCAATGTGAGTGAGTAGGGATTGCCACGCAACGGATGCACTAGAGCTTATAAGTGTATGAAAGCTCACAAAAGAATCTAGTGGGTGTGCACCCAACTTGCTTGCTCACGAAGACCTAGGGCAATTTTGAGGAAGCCCATCATTGGAATATACAAGCCAAGTTATATAATGAAAATTTCCCACTAGTATATGGAAGTGACAACACAGGAGACTCTATGTCATGAAGATCATAGTGCTATTTGAAGCACAAGTGTGGAAAGAGGATAGTAGCAATTGTCCCTTCTCTCTTTTCTATCATTTTTTTGTGGGCTCTTTGGCCTATTTTTTTTTGGTGGGCATATTTGGCCTCTTTTTTGTAAATGGGCTTCGCTGGCCTCTTTTATTTACTCACATGGGACAATGCTCTATTAATAATGATCATCACACTTACAACTCAATACTTAGAGCAATGATGACTCTATATGAAATGCCTTCGGTAGTGTACCGTGACAATGATCTAGCATAGCGATGACATCAAAAAACGGACAAGCCATGGAAACATCATGCTAGCTGTCTTACGATCATGTAATGGCAATATGGAAGTGGTGGCACATGTCATGAGACGGAACGGTGGTAGTTGCATGGCAATATATCTCGGAATGGCTATGAAAATGCCATAATAGGTAGGTATGATGGTTGTTTTGAGGGCGGCTATATGGTGGGTGTAATGCACCGGCGAAAGTTGTGCAGTACTAGAGAGGCTAGCAATGGTGGAAGGGCGAGAGTGCATATAATCCATGGACTCAACATTAGTCATAAAGAACTCACATACTTATTGCAAAAGTCTATTAGTCATCGAAACAAGGTACTACACGCATGCTCCTAGGGGAAAGGTTGGTAGGAGTTAACCATCGTGCGATCCCGACCTCCACACAAAGCATGACAATAAATAAATAAATCATGCTCCGACTTCATCACATAACGTTTCACCATACGTGCATGCTACAGGAATCAAAAACCTTAACACAAGTACTTCTAAAAATACACAATTACTCACTAGCATGACTCTAATATCACATATTCATGTCGCAAAACTGTTGCAAGGAATCAAACATATCATATTCAGTGATCTACAAGTTTTATGTAGGATTTTATGACTAACCATGTGAATGACCAACTCTTGTTAACTCTCTAAATAGGTATAAGTGAAGCATGAGAGTTTAATTCTTTCTACAAAATATATGCCCCGCTCTAACAAATATAAGTGAAGCAAAAGAGCATTCTACAAATGGCGGTTTTCTATGTGTAGGGAAACAGGCAATCCAAACTTCAAAAGATATAAGTGAAGCACAATAAGCATTCTATAAAGCCAACCAAGGACTATCTCATACCAGCATGGTGCATAAAAGAAAAAGGAAAAATAAACACAAAAGACACTCCAAGCATTTGCACATATCATGTGACGAATTAAAATATAGCTCCAAGTAAAATTACCGAGACGCTTGAGTCTTCCTTGAATATTACCTTGGGGTGCCTCGGGCATCCCCAAGCTTAGGCTCTTGCCTCTCCTTATTCCTTCATCCATCGTGCTCTCACCCAAAACATGAAAACTTCAATCACACAAAACTGAACAAAACTTCGTGAGATCCGTTAGTATAATAAAATAAATCACCACTTCAAGTACTGTTGTGAACTCATTCTAAATTCATATTAGCATTATATATACTGTAATCCAACTTCACCATGGTTCATACCCCCCGATACTACCCATAGATTCATCAAAATAAGAGAACAATGCATAGAAAACAGAATCTGTGAAAACAGAACAGTCTCTAGCAATCTGTATATTCCATATAGTTCTGATACCTCAAAAAATCTGAAAAATTACGAACGTATGGAAAATTTGCATATCAATCAGCAGAAAAAAGAATCAACTCAAAATCTCTTCTAGAATAAAAATGAAAATTAATTTCGTGAGCAGAAAGTTTCTGTCTTTTCTCAGCGTGATCAAACAACTATCACCCAAACTAATCGTAAAGGCTTTACTTGGCACATTATTTTTAAAAACACAAAGGAATTGTACAAGGGGATAATTATTATTTTCAGAAACTTCCATGAAAAATTGTACATTGTTTTCATGAGCATGAACACAAGTGTTCAAGGTCGACCCTCACTTCCGCAATGCATCACCTTTCAATCGCTTCTCTTTTTGAAAAAGTTTTAAGTTCCCCTCTATATTTTTTTTGTTTTTAAACTAATAAAAGAACTAAACAGAAATAAATGACTCTCTAAAACTTCCGGGTTGTCTCCCAAGCAGCGCTTTCTTTAAAGCCATTAAGCTAGGCATAAAGTGCTCAAGTAATGGATCCACCCGGATCCCAAGGTATATCAAAGCCAATTTTAATTAGCAATGATTTGAAATTTAGTAGTGAGCACAAGGAAACATATATCAAGCAATGACGAAGTCTAAATCTCTTTCCATGCATTGTCATGTCATAAAATAACAATTCATGCACACCAAGTAAAGGCCAATACGTAGCATAAGTAGTTTCTTGCAATTTTATCGTATTGGAAACATAGAGAGGTGGAGATGTAGTTCCTCTCTCATATTAAGTGCAAGTAGGAGCAGCAAGCACATGCATATTATATTAATCAAAATCATCATGTTTAACATAAGGGACTATAGCTAGCTCATCTTCATAAGCATCATTCATATTGGCAACATGGCCACAAGCATAGCATGCATCAAGTTCATCAAAAAGGGATATTTCAAACGAATCCAAGGAATCATAGCATTCATCCTTCAGTAAGAACAAAGGGAAATTAAACAATGTATGATTAAAAGAGTTACTCTCATTAGAAGGTGGACACGGGTAGCTAGTCCGCTCTTCCTCCTTTTGTTCTTCGCTCTCCTCTTCATCTTTTTCATCTAATGAGCTCACAATTTTAGCATTTTCTTCTTCCATAATTTCCTACAAAATAATAGTCTCTTCTTGGGAAGCATAAAATTTCTCCTTAAATCGTTCAATATGGGCATTATATTCATAATTAGTATAACAATAATGAAGCATAGCCAAATATTCAGATCGGTAAGGAGCATCATCATTATCATCACACCCTTTAAACACAGCCTCAATTTCATAAGCACCCATAAAAGCAACAAACTCTTCTATTTGCTCCACATCATAGTAAACATATATACCATTAGCATAAGAAGCCAAGGTTCTATGATCATTAAATTCACAAGAAAAGGGAAGGTGTGGAGCCTTCATCCTAGATCAACAAGTAACACCATATCTCTTGCATAGTTCCCAAGCATACCATTTCAACAAATGGATTTGATCCCATAAAAGTTTCCCTTTTTGAGTCAATCGATAATCCCTAAAGTATTCACGTTGATCCAACGTGTATCCCATTATATAATTGAATGGGGCTTTCTCACGATTATTAGAGAAGTGCATAATATTTTCCACATAACGAGCCTCGAGGGTTTTAGGAGGTTCCCCATCTCCATGAGTAGCAACTACACCTAATTTTTTTGGTATTTCATGTTCCATATCCATAACTAAAGATAGAGAACAACTTAGAACAGAAAATAAATCTACTTAGTGATAAAGCAAACAAGCACACACGAGCATATTCACCCCACGCTATTGCTCCCGGCAACGGCACCGGAAAAAGGTCTTGATAACCCACAAGTATAGGGGATCAATTGTAGCCTTTCCCGATAAGTAAGAGTGTCAAAACCAACGAGGAACTAAAGGTAGGACAAATATTCCCTCAAGTTCTATCGACCATCGATACAACTCTAAGCACACTTTACGTTCGGTTTACCTAGAACAAGTATGAAACTAGAAGTACTTTGTAGGAGTGATAGGATAGGCGTGCAAGAAAGTAAAGAACACGTAAATAAAATTAGGGGCTGGTTTGATAAAGAAACAACTACTAGTGTCTAACGAGTGTGGAAAAGTGGTGGTAGGAGTTGCAGAATTGTCCCTAAGCAATTGACTACGTTACTAGCTCGATAGCAAGTATCATGTGGGAGAGGCATCTGCTAGCATGTCATCCCTTACTTGGAATTCTATGCACTTATGATTGGAACTATTAGCAAGCGTCCGCAACTACTAACGTTCATTAAGGTAAAACCCAACCATAGCAATAAGATATATTGGTCCCCCTTCAATCCCATATGCATCAATTTCTATGCTATGTTTGAAGCTTCTGTCACTCTATCCTGCCAATACATAGTCCTATCAACATACAACTAACCCTATGGTATGATCCACGCGCGCGATCATATGATGGGCACCAAAGGACAGCAACATAACCACAAGCAAATTAAACCAATCATAGCAATTCATCAATCGTCGATAGGACAACGATAATCTACTCAGACATCATAGGATAGCAACACATCATTGGATAACAATATGTAGAATAAAGCACCATCTTCAAGTAGAGGGTACAGCGGGTTGCGGGAGAGTGAACCGCTGAATATAGATGGGGGAAGATGATGGAGATGTTGGTGAAGATGACGGAGGTGTTGGTGTAGATCGCCTTCACACGATGTTGTCACGGGCGGCGTTCCGGCGCCGCCGGGAGAGAGGGGAGAGGGGCCCCCTCCTTCTTCTTCCTTGACCTCCTCCCTAGATGGGAGAAGGGTTTCCCCTCTGGTCCATGGTCTCCATGGCGGCGGAGGGGCGAGAGCCCCTCTGAGATTGGATCTCTCTCTGTGTGTCCTTCTGTTTCTGCGCTCCCAGATTCTGCGTTTCACCGTTTCTTAAATTCCCGGAGATCCGTAACTTCGATTGGGTTGAAATTTTAACACAATTTTCTTCCGGATATTATCTTTCTTGCGGCCAAAGAAGGGCACCAACCGCCTTAAGGAGTGGCCACAAGCCTGCTAGCCGCGGGCCCACCCCCTGGTCGTGGCTGGTGGGCTTGTGGGCACTCCGTGCACCGTGTCTCGTTGATTCTTCTTCCCAAAAATCATAAATATTCCAAAAAAATCCCCGTAAATTTTTATTGCGTTTGGACTTCGTTTGGTATGGATATTCCGTGAAACAAAAAACATGCAACAAACAGGAACTGGCACTGGGCACTAGATCAATATGTTAGTCCCAAAAATAGTATAAAAAGTTGCCAAAAGTATATGAAAGTTGTAGAATATTGGCATGAAACAATCAAAAATTATAGACACGACGGAGACGTATCAGAGCCACTCATCCAATGTGCTTCACGGACGAGGTAATGCAACATCAGTTCCCCGAAGGTTTTAAACCCGTTAATATAGAACAGTATGATGGTATGACAAATCCGGCTATCTTGATCAAGGATTTCCTCCTTCATATTTATATGGCCCCTAGATATCATCTCCACGCCATCAACTACTTGTCACTTAAGCTCAAAGTCCCGGCTAGGCACTGATTGAACAGCCTCCCAAAAACTCTATGGGGAGTTGGGAGGACCTTGAAGACGCCTTAAGAGACAACTTTGAAGGCACTTATGTTTGGCAACCTAGGTCCAATGACTTAAGCGACATAATCCAGCAGCCCGATGAGTCATCCCGCCAATTCTGGAACAGATTCCTCAGAAAGAAAAACCTGATTGTGGATTGTTCAGACGCAGAGGCGTTAGCGTCCTTCTGCACTAATATACAGGGTGAATGGCTTGCTCGGACGCTTGGATAGGAACAACCGAGGACAATGGCCACTCTCACCTCCCTCGTGGCCCTCCATTGTGCAGGCAAGGATACTTGGTTAGCTCGGCAGAATAACCCTCCCTCAAACCCCGACACTTCCATAGTCTGGGATAGCAATGGAAAGCCACAACGCAACAAACATAAGCGTTGGCACAACAACAGTGAAAACAAAGACACGACAGTCAATGCCGGATTCCGCAATTCCAGGCCTGAACCCAAGAAGAAAACCTTCAAGGGAAACCGGGACGGACCGACCGCGCTGGATAAAATACTCGAGAGGCCCTGTCAGATACATTGCACACCAAATAAACCTGCTACGCACACCAACCTTAACTATTGGGTGTTCAAAGTGGCAGGTAGAAGCATGACCGAAGACCAGACCAAAAGCCCGTGCAGCAAGGATGATGAAGAGCCACGTCGCCCTAACAATGGGGGGTAAAAGCAGTTTCCCCTTGAAGTAAAGACGGTGAACATGATCTATGTCACCCATATGCCTAAGAAGTGGAGGAAGCGCGTACTTCGGGACGTATATGCCATCGAGCCCGTAGCCCCAAAGTACAATCCATGGTCGACATGTCCGATCACTTATGATCGCACGGACCACCACACCAATATCCAGCACGGGGGGGGGGGGGGGGGGGGTCAACGGCCCTGGTACTTGATACCATCATTGATGGATATCACCTCAAACACGTCCTCATGGATGGGGGCAGTAGCCTTAATCTTATTTACGAGGATACAGTGCGGAAGATGGGTATTGATCCATCACAAATTAAACCCAGTAAGACAACATTCAAAGGAGTAATTCATGTGTTGAGGCTCGCTATTCACGCACAATAACCCTAAAGGTAGTGTTCGACTCACCCGAAAACTTTCAAAGCGAAGGTTTGATCTTTGACATCATCCCTTTCCGCAGCGGGTACCATGCACTACTCGGTTGTACAATGATCACTCGCTTCAATGTTGTACCCCATTATGCATAACTCAAGCTGAAGATGTTAGGACCCAAAGGTGTTATTACAATCAATGGTGACACCGAACGGTCCCTTCGGACCGAGGAACACACCGCGGCCTTAGCAGCCGAAGTACAGCCCAGTGACATGACTCCCAAGGCAAAGGTATGTGTCAAGGAGCATAAACGGGCTCGTGACGTGCCATAGTCACATACCACGGTGGGTAAATAGGGATACGCCCCTCATAGAAGCACCTTATCTCTAGTAAAGTATGTGCCTTGAAGACACAACTTTGCACTTAAGATACCATGGGCAACTATGAGGATCAATAATATAAGGCTCACTGTTCGAATAAACCGAACCATGGGTTGTACAGTCTTCGTACAACTACGGGTACCATTAAGGATCAATCTCTATGTCAAGATACATGCACATCGTTGTCTTCTCAAGACCACTATGGATCACAAGAGTTGTTCATGGAAGTTCCCTCTGGTCCAAGGAGTATCCCCCAACGAGCTTCGGACAACTACAGGTACCATTAAGGACCAATCTCTATGTCAAGATACATGCACATCGTCGGCTTCTCAAGACCACCATGGATCACAAGAGTTCTTCATGGAAGTTCCCTCTGGTCCAAGGAGCATCCTCCAACGAGTAAAGGTGCAAACGTGCAGCAGGGTGTTTACAGGAAACATCAAACTAGTCATATACAACCTTGTGCAAACCTCTACTCTGTACTCTTTTATTCCTATATATATACAAGTGCTTGTGAAGTTTGAATTATACAATTCATAATTCTTCGGAAGTATGGAACACTCTTTGTTATTTACGAGCTTTGCATTGGTTTTTTGCTTCCTACTTTTCCTGGACTACTTCTCGAACACTTATACAAGTTCGTTTTTGCACACACATGGGTTCAATTAATGGGGGGCTTGGTCGTCACAACCACCCCTTTTTCCAAACAATTACATTAATATTCGGCATTTCATGAGTGCGGCCTCTTGGGATTGTGTTATATGCATCAGTTCTGAATTGTGTCTTCGGTCAAATGTTGGGTTGCCCCGCTCCCGTGTTTACCCATTTACGTTCCGCTAGTTCGGCTAAAAGGTTAAAGGGAGAACCACTTTGATTGTATTTCTAGCTCGTGTGGTTAGGTACCTCGGTGGAGAAAGCCGAAAACTGACTAACACGATGGGCAAGGACTCGTCCGCGGTCCGAAGATAAGTGCCAAACTACGGAATTGTTAGGGGCTCATCGCTTATTGCGACGGGTTTAAAGTCATTCAAACCAAGTGGTTATAGGTTTTTTAGACCACGGTATAAGTCGAATATCAAAAAAAATTTAAAATGGTTCTACCTAGCACCCGTGGTCATGATCTTACGGTTAAATGGAAGCATAAAGCCAGATTTTCCAATTGCCTAGTTTTCTCTTGCATTACGGCCTTGACTGTGCCAAGACATTGACTAAGGGTAACTATGCAGAAGTTGAAAACATCCTCATCGTAATCTGGTGGAGGCTGAAGCCAACGACCAGAAACTTTCAGTATTAAAATAACCAAAACAGGACTTGCAATTTAAAAGTCATGGTCTGCCATGCAAAAATTCAAAGGCATTCTATCATACAAGAACTGTTACAAGACAGTAACCTCTAATCAAGCATTATGTCCTTAGTAGATAGTAACTCTATAGCTCGGGTACCCTCCATAGTAGTGGAGAAATACCGTTCGGGGCGCCTGTACTCTTTCCCACGTGGCAGCGATGCGCTGGCCGTCTTCGTGGGCTCTAGCTTAGGCAAATGTGTCATTGTTTTCGCATAAGCCATACGGGCTCCTTCGATTCAAACCGAGCTCTTCAAGACGTCAATCCAAGGCGAGGCAGCAACCAGCTTTCGAACCAAGCCGAAGTAGCTGTTTGGAAATCGTTCGGCCGGCCACAGCCTGATGCACAAGTCCATCATGGCAAGTCTGGTCATCTTGTGCAGCTTCATCAAGTGATTTAACTGATCTGATGCTCCGGATTCAGGAATTGTGTGTAGAAGAGCCTCTGCTGTGCCGCATCCACCTAAGAAGCATAGTGCTTCTCAGCCTCCATCACAGTCTTCTGCAGGTCAACAAACGCACCTCAAGAACTCTATATTCGATTAAGAGATACAAATCTTCGCCCGCCAACGGTTGATAACCCACAAGTGTAGGGGATCGCAACAATTTTCGAGGGTAGAGTATTCAACCCAAATTTGTTAATTCGCCACAAGGGGAAGCGAAAGAATATTCTCAAGTATTAGCAGATGAGTTTGTCAGATTCAACCACACCTGAAAGATTAGTGTGTGCAAGCAAAGTATCAGTAGCAAAGTAGTATGATAGCAACGATATCAGAAAAAGATCTGTTCACGGCAGACTATTCCTAACTATTGTATCAATGGCGCCAGTAAGTTGCACGTGGACGGAGAACTATTCCTCCCCGACAATGGTGTTGAAAAAGGATCTTGCAACAAGTAACAGCAAAGTGACATCAGTAGCAAGGAACAACAGTAGCAGCAGCAATAGTAACAGTAGCAGCAAAGTGGCCCAATCCCTTTTGTAGCAAGGGGCAAGCCTGGACAAAGTAACATAGCAAGGACCAGTAGTAAAAGACTCGTAGGTAGTCGATCGGTGATGGATGAGTATGACGGATGTGATTCATCATGTAACAGCTATAACACGGAGAGATAAGTAACTAGCTCCCGTTCGTCAATCTAATGTAGGCATGTATTCCGTATGTAGTCATACGTGCTTAGGGAAAAGAACTTGCATGACATCTTTTGTCCATCCCTCCCGTGGCAGCGGGGTCCTAATGGAAACTACGGGATATTAAGGTTCTCCTTTTAATAAATAATCGGATCAAAGCATTAACACTTGGTGAATACATGAACTCCTCATACTATGGTCATCTCTGGGAGTGGTTCCGGATATTGTCACTTCGGGGTTGCCGGGTCATAACACATAGTAGGTGACTACAACTTGCAAGATAGGATCTAAAACACACATATATTGGCGACAACATAATAGGTTCAGATCTGAAATAATGGCACTCGGGCCCTAGTGACAAGCATTAAGCATGGCAAAGTAGTAGCAACATCAATCTCACAACATAGTGGATACTAGGGATCAATCCCCGTCAAAACTAACTCGATTACATGATAGATCTCATCCAACTCATCACCGTCCAGCAAGCCTACGATGAGATTACTCACGAACGATGAAGAGCATCATGGAATTGGCGATGGAGGAAGGTTGATGATGACGATGGCGACGATCTCCCCTCTCCGGAGCCCAAAACGGACTCCAGATCTGCCCTCCAGATGAAGAACAGGGGGTGGCGGCGCCTCCGTATCGTAAAACGCGATGAATCCTTCTCTCTGATTTTTTCCGAGCGAGACGGAAGATATAGAGCTGAGTTTGGAGGCGATGGTGCCATGTGGGCCCCACAATCCCTCACGGAGTGGCCAGGGGGGTGGTCGTGGCCTATGGGCTTGTGGCCCACTGGCACGCCTCCTCCGGTGGATCTTTGCGCAGGTATTTTTATTTTATTCCAGAAAAATTCTCCGTAAATTTTCACGACATTCCGAGAACTTTTATTTCTACACAAAAACAACACCATGGCAATTCTGCTGAAAACAACGTCAGTCCGGGTTAGTTCCATTTAAATCATGCAAATTAGAGTCTAAAACAAGGGCAAAAGAGTTCGGAAAAGTAGATACGACGGAGATGTATCAACTCCCCCAGGTTTAAAGCCTTGCTTGTCCTCAAGCAATTCAGTTGACAAACTGAAAGAGACAAAAGAAAAACTTTGACGAACTCTGTTTGATCTTGTTGTTGCAACAATGTCTAACTCATATCCAGAGTTTCAGGAAGATCACAAGCAAACCACAAAAGCAAATGACATCTAGGTCTCATAGTAAACTCATATCAATGGCATAATCAACTAGCGAGCAAATAATAATAAGTCTCAAACGTCAACACTTCAATCAAAACAACATGAAGCAGTACGAATAGATGGTATCTCGCTAGCTCTTTCTAGAGACCGCAAAACATAAATGCAGAGCACCTTCAAAGATCAAGGGTTGACTAAACATTGTAATTCATGGCAAAGAAGATACATTCATAGTCATACTCAACACAGTTAAAAGCAAAGCATAAAAATGACAGAGTTGCTCTCTAATTGGTGCTTTTGTAATAGGAGGATGACTCAACAGGAACATAAATAGACAGGCCCTTCGCAGAGGGAAGCATTGATTTGCAGAGGTGCCAGAGCTCAAGCTTTGAAAACAGAGATAATAATTTTGGGTGGCATGCTTTCATTTTCAACGCAATGACTAATAGTTCTCAACATCTTCCACCCTACACATGCTATAGGCGGTTCCCAAACAGAAAATTAAAGTTTTGACTCCACCACCACCAATCAATCACACTCCACGGCTAGCCGAATCCTCGGGTACCGTCCATACCGGCCCCTGGAATTATCTTTTCTGGGGGAGTTTTGTTTGCAATTATCTTTTCGATTTGAGCATGGAACTGGGAAGTCCAATTACTGGCCCCTTTCTCGTGAATGATAGTGAATAAATACATATCGAGGATAACACGCCTAGCATGGAAGATACTAATAGCCCCCTGTCACCACATGAGCGGTTCGGGCATGCAAGACAGATTATTTCTTGAAGATTTAGAGAGTGGCACATGCAAATTTACTTGGAATGGAAGGTAGATACCGCACATAGGTAGGTATATATGGTGGACTCAAATGGAATAAATTTGGGTTTATGGAAGTGGATGCACAAGCAGTATTCCCGCTTAGTACAAGTGAAGGCTAGCAAAAGACTGCGAAGTGACCAACTAGAGAGCGACAACGGTCATCAAAATGCATTGAGATTAACTAACATTGAGTGCAAGCATGAGTAGGACATAAATCACGATGAACATGAATATCATAGAGGCTATGTTGATTTTGTTTCAACTACATGCGTAAACATGCGCCAAGTCAAGCTACTTGAAACATTCAAAGGAGGATACCATCCTATCATACTACATCATAGTCATCTCAACATTCATGTTGGCAACTAAGGCAAACCATTATAAGCTCCTAGCTAAGTAAGCATGGCATAAGAAACTATGATCTCTAAGTTGTCATTGCAAACATGTTTCTATCACAACAAAGCTGAACTTGGAACAATGAGCTAGTCATATTTACAAAAACAAAATAGATCGAGTTCATAGCAGCTTTTCCAGGCTCAGTCACTTCATCATATATGGTCATTATTGCCTTTCACTTGCACGACCGAATGATATGAACAATAATAAGAGTGCTCGCGCATTGGACTAAAGCTGGAATCTGCAGGCAAAGCTAAACAGGTATGCATGCAAAACATTGTAATCATTATCTTCTACCTTGACCCAAAGAAAAAAAACTATCTACACGGGAAAGCTCCCAACAAGAAAAAGAAGAATAGAAAATCTTTTTGGGTTTTCTCAAACTACACACACACACGAAAAGAAGATGAGAAAAAGAAAATAAACCAGTCTGGATGATAAAGTGGCAAAGTGTGAACACCGGCTAACAAAGTGAAAGCATAAGGAAGAATGTAAAGTCGGCGAGAACACGTACTCCCCCAAGCTTAGGCTTTTGGCCTAAGTTGGTCTACTCCCAAGGAGGGAAATAACCACCTCCGGGGTACTCTGGAGTGGACTGAGGATGCCACTGCTGTGTGATCTCCTCTGGCTCCCACTATTAAACTGGCGTCTGGTACTCGACTGGTGGCTCAGGCACTGGCACCTGTGGTTGGGTGAAGCCCAATATGCGTAGATGTCCGAGGGCATAATAATGTACCTACCTGCATGAATATTGAACAAAGAAGGAGCAGGCAAAGTAATAGTCCCACGAGTACCCTGACTAAATACCAGGTTATAAATCATCCTTCTATTTATATCTCTATCAAGAAAGTCATGGCAAACCATGCTATCGTAATCTAGATATCTGTCGGGAAGAAGAATCTCTTCTTCCTCCTCTAGTATAATAGGTATCTCAAAGTGTCTAGCAAGACGAGTAGCATAGATACCTCCATAGACAATGCCCTTAGAATGGTTCGTGTTCAACCGTTGAGGTACTATAGTGCCCAAGCTATAAGTTTTATCATTATAAAGGGCTTCACGCAAGACCGCAAGATCTGGTGAACTAAGTGACCCATCTTTCCCACGACCAATCAAACATTTTCCCACAAATAATGAGAAGTACCGAAGCACGGGAAAATGAATGCTAGCAGCTCTAGCGCAAGACACTCCTCTCTCCTCTCCTACAACAATTTTGTCGATGAAAGCTTCCAAGTCCCATGGACGAGGTTCATGAATATCCCCAACAAAAGTCAATTTGCAAACATTGCAAAAATCCTAAAGTGACATGCGCTGGGGGATATCATAAAGTTTGAACTCAACCATAGGAGGACTCTTCCTCAGATAGAAGTTAAAGCTGTGTACGAAGATATTAGTGAGGACGAGGTATTGCGGACACTTATCTTCAACGGAGGCGGTAAGGCGTGCGTTCTCCACCAAGTGATAAAAGTCCTCATAAATTCCAACGACGCGTAAGAACACGTCGCTTGGCCATTCGCACGCTCGAACTTCTGCGACTCGAGGGACCAGATACTTGGGCTTCTTCTCACTCGCATCATCCTTGGGGTCACGGCTTAACGAGCCTCTTAAGAACCTCCTCATCTTTTCCTTTTTCTATCTCTGAAAATTTCTGAAATTTCTAGTGATTCTAAGGAAAAGTGAACAAGGCTCAACTAAACTCGTAGCAACTACTCCAACTAGTGCCTAGAGGCCATATTACGCATCAAAACTACTTGGGACCAGCTAAAATCAGCATGCAAATCTCAGGAACATGGTCACCAAGGCAGCAAAAATACGCGGAGTATAAGGCACTAGAGCAAAAACTAATTTGACCAATGGAGGAGTCACTTACCAAGGAGTAATTTCCCCAAAACAGTTCGGAGAACGGTGATTTGAGAAAAGAGATCGAAAATCCCAGCAGGAGGAGCAAGACCACGGGTTTGAGCTGCGAAACGATTTTTTCTGGAGGTAGAAGAACCAGATGAGAGCAACAATGAGTGGAGGGGGTGCGTGTGGGCCCCACAAGCCTTGGTGGCGCGGCCAGGGGGTGCCCGCGCCGTCAGGGCTTGTGGCCCACTGGTACAGCCCCACACAAGCTCTTTGTCTCAGAATTTTTCAAAAATTCCAGAAAAAAATCATACTTGATTTTCAGGACGTTCGGAGAACTTTTATTTTCGGGGTAATTTTCTACCGGACGCTAAAACGGAAAACATGGAAAACTAAACTAAATCTATCATTTTTATTCTAAGCAACCTAAAGTGAAAGCTTAAGACAGAGGGTTGTGACTCCTCGATTCATCTATCTCATGATCATCGAAAGAAAATCCGTCAATGAGGTTGATCAAGTCCCCTCGACAAAACTTTTCGAATCACAAAAGAGAACGGAGAATTTTCGAACAGTCACTAGGTTACCTCAATGGGGATGTGTATCTCCCCAACAAGCAAATCATACTTCATCTTGACACGAGGAATAGGGCATTCAAAGCTCCCAATAAGAATCGATGAAGTCTTTTCGATAGCATTGATGAAATGTACTCGATATTGTTTCTTCGGAAAGTGCACCGTATGCTCATTACCGTTGACATGGAAAGTGACATTGCCTTTGTTGCAATCTATAACAGCCCCTGTGGTGTTTATAAAGGGTCTTCCGAGGATGACCGCCATGGCATCGTCCTCGAGAATATCCAAGATAACAAAGTCCGTTAAGATAGTGACATTAGCAACCACAACAGGCACATCCTCGCAAATGTCGATAGGGAAAGCAGATGAATTGTCGGCCATTTGCAGAGAGATTTCAGTGGTTGTCAACTTATCTAGTTCAAGTCTATGATAAAGAGAGAGAGGCATAACACTAACACCAGCTCCAAGGTCGCATAACGCAGTTCTAACGTAGTTGCCTTTAATGGAGCAAGGTATAGTGGGCACACCAGGATCACCTAGTTTCTTAGGAGTTCTACCCTTGAAGGTATAGTTAGCGAGCATGGTGGAAATCTCAACCTCAGGTATCCTCCTCTTATTAGTCACAATATCTTTCATGTACTTAGCATAAGGAGACATCTTGAGCATATCCGTCAAACGCATTTGCAGAAAGACAGGTTTGATCATCTCAACGAATCGCTCAAAATCCTCATCATCCTTTTTCTTGGATGGTTTGGGAGGAAAGGGCATGGGTTTGTGAACCCATGGTTCCCTTTCTTTACCATGCTTTCAAGCAGCGAAATCATTCTTATCGTATCTTCTATTCTTAGGCTGTGGGTTATCAAGATCAACACTAGGTTCAATCTCCACATACTTATCATTGCTAGGTTGAGCATCATCATGAACATCACTATTGATATTATCATTAGGCTCATGTTCATCACCATATTGTGTTCTAGCAACAGCGACAGAGACATCTTTTGGACTCTCGGGTGTAGCAGCAACAGGGTTGCTAGCGTGCAGGTTCCTATCATCTTTTTTCTTCTTTCTAGGATGACTAGGTGCATCAGTGCTAACTCCTTGAGAATCTTGTTCAATTCTCTTCGGATGACCCTCGGGATACAGAGGTTCCTCGGTCATTCTACCGCCTCTAGTGACGACTCTGACGGAATTGTCATTCAACTCAATGAGCAAGTCATTTTGAGCTTTAAGTACTTGTTCTACCTGAGTAGTAACCATAGAGGCATGTTTACTCAGAACCTTAAGATCGTTGACGTTTCTGTCCACACAAGCACTTAAATGACTAAGCATACGAGCATTCTTTTCCAATTGTCTGCTAACATAATCATTGAAACTCTGTTGTTTGGCAACGAAGTTATCAAATTCATCCATGCATAAGCTAGCAGGTTTATCAAAAGGAATATCACTCTCATCAAACCTATGTAGAGAATTTACTTCTACTACCTGTATCGGGTTATCGGGACCATGGATCTCTTCGATAGGTGGTAGATTTTTGACATCTTCAGATTTAATGCCTTTCTCTCGCATAGATTTCTTGGCTTCTTGCATATCTTCAGGACTGAGGAATAGAATACCACTTTTCTTCGGAGTTGGCTTAGGAGGTGGTTCGGGAATAGTCCAAGCATTCTCATTGCACAAGATGTTATTCAATAGAATCTCACCTTGTTCTATGGTTCGTTCCCTAAAAACACTACCAGCACAACTATCTAGGTGGTCTTTGGAAGCATCGGTAAGTCCATTATAGAAGATATCAAGTATTTCATTCTTCTCAAGAGGGTGATTAGGCAAAGCATTCAGTATCTGGATAAGCCTCCCCCAAGCTTGTGGGAGACTCTCTTCTTCAGCTTGAGCAAAGTTGTATATTTCCTACAAGGCAGCTTGCTTCTTATGGGCAGGGAAATATTTTTCAGAGAAGTAGTAGACCATATCCTGGGGGCTACGTACACAACCAGGAGCAACAGAAGTGAACCAGGTCTTAGCATCATCCTTTAGCGAGAAAGGAAACAACTTGAGCATGTAGTAGTGGCGGATCTTTTCCTCACTAGTGAATAGGGTGGCTATATCGTGCAGTTTGGTAAGATGGGCTACAACCGTTTGATACCCATAACCGTGAAAAGGATCAGATTAGACCAGAGTGATTAACTCAGGGTCGACAGAGACTTCATAATCCTTATCGGTCAAAAAGATAGGCGAAGTGGCAAACTTTGGGTCGTATTTCATCCTAGCGTTCAGAGATTTTTCTTTCCACTTGCGCAGTAATTTCTCAACATCATAGCTATCCTTACAAGCAAGAAAATCCTCAACTATCTCTCCCTCCATAACATAGCGTGTATCAGGCATAACAGGCAATTCAGGCATAGTAGCAGGTTCTACTTCAATAGTATCAGCAGTTTCACAAGTATCATCACGTCTAGCAGCAACTCTAGCAATATGTGCATCAAGGAATGCACCTAGTGGCAAAGCAGTATCACGCATAGCATCATCAGGCATAGTATCAAGCATAGCATCATCAGTCATAGTATCAAGCATAGCATCATCATAAGCATCATGGACAGCAGAAGTAGCATCATCAAGCACAGGCGACATATCAAGATTTCTAGCAGGAGGTGAAGTCGCAAACTTACTCATAACTAAAGGTGAATCAAGTGCTGAGCTACATGGAAGTTCCTTACCTCTCCTCGTAGTGGAAGGCAAGATTTTAGTTCTTGGATCTATCGGATTCCTCATAGTGACCAGCAGACGAAAATCCCAAGTGACTCAGAGAATATAGTTGTGCTTCCCCGGCAACGGCGCCAGAAAATAGTCTTGATAACCCACAAGTGTAGGGCATTGCAACAGTTTTCGAGGGTAGAGTATTCAACCCAAATTTATTGATTCGCCACAAGGGGAAGCGAAAGAATATTCTCAATTATAAGCAGCTGAGTTTGTGAGATTCAACCACACCCGAAAGATTAGTGTCTGCAAGAAAAGTATCAGTAGCAAAGTAGTATGATAGCAACGGTGTCAGAAAAAGATCTCTTGACGGTACACTACAAGAATCGAGCATTTTGCCGTCAGGACGCTACAGACGGCAAAGAGCGAATTACAGTCGGCAAAAATTTTGCCGTCAGACCATGTGCCCGCAAAGGGCGTCTTTGCCGTCAGCGGCCGGGAGAGCAGACGGCAAAATGTTTGCCGTTAGTGGAATTATGTTGCCGTCAGCTACTTTGGTAGACGGCAAAAAAATGGTCAGAAGACGGAACGACCTAGCTAACGGATGACGTTAGCCTTTTTTGCCGTCTTCCTCACCCCGTACATGACAGCAAAATATGGCATTTTTTTGCCGTCTTCCTAACCTATACATGACAGCAAAATATGGTCTATTTTTTACCATCTTCCTAGCCTGTACATGACAGCAAAATATGATCTATTGTTTGCCGTCTTCCTAGCATGTACATGACAGCAAAATATGACATTTTGTTTGATGTCATGAACATGACAGCAAAGAGCATAAATAGACATAATTCATACAGCATATATATATATATATATATATATATTACTACTAATAAACAATCGAACATTTTCTTTTCTAAACACACCCCATCTAATGTACACACAATAACACAAAGCAATTACAGCCTCATGATCAGATCCATCCGTTTAAATCTAACCGTTAACATAACAACTAACCTCACCGAAAGTACGTTTAGCAATTAGCCGAGGCGGACGAAAACTCTGCCTCTGCACCCATGCTCGTGCCCTTCTTCCACCCACGTCAGTACTAACCCCGTGCATCACGCTTCATCCAGTCATTCCCTTTCCCCCACCTCCCATTCCTCTCACCCCATGGAGGGCCGCCGTTGCGTCGCCCATCTCACCCGCAGACACGGCTCACTACCCTCCACTGGTTGCCACCACTCGCATCTCACCTTGGTCACCGCCGGCCTTCCCATGCCTCAGCCACCAACGCCCGACGCCATACACTCGCCCTTCACCAGATCGACATCGGCCGTCTCCACTGGATCGACGCCGGCCGACCAGATCGAGAGACAGAGATCGAGACGAGATAGAGAAGGGGATCGAAGGAAAAGAAGGGGGCGACTTCCTTTCTCCTCCACCTCCTCCTCGCTACAGACACGGACCACAAGGAGATCGAAGGCTTCAGGAGGGATCGCGAGAACTACAGATGGAGAGAAGCGAGGAGGAGGTGTCCGGATGCTGGGTCAGCTCACTGTTGCTGGGTCCCGCTTCTTCTCTTCCACACAGCGCAGGCGCTACAGCCCAAACTAGAAGACGGCCAAGAGAAGACACCATCGGCGCACGAGACTTGCGGCGCCCACCAACCTCGCCACGCCGGAACCCTAGCCCGCCGGCCGCCCATGGTTATGGCCGGAGGGAGGCACCGGTAGAGGGAGACGAGAGGAGGAGGAGGAGGAGAGCGGAACCCGCGCGGTGTAGATTAGGACTTCGGAGGAGTGGACGAGATGTCTGTGCGGATCAAGGCGTTGGTGGGCAGGTTCGCTGCAGGAGGCGCTGGACGCGGACATCCAGGACCGCATCATGAAGGAGCGGGAGATGCAAAGCTACATCCAGGAGCGCGAGCGCGAGGTCGCAGAGAGGGAGGCCGCATGGAAGGCCGAGCTCTCCCGCCGCGAGGTAGCAATCCAGCCCCCCTACTCTCCGTCTCCTTTCCCGCCATTCCGATTCATCTCCGTGCATATTCCCTGGTGGCTGGTGCTGAATCAATTGGTGGTGGTGTCGACGGCACGATGCCTTGGGAAGTTGGGAGTAGTTCAGATATCGGTTGCTGAATGCTGGTGCATTTCAGATTTATCAGTGATATCATATATAGTGGGTCGATCTCCAGAAGGAATTCTGAAGTTTGAGTGACGTAGTTGGATTTGGTACAAGGTGTTTGTTATGTTAGGTGTTGATTGGTCGGTAATCGCTTGGGGAGCAAATTACCCATCTAATGTTATTGTGAACATCTTTGAGGCCTGAGGTTTAGGCGCACTGTCTATGGTAGTCAGTGACTCGATATAAACTAGCCAGCTTCTTGCACAGGCATGAAGATTGGTGGTGATATACGTACATCAGTAATGTAAGTGGGACTACTACTGCTCCTATCATAGTTCTCCATTCTAAGTAATGGAAGGGGTGATGTCTACTGGTTACAGTATTCAGTGATTAGATATGATCTAGCCAGATTCTTGCACATGAGGTTAGAGGTTCAGCCACATTGGTTACAGTGTTCACTGATTAGGTATGAGTTAGCCAGGTTTGCTGAATATGGATGAAAATTGGTGCTATGATTTCCATAATATACATTAGTGATGTGAGTGGGACTACTCCTGCACGTGTGGTACTGGATGGGATTCGGATGGGGTGCGGTGGGGCATTTTCTCCTGTAGGTGAACACTCTCATCTCTTTTTATTGGACCAGGCATGGCGGATTCTGCTCTTGCAATCGAGTTTCTTCTACCCTCCATTTGCTTTAGCTGGATCAGTGTGGTTCTAACTTCGAATACACTTTTGGATTTGTGAGAAAAATAAGATGGTGGTTCGATTACGCACCAGATTGTACACCCCCCACACACACCAACTCGATGAGGTGGGCGGTGGCGAATTCAGTGGGTGAGTATTCTTTCCAATGTACGCGTGTGATCCTCTGTTAGCTGATTAAGATTCAAGGGCCACTACATTCTTGAACATTAGAACCACAGTTAACTGGTCTAGATTAAACCTAAGAATAAAATTTTACTTTTGATTCCGTGTGACACTTCAGCTGTATTGTTAATAGCCTGCACATTCATTCTGAATTATTAAGTTTTATTTCCGAGGGCATTTCTCCGTTAGAACAATAAACTGGTTTTGTCTGCTATGATAAACACTAATTGCTACTTTCACATGGTGACTATGTGCACGAAGATGAACCCGATGAAGTCAGGGTGGAAGAAGGGCATGAATGACACATTCCTAAAAGGAATGATCTGGTTTTTCCGGTATATAATTATGTATTTTAAAAAGTTACTCGGGTGTAGCAGCATTTGCTCTGTAGCAGCATTTTCCTTTTAACTTCTCCTTGTTCTTCCGAGTTAACGCAATAGATGGCATGGACACATCAAAAAGGAACTAACAATACTTCGAATACCATGGTGGGTAGCAAAAAAGTTATATTGTGAGCCATCTTCAGCCAGGAGCCATTACATTGTTGCACACGTCCTACTTGGTCAGGCCGGCGTCGGCCGAGCAGGATAAACCTCTTGTCCAAGCCAGTGGCATCAGCAAGGCGGACGATTGTAGTGGTGTGGAGGTGCGATCTATCATGCATCTCACTCTGTTTGTGGTCAATTTTTTTGCTCCATGATTTCAAAACAAGCTTGAAGAGCTGAAGATACTGGCGTGAAAACGAGATGAGAACGGGCTGAGATGAGATTAAGAAACTAATGCTGCTATTGCAAGCTTTCTTTTTTATATATAAGGTATCCACATATCTACTGATGGACAATTGACCGCTGTAATTATATACTAATGCTGTTGCTGCAACCTTTCTTTTTTATTTATTATCTTTCATAATTTTCATTGTGACAACCTCTTAATATTTTCAGATCTCTTCATAGGTACTACTAACTTGGAGGTCTTTATTATGTAGTCTAGTTTCTTCACGCTTGAATTTGTCCATATTTCTCTTTTATTTTCACCATTGAGAAGTTAAGATGTTGGTTTGGACGATATTCTGATCTTGGTTAGGAAGAGTAGGATATTCTGATATAGTTGATCGTTTCCAGGCTAGAGTTCATTGGAAAATATATATTGGAACTACCATCTATGATGCTAGACGATGATAATGGTTTATTCTGTTTGACGCGAGATGAGCTAATCCGGGTGCTTGCTCTACAAGGTTAAGATGGTAGATGATGAACATGATTCTTTTGAACATAAAAGTACACCAGAGATTCTCTCCTCACAATTGGAACACCACATTACCAAATGTTTTGGTTAGTTTGGTTTCGATTTTTTAGTGATATTACTGTCTGTACTTTTCTCTCCATGATGATTAGCGCTGGTTTACGAGTACGACGGCTCGATCGTTGTCTGTTCATAGTCATTCAGACATATTTTTGAAAAGAAAAAGAATCATGTGAAACCTAAACATGACATGGTTACGAAGGTGTAATGTTCAACCATTAGTCCGTGGCTGCAATGCGGTGTTTCCCTTGGTGTTCATGCCAGGTGCTTACAGATTAGCCAAACTAAAAATAAATGACACACTATATGTCTATACTATATACTATCTGTTGTGTATGTAAAATCAAAAGTGTCATTTAACTGAATCATAAGATGTGTCTTATAGAGACGTGCGTGCACGTGCAAGGCTACTAGTATATATATCATAATCCATACATCATATGTATATATATAACATAATCCATACAACATATATATATATAACATAATCCATACATCATATATATAACATCCATAACCCATACATCATATATATAACATCCTTAATCCATACAGCATATAACACATCCATAATCCATACATCATATATATAACATCCATAATCCATGTCATAATATTTGGCATTACTATATATATATACATCATATGTATAATCCATGTCCTAATATTTGGCATTACTACATAAAATTTGGCATTACGATAAATGTCTTCATGTCAATATCGTAGTCCAAAGAACATCCGTATGACAACCTACAAGATGAAGTCATGCACATATGTCAGATTTTGGCACACAATAAATAAAGGTTATCCAGTTCTTACTCATCTAAATAAAAGGCAGCTAGATTACTCATCTAAATAAAAGGCAGCTAGATTACTCATCTAAATAAAAGGCAGCTAGATTACTCATCTAAATAAAAGGCAGGTACTCATCTAAATAAAAGGCAGGTATTCATCTAAATAAAAGGATCATGTGTAAGTATTCTTTTTTTTATCACAAGTAGTTGTTAGTTGTGCTAAATAAAAGAACGAACTTGAGAAGGTCTCCCCATCACTGGGCCGGAATGCTATTTACACAAGAGAGTCGAGAATAAATGAGTTGCCTAGGCAAGAGCATAATTCTCATTCATCATTTTTCTCATCTTAGTCAGATTCTTTCTAAACTGAGCCGAGAGAAATCGAAGGCCTCCCACTCCTCCTCTGTTTATTATCTGTTAAACGAGGTGCAAACTCTCTCATGATTATTAATCTGATTACTAGGCATTTAAGGATAGGTCATTAGCTTGCATTTCGCTGGTTTGTGAGTATGTTCTTCCAGCCGTCGTCGTAGTGGTCTAACTGATGACTAGGCATTTAGGTTACATGATCGTATGGTATGGCATGGTTGCTTGTCAATACAGGAGGTAGTTATACTCTACAAACTGCTACAGCACCTAGCATCCTGGAGAGGCCGAGAGGACTTGTGTGCAAGGCATGGCCGCATGTATTGAGAGGCCGTTTTTGCAGGCAGATCAGTCCCTTGAGGTTAGCTCAGTTAGGTGCAGTCAGGTCAAAACTATAGTAAAACTACAATTACCAAATGAACCGTTGGTTTTGGCGAAACAGAGAAAAACTGCAATTTTGAGAAACCAAAGTATTGATTGGCACGCCTTGAAAAACCGAGGTTTTGAATTACCACGGTTTTAAAAAAACTGTGTTGCCAAACTAGGCCTTAGTCTATTTTGATACTGCAATCCGACATCATGCACCCGACCTCTTTTGTCAACATATCTTGCAATGCATGTTTCTGTTCTTGCCAGAAAGTGGATTACCCTCCGGAGCTTGATGTCTATGAATTCTACTCGGATGAGATGAAACTAAAACTTCAAACTCCTCGACAGGTAGCTCTCTGGTCATTATTCAAATTTTAATTTACCAGCTCCTGTTCTAGACATAGGGAGTTATCTTCTCCTGTGAAGAGTGCAAGCATTTTTTTCTTGTCGGAAGATGAATGGTTTACAATTCCACAAGTAACTAACGACGGTTCAGAATTACGACAGTCCACATCCCAGAAATAAGCAAAGTACCAAACTGACAACACCAGCAGATGCTAGATAACACAAGTACTACACCTCCGTCCGGAATTACTTGACGCTCAAACGGATGTATCTAGCACTATGTGTTTGAGCGTCGAGTAATTCCGGGCGGAGGGAGTAGATAGATAACTATTAAACAAAGAAGCAACTACCATGAGAGGTAAATATTATAAAGAGAAATGACCTTGAAAATATGAGAGATAGAGAGAGAGCAACCTGCAACACCCATGTTGGGTTGTACGTGATGGTCAAAGGAGTTGTGCGACAAAGTAGGCAACCACATCGAGCGCCATCGGTAGCTAGTCAGAAGAAACAATAATTAGGCTAAGAGGTTCATCACAGTTACTCATTTTCGTATCAGTACATTAGAGAAACACCATATGGCAAAAAGACAGGTTAATGATCATTAAAGTCCGGTAAATACACTATCGGAACAGGTCATTGATTTGCATTCGTAAATCATGAGTCACCCACACCACAACAGACTTGTATGAACTAAACACAGAAAATGCTGATTAAATAAAATATAGACAGCCCTCTCAAAATTTAGATTGCACAGAACTATTTCAGCAATTGATCTAGCAGGCTAACGTTAAAAATTTCTGATTAGGTAAACTGCACGGGCTAGTTACTTGGTTTAAATGAGGAACTATATTGGATATACAAAGAGATATTATATATAAATATAGATAAAAGATGGAACCATTTTTCTTGTATTAGACCCTTGTGGTACATAAATATACATGCGATGCGCTTTTTTTGGAGGCAAAAATTCTTACTTTATTGGGTAGTAGCAGAATGCATATAAAAATCAACCAAATAGTTTTCTTTTTGTGATGAGATTCTCCTGCAAATCATGTAACGGAAAGACTTGGTTTCCGACTTCTATTTTAACTTCACTGTTATCTTATAATAACCAATTCAACATTTATGATACATGTAACAAACCTACTCAGGACTGAGCATTTGATGATATCCCTTTTCCAAGAGAAGTTATGTGAAGTCCTGCGGAAAATACAGTATGCAAGAATGAGATGTAGAAACAATTCTTAAATCATTGACGTTAGCAAGTGCAGCAACCTTAAAAAAATGACCCCGTATATAGAGCATCTGGACAGCTCGTTCGGCAAGAAACACATATAAAAACAGCATGCGAGTCATTTAATGGATTATATAGAAACACATATAAAAACTTACAATTTTCATGTGGAATAAAGGACAACGCCAATAGTTGCAAATGTTCGAGGTTAAATAGTTTCTTTTCACCGAATAAATTTTACATAATACAGTAGAAAATGTGCAGGTTCTTTTGGAAACAAAATGGAGATGTAGAGCCTCAAATCTTCATCATTCTAACAATGGCTCAGTGTCTCACAGCAGTTTATCGGCTCCTCTAGCACCTCTAGCACACAGATTTTCCCATTTTTGTAACAATAAATTCTGAAATGTGTTTTTTATGCATTTAAAAAGTATTCTCACATTTATGCGATCATCTCCTGGACTTTAATGAAACATTTGTTTTTCTAATTTCTCTAAACATGGTTCATGTCTATTGTAACAATGAAACCCACAACTATATATACTACTGGCACCATTATTCATGAACCATGTCTTACACGTGAATAGTTTTATTATTATTATTATTCATGATGTTGCACGTGGATCTTAGTAACTATAAAATCTTCCCTCCTGCACCTGAGTTGCTGCTTCTTTTCAGAAGACCTGATTAATCTGTTTAATTCGGTGTGGCTAATGATTGAATACAACATTAATATGTTTTTTGACTCACTGTTATTAGTTTATAAGCTTTGCTTGATATTTTTTATTAGTACTTGGGATGAAGGCCTGTAGTACAAATATTTAGTGAATGAAGAAGACCCACCAAATAAACTCAATTTACTTCATGCATGTATTATCTAAAATCCAGCTACTTTATATAGTAGGACCCTGTATCCAGCTACACCAGTGGTCAACAATCCACTCCCAGCACTCCCCCTTATCGACACACCATCTAGGAGTAACCTAATTGATCATTTGCATCTCATATACGCCAAAAATAAATTAAGTGCCAACCAGTTGAGGAAATAACAAGGATGAACATGATTTATTTACCTCCATGTACTCCTCCTTCTCAAGAAAGATTTTCGTAGCTGGTGTCTTAGTAGCCATCTTATAGCCCAGAGATGCCTTATAAGAACGGACAATAATAATGCGCGTATCATAGAACATATTGCGCACAAGATTCTTACAATGAATGTTGACATTCGCTTGTGCCTCCTCCAACTTTCCATCCTCGCATCTATAGAAATCCTGCAATAAACGTGATTAAACGAGATTAGAAATTAACTAGCTATGGATTGTAGAAAAAATGTGAATTAAACTTAATAGTTACCCAAATTTCATGCTTGATGTTTGTGAATTAAACTTAACAGGAGGAGGAGGACTACTACGGCGACACCGGCCCGCCCAGCCCCAGCAGCAGAAGCTACGCCGATGAGCGGGAGGAGCAGCATCGCCTCCAACACCGGCGCTTCCTGCAGCATCGAGGAGCTCAGATCCCCTCCCACTGGGTCGGTTGATCCTCTGCAACGTCCTACTCCTGCTGTTGTATCGAAGGTCAAGAATGTCTTGCTCTTACTATTGTTGATGCTCCTCCGCCCGGAGCTCCCCTGACCTCTCCACGACCATCTCTGTAGAGCTAAAGGGAGAGAGGGTGGAGTGAGGAAAAGAGGACTGGGTGAGGAATAGAGGATGGGGTGTGGAAGAATCGAGGGACTTACCAGCCGGGAAGACGGGGGCATGGCTCGGGGTCGAGGGGCACTACGGGACGGGCGCGGCCGGCCTTGATCCTAGGGGGCGGCGGGAGGCGACCGACGGCCGGAGGGGAGGCGCGACCGGCCCGTCTCCTTGCTCGCGGTGGGGCGAGAACGGAGTGGCGGGATCGCCTACCCTCCCGCCATGTTGCGTGGACCAACGACGACGGCAACTGGTGAGGGCGACGGCGGCAGCTGGGAAGTGCAGCGGTGACGGCTGCGGAGGCCGGCGGCGACAGGCGGCGTCGGTGGGGAACCCTAGCTAGCAGCGACAGCGAGAGAAGAGGTCACGGGAACTGTTTTGGTCCGCTGTCGCTGTGGTTTTCATTTTAATTTTTTCACTCTGTACGGGAAATTTTTTAGGATCTGGGTGTCGCTGGTTTTTTCCTTTTATTGTTTCACTCTTTGCCGTCATCGACATACCGTAGCGGACGGCAAAGCGCCCTTGTTGCCGTCAGCTTGCACAAATACAAGTCAGCAAAAATGTCTGTCCGTCTAGGTCCGTTAACCGCAGCCGTAGACAACCTTTTACCGTCATCCGTGGCGTAAGAAGACGGCAAAAATGCTACCTTTGCCGTCATCTGTCAAACTAGTTGACGGCAAAACTATCTTTTGCCATGTGTTGTTTTTCGCCGTCTATTTTTTGTGATTTTTGACGATAGTATTTTTTTGCCGTCTGCCCATGACAGCAAAGTAATCGTTTACCATCTACCCCGAAGATTTGCTGACGGCAAAGATGATATATGTCGGCAAAATTGCTGATTCCTGTAGTGGTAGAGTATTCCTAATTGTTGTATCAATGGCGCCAGTAAGTTGCATGTGGACGGAGAACTACTCCTCCCCGACAACGGTGTCGAAAAAGGATCTTGCAACAAGTAACAGCAAAGTGACATCAGTAGCAAGGAACAGCAGTAGCAGCAGCAATAGTAATAGTAGCAGCAAAGTGGCCCCATCCCTTTTGAAGAAAGCGACAAGCCTGGACAAAGTAAAGTAGCAAGGACCAGTAGTAAAAGACTCCTAGGCAGTGGATCGGTGATAGATGAGTATGATGGATGTGATTCATCATGTAACAGCTATAACACGGGGAGATAAGTAACTAGCTCTCGTTCGTCAATCTAATGTAGGCATGTATTCCGTATGTAGTCATACATGCTTAGGCAAAAGAACTTGCATGACATCTATTGTCCATCCCTACCGTGGCAGCGGGGTCCTAATGGAAACTACGGGATATTAAGGTTCTCCTTTTAATAAAGAACCGGACCAACGCATTAACACTTGGTGAATAGATGAACTCCTCATACTATGGTCATCTCCGGGAGTGGTTCCGGCTATTGTCACTCCGGGGTTGCCGGGTTATAACACATAGTAGGTGACTACAACTTGCAAGATAGGATCTAAAACACACATATATTGGCGACAACATAATAGGTTCAGATCTGAAATCATGGCACTCGGTCCCAAGTGACAAGAATTAAGCATGGCAAAGTAGTAGCAACATCAATCTGAGAGCATAGTGGATACTAGGGATCAATCCCCGTCAAAACTAACTCGATTACATGATAGATCTCATCCAACTCATCACCGTACAGCAAGCCTACGATGAGATTACTCATGAACGATGAAGACCATCATGGAATTGGCGATGGAGGAAGGTTGATGATGACATTGGCGACGATCTCCCCTCTCCTGAGCCCAAAACGGACTCTAGATCTGCCCTCGTGATGAAGAACAGGGGGTGGCGGCGCCTCCGTATCATAAAACACGATGAATCCTTCTCTCTGATTTTTTTTTCGGGCGAGACGGGAGATATAGAGCTGAGTTTGGAGGCGGTGGTGCCTCGTGGGCCCCACAAGCCCTCACGGCGCGGCCAGGGGGGTGGTCGCGGCCTGTGGGCTTGTGGCCCACTGGCAGGCCTCCTCCGGTGGATCTTTGCGCAGGTATTTTTCTTTTATTCCAGAAAAATTCTCCGTAAATTTTCAGGACATTCCGAGAACTTTATTTCTGCACAAAAACAACACCATGGAAATTCTGCTGAAAACAGCGTCAGTCCGGGTTAGTTCCATTCAAATCATGCAAATTAGAGTCCAAAATAAGGGCAAAAGAGTTTGGAAAAGTAGATACGACGGAGATGTATCAAAGGTACATTGCAATAGATATCGCTTACCAGCCGTGATTTGCTTGATTTGATGAACCTCCTTTTGGATATCATGTGCCTTCTTTCGTCCTTCTTAGAGAGCAGTAGTGACCGACATCAGTTTGGTCGATTTTTCCTTTTCTTTCTGCTCAAGGGACACAATCTTTGTGATGGCCTCCTTAAGTTACTACTGAACATCGCTAACCCAAGCTTTGGATTTTTCACTCATAGCCTTAGTATGTACGGTCACCACCTTTTGTGCGGCGGCCTCCTGTTTCGCCTGGCTCAGCTCGGTCTTGAGTCGATCAACGTCGGCAGCAATAGTTTTAATAGTTAGTTGGCAAGTACTCATTTAGAGATAAACACTACAAATAATTCAATATGATAGCTAAGGCTAGCACACTTACTTTTGGCGTCTTGAAAATACTTGTTGATGCGATCTAGCTCCTCTTCGAAAACTTTTAGTTTTCTGTTCATCTCCTCCAACTCCAGAGAGTTGGGGATGCGGATAACGCAGAAGCCTACAAAAGAACATACTTTGTTAATTTTCAGATTCTTTCAATATCTTTTTTTGTCAGGGTGCTTTCTAATCAACCCACCACAGCCTTGGGGTTGCACGCATTGTTTCCACATAATTCTAACACCTCCATGAGTCTTTTACTCTCACACAGGGCTTGGGGGCTATGGTGTATGATAAAACTTTTAGATAGTGCATAATTGTAAACAGAAAAGTATGTGGATTACCTTGATGCCCACTAACAGTGCATTGAAAGCTCCTTTCACACCATTGTCAACGGTCTGAATGCTTTGCAAAGCCGCACTCAGATGAGTGCGGCATTCTTCGGGAATTGAGGGGTCATTCAGACCTTCCTCCTTTAGCGGTGGCCACCTAGTTTGGAGTATCTCCATCGTGGATGGCTCTGAATCCGCCGTAGTTGTCTCCCTTAGCACAGATACTACTACCTCTGGCATACGAGACGGAGGACCTTCGAAGTTGTCTTTGACGGAGATCTAGAGGATTTGGGACCTTCCACTTTGTCGCCAGGGGAAGTTCATACTCCTGGTCCTTTGTGGCCGAAGTATTGACCTCGGCCATAATATCATCACCCCCTATAGTGGTATCCGGCACCGGGGGGACCTCCCTGGATATTGCCTATGTAGTCCTCTCTGTTGTAGGCAGATGAGAGTGGGGTGATACGGTCCCACTTTCATCTAGATTGGCTAGCTGGGGATCCCCTTCCTAAATTTGATCGGTGGGGAGGTCACGTTGCAGGATCCAGTACATAGTATAAGCCTAGTTAGAACCGCGGCAATTAAAAGTAGAGGAATATTCAGATTTCTGGTACATGCCTCTTTACTTGGGGTTTTGCCCTGAGGGTCCTTTGAAGGATTGGTGCCTCATCCGCAGACGCCTCATCCAAGTCCGGAATGTCCTAAAATACGGCCATAGGGGCCATACATGGCTTCTTCAAAGAAACAGGGGCTTTATCTCCATCGGAATCTTCGGACGTCGCACTTTTTCTGGTATGGGAGGAGTCACTTACGTCGTCCTCGTCTTCCTCTTCCTCTCCCTCCATGTGAGAGGGAGACACTTTCTCTTCGGACTTAGTATCTGGGTGGCTTTTCGACCGAAGACCCTCCCGGGTTTTCTTCTTCCCTTTCTTCTGTTCCTCCTTCTCCCTCGGGGTCTTATACGACTTCTCGATCAGCATGGCCCCTAGCTGATGATGTCCTCACGCAAAGGCACCAGACAGTTAATCCTTCCGGATTTCTTCAGCTAGATCTGCAAGTATCGGGGAAGGAAGGAGTAAGTGCCTTATTAAAAGAGTAAGAGATGAAAGTTAAACAGTTCAAGGGAAATATTACCGGTCATGCAAGGTTGAGGAGGGAAAAGTCTTCATCCTCATCCTCGTTGGGCCAAGTCTTTTGCGACTTGAATAAGGCCTTCCACAACTTCTCGAGTGAAGTGCAGAAAAAACACGCACAGGGCTAGCCGAGTTATCCAGATCCGCCAGATCATATTCCCACATCAGGATGAGCCGATGCTGGCACGGGAGCAGGCCACGATGTAGCATCACATGGATCACATTGGTGAGGTGGATTTTCTCCATTAAATCGGAGATCCTCTTAGTGAGATCCTTCACCTCTATGGCCTCTCCCCAATCTAAGGACTTCTCCATCTAGGACATGAGGCGCGTAGGGGGGCAAATCTAAAAGCAGGAGGGGAGACCTCGCCTGTGTTGCATGGCTCGGTGATGTAGAACCACTCTCTCTGCCACGACTTGATGGTGTCGATGAATGTGCCTTTCGGCCATGTGGCCCCGTTGAGCTTGTCGATCATTGCCCCGCCGCTGTCAGCCTACTTGTCGTTTACAACCTTGGGCTTGATGTTGAGCACTTCCAACCATAGGCTAGAGTGGGGTTGGACCCACAAGAAGTCCCCACACACCGTGATGAAAGCGGAAAGGTGGGTGATAGAATTGGGGGAGATCATGGAAATCAAGACCATAGTAAAACATGATCCCCCGAACGAATGGGTGAAGGGGGCAGCTTAAGCCTCTAACGAAATGAAGAACAAAAACCACTCTTTCCCCATCTCTAGGGGTGGGGATGACCAGATCCTTCTTCGGGTGCGATGTACTATGTTATGTGGAAGGTACCCACAGTTCTTCAACTGCAAAATGTCTTTTTCGGAGATAGAGGAGACCTCCCACTTGCCTTTGGAGCCGGCGCTGGCCATTGTCAGACTGGTGAATGGATTCGAGAGCTCGGTAGGAGAAGGAAAGCCAGCACACTGGATCTTTGGGGGGTAGGGAATGGCGATGGTGAGCGAAATATGAGATGTGTGAGGAGGCCGAGGTGACGGTTTTTACCTTTTATAACATACCAAAATACTGAAAGGCTCACGACTGCACCGTAAACTCCGCCACTTCCCTAATAAAATAGTGATTAGGGGTGCGTGGGATAAACCCAAATCATAAACCATATCCCTAGTAAAGGGGGTCATGATCTCCATGATGGAATATGTCAATAAAATGGTCTCAAACCGCTCATTCAAAAAAGGGCTTGGCCAACCGTGGCCTTTCAAATTAGGAAAATATGTTGCTCGGTGTTAAACAGTAGGCCTTAGGCTATATATATATATATATATATATATATATATATATATATATATATATATATCTGTGTGTGTGGGGGGTGTGGGTGTGTGTTTAAAGGAGAAGTCATCGAGAGCCAAACTATCTTCGGTCAAACGAAGGAAGAGGAACTCGCCTCGCAAGCGAGAACACTCGTGATGTCATCAGTGGAGGTAGAATTCAGTGGTGGAGGCTAGTTCAAGGGCTACTAAGGTAGTCCGGGATTAGGGGTCCTTGGGCCGCCTACTTGTCCGTATGGTTCGGACTCTTTGGCATGTTCGACCCTTGACAAAGGTGTTGTATTCTAGATGGACTCTTCCAAAGATTTGGCATGCAATCCAAGGAGATGTAGGCATCGACTTGTTCCGTCCATGTTGTAATCAACTTTTTCTAAAACCTGACACCCTTAGCGTCTATATAAGCCAGGGGGGTCATAGCTCGCGGTATAGGTTAAGCTTGTTATGATTGGGGTTTAGACCACAACATCGATCTCGCAATATATCAACCCTATACTCTGTAGTACCTCATCAATAACAACAAGAGCAGGACATAGGGTTTTACCTTCATCTAGAGGGCTCGAACTTGGGTAAAACACCATCTCCATTGTCTCATGTTACCCATCGACCTTAGATCGTCCGGTTTTCACACTGACACCAAGAGATTTAACAAGCATGACATTTTGAATGGAAATATCATGAGATATGGCCACCTTACCAAGACCAAGTACCTTACCCTTGGAGTTGTCTCCAGAAGTCACATACCTTCGTGGTCCATGGTTTGGGGTGATCTCATGAAATATGCCTTTATCTTCGGTCATGTGATTGGTATATCCACTTCGAGTATCCACTCCTTTCCTCCGGCCATTTAGTTTCTAAGGTTTATCATAAGACTTTGGCTCTTCATGCTCTTCTCATACTCAATCTCAAACTTCTCATCTTCATTGTCGTAGTCATGCTCCACATTGTCATCGTCAAATGGAATATCATCGTCACAAGAATTAAGAGATTCGTTAGAGTTTTGACCATAATAATGTTCAAGTTTATGAATACGAATGGATTCCACAATGATATTATTGATGGTAATGACATCTCCTTTAGCACGCATGAGGTCACGAATCTCAAATAGACAATTATCAAAGTTAGGATCATTGGGCTTCATTTTGTGAACGACAACAGATGTTGTGAAAATGACATCAAGATTTTTCAAGGAGTAGTCACGATATCTTTTCTCCAAATATTTCCACATGTTATAAGCACACTCAAAGTTTTTTATTTGATTAATCACATTTCTTGGCAGTCCTCTAATGGGGAGATTAATAGTTTTCAGATTACAAAGCATATTAATGTCATCATCATGAGAAGGATGTAAAGGATCAATGGGAGGCACATAGGGAATTTCAACATATTTGCTCAAATGGAATTCTTCAAATATATCAAGAAATTCACTTTTCCATTGACTATAGTACTCCCCATTGAGAATAGGCACTCTATAACTAAGGTTCCCAAACTAGACGCATCCATCTTCCTTCAATGGTGATTAAACCAAGGCTATGGAGAACAAAGCTCTAATACCAATTGTGGGATGACTAGAAGGGATGTCTAGAGGGGGTGAATAGACTACTTAACAAATTAAAACCTAGCCTTTTCCCAATTTTAATCGTTGATAGATTTTAGCATTATAGAGCAAGTCATACACACCCTACACATGCAAGTGTACGAGTATAGTAGCGAAAAGTAAAGACATGCACATGTAAAGTAAGGAGTAGAGTTTAGTAAGATCAAATGCAAAGATTGACACGGTAATTTTTGGCATGGTTTCGATAGGTGGTGCTATCGTATGTCCACATTCATGGAGACTTCAACCCATGGAGGGTAACGGCCGCATGAGTCGATGGTGAGCTCAATCCATGAAGGGTCCATAGGGAAGCAACCTTGTCTATTATATCACGGCTTACGTCCACGAAGGACTAGCCTCACTCGGGGTAGATCTTCACGAAGTAGGCGATCTCCTTGCATGTACAAACTTCTTGGTTCAACTCCACAACACAAAGTAGGAGGATCTCAAGCAACACCTAACAAATCTAGGAGACACCACACTCCAAAAGGTAATAGATGTGGTAGTACGATGAACTCCTTGCCCTTGTGCTTCAAAAGATAGTCTCGTCAACACTCAATCACTCGCTCACAGATTCGGCTTGGGTAGAAGAGATTGATTGGGTGGAAATACATTGGGGGAGGCTAGAAATCAAGATTCAAATGGTAGGATCAGAATATCTTGATCTCAACACATGAGTAGGCGACTCTATCTCAGAAAAATGGATATGGAAAGTGTATGTGTGTTTTGGATGATTAATCTACGAATGAGAGGTGGTGTAGGGGTATATATAGGCATCTCCAATAATACAACTGATACAACATTCTTGCCGAACTCAGTGAAACCGAAGTGAAACTCGGTGACACCGACTAGTGAAAAATGTGGCAATTTTGTCTTTTTGGTGAAACCGATATATAATTCTCGGTGGTACCGATATGGGTGTCCTAGACAGTTACCAAATCTCGGTGAGACCGATTTCCAAAACTAGGAAATTCCGATTCTTGAAAATGGCTAACTAGAAAGTTGATCACTCATTTATATTGCACCGAATGGAATGTTGGTGTCACCAAGATGCTAGGGTTTAGCATTGGATCTGTCTGGTGGAAAACTCGGTAGGGCCGTAGGGAAAAAGTTGGTGGCACCGAATTTTGGACTTTGTGGATTTTGACAGAATATCTGTGGCAAAATTTCATGAGTATTTTAGGTGGCTATATCTGAGCACTTGAGCAACCAGATCATCAGAGTCACCTCATCCCATTTTAATAGCATTGGCTTTCTTATGGACTTAAATGGGATTTCTCACAACATATAAAATGTAGAGTCCTGAATCTTGAAGCTTGGCTAGTCCTATTCCTTTCCTTCCTTGGGGCTTCTCCACACAATCCTTAGCCAATTCTTTTTCTGGACTATATCCGGAATATAACAGGTAAAAGTATTAGTCTAAGAGACAATATATGTTGTCGAATTAACAAAACCAAAAAGGGAGCATATGTGCTTTCACTTTCCTTCACCTCCTTGGGGCGAATATTTCCGATGGACAAATCTTGAGTGGCTTTTGGAGGTTCCTTATCAACTACATCATTTGGAAATTGTTCGACTTGCGAACCATTAGATTCATCAAACTTCATATCTACCGTCTCTTCAACTTTTTGAGTGAAGTTGTTGTATATTGAGAGTTTGATCCGTAACAAATAGGAAACCTTCATGATATTTAGGAACAAATTTAGAACAACAATGATTATCAAGAATGTAGCACTTTTTGCTGAATACCTAGAAGTATCCAACTTGGGGTTTGTTACCCGTGAGTAGCTCGTATGTCGTTTTACCGAGAAGCTTGTGTAGGGAGTCAGTTTTTTGCATGACAAGCTATTTCTACGGCTTCCTTCCAAAAGTGTCTTGATGTCTTGTATTTGTCGAGCATCATTCTAGCCATCTCTATAAGAGTCCAGTTCTTCCTCTCAACAAATCCATTTTCTTGAGGTGTGTATGTAGCCGAGAACTCACCTGAGATGCCTTCTTCGTCAAGAAAGGTATCCACATTAGTGTTCTTGAACTCCGATCCGTTGTCGCTCCTAAATTTCTTGATATTTACTTCAAAGTGATTTGGGGCTTTGCAAGCGGAGTTCTTGAAGATCTTTTGTACCTTTGACTTGTCATCAAGAAATAATACCCATGTAAATCTGGAAAAACATCAACTATAACTACACCAAGAGAGTTTCCACTAAGGCTCTTGTAAGCATTGGTACCAAGATCCAAGTGAAGCAGCTCGAGTGGTCTCCTAGTAGTCATGATGTTCTTTGTGGAATGACCTCCACCCACTTCCTTTCCTACTTCACAAGAACTACAAAGTCTATCTTTGTCAAAGATAGCGTCTTTAACACCAAGTATATGATCACCTTTGATAAGCTTGCATAGATTACGCATACCTACATGTCCTAGTCTTCTATGCCTGTAACACCCCAGGTGTTTGAGGGGCCTCCTTGTATTTTGGTCTTGCATTATGGGCCTTGAGCTTTCAATAATTAAAGTGCTCCATATCATCATCATGCATCATGGCATTCATTTGCATTCATTGCATTTCTTACTTGTGGTATGTTGGTGTTTGATCCATCATGGATTGTGCTAGTGTATATATGTGTGTGTGGTTGACTGTAGTATTTTCAAAACCTTGCAAACCCTTATTCCATTAATTATATTAACATGAGTTTTTAACTAATGCTTGAACCTGTTAAAAATGTTATTATTTTAAAGGATATTATTTGTCAGTGTAGGAGTTGCTCTCAATGTTGTTTGGTCTTTGGATCATTGAGGCCTTACAAAAAATACAGCAACTATTTCCGTGTTAAAGTGTGTGTCTTTATCTTGTCCTAAAAATCTTGACCTTATTTTAGTTAAATAGGGTATAATTCTCTCATTCCCTATCTAATTTTGTTTTAACCAAAAACCTTTGCATTGTCTCTGTTTGAATTCTTTGGTGGTAATTATATTTGAAATGGGAAAACCTTTTAAGCCTTCTCTGTTTAGTTTGTGTGTGAGAGAGAGTTAGTGGGCTTGTCCCATGGCCTCGAGCTCAGAGAGCCCGCTTCTTCTCCTCCTTCCAGTGAGGCGCCGAGGCCCCACGCTTCAGTGGCTCTTCCTCCTCAACCTTTTCTTGCCGACGCGTTCCTCCTTTGCTCGTGCACGCACATGGGCGTCGGACGTCTGTTCCTCCCTCCTCCTCCTTTTTAAACACCCCTAGGCGTCCGTGCCTAGGGTTCCTCCATCGCGCCGCCACCCTCGCCTCCTCCTTCTCCTTCATTTCCTTCCCCAAGGTGAGTTTCCGTAAGAGATCAGAGAGCAGTTCAGAGAGAAGGTGAAGTTCACCGTCATCCACGCCGCGTCGTCGTGGTCCCTAGCATCGGTGATGATGTCCAGGAGCTCGGTGCTACTCCCGCATTCCATTCCCGACATTAGGAGCCCCAAGAGCCTCCACGTTGACGAGCCCTTCCTCGTCTACGTCGCCGCCGTTCTGCTCCGCCGCAGATCTTCTCTGCTTCGACTCCGGCGTTTGTCTCCAACCTCATCTTCCCCTTCTTTGGCTCCGTCGACCCCTGTCGTGAGCAGTCATGCTGTAGCCGTTCGTCGTAGCGCATACGCGTGCCCGTAGTCGCGTCTCCGATGAGCCCGTGCTCGCTTCTGCCGTAGCTCCTCCATAGAGAAGAGGTGCTCGGTGTGTGGCCCTCTTCATGTGTTAGTTGCGGGAATGGATCCCCCTAGGCTCCCGCAACTCCCGCCGGAGGTCATCCCCGCTGTTGATGGCCCGTGTGATCACCGACGATTGCCTCTGTTCCAGTCGCCGCAGTTTCAGTGTAGCATAGAGGGGTCTGCTCAAAAGAGCAATACCCCCCTCCCTATTGAGATCCAAGTAGCTAGCTCAGTGGCCTGTGTGCTGGGGTGTCGACCAGCAGGTCGTGGGTTGGATTCCCTTAACCCCCCCCCCCTTTTTTTTGTTTAGTTTGTTGCTTTGTTTTTCTTTTGTGTCTTTCCCTTCTGTTTTGCATTAGAGTGTATATATATGCATGCTTAGTTTATTTCTTGCCTTTGTGGTTACTCTTAGACATAAGTGTATGTGTGTGCTTGAGAGTGTAGGTGTGTGTGGGTGTATGTGTGCATGTGTATGTGCACATATGCACTTGTGCATGTAGGCATATATATACATGTGTGTGTGTATCTACATATGTGTGTGTAGATTCTTGGTGTGTGATGAGCATGTGTAGATATAGGAATGCTTGTGTGTGTGGTGTGTGAGACCACATATACATGTGCATGTGTGAGCACATATGCCTTGGGCATGTGTGTGTGCTTATGTGTGTGTGTGGATGAACACATATCCCTATATAAGTTTATGCATATATGTGATGCTATGCCATTCTTAGGTAGACTTAATATGCGTTATTTCAAGAAGTGGACATGCCAAATATGGCAGCTTCCATTTATGGCATTAAGTGACTGATAGCTTCATATGATTCCATGTGCTATTTTTGAGCTACATTTGTGCTTGATGTTTCATGCAAGTACATAGGTATGAATATTGGTTTTGGGGTAGATTCATCCCAGGAATCCATTGGTGCAATCAGATTTCACTTGAGAGCAACTTCATAAAACTGCTATTTTCTGTTGTGATGCCCTTTTGTCCATTTACTATGATTTTATCTATGCATGTTTATAACTTGTTGTCAACATAAAAGTGTTAGATAAACTTGTTGTGAATGTCCTAGTATTTTCATTTAATATTCTAAGTCAACATATCCATGGAAACTTTGCTCTAAACTTGCTATGATAATCTGTTTTCTGCATGCTCTGAATTTCACCAAGTGTGGGAATTTGGAGTTATTTTCTTCCCCTCTTGTTTTGTTTATATTTGCTCCTCTGTTGGGAATTAGCCCAAGAACCAAACTGATGTTTGTTTGTTTTTATGTTTATCTAGCTCTATGTAAAATTGCATGCCCAGATACCTCCTGTAGATATCATTGTGGAGGCTGCCAAAATGCTTCAGAGCATGAGCAGCTGGTGAAAATCTGTAATTTTCACCAAGTCCCAATCGGTGATATTTTGTCCAAGTTAGAGACTGTAAATATGCTGATGTGTGGGCCCTTTGCTTTAGCTACTTATTGGAGGTTGTAATGCAGTTAGATGGATTCAGTTTCATGTCTTGTTTGAATTATTTAGAGCATTGTAGCCGTTGTAGATCTTGTAGTCAAAGTGCTATGTTGCTGTTAAAACAGATTGTGTGTCTAGATGGTTTTGAGCTTGTGTGAGCTATGGTTGATGGTGTGGTGTGTTCTCAAGCACCATTCCATTTGTATTTTTGTGCTTGATCATTTGGCATCCTGGTTACACAAGTGAGTGCCCATTTAGTTGAGTTTGTGGCTGTTTTGAACCCGTAGGCCTTTGTAACTTGTTTCGTAGTTTCCGGTTGATCCGAGACTCCGTTCACGACGTTCTTCATATTCTTTTGCATTGTTTTCCCGTGATGCACATGATTATGCCATGTTCATGCATGTCAAGATAAATTAACATGAGGTTCTGTCCAGTATATAAACAACTCAACTAAAGCATGTGAAAGTGACTAGAATAGTGGTGCATGCTTCCTTCTTCTCACATGAATCATATTGGTTGTTGCATTATGTTTTGCCGTGTTTATTTTCTGTTCTCTTATCTTGGGTAGCATCGGTAATGGAGAGCGGGTGGATTCTGGAGAGTTCGTGCAGGAAGAACAAGAGCAGTTCCAAACTGAGGAAATCACAGGCAAGATGACCGTGACCTTGACACCGTTTCTAGCTTTGTTATGCTTATAATTACATGTTCGCTGCCTACCACATGCCAACTGTCTTTGCCCTGAACCCAGACACTTCCTGTTCCTAGCAAATATTGTTTGGCTAAATAGGCTTGCTCAACCTCTAATGGATAGCTTTGCTAGTTGCAAGTGCCAGCTGGTCCATGTGATAACATGGGCATTTTGATATCATTATGTTTAAATTGTCGGGTGATTTGTTTCATTGTTGTCGGGTGATTTTTTCCGCTGTTGCCCCCTTAGTTTCGGCTACCGGTGTTTTATTCCATAAATGGTCGCTCCTAACACGTCGGGGTTGTTATGGGGACACCCTTGATAAATCGTGTAGTGTTAAGGCTTGTCTGGCAGGACCCAACTTTGGTTTTAATTGCTGCAACTTAATAATAAAACTGCATAGGGAATAGCTACCCCGAGGATTTAATCAACAACCCGGGCCAGTGCTCCTCATGAGTGTTGGTCCAAACTAGAGCCACTTGCGGGGCCTCCCGGGGCAACTCGGGGATTTCTATCAGGCCACTGTACGTACTTCTCATCCGTCGTGTCCTGAGAACGAGATACGCGGCTCCTATCGGGATCGTCGACACATCGGGTGGTCTTACCAGATTTTTATTACCTTAGCGATATATCTTGTGCATTGGAACTCCGGTGAAACTCTGGGTCTACGAGATCAGGAGTTTCGTGATAGAGGATTACTTTGCAGCCTATGGTAATTTGTGATGGACTAGTTGGAGCACCCCTGCAGGGTTTAATCTTTCGGAAAGCCGTGCCCGTGGTTATGTGGAAAATATGGATATTTTGATAACATCCGGTTCTAGACAACTTAAAGTAATTCTAATAAAACTGCCAACTGAGTGCATAATCGTGACTGTCTCTTTCGGGGATCCTTCTCTGATCGAGAACACGATGGGGTTATGTCTGACGTAAGTAGGTGTTCAGGATCACTTAGTGGTCAACTAGTATTCGACCGACTTGCATAGACCACCACATGGTTACTCTGATCATCGTAAGGTAGACACCATATATGCTTAGGTTGCTGCAAACCCATAAACTTAACCTTCCTCACCCATTAACTCGGCTAGATTCGATACCAAGGTCATTCGATTGTTGAGTCCTTGTGGCTCACGATTTACTACAAACACCCATAGGTACAGGTACACCTGATGCAGGAGATCCTGATGACAACCAGCTGAAGTGGGAGTTCGATGAGGACTGTGGAATACTGTACGTGACTTATCCGGAGGACTAGAGGCCATGGTCGTGATCGTGGGGCCACCATGTGGGATTTCATAGTTTTATTTGTTTTCATCTTGTCTATAGCTGGACTAAACCATGTTCTGAATAAGTGTGCATGTATGACTATATGACTATGTTCCTATCATATGGCAAGTGTATGCCCTACTTGTCATGCTTTCAGTTATGTAATGTTATGATTATCTCGCTTGCGAAACATTTAGATGTGCCCCTTTCCCTTTTGAAGCATCGTCCCCAAATAAGGAAATGGCCGCATCTTAGTCGTTACAATGCCATAGCCAACCTTTATAAGATTTCGCAATAAGATAACCACGAGGTTTGGCTCTTTTAGTGAAGTCGACAATGTTGTGATTTTGTTGACGAAACACTTAGCAATCTATTTTAGTAAATAGCACATTGAAACCAAAGTGAGTTAGTCTAGATACGGAAAGAAGATTATAGCCAAGGAATTCAACAAGCATGACATTTTGAATAGAACTACCATGAGATATGGACACCTTACCAAGACCAAGTACCTTACCCCTAGAGTTGTCTCCAAAAGTCACATGTCTCTATCTCCGGTCATGTGATCGGTGCATCCACTATCGAGAATCCACTCTTTTCCTCCGTACATGTAGTCTTTGAAGTTTTCCATGAGGCTTAGACTCTTCATAGTCTTCTCACATTCAATGTCAATACTCTCGTGTTCATCATAGTAGCCATCTTCCATATCGTCATCGTCAAGTGGAGTATCCTCGTCAAAAAAATCAAGAGATTCATTAGAATTGTGATCATGACAATGTTCAAGTTTATGAATGTGAAAACAATGATGTTATTGATGGTTATGAATTCTCCTTTAGCGTGGATGAGATCACGAAGATCAACCAAGTAATTATCAATGTTCGGATCACTAGGCTTCATTTTGCGAAAAGCAACAGTTTTATTGAGTATGACATCAAGATTTTTCAAAGAGTAGTTTGGATATCTATTCTCTAAATCTTTCCAGGAATTAGTATAAGCACACTCAAGGTTTTTCATTTGATAAAACATAATTCTTGGCAATCCTCTAATGATAAGATTAACAGTTCTAAGATTATGAAGCATATCAGTTTCTTCCTCGTGTGAAGGATGTAAGAGATCAATGGGAGGCACAGAGGTATCCTCAACATACTTGCTCAAATGGAATGCATCAAATATATCAAGCATTTTGTCTTTCCATTGACTATAGTACTCCCCCATTGAGAATGGGAACTCTACAACTAAGACTCCCCAAACTAGACACATCCATCTTCCTCAAATGGTGATTAAACCAGAGATATGGAGACCAAGTCTCTGATACCAATTGTTGGATCAAGAAGGGACGTGTAGAGGGGGTGAATAGACTATTTGGCAAACTAGAAAACCTAACCTTTTCCCAATTTTATTAGTTGGCAAGTTTTAGAATTCTAGCAAGTCTAATACACACTACACATGCAAGTTAACGAGTATGGTAGTGGAAAGTAAAGACATGCACATGAAAGTAAGGGGAAGAGATAGGAAGATCAAACACAAAGATGACACAGAGATTTTTGGGATGGTTCCGATGGGTGGTGCTAGCGTACCTACGGAGGGTAACGGCTGTGTCAGACCACGTAGGGATCCAGCCACAAGAGGTTCGTGAAGAAGAACCCTTTTCTATTCGACCATGGCTTACATCCACGAAGGACTAGCCTCACTTTGGGTAGATATTCATGAAGTACGTGATCTCCTTGCCCTTACAAACTTCTTGGTTCAACTCCACACGAAGTTCGAGGCTCCCAAGCAAAACTAAAGCAATCTAGGAGACACCATTCTACCAAAGGTGATAGATGTGGTATGGATGATGAACTCCTTTCTCTTGTGATTCAAAAGAGAGTCTCCTTAACACTCAATCACCCTCTCACATATTTGGCTTGGTAGAAGAGATTGATTGGGTCGAAAGCAACTTGGGGAGGCTAGAAATCAAGATTCATATGGTTGGAGTGGAATATCGTATGGTTGGAGTCGAATATCATATGGTTGGAGTGGAATATCTTGATATCAACACATGAGTAGGTGGTTCTCTCTCAGAAAATAGATGGGGCAAGTGTTGGCTTGTTCTGAGTGCTCTCTTTGCGAATGACAGGGAGGTGGATGGGTATATACACTACTAGAAAAAAGGATGTTAGTGGCGCACCTGTTTTGGCTATTAATGGCGCACTACAGGTGCGCCACTATTATCATGCCACTACTAATAAATAGTAATGGCGCACGCCTGGTGCGCCACTGTTAATCTACATAACAGTGGTACACCACCTGGTGCGCCATTACTAGGCCGAGAAGTGCGCCACTGCTGTGGGTTACTAATGGCGCACTTTTAGATAATGCGCCACTCGGGTGTTTATTTATGTGTGCCACTAAAATGCAATATGGTGCGCCACTACTATGAATATTAGGAATTTTTTTTTCTTTTCTGATATTTGCACAGGTTACAAAATACATTACAACACAGAATATAAACAGCACAACATATAAATAGAAGATTTATCGAATACAATGGAACATTAGTCTCTGAATACAATTTATCATAGTGATACATATATAAGTGATGTAGAAGTAAGTGATACATATTCTATACAATAGTTTCATAAAATATCATCACATCATCTCGAAAATAGCGATAGATAGTGATGTAGAAGTAATCATCATAGTCAATGAGACATCATATAACAAAAGTTGGTCACTAGTCATAATCACAACTCCTCATCATCATCATCGTCAACTCTAACACATTGTAGCACATCATCACATCATCTCGGAAATAGCTAATAATCATCATAGTCATTACCACCAATACTATTTAATATCATTTTCGTCAATGAGACATCATATAACAAAAGTTGGTCACTGGTCATAATCACAACTCCTCCTCATCATCATCGTCAACTCTAACACATTGTAGCACATAATAACACATTGTACCTAGGACCTACTCCTCTGCTTAGGTAGAATATCATAAAACAAGATAGGCCCTAACTCTCCATTATGGAGAATGGAGATCATCTTATCTCCAATTCTTGGTCTACGCACAATGTTTCTTCCAAGTAGCTCTCTACGATTGACCATACATTTTTTCCAATCTTTGATTGTCATGACTTCATCGGTTTTAGAAATCTGGTATGGACAGGAGTGATGAAGATACCTAGGCTGACCTGGTCGTGCTGGTCGTATCATCATAACATCAACGCGGCCTCTTGGTAACATCAGATGAGGCACACAATCTTGCTGGATTTTCTGTTGAAAAACATAATATTAGCTTTGTAGCTAGCAATGTAGTTTAGTTTTACAAGAATTTATGCAAAAGATGCATGGATGTCGTAATAGTAGAAAATCTTACCATACAATCTCCATGCATGTTACCGTAGTTCACCACGTGCACTAGTGGCACATATTGACCATAATGTTGGGGAGTTTGCTGATAGGTATTGTAATTCTCAAGATCATTGATAAATGCGACAAGATGATGTTTCTCCTTACAAGTTAATTCTGCTTCATCATTGTAGTAATAGGTTCTGTCTACCATTTTCCGTACATTTTTTGAAGAATGAAAATAAGCTGTCAATGGAAATAAGTCTTCAACTATTTTTAAATAAACAATATAAATTATTTAATAAATGTGGATGAGAAACTCACATAATGGTAGAACACGAGGTGTCTGCACATCGACCCAGATGTCGATATTACCTTCAATTTCATCTTCCGCACGAATATCAAAGGTAATAAGCATATTAGGCTCAAATGCATAAGCCTTGCATAGTGCTCTCCAACTTTTGCATTCAAAATAGGAGTAGGTGTCTGCATTGTACAATTTTACGGCAAAAGTATAACCATGCTCGGTCCTCAAGTGAACTATCTTTACCTCCATATTTATTTCAGTAGTGAAACCAGACTTATCCAACACATAATGTCTTGCATGGCACGGGATACACTAGTAGAATAGTAAAAAATAAAAATTATAAGTTGAAGCAAAAGAAGTCATGCTTAATTACGAAAAAGTCTTGTCGTTGTGACTTACTGTATCCACTTCGAAGTCCTCATCCAGCATGATGCTGAAGCGCCTATCATCAACTAGGTGAGGCATGTCGCAAAGGCCGCGCTTGTCTTGGCAGTATTCGCACATAACGAATTCCCCTTCGTCGTTAGACATTTCTTAAAACAGAGAAAAATTGGGCATGACATTTGCTAAAACGTGGACATATGGAGCGCCTGAAATTTGCCGGAACGGAAATGAATCAACATTCCGGCAAAACATAGGCTGCTCGGATATAGCAACAATGGACAAGTACAAAAGATGGGGTAAAACAGAGAATATTATGAACAACCTCTAATGCCTAACCATATTGCAAAATTTCCCCCCAAACATTCTTACATGCCCTAGGTCAGCAAACATCCCATCTTCACTAAGTCTCTTAACCCCTAGATGCATTGGTAGACCCTCATACCAAAATTACTGATAAACACTACTACTATCTCCTATCCACATATATTACTTTAGATGGATTGTATAGCATTTGAACAAACTTTAGGTGAAAATGTTGCGTCTAGCATGTGCGTTTCCATAAACAAAATTCCATTACCCATTAGCGTGTACTGTTTCGATTCAGATATGCATGGGCCCTTCTGACAGGGTCGGCTCAAAGTGGACTCCAGCGTCTAGCATGTGCGTTTCCATAAACCTGTCCTTGGAGTCTGCTCAATCAGCGACAACTCATAAACGAGTCCACTGTTGCAGATCAAAATCCACATGAACCCTGCGTGATCACCTGGACGCCTGGCGCCCAGCCAAACGATCCAGGAGACAGCGGAAGAATCCTTCCATTCCATGGGCATGCAGATGCCGCGGAGAGTCCACGTGAGCGCACGTCGTCGCGCCTGCAACCAGGTACTACGTCGTGCGTACTTACCACCACTGATAAGCGTTGGCCGGCGATGGACACGGCGGACAGTTTATACATTATGTGAAATAGTATGCTAAATATCAGTAGTGCAATCAGTTGCGTGCGCGCTATTTGCTCTAAACTAAAGCATAGCAACACAAGTCCTTCTCCACATCGTAGATCAGACATCCGTAGCGTAGGGAGTGAATCGAACTAGCACCTATCCTCGAATTCGAATCGGACAGTGATGAGGAACATGGCGACTTGGCCGTCTTATATAAGCCAACGACACGAAATTTCTCGACGGCGGCTAGCAGGGGCCGCGAATCCGGAGATCGATGCGGTGCGGCGCGCGCCCAGAGATCGTGGACGGCGGTAGGATGTAATCGGTCGTCGTACGGAAAACGGCCTCGTACCTCGGAGCCCGACGGCCGGCGGCTGCGGCAGGGCGGGGCGGGGTCACGGCAGCAGGGTACACGATGCCCCGGCGAGGGGGGCAGCGACGCGCATGAGATGCGGAGGGGCGCGGGGATGGTGGGGTTGGAGCGCGGATGGGGTCGGGTTGGGGTCGGGGTCGAGGCGTCGGCGGCGACAACAGAGTCGATCTGGAGGCAGACACGTTGGCGGAGGCGGTTGGTCTCGTCAGCGGAGTGGCGGCGGTGGCTGGCAAAGGAGAGACGAGTGAGGGGAGGGAATGAAAGAAGGGGAAGGAGTAGGATAATGCCGTAGTGGGGGGAGGGTTAGCAATGGCGCACCTTTTAGGGGTGCGCCATTGGTAACGAGGGTTACTAATTGCGCACCTGGTGTGTGGTGCCCATTACTAGTTTTGAAAAAAAATTGTTAGTAGTGGCGCACCGTGGGTGTGGCGCATGCTACCTCTTGAGCTTGCGTTGGTTTTTCCCTTGAAGAGGAAAGGGTGATGCAGCATAGTAGCAGTAAGTATTTCCCTCAGTTTGAGAACCAAGGTATCAATCCAGTAGGAGTATCAAGCCAAGTTCCTAAAGTACCTGCGCAAAAATAGCAAACTTGCACCCAACACTACAAAGGGGTTGTCAATCCCTTCACGATTGATTGTAAGGTGAGATCTGAAGGCGGAAAGTGAAACGAAGTAAAAGTGTGGAGTTAAAAATATAATGTGAAGTAGACCCGGGGGCCATAGTGTTCACTAGAGGCTTCTCTCATGATAGCAAATATTACAGTGGGTGAACGAATTATTGTCGAGCAATTGATAGAACCACGCAAAGTCATAAAGATATCTAAGGCAATGATCATACATATAGGCATCACGTCTGAGACAAGTAGACCGATACTTTCTGCATCTACTACTATTACTCCACACATCAACCGCTATCCAGCATGCATCTAGTGTATTGAGTTCATGACAAACAGAGTAACGCCTTAAGCAAGATGACATGATGTAGAGGGATAAATTCATGCAATAGATATAAACCCCATCTTTTTACCCTTGATGGCAACAACACGATGCGTGCCTCGCTACCCCTTCTGTCACTGGGTGAGGTCACGGCACGGTATGAACCCAAAACCAAGCACTTCTCCCATTGCAAGAATCATAGATCAAGTTGGCCAAACAAAACCCACAACTCGAAGAGAATTACGAGGATATGAAATCATGCATATAAGAGATTAGAAGAAACTCAAATAAGATTCATAGATAATTTGATCACAAATCCACAATTCATCGGATCTCGACAAACACACCGCAAAAGAAGAGTACATCGGATAGATCTCCATGAAGATCATGCAGAACTTTGTATTGAAGATCCAAGAGAGAGATGAAGTCATCTAGCTACTAGCTATGGACCCCAAGGTCTATGGTGAACTAATCACGCATCATCGGAGAGGCAATGGTGTTGATGAAGAATCTCTCCGTGTCCGAATCCCCCCTCCGGCAGGGCACCAGAACGTTCCCCAGATGGGATCTTGCGGAGACAGAAGCTTGCGGCGGTGGAAAAGTATTTTCGTGGCTCTCTCCCGTGGTTTTGGATTTTTCGGAGATTTATAGGCGGACGAAGTAGGGCAGAGGAGCCACAGGGGGCCCACAAGCCTGCTAGGCGCCCCCCAGGCTGCGCCTAGATGGCTTGTGACCTCCCCCGGGGTCCTTTGCCTTGGTTCTCAAGTTCCCCGCGTATCTTCTGTTCCGGAAAAAAAATCTTTTCGGAGGTTTTATTCCGTTTGGACTCCGTTTAATATTCTCCTCTAAAAAGGGTCAAAAACACGGAAAAAAATAGGAACTGGCACTTGGCACCGAGTTAATAAGTTAGTCCCAAAAAAGATATAAAAGGCATACAAAACATCCAAAGTTTGACAAGATAATAGCGTGGAACCAACAAAAATTATAGATACGTTGGAGACGTATCAGTGCGCCATTACTAGTTAAAACTAGTAATGGCGCACTTTCCCCTATTGCGCCACTGCTAAGTCTGGGAAGGGTGTCGGGCCAGGACAAAAAACTAGTAATGGCGCACCACACACCAGGTGCGCCATTAGTAATATGGCCATTAATGGCGCACCTGTATCTGGTGCGCCACTGCTATATAGTAGTGGCGCACCACATACATGGTGCGCCATTAATGTCCATATTAGCTATAGCCATTTTTCTAGTAGTGATATAGGCATCTCCAAAAATGCAACCATTACAACATTATTGACGAACCAGGTGGAACCGAAGTAAAAAACTCGGTTGCACCGACTAGTGCAAAATGTGGCAACTTTCAATGTTTCGTTGAGACCCGTATATAAAACTCAATGAGTCCAATTTTTTCTGGCCTGGGCAGTTACATAGACTCGGTGGCACCGATTTGTAAAACTCGAAGATTCTGACTTTTTAGCACATGGATACCAGGGAGTTGGTCAGTGATTTTTGGTTGCACCAAAATGGGACTTCGTTTCACTGACATGTTATGGTTAGCTCTAGATTATCTCTATGGTAAAACTTGGTAGGGACGAATCGGAAATATTGGTGGCACCGAATTTAGGCTTTGGGGTTTGGAATGAATATTTTTGTAAGAGAATTCATGAGGGTTTTTGGAGGCTAACTCTAAACACTTGAGCAACCAGATCATCATAGATACCTCATCCCCTTTTAATAGTATTGACATTCCTATGGACTCAAATGTGATTTCTCACAAGTTGCAAAATATAGTCTTGAAGCTTGATGAATTGCCAATCCTACTATAGTCATTCCTTGGGGCTTCTCCTCACATTTCGAGGCAACAATATTTTGGACTCAATCTGAAACAGTAGGTAGAACCATTAGTACAAGAGATGATATATGATTTAATGAATTATCAAAACCACCAAGGGAGCATATGTTCTTTCATAACCTCCTCTTGAAGTTCAATCACTACATGTGCATGATCAGCACCGTCCTTGGTTCTAGAAGCACAACAATCTTAGTATCTTGTCCAAAGCTTTCGTATAAAAAAATAGTAGCTTTAGAATAGTCCATATCAACCCAGTTAACATAGCCACAATTGCCAATCGCAAGACAAATAAGTTACTTAACCATCTATAGCTACAAAAGGTGAAATGGTACACGAGGGTAACTCCTTTTCATAAAGAAATTCATTAGTTATCTATGTTTTTCTCTATCTCCTAAATTGGAAACCTAGCAGTTAAGCTACAGAAAAACAAGAAAATGCAAAGATTCGGAGAAACAAAGTAGTTAAGCTACATAAAATCACACGAATTAAGCTTAGGAGAAACAAGAAAGTGCAAAGATTCAGACAAACAAAGCAGCTAAGCTACAAAGAAACACACCAATTAACTATGTTTATCTTTAACTATGTTTGCACAAGTAAATTCTCAAATAAGTAGATTAAGGATATCTATCACTGCCTAAGCTCTTATTTCAAACCAATGTGACCATTAACAATTACAATGCTACAACACAGATAATTGCATTACTAGAAAATTTAAACATCCAAATAAACAATTCACATCATATTTCAAATAAGCAAAGCAGGGCATGCATTGCAACTTACTTCCTCGCCACGTCCATAAAACCTTCTTCCAGTAATACTAACTTCAAATGCTACAAATTTTGCTGCTATTTTCCTATGGTACCACTCAACTAGGCCATTTGTCACCACATCACCTTTATAGTCCGGGTCATCTATGGTTAGGAGCGGTTGGATTAATTTCAAAATGAATTTGGAATGGTCAAATGAACAGTATCCGGTCCAAATCATACCAAAAGGAAATTCCCTGGTCTAAAATCCATAACACTAACCCTAGGCGATCAGACAGAGTACAGTGTGGCGGTATTACCTCCCTAACGAGGTGCAGCATCTCGTCATTGTCGTTGCTCTCCTCCCTGTCTTTCCAAGAAGGCATTCCGTGATTGAGTGGCGGTGACAATGAGATTGAGCGGCAGCAGCATAGAGCGAGAGTGAGAGCGAGAGGGAGGTTGAGAGTGAGGGAGAGGAGCGGGCAATTCTTGCCATTTCAGGCATCTCCCGACCAGCTCGGTCTTCTGGCCGGCTCGATCGATGGGGGCTATTAACGGTCGTTATTGCATGCGTCGTCCACACTATCCATGTGGTCGCTTTGCCGCATAAAAACGAGATCTTTTTTGTCAGTGTTTTTTGCCACTGTCATTTTTTCAGTGAGGTACAAAGTGTTATGTTTTGTAAAGTGGTGGTTTTCTAAAGCTATGACGCGAAGGTGATGGTTTCGTGCGTTTTCCTGCTTGCTTTGCGAATAGGATTATTGGTTTGATCAATAAATACATCAAACTCTTCCTTTGGAGAATGTGTGGACATGATATCAGATCAATAAATACATACAAAATTTCCTTTGGAGAAAGTATGGGCATGAGAACTGTGGTGCAATGAAGGCAGAGAGGAAGCTTTGATGCATATGTTTTGGAACTACACGTGTGCACATGACTTTAGAAAAAACTTTTTTGGTAAGAGGCTAATAGGAATCTCTACTTTTGATGAAATTATGATTGGTTTTCAGAAACTGTCAAGGTCTATTGCATTTGACATCATTATTTTGGGATGCTAGAATATTTGGACATAGAGAAATTGCAAAAAAATTAGAAGAGTCCCTAGCCATAACACCTGGAAATACATGCTTAAATAAGATTTGGAATTATTGGGCCATAGACCACAGAAGCATAAACTTCTTTGTTTTCTCCATGTTGCCTAGAGCTGGGATTGGATAGTTTTATTTTTCTTTTCTCTTGTTGTCTATATGTATTTACTTTAGTTATATATTGAAAATACCATAGAACAATTGTTCTACAGTTTAGAGTGAAAAAAAGATCGGCTCCTGATCAAGCAGAATATTGCCTATCTCTTTTGGGGCAACCCGGAATGAGAAGTTGAGTTTGTCAATTTGGTTGACAAAAACCTGCTCTTACAGCCCACCAATACCCGATTGAAGGATCGTGGCAATAAGTGTGTGTTTTGGAAGAATTTGGCAAAGTCAAAAGAAATTGGACGTGGCTAGCGAGTGCTAGGCGCTCGCTCGCATGCGCGAGCGCACTCTCAAAAAGGGAAGGAGCCCCCCACGTGCCGAGTGAGGACAGCCAAAAAAGGAGATCACGTGCAATTATTAGCATTTTAAAAAAATAAAAAAGTCATAACTTTTGATTCGAGTGTCGGAATTAGATCTGTTTTCACTATTGGGTTTCTCGTGACGAGTTCTTTCAAACTAGATATCATATGAATAGGTTTTGACAAACTTTTTTTCGAGCAACTTTGTGTGCTATAGAGGCAACTTTAGTGATATAGGAAAGCAACTCCCCCCCCCCCTAGTATGACTACCTATCATCGGAGGATTCTTCTATGTTGGTTACCATGACTACCAGTTGACTAGATTCACCTCTAAAATCTTTACATATTAATCAATGGTCTTGGTAATGTTTCTGTTCATGAGGATTGGGTACATGGTTTTAGACAACTTGTATGGTTGATTGTGGGCAACTAGATACATGGTTTTAGACAATTGTACGGTTGATTGTGGGCAACTGGATACATGATTTTATGCAACATTATGGTTGACTGTAGGCGACTATGACTTCTAACCAATCAACCTCGCTTTAAAATTCAGATCCATTTTCACGGTTGGGTTTCTCGCGGCGAATACTTCAAAACTAGATCTCATATGGATATGTTTTGATAAACTTTTTTGGGGCACTTTTTGTGCAACGGAAGTAACTCGACTGCTATAGGGAAGCAACTCCTTCTTTTTTGTCCAGTAGGACTACCTATTAGGTTGGTTTGTGTAAAAATGATAAAATCACATAAAGCATGAGGTGTCTTTAGTGTTACATACAAACAACTTCACTGCACTATATGTACCTATGAGTTTTGCTAACATTATCCCAACTTGTGTATTGTGGTTGCTCAGTTGTCTATTATTGATGATCTTTGTCTACATGACCCTCAATTTCCTACAAATAATATGAAATTGCCTACTATTGATGCCTAGTTGACTGTTGTTGGTAATTAGTTTCCTACCATTGCTTCTCAATCGCCTAACTTTGTAAGTAAGTTGCCTACAATGTTAAGAAAAATAATGATACAAAACTTTTGTAGGTAACTAATGTGCAAAGTTAGAAAACTGAATAGCAATGGTAGGCAACTAAATACCGATAACAAGCAACTAGACATCCATATTAGGAAATTTCGAAGTCTTTGTGGGCAACTGAGACTCAGCCGTAGGCAATTGACAAACAACGATAAGCAATTGAGCACTGTTATAGGCAAGTTGGGATAATGTTAGCAAAAGTTCACGGGTACAAATAGCCTAGTGAAGTTGATTGCATGTAGAACTAAAGACGTCTCATGTTTTGTGTGATTTTATCATTTTTACACGAACAAATCTAACAGGCGGGCCTACTTGGCTAAAAAGGAGTTGCTTCCATATAGCACTGAAGTTGTCTCCGTTACACACAAAGTTGTCTAAAAAAAGTGTATCAAAACATATCCATATGTGATCTAGTTTTGAAGCAAGAAACACAACCGTGAAACGGATCTCAATTTTAACACTTGGTTCAAAAGATATAGCTTTTAGAAAAAAGGAAGGAAAGTAATTAATTGTAATGGAGGAGAGAACTAGTCGCGTGCAGGTTTCTTTTTTGGTTGTTCATGCCGCATGAGGGTTTGCTCCTTCCTTTATTATAAGTTCTTAAGGGGAACGAGGGGCCCACCCTCTTAAAAATCAGGGGCCCACCCTCTTAAAAATCAGCGTGTAACCTTATGTAACTCTTTGTATGTCTAGCATTTTTGGGTGAGGCCCCTCATCCCCTATAATCAATCACAATGCTCCGCATCGGTTTGTATGTAAAATCTTTATGTAAACATTTATAGATGTAGCATTACTCTTTTTATTAGCATGCTCAATTAATGCTAGTCCTTGTATTTTTGTTTCAAAACTTGGGTGGTGCTTAATTTCTATGGATCGCCGTTGGTATGCATGAACCAACCAGTTGCACGTTTGGTAAACTTCAATGATTGTGGGCGCGTGTGACTACCGTGGTCGTCAGATAAACCCCATACTAAGTCGTCGTCGTCGCATACGCTAAGTAGCTATGTGCAGTCCAGCCTTTCATCTAGCTGCTCACTCACATCTCCTACTCCTCCATTGCCCCTCTATATATACCAATCACGGCGCACAGCAGCGCTGTACATTTACTCGATCAGTCTCCATATCGCAGGCCGCCAAGTGCAGGAAATGGAGAGCGCAAAGGCGCCGACCGGCGAGGTGAACCTTGACCTGCGGCTCGTTCACCCACTGGCGGCGGCAAGGCGCCCGCACCCGCATACGCCGAGGGTCGCCGACCGGACCTTCTCGTGCACCTACTGCCGGCGCAAGTTCTACAGCTCGCAGGCGCTGGGCGGCCACCAGAACGCGCACAAGCTCGAGCGCAGCCTCGCCAAGCGCAGCCGCGAGCTCTCTGCCGCCGGCCCGGGGGCGCTCGCCTCCTCCAGCGCCGCGTCTACTCCGCCGCCGTCCGACTTGATCAGCTGGTACACGCCAGGAGGCGGGGATAGTGGGCAAGCTGCAGGGTCGGCCGCCGCAGCCGCGGCCGTCGTCAGCTGGATCGCCGACGGCGGGCGCCGCCGCTACGTGCGTCGCGTGCACGCGGCCAGCAACGGGGAGGACGACATCGATCTGTCGCTCAAGCTGTAAGGTGCACGCACGCACGCACGCACGCATATGGACTAGCATGCATCTAGCTTGTCCGTCCGTACGTTATTACAGATTTACAGTATAGTTCTACACTTCTACTTCTACTAGGTGCGTCAGTTGTTTCTGTGCATGTATGGGACGACGTTATTTGTTGTTTAAATTCTTTTATTTATTCAAGTCCGGTTTGTTGGCCGGGTTGATTATATATATCAACCAGTATCCTACGTACATATATAATAGAACTAGCTCTCATAGTAACCAAATCAGCAGCTAGCTCGGTGATGCAATTTCTAAATCTGATAAATTCGATTCGATGCAGTTACGAAGTTCTTACTTGCTTCAGTTGCAATTTCATCACACACAGTAGTACTCCCTTCATTCCTAAATATATTTTTTCTAAAAAAGACTATGGACTACATACGGGCATATGGACATACTTTTGACATAGGTTTTCGCTCTGCTTTATAAATAAAACGCCAAGTCTACAACCAGAGATATAAATATAAAATTCACTGTCTGTTGGGGCCACAGCACAAGCAAGCCAAAAAAACCGGAGAAGAAATGGAAAAAAAGCCACCAAGTGATCATACATTAGAGTATAAATTCACTTATTTTATTCCGTATGTAACCCATAATAAAATCTTTAGAAAAGACTTATATTTATGAACGGATGGAGTATATACATATACACGTGTGCTATTGCATGCTACTATCTCCTTTTGGAAATATTTTTTTTGGAACACAATACAAACGCAAGCGTTCGTATACACGTGCATACACTTATTCATATGAACGCACACACTGAGCCAACATGTCATCTTAAAATTTATGAAGTTATCTTAGGCGTCTCGTCGTCGACAAAAACGTCTTCTCCCACTGAAAACATATCGTCGAAAATCATGAATTAAATTCAAAAATAATGCAAGCACAAGGACTTGAATCCTGATAGATCGGGAATACCACTATTCCTCTAACTATCGAATCACAGATTAGTTTGATCCTTTCAGAAATTTCTACCTTGTAGGGCTGTTGATGTGATCTGTAAATGAGCGAAAAGAAGGGCATACGAGATCTATCTGTCAAGCACACAAGTTGGGCAGTCCGACTCAACTTACATATCCCATCCAGGAGGTCTAAGTCATGCAGCAGCTGAGATCGATGTGCTACTTCACACATTTGATTATTGGCACTGGATTTACTGTCGTGCCTAAATCGCAGACCTAGTATTGGACGTCTTGTACTCCCTTTCTAAATGTAAGACTCTTCGATTTCAATATGGACTACGTAAAGTTGTATATAGATATCTTTTATTTTAGATTATAAATTTATCTATTTTATTTCGTATGCAGTCTATATTAGAATTTTTAAAAAAGACTTATATTTAGGAATTGAGGAAGTAAGTAGTAGCAAGAGAATCCCACCCAACATATACTCGTGTAACCCCCTTGCATCGCCACCCTAGGGCACTAGCCCCTCCTCCCCGGCAGATTCCTGTTGTTGCCGTTGACATGGGCTCCAGTGACGGCCACGCCTAGCGCCAAAGGTGCTAGGGCGGGTGGGTTGCGGCGGCTCCCCCATGAGGTGGCTGGGGCTGCTCGTATGGGGTGGCCTTGAGCGGTGGTCAAGGCGAAGGTCTTAGCTGTGTGGCGGTAACTAGCTACCTCATGGCCCGCGGGGTTATTTGATGGGCTACCCTGTTGTATGATTGTCGGCAGCCAGGTGCGGCGGCCATGGATCTGACGTCCTGGTCAGATCCTATCGTAGCATGAAATTAAACTTCCAACAGTATTATGAGACCGGTGTTGGGCGGCTGGAGGCTTCCTACCGGCATTCTGGCGGCGGCGTACGTCTACATAGCAAGGTTGCACGTAGATCCAGTCAACAATAAGATTGGAGTGATGCGACTTTGATGAAAACTGTGCCGACTTCGATCATGACGGACGATGACGGCGTCTCCCAAATCGTTTCCTTATTGAGGCACGTCGTTGCAGGTTGTGTCACCACTCAGGATGTTCTGGGCCAACCCTAGATCTGATCTCTCGCATCACACAAGGGCGGCAAGTGTTGACTGGAGGGGATAAGAGGTGGAACGGTGTTGCATCTTCACCATTCACATCGGCGTATTAGGGTCTCGGTATTGGACATGTGTTGATAGATGCGCGTAGGAGGATGGTGTTGTGCGTCGTCGATGTGGTGTTAACGATAGATAGGTCTGACAAGGTCAATGCATTGATCACTTTTAAAGATGGAACGATGAAAAATGATGACGGTGGAGTATAGAGCGTGCACATGCGGTTAATTTACTAGACCGTTGATGCTCCTGACCAGCCGGCTAGTGGCTTTGTAAGGCCATCGAATTATTTGATGTGTGTTGGCGTGAGGTTAAGGTGCACCATCAAGCTTGTAGGAATGGCGACAGTGTTCGGCGGCGCCGGGGCGGGGGAGAGTAATAGTTTCGCATTTGATATGTTGTGCTGATTCTGCAGTTCTCTTACTACCTAACCAGGTCGACACTTCATGTGGTTACGGTTCACTTGGTCCTGTAGCTTTCAGTTGCGGATCGTACGCCCATGTGTCATAGCAGACACTAGCTAAAGCTTGCTCCTAGTGCTCTTGACCACGCGAACGAATTGCCAGAAAAATTAAGAAAAAATCTGGACGAGCAACTCCAACGTGCCGATTCAAACGGATAGTGGTTTTGTTTGTTTTTTGCCTATTTGAACTGACCGTCCGTTCCGCGTCTATCTGCTTTTCTTTTTGGGTCAGCCACGCGTCCAACAATGACGATCCATTTTATGTCCGTACAGTTAGATTAAACAGGCCAGCATGCCAACGTCCAAGAGTTCATGTCGGTATCATGTCAGCAGCCGACATACATTGTCAGCCTACATTAATACCATCACGCAGTTCATGCTGGCACACTTGCCAGCGGCCGGCACACATGCCAGCACGCCAAAAGGGGCGGGAATTCAACCACGTCATGTCCGCCCGTGGTCATGTCAGCACACTTGCCGACATACAAAAAAGGGACTGTGATCTCCATCGCAGATCACAGCTGGTCGAACTTGAGCATTTCGGCCTGCATCTTCTCGAACCATAGCCTCTTCCTCGGCGACATGGTGTTCAGATCAACCTTCATGATCTTCGCGCTCGCGTTCACGCTTGCGAGAGCCACTTCTTTCGCCTTGTTCCTCGCATTGATGGCCTCGATCTCCAGCATATTGGCTTGCTTTCCTCCTCCAACTAAAGCATCTTGGCTTGCCTCTCCGCATTCATCTCGAGCCTCATCCTTTGGATTTCCATGAAGGCGTGCATTTGCTCTTCCTTTTCTTGCCGGCGCTTCTCCTCCTTCATGTCCTTCTTGCTTATCATGGCCTTCACCTTTTCAACCAAGGAGATCGACGCCGCGTCCCGCCTATCCTCCTTCTTCGAGTTGGTCTTCCCCCACATCCGGGCCTTCTCACCACCATGGTCCCGCGGCGGCCTTGCGGGGGGCCGGGCCTTGCCTGTGGCTTCGGCGGCGGCGATGAACGAGGCCATGAAGTTGATGGCGGCGGCGGCCTCGAGGTCGTCGTCCATGGCGGTAGGAGCAAGCACGGGAGCGAGCGGGAGGTTTTGGGGAAAATGGAGGGAAAAAGTGGTTGCTTTGTCGCTGACTTGCGGGTCAGGGAGGGAAGTAGGCGCGGCTGCTTCGTGTCCTCGCCGACGCAAATCAAGCTCAAAATTGGGTCGGAAATGGGACGACAGGCGGATAAACAGCGGACGCGCGTCCGTTTGGATCGACGCGTTGGGCCAACTATTTGTTCACGCATACTCAAACGGACGACGACGGACCAAATGGGTCGTTCCTTAGAGTTGCTCTTAGTACTTTTTTTATCGAAGGGGAGGGGAAAGCTCCTCCACCACCTAAATATATTCAATCCAACTTTCTTAGAAGCTTCGTGGAAGTAAACCAGAATCCACACGGGTAAACAAGAGAAGAGACACAACCAAAAACACACGCACACACACACACACATCCAGCGGAACCACCAAAAGACCCCGCTGAGGAAAGGGCACACATGGAGAAGAACGCCATTTGAGGATCCAAAGCTGGATGCATCATCACCACTTACCGTCATCACAAATCTCATGAGCACAACCTAAAAGGAGAAGGGCCAGAACTCACATCTTCATATGACCAAGCAAGAAGAAAAGGCTTAAACGTTGGTTGTTTGGTCGCCACCAAACAATACCCTGCGGAGTAGAAACAACGTGATCCATTGAGTAGGATAAGAACCCGCTAACCCGGTTTCGGATGAAAAAAAAATACTAATCACCATCCAATAGAATTTACTATTGGTATCTGCCTTTCTCTTTGTATGATACTTTTTGTGCTAATCACGCTACATGAAAGCCAAGCTTGCAATCGATGGATCCAATGGTCTGGAGAAGCTAACACCACCTTTCCTGTTTGTATGTACATAAAAAAACAATATTCATCCAAAGAGAATGCCGGAGCCTATTTCTTATATAGTGCTCCTTTCAAAGCAAACCACTGTTCCCTCTCTGATCTTGTGGATGGTTGAAACAATCATGTATCCTACGGCCAACAAAACACAGTGGAATTAAGGGAAATGCATCCTGAATCAACCATTTTGGACAAACGATGTCGATTAGGAGCTCGACCCTACTCGGTCAATGAGGAGATAACCGTTCTGCTCGCTCGCGCTCCAATGTTGCAGAGGAGGACGGTTACCTCTAAGTCAACCTATGGCATGCTCTGGCACGCAAGCATAAGTTTTTCCCCAGCAATCTCGATCTGGAAATGTTGGGCGCCACTTTCGTGCAAAATATTCATGTGGTTTGCTACGCAGTACCGGCTCTGAACATCGGATCGAAGATTACGACATGGCCTGCAAGATCAAATCTCTGTTTGCTACATTTGCGCACACGAGGAGGACACGGTTGACCACATCTTGATCCATTATGTCTTCGCTCGACAAGTTTGGCATGACTGTTTCTTCACGGTCAGAGTTAGTGCCGCTTTGACTCCTTCGATCGAGAATAACCTTGTAGCTCGTGGATGGAAACTCGTAAACAGATAACGAAGAAAAACAGGAAGGGATTCGACTCCATTTTTTTTTTAGAAAAAGGAGGATGACCCCCGGCCTCTGCATCTGGGAGATTTTATTGATGCGGCTATTTTATTGATTATTCTCGAGGACCTCACAAAGTATTACAACAATATGTGTGAATCCGCCAACTTCGCAACATATGTCCCTACTCCTATCCATATGATGAAGGGGTGCTAGCTGGGCCACATACCAAGACCAGTTACCTAATCCTAACATCAAAAACCGGGAGCCCCAGCAGAGCCGGTCGAGCCATCTGCCACATACCGGGTGTAGGGCACAAAACCGATCTGACGCACTCGTGTGCAGTCACCGCCATCTTCCACCGGTTCGTCTTCAGAGCAGATATTGAGGCTTCTACCTTGTGTAGCCACTCTGCCATCGATGTCACCATGACGCCAGACAGCTATCTCCTCCTGCGCGAGTCCATCTCCACGCATCGGTCGTCGAGTCCCCACAGCGCCATGCCGCTGATATCCTCCGCCATCAATGTGTGAGATGAAGCACCGCTCCACCATTCCTCCAGCCAGCACTTGCTCCAAAGCGATGCCCCAGGAGGGAAGGCGATAAAACGCCATCATCGTCCGATCCAGGAAGACCCAGATCTAGGGTTTCCCCGGAGCATCCCGAGCCTGATGACGCAAACAACAATGCCGTTGCTCCAACAGACGAGCGCCGCTGACGTCACAGCCTCCAAGATGAAGCTGGCCCGAATGCGTCGACATCGAACCGCCGCCACCTCCACCACCACTTGAGCCGCCCCCGAGCAACGCCTTCAAGAAGGATAACGCCACCGCGGTGTCGTCGTCGCTTGCAACAAGGGGATCTGAGGTTTTCACCTGAGCTCCTCGAACGGGTGGAAGGAAGGGGATCCTCTCCAAAGCCTCCAACAAGGGGAACAACACCCAAAGGCGCTGCCTTCGGAGTGGCCGCCGCACCGGCCAAGGGACTCCCCCGGAACCCTTGCAACCACCGGATCTGCAAGGTCAGCACCCAAGACCAGCAAGAAGCCATCAGGGCCCGGATCCGCTGCAGATCGGAGTAGATCGGGGTCGAGGACAAGCAACACCATGGCCACCAGCATCCAGCGAGGACCGCCGCCGCAGACGCTGCCACCCCCCGCGTCGTCCGGGTCAAACAGGGAGCCGCCAACCGCGCATAGGGGCCACCACCACCTGCACACGCCAGAGCACCGTCGCTAGCCCAACGCCCACCACCGCCGGTCGAGGGCCTCCGCCGAGCGCCCCACTCCCCGCCACCGCACGTCGAGGCCTGGCCTCTCGCGCCCGACCGCGATCGCCACAGGACACCGCCGTCAACCGCCTAGATCCGTCGCCCGTGGAGGAAGGGGAGCCGGGAGAGGGAGTCCCCCCGCCGTCGCCATCTGCCACGCAGGTTTCGCCCAGCGGCGTCACCCGGCGGCGGCGAGGAGGGGAGGAAGAAAGGGTGACGACGACGCCTAGGGTTGGAAGCCCCCGAGTAGCCCAGGGCGGGGGTGACGCGAGGGGCATGTCTACATTTTCTCGTACCTATTACCGAGTGAATCCTCTCACATCCTACTCTTTTACCCTCGGATGGTCGTAGGTCGCCGTTAGGCTGCTCGTCCTTAGCAGCCAGCGGAGAATGAGTGCTGCATTCACACTCCATGGTCATGCTCATCTGCTGGCAGCTATGGAAGCATCGCAATGACATGGTGTTTGTCCCAATGAGGGAAATTTCTACAACAGAACACTTTATCGGTCAAATCTTCGATGAGCTGCGCTTGTGGGTCAGGGCAGGAAGATGTGGAGTAAACGCATTTTATGAGTAGTCGAGGTTAGAGCTCGGAGTGAAGAGTTTGGGGTCGGTAGACAGCCCTTTGTATGAGCTAGGGCCCTAATGTAACTAACTTCTTGTATATATTTCTACCTTTTATAAAGCTATGGTACATGATTGCGTACTCTCAAAAAAACAAAGAGATTTTTTTGGCAGAAGTGTGTGGTAGAATTTGTGGATTCTAGGATATGAAGATATCCAGGGCCACGCTTCGGTACACCACCCCTCCCAAAATGTATAAAGGGCAGAGGGATCATTTCACAGGGCGTACCGCGTCGCGTCGTACAGACCGCCCGCGTACGCCCACGACTGCCGCACGTGTACGCCCTGCATGGACCACTCCATCGGTACGAGTAAAAAAAAAGATTGTTCACCCGATCGCGCGACTACCGCCCATGTACGCTCGCCAAGTGGTCGCCCCGGGTGAAAACCTAATCCCTCCGTCGTCGTGTCGCCCCCAAAATTTTGTCGGCGGCACCGTCACCCGCTGTCTTCGACACCGCCGACGATGACCGCCTATGTTGGCCCGCCTACGTGCTGTCTTCGCCGCCTGAGTCACGGGGATCATGGATAATCATGACCTCTCCGAAGGCAGCGACGAGATAGGCAAGCTGTCGGTTTTTTAACATCGCATTGATTTCTTACTGTAATGTAATATAAAATTATGCGACATATCGTTAAGCAATTTGTTATGAAAATGATTATATTTGCAACAACTTTATGCGATGTTTCATTCAATCTAACACTAGATATAAATGTCGTGTATAGATAAACGAAGAGACGGGTTATGGCGGTAATGATTGGGAAAGCGAGAATGAATCCTAGACATTGAATATAGACCATCATGTTGGGGACAACTATATGAGTTTGGATGAATCTTATAGTGGCAACGTATATGTCATGAACGTTGACATAAACATGAAATACAAATGTATGCAAATACACATACATGTAAAAAAATTGACTTTTTTACACGTAGACGAGGATGATGACAATGAGAATATGGATATATATGATTCATATGCAGAAAGCGGTAGTCAGGTAGGGTTCACAAATAATGAGGCCATACCGATGCCATAACAACCTTATTAACACTTTTATAAATTATTTTACATCTACGCAGATGGATGCGGATGGTACTATGGACGGAATATAGTCGATGATTACATTAACGAGAGCGATGTCGATGCATCTTATGACGAGAGCTCGAGCAAAGTAAGTTTCTAAGAGAAGTTATATATGACACGCGCCGATACAACAACTGACTTACATACATGGTTTAATGTATTTTTTTATGGAAGGAGATGTTATTGGCCCTACTGGGAAAGATGAACATCATGTTGGTGATGACTGTAATTTTGACGTTGGCTATGATGAATTTCAGCAAGAGTCGCTGGACAGACATTGGAAGGTGATGGCCACCGCGTTCAGGCCAGAAGAGGAGGCGCGCGATTTCTATAACGCGTACGCGAAGGAACATGGGTTCAACATCAGAAGGGACTTGCTGAGACGGAAACAGAATGTTGAGGGAACTATGCGCTTCAGACGGTTTCTATGTTCTAGGGCTGGGAAATGACAGACCCAGTTTTGTACCATGGAAGGGAGGACCCATAGGCTTAGACCGGAGAATCGTTGCTTGTGTGAAGGCCATCTAACAGTGAAGCTTGATACTGACCGTGGAATTTGGTATGTCAGCAGTTTCAGCGATGTTCATAGTCACATTCTTGCTAGACCATACGAAGTTATGTTTCTCCGGTCACGTAATCGCATAAGGGAATTTCAGAGGCTTGAGATTTTAGCTATGTGAGGTGTTGGGATCAGAAAACACATTATTTTTGACAACTTCGTGAGCAGGTACGAGTCCTATGCTAAGGCTGGTTTTGGGAGGAGAAAGCTCTATAGCATGTGCTACAGAGAGAAGATGAAATTGCTTGCAAAGGGTCATGCCGACACTGCCATTGGAATCATGATGACCAGAAAGGAGAGAGATCCAGATTTTTTTCTTTGAGCACAAAGTTGACGGTGAAGGAAGACTCAAAAACCAGTTCTGGTGCGAATCACAGTCACGTCGGGATTATCTTGACTTCAGTGATGTTACCGTCTTTGACAACACGTACAAGATGAATAGGTACGGAATGCCATTTATACCTTTCATAGGCCTGAACAATCATTGTTGCACCACAGTGTTCGGTTGTGCTATTGTCTCCTATGAGACAGAAGGTATGTATGTTTGGTTGCTTCAGACGTTCTTGAGAGCTCACTGTCAAAAAAGCCCAAATCTGTAATTACTGATGGAAATGCATCCATGATAAGGGCCATAAGGACTGTCCTTCCAGACGCATGGCATCGACTTTGTTCGTGGCACATAGAGAAGAACATGTAGAAACACATTCATTAGAAATCTCTGAAGGATTTCAGGTCTCTTCTTTACTATGCCACTACACATAGAGTCTTTGAGGAGAGATGGACAGCATTTACTGCTAAATGGGAGTCCGATAAAACTAAGACATGGTTGCGTAGGATGTACAGGAAGAATAGGTTGTGGGCAACATCATATCTGTGTGTTGGGTTCTTCCTTGGGATGTGGAGTAATTAGAGGAGTGAGAGTCTAAACTCGTGCCTCCATATGCATCTGGACTCTGGTATGACCATTGTTGACATGGTTGTGCACTACGAGAACGGTATCGTTTGTCTACATGAAAACGAGATGCATGATGAGTTAACGGCCTCACTACCTGTGTTTAGTACTGCGGAGATTGACAAAAATGCATTAGCGACCCGTCAAGCGCACTAGCGATATGTTTCCATGGGATTGGTTGGTACTCAGCAGAGAGCTAAGTACAGTGAGTTGACTATATTATTTGCAGAAGCATCTCATGTTGCATGTCATAAATCATTTTTATTCGATAAGATGAAGGCTTGTGTGCAGTATATAATAGCGAATAAATACGTTGAGGAAAGTGATTATGTGAGTGAGCATAAAGTTGCGAAGGATGATGCATTTAAGCCAAATCGCGACCATATGTTGGTTTGTGATCCAGTGAAAGTTTCAACTAAAGGGGCACCCAAACAAGACAGTAAAGGCCATGTTAAGGACGATCCTGAGGTGACTAAAAATGGTAGCCCAATAGCTTTTGACGAAAAGAAGCAGCTCCTATGCGTCTTATGCCGAACAAAAGATCACTTTACAATAAATTGTCCTACAAATCCGAAGTACATGTTTTCATTTGGTCAATTTACTTATGTTCTTCATTCAAGTGTCTATGAAATTTGCACAAATGCTCATATCTTTGTATGCAGGGACATGGGAGGATGAGCGTACAAACTAGTTCGTTGTGATAAAGCATCATCGCTATAAGCTTGTCTGTTTTAATGTCACACGACGACAATATGTTGATGATACATTGTAGATGATATTTTTTATGTGTTGCTCATTGTTCAAACATTGATGAATATGTTGATGATGCATTATGGATGATATTTTTTATGTGTTATTATCCAAACATTGATGATGATGTTATTTTCTTACTGTTAAGTGTACTGTGTTGTAGCCGCTGGCGGCGATCAGCGGCGTTCTTTGATCTTTTGTAACAATAGATAATTAAAAAGTTCGTCGAATCGCACCAGGCTGGGGCGTACACGCGGCGCATAGGGGAGCGCATAGGGGAGGATATCTTTATATAACTTATTCTTACCTGTTTTCATGGCGTCGGCGTACTTAGGGCATTCATCAGCGTCCTCGCTCGGTGTCACACCCTCTTTTCACCTATTTCAAGTGTATTCTTTTCACAATGTGAGTTTATTAAAACTTTTTAAGCAAGTGCTATGAGTGCCCTGATTGTCATTATTTGTGTGTATGCTTGAATGACTGGATCCAAAAACAATATTTTTATAACATGTTATTTCCAAAAAGATCCTTTACTCATTTTTATTATTTCAAAACCTTGCTTTGGGTTTGTACTACAAGTCCCTGATTCTAAGGGAGTGCCTTCACCCAAAGATTGTATTCTGGTTTTAGCACTATCATAACTCTTCAAAATCATAAAATAATTATTTTATAAAAATATTTTCCTATTTTATTTGCATGTCCTTTTCTCAGGCCGGAAATGATGGTTCTGAATGGAATATTATTTTCCTGCCTTAGAAAAATCTGAGAAAATTTGTAGACACTCGCAGGACATATATTTTCCATACATAAGATTTTCAACCCCTATTTATGTTCAAAATATTTGAGTTAATCCTTGAAAACCCCAATATGTTTGTTTTTACCTTTCGGAATATTTCCAAAGGAAATATTGTCAATAAATTCTGAGGAAATTCTAGCATGCTTCCCAAGCTATATTTAGTGATCATGCCAAGTTTCACCTCATTCAAATGTGGTTTGATTCACCAAATATTCCCAAAACCTTCCGTGTCCAGAATCAAGTTGAAGCAACTCTACATAGCAAAGTTTGTCCAAATGGCCTGAAACTTTGCAGGAGTGCTCAATATCCCAAATGAGGAGACTGTGACAAGAATTGGATTTGTGGGGATTAATTTAACGAGATTCTCTTTTAAAAAGACAGAACTGCCCATTTGGGAGTGTTTTCAAGTTTACAGTGTCAAACTTGTCCAATGAAGATCAAATTTGGTAGAGCATCCTACTTTTGCCTAAAACCCAAACCTGTTAACTTTCAGCATCATTGGTGGATGTTAGCTACCCCAAACCCATATCAAACACCTTCGGCTAGAATGGTCAAACAGAAATTAGCACCCTCTACACCCACTCCCTTCTCATTAAACTCTTAGTGCAAGCTGCCAGCACCACCCTTCAACCGTAGACGAGTGGCCCCTCTCTAGTTCCAAGCAGGTAAGCCAAAAACTCCAATTTAGTCTGTGAATCAAGGCTGACAGCTTCTCTTTAATCACCTCCTTTGACCAGCAGTGAGACCCTCGGCTCTCAAACGGCTAAGGAGCATCTAACCCAACCCTTGGACACGCCAGACACAGCCAAAGCACCCTAGAGTGCGCCAGCATGCCGTGGCATGCCAAAACTGCGCTCTAGCGCGCTACAGGGCGCACCCGAGGCAAGGGAGGCCAGTCCCGGCCGGTTCTCACCTCCCCTCGGTGTCTCTCTACGTCTCTGACAACCCTCCTGACTCGGGGTAGCCTTAGGGCCCCTCCTTCCCCTCTCTACTGACTCGGGCGACGCGTGCCCACACGCGCCCGATTCGGTCAGTTGTGCGCGGCCCCGCAGCATGCGCGCACTGAGCCTCCTCTCTCTCATTGAGTCTCTGGGGTCCCAAACCACGTCCATGAAACCATGGCATCGTCCCCGATCCCTATCTTCCTCTCCTGCAGCCACGGTGAAACCACCGGCGCTTCCCCGCTCGGTGCACCATTGTTGGCCTATAAATAGGCCCTTCCCTTTGCTCCATCACCTCACACCACTCCTCGAGACCGTCAATCGATCCCATAGCCACCCCATTCAAGCACAAAGAGCTCCAGTGCTCGAGATCGACCGGGCTCCGTCGATCTCGGGCTACATGCCAGCTCTCGCCCTCCTCTCACCTCCTCCATGACCGTAGTGAGCTCTAGAAGCTTCTTGACCTCTTCCCCGAATGTTTCCCTGCCCGTAGCACCCATCTCCTCTACCTCCCGAATCGGCTCCGCCGCGGCCACGTCGTCGTCGGTTACCCAGGGCCTCCCCGTCGTTCATTCGACCACCAGCAGGTAGGCGACGATGTCACGGTTCCATTCATGTCATCGCTTGGCCACAAGGGCATCGGAATCATCGCCGGCGTGCCTCCCCTCCCCTATGTCCAGAGGAGGAAGACAACCTCGACAGGCGTGCCCCGCCTGTCGGTCGCCAGTCTCTCCCCCTCTCTCCTCTCTCTGACGCTGACCGCAGGGGCCCGCTCATCAGGTTTAACCTGACGGCGCGCGCGCACCTAGACTGCTGGCTGGCTAACTGGCCTGTTGGCCAGTTGGGACGACCCAGCCACTGGCCAAGCCAAGCCAGGGTTGAGCCCCCTTCTTCCTTTTTCTTTTTATTCTCTTTCCAAATAATTTTTGCACAGTTTAATATTTAATCAAATGTGTAGAATTTATTAGTACTTTTGTACTAATTTTTATAAAAACTTTTATACATAGCTTTAATTAAAATGCTTATTTTCAATACTTTAGCTAATGTTAAATGGATTTTAAAAATACCCTTTTTCATCAAAACTAGAGACGGATATTTTTAAAATAGTAAGTAAGATTTATCAGAATAGGTTAACATTTTTAAAGTGAGTTTGTGCTCTGTTTTTGAATGCGCTTCTTATTATTATTACTATTATTACGATGATAGATTCCGTGTTCGACGAAGGACTTGGACTCGAAGACCCCGAAGACCTCGGGTACTTAGCTGATCAAGGCAAGCAGTCCTTTGACCATGTCTGGGCTAAATGTTTATTGCATGCCATGTAGAGTAATTATTCCCGTTGCATATTATCATGATTATTCGGTAAACCATCAATATGGTGTTACCGATGGCTCCTCTGGAGCCCTTGCATTTGAGCGTGGACCTACCACCTATGAGGGCCACGCTGATAAAATGTTGACAAGTAGACAGTAGTGCTACGCATAGTAAAAGCATAGGCATGATGATGGTAAAGTTGATATCAAAGGTTTTACGTAAACCCCGTCGGGTGCCACTAATGCCCGAGGGTGATGATGTTGAGTTAGGTGACCACTTATGAGAGGTGGTGCACCGGGTATATTTTGTGTGAGTGGTTTTGGAAACAGGATTAGATTTATGATGTGTCGACCGTCCCAACCTTACATGTACGACCACGATACCCCTTTATGGGACGGGTCTTTGTTGCTTACTTTCGTCGGTGCTAGAAAAGAGCCACATTACTAGTGGCGGGAGTGATATGTGGTCACTCTCGTGACGGGGTCGTACCAGGAAGGTCGACTATGCCGTTTTTACGTGTTCCGGGCACACCGTTGGTTCCCGCATGGATGATACAGTCTAGAGTCGGTGCTCTTAAGACGTACATCATGTGGGCCGAGTACCAATCAAGAGAACTAATTGTCTAGTATCGTCAGGGGAAAGGCAATGATCGAGTACTTACCTCGGGTATGATATATACCGTGAGTCATGGATGACACAAAAGTTTCCCGGATCTCGTGGGTACAGCGTACAACCTCTGCAGAGTGTAAAACTATTCGGATAGTCGTGTCCACGGTTAAGGACGGTTGGGTAATCCTGCTTGAACTACGTCGAGTCGTTTTTGCGTAAACCAAGTGTGTGTGTGTGTGTGTGTGTGTGTGTGTGTGTGTGTGTGTGTGTGTGTGTGTTCATCGTGTGACATGAAAGAGTTTATATGGTCAAGTTTGGTGACTTGACATATCGGGTGAACCCAGAGAGTTCAGTCCTCAACAGATATGTTGATATCTGTAACCTGTTCTTAAGATTATCATCTAATTCGTAATGCATATCCATACAAGTATTTGACCATGCATATTCTTAAGTAAGATTTGCTTTCCGCAAAGGTTGCATATCACTTGTATCATACCAACTGCATATCCATATCATGGGTTGTTTGCGAGTATATTCAATGTACTCATCGGCTTGCCACTGGTTATGTTATTGACCAGACATGGAGGAACCGGAGTTCGGAGAAGAATTCATCATCGGAGACGGAGACGCGATCTAGGAAGCTTCCCAGTCAGAATGCCTGTTGGTGAAGGCTGATAGCATGGGTTCCCGTTTATTACTAAGACTTCCACTAGTAGATGTAATGGTGTGATTGGCCTTATAGGCCCTACCTATGTGAGACTAGACCATGTTGGTCATTTGTTGTATCCAACAGTATGTAAGGATGTAAGATTCTTAACATTCAGTATCTGTGTGTTCGGTGAGCATTGATCTTTGGGATCACTGAGCACGATCATGTTGGAAATATGCCCTAGAGGCAATGATAAAATAGTTATTATTATATATCCTGTTTCAAGATAATCTTTTATTATCCATGCTATAATTGTAGTGAATGAAAGCATAGATACATGTGTGGATATATAGAAAAAACAATGTCCCTATTAAGCTTCTAGTTGGCTAGCCAGTTCATCAAGGATGGCTAAGGTTTTCTGACCATATGCAAGTGTTGTCACTTGATAACTGGATCACATCATTAGGAGAATGATGTGATGGACAAGACCCAAACTATGAACGTATCATGTGATCGTGTCATATTGTTGGTATTGTTTTCTTCGTGTCAAGTATTCATTCCTATGACCATGAGATCATGTAACTTACTGACACCGGAGGAATACCTTGTGTGTATCAAACGTCACAACGTTACTGGTTGACTATAAACATGCCCTACAGGTATCTCTGAAGGTGTCCAATGAGTTAGCATGTATCAAGACTGGGATTTGTCACTCCGTGTGACGGAGAGGTATCTCGGGGCCCACTCGGTAATACAACATCACATATAAGCCTTGCAAGCAATGTGACTCAAGTGTAAGTCACGGGATCTTGTATTACGGAACGAGTAAAGAGACTTGTCGGTAACGATATTGAAATAGGTATAGTGATACCGACGATCAAATCTCGGGCAAGTAACATACTCAAGGAAAAAGGGAATGTTATATGGGATTATATGAATCCTTGGCACAGGGGTTCAACCGATAAGATCTTCGTAGAATATGTAGGATCCAATATGGACATCCAGGTGGCGCTATTGGATATTGATCGGGGAGTGTCTCGGGTCATGTCTGCATAATTTTTGAACCCGCAGGGTGTGCACACTTAAGGTTCGGTGATGTTTTGGTATAGTTGAGTTATAGGTATTGGTGACCAAAGGTTATTCAGAGTCCCGTATGAGATCACGTACATCACGAGGGTTTCTGGAATGGTCCGGAAACTAAGATTGATATATAGGATGGTTTCATTTGGTCACCGGAAAGATTTTGGGCATTACCGGGAGTGTATGGGGAGTGACGAATGTGTTCCGGTTTTCACCGGGAAGGATCCACCCACCCGGGAGTGAGCCCAATAGTCCTAGGGTGGCGCACTAGCCCTTAGTGGGCTGGTGAGGCCAGCCCAAGTGGACTATGGCGCCACAAGGAGAAAACCAAAAGAAAAGAAAAAAAGGAGGGAGGTGGGAAGGGAGAGGAGGACTCCTCCTTCCCCAAACCGAATTGGAGTTGGAGTCCTCCTCTCCACTTCGGCCGGCGCCCTAGGGGTCCCTTGAGCCCCAAGGCTAGCCCCTCCCCTCCTCCTATATATACTAGAGGTTTTAGGGGTTTTGAGACACAACTTTGCCACGTGCAACTCAAATCTATACCTCGTAGTTTTTCCTCTAGATCGGCTTTCTGCGGAGCTCGGGCGGAGCCCTGCAGGAATAGATCATCGCCATCACCGGCGCGCCGTCCTGCTGCCAGAGAACTCATCTACTTCCCCGTCTCTCTTGCTGGATCAAGAAGGTGGAGATCGTCATCGAGTTGTACGTGTGCTGAACGCGGAGGTGTCGTCCGTTCGCTGCTAGATCGTGGGACGATGGTGATTTGAATCACGAAGCTATACCATTAAGTCAACCGCGTTACTTAACACTTCCCGCTTAGCGATCTACAAGGGTATGTGGATCCAATCTCCCTCTTGTAGATGAACATCACCATGATAGGTCTTCGTGTGCGTAGGAAAAACTTTATTTCCCATGCAACGTTCCCCAACAATGGTATCAGAGCCACGTTCATGCGTAGATGTAATCTCAAGTAGAACATAAAAGTTTTTGTGGGCGTTGATGTTCGATTTGCTGCCCTCCTTAGTCTTTTCTTGATTCGGTGGTATTATTCGATTGAAGCCGCCCGGACCAACATTACTCGTACGCTTACGAGAGACCGGTTTCATCAACCAACATGCAACTCGTAGCATAAAGATGACTGGCAGGTGTCAGTTTCTTCAACTTTAGTTGAATTGGATTTGACCGAGGCGGTCCTTGGAGAGAGGTTAAATAACAATTTGCACATCTTCGTTGTGGTTTTTGCGTGAGTAAGATGCGATCATACTAGATACCCATAGCGGCCACGTAAAACATGTAACAACAAATTAGAGGACATCTAACTTGTTTTTGCAGGGTATGCTTGTGATGCGATATGGCCAAAGACATGATGTGATATATTGGATCTATGAGATGATCATGTTGTAATAGTTGATATCGACTTACACGTCGATGCTACGGCAACCGGCAAGAGCCATAGGGTTGTCTTTAAACTAACGTTTGTGTTTGTAGATGCGTTTACTATATTGCTATGTTGTAGCTTTAGTAGTAATAGCATAGATAGCATGACAACCTCGATGGCGGCACGATGATGGAGATCATGGTGTGGCACCGGTGACAATGAAGATCATGCTAGTGCTTTGGTGATGGAGATCAAGAAGCACAATATCATGGCCATATCATGTCACTTATGAATTGCATGTGATGTTAATCCTTTTATGCACCTTATATTGCTTAGAATGACGTTAGCATTATAAGCTGATCCCTCACTAAAATTTCAAGATAAAATTTTGTTCTCCCCGACTGTGCACCGTTGCAACAGTTCGTCGTTTTGAGACACCACGTGATGATCGGGTGTGATAGACTCAATGTTCACATACAACGGGTGCAAAACAGTTGCACACGCGGAACACTCGGGTTAAACTTGACGAGCCTAGCATGTGCAGACATGGCCTCGGAACACAAGAGACCGAAAGGTCGAGCATGAATCGTATAGTTGATATGATTAGCATAGAGATGTTTACCACTGAAACTATACTCAACTCACGTGATGATCGGATTTGAGTTAGTGAATTTGGATCATGCCAAACTCAAGTAACTAGAGGGATGTCTATTTGAGTGGGAGTTTATTAGTAATTTGATTAGTTAAACTCTAATTATCTTGAACAAGGTCTAAGTCCACTTTGCAATATTTTATGTTGTAGATCAATGGCTCATGCAGTAGCAACCCTGAATTTCAATACGTTCCTAGAGAAAGCTAAGCTGAAAGATGATGGTAGAAACTTTGTAGATTGGGCTCGTAATCTTAGGCTCATTGCTACTGTGACAACAGACCTTCCCAGGTACGGCCCAGGAATTCTGCTGCTACGGCTACGCCTTTAGGGACTTCCTTGGCAAATATGCAAAGGATTTCCCCGCGGCCTTGGAGCCTTGTGTTGGTGTTCCCTTGAAGAGGAAAGGGTGATGTAGCACAGCGGCCGTAAGTATTTCCCTCACTTTCGAGAACCAAAGTATTGAACCAATGGAAGATCTCGTCAAGACACAAGTACCTGCACAAACACAAAGAGCTTGCACCCAACGCTATCAAGGGGTTGTCAATCCCTTATAGATTGTTTGCAAAGTGAGAACTGAAAGCAAAAAGTAAACAAGCAAAGTAAAAGTGAAAGTGGAAACGATAGTTGTGAATAGACCCGGGGGCCGTAGTGTTCACTAGTGGCTTCTCTCATGAAAGCAAGTAGACGGTGGGTGAACAAATTACTATCGAGCGATAGATAGAACCGCGCAAAGTCGTGACTTTATCTAAGGAAATGATTATATCTATAGGCATCAAGTCCAAAACAAGTATACCGATACTTTCTGCATCTACTACTATTACTCCACACGTCGACCGCTATCCAGCATGCATCTAGTGTATTAAGTCCAAAAGAACAGAGTAACGCCTTAAGCAAGATGACATGATGTAGATGGACAATCTCATATCTACGATAAAAGCCCATCTTGTTACCGTTGATGGCAACAACATGATGTGTGCCTTGTTGCCCCTTCTGTCACTGGGAAAGGTCACCACACGGTATGAACCCAAAACCAAGCACTTCTCCCATTGCAAGAATCATAGATCTAGTTGGCCAAACAAAACCCAAGACTCGGAGAGACTTACAAGGATATCAAATCATGCATATAAGAAATCAGCAAAGACTCAAATATAATTCATAGATAATCTGATCACAAATCCACAATTCATCGGATCACGACAAACACACCGCCAAAGAGGATTACATCGGATAGATCTCCATGAAGATCATGGAGAACTTTGTATTGAAGATCCAAGAGAGAGAAGAAGCCATCTAGCTACTAACTACGGACCCGTAGGTCTGAAGTAGACTACTCACGAGTCATTGGAGAGGCGATGATGTTGATGTAGAAGCCCTCCAACTCCAAAGTCCCCTCCGGCAGGGCACCGGGAAGGGTCTCCAGATGAGATATCGCGGAAACGAAAGCTTGCGGCGGTTGAAAAGTGTTTTCGTGGATGCCCTTATTTTTTCTATATTTTTAGGGAATTTATAGGCCAAAGACCTAGGGCAGGGGAGCGCCAGGGGGGCCACAAGCTTGGTTGCCGCGGCCTCCCCCTTGGCCGCGGCAACAGGGCTTGTGGGCTCCCTGAGAGCCCACTGCCTTGGCCCTCAAGCCTCCCGATCTTCTTCCATTCTGGAAATAATTATTTCGGGGATTTATTCCGTTTGGACCCCGTTCCAAAATCAGATCTGAAAAGAGTCAAAAACACAGAAAAAACAGGAACTGGCACTTGGCACTTGATTAATAAGTTAGTCCCAAAAAAGATATAAATGGTAAACAAAACATCCAAAGATGACAAGATAACAGCGTGAAACCATCAAAAATTATAGATACGTTTGAGACGTATCAAGCATCCCCAAGCTTAACTCCTGCTCGTCCTCGAGTAGGGAAGTGAAAAAGAATGAATTTTTGATGCTTTCATGCTACCTAGCATAGATGTCCTTTGTAACTCCTCTTATGTGACGTGAATGTTCAAATCCATTAGATTCAAAACAATAGTTTTCTATTGACGTGGAGACAATAATAATTCAAGAAAACTAGCAAGGTAATCATGAACTTTCAAAATAACAAGGCCAAAAGAAAGTTATCCCTACAAAATCATATAGTCTGGCTATGCTCTATCATCCTTGCACAACAAATTTAAATCATGCACAACCCCGGTATTGGCCAAGTAATTATTTCACACCTTTACTTTCTCAAACTTTTTCAACTCTCACGCAATACATGAGCGTGAGCCATGGTTTTAGCACTATAAGTGGTGTGGAGTGTGGTGAGGTTGCAAGACAAACAAGGAGAAGATGGTCACATTGACTAGGCATATCAATGATCTATGGAGATGCTCATCAATAGATATCAACGGTAATGAGTAGGGATTGCCATACAAATGATGCACTAGAGCTAAGAGTATGTGAAAGCTCTTGAAGAAAACTAGTGGGTGTGCATCCAACTTGCTTGCTCACGAAGACCTAAGGCAAATTTGAGGAAGCCTATCATTGGAATATACAAGCCAAGTTATAAAATGAAAATTTCCCACTAGCTATATGGTGGTGACAAAACGAGAGAGTCTCAATCATGAAGATCATGGTGCTTAACATGAAGCACAAGTGTGGAAAGGTGGTAGCATTTTCCCTTCTCTCTTTTTCTCTCATTTGTTTTGGTGGGCTCTTTGGCCTCTTTTTTTTAAATGGACTTCGCTGGCCTCTTTTATTTCCTCACATGGGACAATGCTCCATCAATGATGATCATCACACTTACAACTCAAAACATAGAGCAATGATGACTCTATATGGAATGCCTTCAGTAGTGTACCGTGACAATGATCTAGCATGGCATAGACATCAATGAAAACATCATGCTAGCTATCTTACGATCATGCAATGGCAATGTAGAAGTGGTGGCACATGTCATGGTGGTAGTTTCATGGCAATATATCTCGGAATGGCTTTAGAAAAGCCATAGTAGGTAGGTATGGTGGCTGTTTTGAGGGAGGCTAATGGTGGGTTTCGTGCACCGGCGAAAATTGCACGATACTAAAGAAGATAGTGATGGTGGAAGGTGAAAGTGCATCTAAACCATGGACTCAACATTTGTCAAGAAGAACTCATATGCTTGTTGCAAAAGTTTTAGTAGTAATCGAAACAAAGCATTCAATGCATACTCCTAGGGGAAGGGTTGGTAGGTATAAACCATTGCGCGATCCCGACCGCCACACAAAGGATGACAATCAATAGACTAATCATGCTCAGACTTCATCACATAGCGGTTCACCATACGTGCATGCTACGGGAATCACTAACTTCAACACAAGTATTTCTAGATCCACAACACCTTACTAATATAACTTCAATATTACCATAACCACAACTCAAAACTAATTGTGATGAATCAAACTTCTCTAACTATTTATTGCACATGAAGGTGGAAGTTTTCATATCCCTTTGGATAACTACCCTTTTTGAGACTACTTTCATAGCATAGATCAACTACCAAGCCACGCACCGCCGTGCTCTAAAAGATATAAGTGAAGCACATAGAGCAAAAGCAACTAGCTCAAAAGATATAAGTGAAGCACATGTGAGCTGAATTTTCTAACCAAAGGATATAAGTGAAGCTCGACAAAATCACGGTGAGTGCATGTCTCTCTCTCTAGGTGTGCAGCAAGGATGATTGTGACACAAAAAAAATAAAAGACTCCTACGATACAAGACGCTCCAAGCAAAACACATAACATGTGGTGAATAAAAATATAGCCCCAAGTAACGTTACCGATGGATTGAAGACGAAAAGAGGGGATGCCTTCCCGGGGAATCCCCAAGCTTAGGATTTTACGGCATCCTTGAATCAACTTGGGGTGCCTTGGGCAACCCCAAGCTTGAGCACTTGCCACTCTTTATCTTTTTGTCCATAAGAACTTCACCCAAAACTTGAAAACTTCACAACACGAAACTTAAACAGAAACTCGTGATAATATTAGCATAAGAAAGCAAACCACCACTTCCTTAGGTACTGTAGCAAACTTAAATTCTACTTATGTTGATGTTGGGTTACTGTATTTTCAACCTTCCATGGCTAATACCCCCCGATGCTATCCATAGTTTCATCAAAATAAGCAACCAACTCAACAAAAACAGAATCTGTTAACAGCTGACTAGTCTGTAGCAATATGTATACTTCGTATACTTCTGGTAACACAAAAATTCTGAAAACTTACGACAGTCTAAAGAATTTGCGCAGAAATCAGCAGCAAAACGAATCAACTCAAAATCTCTTACAGAAAAAAAATTAAAATTCTTTTCGTGAGCAGAAAGTTTCTGTATTTTCCAGCATGACCAAACGATCATCCCCAAGACTAATCATAACGGTTTTGCTTGGCACAAACGCAAAAAGAAACACAAAAAACACAATCATAACAGAATTATGAAAGTGTGTAAAACACAAAACAGAAAGAAAAAGGATAGATTCATTGGGTTGCCTCCCAACAAGCGCTATTGTTTAACGCCCTTAGCTAGGCAAAAGGTGATGAAATGACGTATAGTCATCTTTGGTGCTCAAACCATAAGTAGCCCTCATCATAGATTCAGAAGGCAATCTTATTTTCTTTCTAGGAAAATGCTCCATGCCCTTCTTTAGGGGAAATAGAAATCTAATATTCCCTTCCTTCATATCGATGATAGCACCAATAGTCCTTAGGAAAGGTCTACCAAGAATAATGGGACATGAAGGATTGCAATCTATGTCAAGTACAATGAAATCCACGGGTACATAGTTCTTATTTGCAACAATAAGAACATCATCGATCCTTCCCATGGTTTTCTTGACAGTAGAATCCGCAAGATGCAAATTAAGAGAACACTCTTCAATCTCATGAAAACCAAGAATATCACATAAAGACTTTGGAATCGCGGAAACACTAGCACCCAAATCACACAAAGCATTGCATTCATAGTTTTTGATTTTGATTTTGATAGTAGGTTCCCACTCATCATGAAGGTTTCTAGGTATATAGACTTCTAATTCGAGCTTCTCTTCAAGAGATCTCAATATAGCATCTACGATATGAGCGGTAAAGGCTTTGCTTTGGCTATAAGCATGTGGAGAGTTTGCAATGTATTGCATCAAGGAATTGCATTCAAACAAGAAGCAACTATCATAATCGAATTCCTTGAAATCCAAAGTGGGAGTTTCTTTACTACCCAAAATTTTGATTTGTTCTACTCCACTCTCCACACCTTTATCATCAAGATAGGTGGACTCCGAATCATTGGGGCGTTTTTCAACCAAAGTGGATTCATATCCAGCCCCTTTATCAATAGGGTTGACACGTGAAAACAAAGATTGAAGAGGAGTTACACCAAGCACTTTAAGATCTTCGTGATTTGCACCACAAATTTCAGGTTTAGCTGCCATCTTATTGACTAAGGTAGCCTGCTTGTCAGAAATTTGGCCCACCAATTTTTCAAGATGAGCAAGCTGAGAATTAAGTGCAAGGAAATCTTTGGCCATATCATCAACTTCTTTATTCAAACAGACCATAAAAGAATTTTGCTCTTTTAATTCCCTATGGAAGTAACTATTTTGGTAAAACTGAGAAGACATGAAACCTTTGACACTAGTTTCAATCTCTTCCAATTTTCTGAAATAGTTTGGTTTGGCCATGAGGAAAGGTCTCTCACGAACAAGCCTAAGAGCAGATGAGGAAAACGGGCGAAAGGGAACGGCAAAGGAAAACAGAAAAAAGGCAAATGAAAACGGCAAAGGAGAAAGGCAAATGAAAAACGACAAATGTGAAGTGGGGGAGAGGAAAACGAGAGGCAACTGGCAAAAAAGGTAAATGCAAGAGATGAGTTTGTGACACCTACTTGGATAGATCTCCTCCCCTCGCTAGAAATCAGCACGTTGACGAGAGACTATTCTTGACTTGATCTCCCCGGCAACGGCACCAGAAATCCTTCTGCTACTGTAACAACAGACCTTCCCTGGTACGGCGCCAGGAATCATGCTGCTATGGCTACGCCTTTAGGTACTTCCTTGGAAAATATGCAAAGGATTTCCCCGCGGCCTTGGAGCCTTGTGTTGGTGTTCCCTTGAAGAGTAAAGGGTGATGTAGCACAGCGGCGGTAACTATTTACCTCAGTTTTGAGAACCAAGGTATCGAACCAATGGAAGATCTCGTCAAGACACAAGTACCCGCACAAACACAAAGAGCTTGCACCCAACACTATGAAGGGGTTGTCAATCCCTTATAGATTGTTTGCAAAGTGAGAACTGAAAGCAAAAAGTAAACAAGCAAAGTAAAAGTGAAAGTGGAAACGATAGTTGTGAATAGACCCGGGGGTCGTAGTGTTCACTAGTGGCTTCTCTCATGAAAGCAAGTAGACGGTGGGTGAACAAATTACTGTCGAGCAATTGATAGAACCGCGCAAAGTCATGACGTTATCTAAGGCAATGATTATATCTATAGGCATCACGTCCAAAACAAGTAGACCGATACTTTCTGCATCTACTACTATTACTCCACACGTCGACCGCTATCCAGCATGCATCTAGTGTATCAAGTCCAAAAGAACAGAGTAACGCCTTAAGCAAGATGACATGATGTAGATGGACAACATGATGCGTGCCTTGGTGCCCCTTCTGTCACTGGGAAAGGTCACCACACGGTATGAACCCAAAACCAAGCACTTCTCCCATTGCAAGAATCATAGATCTAGTTGGTCAAACAAAACCCAAGACTCGGAGAGACTTACAAGGATATCAAATCATGCATATAAGAAATCAGCAAAGACTCAAATATAATTCATAGATAATCTAATCACAAATCCACAATTCATCGGATCACGACAAACACACCGCCAAAGAGGATTACATCGGATAGATCTCCATGAAGATCATGGAGAACTTTGTATTGAAGATCCAAGAGAGAGAAGAAGCCATCTAGGTACTAACTACGGACCCGTAGGTCTGAAGTGGACTACTCACGAGTCATTGGAGAGGCGATGATGTTGATGTAGAAGCCCTTCAGCTCCAAAGTCCCCTCCGACAGGGCACCGGGAAGGGTCTCCAGATGAGATCTCGCGGAAACGAAAGCTTGCGGCGGCGGAAAAGTGTTTTCGTGGATGCCCTTATTTTTTCTGAATTTTTAGGGAATTTATAGGCCAAAGACCTAGGGCAGGGGAGCGCCAGGGGGGCCACAAGCTTGGTTGCCGCGGCCTCCCCCCTGGCCGCGGCAACAGGGCTTGTGGGCTCCCTGAGAGCCCACTGCCTTGGCCCTCAAGCCTCCCTATCTTCTTCCATTCTGGAAAAATTTATTTCGGGGATTTTATTCCGTTTGGACTCCGTTCCAAAATCAGATCTGAAAAGAGTCAAAAACACAGAAAAAACAGAACTCGCACTTGGCACTTGATTAATAAGTTAGTCCCAAAAAATATATAAAAGGTAAACAAAACATCCAAAGATGACAAGATAACAGGGTGAAACCATCAAAAATTATAGATACGTTTGAGACGTATCACTCATCCTACAAGCTGGGAAAAAGAATTATGTCCTTGATGCTGCTCTAGGAGATGAACCACCCGCTACGTCTGACCAAGATGATTTGAACGCTTGGCAATCATGTAAGGATGACTACTCAGTAGTTCAATGTGCAGTCTTGTATGGCTTGGAACCGGGACTTCAACGACGCTTTGAACATCATGGAGCATATGAGATGTTCGAGGAGTTGAAGTTTATCTTTCAGAAGAACGCCCGGATGAATTCGTCTGTCAGTTAACATGTGCTCAAAATGTCTGGGTACTCAAACTGTCTAGCTGAGCTGGGGATGAAACTCCTACAAGAGGCTATCACTGACAAAATTCTTCAAGCACTGCCACCTAGCTACAAGAGCTTTGTGGTTAACTATAACATGCAAGGGATGAACAAGTCACCCGGCGAGTTATTTGCGACGCTGAAAGTCGCAGAGTCAGAACTCCGGAAAGACCATCAAGTGTTGATGGTCAATAAGACCACTTGTTTCAAGAGAAATGGCAAAGGCAAGAAGGGTAACTCCAAGAAGAGCGGCAAAACTGTTGCCAATCCGACGAAGAAACCCAAGGCTAGACTAAGCCGGAAACAGAGTGCTATTATTGCTAAGGGATGGTTCACTGGAAGCGCAACTACCCAAAGTATTTGGCTAATAAGAAGGCGACCAACGCCAAACCAGGTATTATGTGATATACATGTTATTGATGTGTACTTAACCAACTCTCGTAGTAGTGCCTGGGTATTTGATACCGGTTCTGTTGCTCATATTGGCAACTCGAAGCAGGGACTACAGAATAAATGAAGGCTGGGGAAGGATGAAGTGACGATGCGCGTGGAAAATGGTTCCAAGGTTGATGCAATCGCTGTCGGCACAGTCTCACTTCCCTTACCATCAGGATTAGTTATGAACTTAAATAATTGTTATTTAGTGCCTGCGTTAAGCATGAACATTATATCTGGATCTTGTTTATTGCAAGACGGTTACTCATTTAAGTCAGAGAATAATGGTTGTTCTATTTTTATGAGTAATATCTTTTATGGTCATGCACCCAATGTGAGGGGTTTGTTCATATTGAATCTTGATTGTGATGACACACATATACATAACATTGAGACCAAAATATGTATAGTTCACAATGATAGCGCCACATTTTTGTGGCACTACCGCTTAGGTCATATTGGAGTAAAGCGCATGAAGAAACTCCATACCGATGGGCTTTTGGAGTTACTTGATTTTGAATCACTTGACACTTGCGAACCATGCCTCATGGGCAAGATGACTAAGACTACGTTCTGTGGAAAAACGGAGCGTGCAAGTGACTTACTGGAGATCATACATACTGATGTGTGCGGTCCGATGAGTGTGCAGGCGCGCCGCGGATATCGTTATTTTCTCACCTTCACTGATGATTTGAGTAGGTATGGATATATCTACTTGATGAAGCACAAGTCTGAAATGTTTGAGAAGTTCAACAAATTTCAGAGTGAAGTTGAAAATCATCGTAACAAGAAGATCAAGTTCCTACGTTCTGATCGAGGGGGCGAATATTTGAGTTTCGAGTTTGGTGCTCACTTAAGACAATGTGGAATTGTTTCACAGTTGACACCGCCTAGAACACCACAGCGTAATGGTGTGTCTGAACGTCGTAATCGTACTTTGTTACATATGGTGCGCTCTATGATGTCTCTTACCGATTTGCCGTTATCATTTTTAGTTTATGCATTAGAGACAACTGCATTCACTTTAAATAGGGCACCGTCAAAATCCGTTGAGACGACACCATATGAACTATGGTATGGCAAGAGGCCAAAGTTGTCGTTTCTTAAAGTTTGGGGATGTGATGCTTGTGTCAAAAAGCTTCAGCCTGAAAAGCTGGAACCCAAAGCAGAAAGTGTGTCTTCATAGGTTACCCAAAGGAGATAGTTGGGTATACCTTCTGTCTCAGATCTGAGGGCAAAGTGTTTGTTGCTAAGAACAGAGCTTTTCTTGAGAAGGAGTTTCTGTCGAAAGAATTGAGTGGGAGGAAGATAGAACTTGATGAGGTTGTAGAACCTTTGCTCCCTCTAGATGGTGGCGCAGGGCAGGGGGAAACCTCTGTCGAGGCGACACCGGTTGAGGAGGAAGCTAATGATGATGATCATGAAGCTTCGGATCAAGTTACTATCGGACCTCACAGGTCGACAAGATCATGTACTGCTCATTAGTGGTATGGTAATCCTGTCTTATCTATCATGTTGTTAGACAACAATGAACCTGCGAATTATGAAGAAGCAATGGTGGGCCCCGATTCCAACAAATGGTTGGAGGCCATGAAGTCCGAGATAGGATCTATGTATGAAAACAAAGTGTGGAGTTGGAAGTATTACCTGAAGGTCGCAAGGCTATTCAGAACAAATGGATCTTCAAGAAGAAGACGGACGCAGAGGGAAATGTGACCGTTTATAAAGCTCGACTTGTGGCAAAGGGTTTTTCAGAAGTTCAAGGAGTTGACTACGATGAGACATTCTCACCGGTAGCGATGCTTAAGTCCGTCCGGACCATGTTAGCAATAGCTGCGTTTTTCGATTATGAAATCAGGCACATGGATATCAAAACGGCGTTCCTTAACGGTTTTCTTAAGGAAGAGTTGTATATGATGCAACCCGAAGGTTTTGTTGATCCAAAGAATGCTAACAAAGTATACAAGCTCCAGCGATCCATTTATGGACTGGTGCAAGCATCTCGGAGTTGGAATAAGCACTTTGATGAGGTGATCAAAGCATTTGGGTTTATACAAGTTGTTGGAGAATCTTGTATTTACAAGAAAGTGAGTGGGAGCTCTGTAGTGTTTCTAATATTATATGTGGATGACATATTGTTGATTGGAAACAATGTGGAGTTTTTAGAGAGCGTAAAGGATTACTTGAACAAATGTTTTTCAATGAAAGACCTAGGAGAAGCTGCTTACATATTAGGCATTAAGATCTATAGGCATAGATCGATAAGCCTAATAGGACTTTCACAAAGCACATACCTTGATAAAGTTTTGAATAAGTTCAAAATGGAGTAGTCCAAGAAGGGGTTCTTGCCACTTTTACAAGGTATAAAGTTGAGTAAGACTCAGTGTCCAGTAACTGCGGAAGATAGAGAAAAGATGAGTACCGTCCCCTTTGCTTCAGCCATAGGGTCTATCATGTATGCAATGTTGTGCACGAGACTGGACATCACCCTAGCCATAAGTATGGCAGGCAGGTTTCAAAGTAATCCAGGAGTGGATCACTGGACGGCGGTCAAGAATATTCTCAAGTACCTGAAAAAGACTAAGGAAATGTTTCTCGTTTATGAAGGTGACGAAGAGCTCATCGTAAAGGGTTATGTCGATGCAAGCTTTGACACTGATCCGGATGACTCTAAGTCTCAAACCGAATACGTATTTATTCTTAATGGGGGTGTGGTAAGCTGGTGCAGCTCCAAGCAAAGCGTCATAGCAGATTCTACATGTGAAGTGGAGTACATGGCTGCCTCGGAGGCAGCTAAGGAGGGTGTCTGGATGAAGTAGTTCATGACGGATCTTGGAGTGGTGCCGAGCGCACTAAATCCAATAACTCTGTTCTATGACAACACTGGTGCCATTGCTTTAGCAAAGGAACCAAGGTTTCACAAGAAGACCAGACACATCAAACGACGCTTCAACCTCATCCGCGACTACGTCGAAGGAGAGGACGTAAATATTTGCAAAGTGCACACGGATGTGAATGTAGCTGATCCGCTGAATAAACCGCTTCCACGAGCGAAGCATGATCAACACCAGAACTGTATGGGTGTTAGATTCATTCCAATGTAAATCGCATAGCAATGTGAGACTAGATTATTGACTCTAGTGCAAGTGGGAGATTGTTGGAAATATGCCCTAGAGGCAATGATAAAATAGTTACTACTATATTTCCTGTTTCAAGATAATCGTTTATTATCCATGCTATAATTGTAGTGAATGAAAGCATAGATACATGTGTCGATATATAGACAAAACAATGTCCCGATTAAGCTTCCAGTTGGCTAGCCAGTTGATCAAGGATGGTTAAGGTTTTCTGACCATATGCAAGTGTTGTCACTTGATAACTAGATCACATCATTAGGAGAATGATGTGATGGACAAGACCCAAACTATGAACGTAGCATGTGATTGTGTCATATTGTTGGTATTGTTTTCTTCGTGTCAAGTATTCATTCCTATGACCATGAGATCATGTAACTCACTGACACCGGAGGAATACCTTGTGTGTATCAAACGTCACAACGTTACTGGTTGACTATAAAGATGCCCTACACGTATCTCTGAAGGTGTCCGATGAGTTAGCATGTATCAAGATTGGGATTTGTCACTCCGTGTGACGGAGAGGTATCTCGGGGCCCACTCGGTAATACAACATCACATATATGCCTTGCAAGCAATGTGACTCAAGTGTAAGTCACGGGATCTTGTATTACGGAATGAGTAAACAGACTTGCCTGTAACGATATTGAAATAGGTATAGAGATACCGACAATCAAATCTCGGGCAGGTAACATACCGAAGGACAAAGGGAATGTTATACGGGATTATATGAATCCTTGGCACAGGGGTTCAACTGATAAGATCTTCGTAGAATATGTAGGATCCAATATGGACATCCAGGTCCCGCTATTGGATATTGAGCGGGGAGTGTCTCGGGTCATGTATGCATAGTTTTTCGAACCCGCAGGGTCTCCACACTTAAGGTTCGGTGATGTTTTGGTATAGTTGAGTTATAGGTGTTGGTGATCGAAGGTTGTTCGGAGTCCCGGATGAGATCACACACGTCACGAGGGTTTCCATAATGGCCTGGAAACGAAGATTGACATATAGGATGGTTTCACTTGGTCACCGGAAAGATTTCGGGCATTACCGACAGCGTACCGGGAGTGACGAATAGGTTATGGGTTTTCACCGGGAGGGGCCCACCCACCCGGGAGTGAGCCCGATAGTCCTAGGGTGGCGCACCAGCCCTTAGTGGGATGGTGAGGCCAGCCCAAGTGGACTATGGCGCCACAAGGAGAAAACCAAAAGAAAAAAAAGGAGGGAGGTGGGAAGGGAGAGGAGGACTCCTCCTTCCCCAAACCGAATTGGAGTTGGAGTCCTCCTCTCCACTTCGGCCGGCGCCCTAGGGGATCCCTTGAGCTCCAATGCTAGCCGCTCCCCTCCTATATATACTAGAGGTTTTAGGGTTTTTGAGACACAACTTTGCCACGTGCAACTCAAACCTATACCTCGTAGTTCGTCCTCTAGATCGGCTTTCTCCGGAGCTCGGGCGGAGCCCTGCAGGAATAGATCATCACCATCACTGGCGCATCGTCATGATGCCGGAGAACTCATCTACCTCTCCGTCTCTCTTGCTGGATCAAGAAGGCGGAGATTGTCATCGAGATGTGCGTGTGTTGAACGCGGATGTGTCGTTCGTTCGGTGCTAGATCTGAACGGATCGTGGGACGACGGTGATTTGAATCATGAAGGTGTACCACTACATCAATTGCGTTTCTTAATGCTTCCCGCTTAGCGATCTACAAGGGTATGTGGATTCGATCTCCCTCTCGTATATGAACATTATCATGATAGGTCTTCGTGTCTGTAGGAAATTTTTTGTTTTCCGTGCAACGTTCCCCAACAAATCATTCGGCGATCTCGACTCGTAAGTCGGGGTCCCCACACACCTGCTATCAGAGCCATCTTGACTGCAGGAAGCCTTAGGTAGCATGGACAATAGCCGATACGATTAGCACACTCAGCCCTTACACTTGAGATTTTCTACACCCTAATACCATTTTATACCATCCACAAATTTCTAACCCTCTCCTAAAACCTTGTAGATGGCCGTAATCTGAGACGCTTCTGGAGAGTGCAACGGCAACAAAACTCCTTCCCCGGCAACGCTAGGAATTCTTCTTGCTACTTCTCTTGTTTGCGTCGGTTTTTACCTTGAAGAGGAAAGGGTGATGCAGCACAGGAGCAGTAAGTATTTCCCTCAGTTTGAGAACCAAGGTATCAATCCACAAGGAGGGTCTCGTCAAGTCCAGACTATCTGTGCAAACACAAACGAGCTTGCACCCAACTCTTCGAAGGGGTTGTCAATCCCTTCAAGAATGTTTGCAAAGTGAGATCTGAAGGCGGAAAGTGCAACGAAGTAAAAAGTGTAAGGCTGAAAATATGGTGTGGAGTAGACCTGGGGGCCATAGTGTTCACTAGAGGCTTCTCTCAAAATAGCAAATATCACGGTGGGTAAACAAATTACTGTCGAGCAATTGATAGAACCGCGCAAAGTCATGACGATATATAAGGCAATGATCATACATATAGGCATCACGTCCGAGACAAGTAGACCGATACTTTCTGCATCTACTACTATTACTCCACACATCAACCGCTATCCAGCATGCATCTAGTGTATTGAGTTCATGACTAACAGAGTAACGCCTTAAGAAAGATGACATGATGTAGAGGGATAATCTCAAACCAATGATGAAAACCCCATCTTTTTACCCTTGATGGCAACAACACGATGCGTGCCTCGCTACCCCTTCTGTCACTGGGTGAGGTCACCGCACAGTATGAACCCAAAACCAAGCACTTCTTCCATTGCAAGAATCGTAGATCTAGTTGGCCAAACAAAACCCACAACTCGAAGAGAATTACAAGGATATGAAATCATGCATAAGAAAGATCAGAAGAAACTCAAATAAGATTCATAGATAATTTGATCAGAAATCCACAATTCATGGGATCTCGACAAACACACCGCAAAAGAATATTACATCGGATAGATCTCCATGAAGATCATGGAGAACTTTGTATTGAAGATCCAAGAGAGAGAAGAAGCCGTCTAGATACTAACTATGGACCCGTAGGTCTATGGTGAACTACTCACGCATCATCGGAGTGGTCATGGTGTTGATGAAGAAGCCCTCCGTGTCCGAATCCCCCTCCGGCAGGGTTCCAAAACGTGCCCCAGATGGGATCTTGCGGAGACAGAAGATTGCGGCGGCGAAAAAGTGATTTCGATGGTCTCCTGATTTTTTTGGGATTTTTAGGGAATATATAGGCGCAACCCCTAGGGCAGAGGGCGCCCAGGGGGCCCACAAGTCCGTGGGCCGCGGCCTACCCCCGTGGCCGCGGGATGGGGGCTTATGGGGCCCGTGAGGCTCCCCTGCCTTGGCTCCCAAGCTTCCCGATCTTCTTCTCTTACGGAAAAAATATTTTCGGGGATTTTCTTCCGTTTGGACTCCGTTTCAAAATCTCCTCTAAAAGGGGTCAAAAACATGGAAAAACAAGAACTGGCACTTGGCACTGAGTCAATAAGTTAGTCCCAAAAAATATATAAAAGGCGTGCAAAACATCCAAAGTTTGACAAGATAATAGCATGAAACCATCAAAATTTATAGATACGTTGGAGACGTATCAAGCATCCCCAAGCTTAACTCCTGCTCGTCCTCGAGTGGGGAAGTGATAAAGAATGTATTTTTGATGTGGAATACTACCTAGCATAGTTGTCATTTGCAACTTCTTTCACGTGACATGAATTTTTAGATCCGTAAGATTCAAAACAATAGTTTGCTATTGACATGAAAACAATAATACTTCAAGCAAACTCGCAAGGTAATCATGAACTTTCAAAATAACAAGGCCAAGGAAAGTTATCCCTACAAAATCATATAGTCTGGCTATGCTCCACCATCCTCACACAACTAATGTAAATCATGCACAACCCCGGTATTGGCCAAGTAATTGTTTTCGCACTCTTACTTTCTCAAACCTTTTATAAATATCATGCAGTACATGAGCACGAGCCATGGATATAGCACTATAAGTGGAATAGATTGTGGTGTTGGTTGTGAGACAAAAAGGAGGAGATGGTCACATTGACTCGACATATCAAAGGGCTATGGAGATGCCCATTAATAGATATCAATGTGAATGAGTAGGGATTGCCATACAAGAGATGCACTAGAGCTATAAGTATGTGAAAGCTCAAAAGGAGAACTAGTGGGTGTGCATCCAACTTGCTTGCTCACGAAGACCTAGGGAAATTTTGAGGAAGCCCGTCATTGAAATATACAAGCCAAGTTATATAATGAAGATTCCCACTAGCATATGGTGGTGACCAAGCAAGAAGCTCTCAATCGTGAAGAACATGGAGCTATTATGAAGCACAAGTGTGGAAAAAAGATAGTAGCATTGTCCCTTCTCTCTTTTTCTCTCCCTTTTTTTCATTTGGGCTCTTAGGCCTCTTTTTTTCTTTTATTTTCTTTTCTCCTTTTTTTTATTTTTGGGCTCTTTGGCCTCTCTTTTTTTCCTCACATGGGACAATGCTCTAATAATGATGATCATCACACTTTTATTTATTCATAGCTCAAAGCTTAGAACGATGATGACTCTATAGGAAATGCCTCCGGCAGTGTACCGGGATGCGCAACGATCTAGCATGGCGTATGACGTTAAAAACATCTCGCTAGCTATCTTACGATCATGCAATGGCAATATGAGAGTGAAGGCACAAGTCATGAGACGGAACGGTGGGAGTTGCATGGCAATATATCTCGGAATGGCTATGAAAATGCCATAGTAGGTAGGTATGGTGGCTGTTTTTAGAAGGCATATGGTGGGTTTGTGTACCGGCAAGAATTGCGCGGCACTAAAGAGGCTAGCAATGGTGGAAGGTGAAAGTGCATCTATACCATGGACTCACATTAGTCATGAAGAACTCACATACTTGTTGCGAAAGTTTTTATTAGTAATCGAAACAAAGTGCTAAACGCATACTCCTAGGGGAAGGGTTGGTAGGTGTTAACCATCGCGCGATCCAACCTCAACACAAAGGATGAAAATCAATAGATCAATTATGCTGTGACTTCCTAACATAGCAGTTCACCATACGTGCATGCTACGGGAATCACTAACTTCAACACAAGTATTTCTAGATTCACAACACCCTACTAACATAGCTCTTAATATTACCAAATCCACGTCTCAAAACTAATTGAGAGGAATCAAAACTTCTCTTTCTACTCAATGCACATGAAGATGGAGGTTTTTGCATCCTATTTGGGTACCTATCACATTTGGGACTACTTTCATAGCATAAGCCAACTACCAAATCACGCACCGCCGTGCTCTAAAAGATATAAGTGAAGCACTAGAGCAAAAGTATCTAGCTCAAAAGATATAAGTGAAGCACTATGAGCATTCTAGCAAAATCACGATGAGTGCATGTATCTCTCTATCAAAAAGGTGTGCAGCCAGGATGATTCTGACACAACAAAAAGAAAATACTCCTACGATACAAAACGCTCCAAGCAAAACACATATCATGTAGTGAATAAAAATATAGCTCCAAGTAATGTTACCGATGGATTGAAGACGAAAGAGGGGATGCCTTCCCGGGGCATCCCCAAGCTTAGGCTTTCTGGTGTACTTGAATTTGTCTTGGGATGCCTTGGGCATCCCCAAGCTTGAGCTCTTTCCACTCCTTATCTCATCATCCATGAGAACATCACCCAAAACTTGAAAACTTCACAACATAAAACTTAAACAGAAACTCGTGATAACATTAGTACAAGAAAACAAACTACCACTTCTTTTGGTACTGTAGCAAACTTGAATTCCATCTATATTGGTGTTGGGCTACTGTATTCTCACTTTTCCATGGCTAGTACCCCCCCCCATACTAACCATAGTTTCATCAAAACAAGCAACCAACTCAACAAAAAACAGAATCTGTCAAAAACAGACCAGTCAGTAGCAATCTGTATACTTCATATACTTCTGGTACCTAAAAAATCTGAAAACTTACGATGGCCTGGGAAAAAACGTATCAACCAGCAGCAAAAATAATCAACTCAAAAGCTCTTTCCAAATAAAAATGAAAAATCATCTCGTGAGCTAAAAGTTTCTGTCTTTTTCCAGCAAGATCAAACAACCATTACCAAGACTAGTCATAAAGGTTTTGCTTGGCTCAAACACAAAAATAAACACAAAAAATACAATCACAAAAGAATTGTGATGGTGTGGACGCAAAAAAAAAACAGAAAGAAAAAATATAAATTCATTGGGTTGCCTCCCAACAAGCGCTATTGTTTAACGCCCTTACCTAGGCATTGATAATTCAATGATGCTCACACAAAAGACAAGAATTGAAGCACAATGAGAGCATCATAAAGCATGTGAAAATCACATCTAAGTCTAACATAATTCCTATGCATAGGCATTTTATAGGAAAACAAATTGGCAAGACAACCAATAGTTACCAAATGCAAGGAAGAAGAAAGAGACAATAGCAATCTCAACATAGTGAGAGGTAATTTGGTAACATGAAAGTTTCTACCACAATATTTTCCTCTCTCATAATAATTACATGTGGGATCATATTCGAATTCAACAATGTAACTATCACATAGGATATTCTTTTCATGATCCACATGCATGCAAAGTTGATGCTCTTCAAAAATAGTGGGATTATCATCAACTAAAGTCATGACTTCTCCAAACCCACTTTCAATGATATTGCAAATATCATATTCATCATGAGGCTTAAAAAATTCAAGATCATAAGAAAAATCATCGCCCCACTCATGTTCATTGCAACAAGTAGTGGACATAGCAAAACTAGCACCCCCAAGCTTAGGGTTTTGCCTATTTTTTAGCATGATTGTCACTAATAGAATTTATAGTGAAACCATTGCAATCATGCTTTTCATCCAAGGAGCCCTCGTGAATCACTTCATAAATTTCTTCCTCACAATTTTCAGATTCACGCATCTCAAGAAAAACTCCATAAAGATAGTCAAGTGCACTCAACTCACTAGCAATTAGATCAACATAATTGGATCTCTTAAAGAGATTAGCAAGTGGATGAGGATCCATATCACTAGATTTTCAGCAAGCGAAGATGCAAGCATATTAAAGGCACATGGCACACAAGCGAATAGAGAGCAGGCGAGAAAAAGGGAGAACGAAAAGGCGAACGGAAAAGGCAAACGAAAAAGGCAAATTGGTGAAGTGGGGGAGAGGAAAACGAGAGGCAACTAACAAACAAAGTAAATGCAAGAGATGAGTTTGCGACACCTACTTGGATGAGTTCTTGACTTGATCTTCCTTCCCGGCAACGGCGCAAGAAATTCTTCTGCTACGGCAACAAAAGTCCTTCCCCAGCAACGCCAGGAATTGTTCTTGATACTTCTCTTGTTTGCGTCGGTTTTTCCCTTGAAGAGGAAAGGGTGATGCAGCACAGGAGCAGTAAGTATTTCGCTCAGTTTGAGAACCAAAGTATCGATCCAGAAGGAGGGTCTCGTCAAGTCCAAAGTACCTGCACAAACACAAATGAGCTTGCACCCAACGCTTCAAAGGGGTTGTCAATCCCTTCAAGATTGTTTGCAAAGTGAGATCTGAAGGCGGAAAGTGCAACGAAGTAAAAAGTGTAAGGCTGAAAATATGGTGTGGAGTAGACCCGGGGGCCATAGTGTTCACTAGAGGCTTCTCTCAAAATAGCAAATATCATGGTGGGTAAACAAATTACTGTCGAGCAATTGATAGAACCGGGCAAAGTCATGACGATATCTAAGGCAATGATCATACATATAGGAATCACGTCCGAGACAAGTAGACTGATACTTTCTGCATCTACTACTATTAATCCACACATCGACCGCTATCCAGCATGCATCTAGTGTATTGAGTTCATGACGAACAGAGTAACGCCTTAAGCAAGATGACATGATGTAGAGGGATAATCTCAAACCAATGATGAAAACCCCATCTTTTTACCCTTGATGGAAACAACACGATGCGTGCCTCGCTACCCCTTCTGTCACTGGGTGAGGTCACCGCATGGTATGAACCCAAAACCAAGCACTTCTCCCATTGCAAGAATCATAGATCTAGTTGGCCAAACAAAACCCACAACTCGAAGAGAATTACAAGGATATGAAATCATGCATAAGAGAGATCAGAAGAAACTCAAATAAGATTCATAGATAATCTGATCATAAATCCACAATTCATGGGATCTCAACAAACACACCGCAAAAGAAGATTACATCGGATAGATCTCCATGAAGATCATGGAGAACTTTGTATTGAAGATCCAAGAGAGAGAAGAAGCCATCTAGATACTAACTATGGACCCGTAGGTCTTTGGTGAACTACTCACACATCATTGGAGAGGTCATGGTGTTGATGAAGAAGCCCTCTGTGTCCGAATCCCCCCTCCGGCAGGGCACCAGAACGTGCACCAGATGGGAACTTGCGGAGACAGAAGCTTGCAGCAGCGGAAAACTGATTTTGATGATCTCCAAAATTTTTTGGGATTTTTAGGGAATATATAGGCGCAACCCCTAAGGCAGAGGGAGCCCAGGGGGCCCACAAGCCTATGGGTCGCGACCTACCCCCCTGGCCGCGGGGTGGGGCCTTTTGGGGCCCCTGAAGCTCCCCTGCCTTGGCTCCCAAGCTTCCCGATCTTCTTCCGTTACGAAAAAAATCTTTTCGGGGATTTTCTTCCGTTTGGACTCCGTTTCAAAATCTCCTCTAAAAGGGGTCAAAAACATGGAAAAACAGGAACTGGCACTTGGCACTGAGTCCATAAGTTAGTCCCAAAAAATATATAAAAGGCATGCAAAACATCCAAAGTTTGACAAGATAATAGCATGAAACCATCAAAAATTATAGATACGTTGGAGACGTATCGAAGACCGGCTTTCCCCTACTTTTGGGAGACAGCCTGGAGAAGTGTCAAGTACACCACACGCCCATTTTTCTCTACCACGAGCACTGGGTCAATGCCGACACAAAGGAATATCAAGTAGACGTGATAGTGAAGGCAAACAACTCCCTAGCTAGATGGTTCTTTGAAGGACAACAGATGGAGAATCTGGTGTTGGCAGTGGAGACACCAGCACGAGTGGCGCTCGTGCATCTCCGCGATATCCTTTCCGAGATGGCCAACGAGCCAGCTACATGTTACTTGCCTTTTGTTAAGTACGGGCTTGACGGGAGCTGGACACTCAACCCATCCCCGGAGGATAGGACGCCACTAAGGTTTCAGACCTACTATATCCTCTCCGCCGAGACCTTGTGTAATGCCCCAAGTGTGTAACTTGCCATAGTTGGAACCTTCCCTGTGTGGGTCCATCTTGTCAGTGCCATGAGAGTTATTCCACGGGTTATTTCATGTGGTCACCTTGCCATGTCTCCTTTTGCATTCATGCGTCCATTCATCCATGCGTTGCATTTGTTGTTCTTGTGATTGATGTTGTGATGTGATGTGGTGTGATGAATATATGATGGTGTGATGGTGTTATGTGAAATGATGTGAGTACATTTGAGAGTAGGGGTAACCATGTTGGTTTACACTAGGGTTCAAAAGCCTCCCTTTCTCTATTTATCTCAAACCCATTTTTCACTTGTCCCATCCTTGATTCAAAAATGCCCATGATTTAGCTTGTTTTGTGGTGGATGTGAAGATGTGATTTTTCTGTTTTGAAACTATGTTGTAAGGGTGCAGATATTCACAAAACAGCTCAACTTAATGTTGTTTTGTAAATATTTAGTTGCTCCAAATACTCCTTTTATATTTTATTCAAATAGGTCATAATTCCTTATGACAAGGGGTATGTTTGCTTCATTTTTTTAACTTCAGTAGTTGGCATGTGCATTTATTTTCTTTTCTAGTGTTTGTTTTAATAGAAAACCCAGAGGGTTATTTCTTCCTATCTGGCGCTTCGAGTGGGCTCTCTCCCACTAGGAGGCCCATCTTTCCCTTTGTCTCCCGCGTCAGCCCACCTTGCGCGACCGTCCCCTTCCTCCTGACGTCGTCGCCTGGTGTTGCTTTCCGTCAGAGTGTGAAGAGAGAGACCGAGTGGCCCTACACCGTCCGTCTCATCCGAGGCCCCATATAACCTTGGCGTCCGAGCCCCTCTCCCTAGGGTTCCGCGCTTCCCCATCTAGCGTCGCCACTCCTCCCTCCATCTCTCTTCCCCCCCCCCCAAGGTAAGCAGTGTAGTTCTATCTAACAGAGAGAGAGAGAAGTGCGCCACCGTCGATCCCGTGCATCCGTCGTCTCCGGCGCCGGCCTGCACGTCCGGGGGCTCGGGGAGGATGCCTGCACTCCATTCCCACCGTCGTTGAGGTTGGGGACGACCACAACGATGGGCAGGAGCTCGTCCACGACGTGTACCCGGCGATCTCCTTCGTCTACTTCGGTTCGGCGACAGAACGTCTACAGTCTTCTTCAGATCGTCTTTGTCGTCTCCAGGCGGCTCCTTCTTCCCGATCGGCGTCCCCTTCTCCTTCCCCTAGGTGAGGATGCTCTCTTCCTCCCTTTCCCCTCTATAGATGCGGCAAGGATCGGGGTCGTGCCTCTGTGTTCAGAGAAGAGCACGAGGTGTTGTGTTGTTGAGGATGACTGTTCGTTGTCTGGGTGTACTCGGGCATGTGCAGAGCAGAGCAGGGGCCTCCAACTGCGAAGTAGGAGTAGCCATAGTGTTTCCCACGTAGAGCAGCAGTAGCGAGGCGCTCCGGCGATCGTCTCTGTTGTCGCCGTCTCTGTGTTCAGAGTAGAGTAGAGTGGCCTGGTAGTTTACCTTGTTCTTTCCCCGTGTGCTGTCAAGTATCCGTAGCGCAGTGTAATGGTATGCAGTGGTTGTGTTGGATCAAGGGCGTGGGTTCGAGTGCCGCAGGCGCCACCCCCTTTTTAATCCTGGTTTTGGGCATAGTAGCGCATATGATCAGCTCAACCGGCTTGTCTTCTTTGTTCCTGTCAAGTGACTCTTCCATAGCGCAATGGTACTAGTTGAAGGTGGGGAACCAAGAAGTCCTGGGTTCGATCCCCCAGCCATTCCTTTTGTTTTTCTTTTTGCAATTTCTTTCTGTTTTCCTTTTGTTTGTTATGTACCTGTTGTGGTGTGCCATACAGTATGTGTGGCATTTATATTTGCCTCCCACTAGTAGGTATTCTCCTAGGCATGAGATGGTGATTGAGATAGCATGTGTAGGTGATGTTTGGGCATGTGATTGTGCTAGTGATAATGTGTGTGAGCTAGTTATGCATGTGTAGGCTTGAGTGCAAGTTTATTTGTGAGCTAGATGCCATGTATATGTAGGGTGTGATTTTGTGTATGAGAGTTGATCTTAATCACTAGCTTGTGCAAGTTATGTGTATGTGTCTGTGTGGGTTCCCCCCCCCCACATACCTTGTGTGTGTATATATATAGGTGTTGTATGTGTGGTGGTGTGCTTGAGTGTGGTGCCTCACACATGCCCAAGACATGGAGTGTCTTGATGAGCACATGTGCAAGTGTTGTGTAGGTGTAGGAATGCATAAGTGAGTGTTAGCTAGTGTGGTGTGGTAACTAGCATGTGTAGGTGATATTATGTGTGTGCTTGTTGTAAGTGAGTGTGTGGTGTTGTGCTAAGGCACATGGACATGAGGTCTACCCCTCATATGCACCATTGTACTTGTGAGGGTGTGCAATTGCTTGTGTAGGTAATGTTCTAGCGAGTAGCACATGTGATGATGCACTATTCACTCTAGGTGATTCCATGTAGGTTTTCCTTTCAAGTTTGTGCCCATTTGTTCTATGCAAGTACTTAGGTATTATATATGTTATTGGGGTAGAATCATCCCAGGAATCCAAAGGTGGGTTCAGTTTCCACTTTGGAACACTTTCTGGTAATGTCATAATTCAGTTTTGTTCCATGTTTAGAGCTTGGTTCCATGTGATGTGATGAGCCCAAGAGGTTGATTCCTTGTTGTGGCATTAGAGGGTGACCCCCTTTATAGCATGTTGGTTTTGTTTTATGCTTAGGAGTTCATATGTGCAAGTTGTGCCTAGCCAAAGTAGGCATGTGGCTGAAATTCCAGTTTAGTGAAAATCTGTGATTTTCACTAAGTTTGAGAATCTGCTTATATTTTCTTCTCCTGTTTGTTGTGCTTGTAGAAGTCCATGTGTTGGGAATCAGCCTTTGCTATCAACTGGAAAGTTGTAGCTTTTGTGTTTGTCTAGCTCTTTGTCAATTTTAATTCCATTTGGATCCCTGTATATATTGTTTTGGGTGCTGTCAAAATGCTTCAGAGCATAAACAGCTAGTGAGAATCTGGAATTTTCACAAGTCCGTGAAAACTGATATTTTCGGCCAAGTTAGCAGCTGTGTAACTTTCTGTGAGAAACTCCTTTGTGTGATATTTTTGCTCATGCTTGTAGTAGTTTTGAATAGCTTCTGTCACATATCTTATATGGCACATTTGGGTGGCTGTAGGTGCTTTGCGTGTAGCCCTCAAACTGCTTTGATGCTGTTTATGGCAGATTGTATAGCTTTGATGTTTTGATGCTTGTGAGTGCATAGTTAATGGTGTGGTGATATTATTTGCACCACCCCAACGATACTTGACTTTATTGTGATATGGCAACCTAGGAATACCAGAAGTATGCCATTGGAGTGTGTGGTGATGATTTTGATACGTAGGACTTCATTTCTTGTTTCGTTGTTCCCGTTGATCCGTAGCTCCGATCGTTACGTTCTTTATATGTTTTTGCATCGTTTGCGCGTGACGCATCTGTTCATGATATCCTCATGCATGTCAACATAGCTTAGAGTGCAGTTATGTCCAGTAGCTTGTATTTTATTCTCATGCTTGTGCTAGTGCCTAGAATAGAGATGCATGTTCATTTTCATCTCATGCATCATGTGTTTGTTGCATCTTGTTGTGCTGTTGTTCATTGGATGCTATTTTTATGTTGGGTAGCACCGGGATCGAGAACAAATACGTGGATCCGGGAGAGTACGTGCAGGACGAACAAGAGCAGTTCCAAGCTGAGGACATCACAGGCAAGATGATATGACCTTGATTTCATCTCTAGACTTGACATGCTAGTTTCACGTTTCCTTCGTCATATGCTCGCTGCCTACCACTGAAATCATTGCCTCCTGATATTTCCATGAAACCCAAACACTTATCCCTTCCTAGCAAATCTTGAATAGCTAAGTAGGCTTTGCTCAGCTTCTAATGTTAGCGTTGCTAGTTGCAGGTGCAATTGCCTCATGTGATAACATGAGTTTGATATCATTATATTAAATCTGTTATTAATTAATGCACCTACATACTTGGTAAATAACGGAAGGCCTAACCTTTTGCCGGGTGTTTTGTTCCGATATTGCCGCCATAGTTTCCGGCTACCCGTGTTTGATTCCATAACTAATCGCTCCTAACACGTTCGGGGTTGTTATGGGGACCCCCTTGATAAATCGTGTAGTGTTAAGACTTGTCCGGAAGGACCCAACATTGGTGTTAATTTGCTAATCACTTAATAATAAACTGCACAGGGAATGGCCTCCCCGAGGAATTTAATCAATAACCCGGGCCAGTGCTCCTCATAAGTGTCGCTCATCCGTCATGTCCTGAGACTCAGATACGCGGCTCTTATCGGGGTCGTCGACACGACGGGATGTCCTGCTAGTCTTGTCTTACCTTAGCGATATATCTTGCATATAGGAATCCCGGTGAAGCTTTGGTTCTCCCTACAGTTGAAGTTTTCCTCTAAGGAATCCGACGATATCACGAGATTCGTGATAGAGGATTACTTTGCGGGTCGTGACCGTTTGTGATGGACTAGTTGGAGCACCCCTGCAGGGTTTAATCTTTCGGAAAGCCGTGCCCGCGGTTATGTGGCAACTTGGAATATTTGTTAACATCCGGTTATAGATAACTTGAACATAAGCTAATAAAATTGTCAACTGTGTGTGTAACCGTGACTGTCCACTTCGAAGACCTCTCTTCGATCAGGAACACGGTGGGGTTATGATTGACGTAAGTAGGTGTTCAGGATCACTTATTGATCAGCTAATCAATGATCGCTAGTATAGACCACCTTCACTACTTTCTCTACGTAAGTTAGCCACCATATATCCTTAGGATGCTGCAACCTAAATACTCCACCTTCCTTACCTAATAACTTGACTAGTTCTGGCACCGAGGTCATAGATTGCTGAGTGCCCATGGCTCACAGATTCCTTCAACACACCAACATGTACAGGTACGCCCGACACAGGTGATCCCGACGGCACGCAGCTCGCGTGGCAGTACGATGAGGAGACCGATTGCTTGTACATGAACTATCCAGAAGACTGAGGCGTGGTCGTGATCGTGGGCGAGCATGCAGGGTAGCATAGCCATTTCTCATGTTTTGTAGTCCGTAGCGGAACTACCTTGTTTGAATGCATGATGTAAACTCTGATATTATTTATGAGATGGCAGTTGAATCCCTAATTGTCATTCTATTATTATGTATGTGCTATGTTACCATGCTTGCGAAAATCTTAGATGCGCTTCTTTCCAATTCGGGGCCTCGTTCCCTAAATCGGAAAGGACCGCATCTTAGTCGTTACACACTGACTCACCTTCTCATCAAGGACTCTGTGACGCTTCGCCAAAAACTACACCAAGTCAAGCACCTACTTCGCCTGGAGAAGATGAAGACACGCATGGTCAAGAAGGAAGGAGCACCTAGAGGGTAGTATACCCTTGTCTTCCGAGGAGGAATACCAGCGCTTCAGGCCACTCCTATATGGAGTCGCTGTCTCACAGCGGAAGAATACACTAAGCTCCTCACCGCTTCACCGACAAAGCGTCCCCGAGACGGACCTTTTCCTTCCCCCACACCTCTGAAGGAGGAGGGCACCGATGAAGACGAAGAAGAATACCTTGTAGAAACTGCATATGAGACTGAGCAGTCCGGCGCTTAGAGGAACGTCTTAAGCAAGTTAGGAGTCCCCGTGCGAAGTCGATTCCGTGTATCGGTTCATGAGAACCACGAGTTATGTGTGCTTCTTGTTCATGTTTTGATGCAAGCCGCATTTCTGCTTTAGGCAGCATGTAAGCGACTGCATCACCTATTTTAATTCAATATTAGCATGAGGATCTTCAAACTTTTTCTTTCTCTCACACACTTGCACTATACCAAAAACCCCTTATTCACGCGCGTCGTCCCTTTATGATTTCCCCTCGACCACTTCGGGATATTGACCTGTCTGCTCCAAACTGGATGGTGATTTCTACTCGCACTAGCACCTTCGGCAACCCCTGCACTCATACTTCTAGACAGCAGCCAGGAACCGGTGGGTCTGCTCAAGCTAGAGATCACCCCTAGCCATAGCAGGGTGACATTCCCCCGCCACCGTCACCTCCTGGGAGCATGACCGTGGCCTAGTTCCTCGAGGATCTTCGAGAGGAACGTCAAGCCAAAAATGACGCCATCCAGCAATTGGCTCAAGTCTTAGTGAACAATCCGCTGCAAAGCGGAAATGGCAACGGTCGCTCCACTCTGTCTGAGATTATGAGGACTACGCCTCCCATATTCACAGAGACAACTGAACTCTTGGATGATGATGAATGGATCCGCACCATCGAAGCCCTCCTCGCACTGGTTAAATGCACCGACGACCGTAAGAAAGTCCTTTATGCTTCTCACTATCTCGCAGGCACGGCCAGGGCTTGGTGGGACGGGTTCCAAATTATGCGGGACGGGCAGGCTATCACTTGGACTGTCTTGAAGGAAGGATTCCACGCCGCTCAAATTCCCCTTAGAATGATGACCATTAAGAAGAGGGAATTCCGAGCTCTGAGGCAGGCCGTGGAACAGTCAAGGAGTACCTGCAAAAGTTTAACCTTTTGTCAAGATATGCACCAGAAGACGTCAACACTGAAGCCGCAAAGGTGGAATGCTTCATGGAAGGACTTCAGCAGTCGCTTCAGTACAAAATTGTTGTCTGTGAATGTCGAACCTTCTACGACCTGGTAAACAAAGCCCTCATGCTGGAGGATAAGCGTCGAGCAATGGATGACACCCGCAAGCGTAAGCTGATGGGCAATGGAGGTTCTAGTAACCAGAAGGCATGTCTGTGGCAATCCGCCCTGGCGAGACCTGGCTATCAGCAAGAGCAATACAAGGCACCTACGTTTCGTCAGAACTATTAGCCCCAGCAGCATGCCAACCCCAAGCCAACGGTCAATCCGCCAAACAATAGTGGGGTCAAGCACAACATTCCAGGGCAGGTTACCTACTTTGGATGTGGTCACTGGGCACAACTCCAAGCAATGCCCCAACAAGAAGCCCGATGCACCGTGCCCCAATGCGCCTAACCAAGGACAAGGTCATCGAGCACCAAGCCGGAACCAGGCTGCCCGCAACCAGCAGTACCATAGTCGGGGACGTGTGAATCACATCTTCGCAGAAGAAGCCTAGGAGGACCCGGACTGCATTCTGGGTACGTTCCTTGTCAACTCCACCCGAGCAATAGTACTGTTTGATTGTGGTGCTTTGCATTTTTTTGTCACCCAAAAGTTTGTTGCAAAGTGTGGTTTGAAGCCTACCCTCCTTAATGGGCAAATGGCAGTACATACCCTGGGAGCAGTGCTAAGGACCAACCTAGGATGTAGAGGAGTTGGGATCAACATCAATTGGATAAGCTTCATAGCAGATCTCATCATCCTTAAGTCGCAAGGCTTGGACGTGATCCTTCGTATGGATTGGTTGGCCAGGCACCAAAGCATACTGGACTACGCCAAAAGGGCTATTATCATGACAAGTGACCAAGGGGTCAAAGTCAAGTATGTCCCTGAACCTACCTCCACTCAAGTCCCTTAGGTTAATTGCCTTTCGGAAGAATTGTTGGACCGAGTATCAGTAGTTTCTGAATACCCGGATGCCTTTCCTGATGAGCTGCCTGGGATGCCTCCTGACCGAGACATCGAGTTCATCATGGAGCTCATGCCCAGATCAAGGCCTATCTATAAGAAGCCCTATAGGATGGGATCCGAAGAGATGGTAGAGTTAAATAAGCAGTTGGATGAGCAACTCAGGAAGGGATTCATCCGTCTGAGCGCATCACCTTGGGGATCACCTATTCTATTCGTGTCCAAGAAGGATGGGACTATTAGGCTCTGCGTCGATTACCGTTCCATCAATGGAGTCACGATAAAGAACAAGTACCCACTCCCCAAGATTGAATACTTGTTTGACTAGTTAAATGGTGCCAAGGTATTTTCCAAGATCAACCTCAGATCTGGATATTACCAACTGAAGATTCGACCCAAGGACGTACCTAAGACAGCATTCGTGACCCAGTACGGTCTATACGAATGCACAGTCATGTCATTTGGGTTGACCAATGCCCCAGCATACTTCATGTACCTCATGAACAAAGTCTTCATGGAATACCTGGACAAGTTCGTTTCGTCTTGATCGATGACATACTAATCTTCTCCAAGTCCGAAGAGGAGCATGAGCAACACTTGAGGCTAGTGTTGGAAAAGCTTCGAGAGCACCAACTTTATGCCAAGTTTAGCAAATGCAAATTATGGCTGCACGAAGTTGGATTCTTGGGTCATACCATGATGGCAAACAGATTGGCAGTCGATCCCTCCAAGATTACCACGTTAACCAACTGGGAATCGCCAATCAATGTGAAGGAAGTCAGAAGCTTCCTCGGACTCGCGGGATACTACCGCAAGTTCATGGAAGGGTTCTCCCGCATCGCCCGACCAATGACTCAGCTCTTGAAGAAGGGCAAAAAGTTCAAATGGACGCCGGAGTGCGAAGAAAGCTTCCAGGAACTGAAGAAGAGATTGACCACCGCCCCGGTACTGGCTACTCCAGATATCAACAAGCAGTTTATGATATATTGTGATGCCTCAAGAATCGGGCTCGGTGGCGTCCTAATGCAAGACGGCAGGGTCGTGGATTATCTGTCACGGCAACTTCGACCGCATGATGAAAACTACGCCACTCATGACCTCGAGTTGGCAACCATAGTGCATGGTTTGAAGACATGGAGACATTACCTTCTGGGAAAGCGATGTGAAATATACACCGACCACAAGAGTCTGAAGTATATTTTTACCCAAAGGGAGTTGAATATGAGGCAGCGAAGATGGTTGGAGCTGATCAAGGACTTCGACTTCAGCATTCAATACCACCTCGGTAAGGCCAACGTGGTGGCCAATGCCTTCAGCTGGAAGGCTTGCACCTTGAATGCTATGATCAAGGAAAGGCTACCCGCCCTATATGACGAGCCGGAGAGCTTCGGGTTACAGCTGGTTGAACTCGGATTCCTAGCTAACCTCGAAGTCAAACCCACTCTGGCAGACGACATCAAAGAGGCCCAGAAGGGACACGGGTGCATCAAAGGCTTCAAGAAGAAGATCAATAAAGGCAAGGCCCCAGGATTCTCAGTGGATGAACAAGGAGTTGTGTGGTTTGGGAAACGTTTATGTGTACCCAACAAGGTTGAACTCAAGAATTTAATCTTGCAATAAGCCCACGACATTCATCCCGGTGGGACCAAGATGTATCAAGACCCCGAGGAAAGATTCTGGTGGCACGGCATGAAAAGGGAAATATCTTCTATATCGCCAAATGTGACGTATGCTAGCGAGTCAAGGCCAAGCACCGGCGACCCGCTGGGCTGTTCAACCACTCCAAGTGCCTGAATGGAAGTGGGATAGAGTCGTCATGGACTACGACACCGGCCTACCTAGGTCTAGCAGGGGCCATGACTCCATATGGGTCATTGTCGACCACTTGACCAAGGTCTCTCACTTCATTCCAGTCAGCACCACTTATGGTGGTGACAAGCTCACTAGTCTCTACATTGAGCGTATTGTGAGCCTCCATGGGGTTCCCATGGAAATTGTGTACGACCGAAGCACGCAGTTCACCTCAAGGTTCTGGAAGAAGTTCCAAGAAGCTCTGGGAACCAAGCTCTCTTTCAGCACCGCCTTCCACTTAAAGATGGGCGGACAGACGGAGTGTGTAAATCAGATACTTGAGGATATGCTCCGCGCATGTGTCTTGGCACATCGGACCAAATGGGAAGACTGTCTGCCATTCGTTGAGTTCTCATACAACAACAGCTATCGGTCCAGTCTCCATATGGCCCCGTATGAAGTTATATATGGAAGGAAGTACCACATCCCGCTCAACTGGTCCGAAACCGGTGGAGGGTTAATTTTCGGGCTAGACGTGCTTCGTGAAGCTGAAGACAAGGTACGACTTGTCAGGGAACACCTGAAAGCAGCCAAGTCGCGATAGAAGAGCTATGCGGATTCTCATCGCAGAGAAGTGGAGTTTAACCCCGGAGACCAGGTGTACCTCCGTGTCACACCTCTCAAGGGAACCAAGTTTTCCATGTCAAAGGGAAACTTGCTCCAATGTTCATTGGACCTTTTAAGATCATGGCGAGGCGTGGAGACGTTGCTTACCAGTTGGAGCTACCTCCGGAACTTTCGGGTGTGCACAACGTCTTCCACATGTCACAACTTCGGAAGTGCCTTCAAACGACGAACTATATGGATCTTTATAAGGACATCGACCATCAAGCCATTGATCTTCAGCCAGATCTCACTTATCGCGAGAAACCGAAACGCATCCTGGAAGAAGCCGAGCATTGTACCAAAACCCGCACCATCAAGTACTTCAAGGTTCAGTGGAGCAACCACACCGAAGCAGAAATGACATGGGAGTGTGAAGATTATCTCCGATCTGAATTTCCGTACCTTTTTAGCACCTAGCTTAGGAATCTCGGGGACGAGATTCTTGTATGGAGGATAGGTGTGTCACACCCTGTTTTCACTTACTTCAACTGTAGTCTTTTCAAATTCTGAGTTTATTAAAACTTTTTAAGCAAGTGCTATGAGTGCCCTGATTGCCATTGTTTATATGTATGCTTGAATGAGTGGATCCAAAAACAATATTTTTATAACATGTTATTTCAAAAAAGATCCTTCACTCATGTTTATTATTTCAAAACCTTGCTTTGGGTTTGCACTACAAGTCCGTGATTCCAAGGGAGTGCCTTCACCCAAAGATTGTATTTCTCATTTTAGCACTATCATAACTCGTCAAAATTATAAAATAATTATTTTATAAAATATTTTCCTATATTATTTGCATGTCCTTTTCTGAGTCCAGAAATGATGGATCTGGATGGAATATTATTTTCCTGCGTTAGAAAAATCTGAGAAAAATTGTAGACGCTCAGAGGACATTTATTTTCCATACATAATATTTTCAACCCCTATTTATGTTCAAAATATTTGACTTAATCCTTGAAAGCCCATTATGTCTATTTTGACCGTTCGGAATATTTCCAAAGGAAGTATTCTCAATAAATTCCCACGAAATTCTAGCATGCTTCCCAAGCTATATTTGGTGATCATGCCAAGTTTCACATCATTCCAAGCTATTTTGGTTCACCAAATACTCCCAAAACCTTTAGTGTCCAGAATCAAGTTGAAGCAACTCTACATAACAAAGTTTGTCCAAATGGCCTGAAACTTTGCAGGAGTGCTCAATATCCCAAATGAGGAGACTTTGCCAAAAATTGGATTTTTGGGGATTAATTTACCCATATTTTATTTTAAAAAGGGAGAAGTGTCCATTTGGGGGTGTTTTCAAGTTTACACTGTCAAACTTGTCCAATGGAGAACAAATTTGGTAGAGCATCCTACTTTTGCCTAAAACCCAAACCTGTTAAGTTTCAGCATCATTGGTGGAGGTTATCTACCCCAAACCCATATCAAACACCTTCAGCCAGAATGGTCAAACAGTACTTAGCACCCTCTACACCCACTCCCTTCCCATTAAACTGTTAGTGCAAGCTGCCAGCGCCACTCTTCAACTACACACGACTGGCCCCTCTCTGGTTCCAAGTAGGTAAGCCAAAATCTCCAATTTAGTCTCTGAATCAAGGCTGACAACTACTCTTTAATCACCTCCTTTGACCAGCAGTGAGACCCTCGGCTCTCAAACGGCTAAAAAGCATCTAACCCAACCCCCGGACATGCCAAACACACCCAAAGCACCCCCAGAGTGTGCCACCATGTCGTGGCATGCCAAAACCGCGCTCTGGCACGCTACAGGGCGCACCCGAGGCAAGGGAGGCCAGGCCCGACCGGTTCTCACCTCCCCTCGGTGTCTCTCCGCGTCTCCGACAACCCTCCTGACACGGGGCAGCCTCAGGGCCCCTCCTCCCCCTCTCTACTGACTCGGGCGACGCGTGCCCGCGCGCGCCCAATTCGGTCAGTTGTGTGTGGCCCTCCAGCACACGCGCACTGAGCCTCCTCTGTCTCTCGTTAAGTCTTTGGGGTCCCAAACCACGTCTGTGTAACCGTGGTATCGACCCCGATCCCTCTCTTCCTCTCCTGCAGCCACGGTGAAACCACCGGAGCTTCCCCGCTCAGTGCACCGTTGTTGGCCTATAAATAGGCCCTCCCCTTCGTTCCAGCACCTCACACCACTCCTCCAGACCCTCAATCGAGCCCTTGGCCACCCCATTCGAGCACAGAGAGCTCCAGTGCTCGAGATCGACCGAGGCCCCGCCGCTTCGGAGCTCCGCCGATCTCGGGCTATAGGCCATCTCTCGCGCTCCTCTCACCTCCTCCGTGACCTTAGTGAACTCGGGAAGCTTCTCCAACTCATCCCCGAGCGTTTCCCTGCTCATAGCACCCATCTCCTCCACCTCCTGAATCGGCTCTGCCGCGGCCAGGTCCTCGCCGGTGACTGATACGTCTCCAACGTATCTACTTTTCCAAACTCTTTTGCCCTTTTTTTGGACTATAATTTGCATGATTTGAATGGAACTAATCTGGACTGACGTTGTTTTCAGCAGAATTGCCTTGGTGTTATTTTTGTGCAGAAATCAAAGTTCTTCAAACGTCCTGAAAATTTACGGGGAGCAGTTTCGAAAATATCAAAAATACCTGCGCCAGAATCCACCTGAGGGGGTGCGCCAGTGGGCCACAAGCCCCTGCTCCGCCACCACCCCCCTGGTGGCGGTGGGCAGGCTTGTGGGGCCCACAGGAACCTGCCGTCCCCAATTCCAGCTCTATAAGTTGTCTTTCGTCCCAGAAAAAATAAAACGAGCAGTTTTCGTCGCATTTTCGATACGGAGGCGCCGCCACCACATGTTCTTCATCTGGAGGGCAGATTTGGAGTCTGTCTTGGGCTCCGGAGAGGGGAAATCGTCGCCATCATCATCATCAACCTTCTTCCCTCTCCAATTCCATGAAGCTCTTCGTCGTTCGTGAGTAATCTAATCGTAGGCTCGCTGGACGGTGATGAGTAGGATGAGATCTATCATGTAATCGAGTTAGTTTTGATGGGGATTTATCCCTAGTATCCACTATGTTCTGAGATTTGATGTTGCTACTACTTTGCCATGCTTAATGCTTGTCACTAGGGCCCGAGTGCCATGATTTCAGATCTGAAATTATTATGTTGTCACCAATATATGTGTGTTTTAGATCCGATCTTGCAAGTTGTAGTTACCTACTATGTGTTATGATCCGGCAACCTCGGAGTGACAATAACCGGAACCACTCCTGGTGATGACCATAGTTTGAGGAGTTCATGTGTTCACCAAGTGCTAATGCGTTGGTTCGGTTCTTTGTTAAAAGGAGAACCTTAATATCTCGTAGTTTCCTTTTGGACCCCGCTACCACGGGAGGGATGGACAATAGATGTCATGCAAGTTCTTTTCCCTAAGCACGTATGACGACACACGGAATGCATGCCTACATCACATTGACGAGTGGGAGCTAGCCACTTATCTCTCCGTGTTATAGCTGTTGCATGATGAATATCATCCAAACAAATCACCGACCCAATGCCTACAAGTATGTCCTACTGTTGCTACTGCTGTTACTTGTCTTTCTCTGCTGCTACTACTGTTGCTACTGCCGTTACTTGTCTTGCTACTGCTGCTACTACTGTTGCTACTGTTGTTACTTGTCCTGCTCTGCTGCTACTACTGTTGCTACTGTTGTTACTTGTCTTGCTCTGCTGCTACTGTTGCTACTATTGTCGCTTGCTACTATTGCTACTTGCTACTGTTGTCACTACTGCTGTTCCTTGCCACCGCTATTGCTCGTTACACTGCCGATACCAGCTACTTTGTTGTTACTACTTCGCTGTCACTATTGTGCTTGCAGATACTAATCTTTCAGGTGTGGTTGAATCTGACACATTCAGCTGCTAATACTTGGGAGTATACTCTCACCTCCTAAGACTTACCTACAAATTTGGGTCGAATACTCTACCCTCGAAAACTGCTGCAAACCCACGCGCTGGTGGGCCATCAACAACATTCTTCCAGTTTCATTGCCGGGGAGTGCAAGCAGCATTCTTCTGGTGCCGTTGCAGGAGAAGGTTAGTTGTTATAAGCATTCGTCTAGCTAACACTAGATATTGCAGGATCAACACTTTTCTGGAGCCACTACCAGGGAAGCACAGCTGACGTCACTGACCCAGGGCCACCCTGTCTTTCATTCGACCACCAGCAGGTAAGAGACGATACCACAGTTCCATTCCTATCATCGCTCGGCCACGAGGGCGTCAGAATCATCGCCGGCATGCCTCCCCTCCCCTCTGTCCAGACGAGGAAGATGACCCCGACAGGCATGCCCCACCTGTCGGTGGCCAGTCTCTCCCCCTCTCTCTTCTCTCTGCTGCGGGTCGTAGGGGCCCACGCGTCAGGTTTGACCTCACGGCGTGCGCGCACCTGGGCTGCTGGCTAGCTAACTAGTCGGTTGGACATTTGGGCCGACCCAGCCACTGGCCGAGCCAGGCTAGGGCTCAGCCCCCTTTTTCCTTTTTCTTTTTATTCTGTTTCTAAAAGATTTTTACAGAGTTTAATATTTAATCAAATTTAAATATATTTTCACCATAATTCTTCTAAAAATGTGTAGAATTTATTAGTACTGTTGTACTAATTTTAATAAAAACTTTTATACATAGCTTTAATTAAAATGCTAATTTTCAATACTTTAGCTATTGTTAAATGGATTTTAAAAATACCTTTTTCATCAAAACCAGAGACAAATATTTTTAAAACTATAAATAAGATTTATCAGAATAGGTTCATATTTTTAAAGTGAGTTTGTGCTCTGTTTTTAATGTGCTTCTTATTATTACTACTATTATTACGACGATAGATTCCGCATTCGACGAAGGACTTGGACCCAAAGACCCCGAAGACCCCGGATACCTAGCTGATCAAGGCAAGGAGCCCTTTGACCATGCGTGACCAAAATGTTTATTGCATGCCATGTATAGTAATTATTCCCGTTGCATATGATCATGAGTATTCGGTAAACCATCTATATGATGTTACCGATGGCTCCTCTGGATCCCTTGCATTTGAGCATGGCCCTACCACCTATGAGGGCCACGCTGATAAAATGTTGACAAGTAGACAGTAGTGCTACGCATAGTAGAAGCATATGCATGATGATGGTAAAGTTGATATCAAAGGTTTTACGAAAACCCCGTCGGGTGCCACTACTGCCCGAGGGTGGTGATGTTGAGTTAAGTGACCACTTATGAGGGTTGGTGCACCGGGTATATTTTGTGTGAGTGGTTCCGGAAACAGGATTAGATTTATGATGTGTCGACCGTCCCAACCTTACATGTACGACCATGATACCCCTTTATGGGACGGGGCTTTGTTGATTACTTTGGTCGGTAGTAGCAAAGAGCCACATTACTAGTGGCGGGAGTGATATGTGGTCACTCTCGTGACGGAGTTGTACCAGGAAGGTCGACTATGCCGTTTTTACGTGTTCCGGGAACACCGTTGGTCCCCGCATGGATGATATGGTCTAGAGTCGGTGCTCGTAAGACGTACATCATGTGGGCTGGGTACCAATCGAGTGAACTCCTTGTCTAGTATCGTCAGGGGAAAGTCAATGATCAGGTACTTATCTCGCGTATCATATATACCGCGAGTCGTGGATGACAAGGAAATTTCCCGGATCTCGTGGGTACAGCATACAACCTCTGCCGAGTGTAAAACTATTCGGATCGCCATGTCCACAATTGAGGATAGTTGGGTAATCCTGCTTAAACTACGTCCAGTCGTTTCCGCATAAACCAAGTGTGTGTGTGTGTGTGTGTGTGTGTGTGTGTGTGTGTGTTCGTCATGTGACATGAAAGAGTTGACATGGTCAAGTTTAATGACTTGACATATCGGGTGAACCTGGAGAGTTCAGCCCTCAACAGATATGTTGATATATGTAAACCTGTTCTTAAGATTATCATCTAATTCGTAATGCATATCCATACAAGTATTTGACCATGCATATTCTTAAGTAAGATTTGCTTTCCACAAAGGTTGCATATCACTTGTATCGTACCAACTGCATATCCATATCATGGGTTGTTTGCGAGTACATTCAAAGTACTCATTGGCTTGCCACTGGTTATGTTATTGACCAGACATGGAGGAACAGGAGTTCGAAGAACAATTCGTCATCGGAGACGCACACGCGATCTAGGACGCTTCCCACTCAGAATGCCTGTTGGTGAAGGTTGATGGCATGGGTTCCCGTTTTTTACTAAGACTTCCGCTAGTAGATATAATGGTGTGATTGGCCTTATAGGCCCAACCGCATGTCCGCCTCCTCGAGCGTCGGGTTGGGGCGATCCATCACCGGAGACGGACGGAGACGGGCGAGACAGGGATGAAAGGAGGCGACGATGGCAAAGGAGAGAGGGGCGAGCGAGTGTAGAGTCAGGCGTTGGGGGGCAGGGCGTTTATATAGGGCGAGCGGGAGGAGGCGAGCGGCGGTGGTGGGTGAAGCATTGATGGACATTAGCGGTGACCGAGGGTGGTTGGACCGATGGCGAAGGCGGGCGGATTGACGGCGAAGGCGGGCGGATCGGGGCAAAGGTAGGTGGACCGAGGCGATGTGCAAATCGACGCAACGCGCAAAAGCGCGTGCCACCATGGCGGTCGACAGGACCCTTCGACAGTCTGCACCGGAGTAATGGCCACGACAGTTTGCGCCGAAGTAATGGCGGTTAATGAGGGGAACGTATCGGCTTTCTGTGTCGCTGTAATGCGGGCGACTGTACCACGCGGCGCGTACAGGCGGACCCAACTCGTACACGTGTGTACAGCACGGTGCAGCACGATACGGTGCATACATTTTTATTTCCATCCTACCCTTTTTGTGAAGGGGTATAGGCTAATCTGAACTGTCGATGTGTCTAAGGGGTTGTACCGAAGCGGAAGTGAGATATCAAATGGGATACATCAAACTCACATGTCTCATGACTCATGTATGGTATTTAAAAGGACTCCTAGTTGTATCACGAGGCAGCGAGAAAAAATCAATGGCGTCACAGCCATACTGGCACTTCGTGTTTGTCCCCGCAATGTCGGCCTTGGAGTTTGAGGCCAACACTAACAACCATGGTCTTGGATGCACCGGGTATGGCGGTTACTCCAAGGTCCAAGCGTTTCATGCCCACCATGAGAAGGCCAAGGTACATCATGGGTCCTCCTTGTTTGTCACATTCACTATGGTGCCAACGAGATATGGATCTGATGAGGACACGGCCATCCGCGTCGTCAAGAAATTGTTCCTAACCTCCAAGGAGTAGGACGCGCTCAGCGCCACCAAATTAATGGCAAGACCCGTTGAGAGGGCATTGAGGAGTCGCGACATGCCGCGGAGAAGAAGGTCGTGCAGGATGTCCAAGCCCTTATCTTGGTCGAGCGGCGCCTGGACCGCATGTGCCTAGCAATGGAGCAAGCCCATGTCGTATGTGCCCTCGTCGACCTACCCCTGAAATCAGATAAGTACATGTGAGGTGCCTCCTCCAACTCATCTAGCTCCGGGGTACATCGCCTTCAAGATCTACTTCTGTGACAAAGAAGACAAGGTCAAGGACGGCCCTCGGTGAACCTCCCCTATCACTAGTAGGAAAAACCTTATAGGTAGACCACTATTAGTAGCGCTGGAATTTAGCACGCGCTACTGCTACTTAGCAGTAGCACTGACTTTGTCCGGTGCTACAAGTAAGGACTTAGTAGTAGCGCTGGAAATACAAAAAGCGATATTGTTAAGGGGGACCCAATGAGCCCACCAACGATAGTTGTAGTAGTAGCGCGTCTTTGGAAAAAGTGCTACTGCTAAGACCAATAGCAGTAGCGCTCGGTGGGAACTAGCGCTACTGCTATTGGGCCCCACTTAGTAGTAGCACTGCTCCAGAAAAGTGCTACTACTACGCGTGGCTGGTGGAACCTTTTCACCCACACACACACCCTCTCTCCCCTTCCTCCCCCTTTGCCCTCTCCCCTCCTTTCCCATCTCCCCTCTCTAAGATACTTCTCCACCATTATTGCCATTCTTCTCTCTTCCTTCTACCTCTCTTCTCTCCCCATTAATGCCCCCCTCCACCCTAATTCTCATCCATAAATGGCCTCTTCTAGCTCTATCGTTCACATTTATTTGGCTCTCCCTCCTTCCATACATATAGATATAGCTAGATAATCTCTCTCCCTCTCCATTAGTTAGCTAGAGTCATCTCTCCTCCCAACAACTAGATCTAGCTAGCTATTTAGACATCCACTTTCGATCCCTATAGGTCGCGAAGGCCCTAATTATCTAGCCGTGCACAATCTCTCTTGGGATATAGGTGAGTAAAAAGTTGTGCATTTCAATAATGGGAATATGTGTGTTTGCGATATGAAGGGATTTGTGTGAGTGACATGCCCCGTGAGTTTCTTATGTTTTGCCGAAATGTCGATTTATTTCCGTTTCGGCGAATTTCGAGAAAACTTGATATGTCCTATTTTTAGGCAAGGTCATGCCAAATTTTTATATGAATTTGATGCATGCATGCATTTTGTTTATAACCCTTTTGCTTGTTATACCGTGCAGTCATGAAGGTGAGTGGAAGGAAGGTAGAGCGATACTTGCAATCCACGATGATGGACATGTACGCTAATAATCGGACTTGGATTAGATGTGTGTGTACAAGATGCAAAGAAGGCGTAATTTTGGATCCTTTTGATCATGGCAGTTTGAAGGCGCACTTGCTCATGAATGGTTTCATGGATAGCTATACTCGATGGATAAGTGAATATGATGATGAGGACGTCCACATGGCAGGGAAAACGACATGGGACTAGACGAAGAGATGACCAGTCGACACAAAGACGATGGCGCCTGACATGGCGGGGGGGAGAGTCTCGACACGGCCACGTGGTAGAGTCCAGACACGGCGGCGGGGAAGAGTTCGGACACAGTGGTAGAGAAGAGTCCGGACATGGCGGCAGAGAGGATTCTGGACACGGCGAAGAAGAGTCCAGACATGGCGGAGAAGAGGCGACGGACACGCCGTAGTCTTCGATGCTACTAAGTTTAGTCGTGCATGACCCTCATGTTCGAGACCTCCTTCGCAAGAGTACGACTAGCAATAGAGTTGTTTCTAGAGAGGAGGCCAAGTTGTCGCAACTTGAAGTAGACTCGAAGACTCCATTGTATGACGGTTGTGATCCCGAGGTGACCCGCTTGAGTTTCATGCTCGAACTACTAAAGACGAAGGCTAAAAACAAATGGACAAACTGCTACATAATAAAGTTCTTCCCATGGGGAACCTGTGTCCTACTAGTGTCGAGGAGGCCAAGAAAATCATTTGCCATGTTGATCTGATGCACATTAGATACCATGCATGCATCAATGATTGCATAATTTATCGGGGGGGGCACGCGGAAAAAACCAGGTGTCCAGTGTGCAATGCTTCTCGATATAAGAAGGCAGGAAGCAAAGCTCCTCAGAAATTTGTATTGTACTTTCCGATCACTCCCCGTCTGGAGCGGTATTTTGTAGATCCTAAGGAAGCAAAGCTCATGCGTTGGCACGCGGAGAGGAAGAAGCCCGATGATCGAGATGATCCGAAGCTGAGACACCTCACAGATGCTAGCAAGTGGAGAGTTTTCAACGCCGAATGTCAATTTTCAAAGAAGATGCAAGGAACATCGTGCTTGGTGCGAGTACCGATGGCATGAATCCGTTTGAAAACCAGAGCACCAAGCACAACACATGGCCCGTCTTTGTATGGATATACAACCTCCCCTCATGGAAGTGCATGAAGACAAAATACATACACATGAGCATGCTGATTCAAGGGCCGAAATAATCGGGAAATAATATTAACCTGTATATGGGGCTTTTGAAAGAGGAGCTAGACAAGTTATGGAAATCCCCGGTCAAGAAATGGGACGCCAACACAAGAGATTATTTATATATGAGAGTTGAGCTGAGGACGACGGTGCACGACTATCTCATGTATGGGTACACGTCAAGCTAGGTATGACACGGATACTGCGGATCCATGAGGTGCATGGATGATACAACGTCTGAGCAGCTTACATCAACGAAAGATGGAGGGTCTGGGAAAATCATGTACATGGGGCATCGTAGATGGCTCGAAAAGGATGACCCATCGAGAAAACATGGAGATCTATTCAATGGTTTGGCTGAGCATCGAGTACCTCCACGTAAGAGGAGCGGCAATGAAATGAACGAGCTATTGAATAACTGGGAACAGTGCCCCACGTCAGGAAAGATGGAAAAGGCGTCGGAGCCGCTGCATAAGGTATGGAAAACGAGGTCTGTTTTCTAGGACTTGGAGTACTGGACCAATCACGACAGCCTCATTACCTTGATCAAATGCATATCACAAAGAATGTCCTCGAGAGCTTGCTTTGCACAGTGATGAACATGTCGGATAAGACCAAGGATGGGCTGAAGGCAAGGAAAGACTTGGAAGATCTGGAGATCAGGAGCGATCTCCACAAGCCCCGTAAAAAGTCAACGAAGGAGACGGAGACGCATACGGTGGCGGGGCCAAGGGGAAGAAAAGTCAACAATAAGGAGGAGAATTGTTGCCCCTTCTTGCTTCACCTTAAGTGCTAAGGAGATTGATCAATTCATCAAGTGCCTTATGGGAATCAAAGTCAGTTCCGGTTACTGTGGGAAGATAGGAAGATTTCTAGACACCAAGAAGAAAAGGTTCAGCGGGATGAAGTCTCATGACTATCACGTGATGATGACCCAAATACTCCCAGTTGCCATTAGAGGGATAATGGACAAGCACGTCTGTGAGACGCTTACTAGTCTCTGCAACTTCTTCGATGTTATCTCTCGAAAGTCCATCGGTGTGAAGCAGCTCCGAAGGCTACAGGAAGAGATTGTTGTCATACTATGTGAGCTTGAGATGTACTTCCCGCCCGCATTCTTTGACATAATAGTGCATGTGTGTGTCCACATCGTGGATGACATCATCAACCTCGAGCCGACATTCCTTCACAGCATGATGTCATTCGACAGGATGAATGGGTTCATCAAAGGATTCGTTCGTAACATGTCCCATCCCGAGGGGAGCCTCGTCCAGGGGTATCTGACCCAAGAGTACATCTCCTTTTGCCAGAATTATATCGGCGGCGGACACCCTGTTGTTGGTTTTCTCGTCAAGAAGCACCATGGGAGGCTCAGAGGAGAAGGTCACAACAACGGTCAGAGGGAATTGCACGTGGACTACTCGGATCGACGGGACGACTTCGACAGGGCTAACTTAGTAGTGCTACAACACCTAGATGTGGTAGATGATTATGTGACACTGCACAAAGAAAACATCGCAAAGAAGTATCATGATCAGGGGATGCACACGAGGGACGACGAAGTTACTGTAGATCACAACGCCACCTTCTTGCGTTGGTTCAAAGAGCAAGTCCGTGCTAATCCCCGGAAGAGGGCAGTTCGGACGGGTTTCTCATGCACTCCTTAGCACATGGCCCCACGCCCAAACTCGCGTTCTATGAGGCATACGATATCAACGGGTACACGTTCTACACGGAGTCCAAATACATGGACAGTGATTACCAGAACTCAGGGGTGACGATGGAATGCGTGATCGACTCAAACGGCACAACTGAACGATTCTAGGAAGGGTCGAAGAGATCTGGGAGATTAACTATGCTGGAATGCACGATGCAACGATGTTCCATCTCAGGTGGGCTAAGGCCATCGTAAGAGAAAACAAGTATTTCACTACCATGTATATACCCGACATGAAGAGCGCTACCATGAACGTTAACGTCATTGCCAAAACTGAGCCATGGATACACTCTAAGCACGTGACACAATGCTTCTCCATAACCGACCCGACCAATCCCGGTCGTGTTGTCGTGAGGAGAGGCATAAGGCACATCGTCGAAATGGATGGAGTCGCCAACGAGGAAGACTACGACCAATATGGCAACCCGGTGAGGGAATATGACGATGACGATGAAGCATACGTGACAATAAGAATCAAGCCTACATTACCTAAGAAACATCATACTCCATGGTGACGGAAAAGAAGAATCAAGACAACGAACAAGAAAGGGAAGAATCTCAATGTGAAACGTCTTTAACGCAGCTGAGAAACAATCATTTATATATATGTATGTACTTTGTGTACGAAACAACACATGGTTCCGGTAATATCCATGCAGTGTGGGAGGGAGACATTCTCGTCGACTGCGTGCAAGGCCGTCGGGATACAAACAAAAAACAAAAACAAAAGGGAGAAAGCAATACAAAAGAAAAGGAATAGTAAACAAAAAACTAAAGGAAAAAAAGAAAAAGAAAAGAAAGTAAGAAAAAGAAAATAATGAAGAAAAATAATAAAAGAAAGTAATAAAATAAATAAAGAAAAAAATGTTAGTAGTAGCGATGGATTGGTACTAGCGCTACTGCTAAGTTAGCAGTAGCGATGGTACTAAACCAACGCTACTCCTATATGTCCTACAGCTGTTAGTAGTAGCGTTGGATTAGTACGAGTGCTACTACCAAGTTAGCAGTAGCGCTGGTACTAAATTAGCGCTACTACTATGTTTAGTTAACCCGGTTCAAAATTTTCCTAACTCGCCCTCTCCCTCCACTCCCCCTCTCCCCCGCTCATGTGTCGTCGTCGTCGCCCGCCGGAGACCTCCCCGCACGTCCTCGTGCGACCTCGACCTCACGCCACCAGCGGAGACCCCCCCCTCCCCCCCCCCCACCCGTCCTTGCCGCCCCCCTCCAGGCATCATTGTTCGAACGCCCACTCCAGGCCGCCACCAGTAAGACTCTCTCTCTCTCTCTCCCTCTCCCTCTCCCTCTCCCTCTCCCTCTCCCTCTCTCCCTATCTCGATTGGAAGATGATGTTGTCGTGAACGCAGTTCCGGTCCCATGACTTGGATGATTCGTAGTGTGTGCCCATACGCGAGTAGAATACAGGGGCGGTTCTTTTCCTTCACAAGCGCAGTAGAGTATGTCTTAATTCAGTTTACTTTAGGGTTTCTTGATCCAAAAGGAGGTTTGAGACTGAAGCGCGTTAAATTCATCAAAACACTATACAAGTGAAATATTGAAGTGCTTTCGTTGTTTATTTGTGCATCTAAAAGTCATGTCATCTCCTCATTTCTTTTATTAAGCCAAGTTGATTGAACTGAATAGCATCCATTGACTAAGCAAGTAGATAGATTATTCACTTTAAGTATATAAAGGAACGCATTTAGTAGATAGTGTGTGGAATGTGCCTCAAAATGTTATCCTTTGAAGAAGTAGGTTGCATCCTGTTGTGTGTGCACGCCCAACTGTTTATTGTATGGAAGAAAAAGAATGGTAGCATCCAAAAGATAAGGTGCATGCCCGATACAGTCTTCCTAGAGTAAAACTATCATTTCCTGCTTGTGGTATTGTTAGCAAGTTCTACAAGTCTCAAATGATAAGACAGCTTCGTCGTTGTTTGTGACCACATAAATGGATTTAGTTCAACGTTCAGTTATGGTTTCTTGAGGAGAACATCCCTTGTTTGTTTTCGTGTGTACGATAGCTCTAGCTTATTCCTTGTGATCTACACAACCAAGGGGTTTCTATGATAGCCTGGCTTATTAGGGATGATAAAATACTCATATCAATAAGGATTTCCTTCTTTTTCGGGAGCTCATTCGAACAGAACTCCCAGGTTAAGCGTGCAAGGCTTGGAGTAGTTATAGGATGGGTGATAGACTGGGAAGTTGATCCCGGGTGCGCACGAGTGAGGACAGAGTGCGCAGAAAAGACTAGTATTGATATGTGGGGCTAGTCTAGATCCCGCCAAGAGTAAAGACCGCCAGCGGGTGTGTCCGGGGCATTACAAGTTAGTATCAGAGCCGACCCTCGTGGTTACACGGATGTTTGCGGACAGGTGTGCGGTCATGTTGTTCATGACGATTGTGACCCGTCGTGGCACACGGCATGGCACATTGATCATGATTGTTCAACTTTTATGAGTAGGTGGGAGTTTTATGTGTTGTGCAACGTTTATTTGGTCATGATTGTTTATCATGCTCTGTGATACGTCCATTTTGCATCATGCTTTCATGTTGTACCACGTGTCCAGATGTGTCCAGCTGAAACTTTGACACCATGAGTACCACGTGAGTTGTAACAATTGTGGAAAACAAAAGAGATGATTGAGTATGTGGGTTTGCCTTACAAGCTCTTATTTGACTCTTTCTGATGTTGTGATAAATTGCAATTGCTTCAATGACTATGGACTATTGTTGGTTACTTCTCGATAAGGTTTTTGCTTCATGCTTTGCTTTGTGAAGGAATTGTTACTTTCGCATAAGAATCTTTATGATGTATTGTTGTTCTATGTGTGATCATGATGCCCACATGTCCGTGTTATGTTTTATCGACACCTTCGTCCCTCAACATGTGGACATGTTTATGGAACTTGGTTTTCGCTTGAGGACAAGCGAGGTCTAAGCTTGGGGGAGTTGATACGTCCATTTTGCATCATGCTTTCATGTTGATATTTATTGTTTTTGGGCTGTTATATTACTTGTGGTACCATATTTATGCCTTTTCTCTCTTATTTTGCAAGGTTTATTTGAAGAGGGAGAATTCAGGCAGCTGGAATTCTAGACTGGAAAAGGAGCAAATCCTAGTCCACTATTCTGCACATCTCCAAATGCCCTGAAAATTTACGTGGATTTTTTCTGGAATATATTAAAAATACTGGGCGAAAGAACTACCGGAGGGGGGGGCACCAGGACCCCACAAGCTTGCCCACCGCCACCACCCCCCTGGTGGTGCACGGCAGGCTTGTGGCCTGCCTGAAGGCCCACTAGCCCCCCTCTTTTGCTATATGAAGCGGCCTGGTCTGGAAAAAATCAATCGAGAGCTTTTTCGTGGTTTCGCCGCCGCCACGAGGCCGAACTTGAGCAGATCCAATCTAGAGCTTCGGCAGGACGATCCTGTCGGGGAAACTTCCCTCCCGAAGGGGGAAATCGTCGCCATCGTCATCACCAACACTCCTCTCGTCGGAGGGGAGGCATCTTCATCAACATCTTCATCAGCACCATCTCCTCTCCAATCCCTAGTTTATCTCTTGTAATCAATCTCCGTCTCACGGCTCCGATTGGTACTTGTAAGGTTGCTAGTAGTGTTGATTACTTGGTGGAAGAGTTTATGTTCAGATCCTTGATGCTATTCATTACACCTCTGGTCATGATTATGATTATGTCTTGTGAGTAGTTACTTTTGTTCCTGAGGACATGGGATAAGTCATGTTAATAATAGTCATGTGAATTTGATATTCGTTCGGTATTTTGATATGTTGTATGTTGTTTTTCCTCTAGTGGTGTTATGTGAACGTCGACTACATAACACTTCACCATATTTGGGCCTAGAGGAAGGCATTGGGAAGTATTAAGTAGATGATGGGTTCCTGGAGTGACAGAAGCTTAAACCCCGGTCTATGTGTTGCTTCGTGAGGGGCTGATTTGGATCCACTAGTTTAATGCTATGGTTAGACTTTGTCTTAATTCTTCTTTTGTAGTTGCGGATGCTTGCGAGAGAGGTTAATCATAAGTGGGATGCTTGTCCAAGTAAGGGCAGTGCCCAAGAGCCGGTCCACCCACATATCAAACTATCAAAGTAACAAACGCGAATCATATGAACATGATGAAACTAGCATGACAGAAATTCCCGTGTGTCCTTGGGAGCGTTTTTGCTCCTATAAGACTTTGTTCGGGCTTTTCCCTTGCTGCAAAAGGGATTGGGACACTTGCTTCACTGTTGCTACTACTTGTTACTTGTTACTCTTTGCTTGCTACGTTTCACCTTGCTACACAATCACGTGTTACCGCTACTTTCAGTTCTTGTAGTTATTACCTTGCTGAAATCCGTTTATCACAGCCTTCTGCTCCTCGTTGGGTTCAACACTCTTACTTATCGAAAGGACTACGATTGATCCCCTATACTTGTGGGTCATCAACACTCTTTTCTGGCGCCGTTGCCGGGGAGTGAAGCGCCTTTGGTAAGCGGAAATTGGTAAGGAAACATTTATATATTGTGCTGAAATTTATTGTCACTTGTCACTATGGAAACTCTTCATTTGAGGAGTTTGTTCGGGGTATCTTCACCACGAACGGAAGCACGAGGAGTTGCTCCTCAACCTGAGGTACCTACTGAAAATATCTTTTATGAAATTCCTTTGGGTATGCTTGAGAAACTGCTGGCTAATCCTTTTACAGGAGATGGATCTTCACATCCAGACTTCAATCTAATTTATGTAGATGAAGTTTGTAGTTTATTTAAGCTTGCAGGTTTGCCCGAGGATGAGGTAAATAAGAAAGTCTTTCCTTTATCTTTGAAGGATAAGGCGTTGACATGGTATAGGCTATGTGATGATGCTGGATCATGGGGCTACAATCGGTTGAAATTGGAATTTCATCAAAAGTTCTATCCTATGCATTTAGTACATCGTGATCGGAACTTTATTTATAACTTTTGGCCTCGTGACAGGGAAAGCATAGCTCAAGCTTGGGGGAGGCTAAAATCAATGTTGTATTCATGCCCCAATCATGAGCTCTCGAGAGAAATCATCACTCAAAACTTTTATGCTCGGCTTTCTCATGAAGATCGTACCATGCTTGACATTTCTTGTGTCGGTTCTTTTATGAAGAAGGATATTGATCACAAGTGGAATTTATTGGAGAGAATCAAACGCAACTCTGAAGATTGGGAGCTGGAGGAAGGTTAGAAGTCAGGTATGAATTTCCAGTTTGATTGCGTTAAAACTTTTGTTGAGATAAACACTTCTAGAGATTTTAGCGCTAAGTATGGACTTGACTCTGAGATAGTAGCTTCTCTATGTGAATCTTTTGCTGCTCATGTTGATCTTCCCAAAGAGAAGTGGTTTAAATATCATCCTCCTGTAGAAAGCAACATAGCCAAAACCAATCTAGTTGAGGAGAAAATCATAGCTTTTAGTGATCCTGTTGTTCCTTGTGCTTACACTGAGAAACCACCATACCCTGCTAGGATGAAGGATTATTCTAAAGCTCCAACTGTGATACGTAGGGGTTACATTAGACCACTTGCACCCCCTGAGGAGATTAGAGTTGAACCTAGTGTTGCTATTATAAAAGATCTCTTAGTCGAAGACATAGACGGGCATGTTATTAAATTATGTGAGGACTCCGCTAGAATTGCTAAACCTCACGCGAAAGACAAGCACGGACCTGTAGTTGGCCTGCCCGTTGTTTCTGTTAAGATAGGAGATCACTGTTATCATGGTTTATGTGATATGGGAGCTAGTGTTAGTGCAATAGCCCGTTCTCTATATGATGAAATCAAAGATGAGATTGCACCTGTTGGCTTAGAACCCATTGATGTCACTATCACGCTAGCTAATAAAGACACTATCTGCCCTCTGGGAATTGTGAGAGACGTAGAAGTCCTGTGTGGTAAGACGAAGTATCCTACTGATTTCCTCGTCCTTGCTACTGCACAAGATAGCTTTTGTCCCATCATATTTGGTAGACCCTTTCTCAACACTGTCAATGCTCACATTGATTGCATTAAGCAGACTGTCACAGTAAGTTTCGAGGGTGTGTCTCATGAATTTAACTTCTCCAAGTTTGGTAAGCAAACCCATGAAAGAGAGTCTTCTGGTAGAGATGAAATCATTGCTCTTGCCTCTATTGCCATACCTCCTACGGATCCTTTAGAGCAATATATGCTTGAGCATGAAAATGATATGCATATGGAGGAGAGAGATGAGATAGATAGAATTGTCTTAGAACAACATCCTATTCTCAAGAATAATCTGCCTGTTGAACTGCTTGGGGATCCTCCCCCACCAAAGGGTGATCCTGTGTTCGAGCTTAGACAGTTGCCTGATACTCTTAAGTATGCCTATCTTGATGAGAAGGAGATATATCATGTCATTATTAGTGCTCTCCTCTTAGAGCGCGAAGAGAAGAAGTTACTAAAAACTCTTAGGAAGCACCGCGCTGCTATTGGATATACTCTTGATGATCTAAAGCGTATTAGTCCTACTCTATGTGAGCACAAGATTAAAACCGATCCTGACTTTAAACCAGTTGTTGATCATCAAAGGAGATTAAATCCTAAGATGAAAGAGGTCGTTAGAAAATAAATATTAAAGCTTCTGGAAGCAGGAATCATTTATCCTGTTGCTCATAGTGATTGGGTAAGTCCAGTACATTGCGTACCTAAGAAGGGAGGTATCACCGTCGTTCCTAATGATAAGGATGAACTGATCCCACAAAGGATTATTACCGGCTATAGAATGGTGATAGACTTCCGGAAACTGAACAAGGCAACCAGGAAAGATCATTATCCTTCGTCGTTCATCGACCAAATGCTAGAAAGGCTATCAAAACACACACACTTCTGCTTTCTAGACGGTTATTCAGGTTTCTCGCAAATACCTGTTGCACAATCTGATCAAGAGAAAACCACTTTCACCTGCCCTTTCGGTACCTTTGCCTATAGACGTATGCTTTTTGGCTTATGTAATGCACATGTCACCTTCCAAAGATGTATGATGCCTATATTCTCTGACTTTTGTGAAAAGATTGTCGAGGTTTTCATGGATGACTTCTCCGTTTACGGGTCTTCCTTTGATGATTGCCTCAGCAACCTTGATCGAGTCTTACAGAGATGCGAAGAAACCAACCTCATCTTGAATAGGGAGAAGTGCCACTTTATGGTTAATGAAGGTATCGTCTTAGGACACAAAATCTCTGAAAGAGGCATTGAAGTTGATAAGGCTAAGGTTGATGCAATTGAGAAAATGCCTTGCCCCACAGAGATCAGAGGTATACGAAGTTTCTTAGGTCATGCTGGTTTCTATAGAAGGTTCATTAAAGACTTCTCTAAAATTTCTAGGCCTCTTACCAACCTCTTGCAGAAGGATGTTCCATTTGTTTTTGATGAGGATTGTGAGGAAGCCTTTGAAATACTTAAGAAGGCTTTGATAACCGCACCTATTGTTCAACCACCTGACTGGAACTTGCCCTTTGAAATCATGTGTGACGATAGTGATTATGTTGTTGGTGTTGTTCTAGGACAAAGAGTTGACAAGAAGTTGAATGTCATTCACTACGCTAGTAAAACTCTAGACAGTGCCCAAAGAAACTATGCCACTACGGAGAAGGAATTTTTAGCAGTCATGTTTGCATGTGAAAAGTTCAGATCTTACATAGTTGACTCCAAAGTCACTATTCACACTGATCATGTTGCTATTAAGTACCTCATGCAGAAGAAGGACGCTAAGCCTAGGCTGATCAGATGGGTTCTCCTGCTACAGGAATTTGATTTGCACGTCGTTGACCGAAAGGGTGCTGACAATCCTGTAGCAGATAACTTGTCTAGGCTAGAGAATGTCCTTGATGACCCACTACCAATTGACGACAGCTTTCCTGATGAGCAATTAAATGTCATCCGCACTTCACTTAGTGCACCGTGGTATGCCGATTATGCAAACTATATCGTAGCCAAATACGTACCACCCAGTTTCACCTATCAACAAAAGAAGAAATTCTTCTTTGATTTGACACACTACTTTTGGGATGATCCTCACCTTTATAAGGAAGGAGTAGATGGTGTTATTAGACGTTGTGTGCATGAACATGAACAGGGACAGATCCTGCAGAAGTGTCATTCGGAAGCCTAAGGAGGACACCATGCTGGAGATAGAACTGCCCATAAGGTATTGCAATCAGGTTTCTATTGGCCCACTCTCTTCAAGGATGCCCGTAAGTTTTTCTTGTCTTGTGACGAATGCCAAAGGATAGGGAACATCAGCAAGTGTCAAGAAATGCCTATGAACTATTCAGTTGTCATTGAACCATTTGATGTCTGGGGCTTTGATTATATGGGACCCTTCCCGAGTTCCAATGGGAACACTCACATCTTAGTTGTTGTGGATTACGTTACTAAGTGGGTAGAAGCTATCCCCACTAAAAATGCTGATCACCACACCTCTATTAAGATGCTTAAAGAAGTCATATTCCCAAGATTTGGAGTCCCTAGATACTTGATGACTGATGGCGGTTCACACTTCATTCATGGTGTTTTCCGCAAGATGCTAGCTAAGTATGATGTCAACCATAGAGTTGCATCTCCTTATCATCCTCAGTCCAGTGGTCAAGTTGAGTTAAGTAATAGGGAGATCAAGTTGATCCTACAAAAGACCATCAATAGATCTCGAAAGAACTGGTCTAGCAAACTTGACGATGCACAATGGGCTTATAGGACTGCTTATAAGAATCCCATGGGCATGTCACCGTATAAAATGGTTTACGGTAAGGCTTGTCATTTACCTCTTGAGGTGGAACACAAAGCTTATTGGGCAATTAAAGAGCTCAACTTTGATTTCAAACTTGCCGGTGAGAAGCGGTTGTTTGATATCAGCTCATTGGATGAATGGAGAGCCTAGGCATATGAGAATGCCAGGTTGTTCAAGGAAAAGGTTAAGAGATGGCACGACAAACGAATACAGAAACGAGAGTTCAATGTAGGTGATTATGTCTTGCTATACAATTCTCGTTTGACATTCTTTGCAGGCAAGCTTCTCTCTAAATGGGAAGGTCCCTATGTTGTCGAGGAAGTATATCGTTCCGGTGCCATCAAAATCAATAACACGGAAGGAAATTTTCCTAGAGTGGTAAATGGGCAAAGAATCAAGCATTACATCTCTGGTACTCCCATAAATGTTGAGACCAATATCATCAATGTTATAACTCCAGAGGAGTACATAAGGGATGTTTATCAGCCTATTTCAGACCTTGAAAACGAAGGTGTATCTATTTCGGCAAGAAATTGGACTCCGATGCTTTTCCAATAGGAAATTTCTCAGTTTTGGAATTTTTGGAAAATTAGAAAAATAAAAAGTAGTCCGGAGAGCAAACGAGGCAGCCACAAGGGCCCACTCTGCCACCACCCCCCCTGGTGGTGGTGGGCAAGCTTGTGGGCACCTCGTGTGCCTCCCGGACTCCGTTTTCTTGCGGAGGACTCCTTCTGGCCTAGAAAAAATCAATATATAGTCGCCCGAAGGTTTTGATCTCCGTATCGCGTAGTTTTCCTCTGTTTTCGTTTCGGGCTTGTTTCTGCCGCACATCTAGATCATCATGACTTCCCCAAACGCTCCTAAGGACAAGATCTTCGAGAAGGTCATCAATCCCTACCTCACGGAAGTGCTGAAACACCCTCAATCTATCAATTGAGCAAGGGGATGTTGCACATGTGTGATGTTGAAGGGCCTAAGAAGACCGAAAGCGTGGAGACGAGGCTCGAAGCAATGGAGCAACAAGTCTTCAAGTGCCAAGGGATGGTTGAGCGTGGACTCAACGCCAACCACACGATGATCACGGAGTTCACTAGCAATCACAAGATGGATGCCATTAATATTGGGAAACACCTCTCTAGGCTTTACGATAGGGTTGAACAACTTCAGGGCCAGATCTATGACCTACAGAATCAAAACTGTGAGTATGAGTACAGATTTAAATCAATAAGGTTGGCTGCAGATTTGAGGATTCCGGCTACTCGTTCATCCTGCCATGATGGAGCATCTATGCCTTGGAAGACGGAGGATCAGACTACTCCAACAACACCACCATCACCACCAAAGGAAGACAACTAAGAATTGGTATGGGCAATCCCCTTGGCTTCTGCCAAGCATGGGGGAGTTGCGCTGGTATCGTATCACCTTTATATATTTTGCTTTTACCTTTGTTTTAGTTCTTTCCTTTTCAGTTTTTATTTCTTCTTTTAGAGGAATAAGTCTTTAGTTTTTAGTTTGAGTCTTTTGCTTTTGTCTCTCCCCCGATGTATTCGAGCTTACAAGTTATATAATAAAGAGTGTCTTAGTTAAGGGCTTTGCTTTGTGCCATGATCAATAGTATGAAAAGAACGATGGCATGAAAGATCATGAGACGATCTTATGGAAAGTGATAACTTCAATTATGACACTATGATGATTGGAACTTGTTGAGAATAAATCAACATAGACCTCAGTCATTGTTGCAATTAATAAGAAGTAATAAGGAAAGAGAGGTTCACATATAAATATATCATCTTAGACACTTTTTACAATTGTGAGCACTCACCAAACTATTACATGCCTAGGAGTAGATGTTGGACAAGGATGACAACATAATGAATTGTGTTTGCTTGGTTCCAAACAATGTTATATGATTAGAGATCCCTTGACATGTGATGATTGCTTCCACCTCATATTAGCCAAAACTCCCGCACCAAGTAGAGATACTACTTGTGCATCCATAAACCTCCAACCCAGTTTTTCCATGAGAGTCCACCATACCTACCTATGGATTGAATAAGATCCTTCAAGTAAGTTGTCATCGGTGCAAGCAATATAAATTGCTCTCTAATATGTATTATCTATTAGTGTGTGGAAAATAAACTTTGTACGAACCTGTGATGAGGGAGACATAAAAGCGACAGACTGCGTAATAAAGTTCTTTATCACAGGAGGCAATATAAAGTGACGTTCCTCCGCACTAAGAGGACACGCATTCAAAACCTCAAAAGCGCATGACAACCTCTGCTTCCCTCTGCGAAGGGCCTATCTTGTACCTTTACTTTTTACCCTTGTAAGAGTCATGGTGATCTTCACCAATTCCTTTTTTACCTTTGTCTTCGCTACCGTCACATGCTTGGGAAAGATCTATATTCATATATCAACTTGGAGTTGAGTAATCATGCTTTATTGTTGTTGACTTTACCCGTGAGGTAAATCGTTGGGAGGCAAAACTATAAGCCCCTATCTTCCTCTGTGTCCAGCTAAAACTTTGACACCATGAGTACCACGTGAGTTGTAACAATTGTGGAAAACAAAAGAGATGATTGAGTATGTGGGTTTGCCTTACAAGCTCTTATTTGACTCTTTCTGATATTGTGATAAACTACAATTGCTTCAATGACTATGGACTATTGTTGGTTACTTCTCGGTAAGGTTTTTGCTTCATGCTTTCCTTTGTGAAGGAATTGTTACTTTCCCATAAGAATCTTTATGATGTATTGTTGTTCTATGTCTGATCATGATGCCCACATGTCTGTATTATGTTTTATCGACACCTTAGTCCCTCAACATGTGGACATGCTTATGGAACCTAGTTTTCGCTTGAGGACAAGCGAGGTCTAAGCTTGGGGGAGTTCATATGTCCATTTTGCATCATGCTTTCATGTTGATATTTATTGCTTTTTGGGCTGTTATATTACTTGTGGTACCATATTTATGCCTTTTCTCTCTTATTTTGCAAGGTTTATTTGAAGAGCGAGAATTCAGGCAGCTGGAATTTTGGACTAGAAAAGGAGCAAATCCTAGTCCACTATTCTGCGCATCTCCAAATGCCCTGAAAATTTACGTGGATTTTTTCTGGAATATATTTAAAATACTGGGTGAAAGAACTACCGGAGGGGGGCCACCAGGGCCCCATAAGATTGCCCACCGCACCAGCCCCCCTGGTGGCGCAGGGCATGCTTATGGGCTTCCTGAAGGCCCACTAGCCCCCCTCTTTTGCTATATGAAGCGTCCTAGTTTGGAAAAAATCAATCTGGAGCTTTTTCGTGGTTTCGCCGCCGCCACGAGGCGGAACTTGAGCAGATCCAATCTAGAGCTCCGGCAGGACGATCCTGTCGGGGAAACTTCCCTCCCGAAGGGGGAAATCGTCGCCATCATCATCACCAACACTCCTCTCGTCGGAGGGGAGGCATCTTCATCAACATCTTCATCAGCACAATATCCTCTCCAATCCCTAGTTCATCTCTTGTAATCAATCTCCGTCTCACGACTCCGATTGGTACTTGTAAGGTTGCTAGTAGTGTTGATTACTCTTTGTAGTTGATGCTAGTTGGATTATTTGGTGGAAGAGTTTATGTTCAGATCCTTGATGCTATTCATTACACCTCTGGTCATGATTATGATTATGTCTTGTGAGTAGTTACTTTTGTTCATGAGGACATGGGATAAGTCATGTTAATAATAGTCATGTGAATTTGATATTCGTTCGGTATTTTGATATGTTGTATGTTGTTTTTCCTCTAGTGGTGTTATGTGAACGTTGACTACATAACACTTCACCATATTTGGGCCTAGAGGAAGGCATTGGGAAGTAGTAAGTAGATGATGGGTTGCTAGAGTGACAGAAGCTTAATCCCCGGTCTATGCGTTGCTTCGTGAGGGGCTGATTTGGATCCACTAGTTTAATGCTATGGTTAGACTTTGTCTTAATTCTTCTTTTGTAGTTGTGGATGCTTGCGAGAGAGGTTAATCATAAGTGGGATGACAGAAATTCCCGTGTGTCCTCGGGAGCGTTTTTCCTCCTATAAGACATTGTGGAGGCTTGTCCCTTGCTGCAAAAGGGATTGGGCCACTTGCTGCACCGTTGCTACTACTTGTTACTTGTTACTCTTTGCTTGCTACGTTTCACCTCGCTACACAATCACCTGTTACCGCTACTTTTAGTGCTTGCAGTTATTACCTTGCTGAAATCCGTTTATCAGAGCCTTTTGCTCCTCATTGGGTTCGACACTCTTACTTATCGAAAGGACTATGGTTGATCCCCTATACTTGTGGGTCATCACTATGCCATGTTGATCATTGGTCATCTAGAGTTGGGGAAATAACCCTTGTCAGATGATCCTTGATCATCTAAAATTGTTGGTGTTGTTCACCTAAAGGTTGATGATTTTAAGTACTTAGACTTGGGGAGTAGTAAGAAACACCTTTTGCATAATTGAGGTTTAAAACATAAATCTTATTTTTCTGGACCCTAGAAGCTTAATAAGAGTTGAAGTTCTCTCGAAATATTGCTGCAAAGCAGGTACTTATGACAATTTGGTGAGAAACCAAGAATTAAGATTCAAGGAAGGGTCGAAGAGATCTGGGAGATTAACTACGCTGGAATGCGCGATGCAACGATGTTCCATGTCAGGTGGGCTAAGGCCATCGTAACATAAAACAAGTGTTTCACTACCATGTCTATACCCGACGCGAAGAGCCCTACCGTGAACGTTAACGTCATCGCCAAAATTGAGCCATCGATAGACTCTAAGCACGTGACACGATGCTTCTTCATAACTGACCTCGCCAGTCCCAGTCGTGTTGTCGTGAGGAGAGTCATAAGGAACATCGTCGAAATGGATGGAGTCGCCAACGAGGAAGACTACGACCAATACGACAACCCGATGAGGGAATATGACGATGACGATGAAGCATACGTGAAAATAAGAATCAAGCGTACATTACCTAAGAAACATCATACTCCATTGTGACTGAAAAGAAGAATCAAGACAATGAACAAGAAAGGGAAGAAGCTCAATGTGAAACTTCTTCGACGTAGCTGAAAAACAATCGTTTATATATATGTATGTACTTTGCGTACGAAATAACACATGGTTCCGATAATACTCGTGCAGTGTGTGTGGGAAACATTCTCGTCGAGTGCGTGCGATGCCATCGGGATAAAAACAAAAAAGGGAGAAAGCAATACAAAAGAAAAAGAATAGTAAACAGAAAAGTAAAGGTAATAATAAAAACAAAAGAAAAAGAAGAAAAAGAAAATAACGAAGAAAAATAATAAAAAGAAAGTAATAAAATAAATAAATAAAGAAAAGAAAGTTATTAGTAGCGCTGGATTGGTACTAGCGCTACTGCTAAGTTAGCAGTAGCGCTCGTATTAACCAACGCTACTTCTATATGTCCTATAGCAGTTAGAAGTAGCGCTAGATTAGTACGAGTGCTACTTCTAAGTTAGTAGTAGCGCTGGTACTAAACTCGCGCTACTGCTATGTTTAGTTAACCTGGCTCAAAATTTTCCTAACTCCCCCTCTCCCTCCACTCCCCTCTCTATCCCTCTCCCCCGCTCCTGTGTCGTCGTCACCCGCCGGAGACCTCCCCGCCCGTCCCCGCGTGACCTTGACCCCACGCCACCCGTCGGAGACCCCCGCCCCCACCCGTCCCTGTCTCCCCCCTCCAGGCGCCTCTGCCCGGACCCCTCCAGGCGTGGTTGTTCCAACGCCCACTCTGCGCCACCACCGGTAAGACTCTCTCTCTCTCTCCCTCTTCCTCTCTCCCTCTCTTGATTGGAAGATGATGATGTTGTGAACGCGGTTCCGGTCCATGACTTGGATGATTCGTAGTGTGTGCCCATACGCGAGTAGAATACAAGGGCGATTATTTTCCTTCACAAGCGCAGCATAGTATGTCTTAATTCAGTTTTCTTTAGGGTTTCTTGATCCAAAAGGAGGTTTGAGCCTGAAGCGTGTTAAGTTCATCAAAACACTGTACAAGTGAAATATTTAAGTGGATTTCGTTGTTTATTTGTGCATCTGAAAGTCATCTCATCTCCTCATTTATTTGATTAAGTCAAGATGATTGAACTGGATAGCATCCATTGACTAAGCAAGTATATAGATTATTCAGCTTTAAGTATATAAAGGAACGATTTAGTAGATAGTGTGTGGAATGTGCCTGAAAATGTTATCCTTTGAAGAAGTAGGTTGCATCCTCTCATTTGCACACGCCCAACTTTTATTGTATGGAAGAAAAAGAATGGTAGCATCCAAAAGATAAGATGCATGCCCGATACGGTCTTCCTCCTAGAGTAAAACTTTTATTGAATGTCCGAGAACTGCTACTCTCTCAACGTCTGGACCTGAATCCTTTCACGAAGCTCGGGTCCTTCATCCCTGACTATGAAGATTGGAGCGCCTACATGGAGGAGTGATTGACGATGACAATGTGTGTTTATAATTATTACTATTGCATTTCTATGAACTAGCGTACATCGCTCTAGTTAATTAGTTTGTGTATGAGGAACTTCGTTATTTATGTTTACTATAGGTTGCTTGTATTTTGCTAACTATTCCTCTTTGTGTTTCTCAAGTACATTATGTTGCATATTATCGTTGAATTCATCAACTTACGATGCAAGTATATAGATCGAAGAGAGCGAAGGACTACTACGTCGTATTCATTGCGAGGGTTCCAGGAGTGTACGACCACTGGCCAGACGCTCGGGCCCAGGTGGACAGGTACCCGGGCGCTAGCCACACAAGGTTCGACAACAGAGACGAAGCAGAAAAGAATTAATTGCGGTGGATGTTACGACAAGAGAGGGAGTGAAACCGATGCCTCAAAAAGTACTACATAGTCGCGCTCTTGCTCATGTTGATCGCTCTTCTCTTCTCCATCATGGTTTAGATAGAAATCATGAAACTTGTGGGTGTGCCATGACTTGTGTATCGCTATTGTTGAGATGTGATGATATTTGTGTTGGATAATGATGATGATGGTATAAATGATGAGACTACTTTATGTGTATGATAGATGGGAATAATGTATGTTCATTATGATATGATGAAACTATTGTATAGAGCATGCACAAATACGTAGAGGGGGAACAAATATGTAGACGAGAATTAAATTATTGAAAGCAGAAATATTAGCAGTAGCATTGGTATATTAGCAGTAGCGCTGGATTAGCATCGGCGCTTGCTGTATTCGAGCGCTACGGCTACCTTACTTACCAGTAGCGCTGGTTCTCTAGCGCTACTACTAAAACTTAGTTGTAGCACCTTAGCAGTAGCGCTGCCACCAGTGCTACTGGTATAGGTAAAACAAGTGCTACTACTAGGCTTTCTCCTAGTAGTGTATTGAGCTATCTACCCCTAATTTAGTTATGCTATCGAAGTATCTAGCCTTAGTTAAATGTTGTCTTATGCTATCAAACTATCAAGTCTTAGTTAAATGTCGTCCTTTGTGGTGTATTTTTTTGAAAAGGAGGATCACTCCCAGCCTCTACATCATGATATAACTCTTCAAACAATGATCTGAACAATAAAGGAGGATCGCCCTTCGTGGTGTCTGTTGTTTGAACTATGTCCTATGTATGGCATTTACATGTTGCTTGTATGGATTCAAGTGTTCAAACAAAAGGAAACAACTACGAGGGCAGATAAATAGGGGTCGATCCCCTCCTGTCTGAGGGTCTGTCCATGGACACATATGAAAGATGAAATTTGTCTAGGGTGGGTGAATATGTGATGTCTACTACATAAATTTATTTTTGTAGAGTGTGTTAGGCTTTCAAACGCAAAATTGTGTACGACAGTAGTAATTTTCCCTCAAGTGAATTACCTAAGTTATATCAATATGTGGGAGGTGTAGGATGAAGATGGCCTCTCTTAAAAAACCATGCAATCAAATACAAGAACATTCTTGTGTCCCCATGTAACACCCCTCGTTTTCAGCTACACTAACCTAGGTGATCAAGCTACAATGATCAAAATCTTCTGCTAATCCATTTTTGCTAAACAATGTTTGATCATTTTTCAATCATATCTCTTTTCCTTTTTTTCTTTTTTGAAATTCAAATTCAATTAAAAAGTGGATTAAATATTTTCGCAAACGTGAAAACAAAAATCATGTTTGGGTTGCAAATAATCCCCTCGTGTTTTTAAAATTGAAACAAACCTTTTATAAGGTATTTTAGTGTATCTAAAAGAAATAAAATAGAGGCCAAAATATTATTTAATTGCCCTTTTGAATTATCTAAATTTCCAAACATTTTCAGATGGGCCTCAAACTTTTTGTTGCTCTGTCTAATATTGCAATATGATTTATGAGTGAGGTCACATATTTTTGCAAAAGTCAAATAGTATTGGATTAAATCATAAACAGAAACTTAAAAAAAGAAATCGGAAAAGGTTTTGGACTAGAAACACACCCCCCCCTCCCTTGGACACTTGTGGCCTACTGCTACAGGGACCGGCCTGGCCCACCTCCACTCCCTCGTTCAACCTCTATTAACGCGGGGCTCTGTGGACAAAGAGCGCACGTCCATGGCGCCGATGGCCACGTGGTGGCCATCCGTCCACTCCCAACGATGATAAGGCATGCCACGTGCCTCCTCTTCCCCCCTATGAACCCTAGCCACCATTTTCCCCACGCTCATTCGCTCGCCATCGCTGATCCACTCGGTCCTGTTCATCGTCGGCATGTCATCTCCTTATCTGCGGCCACCACCGCCCCCCTCCCTCGATGTCCAACAGCTCTAGCGCGGCCTTCTCCATCGACCCTGCTCTCGAGTGCGAGCCAGAGGACTCTGAATCGACTGGCGCAAGGCGTCTTCCTCCCCCATGGCCGCCGCATCCGCCGCGTCGAACGGACATGGATTCGCCACCTCTGGTCCACCCTGCATCGCCACGATCTCGCCAACGCACTCGTAGTGAGATCCTCTTCATCCATGATCGGGCACCGCCCGTCACCGCAGCGGTTCGTCATTGTTACCGGTGCATTTGTCCACCCCCCCCCCCACCTCGAACTATTGTTGTTGTTGCGCTCATGGAGCCCCTAGGACGTCGTCCATCTCCTCTGGTCGACGAAGTAAGGCTCGTCGTCTCGATTCTGTCAAGCGCCGCCAGCCATCGCCGCTCGTCATTGGCGTCATTTCCGACGGCTCTTAAACGCGTAGCCACCACCAATCGACGTCTCTCCTGCTCCGCGTCACGTAGGTACCAACCTCTGGTCGAATGGTCGCCGGAGGCGAGCTCATGTTCATCGCGGGAGCACTCTCTTGTCGCCACCGTTAACTTGATGACGGGGTTGGTTAATTAGTGGCTAAGCCAGCCCCTAACCCACACTCACAACCGGGCCCCATGCGATTTAATTAACCCTAGTAAACTATTTAATTAAACTAACTAAACTGATAAGTGAGGCCCAGCCCACTATTCTACTAGATCAGGTTGCCCCAGTCAACGTGCCGACGCGACACCTTGCGCACTAGTCACCCTCTGCTGACTGGGAGTTGACCTAGTCAATAGGGGCCATCAGTCAGCCCATGTGTGTGCTGATTGGGTACAACTCTAGGTGCACTTAGAAATTACTATTCTATATAATTCGAATTATCAAATAAAAGTAATTTTAGAAGAGTACTAAAACTTTGTAAATTCATATAAAAGAATTCATATCTCGGATGAAAAAGCTTTATACATGGAAGTTGCTCAGAAAAATCCCACGAATCTGAATACATTGTTTGTTCATCTCTCACATGCCACTACTATGATGAACATGGAAATTTGGCGTTAGAATCATCTGTCCGGTAGTAGCAAAAGACCCGACAAATATCGTCAGACATTTTCACGCTCCGTGCGTGACGTGTAGTACTGCATTAGCTCATCCATAGCACTGCATTTTGCCATGTCATGCATCGTGTTGCATTTGCTTGATTTTATTTATTGTTGCTTCCCCCTCATCTCTTCGGTAGACACCGAGACTAGCGTTGTTGTCGGGTACGACCACACCCGTGACGATCAGCCTTTTGCAGCAGAACAACAAGGCAAGCAACCCCCCTTCATCATTTTGATATCACCAATTCTTTCTCCCGCATGCTTGCATTAGATTTTGATACTGTTATAGATAGCTTAGATCTTGATGCATAGCCTGTTTTAGTTAAACTGTTGTTGTACCCTACTTCATACTAAATGCTTAGTGTAGGTTGATTAGTGATCCCGAGTGGTCCCACTTAGCCCGAGTTTCCCCTGCTTCATCATTGAAGACTCGACGACTTGAAGACTCAAAGACTCGATCAACCGATCGACAAGCCATGACCCGTCACATCACCTCACACCCCTCAGTTGTCCGGCCCGGTAGAGCTACTATCGAGTATCGAGGGTGATGCCTTGTAATGTACTCCGGATGTTATCTTTATAGTGTAGTTAACCAAAGGTGGATTATGGATGGTGATTCCTCCTTCACAACTACCAATAACGACTCTTCGTACAACCCCTCAAGCATGAAATGTCAAGGGTGATTCCTCCCTGGTCACCTTGACGGTTACATCAATCTGAATCCATCGAGGGTGATACCTCGGTTTCCTTTGATGTTATAGACACAGGGTTACTTTAACTTTAATACTTGAACATGATGAGATATGTGGAGCAGGTGGATTCTCACGTGATTGTGATGAGGCGTGGTCGGGTATTCTTGGCCCTTTCCACAAGTCCTCCAGATGGGGCGACGGGACCACATATTGTGGGTCACTCATCGTCGCCGCAATTAAGGTGCGGGTGGATACCCACGTAATTGCGACGAGGCATGGCCGGGCATTCTTGGCCCTTGCCACAAGTCCTCGAGACTGGGCAGCGAGATCACCTATCATGGACCATTTATCATCATCGTAATTTAACAAAGCATTAATGGGTTTGGATATGTGATCTGAGAAGGCCTCTAGCCTATTTCGCACTAACCACCACGCGGGAATAAGTATGGGCACTCTACGTCGTACATTCGCCCGAAAGCTCTTCAGATGTCACAATTGAGTGGCACGTGTCTGGGTGGCCCGCATAAGCATTGTCTTTGTATAAAGAGGTGCCAGGACTAATACCTGCCGTCCATGTAACATGCAGGATTGTGAAGGGATATTGGCCCATGACCCCTTAGCTATTAGGATGTAGACCGGCATGTGGCCCCTCTATTGAGCCTACGTAGGACTATGGTGTGTCGATCAGCCGAGGTCGGGCATTACCCGAGCAAGTGTGTCCTGCAAGAGTTAATCGAGCGTGTTGGGTAATTTTGTGTACCCCTGCAAGGAAGTATATCTATTCGAATAAACGTGCCCACGGTAACGGATGCTCAGAAAGTATCCTGATATTCTATAACTGGAAATGGATACTTGTGATGATAAATTGAAATGTTGACTCCGAGATTGCTTTCTCACACGGAGTCGAGGAAGGATCTCTGTGTGTTTTGAAATAAATATGCTGCAACCTGATTATTACATATGTTTTACTCATCTAGACTCTTCTAATGTTGCAAGACCCTAAAGATGCTAGTCTTTGATAGGACTAGGTATTCCTCCTCTGTTCTGGCATTTTTGCAGTTTAGTCCAAAGATATAGCCCCATTCCTTTAATACTAATGCATACTTAGCATAGTTCTCATGTCAGTCTTGCGAGTACTTTGGATGAGTACTCACCGTTGCTCTCCCCTTTTTCCTCTTGATACGACTTGCCGCGACTAGGTGACGGAGCCCAAGAGATGACTGATCCCGCCGACGACTACTACTACCCCGATGGATTCTACTACTATGTGGAGGTCGTTGACGACCAAAAGTAGTTAGGAGGCTCCCAGCCAGGAGGCCTTTCCTTTTGGATATGGTGTTTATGTTTGTGCTGGCCTTCTTAAGGCAAAACTTGTTTACTTATGTGTACTCGGATATTGTTTGCTTCCGCTGAATCGTTTGTTTTCAAACTTATGTATCCTGACCCTCGAGGCCCCTAGCTTTTAATATGAAGCTTGTATGACTTTAATTTGTGTCTAGAGTTGTGTTGTGATATCTTCTCGTGAGTCCCTAATCTTGGTCATACACATTTGCGTGTATGATTAGCGTACGATCAAAATGGGGGAGTCACACCCCAACACACCCAATACAATGGTAAATTGTATTGGTACACTAGTTAGGCGGATATATGGTGATACAAGTGTAGTATGGATAGTAGATATAGATTTTTCTAATCTGAATAAATAAAAACAGAAAGGTAACAAGTAGTAAATAACGAGAAAAACATTGTATAAATGCTTGGAAATAAGGCCTAGGGTTCATAATTTCACTAGTGCAATCTCTTAACAATGCTAACAAAATAGAATCATATGATCATCCCTCAACGTGCGATAAAGAATCACTCCAAATTTCTTATTAGCAGAGAAGATGAGAAGAAATTGTTGTACGCAGCGAATAACCTCAAAGTTATCCTTTCTGATCAATCAATTGAGTTATACATATAAGTGTCACAAACAACCCTAGAGTTCATACTAGAATAGCATCTATGATACATATCAATCAATCCTAATGTCACCTAGATACTCCAATGTCACCTCAAGTATCCATGGGTTAATTATTCCACATGCATCAAACAATTTCAGATTCATCATATTCAATCCAACACAAAGAATTTCAAAGAGTACCCTAAGATTTCTATCAAAGAAAGTAGGACAAGAACGTGTATCAATCCATATGCATAGATTACTCCATTGTCACCACGGGAATTCGCAAGTTGATGCCATAACATATATCAAGTGAATAAATAGAATACCCATTGTCACCACGGGTATCTACGTGCAAGACATACATCAAGTGTTCTCCAATCCAATATTCAATCCAACATAAAAAAATCTCAAAGGGAAAGATTCAATTCATCGCATCAAGATAGAAAAGGACAACAGCATATGCAACTATATTAACAAAGACTATGGTATCAAGATCGGGACATCTCAAGAACACAAGAGAGAGAGAGAAAGAGAGAGAGATCAGACACATAGCTAATGGTACATACCCTCAGCCCCCGAGGGTGAACTACTCCCTCCTTGTCATGGTGACCGCCAAGATGATGAAGACGGCCTTCGATGATGATTTACCCCTCCGGCAGGGTGCCAGAACAGGGCTCCGGTTGAGTTTTCTTCGGTATAGAGGCTTGCGGCGGTGGAGCGGAAGCTTTAGGTTTATTTCTGAGGGTTTATGTGTATATATAGGATCTTTCAGCGTTGGAATCACACTAAATGGAGCCACGGGGTGGTCCTAAGCCATCACGGCGCGCCTAGGGGGTGGGCGCGCCCTATTGGCTCGACACCGACTGGTGGCCCCCCTTTGACAGTTCTTCACTCGAGTATTTCTTATTTTCTCTAGAAAAATAGTCAAAAGTTTCGGGCGATTCTGAGAAATTTTATATTCTCCACAAAAACCAATATCATTGTAATTCTATTGAAAACAGCGTCAGTCCGGGTTAGTTCTACTTAAATCATATATAATTGAGGGATCGATAGAACACGTGTCTAGAGGGGGGTGAATAGACTACTTGCATAAATTAAAATCCTAGCCTTTTCCCAAATTAATGGTTGGCATATTTTAGCAATTATAACAAGTCTAGTGCACCTTACACATGCTAGTCAACAAATATGGCAGCGGAAAGTAAAGACTTTGCACATGTAGTAAGGAGTAGAGTTTAGGAAGATCAAACGCGAAGAAGTGGACACGTCGATTTTTGGCATGGTTCCGATAGGTGGCGCTATCGTACGTCCATGTTAGTGGAGACTTTAACCCACGGAGGGTAACGGCTGCAAGAGTCCACGGAGGGCTCCACCCACAAGGGTTCCATGAAGAAGCGGCCTTGTCTATTCCACCATGGCTTCCGCCCACAGAGGTCTAGCCTCACCCACGGTAGATCTTCACGAAGTATAAGATCTCCTTACCCTTACAAACATCTTGGTTCAACTCCACAACACGAAGTAAGAGGCTCCCAAGCGACACCTAACCAATCTGGGAGGCACCACCCTCCAAAAGGTAATAGATGTGGTAGAACGATGAAATCCTTGCTCTTGTGCTTCTAAAGATAGTCTCTTCAACACTCAATCACTCTCTCTCCGATTTGGTAGGGGTAGGAGAGATTGATCTTGTAGAAAGCCACTTAGGGAGGCTAGAAATCAACATTAAAATGGTAGGAATGGAATCTCATGATCACAAAACATGAGTAGGTGGATCTCTCTCAGAGAAATGGATCTCGCAAATGTAAGTGTGTTCTGAGTGCTTCCTCTGCGAATGAGAGGTAGGTGGAGGGGTATATATAGGCATCTCCCAAAATCCAAATTTTACACCATTATTGGCAAACTCACTGAAATGTTAATGTCGGTGGTACCAAGTGCACAAAATGTGGCAACTTTGAATTCTCGGTGAGACCGATATATGAATCCCGGTGGTACCGATACGATGACCTAGACTAAATTTCCAAACTCGATGAGACCGACTTCAAACAGGAATTTCCGAAACTTGAAATTAGCTTAACCGAAAGTTGGTGACCCAATCTCGATGGCACCGGTAGGAATGTTGTTGGTACCGAGATGGTGGGATTGGCACAAGATCTATCTAAGTGTAAAATCGGTATAGACGAGTAAGAAATGTTGGTGGCACTAATTTTCCATGTTTGGCTTGGGACAGATATATTTTGTGGGTAAGTGGCTGAGTATTTTTTGTGGTTATCTCTAAGCACTTGAGCAACCAATTCAGCATAATACCTCATCCCCTTTTAATTGTATTGGCTTTCCTATAGGCTCAAAGTTATTTCTCACAAATAGAAAATGTAGAGTCTTCTTGCTTGAATCTTGAGCCAATCCTATTCCTTCCTTGCAACAAAGGGGCATCTCCACCCAATCCTATAGCCAAAGCTCTCTATGGACTATACCTGAAATATACTAGGTAAAAGTGTTAGTCCAAGAGACAATGTATGTTGTCATGAATTATCAAGACCACCAAGGGAGCATATGTGCTTTCAATATCCCTATTTTTGGTAATTGATGACAACATACAAACAAAGCTTCAAATAAAGATAAGCATTAGTATATGACAGCTTTGAAGGATACATGACTAGTACAAGCTCCCCCTAAATGTGTGCAATCCCTTTTAAAGGATAGTTGCTTTGGACTGCATGGGCACACACAAGGTACAAGGACAAGACGAATCATATAGATCTTGGCTATATGCATCAAACTATGTGAATGAAGAACTTCCATGCTCAAGACTCACTCTTGCTAACAATATGTGCAAGAGTAAGAGATCGTCATCAACAAGGATATGATGCATATACTTACCTTGAGGTTCCTCAGCGTCTTAGCAGTAGAAGTAGACTTGGCACTACAAATGTTAGATAACACAAGAGTACTCTATTGTAAAGATGCAAAGAACTTCAGAAGTACCAAGATATTGAAGACATATTGAAAAAAGGATTTGATGATAAATATGTCTCCAAGAGAATTAGAACTTTCTCCCCTGAGAATGAATATGTAAGAATTTCCTCTCCCCCTGAATCATAGCATGTAGATATTGGGAGTAGGTAGGGTAAGACAAGTTCAATCAAAAGATAGTAAAGCAATGATATGTGAAACAATTTTATCTCTCTCCCCCTTAATAGGTCAGGTTTGATATATCTCCCCTTAGGTAGATCTCCCCTTAGGCAAACCTTCCCTTAGGAACAGATATCTCCCCTATTGATATTTATCCCTCTTTTGTGTAAGCTTATTAGTGATATTTCTCCCCCTTTATATAAGTTTATTAGAAGCTTTGATATTTCTCCCCCTTTGGCATTAATTGCCAAAAAGGTCAGAGGGTAAGGGCTCATTGAGAGAGGAATTCTGGATTCTTCTCTCTTTGATAAGGGTTCCCTGAATTTGACTTTTCTCTCCCTTAAGAGTTGATAAGAGTTCCTTGAACTATCTCCCCCTAGGTTAGGGATACTAGATGATTCTTCCTCTTATATTGTATGGGATCACTGAGGATTTCTCCCCCTAGAGAAGTTTTATCCCCCGAGAAAATAATGTTAAAACTAATTCTGTTTCGCAAAATTTTCAATAAGATCTTAGGTGGCGATGAAACATGGGATCATTGGTAATCTTTCTCCCACTAAGGCAAAAGTCGAGAAAATATCAGATAAAAAAAGGCAGTGATAATATCGGAGTCGCCGAGGCAATGTGATTCGGTAGAACCGAGAATGAAAATCAGGCCTCTTAGAGAAATGGGTTGGACCGAGTTTCCCGGATCGGTGAAACCGAGTTGCATTGAAAATCAACTCATTAACTAGAAATATATAGAAGATTCCAATAGTGAAAGAAAACATAAAACAACACCAAATGATAAGTTTTTTTATTTATTTTTCATTTGTTTTAAAATATACATACATATAGATGAGAGTTGAATGGTTCCAAGAAAGTATGCAATGACAAATGTGAACCATACAAGAGTCTCCATCTAGATGTAGGGCGGTGACTAGGTCGCCTATATTAGAGTATTTGACTTGAGGAGTCAAGCAAGAATGCTTGATCATAGGTCATACTCATCATTAAGCACAAAAATGGGGTTACCATTTTTCCATTAAGCCTTTTAACGTCTTCATATCACTTGAGTTGTTTTACCTCATGACTTGATGCAAAGTTGCATCAAGGATATGAGTACATACCGAATGATGTTGAAGACGTGGCATGTAGGTGAACTTGTCGTGGATGCTGAACATTGATGAAGATCATCTTGAGTTGGGAGCTATCCTTGTCGTTTTGGTTCACTTTTCACCTACAATGGTTAGTCATGCAAGGAAGAACATAATATATCCAAATGACATGAGTGAATTTCATTATCATATAATTGCAAGGATATGATTTTGTTGTCTTCTTCCTCCATCTCCGAAGAAGGGGCTATTGATACGTGGCTATGTCAAGATTGCTTTTGATGTGAATTATGGCAATCTTGTGAAGTGTATATCTTCCAAGTACCTACAAAAAAGTTAGATGTGATCCAAGGGAGCATAGTTTTCCAAGTTATAAGATAGTGGCATATCAATAGCATCAAGGAATAGACAATCAAGCTCATGCCCGTGCATGCATCCAAGTGAGTCTAGCTCAAGTTTTAAGCATCAATGATGTTCAACTCACTCCTCAAATGAAAAATACTTTTTCATCAAGTGGTTTGGTAAAGATATCAGCTAATTTTTTGTCAGTATGAACATGGTTAAGATCTATATCACCTTTACCAACATGATCACGAATGAAATGATATCGCACTTGAATATGTTTTGTTCGAGAATGTTGAACAGGATTATAGGCAATTTTAATAGCACTTTCATTGTCACACAAGAATGGAACATTTTTAACATGAATGCCATAATCCTTAAGAGTTTGAGTCATCCATAGTAATTGTGCACAGCATGATTCGGCGGCTATTTATTCAGCTTCGGCAGTACATAAATATACCGAGTTTTGTTTTTTGGATGACCAAGACACAAGAGATCTCCCAAGAAATTAACATGTACCCGAGGTGGATTTCCTATCAACCTTGTCTCCGGCATAGTCCGAGTCGGAATAGCCAACAAGATTCAAAGAGGATCCCTTGGGATACCATATGCCAAAGTTTGGTGTATGTATTAGGTATCTCATGACTCTTTTAACAGCCAATAGATGACACTCTTTAGTTGCCGCTAGGTATAGGGCACACATGCAAACACTCAACATAATGTTAGGACGGGAGGCACATAGATATAGCAATGAACCACTCATTGGTCGATAAACTCTTTGATCAACTAGTTTGTCCTCCTTAGTCAGGTCAATATGTCCACTAGTAGGCATAGGGGTTCTCATACCTTTGCACTCTTGCATATTGAACTTCCCGATTAAGTCCTTGGTCTACTTAGTTCGAGAGATAAATATACCTTCTCTAGATTGTTTGATTTGCAATCCAAGGAAGAATTTCAGCTCGCACATCATTGACATCTCATATTTGTCTGACATCAATCTTCCAAATTTCTCACTAAAATGTGGGTTAGTAGAACCAAAGATAATATCATCCACATATATTTGGCACACAAATAGTTCTCCATTAACTCTTTTAGTGAATACAGTTGCATCAATTTTACTAATTTCAAAACCCTTTTCTATGAGAAACTTCATTAGACATTTGTACCAAGCTCTAGGGCTTGTTTAAGACCATATAAAGCTTTATGAAGTTTGTAAACATGATTAGCTTTCTTAGGGTTCACAAATCCGGGAGGTTGTTTGACATAAACCTCCTCCTCAATTTCACCATTTAGAAAAGCACTTTTGATATCCATTTGGTAAAGAGTAATATCAAGGTGATTGGCATAAGCGAGAAGCATGTGAATGGCTTCAAGTCTAGCAACGGGGGCATAAGTATCACCATAGTCCATACCTTCTATTTGCGTGTATCCTTGGTCTACAAGACACGCCTTGTTACGTACAACTTGTCCATCTTCAATTTGCTTGTTTCGAAACACCCATCTTGTACCGATGATATTTTGCTCGCCTTCGAGCTTTTCAACAAGTGTCCACACTTGATTCCTCTCGAAGTTGTGTAGTTCTTCGTGCATGGCATTCACCCAATCCGAGTCTTGAAGGGATACTTATACCTTCAAAGTCTCAATGCTATAGATGAAAGAATAATGCTCACAAAAGTTAGCTAAATGAGATTTAGGGCGAGTGATTCTCCCGGTTTGTATGTCACCAAAGATTTGATTCAGCGGATGATCTTTGTCAAACTCGTGATAGCTTCTTCTTGTTGGATGGTCGAGCTTCTTCATCATCATCTTCTTGCACATTGTCGTTGACGGTGTCATATCCTTGAGGTGGTGGTGATCAAGGTTGAGGTGGGTCATCACGATGTACTTCTTCCTCTTCTTCATCATGTCGTGTACCACTTGTGGATGCATTCATGTTGTTTTCTGGTTCACCTTGATGCGAAGTAGGAGCTTCCACTTGAATTCATGAAGTACTTTACTTCACCTCCATGGGACGAATCTTGCCAATAGGTACATCTTGGATGTCTTCCGAAGGTTCCTTATCTCCTACATCATTTGGCAATTGTTCGACTTTTGTCGTGGTTTCTATCACGGCATATGTCCTCGTGCAACGACTTAGGTGTGAGGCCATTGCAACTATGTGACGACTTGAGAGGGGTTGGCCGGAATCGAAAGACGCGAGTTTACCCAGGTTTGGCCCCTCCGATGGAGGTAAAAGCCTACGTCATGCTTGTGTTTCATTGATGAAGATGATGATCTCGATTACAAGGGTGCGGAATCGCTACCTCTAATCTCGAGGGTGTCTAATCTGTCTATCTCTAATGACTTGAACTTGTCATGGCTCAATCTAACTTGTGAATATGTCCCACTTGGGGCGCCTTACCCCTCCTTATATAAGTGGCAGGGGTACGCTTACACATAGAGCCCTACTAGGAGTAGGAATAGGACTAGTCTCTTTTGAATCCTAATCTGGGTCTTGTTTCCTTTGTGATGGAGTATTTCCTCTTCTTTGGGCCTTCTCTTGTGAGTCGGCCCTCCTGTATTCTCTATGAGCCACCTTATGTCGGGTGTACGCCGGTGTGACAGCCCGATGCCGACGTTCCAGAAGATTCCCCTTCTACTCAATTTTCGTCATGTGTCTATTTCCTTTTGTCGCATCATCATCGCATCATGCGCATCATCAGCATTGCATCGGCATCTCCGTTGCCGCCAGTTTTCAAACTTGCATCTGTTAGTAGTTGCCGGTTCTCGACGTTGCCCGTTCTGAGTCCGACCGCACTCGCACGCGCCCGCGGCATCGTTCGAAACCCTGTTTTAAAAGTGTGCGTAAAACTTTCTCTGATCGGGTTGAGATTTGACGTGCGGTCTTATTTTAATATAGCTAGGCCGCCTGTCGAATTTCGTCGCGATCGGAGTTCGTCTGCTACCCGAACGGTCGACCGTAGCGGCACCGTATTCGGTCTACCGTCGGACGTCTGTCGGTGTTTTAAAAATCGTTGCCACGCCGCCCGTTCTCCCTCCCGTCTCCGGATATCCCCTCTACACGGCCGCGTACCCATACCCGCGTTTGGAATCGTCCGAATCCGACCGCCCGGTTGGATCCGGAACGAAATTCTGGCTAACCTAGCCCCCCCCCCCATTTGTCTATATATAGTCCCTTGTGCATATTTTAGACACCCAACCCCCTCTGCCTCGGGATCCGCGCCCCTCAAACCCTAGCCGCGCAGCCTCTCCTCCCACCCACCAGCCGCCGGGTCCGCCGAGCCCGCAACCGGCCCGCCGAGCCCATCGCGCCGCCGCCTCTCTCTCTCTCTGCCCGCAAGCCGCCGTGCCCTGTCCCCATGGCCTCCCCTGCTCCCGATCGCCACACCAGAGGGCCTCGCCTACGCGCCGCCCTAGCTCCCCGTGCCGCCGCCAGCCGCCGCCGCCAGCTCGCCGGAGCCCCGCGCCTCCCTCCGGCCGCCGGGCGGAGCCTCGCGTCGTCACCCCGCTGCATCTCGCTGCAGCCGCCTCCTCACGCCCCGCCGCCTGCCCCGCCACCCACCGCCAGCCGGATCCGGTCCGATCCGGTCTGGGATGGAGCCTCCCTGCCGTGCCTCGCCGGTAACCGGCCTTCCTTTGGCCGCCGCCGGTGCCTAGCACCGCCTCGAGCCGCGCCGCCTCCTGCCCAGGTCTAGGCAGAGGAGGAGGAGGACGCCAACGGCCGCAGGTCCTGATCCGCCGTCGCCTCGCGTGGGCCTCAGCTTCGCCCGGCCCAGCACGAGCTGCAGCCGCCTCGGCCTTCCCCCGCTGCGGCCCAGCTCGGTCGCCCCGCACCGGCCCAGCTCCTCTCCAGCAGCCGGCCCAGCGCCCCACCTCCGTTCTGGGCCGAGCCCATCAGGTGACTATTCCCCGCCCCCTGCGCTAGATAGTACATTGCGCCCATGTGTCGGCCCGTTAGCTATTTAGGTTTCGGAATTAGTTAAAAAATCCAGAAATATGACGATATTAAAACTCTCGTAACTTTTAAACCATACATCCGTTCGCGATGAGTTCTATATGTTTTTCGTGTAGAATTTCGCGTAGTATCCGTTTTTGCAAATTGCATGAATGTTTGATGTGGTTTGACCCACTGTTTGCCTAGATATGCGTGCTGCCCTAATAGGTTCGTGTCCCGTATTTATATTCGCGCAAGACCGGATTGCTCGAATGCCTTAGATAATTCATGCTCTAGGGACCCATTTTCCATGTATTTTAGAGCGGTCATTTGTATTTTTACGTGTAGGGAATTGCCGGTAGTTTAATTTCCCGTATATAGGTTTTTTTCCCGCATTTATGTGTGGTTTTATTTTGTTGTGCAACCCCACATATCTATATATGATTCCGGGGTAGAAAAATCCATGGGATTTTTCTGTGCAATTAGTTTTAGCTTTTGAGTAAGTTAGTTCGCGAGATATTTTGCCGTGATGCTCTTTTGTTTAATTCGTAGGATTTATTCCGTGCTTCGTTTGAAGGAGTTGTCAACTAGAGAGTTGATCTTGGATGTTTTGTTTAGCCCCTGGTATTTTTGGTTGCAGTAGATATGCATGTTTAGGTGTGCTTTGATTGCCTTCAAGTTGCTAGAAATAGTGCTGATTTGGAGGAGCTGAAATATTTCTAAGTCTGGAATCTGTTATTATTTTGTTGTTGTCTTGTCTTGCTTGTATCTTGTGATGTGTAGCTCTTTTGAGGTTGGTCCAATGGAGTTAGTTGTAGCCCTTGTGTTTCTCTAGCATGCTATGAATTTTCATGCCAATTGGAGACATGTAGCTTATGATTTTGCTGCTGTCAATATTGCTTCAGATCGAAAACTGCACTTTCATGAGGTGTAATTTTCACTAAGTCTGAAATAGTGTGTGAGATGCCATTTTGTGTCTTCTTTTCCTAGTGTTCCTTGCTGCCATGCTAGTTGTTGTTAGTTGTTTGCAGTAGTGCGTCTTGCCCTCTTTCGTGCCATGCCTTGCTTGAGCATATCGGAGTTGTGTAGCTCGTAGTTGTGGGGTGTAGAAATTGCTATGTGGCTGATTTTGGCAGATTGTAGTCATTTCTTGTTTTGCTCGTAGTTTTTGAACCGTAGCTCCGATTTGATCGTGTCCTACATGAAACTTGCTTAGAATCTCGTGTAGTTTCATTTTTCTCTTGCTATTGGTATGTTTTGAAGTGTTCGTGAACGTCGTTGCACACATTTTGCATTCATGCCATCATATCTTGCGGTGTCCGTATCTTTTGCTCCGTAGCTCCGTTAGAGATGTTCTTTATATGTAGATTGCTTGAAATGACGTGTAGAATCACGTGAACCTATTTTTTTCTGTTTAAAAACTAATTAAATGCATTAGTTCAGATCTGGACAGAATTGTAAATTAACATGTGAGGTCGTCTCGGAGGTGCTACATGTCATATCCAACCTCGTTTAAAATGTCTAGATAGGTAGTTTAATTTGTACTTCACCTCTTGCCATGTTTAACCACATTTAATATTGCCGTGTATTTAATCGGGATAGAACTAAATAAACAAACATGGAGTTTCGTCAATATGCAACATGTTGCATATTGAACTTCACTTAATGTGTAGTGTTTGATTGTGTGGATTGTCATGTCGTGTCTTGCATGTATTCAGCTGCTCATGCATCATTTGTGTTGTGCATCGCGTGGTGAATTCCGTGTGTTGATTTGTGTTTCCGGTTTGCTTCGTCTCGATAGAGTTCCGCAGCGTGCCGGATTGTGAGGACCCGTTCGACTACGTCGGTTCGTCTGCTTCACGGAGGCATTCTTCTTCCAAGCAGGATTTCAGGCAAGATGACCATTTCCCTAGATACCATTACTATCATTGCCATGCTAGTTATTTCGATGTTATCGATTATGTCTCTTTGCCTA